>NW_027173374.1:6818750-8182500 GCF_018151085.1 Drosophila tropicalis
TAACTTATATAGTCAGTCGCTGATCCCTGATGGGAAAAATGAGCAAAATTTTGATATCCTAACCTGGTTTCCCTCTAAAATTACTAATCTCTTCGATTAGCTCAACTTAATAAGTTGGCCTATAAAAACATTCCAAGCAAAACAAACTTTTGTATTATTTAAAACCTATATCCAACCAGATCACTCATTTTTCAAGATTCCTGACCTTAGCCAATCTTAATTCAACATAATTTTCTTACATTTCAAATGTGCCCTTCAAAAGAACACTCAAATGTTTAGACCATCATATTAATTAATCAATTGGTAATCAATTAGTAAGTATATCAGCCAGGGTATATATCATTTCGATCTAATTTTTTATTGTTCTTGGGAATTTCCTAACAACAAATAAGCAAAACGCTTTATGACGAAAAATTTTCTAGCAAGAAACGAAGAGTTTAATATTTTTTGTTTTTCTATATACATATATTTAGGCAAATATTTGGCTATATTATACAGTAGAAGACTAAGTATAAGACATTTTTTTCTTGGTTCTGTGGCCAACGATAACTTGTCAGTCCAAAAATATTTAGTAATCTATAAGAAACTAAGTGAAGCAGCCAACATTTTTATGCCCGAGTGTTTTATAAATCTTAATATATTATTTAATTATATTTTCCTTCTCAGATGTATGGTCGATATACCAAAGATCTAGGAGAATTTGCTAAAGATGAAGCCAGAAAACTCAAATTACTTGAAAAGCGACGAAAGCAAGAGGATAAACAAAGGAATAAGGTAAGAACCAGAAAATTACCTCTAAGCGAACAATTTAATTGTAATCATGTGATAATCTATTTGCCATGCTTCAAAACATAATGAGAAACTCAAAAACCTGAATATTTAAGGTATATGAAAAACTCTTACATATTTTCAATACAATTCACTTGACAACCAAATTTATGAGAGCTTGCCTTGTCAGTGCCTTCCTTAGAGCATAGTACAATAGATTTTTGTTTTGTTTTTGATTTTTTTTTTGGCAAAGATCCCACTGTCAATCCTCTCACACCATATTGAAACAGCTGAAAAGTAGCTACATATACATATACATAGATACATATAGTATATAGTGTCCCCCCCCATTGATTATGATGATAATGTTGAACGGCAGCGGATTATAAAGCAGCAGTGCTGGGAAATATTTTCAGGAACTGCTAGGCAAACAAACAACGCGAGTGAAACGCATCTCATCATGGATATGGCGTCATACATTGGCACGTCTGGGCGAGGATTGGGTCTTTTTGGCTCTGTTGGGCATAATAATGGCTCTACTCTCATTTATCATGGACAGAGGAATTGCAGTTTGCACAAATGGTAAGAGAGAGACAGGGAGAGAGAGAAACTGAAATCGAAAAATTCACACATTTTTTTGTTTTTAGCCCGAATTTGGCTATATCGCGATCTGACATCTCAGCCATTTATCCAGTATATTGCTTGGGTATCATTACCGGTCTGTTTAATCCTATTCTCAGCCGGTTTTGTACATCTCATCGCACCGCAAAGTATCGGTAAGTTATCATTGTAGAATTGCGCTATATAAACCAGTGTAGTTGTGCTTGGTATTATCGATTTTGGATTTTCCAAACTCTTGAATGGAATTTTTTTACTTACTTACTTTACTTCTATGGTTCAATAGGGCAATACAGATAAGTACATATTAGCCTGAATTTTTTTGGTCTTTGTCGAAGAATGAAATTTTATAGAATCTCATAGAATTCGAAATAGTTATTACATAAAATTGATAGTACCACTGCACTAACTAACTGGTAGCTGTCTCAAACGATTTTTGCTAATGCAATGTCTTTTATGTCAAATGCTCTAACCGATTAAAACTTCTAAACCCCTTTTTGACCCGAAAAACCAACACTGTGTATGTGTGCGTGTGTGTAGGTTCCGGTATACCTGAAATGAAGACCATATTGCGTGGCGTTCAATTGAAAGAGTATCTCACATTTAAGACATTAGTGGCCAAGGTAATTGGTTTGACGGCAACTCTGGGCAGCGGTATGCCATTAGGAAAGGAAGTAAGTATAAAAATTGAAAGAAAACCAAAAAGAAGTATAAAGATATATCGATTGGAAAATCTTATATGTACATATATCATCAATTGCATCCTGTATCTTAGGGTCCTTTCGTACACATAGCAAGTATTGTAGCACAATTATTAAGTAAACTTGTCACATCATTCCAAGGCATCTATGAGAATGAGTCGCGCAATTCGGAAATGTTAGCGGCTGCCTGTGCCGTTGGCGTTGGTGCCTGTTTTGCGGCACCTGTTGGCGGTAAGTAGATACATAAGTTTAAGTCGTTAGTACACACTTAATGGCTGACTTAATTGTATCCTATATGCTTAGGTGTCCTTTTCAGCATTGAGGTAACCACAACATATTTTGCTGTACGCAATTATTGGCGTGGTTTCTTTGCGGCTGTATGCGGAGCCACAGTATTTCGTCTACTGGCCGTTTGGTTTCAAAATGCTGACACTGTGCGAGCTCTATTCCTTACGAATTTCACCACCGAGTTTCCCTTTGATCCGCAGGAGCTGTTTGTCTTCGCCCTAATTGGGTGAGTCTTTTCCTATTCTCTTCCATAATTATCATTGGGTATTGGGATGAGGATTCATTGAGATATCAAAAAATTGCGTATACGCAGAGTGTATCTCCAAAACTAGCTGCTGGGGTTCTGATTTTCTAATCCTATACCCAACTTCACATTTATAGATAATGATTCTTGATTTTCTCTCTTTTCAGTTTTGTCTGTGGCCTAGGTGGCGCCTCCTATGTTTGGGTACATCGTCGCTATGTACTCTTTATGCGTTCCAACAAACGCATGAACAAGTTCCTGCAAAAGAAGTAAGCCACTTTTTTGCCTGGCAAACAAATGACTTACTAAAGTTTCTTTTCCTTCTGTTCAGTCGCTTTCTATATCCCGGATTTCTGGCACTTTTAGTATCCAGCATTTCATTCCCATTGGGCACTGGACAATTTTTAGCCGGCGAACTGAGCACTCATGAGCAAGTGACACAGTTGTTTAGCAATTTCACCTGGTCCCGCGATGATCTGACCGTGGAGCAGGCTGCTGTGGTAACCAATTGGATGACAGGCTATACAAGTGTCTTTAGCAACCTTGTTATCTACACGCTTTTTACGGTATCTAAACAATGAAATTGTTTCGTTTCAATGACTTCATGTAACTAATTTTTATCCATTGAAATCAGTTTATGTTCTCCATTATTGCCTCGACGATTCCTGTGCCCTCGGGAATGTTTATACCAGTTTTCAAGATCGGTGCCGGATTTGGACGCCTAGTGGGTGAATTTATGGCCGTAACATTTCCCCATGGAGTACGCTATGGTGGTCGACTATCACCCATTATGCCCGGTGGTTATGCCGTTGTGGGTGCGGCAGCCTTCTCTGGCTCAGTAACGCACACCGTTTCCGTGGCAGTGATCATTTTCGAAATGACTGGTCAGATCACACATGTGGTGCCCGTTATGATAGCCGTATTGGTGGCCAATGCTGTTGCCGCTCTGTTGCAGCCCTCCATTTATGACAGTATTATACTGATTAAGAAATTGCCATACCTGCCCGACCTATTGCCATCTAGTTCCGGCATGTATAGCATATTTGTGGAGGATTTCATGGTGCGAGAAGTGAAGTACATTTGGCATGGCATCTCCTATCAGAAACTGAAAGAGGTTCTAAAGATCAATAAGACACTGCGATCACTTCCACTGGTGGACAGCCCCGATAATATGATTCTTTTGGGCTCTGTACAGCGTTATGAGTTAATCAAGATGATCGAGAAGCACATTGGTCGTGAGAAACGCATGGATGTGGCACAAAAATGGCAAAAGGAGGCTGAACAACGTGCTCACGAGGAGGAACAGGTGGCGGCGGCTGCCAAGGTAGAAGAGCAACTGAAAATGCGTCGACCCTCACGCTTTGAGGTATTGCCTGCTCCGGATATACTTAGCTTACGTCAGATAGCCAACGATGAGATGCTGCCACCGAAAAAACGAGCCGAGACTATGAACAGCTCACTGGCTCCGCGCAAATCCATTCTCAAGAAAACCAATTCTTTCAATTTGAAGACCTATGCTCCGACCTCAGCCTCTCCACACAGCCCCAGCCTCACGCCGTATACCACAATAACCGGCAATTCAGAATTCCGTATACGCTCTGCCTTCGAGGCCATATTCAAGAAGTCAACAACTCTTCAGGATGTTCAACCTGATCCAGAGACAGGATCGATAACAATTTCCCCAGCTGCCAGCAATAATGAAGTCCAGGTGCAACGGGCTCCTAGCACTCCGGGCATATCCAAAAAGGTTCAACTGGTAAGTAAATGTTTGTGTGTGTGTGTATAATAATTTAGTTTTAGTGAAATCGGAAGATTTCCTATAGAAATATATGTATGTGTAAACCTTTTTGTTATATATAAGCAAGCACTTAACAATTGGGATTTTGTGACCGATCAGATAATGCTGGTAAGTATAATAATCATTGTTATTAATAATTCATCTATATCCATTTATTTCATGGCTTTTGTGATTAATTCCTTATTCCATATTTGCAAGCAAGTAAATCCTAGTACAAAAGGAAATGATACTACAGTTCAAAAGGTATGAGCACTTGCCCCCTAAAGAGAAAGAATTTGCTTTTTGTAGAAAATTAACCAGAGGGCCGGGGCTAACTTCGACCACGTCAAAGTTTGTATACCCTTGCAACTTTTTTGGTAACTCTATCCTTACCTATTAGCCATCAATGTGGAAGAACGTTTTATCTAAAAAGGCTTAAGCTTGAGAAAGAAAGGCCTACAATCATAGGAAATAACGAAGATATTGAGCAAAGTCACTGTTTTCCACCGATCGTTCCTATGGGAGCTATATGATATAGTCACCCGATCTTTATCAAATTCGGCACAGTCATTAACATATATATTAAATTAAGAAATGTTTAATTTAAAAGCAATCGCGTTAAAAGTAACGAAGTTATTTACAAAAGTCACTGTTTTCGACCAATCGTTCCTATGGGAGCTATATGATATAGTCACCTGATCTTGATCCAATTTGGCATATTCGCCTATAGGCGTAGTAAACTCTCTAATATTGAGTTTCACGACAATAGCTCAGAAAATAACGAAGGTATTGAGAAAGTCACTGTTCGTGACTTGGCCGTTTGTATGGGAGCTATATGATATAGTCACCCGATCTTGATCAAATTTGGCATAGTCGCTTATAGGCGTAGTAAACTCTCTAATATTAAGTTTCACGATAATAGCATAGAAAATAACGAAGTTATTGAGAAAAGTCACTGTTCGTGACTTTGGGGTTTGTATGGGAGCTATATGATACAGTGGTCCGATCCGGCTGAATCCGAGATATACAACGCCTGCAGTATATACAAGCCTACGTGCAAAATTTCAGCTCTGTAGCTCTTACGGTCTAGGAGGAGTTTGCGTTGATCCAGACGGACGGACGGACGGACGGACGGACGGACGGACGGACGGACGGACATGGCTAGTTGAACTCGTCTCGTCGTGCTGATCAAGAATATATATACTTTGTATGGTCGGAGATGCTTCGTTCTATGCGTTGCACACTTCTGACCAAAATTAATATACCCTTTTTGCAAGGGTATAAAAACGATTACAAAGTTCTGAAAGTACAATGACTATTTTCGTATATTTTAAATGTAAATTTTCTTCATTTTCGAATTAAATCGTTTATTTGCTACCATGGTTAAGTAGAATGAAACGAATTAGGTCTCTAAGCTTCCTGAACATTTCTTAGAACTCCATTTGATTCATTACTCTTCTTTAAATACATGCTGCTCGAGAAGGATATTAAAAATATTTTAGAAACGGAAAATACAGATTCTTTCAAATACAATGAACAAAATTTGGACCAACCAATTACTGCCAGTATAAAGTGTAAATCGAATAAAGTTTCCGATATCAATAGAATTGAGCAGAAAAAAACAAGAAAAATTCAATTTGCCAATGAAGTCAAGGTAAATAATTCACCAAATGATGAGTACAAATTGGATATGGACACGCAAGATAAACTTGAAACTTTGGGTTATACAATAGAGGATATTGATGAGAAATCTGTTAAATATGAAAATGAGGATAATATGAGCGATGAGGTAAGAATAGGAAAACCAAAAACTATACTAAAACGTGCAAACTTTTTCATTATACTAATTTTCCCATGAAGGCAAGCAAAGTTAAGAAATCCGTACAGTTGGTATGTAACCATAATTAGTATATATTTAAAATACTAGACCTACATTCAATAAAATGTATTTGAAATTACAATTAATGATTATTCCTATATTTGTTTTTCATAGCCTAGAGAACGTGTCATCGATATGTCACATGAGGATCAAAAGAAATGGGAACTAGAAGAGATGATGAAACCGATCGATTTGGAAAAGGCTCAAGTTCACATCGATCCCTCACCCTTTCAACTTGTTGAACGCACATCCATCCTGAAAGTGCATTCGCTTTTTTCAATGGTGGGCATTAATCATGCCTATGTGACGAAAATTGGCAGACTTGTGGGTGTGGTGGGTCTCAAAGAGGTAATAATAAACTGAATATAAATGGTTTTCTAATCGCAAATCCTTAAGTAATGCTATTTTCATTTCATTTCGTTGTTCTGCAGTTACGCAAGGCCATCGAAGACATTAATAGTAATAGTTTTGTGCCTCCAAATCGAGATGAAGTCGAGGATCTTGATGCCAAGCCAACTGTTGAGAAACCTCTGTTATCACCAACATCGATCGGGGGAAGTGATAAAGCTGTCGACATGACCATTACCTCAATGGACTCAGCTCTATCAAATTCGGATAATTGTTCGGACATTGAAATGGAATCCATTTCCAAGTCCATCGAGAAGACGCCGTCATTGCCGCTAGAGACAACAACAATAGACACACAAAAAGAGAAATTATAAATTCATTTCAAAGGGAAAAAAAAAACAAACTGTACTAACTGTAATTACATTAATTTAAATTCTGATCAATAATTAGAATAAGTTTTTAATGATTTTAAGCTAATTCATAATTAGAAAATCAAATTGTTGTGTATTTATATAGTTCTATCTATCTTTCTACATATATATATATATATACATCTCGTTAGTGCCTAAAAGTCAAAGATATCGTGATCTATATTTTAAGTTGCAACTGAATGCGAATTACAAAAATTATAAGATATATATTAAAAGAATAACTGTCTATACATATATTTAATATCAAAATGAATACAAAAACAGTCATCCCCTTGCGGGGTAAGTAACTAATTCAAATGGAAAATAATTCTGCTAAACTTTCAAATATTCAGATATAAAATCCTATTGTTGGCAGTTCAATGTGAAAGCCCCGAAAATTTGTCCTAGACCGTAAGAGCTATGAGAGAGAGAGAAATGAAATTGAAAATTGCCTTAAATATACATAGTGCCCGGATTCAGCCGGATCGAACTGCTATATCATACAAAAGACACAGTGACGAACAGTGACTTTTCTAAATAACTTCATTGGATTCTAAGCTATTGTCACAAAATTCTTCAGTTTTGTATGCCTATTAATGACTGCACTTTGATCAAGATCGGTTTACTATATCATAAAGCTCGCATAGATATGATTGGCCGAAAATAGTGACTTTCAGCAATAACTTTTGTACTTTTGACGCGATTGATCAATAACTAGCTGTCATATAAACATACGATAAAATAGCCCAGATTGCTCCAGCCTTTGTTTGTAGGCGAACATTTGACTTTTTAAATAAAACTTTTTTCACATTAACGTTGAAGAAAGATTAACAAACGAAACTTGAGCGCTCGAAGTTAGCCCCAGCCCTCTGGTTATTATTCGTCTCGTCTATTAACCTTTAACGATCTTCGGAAAGAAATTATTCTGGTAACACTTCCAAATAACGGTCCACCAATGAATAATGTATTAAACCTATATATGTATATTTTTGTTGATCCTAGTAGTGTGGGGTACATACCCAGAATATTCATTGTTTGCTTTTGATCGTATTGCCACATTCATTTTTCACTTCTGATACAAATAACATCCCAAATAATTAATATAGTACCTATAACAAAGATTTGGTCTTTTCCTCACAAAATTTTCCAATGCCTCCAAATAAGTTTCGGCTTTATACAAGCACCTGCAATACAGTAGTTGGTGAAGAGTTTAAAAAACTGTGCAGTGGCGCTCTTTCAGAAAGGATTAATATTCGATATATGAGTGATCTGAATGCAGAAGTATACCATTTTCCATATAGATATGAAGAAGTTTTTCATTACTTTCGGAAATAGTGATTTATTAAACGCCAATGGAGTGAAAATATCATCAGCACAAACGTTAGTGGCTCCGGTAAACTAATCGAAAATATCAAGTATATGATCTGCCTACCATATCGATTCCATATGACTGAAGAAATAGTAGCGGAATGCCAGGGAACGGCTGAGCCAGAGGCAATGTACACAGTTCTAAATTTTCCGGATCCTGAAATGAAAGGCATGCTTGGTGGCACACAAAAAGAGTTAAAAACTTCTTCAAACTCATCGATGAACTTTTATTCTTGGCCTTTGATCATAATCATAGTACTTTTGTATATTCTAATGCATTGCTGGCGAAAACAGATGCAGAATAAACTGCCTTGATCGTAACCCAAATTGTTAATTGCTCTACCAAGCACACACACACACACATACACATACATATACACGGCGCGCTTGCGTTTTGTTTTTCATTTTGTAACTTTTACTGTTTACTCAAACCAAGCGTAAAATCTAAAGAAAAGCTTGAACCTCTGCTTTACTTGTGATTGTCAGTGCTGGTCACCATTAGCCACTGCTCTCTAGGTTGTCTGTTGTAGTTCTGGCCTTTTAGCGCTCGTGGTTTGGATCGTAACCTCCCAAACCCTTACCGCCTGAGATGTATGCTCAGCTTTATTCAAGATTCCACATTCGCCTTGAGCAGCTGTACCCACTTGCTTGCAGTCCCTAGTTAATATGGTTAGGAAAATAGAGAAGATTTGGGTGCAAATCCTTACTGTGCCTAGATGGCCGCATGCAACGTTCATAACGATGCCCAGGACCTTGGGAAATTTAGGTCGGCAATTCTTAGGAATTTGCGAACCCTACAGGATGGAAAGCTTTGAAATTGGATCTCAAACTCGGGCCTTCAGGCACCGCTGATCAACCTGCGAACATATGATGGCTTCATCAGAGTGTAGATATCCTTATCCCTCCCTAGATTCGGCAAGATCAGCGATGGACTGGTTGACCCCTTAAGAGCTCTTCCTTTCTTAATCTTTAATGATTTTCTAAAAGAATCTCTCAAAGGCAGACTTTCGGACACCAAGTAGTCTGAATATTCATTGTTTGCTTTTACATTCACTTTACACGTCTGATACAATTAACATCACAAATTATTGAGTATGACAAAAATTTAGTTTTTCCTTATTAAAATTATCCAAATGAATTATAATCAGTACGAACTTTATACGGAGACCTGCAATGCAGTGATCGGTGAATGCTGGACAAAATTTTGCAGTGGTGCTCTTTCAGAAAAGATATTTCATAGATACAATAGTAAATTGTCAATGGAAAATCAGAATTTTACCATATTCCATATAGATATGAAGAGGTTTCTTATTTCTTTCGGAAATAGTGATTTATTAAATGCCAAAGATGTAAAAATATCATCACAAAAAACTTTGGTGGATGGCTCCGATAAACTAATCGAAAAAATCATGTATATGGGTTGTCTACCATATAGATTCCACATGACTGAAGAATTGGTGGCGGAGTGCAAGGGAACGGCTGAGCCAGAGGCAATGTACACAGTTCTAAATTATCCGGAAGCTGAAAAAGAGATCAAAAATTATTTTGCTAAATTTCAGGATTCTGGCTCACTTGGGGCAAACTTATATTCATGGCTTTTGATCATCCTTATAGTATTTTTGCATATTCTAATTAAGTGTTGGCGTAAATAGATGCGGAATAAACTGCCTTGATCGTTAGCCAAATTGTTAATTGCTCTACCATGCGACATTATGAGAGACATACATATGTACATGCACACACACACACACACACACACACAAAGGGAAAAGGGGTGGCGATACATATAATAATGGACATTATCTGCCAGTTATCACCTGGGTATTTGTGACAACGTCAACTGCGGCAGAGGCCGTGACTTCGTTGGTGACTGGCTGACACCGGCTTTGGCTACATGGGCATTAAATTTGAAAACCAGTAGATTAACAGCAGTGTCTGTGCTTGGTTCGATCTATTAGGTCTCTCGTAACACAAGGACATGGAATCTGAGCCTATTGTCGCGTCCTCTTCTTCCTCTGCGTTGCGGCCTCGCATACAATCAGCTCAGCCCAATGGCAAGGATAACCGTCATGAGATCGACAATCACCCGGATGAGGGCTTTGGATATACTCATACTCTAGTAAGTAATGAGCGAAGTTAAAAAATTCTTTGTGTGGAAGTGTTTAAAAAGAAGCTAAGCCAAGACACAAACCCAAATGTCAATATGGTCAAAGCTTCTGGCTAATTTTCAAGTTAATTGAAATATGAATTACAAATTGTTAATGAGCATTTTTAAATTAAATGGTATAACTAAAAAAAAAAACACATTATTAACCATCAACCGGGTCTAATTTATGACCAAATTGCCCATTAATTTCAAGTTTTTTTTTTTTTATACATCCCCAAAAAAAAAAAACTTCAATCTCACAAAAACAGAAAACGATCACATGTTGATTAGGTAGACACATTTTCCGGAAAGTTTGCGTTAATTAAAGTCAATTAGCATCAGATTTTTGTTTACAAATCTTTTCTTTTGGTTTTTTATACATGTACTTTTTTTTTTTGGGGTTTGTTTTTGGTATACCAAGTTCAGGGTTTTATATTTTTGCAATGGGTTGGGTGACACGGATTGGACCAGTGTCTAAATATGTTAATTTTCAATATCACCTGCCCACCTGTCATCTTGTGTCCCTCATCTGTCTGGGTGGAAGACATGTGACAAACATGCTGTGATATTCTCTCGATTAATTGAAAGCCATCAAAATAAGTTTAAAGTGTGACTAAGTTTGCCAAAGAAATTAGCATAAATATAATAAATATTACAATACTTAATGCAAGAGAATCTATGATTCAGATGTATGGACGTTACTCTAAGGATTTGCAAGAATTCGCTGGCGAAGAGGCAAGAAAATTGAGACAATTGGCCAAGTTACGCAAACAGGAGGATAAACAAAGGAGTAAGGTAATACATGAGATAAAAAAAGAGAGAGAGATAGAGAGATAATACTGTAATAATTAAATGGTGTTGGTTGTTTTCTATTCCTGTAGGAATTGCTGGGCTATCAACCATCACGTTTTAGCAGAATCACAACATGGCTATGGCAAAAATGTTCCAATCATTTAGGCAAGGATTGGATATTTCTAACGATTTTGGGCATCATAATGGCCTTTCTTGCATTTGCCATCGATGAGTGTATTAACACTTGCATAAAAGGTAATTTCGGAATTTCGAAGCTGCAGAAATAGCTAAATTTGCATTTATTTCTCTTTTCTTAGCCCGCCTCTGGCTCTACAGAGACGTAAGCTCTGATCCCTATATCCAGTATATAGCTTGGATATCCCTGCCCATTTGCCTTATACTGTTTGCTGCTGGTTTTGTCCATTTGGTGGCACCGCAAAGCGGAGGTGAGTTTATTAATTTGTATAAGTATATTAAGTCCAGGGACATTCGAGGATACTTTGAGGTGATGTAGAAGGCAAATTTCACATCTCACATTTCCGTAGGTTCTGGCATACCGGAAATGAAAACCATTTTGCGTGGTGTCCTTATTAAGGATTTTCTTACATTTAAGACACTGGTGGCCAAAGTTGTTGGCCTAACAGCCGTTCTAGGTAGTGGCATGCCTTTGGGCAAAGAGGTAAGTTTCAGTAACGACTTAATTCTTTATCAGCTTGTTTCGACTTCTTCCTTCTTGCCAACTTCAGGGACCTTTTGTGCATATAGCCAGCATAGTGGCTCAATTGCTAAGCAAAATGGCTACACCATTTCGTGGCATCTATGAGAATGAGTCACGTAATTCGGAAATGCTGGCCGCTGCCTGTGCCTTGGGTTTGGGTGCCTGTTTTGCTGCCCCCATTGGAGGTTGGTATCTACTATTAGCCAAAAACGTAATCAGGATCAAAATTCAATTCAATTCTTGTCATTAGCTGTTCTATTTAGCATTGAAGTGACTACCACATATTTTGCTGTACGCAATTATTGGCGTGGTTTTTTTGCATGCGTCGTTGGTGCTTCGTTTGTTAGGCTTTTGGCCGTTTGGTTTCAGGGTCAGGAGACGGTTCATGCTCTCTTTCCCACAACGATAACAACCGAGTTTCCCTATGACACGCAGGAATTGATGTTCTTTGGCTTAACAGGGTAGGATTGTCATTAATTTTCTCATGTGTCGTCATGTATTTAAATAGATGGTTTCCTTCCAGAGTACTTTGTGGCCTTATGGGAGCGGGTTTCGTCTGGGTTCATCGTCATTATGTGCTCTTTATGCGTTCTAGCAAAACTTTGAATATGTTTCTACAGAAGAAGTAAGTATCCTCACCATTGTATGTACACATGTATTTTGTCATTCATTCATTCATTTCACCTTTTGCGCCTAGTCGCTTTATTTATCCTGGTTTTATAGCACTGATCATTTCCACCCTGACCTTTCCCTTGGGCACGGGACAATTTCTTGGTGGTCAGCTAAGTTCGGACGAACAATTATCGGATTTATTTAGCAATTTCACCTGGACTTCAGCTCATCTCAGCCTGGAACAGGCTGAAATAGTGTCCCACTGGTCGACCAAATACTCAAGTGTTTTTGTGAATCTCACCTGTTATACCCTTTTCCATGTAAGTTTTAGTTAAAGTTGTTCATTTTGGTCATTTAGATTTTAATGGGGTTTTCTTCGCAGTTCTTTTTCTCAATCATAGCCTCGACCATGGCCGTGCCGCATGGTATGTTCATTCCAGCACTTAAGATTGGCAGTGGTTTTGGTCGCCTGGTGGGTGAGTTTGTGGCCTGGTCTTTTCCACAGGGCATTCGGTATGGCGGTGGCTGCGTTTCAGCCATTATGCCTGGAGCGTATGCCATTGTGGGTGCTGCTGCATTCTCCGGGTCGGTAACTCACTCCATTTCCGTGGCTGTTGTTGTCTTTGAGATTACGGGCCAAATTGCTTTTGTGGTGCCAGTATTATTGGCTGTACTTATTGCCAATGCGGTGGCCTCTTGGCTTCAGCCATCCATGTACGAGAGTGTTATTATGATCAAGAAGTTGCCGTATTTGCCCGATTTATTGTCCATCGGTTCGGAAGATTCATATCTCAAGTATGTCGAGGATTTCATGGTGCGAGAAGTGAAATACATATGGCATGGCATCTCGTATCAGAGACTTAAGGATTTGCTGAAAACAAACAAAATGCTGCGTTCCCTGCCATTGGTTGATAGTCCCGATAATATGATACTTTTGGGTTCTGTTCAGCGAAGTGAACTAATTAGATTGATTGAACGACACATTGGACGTGAGAGGCGCCTGGAGGTGGCCCAGCAATGGCATCACGATGATGAGCAACAGCAACGGCAACAACAACAAAATCAAATGGAGCAAGAGCGTCGTCCCTCAAGATTCGAGGTGACCCCAACAGCATCGGATGTATTGGCATTACGTCAGAGAGCCAATGAGGCCATGTTGCCAGCCAATAAACGTTCCGAGCTAATAGAGTCACGTAAATCTATTCTTAAGAAGACAAATTCATTGAATTTGAAAACGGACAATGAAATTAGTAGTCCCCAAAGTCCCAGCACTTCGGGCTATTTATCCAATACAAGTAATTCCGAATCTCGTCTACGTTCTGCCTTACAATCCATATTCAAAAAGTCCTCAGAACTGGATAATGATGTGGAATCGGGTGAAAACTATGGCAAACGAGTGCACTTGGTAAGTTAGAATAAAGACAAGACACAAGGCCATATGAGTGAGAATATTATTTCTTATCATATTTTAGCCAGCTGATCGTGTGGTGGACATGTCACCAGAGGCACAACAACATTGGGAAGCCGAACAAATGGCTCAATCTATTGACTTTAGTCATTCACAAGTTGGTATTCAAATTGATCCCTCACCCTTTCAATTGGTCGAACGTACATCTTTGCTTAAGGTGCATTCACTTTTCTCCATGATGGGCGTCAATCATGCATATGTCACGAAAATTGGACGCCTTGTGGGCGTGGTTAGTCTCAAAGAGGTAAGAAGAACTTCAACGGCAATAATTTAAACTAACTTTGGATTATTTTAATCTCTTTTATTTGCCGTAGCTACGTAAAACTATCGAAGATCTGAATAATCAAAATTTCAATGAGGAGGAACAACAACAACAGCAGCAGCCGAATTTGGAACCACTCGATATGGTCCAATCGACTGAGGTGAAACCTTTGTTAGATGAGCACCCAACCAGTGATGAGGAACCCGCCTCCTCCGCCAATCAATCAGCCGTAAACGAAGTCAAAGTCGGTCTAATTGAAGCCCTTGAAGAGGGTTCTGCTAAACAAAATGCAAAATGACATTAAGAAGAAAATAACTCAAGTTAAGTTAGACTATAAGTTAAAAGTTAAAAGAAATTAGTAGAGCTGGACTCGATAATATCGTCTGGCTTACGAAATATATATTCAGATCAAGCAGAGTCCTGTAAATGCTATTAATAATCTAAATGGGTCCAAATGTCTAAATTTGGTGAACAATTTCTAATACTCTTTTGTCATGGTAAATGCCAAAAGGATATTTGCACTTCAATACCAAAATCTGACTATGCCGATTTTTAATATGCCATTTTTTTTATGTAGAGAATAATATTGAAACATATTTCATAACCCTAGGCGAAAGTCATCTTCTGGATTGCTTCTAACTGAATGAATATGGTCATATCTATCAGAATTTCACCGAAAATTCGATAAACAAATGTCTGGGTAAATCACATAATTTTAGGGCTGCCATAAAAGCCATTCATCTGCCTTCCCAAGGGCCATTCAATAGGGCCGCCTTGAAGTTTATTAGAATGGGCAACAGTTTCGATCCTCTGGCTTACCTTTTTTACAAGGCTTCTATAATCTCGAATGTAAATAATATTTTATTTATTATTTATTTAAAAAAAAAAAAGAAATCAATAAGAAAATTCTCTCATTAACAATTAATTTTGTTAACGTTTTTTTTATCAATCGAACAATCAATTGATGGCAAAATCAAACGTTTTCCGACTTTTGTACTTAAGATATCTACGAGTTCTGGCCAAAAGTACATATCTTGGCCACGTTTTCACTTTTAGAATATCTAATGGGTGCTCCTTTAAATGAAAACCAAATTTTCCTTAACGTTTTTCGTATATTTTGCATTTTTATTGACTTTTTTTCTTTCGTTTTTTTTTTCTTTTTTATGTATAAAACAATATCTTCTACTTCACTTCGTTTGTTTTTTTCTTGTTTTTTTTTTTTTCTTTAATTTTTTTTTTTATCGTTTTGTGATAACTTAAAAACAATTTCTCATACAAACACTTTACATGGATTTTGCTTGTGTCTGGGGGGGAGGGCGTTTCTTTTTTTTTATTTAATTTGGATTTTTTAATTCTTTTTGTTTTCAAATTCATTCATTCTCGCACATTCGTTCTTTATTATTTTGAGTCTCCTTTATTTAATTTCCTTTTTCACACACTTTCATGCAGCGCCGCTTGGCAAATGTATTTTTTTTTTTTTTTTAAACTCAACGAATCATTGTTTTTTTTTTTTTATTATTTTAACGGACATTTTGTTTTGCGAAAATAGTAAAAATTAAAGTTTTGACTTATATCTTAAGTAGTATAAGTAATAGTAGTAGTAATAGTATTTAGATGTGTATGTGTGTGAGTGTGTGTGTGTGTGTTAATTGTTGTTGTTGGAGAGCTGCTTGTTGAACTTGCCTTAGTTAAATAAATTTTTTGTTTCGTTGCGAAACATTTCTCACAGTTTTTCATTTGTTGTTTGCTGTTTATTTATTTTTTATAAATTTTTTTTTTTTCATTTTTTGTCTCTTCGTTTTATTATTTAAAAATAAAAACCCAAGAGCTTTTAACTGATTATTCTCCAGTTCCAGTTGAATGCAAATTTGATTGTATTCTTTGTCAATTTTAGTTTTTAATGTTTAGGAATCATTGCAAAATAATTACATTCTTTTTTTTTTTCTCAATGTGTGGGCGCTGTAATTATTATTGTTGTTGCTGTTTTCCTTTTGGTAATTGTTTTAATGCTTAAAAGGAAAAGAAATGTTTCTTGTGTCTTATACACTAAAAACTGAATTTTTAAACCAAGTTCCAAAACGAAAACCAAAATAAAATCTCTTAAAAATACTCTCAAGTTATATTGAATCAAATAAGAGTTTAAGGACACATTTTCGTTTGAAATTAAAAACAAACAAAAATTGGCAAATGGATTATGTTTTTTTTTTTAGAAAAATCTTTCAATGATTATGTGCTGTCAATATGTATGAATGATCATTATGTTTCAATTTGTTGTGAAAGTATTTCACAATTTTGTTTGAAAAATAGAAATAGAAGCGATTTTTTGTTTTTTGTTTTCTTAGTTTTGAGGCGTAAAGCATTCTGACATTGATTTTCTTGACAGGGGGCGGCGAGCGTAAACGAAAAGAGAATTGCAAAAAAGAAGTAGAGTGGAAATGGAAACAAATAGTTTTCCATGAAAAGTCTTATAGTTACACCATTGCAGAGAACCCAAAGACAATTGGAAATTGTTGAAGATGTTTTAAGGAATTAAAATTTGGAATTGATACAAGGAAACTTTTTGGTTTCCATCACAATATGAAAAACTTTTGAAAAGTTTTCGGACTGATAGTTTCTTTATACGTTTTGCAAGGGTATACAAAAAAATTCGGCTTGCCGAAATTAGCTGTGTTTTGGTCTTGGTCTCTGGCTACTACTATCCACTGTAGTTTGAGTAGTTAGTTGATTGGTTGTTGTTGTTGTTATTAATGATGGCACAGCGCTTCTCAAGTTGATAGTTTATCTTCAGGTGCATTTTTTTTCTTTTTCATTTTTTACATTTAGTTTTTATATCACATTTTTTTTGTTTTTTTTTTTATTATAATTCCTCTTTTTTATATTATTAGTATTAGTTTTTGTTGTAATTAACACATTTGTTTCTGTTTTTATACATATGTATATAGATAGTTCTTCGTTCTTTCTGTGTAACGCCCAGCGGAAAACTGTTGAGCAAATGTCGTGTATGTATGTATGTATGTGTGTGTGTATATAGTAGACATAAGTATGAATAAACTTTAAGTAGAAAATATTAAGCTTCAATATCAAGGGATCCAGGAGGTGGTGGTGCATAAATTGATAATGCCAGCCTATCTAAGCACTAAGTCTGTACATAATTACCCTTTTAATTGTTAACTAAATATTTAATACCTAAAGTTAACTCATAAATTCTCTTTCGCTTATTAGTTGTTGTTGTTGTGTTGTGTATAAAAATGGATTGTAGAAATTGTTTAAGAGAAAATTCAATATGAGAATGCTTAAACAGAAGAGCGGAAAGACAAGAAAAGTTACAAAATATACTTTTTGGAAAATTAATAAGAAAATTTCTTAGAATTAAAAGCCTCGCTAACTGGAGAAAATTTGTATGTGTGTGTGTAGATTGTGTGTGTGTGTAAGGAGTAAATTTGGGCCATCATCATTCTGTTTGGCAGACCCAACTGATTTCCCTCTCTCTATCTTTCTCCCTCTTGCTGTCTTTCTATCTTGTTTCTCATTTTCTCTAAAAAAAAAAAAAAAAAAAAAGAAAACATTTTTGCAATTGTTTATACAATTTTGGTTTATCGAAATTTTTGGAAACAAAGTTAGAAAAAATAACCAAAAGGACGTAAATTTTTCTTTTACTTTCAAACAAATTTCAACAGATTTCGTTTTTGTAATTTTTGCCTAACAATTGTTGTTTTTTTTTTTTTTTTTAGTGTTTTTGTTTTTTTGGTATTGATATGGAAAACAAGAAAAATATATAATATTTGCAACAATTTGATCAACAAATGAATGATAACCTATATATGTGTATAGCAGCAGATGCCATCATCATAGGTACTTTACAATTGATTTTCTTTTCATTTTCATTGTTTTTTGTCTTTGTTGTTCTTATGTTTCATTTGATGATTTTACATTTACATACATATATATACATATTATATATATATAATAATTCAACCAAAAAGCAGATGAAATTGTTGTAATAATATATCATGTATAATAATAATCTATGCAAATTGTTTTGTTTGCTTAAAAACTTGTTTCTTTTTTTGTATTCCTTGATTTTTTTTTTATTTTTCATAATAAAAATGATAGCGCAATAATTTTTTTTAATTACAAATTGTTTGATTCTTTTTTATAAAAAAAGTTTATTATTCTTTTGTAGTTGTTGTTGTTGTTTTATCGAACGACTGTTTGGTTTCGATTGGATTTTTGGATGTTGCAGAAAAGACGTTTACGTTTAGGTAAATTCAATTGAAAATACAAAAGGAAAAACAGATTTCTTTTTTTTTTTTTTTGTCCGTCATCTTTTTCTTTTGCCACGGAATTTAAAGTAATCTAGTTTAACGGATTTAGTAAAAAAAAACAAAACTGTTGCACAATGTTGTGTATGGGAGGAGACGGGAAATGAGAAGGGCGCAATGTTTTATCGTCGTCGTTGTCGTCTGTTCAGCCACTTGCTGTTGCCGGCTCACAATATTCGTTCAGATCGTTGCCGACACCACCTGGATGACGCTGCTGTTGACGCATCCGACGCTGCAGTAGCAAACTCTCGCTTGGTGGCGATAAACCAATGCGCGGCTCCTCAATCAACATCTGTTGGGCAGCCGTCGAGTGCATGAAACGTCCGCTGCCAATTCTTGGCTGTTGTTGCTGATACGAACGTTTGGAGTAAAGTTGCTGCTGCTGCTGCTGTTGATTGCGCATGGGTGGGACAACGCAATCCTGACGCCAATTACGTATCTCTGTGGCGGTGGACTGCTCATCAGAGGGTGGGGATCCGCCACTGCCACTGCTGCTGCTTCCAGCACTATTGTGACGCCTTGGCGGTGCTGGTGGCGGCATCAGCACGGGTGCTGGGGCAACATTTAGTGCTGCTGGTGGTGGTAGAGTTACCTTATAGCCAGCTGCACCGCCACTGTGGGAGAAGCTTCCCAAATAGTTGCGCTGCTGATTGCCATGATGGCCACCGCCTCCTCCAGTGTTGAATGGTGGACGATACTTGCGATATCCGCCAGCTGGTTGCTGCTGCTCCGAATGGTGGCTACGATAGCGCCAATTTTCGGTCTGTCGCTGTCCCATCATTCCATTTTGTGGCACAATATAGCGTTGTTGTTGCTGTTGACGCTGTTTGCGTGTGTAAGCATTACAAATGGCTGGCAATGGTTGCTTGAATACGGGTATAGCTTTACCACCGCCCTTTTCCTCCTCCTCCTCCTCCTCTTCGTCATCATCATAGTCATCGTCTTCTTCATACTCTTCCTCCTCATCAATGTCGGCATCATCGTCGTTTTGATATGCATTTAAGGGGAAGTAAACATTGCGCTGGGTCTTGTTGTTGCTGCAGTTATCGCTGCTGCTGCTTTTGTTGTTGTTGCTGCTGCTGCTGTTGTTTGCCAAAAGTCGTTCGCATTGTTGTCTTCTCAGCTGCAGTAGTCATCGTTGGCGCTTTCATATTATCATTTTGTTTGTTATCGTTATCGGTTGGTGGGCATGTTGCTGGTGCTGATGTTGCTGCTGCTGCTACTGCTGCTGGTTGCACTGCCGCCGCTGAGTTGACAACAATATTTGCAGTCTCATAAATTTCAGGTAGCTTTTCATTTAAATCACTAATACTATCCAATAGTTTAACATCCGTATCATTATCATCATCATCATCATTATCGTTATCCTTGTCATCATCGTTATCGTTATCGTTATTATAATCGCTGCTGCTGTTCTTTATGTTGTTGCTGCTGCTGCTACTGTTGCTGCTGATGTTGTTGGTGTGTGTTGTAGTTGTAACTGGTGTTGGCTTGGTGTTGTTGTTGTTGGTGGTGATTGTAGTAGCACTAATATCACTTGATGATGGTCTCTGCTCAATGGCCCCATCAACATTATCTTGCTCTTGCTTCTCTTCATCCTCCTCATGCGCATCTTTGCGCACAATTGTTGTTATTTTAGCAAATTCGTTTTGCTTCGATTTATTCATATTATCAATAATAAGATCTCCTCTCTCATACATATCATCATAATCTTCATAATGATCCAAATGAGACTTCTCATTCTTCTTCTCTTCGTTCTCCTCCTCCTCATCTTCTTCGGCGATGTCATCAACACGCTGCTGTTGTTGCTCATATAAATAATCATCGCCTTCATCCTTATCTAGCTCACGCCAATGCTTTTGGTGCTGATAGTCCTTTCTCTCCCCCTCTTCATATGCCTCATCCTCCTCTTGCTGCTCCTCATGCTCATGCTCATCCTCCTCCTCATCCTCTTCGCTAATGCTGTGCCTTCTTTGCAGCTGCTGCTGCTGATTCTCTCGCTCCTGCTCAAATCGTCGCGTTGACTGTGCCCACTCATCGTCATCATCATCTAAACGGCCAAATGCCTCCAAAGCCTCATCATCGTCATCCTCCTCATGGACATTAAGAGTCTTGAATCCACCACTGATCGGATATATGGCCGATGAGCCATTTCGTGAGGCATTCTTCGAGGAATGACGACTAACCGGATTGCTACGATGCTGTGCGGCTGATAAACGTCCTCCATATGTCGCCGAGGAGGAGTAATGAGCAGATGCTACTGCTGGATGTCTCTGCTGCGAGGAGCGATTACGCGTGTACTGAGCAGGCGGCTTGGGATTATAGTTCTCATCACTATACGCGTCCATGTAGGCCTGCGACGGCTGATAGATATTCGGACGCTCCTTCATGTAATCATAATGCAAAGAAAAGTGCTGTAAAATTACACGATCCACGGCCATGGCGGATTCGGCAAACTGTGAAATTTCCCTGGCCGATTGATGATTGCTAAAAAAATAAAAAAAATAGTTAATATAAATGATTCAAAAGTCCAGAAAAATCTTTGGACTCACCGTCGTATATTGCCAGGGGTACGTAGGACCTTTTGGCGTCCGGCTGCCTGATCTTTTTCGCACATAAGTATCCATTTATGCTTCAAAACAGCCTCGGCACTGAGACGAGTCGATGCCTGCTTGACCAGCAGACGGCATATCAAATCTTTGGCCTCGTCGCTAACATCATGCCATTCCGCTTCCGGAAATGAAAAACGTCCTGAACAAATACAAATCATAGATATATTATCGTGTCTGTTTTAAGAATATTGTTTGGACTCACCCTCTTGAATGGACTCAAAAAGCAACTCCTGGCAGGTGCGACAATTCTCTCCGCGATTCCAGCCGCAATCTTCGCCACAGTTGCCCGAAAATGGTGGATAACCACAAAGCAGAATATAGGCAATAACACCCAGAGACCATAAATCGCAACGCTTATCATAATAGTTGGCTTCACCTACAAATAAATCGACTACTTCGGGAGCCATAAACTCGGCACTGCCCACCTATAAAAATTAAGATAAATTAATTAAGATTTCAGATTGTATTTTATTTTTCCCACTACTACTACTCACTGGTGTTAATAATTGGGGCGTGGCTGCTGGCGACGAGATATCCGTGGTGAACTTAATACCCGAACCCAAATCAAAATCACAAATTTTAATCGGACATAGAGAGTCCGTTTTCACACATAATATATTCTCCGGCTTGAGATCACGATGAGCAATGCCCTTCTTATGCAGGAAATCCAATCCGGAGGCAATTTCCTTAATAATCTGCGCCGCCTCATGCTCGGAGAAACAAATATGCTCCTGGATGCGGGTCAATAATGGTCCTCCATTGATTTTCTCAAACACCAAATAGAATTTCTCATCATCCTCGAAGAATTCGATTAATTGCAAGATGCCCGGATGTCCCTGACAGTGATGGAATGTCTCCACTTCCCGAAAGACACGCGCACGCGCATGTCCCGGTATCTTATCGATAACCTTCACAGCATATTCCAGATCGGTGTAAATGTTAACGCAAGTTTGAACCGAAGCGTATGCTCCCTCGCCAAGTATTTCACCAGTGAGCTTATAGAGTTCTAATTTGAAGAGATCTCGGATTAACGATCAAACGATTGGATTGAGAGAAAACTTACCCTGAAACGTTGAGGAATGCAACGAGGAGCTTATACGTTTCTTGCGCCGCTTCTTCTGCATCTCTTCCTTGTGCCGATTAAGCTCCGCCTGGCGTTCCACCTCGGTCATGTTGGGCGCTTCACTTGACTCATTACCCGACACATCCTCGCTGCTATAGCGCGTCAGCTCATTCTGACCGTCTGCAATTGCAATTGAAAAATAAATTTGAATTTTCATTAATTTCGATTTCGAAATTTGGGAATTAAACTAAAAAAAAATCACAAAAACAAAAGTTCTCATTTTCATTCTCAATCTTTTCTCACTCAAAACCTACAGAAAACACATCGCGTATAGAAAATATCTGATGAAATTGCAATAGGAAGTGATGAAATATATTCAGAAAAGTTTGCCAAAAATGCAGAAAAAATGCTTCCGTCTTGGACAACGTTTGAGAGCCAACTAAACTAGAAATCAACCCCCCAAATAGTTAAAAATGAATCGCCTTCCTCCCTGCTCTCGTCTCCCATCTGCTCGAAATTTGTGACAGAGACCAGTAATTGAGTCATTTCCATGCTCTTTTCTTTATCTTTGCATTTTATTCTCTGCCCACAGCGTGAGAGGATCTTAACTTAATTTTTACCACCAATGGTGAAATTTTAAACTAAAATTGTAATACGATGATTGATAATGAAATGGTAGACAATTTCAAATATTATTCAAAAGAAGAGCATTAAAATGAGAGAATAACAAAGCTTCGGTGGGCTTGTTAATAATATTGAAATGTAAACAAATGTTTAATAAATGTTTATAAACAAAAACCAATTACATATATTCATTACACAATGCATTATTAAAATCATCAGAATGGGAATAAAACATTATCAAGATTCACAAATGTTGTCTCAGATAGAAGCCTTTAAAAATTGCACAAGAATAGGATAGATTGTGCTTAAGGACATCATCTGCGTTTGATTTAGAAGGGAATAGAATTTTTATTTACTTGTCGTCTTCTCCTGTTCTTCCTTTTTAGGGGCTTTTTGAGGCAAAAGATTGCTAAAATCAGTCTTTAACAAGAAACTGAAGAGGTTAATTAATATATTCAGTTGCAATGACAATTTCTATAAAAAAAGAACAGCCTGACTAATAAGAAAAAACCCAGCTGGTTGTCTAATCTCACAAGTCTTTTGTTTGTTGTTAACCTCTTTTTTTTGGCAACTTTTGGCAACAGACATTTTTTCATATGCCTATGATAAATGTTAATTCAACAAACTATTATCAGCTGCGACAGCAGCAACAAATGTAGCAAAAGCAAACAGAGCAAATATTTACACATATTTATCGTTAATAATAATTTTTTTTTATTAAGAGACTTTTTTTTTGCACCAACTGCGTAGTAGAAAGCAAATCGCGTGTCGTAAACAAGAAGAAAAAAAACAGTAAATAAGTATAAAATATGTGAAAAATAAATTATATGCAAAACTTATGCATATACAAAGGAATGAGAGGATGAGGAGGAGGTGGAGGAGAAAAAAAAATGCGATGGGGTAGGCCGAATTGAGTGGAATGAGTATAAGACCTTCCTCCCCCTCTTGCTCCTCTTTCTTCAGGCCGTCCGATCGGCGTGTGTATCTTTAATTGTTGTCATAAAACACATCCACTAAGAAGGCCTAACGACATGTCAGTCGCTCCGTCGGTCGATTGGTTGGTCATTCAATCTATTTATAGCAAATCATATTGGACTTTTAAGAGGCGATCGACTGGTCGACTGTTCGGTCTAGCTGGCCCCCTTTTCTGTGCAAATATTCCACAAGGCGCGTAATCAGTCAATAGAAGCCCACAAGAAGCGAACGCACGATCGCCGCCTCAACTATATAGTTGAGTGGTTTCTTGATTAGATAGAAGACAGACGAGAGGGTGAGTGGTTGAATGGCGATGGAGGAGTATCGGTGGAGTCCATAGAATCTAATGTTGATGCCATGCATCGTTGCATATGTTGGTTGGCTCACTCGATGGTTGACTGGACTTTCAGCGAGGTAATTGCCCTTTTGCTAAAGTCAACTAATCGAATAATAATAAAACAAACTTTACACACACACAATGCAAAAGAACATGAGAGCTTTAAGGGTAAGAAACTCTGACTTTGTTAGACTTATTCTTGATTTTTTTTTATTGTTTATAATTAAAAGATGGTAGCTGAAGAAGCAGAAGAGAAACAGTCGAAAAAATCATAAGGTTTAAGCCAATCCTCCAATTAAATGAAGTTGCCATTGAAAAAGTCTTATTTCCCTTTCCCTTTTTGGATTTTAAATTGTAAAAATATACATATATGATCCGATACGCAGTATAAGCATATATGTATATACTTATGTATGTATGGGTGTTCTCTATAAACTTTCGAAAGAAGAAATTCTTCTTTTAACTATAAACAAAAAATTTTTGTAAACATTTAGACAAGTTTTCATTATTTCAATTTATAAGAGAAGGGGATTTTCTTAGTTCCGGATGAACATTTCCCCACACACACACACATACACATACACGCTCGAAGCACTTATACATTTATGTGTGTTCGTGTGTTTGTGTGTGTGAGTTAAACCCATGCGAACAGACGTCATTCGGTGGTGGTGCCGCTTGCCCGCCCACCTCTTTGATGTATGAAAATTTTGGCATCATCGCGCGCCCAAGATTTTTGTCTGCCAATGCAATAAATGCCGGCAATACGCATCACCACCTTCCGTCGTGTCCGCCTACCCCCTTTTGCACCTTCCATTGCTTGTTGTTGCTTTGTTATCTAAATTTAAATTTGGCCTATTTAAATGAGAAGGTGGCGCGTCGTCGACCAGTCAGCCATCAGTTTTTCGTTCTTATCAATTACGTAAATCGACTTTTTTATAAGAAACAAAGAATGAAACAAAAAAAATAAACAGAATTTTATTTTTGAATGTTTGTCCTCTTTGTTGTTGTTGTTGTTATTTTTGCTGGCTGCTGCTTTTGGCGCCTCTCGTGTCAGGTTTTTGCGCATTTTAGTATTAAGAAATTTTGTGCAAAATCATTTTGTTTATTTCACCAAACGATCTAATTATGATTAATTGCTTAAGGGAAATGGGTGTGACAAAAAGACATAAAAAATGTATAAGAGATAAATATTTAAAAGAAATCTTTTAATATTACAAATTGCCTTTATTTGCATCATCACCTGATCAGCACTTCCTTCCCTTTGCAATCCCAACCTCCTCCCTTGATTATGATAATGACGACAATGCAAACAAACAAGTTCAGCACTCATTTCATCAGCTTATTTTCACCTTTAACCTCTTTGGTCTATAACATTGTTGACAAGAATAGATGATGAGAGAGAACGAGCGATTAAGTGAATGGCAAAAGTGTTTTTTACTTGGTTAGAGAGTGGGTATGAGGTCTGGTAAAGCCGCCACATTTTGGCTTTAATCTCTGGTTACACCCCATTACCCAATGCGACGATCTATTCATTCCAAACAAACAGAAACCTTAGCAAAGCTGGAAAATAATAAGTTTTTTCTCTCTCAAGATAAGTGTGACGAATGGGAAATACCTTCTAAAATGGAAATGAAATACTTGAACTTTCTGGTGCCACAATATCACCCAATTAACCTATGCATAGGGTATAGCAAAACTATGGCGAACTATTTTATCCACAGGCCCCACACGTGTGTGTGTCTGTGTGTGTTTGCATAATATCTAGTAATTTCCAATTTTGCCGGCCGGCTGACGATCGATCGATTTAATTTGTTGCCCCATTGCGAATTGCTGCTATTGCGCCGTAGAGAACTTATTTAATTTCTCAAGCATTTTTGTTTTCTCAAGTAAACAAAAACTTGAATTTAATTATATATAGGTACATATATGTATATATATGTATGTTTATACGTTTCATCTATACATACATCGCAAACTTTTGGTTTAACTGACACTGACAAGGCACAAACAAAAACAACAGCAACTACCTTAAATGGCCAACACAACAAAGTCAGTCAGCCGTTTAATTTTTTGCAAATATTTACTTTATATATGTAGTTAGTAGGTATAATAATAAAAATATCAACAAAATTAAAGAACAGGAAGTATAGACAGACAGGGGAAAAGTGAATGTGTTAAATAGTGTTCCGTCACTGCATTAATATTTACTGCTACAAATTATATTTTCTTTCTACAATACACATATTTGTTTTGCTCTAGTTCTATGTCACAATTGGATAAACAACTTTCTGGCCCTACCACAAGGCCCAAAACCAAACAAACTATGGTTAAAAATAGGTCTGCTCACATCTTGAAATTAAGTAAAAGGAAAGACGGCTATAATGTATGTCTATATGAAGTTCTAGAATCGAGATATAGAAATTATACTTAACACTTAATAAATTTGAAGTTTTCAAGATTTCATACAAGTCAATCAATATACATGATAGTAGATATAGTTTATCAGATTGGTTGAATCAAAAATTGTAAAGAAACCCACGCAACTACATAAGTAAGATTAGGTAAGGTCAGTTTTTGCACAATTTTATCTACTACAAGTGCTTTTAACAGTTAAACATAGAAACCTGAATGTTTAAAGCTTAAAGGAAACAATTACGTTTCTTTTGGAACAAATTTACGTTTTAAATAATTAGGCTAGACTTAGTATATAACTCATAAACATGTTTAAAAACCATAAAACTCTTAACAAACTTGTTGAGTCTAAATGTTATACATATGTATATAGATCTTTTGTAATCTTTCTTTTTTTAACGAAAGCGAAACTAAGAAAATGAAACAAGCAGAAAGTTCTTATCAAATATTAAAAAAAAAAAGAAGAACTAATCAACCGAAAGGCGATAACAAAACAACAATCAAATTAGAAACATTATCAAATCTATAAACAACAAACTTGAACAACAAAAGAATAACCTTGAGGAAATCAACTTAAACATTGACTACAGAGTCATTTCTATAACTAATCCAAACACGGACATATGTACATTTGTAAATACAATTGCTATAAAAATAAACCTAGTTGCAGCTAAAGTTAGTTAATGCTAAAAATTGATATTTATTCCTTAGGTAATATCGATATTAACGAAAGATATTTCATGAAATATAGTGTTAAAATATCAATGCGCTATGGAACTTCTGGCCAAAAGAAATGAACTCAAATAGTTGGCGAATAAAAACATTAAAATAATATGGTCTTTTTTTAAACTATAAAAAAACAAAGTCAAAGAAACATTGTTATCATAATACACACACAGATGGTAGGAAGAAGGCCGTAGAACAAAAAAGAAAAAAAGTATTATAAATATAAAGGTGAATAGAAAGAAGAAAAGGAGAAGAACAGAACCCGTCAAACGCCCCAGATAACGTAAAAGCGACAAAAACAAAGAATTTTTAGCAAATTTGTATTAAATTTAATTAAAATTGAAAGCGTGTAAAAAGCAGTAATACGAAAAACGAAAGAAGGAAATGTGTTAATGAAAGAAAAGAAAAACATGCGGTTTTTTTTCTTCTTGTTTGAGGTTACAAAAAGAGAGAGAAAGAGATACAAAGGGGGAGCTGCTGCTGTTTTGACGTAAAAGAGCGATGAGCGCCAGTCTTTTAAGAGTAAATTGTGTTCGCTCTTACATTTTGGGTATATTACTTCACAAGCAGCACTCACACACACAGCTTAAACAAAAGCATTCATATGTATGAATGTATGTACGAGAGGTCTCTCAGAGTTGTTTTGTTGTAAAGAAGCAGAAAAAATTATTGCGCCGCCGAATAAAATTGTAAAAGCAAAACTTGAATAAAAATAGCGATAAAAGGGGAGAAAGAAAGACATAAATGCCGCAAAATGATGGCAAACACACAAAATGCATAATTATATTATACATAAAATACAATCACATGCATGTGTGTGTGTGTGTGTGTGTGTGCTGTTGCTTACTAAGCCTCCCGGCAAAGCCTCTCAAGGTCACATAACTTCTGCCTGTGAGATGGGTCAGGTGCAAGGGTTCTTCAAGTGACAGCTGCAACATCAAAGAGAGAGAGAGAGAGAGAGAGAGAGGACGCAAACAGAGATTGCTTCGCTCTCTCCACTCCTTGTTTGTACCTTATATATCCTTCGTATGTAGTTATAGCTACAACGCAATTTCTTATTAAAGAGTACATTAAAGTCCTTGCACTTTGAAGACAATGAAAACTGTGTTTGCTGGAGTGTTTCTTTAGGTGTGTGTGTGTGCTCTACTAATTGGAATTGCAAAAATCTACCGTTCTTTTAGACATTTTATCGTTTTCTACTTCTCATGCATATGCATGCACACTCCTCCTCTTTCATCCACTACCTGAGAGAATAGGAAATACACATATGTACATAAATATGTACATATATATGTATGTGTAATAACAATAACAAATAGCAAAAACTAAAAAACCGGCATTTTGAATCTATTCTCACATAGACACACAAGCAAGAGATTGAGAGTGATTTGTTAAAGTATTAGTAGAAATTTATTTACCCAACATGTTTGCTCTGTATTTGCCTATGTGTATGTATGTGTGTGAGTGAGTGAGTGTGTTGTGTGGTGTATTCGCTTTTTTAGCCAAAACGCAATTTGTCTAAGCAATAACAACAAACACACAAACAACAAACACACACGCCCGGTTCGCGGTGCGGCTCGGTTCCGTTCCGCCGACACGTTGTTTTTTCTTTTTGGTTTTTTTTTTCTGTTTCTGCAATGCGTAGATAAAACTGCTTCCCCAAGAGTATATCTGCTCTATACGTTGTTGTATCCTCCCGCTGCTGATGGCTGCCGCTGTTATTGTTGTTGTTGCTGTACTTCTCTAGTTGTGTTCTTGTTCTTGGCTATTATTAAACCAATTTTCACTAAATGTTTAAGTTAATACGCAGAATGGGCAATCGACCGGACCGCATGCTTTCATGACTTTTCCTCCTCCTCCTCCTACTCGATTAAAAGAAAAACACGCGGAAAAGGCAAATTTGCATTAGGTGGAGGGTGGTGGAGAGCCGACGACTAGTAGTAGCTGTTGTTGTTGTAGTAGTAGTGGTAATAATTGCATATAATTTGGGCAGGCGATCGGCGGGGTAAATATATTAAAACGGTACCGAGATTGGAAATTTTTCGATGGTAAATTTTTACTTTTTTTTTTGGAATAAACTTTACAAAATAAGAAATTAAGAAAATAAAACACGGACAAAAAATTTACTAGCGGACCGTCGTCGCTCGGCGCAAACGAGGAAAGAAACAAACCTCAGGCATGCCGTGGCCGCAGCAGCAGCAGCCCCAAAAGACAAACTAGTCAACAAAAATTGAGAGCAATGCGAGTGTGAGAGAAGAGCCGCATTAGAAAATAAGAGCGAAAACTTGCTCTCTCTTTCTCTATGTCGCTATGTATCTCTTATGAGATATGTTGGGGTGGTATTTTGGTATGTGGGGGGGAGGGGGTCACCCCCGCCATGACGTTGTAATAATGATTTTATGTTGGGTCCCGGCTCACGCTCTTCGAAATGTGCGGAGTAAGAGCAAAGTTGAAGCGGAGGAGCAGAAGGTGGAGCGGGACACAATATATGGACACGTAAATCGAAACGTAACATAAAATGTTTGTGCGTAATTGCCTGTTGAGGGCTTACGTGACTGTTTTAATGCAAATGCAAATATTGACGAGAATTTAATTTTATTACAATTATTAAAAACCAAAGCGGAAACGACAGAAAAATTTATTCGATTCTCGAAAAAGCCGGTTTGCATATAACAAATCTGGTATCAGATCAAATTATACCCTGCAATTAAAACAAAATTAAGCAGAGACAGCAGTATAATTCATTTGTTGTAATATTAAGTATACGTACTGTATGCAGCATAACTTGATCGTTCAGCCATAACCAGGATAATGCATTTGGCTTAAAATAAAATTACTTTCAAACGCAACCTATCATCCATATTTATTTTCTTTATATCATTTAAATATTATTTATAACTAAAACCGTCATAAAGGTTATAGGAAAGTTTTTCCTTCTTTACAATCAATTTGATTCAATTAATATCAGCAAAAGTCTGCACAAACAAGTGAAATTTGGCAACTGCTATTAAAGTTTAACGAATTTAAATTGCGTTCTATTAAAAATAATTCTACACACACACACACATACATATGTACATATACACCGATAGAAAGACAGACAGCTCACTAACACATGCATTCAATTACATACGAATGGGTTTGCCAAAAACAACAACTGGCAGAAATGTTGATGGGTGTGAAAAGAGGAGATGGTGGAGGAGTGTGAGGGAAAGCGATAACAGAGACTCGGACTGACATAATCACAGAACGAACACGTTGTTTTTTTTGTTGTTTGTTTTTGTTTTTTAGCTTAGCCTGAAAAGAGAGCCAAATACTTCGGGAGAGAGAGAGGGTCAGTGAGAGTAGGATCCCCTAAGCACAACAAAAAGAGAGAGAAAGCCCCAAGCCTGCAAGTAAACCAGCTGGGCGACAAACAGCCGCTTTGTCGCTACTGCTGCTGATGTGTAGCCCAAAACAAAAATAACAACAAAAGCGACAAGTGGTGGCCCCCCTTTGTCAAGTAAAAAGCGGGGGCAGCAGCGAAAAGGAAAAAAACACAGTCATGGCTGCGCATTGAAAAATAAAAAGACCGGTATGACCACGCACGCAACACAGCATAAGAGAGTCAGCAGCAGAGGTATATATAGAGAGAGAGAGCAGTAGAGCGAGAGTGGCCCCCTTCAATTCATACTCCAACACAACGACATACATACGTCGTCAGATACTCTCTCTCACAAAGTCCATATGAAAGTGTGAGGGAGAAACAAACACGTACACACACACACATGCAAATTATCACGTAGGCCTTATGGCTGAAGTGCTTTTGTTGGAGGCGGGGGGGACAGCTGACAAGAGAAAAAATCGAGGTTAGCAAACACATACTTTAATATGTACGTATGTATTATAAATGTATGTGTGTGCACATGTATATGTTTGTAAAATCGCCTGATATGCGCGAATTGTCTGCGAAAACAAACAACTATGAAAGAAAAAGGGCACAACAAAAAACAGCAACAACAATTAAGATTAACAAATTGTTTAAATGTATGGACACACACGCATACATATGCATTAACAGAGTTGCCATATGCAATAAATGTAGAAAACAAACAACTTTATTGGCCTGGCCCTCTGTAAAACATTTACATAAACATACATATTTATGCGGGTGAAAAAGAGATGGAAAGCATGCGCTGCAGAGATGTAAATACAAATGTACATGACGTGGGGCACGTACGCACACAAACACAGTTATCATCAAATGTCCTCCAGATTTGGATTAGTTTTTGTTTTGGTTTTTGTTGAAAATAAACCAAGGACTACTGGGCCAAAGTGGCTTTTACCTAAACATCTAGCCTTGTTTCAAAAGGACAAAGCAATAAATTGGTCAATGTTTGCTAAAACATAAATCTTATTCATTTCGTTTTCGCTTTTCTCGTAATTTTAAATTCAACCATAATGCGAACCACTGTGCTTTGGGGTTAGCCTGCATGTCTACATGACAAACACTCATCATTAAGAGGTGTGGAGGTGAGGGCGAGGGCTCAATTGCTGACGTAGCCAACAACACTGACATCTTGCTCTCTCTCTCTCTTTCTCTCTCAGCCTCTGGGCTCATTCAGTTGACCAACGCAGAGTGGCAATTAGCCAAGTGAACCACCCACAATGTAGCCCGTGGGCTCTTGTCACATCAAAATAACAGGAACACCACACACACACACAGACACATACGCAATCTGTACATGCATCTATCGCTCTCTTTCTTTCTCTTTTTAAACTCTTTTTTTTTTGCGAAAAAAATTCAAAATAAATTATTGGCATCATGACGCCCCCATTTTCTTTTTTTGGCCTGACTGGCGCGTGCAGTCAAGCGACAGCTGCAAATTGCTGGCGAAATATATTGATCACCCTCTCTCACTGCCTGCCTACCCCCTCCCGACCCCAACACACACCCGCTGAAGTTCAATTTAAACATTCACCTCAGTAAACGTGCTTTTTATCGTTTTTTTTTTTTGTTTCTTGTTGTTTTTGCTGTTAAATATTGCTATTATCATCATCATGCACTGCGCTCGGCTGCAGTTGCAGTCGCTGTCGTGTCTCTGTTGCAGTCTCTGCTAACTTTGCAGTCGCTGCCAACTTTGGCGTTCTATTTTAATTTTTTTTTTTTGTTTTTAGTTGCAAGCAAAGCGTCTCAACCAAAGTGCAATAAACGTCATCAAGGTTGCCCGCTGCTGTGTGTTGCAGTTTCTAGCTTTGCCATTGGCTTTTGTTTAAACAACTTATATCGATCTGTTGCTGCTGCTACTGCTGTTGTTGTTGTAGTTGCTGCACGACGACTATGAGTGAATCATTTTTGTGAATTTAATTATTTTTTTTATTTTGTTTTTTATAGCTCTGACACATTCAACAACTTTGGGACTACAGATAGTAGCTAGCTATCTCGCTTGCACATGCAAATGGATTTCATCAATTTGTCAATTCCGGAAATAAGCTTGGTCGCGCACAACAACAAACAGCTCAGCAGACATCTACATAGATTGTACACATATAAATTTACTTAGTACATTCATCCCACCAATATATCATTTCACGCCTGTCTACGTTTTGCCTGCGACGTCTTCGTCATTTTCTGGGGAAAGTTTTTCTGGGTCTGGGCAGCAGACATAGCAAATGCAGCAGCAGCAGCAGCGGAGGCAGCAACAGCTGTTTGCTCATTAACATTTTCAACAAAAATTGTATCTATATCTAGAGAGCAAGAGCCCCAGCAACAACAACAGCAACAACCCACTACTACCACTTAAAAGAGTGCTCAAACGAAAACTCGTCCACCATTGTATGTAGATAAGAAATTTTTGTTAATTAACTTAAAGGGCCGATTGCATAATACCCTATCTCTGGTTAGAGTAAAGTTTTACAAGGCAAAAGCGATTAACCTTTCTAACAGTCCAACAACTTTTCATAACTACAAAATGGTAAAATATTTCTTTATAATCAATCCTTATTTTACAAGAATTTGTATATACCTTTCATCACTATACATAGTTACTGGGTATATATTTGCTTTGGGCCAGCTGCTTGATGCCACTGACAAACGGGTTATTAAAAGATAAATAATAGAAAACAACAACCGAACCAAACCAATGAGAACGATTGCAGAAGATTCTAGAAATAATTGAATTCCAAAACAATGTCTAACAAATAATACAGACACTCTTATATTCTAACTGAACAAAAAATGAATTAGTAAACAATTTTTTATGTAGACATAATACTCTAATTTTTAAGGGCGATTTCAAATCTTAAACTTAAATGAATGCAATATGTGTAATATAAAAAGAATGATTTTTGAGCGATTTTCAACCAAATATGTAAATATATTTTTATGGTGGCAAAACATGTAAGGGTATTTGTGAGTTAGACGACCTTAATTTAGTCAACAACAGAACAATTTATTAACGTCATTCGTCAGATAAAATTTTGCAATTGAAAGAACGCTTATTTTATGTTTTTTTTTGTAAGGGGAAAGCTTCTAACGAGAGAGAGAGAGAGATGGTAAACCTTACTTTTTACTATTAAAAAGATATTGTGGGAGCTGTACATCGAGCGTTGGTTAAGAAAAAATAATTTATTTTTTTTAAATTTTACTTGCAAATTCTGTGACTTGAAAATTTAATACCTGCAGCTTATCTATGCAAAGTTTAAGGCGAGAGTATTATAATTTTCCCCTAACAGATGTCAGCAGTTTTTATAAACTTGTTATGAGAACCAATTATTTGTGCACATTTGTCAATTGTATTTACAGTTATTGGAGACGTTTGTAAATAAATAAATAACTGACATACATATGTACATATATATATATATGTTCATTTGAGTAAAAGTATTTCCTTTGTTTTTTTTTTTTTTAATATAAACAATATCACTTACAATTCCCCATACCACAAAGATGGAATTTTATTATATATAAACATGTATATTATATATCAATTGACTTGTGATGCAATTGTATTGTTAGAGAGTTGATAAAATACAACAACAACACAACACGTGTTCATCGAGGGAATCGATAATTATATACCTACATACATATAACGGTAACAACACGCCACAAAACAAAAGGGTGGGTGCTAACATCTGATAATATTGCTGACGTGGACAAAGAATAATGGCAAATTTGAATAAGATACCATTAGAAAAATCGAGTAGAAAATTTCCTGTGATCTTTGGACCGACAGTCGGTGTCCGTCCAAGTGAATATCTAATGTATTTCATAATGTCAAAGACCTTTTGAATTCTATGTGCTGCTGCAGTAGGCAGAATGGTGCTTAGCTGTTTGCTCTGCCACTAAAAATACATTTAAACATACAATCACACACACACACATAAACGCACACACATTCACATTTGCATTTATGTTGCATAGTGGCAAGTACAATGCACTTTGGGCCTTAAAATCATAATGGAAATCCGAAAAGAAGTTTCCAGATAAATCAGTCAGGTGATCAAAATTGAAGCACATAGTACATATGCTAAATAAATTTGTTAGGGAATGAGGTTAACAGTTTAAAGGGTTGAGTTGACGAGGGGGTTGAAGTGTGCGTATGTGTGTGTGTTAGCGGCAGCTGCCGAGAACTTTCCAAACAAATTGACTTTTGTACAGCTTTAAAATTAAGAAACTAAAAATCAAGAAGAGAGCTCACAGTATGAGATAGATAGAGAGAGAGAGGTAAAAAGTGTAGGATAAACTTGATATTCAACACATTCACACAAATACACATATACACTCACCTGATTGACTCTGACTGCAGCTGTTGTCCGTATTGCTGCAGGAAACGCCGCTGCCGCCTACGCCGCTATCCGCAGAGCCGCTGCTAGCATGATGGTTGTTGTTGTTACCATTACTAACATCTCTGCCGCGTCGCAGCGAAGTCATGTTAAACTCCTCTGCTGCAGCAGCTGCTGTGCTGACAACAAGAAATGCCTGCTGCTGCTCTCGCTGGGTCTAGCTGGTCTCTCTCGCTCTTTGCCTGCGCTCATTCAAAATGGTGGCTGCTATTTTTTTTTTTTTTTTTTTGTTTTCTTATTTTTGTGTGTGTGTGTGTTTCGCCTGTTTCTTCGTCGTCTTATTCTTCTTCGTTAAATCCAATTGCCAAGTTTTAGTTGTTGTAATTTAAGTTGGTGTTCTTCTATTGCAGTGCTTACTGTATGTGGGTGTTCTCGGGTCGGACAGTATGCAAATTGCGCAGCAGAGCAGAGAATGGTTGTTGCTTTTTATTTTCTCGCTTAACATTTGTTTTTTTTGGGCTAATTTCATTCACTTTTTTGGCTGCGCTGCTGGCGTCGGTCGGTTTGTGGTCGAATGGTTGTTGTTGCTGCTGCTTGGATTTCTCATCACATAGGCGAAAAACTAACAAAAAATCTTATCTGGATTTATTCCTTTTGACTGCGTTTCACCTTTTCTTTTGCATATATTTGTGTAGGTGTATCGCTCTCTTCAGGCTTGGCTGTGTGAGTGTGCAGATATATTCTTATTGCAAATTTGCTGATGATGGGTGGTGTTACGGATGTTGTTGTTGCTTCTATTGCTTAGTTGTTGTTAATAATTTTTCTGCTGGTTACAACACAAAAAAAATCGCTGAAATAGCGGACAAAAGCCGTTTTCTTTGCGTTTTTCGCTTTTTACAATCTCTTCCAGCTACCGATCCATTTTTCTTCGCAGATGATTTCCGACTAACTGTAAATTCGCCCTCTCGCCGTACAAACATATGTTTTATCGCCGCAGTTTTTCGCCGTTAAAATCTTGCCATCTCGCCGCATTTTTTTGCCCTCTCGCCGTAAGTTTTTGCCCTCTTTTTAGTATTTTTGGCAAATGACTCTGGTATTTCTGGTATAAAGTGGGACCGTTTTTTTTGGAAAAAAAAAATCAACATAGGGCTCGAGAGGGCGCCACCTCAACTTTCAATAAAAAGTGGCCAGATGGCGAAATTTCGAACTCGAAGTATCGATCAAATTTATAAAGTACGTTAGATCGATGTAATCGGCGAAACAGTGATGACACCATCCACTCGTAGCTTTTTTATCGATTGTCCTGACACAGTTCTTTTTTAGCTGGAAACAGCTATTTTCAGCTATAGAGCTGACTTCTTCTCTGCTTCGGCGAATTGGGGATTAGGATGAGTAGGCTGGCCACACTAATAAGAAAACTATCGACTTTAAGGCCACAATAGGCTTTTAAATTTCAAAACATTAGAAAAAACTATAACGGATGTTAAAAGTTTATGTATACCACCTACTTTAGAAAGAATAGTAATTAGTTGTTATTTTTAATTCCCTAGAAATAATATATTTCTAGGTTGAATTTTTCTACTTACTGCGAATTTCAATTAATTTATGGCTAATGTACAAGAAATATATACACATCTGTCGCTTAATTATCAATTTGGTTATTTAAGCGTGAATTTAAAGATGATTATCAATATACATTCAATTGTATTTCAGTTCTACTTATTTTTCAATTTAATAACCCCTTTTTAAATAGGCATCAGCATTTCATTATCCGGCATTCGTTCCCATCTCTCAAACCCAAGTGCAATGTTTTTAAAATACATTTTATTAATTTGTTTAATTGTGGTTTTGGTAATATTTTATTAATCTATAAAAACTACTGCTTATATAATTTTTTCCTACAGATCAATGCCGGCTTGGAGTTTAAGAATATAAAATGTGAAATTGTTGACGAAAAACTTGGTAAATTTGAATATTGTTACCTTAGATCGGTGAATCGTACTTACAAATATTTAACGGCAAGATTGAATGTATATAAAAACCCTATAACAAAAGTCAAGGTAGGTAAACATCTAAAAAGAAAGTTTCATTAATTACAAAATATTTTTGCAACATTTTCAGCTGGTAATCGGACTACAAAAACGATCGAGTGGCTATAAGCCATTTCTATATAGTTTCACTTTCGATGGTTGCCAACTGTTGGAGAACTATAAAGGTAACAATGAAGTGGCCAAACTTTTCCTACGAATATTTTTCACATATTCGAATATCAATCATACCTGTCCATTCGATGTGAGTATTAACTGAATCAGGGTCGACAATCAATTAATATTATTTATAATTACAGCATGATTTAATTATGGATAAACTTCCAACTAGTTTTCTACAAAAATCAATTTTAGAAGTTTTACCCTTTCCAGAGGGGGACTATGCCTTTTATACTCGATGGAATGTAAATGGTATACATTGGTGCAATGTAACAGTTTATTTTACAATGTCATGAATGCATAAATATAAACACACATATGTACATACATATATATGTATTTTTAACACATTCACATATACATATGTATGTAATATGACAAACACCAAATTAAACATCCATTTGAAATTTAGCACTCCAGCACTACTAGCAGTCAACTGTGACAACTTTTAATAAATAATATCAATAACTTTTAATTGCTTTTTGATTATACCTATTTTTGGAACATTCAAATGTATAATGGGTTGATAGATATCATTAACAGATAATTAAGCCAAAGAGTATAAAATTTTTATTTGTTAACTTTCCTTTTCTGCTGGCTCTAAAAACTTAAAGCCCTTAGCATTAGTATTATCCTGCAATATGGCAAATCCTTTACTGCCTATGATAAAAGTTTCCTAGTTTTTTGAATTGAAAAACTTGCTAAATTTTAGCATTATTTTGAGTTGATTATAATTTATTAGAATTTTTATTCAAGTACAAAGTTATATATATACTCATTATTAATTAATTCAAGTAAATATATTCAAAGTGTCTGTGTTCAGTTGTTTATTAAGTACAATTTACTGTTTTTCTATTTCTATTTTGTTTTCCTTTCTGTTTTATTATTCATTTATTGGTTTCAAAACTTTGCCATGCAACAGCAGTTTTTTTTTTCTTTTCTTTTCATTATTTTATCAGTTGAAACTTGAGTTTTTCTTTCATTAATTTTATAATTTTTTCGTTTTAATTTTTTTTTTTTTTTTTTTTTTTTTTTTTTTTTTTAGATCACAAACAGTAAATGTGTGTAAAAATGGTCTTAAACGAGAGTTGTAATTGTAATTAAATCGAATTAAACATATGAAAACCAAGATTTACATTGAAGTTTTTTATTTTTCCTCATTTTTGAATTTCTTATAATTTTATTTTTGTTTTTCTGTAATTGTAATTATATATATAAAAAATATTGTAGCTGAAAGCTGCAGCTGCCAATTTGCCAATCGACTGCGTTTCTTTTTGTTTCATTTTTTTTGGTTTTTTTTTTTTTTGGGTGTGTGTCGGTTTTTAATTTCGAAAATATTTGTTTTCCATTTTTTGTTTTTGTTTTTGTATGTGGTAATAATATTATTTATAAGCCTAGCCTTAAACAAAAGTTTGTTCGTCACCGAACTCCTACCTTTCAAACCAAAATCCTCCATCATTCATACCATTTTTTTTGTTTTTGTTTTGTATAACACACATTCTTCATTATATTCTTCTCATATCGGATACAAATCACGATTTCGAAATTTTGCTTTTAAACGCTACGGTTGCCTTAACTTCAGTCCTTTCGCAGAAAAACCTAATCTTAAAATTGTTTAGTTTTATGTTTCATTTTAGTTTGTGTCAACATAAGTTTTTTGTTTTTGTTTTACAATTTGTTTCATTTCATTACATTATCTCTTGTTTCTTCATTAATTTTATATAGTTGTATACTAAAAATTATTATTATTATTATTTATTATGTATACGTTTTTGTTTATTTTTTGTTTGCATTAAGGCCAAAGTTTTCTCAGTGAGAAAAAACAACGACCTAAAACGCTTCCTGCTTTATTTTGTTCATTCTTTTATTAATTAATTAATGCATTTTTCCCAGTTATTTTGTTTTTTTCGTTTTTGTTCACCTTCTAACTACAATTATAACTTCATCTTTGGCCGCATACTTCCTTTTCGTTTTCGCTGTTCGCATTTTTTGTTTGTAAATATTTTCATTCATTTATGTAATTTGTTTCATTTTATATTGTATTAGTAATTATTATTATTATTTTGTTTAAATTCACTAAAAGTTGCATGGACTGTTTGTTTTGTTTTTGCTTTTGCTTTATCTGTATTTATCTGTCTGTTTATACCTTCATCAAAAACCAATGTGAATGTGGAAAAATATGTGATTTCATAGATTTTTGCTTTTCATTTTGTTAATTTTTTTAGTTATGCATATTTGTTTGTTGTTCTTGTTGTATTTATTTTGTTTTTTTTTTTTATTATATTATATAAAATGCCAAAAATTTGTGCAAATTTCTAAATGTTTTCTTCTTTTTTTGCGTTTTTACACTAAAAATATTTTTTGTTTTTGTTTTTTTGTTTTAACTTTAAAATGTAGGTTTTCTCTCTTTTTTTGTTATTTTATTTAAAATATTGCATTTTTACTTTTATTTTATATTTTTTTGTTTTTTATTCTTTATTTTGTTTTGGGTTTTTTTTTTTGGAGGCTTCATCCCTGAGTGATTTAATTTCCTTTGTTTTGTCATTTATTGCAATTTTTTTTGTTGTTGTTTATAAACTTATTGTTTTATAATCTCTTAGGCAATGTTAAGTACGTTAAACACAAAATATTGTGGTAGAAAAAGATAATTTTGAAAAACCGAAATTTGCTTAAAGAAAAACGTTGAAAAACAAAAATTGAGACACAATTTGTTTTTGCTTGAAGGTCGGCTTAATTGTTTATGTAAATTGTTGACAATTTCTTTTTTCTTCCTTCTTTCTCTTTATCTATGTCTGTGTTTGTTTTGTAAGCTGTTTTAAATCTTGATTAAAACGTTTGTCGTTTTTGTCTTCTCTTTTTTGTTTTGGCTAATACTTTTTGTGGCTCATTTGCTTTTTGTTGCTGTTGTTGTTGTATTGTGGGTGCTTTTTTTTTTGTTTTTAATTAGATTTAAAATATTTGTACTTCGCTGCAAGTATTTGAATTACTTTCTTTCTGCACTTCTCCCGATCATCTGAGGCAAACGATCTAAAAATCTGTCTATAATTCTAAATTCTAGATCGTGCATTCTGATTTAGTGTAGCTGCATTTAAGTAACATACATACACACAAACACACATATAATTTGTTTTTATTGCTTTTTTTTTTTTGTAGTATATATTATGGATTTCAACTATATCTGTATATGGAATCGTTTACGACACCAAAATGGAATGATGTACAGAAAACAAAGAAAAGTGAAACTTAATCAAAGAAATGACAAAATTTCATTGAGTTCAAAACTTTTTAGTAGGCAAAGTCAGTGACGTCGAAGGGGCAGGATATTGAAACTCTTTGTGTAGCACAAGGACTTTCTCTTAATCGAAACTTTATAACTTTCAGAGAGAGTCTTTTAAGTAAATATGATGATCTATGAAAAATATCCTATTTGTTCTCCTAGGAAAGTGAAATGAAGAAAATTTACTCCCAAAAGTATGCAGTTGGTCATAAGGTATTCATTTTACGAAACTCTCAAGGACTTTTGTAATGTTTTGTAGCTTAACAACTGTCCATTAACTACATAAAGCAAAGTTAACCAACTAAAAAGCCTTCAGATATTGCAAAATGAATTCTTCAACATTCTATAGCATACTTTAGAGGGCAAATACACTAAAGCGGATAAATATCATTAAATATCCTGAATTTTACCTATAAAAGAGCTCTCAACTCAATTAACATTAGATCATTTGTTTTACTTTTCATTTGTTTGCACATATATCTAAGTATTATACGTATGCATGTATGTTGTATGTCCTTTTAAGGTATATTGTATAGGTTTGAATGTTTTTCTTTAAGTTTGAAGCATTTTCTGATGATAAATGTGTGTGTGTGTGTGTGTGTGTGTGTGTGTGTGTAAGTCTATGTCTATAGATTAATGCTGATTTCCTTTTACTGATTTACAGTTGCAACTTGTTTCGTCTTTAACATTTAATCATCGTCGTCGATCGTCGATCGATCCAACCATTATTTCGGTTTCTCTTTTTGTTCTTTTTTTCTTTTTTTTTTTTTAAATTTTACAAAAAACAAAAAAAATGCTATTTATTTGAACAGTTAATTACGTTGTCACTCGCTCGAAGTGTTTGCACTTTATTTCGGTTATTGTTTTATATTCCATCATCATCATCATTATCAATCTGAAGCATTTGGTTTGGCTTCATTATGATTATTCCATCAATTTATCGATATCGATTTAGCGATTTTATATATAAAAATATTTTCATGTTTTATTATCATCCATTGTTGTTGTTGTTTTGTTTTTTGGATTATAGTTATAGTTTAGTTCATAAGTTTTATTGTTTATTGGCTGTTTATTGTGAAGGGTTTTTGCATTTTGTTTGTTTGTTCTTGTTGCTGTTGTTTGCTTGTTGTTTATGGTTATCATATGGTAAGTTGGCTATATAGGTAGATATCTGTATCTGTATCTGTTATGTCTGATTATATTGTAGTTCTATACGATGACTGGAAGTTTGGGGCATACAAAGATGCAAGTTTATAATGCATTTTCTTTTCTTTTCTTCTTGTGTGTTTTTTTTTTTTTTTTTGTTGTTTTTCGTTTGAACATTAAAATTTAAAAATCTTATAATTACATGACATCATTTGTTTTAAGGTTTTCTTTTTTTTGAAATAAAAGATAAGACTAGAAATATATATATCTAGATGATTTTTGTTTTTTTCTTTTAGCATTTCACGAAAAATTTCACTTATTAAATATGCGCATTAAAAGTTACATCAATAAACAAAACATCAAAAGAAAGAAAAAGAGAATTAACAGCAAACAAAATAAAAGTTTCAAGCAAAATGAAAATATGATCAATAAAAAATTGCACTTAAATTGTTTTTTCCTTTGTTTAAAACTATTTATTAAAATTGTTTTTTGTTTGTTTTTTTTTTTTTTTTGTTAATTTTAATTATTTATGCAGCAGAGATCACAGAGCCTCGGAAAACAAAAAACAAATTGTATTAAGAAATGAATGAAAGCTTTTAGTTTAATGGAAATTTGCTTTTACCTTTATTTTTCTTTTCGTTTTTGTCAATGGTAAAATGCGCATATTGAATTGTTAAATTTTTGTTTTTTTAATTAAAAAAATTAATGAATAAATGTTTCTTGTTTTGTACACTTAAATTGCTATACTTGTATTTTCTTTCTCATTTGTTTTGTGCGAAAATCTTGAACTGAAAGAACCAAAGCTAAAGAACTGAAAGTGTTTGAAAATCAAAAAATCTAACTAATTATATAAAATATTTTTTATATAACTTGTGTTCCGCAGAGAATTATTTCCCTTTCCTTCACATCTCTCTCGCTTCCTCTCTGTGTCTATCTGTCATCTGTCTGTGTGTTTTTTGTTTTTTGTTTGTCTGTTTTTTTTTTTTTATTGTTTTTTTGTGGAGTTTTTGTGTATGCGGTGTGGTGGGGTGACGCTCAGCAGGACCTTCGATAAACTCTTAACAAATTTCAAAGAAAAAAAAAAAAAGAGAAAGGAAATCATCGAAGCTTTTTGGCAGCAATTTTATGGAAATTCTAATTACTGGCAAATAGTTTGGATGAATTCCTTTTCCGTTCTTTTTTCTTTCTTCTAATGGCTTGAAATTTGTATGAGAATTTACCAAAAGTCCTTGTACGAACCTCAGGAACCATGTAGAGAATTATTTTGCGTAGTATTAGCAGTACCCGATCCGTTGACGTTCTGGGCCGATACTTCGGATTTGACGCGTCGGGCAATATGCGAACGTGTGTGCTTTCGCAAGTGATCCTTGCGATAGAAACCTGCAAAGAGACAGACAAATTATTATTAGATTCGTTACAGAATTTATTGAAGATAACACAAGTTTACTATAGTAATATAAGCATTCCTAATCCTAAATTTTCACTCTCTGTACTTGAAACTGTAAATTGTGGCTTAAATTTGGAAAATTTTGTATCTAACATTGATGAAATCTATATAAACCGCAAATTTTAAGTTTTAAATCGTTTGGAGTTGTTTAGAAACAAGATTTTGATCAACAATTAAGCTTAAGCTTTTAAGAAACATGACATAAACTTCCGCTAAGCTCTTCTTTGCGGCTTTTAAGTCTGAGATTAGCTCTTATGCTCTATTTGATCTTCTCTTTTAGGCAAATACCTCAAAAAATTTATGAAAACTTGATAAAATCTATATAAATTGCAAATTTTGAATTTCAAGTCCTTAAGAGTTACTTGGAAATAAGATTTTAAACAAGTAAATAGACTAAGAAATATAATATAATTGTTCTCTAGCTCTTCTCTGCAGCTTTTGAGTCTGAGATAAGCTCGTTTGTTCTATTTGACCTCTTCTTTTTAGCCTTTAACTCCAAGTTTAAGTCCTGTGAAGTAATTAAAAACAAAATCCTGTACCTTTTCCACACTCAATGCACACATGCTTCTTTTCGCCTGAATGGATGACAATGTGCAAAGTTAGTTGCTCCTTTCGCTTAAACGACTTCATGCATATCTGTAAAAAAGAAGAAAATTTAAATAATTGTAGGATAAATGATTGATTGAAGAGTCTCCGCTTACATTGCACACATGCGGTCTGTCTGGTATGTGGGACAACTTGTGCCTGGTCAGGTGATCCTTGCGCTTGAGGGCCGCATTGCAGATGTCGCAGACAAATCGCCGCTCCACGGCATGCGAGATGACATGCTGTTCGATGAGACTGCGATCCGGATAGGCCATCTGGCATTCGGGACAACAATAGAGGGTCGAACCATCCAGAGCTTTGGTCTCACGAATTTCTCCGGGCTTCGGTCTTGGCTTTTTCTCCTTGGGCGGTTTCTTCTTTTTGGTTTTCTTGCCGGTGGTCGTGGTCCCAGTGCCGGTGGCATTACCAGTTGCTGCTCCTGTACTAGATACAGCACCGCCAGCCTGACCATTGGTAACATTTGAGCCATTTGCCACACCATTGGTGGCAGCGCCACCATTGGCCAATGCCGTGCCATTGGCATCGGTCATATTGGTCATGTGACCGCCACCACCGCCTCCGCCGCCACCATGCTGATCCATATTCACTAGGCCATTGTGATGTCCGCCATTGGCACCATTGTTGCTGGGTGTTAGGGCCACGCCCCCCAGCGCCAGGCTGGCCAAATTGGTGCCATTCTTGAGCACATCACCGGAGGTGGACTCCTTTTGATGGTCTCCGAATATTTAAGGAAGTGCTGAATGGAAATTGGCAGTGTTGCGGATAGCAAATGCGATGAGTAGTCCACTGTATTGGCTGTGTTGGCCAGCGTTTGCCACGACTGATTGACATTTTGCAGGATTTGCTGATTGAGCACTGTATGGGTGTGTGTGTATGTGTGGGATGATTGGGATAAAACTACGTTAGTAACAAGCTACATAAGAAAAAGAACGAACTTAGGAAAGAAGATAAGACGCCACGCCCACAATCCAACCAGCTTACTCATACAAGCAACCAACTGTCCCCCTCCAGCTACCATCAAAGAGGAACTTTTCATGCATTATCTAATAGCTTCCTGGATAATTTTCTTGACAACAACGTCGGCAAAAGCAACAACAAAAACCTACCCCAACAACAATTTTCTTTGGCTTGGCAACACTCGGCAGCGGCAGCGGCGGCGGCGACGGCCTCCTTTTTTTGCCTCTTTCCCCATTTCTTATGCCTATGCTTATGCTTGTGTGTGTGTGTTTGTGTGTTCAGATCCCAAGCATATTTTCTTGAAAATCCCAGGCTGCCACCCATTTACTGCCAAGGACACAGACTCAAAGTTCTACAGTTCCCTTCACCCATACACCTTATCGTTGGCCTCTTGCCCTCCCCGACCTGCCTTCCTCTTTCAACCATCATCTCCCTTGTTGCCTCTGCTGTTCCCCGGGGCTAAGCTCAACTTTTCATTTGAAGCTTTTTTCGCCTACGCCAAGAAAATTTTGTTGCTTAACTTTTCCTTTTCCTTTTTTATACATACATATATGTAGAAATTTTTTTAAACCAAAAATTTAATCAAAGACTTTATGAAGTAAAATTTCTTTATGAATTAAAGTGTATCAAATATTCATTAATTCCTGTAGGTAGACTTGAATTAAGACATTTTTTCGATTGAATTGAGACATTAAGGAAGAAGTTTTTAATTGGCAATAAATATTCATATGTACTCGGAAATAAAGTGTAATTTATATCTAGAAGAGGATCTCTTAACAGACATAGGAATGCGAAATTGGTGAAATTTGCCCCATAAAGTATGCAACGAATTGATTTTTGTAACTAAAAAATGATTGTGAATGCAAAATTTTGATATATTTATCAGCCTTATTACATCAACAAGTTTTATATATTACTCGTATTGAAAAGATTTCGCACACAGCAAGTTAGGTGAGATCCCTCGATTGAAAATACTTTCAAACATTGTTGAAATCATTTCTATAAGATGCTTCTTTTTTGTTTTTGAAAAACTTGAGTCCAAGTATGAGATATTCTTTAATATTTGCTTTTCTGTGTAAAGGAAGGAAACGTGTCCCTAAAAAGTATGCTTTGAAAACTCGCACACGCACACTTACATAGGAGCGGACGGGACACGCACACTAAGGCACACGCATATTGCAGACAGGCCCAAAAAAGCATTTATAAATAACGAGAAGCCGAAGCCTCCTAGCCCTGCTCTTCTGTTCCTGCTTCTGGTCCTGGCCCTAGCCTCCACACATTGCCTGGGCACGAAGAATAATGTGCGTCCTTGAAACACACATACATACATATATACACACCAAAATTTTTGTATGTATGCCCCACTCATGCCCCCCTCACCAAAACCCCATTCTAGACTACTCCTCACTGCCTCCACTGCCAAACTCTCAGGATAACAAGTCGTTTCATTCGCTCGCGCGACTCACCTTCTTCCCGGTCACGTTCAATTTTTGGATGGATTTTACCCTTATGATCCGCTGCAGCAGCTGCATTTAAAAAATTTAGATCACCCTGCGGCTGTGAGTACGGTATGGATATATTCTGGCCATATTGCATATTATTGGCCGCCGAAACTGCAAAGAAAAAATAGAAATCACAATTAAAAATACTTTCTAAACTTATGTAAACCGTTAAAGAGTGATATCCTTAGGCTAATAGAGTTTTTTCTCCTCTCCCCTTACACATTTCACAGCCTTTCCCTTGCGTTACAGTTTGAGTTGAGTAGTAGTAGTAGATGAAGAATTTGATATACTATATGTGTATATATATATATTATTTTATAGATTTGGCAATTGGCCACACAGCGAGCGACAACACACACCAGCACGCACAATTCGAGCCGACTAACTACAACTGACTGACTGTGGCCACCAGCCAGAGAAACTGGAGCGCTGCGACGTCGTCTCCCCCATTGTCGGCTCCACAGCTGGCTGGTCCCGACGACGAATGAAGATCGGGTGCCGGCACCGAGCGACGACAGTAACGGGCAAACGATTTATTACTTTCCTATGTATGTATGTCCGTGCGTGTGTGTGTGTGTCTGCGTGTGTTGGTATTGGTGTTGGTTTGTATTCCTGCTGACTGACGAATACGACGGTGCGTGTGCTTAAATTCTGTTTTTTTTTTCGTCTTTTTTTGTTGTTGTCTGCCTGCTGTCGTCGGTTAAGCACCCAAACCTCCATCAAGCCCCCCTTTCAATCATCCTCCGCCCCCCCTTACTCGGCGTTCTTCTGCTCTTGCTCTTTCTCTCGCTCTCTGACGTCTGCCAAGGCCAAATTTTGCACCCATACGCACACAAACACAGACACACACGCATATATAGGAAAAAGGAAATTAAAACTGAAACCGAAAATGCTGTAGACCTGTGTCTCAGTCTCCTATATGTATGCTACAAAAAATATTTTTAAAAAAACCTGCTCAAGTTTTTTCTACTTTTTTTCATTTTGCTTTTTTGGTGGGTGTGTACTCTGTATGTGTGTGTGTGTGTGAGTGTGTGCGTGTCTTGTTCATACTTTTCATCGTCTTTTGCCGGGTGCTCGATTTTATAAATAAAATTTTTTGGTGTTTCGTTAGCTGCTCACTGTTGCCAATTGCCTGGTTTTTTCTTGTATTTGCTTTACATTTATTTCCTTCCTTTTTCCTGCCGAGAGCAACAACAAAATTTATATACCTACAGACATACATAATCATGATGATTATGGGGACACAAAATAAAATAAAAGGTTCACCCAAAATTTAATAATAATAAAAGAGAACGAAAAAAAAAAAACGAAAAAGCTTTAAAGGAGGCAAAACAGAATGCTATCCCTCTCTTTATCTGTGTGCGTGTGTGTGTGTGTGTGGGTGGGCATGGCATCTGTTTGTCGGTCCCTTTTGTATAAATTAACTTGTGACCTTGAGTTATAATTCAACATTTCTTATGCTTTAATGCTTTACCGCTTACACGATTGTTGCCTGTCAAAAGGATAACAATCACAATTGTAGCATACTTTCGGGCAGTAAACGTACTAATTTCCTCCCATAATCTCTTCCATGTCTATTTGCCTGTCTTCATGTGCGCCTACACATCAAATATGCAAATCCAAATTAATTAGAATTTAATGTAATATGAGAGTAAATTAGATCTAATGGCAGAATCGATAGGAATACATGAAAATAAGTGGATTACAGTTGAATTAGTTAGTCTGTACTGAGAGTGTGAGAAATTCAGTCAATTTAAGTAGCTATTCTTGTAATTTGTTATTATAAATAAAAAACTTGACATAACATGAAGATAAATTAAGATCAATTAGATCTTTCATCAGATAATTTAGATAGTTGTATACTGATTAGGTTAGGTTTTCTTATCAAATATAAAGGGAAAAGTTTATTCCTCTGCCTCTCTCTCTCTTTCTAACATTCTTTTTATAAATCAGAACACTGCATACAAAATGTTGTCCATCAATTATTATTTAGGCAATTATCTATTACTAAATAATGAAAATAGTTTACAAAATGGCCAAATCATGCATTTCAATGAATCAATGACAGCCTAAAAAAGAACAAAAAGCGAGAGAAATGCCAAACTGGCCATAAAATTGATAAAAACAAGTTGACTAAATGTTAACGGTAACAATAAAGGCATATGACAGTTGTAAGAGAGTGAGAGAAATGTTGGTGAGTTGAGATATTGGATAAAGGAGAGGAAGAGCGGAAATACTAGGCTAAGCCACAACGATGACGATGACGATTACGAGGGCGAAGTCATGGGCAACCGGCATTCTCGTCGTTCATTGTCGTCGTCGTCGTCGTCGTCATCGCCCTCGTCCTCGCCATCGTTGCTTTTGCTGTAACATTTCACTTTTCACTTCACTTTCACACACCAGGACCAGGACACGACAAGGACCTGCCTTAGCGCTACTACTACTCCTCCGAGAACGAGCACCACCACCACCAGGAGCACAACGAGTTAAAGTCGGTGAAACTGAAACACGGCCAAGCGAGCGAGCCAAAATGAACGAGAGAGAGACCTCCCACCACGCATAATTGACATATAGCGACGAAGAGGCGGCGGTAGGTGCAGGGGATCAAACATGGAAGTGGAACAAAATGGAAAGGAATTCGCTGGGTCTGGGGGAACGTTTTGGAAAACATGGCGTTGACTCTTCTCTGTGTGTTTATAGTGCCGGCATACATACACACACACACACTCACTCACACTTATGTGAGACAGTGAAAGCAGTGAGAGCGCCCGCGCCAAACAAAGAGAGTTGTGTTGAGAGTATGAGCCAGCAAGCGAGAGAGGGAGAGAGAAAGAGAGCGAGAGTGCGAGAGCGCATAGCAAAAAATAATGGTGTGAGTTTGAGTGGCCAGAGAGCGTGAGAAACTGCAACCCCTAAACCAGAGTTGGGGGTTATTTTGGACCTGCTGCTGGGCGCGAGAGGTTTGAGTTGAATTTTTTTTTTTGGGGCGACGCGGCGCCAGTCAGCCAGAGTTTGAGTCATCAGTTCGCGAGGCAAAAACAACAAGAGCAACAACAACAATGTTACAAGCATTTACTTTAAGCCTTAAAGTTTTCATTCGGCCGTGGGGCAGTTTCTTTGCTTTGTTGTTGTATGAGACAGATTTTATGCTGTTGTTTTTCATATTATTTATTTTATTTTTTGTTGTTGTTGTTTTTTTGCTCTTCTGTGAATACCTAGCATATAATTAGAGGGTTGTCGATTTAGGGGTAGGGGTTGGTTGACTTGATACTCAACCACCCCCACCCTCATTTCTATGTTAGTGTTGCATACATTCAGGCGCAGTTGGGGGATGTAACCAAACCAAGCTCACTCACACTTAGTCAGCTTGAAGTACACACACACACACACACACAAGCAGATACATATATTCACACACATATGTATATACCATGTATATGAATTACATTATATACAAAAAATGCGAGTATATAGACTCGTTTATATGTATAGAAGAGTGCAAATTGCCTTTGCTTATGACTTTGGATGTCTGCAAAAAAAGATTTCAGTACCTCTATCTTTTTTCAAAATTACATTCATTGTGATATAATCATTTTGCCAAAGACTAATTGGATTTATTTCTTTAGTATCTAGTTTGGTTAACATGTGCTGAATTGTGGACAAACAATAATTAACTATACAACTATTTGTATCTACATTTGGTCAATGAAACATGCTTAAAGGCCTATTACTTAAAGGCCTTGGCAGACAGTTCTTTTTCTTTACAACTCAGCCTTAGTTTATACGCTATATAACAAAACAAAACAATAACTAATTTCATTAGTTTGTTAATTTCTATACCCCGAAAAAAAATGGAAGTAAATTCGTTAAATAACTTAAAATTATTAATTCTGAAAATTCTTTAGCTGGAGTAAAACCTTTTAAACCCTTTAAATAAAGAAGAAGTTAACTATAACTACTAAGCTAACAATAACTACTAAATGCTACAGATATGTAACCAACTTTCATTGTACAGTAAACCTCCTCTAAGTAAAGATTGTAAAGAAAGGACATTTTCACTAAGTTTAATCATGAAAGTTACTTTCTTTTGTTTGCTATTCAATTTCTATTTAAATTTTACTGCAGTCTTATCTAATTCAAGTCAAGGCTTATTTTTCTTGTTACCTGCCAAATATTTTCCAGCATTATCTATCAGTTTTTATCTGCAGCACCATTTATCTATGTTTATGACATCAAAATGCATGGAAAACTCGAATAAAGTAAATGAAGAACAAATTTCTAGCAGCTTCGGCACACTAATTGACTGACCAGACACTGGAATGAGGGTCTGTTTTGATAGATAGACCTAAAGATATTTATAGATAGATATCGACTCAACCGCAACTATCACTTAAAATTATCTTGAAACAAACTCTTGTCGAGGAGAACCATAGGAAGAGGGACCAGGGACAGGTCAGGGAGTGATAATAATAAGGGACAAGCCATATGAGAGTGGACTCGCAGCATGGTCTAAGAAAATGCAGTAGCAACGAGTGTTGATCGGGTCGTGGGACAGTTTTACCTGCAGCCATACAGATAAAACCCACACACACACACACACGCATACATATACACACTCTTAAGCATTTATGTACACATTTTCCTGTTAGTGAGCAGGTAACAGAAAAATATATAAAATAAAATAAAGTAAAAACGCTAAACTGGAAATAAAATGCGTAGAGCTCAAAAGCCGGGATCAATGAACCTATACATGTGTATACACACGCATGTGTGTGTATGTGTATGTGTGAATGCATGCGTGTGTGTCTAGTTTGTGTTTGGTTCTTCATTTATACAATTTATAGTAACTGAAACTTTAGTTGCCATGGCAAAAACCAAAAAAAAATATGGTGAGATAATATGAAGAATGAGAAATCTGAGTATCTAAAAGGAATTATAAGTATATGCAACTAATTAAAATTGATTAAATTGAAGCAGCAAGTGTGGGGACAAAAAGGCCTGTTGTATGTGTGTGTGTGTGTGAGGTTGGGTGGGAGTTGGAGGTTTGTGTAAATTGAGTTCTGGGGGTTGTACACGCACCCAATATAAAGCGGGGGTTGGGGTTGGGGTTTGGGGGTTGCATGGGGGGGTGGGACGTACAGGAAGTCAGTGCAATTAAAAAAGCAGCAGCAAGCTCGTTTTTGCTCTCTGGGGTTGGGGTTGAAAACTGCACACACACACACACACTCATATACACCAGCTCTGCCATGTTTAATTGTATTTCTAGTATGTATGTGAATAATTGTGCGTGTGTGTGTGAGAGTTTGAGTAGCTAAGGGCCGCAGAAAAAAAAAACCCACCCCCGATCTGAAACACACACATAACTACATATATACAAAGACATATACATGTACATAGACTCAGTGAAAACGCAGCAAATTCAAAAGTTATTTGAGTTCATTGCATTTTCAACAACAACAACAAGAACTTTAGCTAAAACACCCACAAACGGGGATGGGGGTGGGTAATTACTCAAAACTAGCCAAAAAAAAAGAACCTAAAGGGATCAAGTTTTATATTCAGTTATGATGACAGGCCATACATATAAGCCACTCCCAACCCCCATTTCTCTTCAACTTTTGCGGTTTTCTGTGTGTGTGTAGACAGTGAGAAGAACAAATTAACCAAAAGGACCAAAAAGTGGTTGGAGGAGAAGATGACTGACTGACAGACCGACTGTCTTGGGTATTACTGGGTGTTGTTGGTTAACCCTTAAACCTTTTTTTTTTTTTGTTTGGTCTCTGATTTATCTAACTTGAAACGAGAACTAACCTTTCCTTATAATCAATGGCTCTCTCTCTCTCCTTTCTATCAAACTTCTATCTAGTTGGAATTCTGAATTAAAGTTTTGTTTTTAAACATACAAAAAGAAAAATATAAAAACAAACATAATTTTACTTTAAAATCACATTTTAACAAGAACGAGGCAAAATGTGATAACGAAGTCGTCATATTCTCTCTTTTCTTCTAGCTCCAACTATTTCTCAAAGTCTCATTGAGTGACTACAGTTTATTAATTAAGTTTATGTTTAAAAGGTGTGAGAGGCAATAAATAAACCAAACTTTCATTTAAGCCAAATAATTTAGGTTATTGTCGTTTAAAACCATAATTTTCATAAGGAAAAACCAAGAGTTTAATTCACATTAATTTAAATAAATTATATACAGTAAAAATTAGCTTCAAAGTACTCCAAAGACCATGTCATCGTCATTTATTTTTTCGGTGGAAAACTCTCTTAAAGGAGCGATCCTCGCTTTTCCATTTTTCTTTCCATATTGTTAACAAAACTAACGCAAGAGTTTTTCTAGTTTTTCCAGGAGAAAATTTAGTATATTCTATGTAATAATGTTAATGTTTTTCAAGTTTTACCTAAAGCAAATACATATACATTTGGTGTGTGTGTGTGTTTACATTGCGTTCAGAGTCAGCTTAGAGAGAGAGAAAGAGCGAGAGAGACAGAGAGAGGGACCTCCTCGCGTAGCGTATGGTGAGAGAATGGTGAAGAGAACAGAGGGGAACAAGAAAAAAAGCAAGAACTAAGAGTGTGTGTGTGTGAGTTTGTGAGTGTGTGTGTGTCTGTGCCCTGACGTTGCTGTTAGCTTCGCTGTCAGCAAGAGCAGCGGCAGAAGGCGAAAATAAATCGATAAAAATAAAATAAATTTTTAGTGATTATGTTGTACAGACACACACACACACACACACACACACATGCATGGACAGAGTAATACATAGATATGGAGTTCAGTCAGATGCACATGCACATTTCGTATTTCCTCCCCCCCACTCTGTTGTTGTTGTGTTCACTTACCGTTGGGCACATTCTGATTGAAGTGATTGCCATTGGTTGTCTGATAGCGCTGCACATGATTATCACCAGCTCCAGCCGCTGCAGCAGCGGCTGCTGCATTTGCTGGCGGTGTACCGAATGCACCCGGTGTTTGTGCATCAAATTTAGCGGCAAACTGATGTATGCCAGAGAATGGACCGCCAAATGCTGAGAAATTCATCATGACACACTATATAACCGTCGATCTCAATGCGATTTGGATGCGGCGGGGAGGGTTGGGGGTCAATCTTAAAGGGGGCGGGCACTATGTTACTCCTTCTTCTTCTTATTATTATTATTATTTTTGCACTTGTGTAACACTTTACTTTACTTCACTTTTCTTTGTGTGATGGTAGTAGTGATGGATTGTGGGGGTGGCTGGGGAGGGGTTTTAGATTTTCTGTTTGAACCACATCATCATCAATAAAACACTTAACACAAAACACATCAATAACAATCACAACAACAGTCCACGATCGATTCCTGGCGATGTTGTTGATGCGGCGGCTGTTAGCTTTTCAGAAGTTGAACTGTAAATGGGAGTGGGTGGTTGGTTGGTTGGTGGTGCTCTTTCCGCTGCTGCTGCTGCTGCTACTAACTTTGCGTTTGCGTTGGCTTGTTTGTTGTTGTTTTTCTACTGTTGTTGGTGGGGGTTGATTTTTGTTGGTGTGGCGTGGTGCACACACACAGACACGCACTGGGCAGCACTCACAGCGCGCGATTGTATGCTGTGCTTTGCTTTTTTGGGGGTAGGAAAATGTACAACTTTCAATTTCGCTTAAACTAAACACACGCATACGCACATGCATACATATACATACATATATATATATATGCCCTCTCACTAACACTCACGGCAACGGCAACGGCGACGACGACGACGTCAACAACAACGGCGACGGCGACGACGACGACAGCGACAGCCAAACAACAACAACAATAATAATATTAAAGCAGAATTAAACGAAAGTCACGCTTACAACCGGCTCGTCGAGGCTCCGAAATCGAACTAACAGTAACATTTACAACGAAAGAAAGCGGAAACACTGGGGCAGGCAACAACACACAGGCACACAGACACACACACCAGGGCAGAGACAGCGACGGCGACAGCGACGCAACGCAACTCTGCTCTCTTTTTTTCGTATTAGTTTGTACTGAACACACTGAGAGAAACTTGCAGGGTCACCAGAATGCATTACAATTAAAAGTAAAATCACATGCTAAACTTAGTCCACCACTAGTAAAGACATTTAAACATTTTAAGCGGCATTTTTTTCTTCGCTCGATTGAAGCGTAAAATAAACAAGTCTTAAATGGTTCTAAAGGCCTTGGGAATGAAATTTTTTTTTATTAACAAACACTTGACGAAATTCTGTAAATTGTTTTAATTTTCTCTCGCTTTGTCTCAATTTTGTTTACTGTTTCAATAATGTGTCTTCGCTCAGTGTATAGAACATACATGTGTATGCATGTATTTATGTGTATGAGATGAATGTTTGTATGCCGCTTTGAGGGTGGAAGTTTTTTTTTCTACACTTCTCTTTCTCTGGAAAATGCGCGTTTTATTTGTACTATATGTATGTATGTATGTAAATACATACACACATATGTACGTACAATGATTCCTTACATTTAACTGCACATTTAGAGCCGGTCATATGAGGCAGACCAAGAGCGCTACACTTGAATGGAGCATTAGCTTAATATTTATTACATGTAGACAAACACAAACACACTCACGCACGCACACACACCGCCTGTGTGTGTGTGTAGTGATGACGCGAAGTGCAATTGATGTTGGAGAACGAACGAGACTGGACTGAAACTGCTGAGCCGCCGCAACAAACCGAACCAGCCAACATGTTATCAGGATGAAAATGAAAAACCGGTTATCAGCATAAAAACTGGTTTTCAAGACTGAGACGAACTACTTTTGTTGTATATGTGCTACTGTTGTTGTTGTTATTATTAGTGTTGTTCTCTTTAAGCCATGCGGGTTGGGCTGCGTCTAAATGTTTTTCTTCTTCTTTTTTTTTTCTGAGAGTATGGCTCTTAAACACTCTCAGATTCAATTTTGCCAGCAGAATTCTAGCAAATAGACTTTTAAATGCTCGCGTGAATGCTTTCAATTTTTTGTAAAAAAAAAAAAAAAATCAGTGGTAATTATATTCCCTATTTTCTCTCAACTGTGTGTTGGGTAGGACATCGAGCAGTCGACTCTAGCCTGACCTGAATGGCCAATGCCAACTCGAGAATAACGCACACACCACACAAAGTTGAAATGGGAATGTGATTGTAGCTCTGCTTTGGTGTATTTTTATTTGGTTTTCCAACTTTTTTGGGGTGCATTTATACAAACATATGTACAGAAATACATAAATACATATAAATGTATATGTATGTATATATTTGTAGATGGATCTGTAAATATATATATGTATTTGTATCTGGGAGATACAATGATTCTGTACGAATTCTAAATGAAAGTGAGTGCAAGGCACCAGCTCTAATCAGAGAGCCCACTCTCGTGCTCTCGTTGTACCTCTTTTATTCTGCTACGCTCTGCCTCTCTCTGTCTCTTTTGGTTCTCTCTCAGGAATGCATTTTTGATTTTTTTTCTTTACTCTGCTGCTGCTGCTTCTGCTGCTGCTGGTGCTGCTGAAGCTCTGCTGAGCCTGCTGCAAGTGTTTTATATTGTTTAGCCACGATGCGCTGCAAGATGAGGGATCGAGTACCATTATACCAGAAGTAAATTGAATGTAATGAAATTTAAAAACTGAATTAAATTAATAAATGTAATTAATAATTTTTCGAATGCTCAAGAGTATTGGACTAATAGAATATAAATTTTATCAAAATATTAGCAATCGAATTAAACAAATGTGTAAAATGTCTGTATTTGTTTTTGACCTCTAATTTGTTTTCCATTTTGTAGCTGATTGTCAAGTCGTTTAGATCGCACGTCAGAAAATTAGTTGCCTTAATGTTCTTGTTGCCGTCCATTCCATTCGTTTGACTTATGTACGTATGTATGTATGTATGTATGTGTGAGGGTTGGAGTTGACTTTTTTGAATGCATGGCTTTGTTTAGGTGGATTTCCGAGTTGAGTTCTTATTGTTACAATGTATGCACACGCACACGCACACACATACATATAGACAATGCACACATGTGTTTATCTTTAATTTGAGGCATATTTTCCAATTATGCATTTATCTCTCTCTTTCATTGATCTTCTACAATACTGTTCTTCTAGCCCTATCCCTTGCCCCAGTCTATTGCTTTCAATATCTATTGGCTCCGATCATCATTATCATAAGCTGAAAAAGATTTCCACATGCAATGCATTTATTTCAAGACCCCCATCTGTTAATAATCTTTATGAAGGGCCGGATTTAGCCCCTAGGCTGAGAGACCCTTGATGGACATTTCGTATTTACTGTTTGCCCAAAGACGTTTTTCTTTTACGGGGCCCCTCTTACTATCCCCTGACTTCGGCCCTGCCTACAAATGTATAGGCAGATTCCCTCATACAAGTCACCTTTGACCCATTCCAAAAAAAAACCCTTTCTTCTTTTTCATTTATGTATGTATCTCATCTCAAACACTTTTGAATATTTAATCCCGAAGAGCTTAACAGGCACACAAAAAAAAACTGCACTTTGTAATTATGTTTCAATACCATTTATTAATTATTATAAGCATTTTATTTGATGTTTTCAAACAGCTTATAGCAAAAGAAAACAAAAAAATATAAAAAACATAAAAAAAAGGATTGAGGTGTGCGTTAATCTTAAGCTTTCGACTTTTGCTAATTGAAAATTTCAAAAGCTATGGCCGGGGGCGGTGTTTAGAGATTCAAGGTTTGGGGCCTGGTGGTGCTTTTCGCTCTAACCGCATTTCCACATCTTCCTAATCCTTATACTATTGTCTGCTTTTGCATTATTTACATATAAATACATGTTTGGCAAATAATAGGTATCTAAAATGTTTCCTTTTGATCTTTACATACATATTTTAAGAATTAGAGAAAACTAATTAGAGTTAAGGCATTTGTTTTGTTGTGCCCCAGCAATTTAATGCTTTAAGTTTTTTTCTTTATATTAAAAGCAGTTTATAATATTGAAGAGTAGACATCTATGGCGGATAGCCCAAAGGGTTCTCAGCCAAGTGTAAGGAGCACTAGAACGATTAGCCAGAGTTTCGTTATCGTCCATCACAGTTCTGAAAATAAGAATAATAGAGATTACTTTAGATTTTGTTGCTGTGGGGTACATTGTGCACTTACTGCTGGCAAAATATATAAAATTATCATCTAATCACTCTAGAAGCGAGTATAAAACACCAATCTTGAGCACAAGAATAATAATATTATGCCAATATTTGTGGCAAAATGTAAACTGTTGACAATGAGCCTTGGCATTTGATTCTTAACCCGCCAATTTACTTCCTGCCAAATTTTGGCCACCTGCGACCCACAAATTCGTGGAATGGGGACCAAATGCTATAAACCAATTAATCAAAAACAGGTAAACCACTTCGTCGAGCACACAATTTCAGTTTGGCTACCAAAACAGCCAATAGTACCTGTTGTATAACAGGAGGACCATCTACAATTTAAACAAATTTGAGATTAAAGAAAACAATACAAATAACCATCCAGCGGATATTCTCACCAACATAACAATCATTTTGTTGAAGGCCAATACAAATTTCGATTTGAGCACCGGCTCATTCGTATGATTTGGAATTAGAGCTGCTGATCCTGTCCATACGATCTCCGGCCACTTATTTGGGCGGTGGGGCATATTCAAAGACTCAAGAGTAATCACATCCGAGCAAATATTCATATAGACTTAAGTTCCATCAACCACCAGTTGCTCCATTCTTGTCATCATCAGCGTCAACTCCATCATATCGTCCACCGGACGATTGGTCTTCCTGCCTGACCTTTGCCGCCATCAGCTTCCGCGCACCCTGCTCTGACTTGAACATGTCGCAGTGGGCGGAGGTGACGAAGGTTGAGCAGGAATGCAAGTGGTTAAAAGTCACACAGTCAGTCGCTTTTTTGCCTGACCTACGACAAAAGTATCTAAGTAATTTTCAAATCACATTATATAATCTTGCGTTTAATTACTTTATTTACCTATTTACAAATGTTTTGGCTTAGATTTTTCTTTTTTTTTTTCCAAACAAATCAAGAAGAAAGAATCAATAACAGCTGATCGCATTTCGAGAGAAAAACCAGTGTTGTCACTTTCCCAAACACGTTAGGCGCGCAATCTAAAATTTAAAACAGTTTTTTTGGGTTTTAAAAATAATTTACACATACTTATTATATGGCTTTTGTGATGATTTTTAATTTAATTATGAATGTACATATAAATTTAGAACATAGCTGAGACTCCCAGTTTTTTTTAGGTGTAGTCCGCCCCTTCAAATACTGCGATTCTGTAAAATATAGTAATTGTTGGACTTGGTCACACTTAATTTGGTATTTTTTCGCTTGTTTCCCGCTAATTATAACTGATGGACTAGGTCACACTCAATCTGGCGCTTTCTAGCTATTTCCCGCTAATTGTACCCGATTTATTTGGTCACACTAAATTTGGCGTTTTCTCGCTATTTCCCGCTAATTAAATTTGGTGAACTTGGTCACACTAAATTTGGTGTTTTCTCGATATCAAATGATGGTCACACTGTAGTGTTGTTCTTGCATTTGTGGTGGGCGGTTGCGCGGTCGCTTGGTGACAAAGTTGTTTTTAAAATTTTAACGAATAAATCATCTAAAGTAGTTATTATTTTGTAAAAGTGAAAACAAGAGCGAATTCCATGTATTTCGGGCTTAAGAAAAATATCGGCCGATAAATAAATAAATTAATAATAGTGAAGTGGAAGCAGAAAACAACAACAACAGCGCGCGGGTGTGTGCGTGTGAGTGTGTAAGCGGCCAACTCCCAAAATGAGAATTAATTAATTGTAAAAATGAATTACAAACTTACAGTACAAATTAAATTCGTTTCGCTGTGTTTAATCAGTTAGAAATTATTGCAAAATGCTGTGAATGGTGCAAAAGTAAATAAACTCAACAACTTGTTGCTTTTGTGTTTTCAAATTTGCGGCAAACGAAAGTTTGTCGTACGTGAATGAGTGTACATATACATGCATGAGTAACTGTGTGTGTGTGTGTGTATGTTTGAGTGAATTAGTGTGCGGTAAAAGTTGGCGAAAATAACAACAACAAAATGTCTGTGTGGAGCGATTGCAATGCTAAGCAACAATTTGGCATTGGTAAGTAAAGAGAGAAATAAATACACTTTTTCCAGCGGAAAACCAAAATTATAGCCCCCCGATATACAACAACAAACAAAAACAAAAAGAATGTTTAAATAAAGTGTTTTATAAACATATAATCCATTCATCGACTTAATTGTTGTTGATTTTTCCCCCACGGAGGAGCAGCCGCCCACATGCGGTGATTTCCCCTCTTGCTTCTCCTGCTGCTCCACCATGTAGTCAACTTGTTGCACCTTCCCTACGATTCCCCGACATGTGTTTCATGTGTTTTGACTTCGACTCGAGTTCTATATTCTAGGCGATTTTCGTTTTTCTTTAAGTTTTCATGGGCGTAGGCCCCTTTTAAAAGGCGATATAATATTTATACTGTAAATTAGAAAAGAATTTCAAAGAGGAAAACAATATTATTAAGAATAGGTTTTAATAATTTATTATGCAGAATAAATTTGTCAAAAACTCAATGTCCCTTCTGTTTACCTCCATGTACATACATATGCCCTCCCTCATCCCATACCGTTCCATCCTGTTTTTCCAGCCTCTTAAAAAAAATTCTGAGATTTGCTCTTGAAAATGAAAACCTGTTTTTAAGCTAGCATCATCTGCCCGAGCCTGAGACACTCCCTCTTCTCTCCCTGTCTCCCTCTCTCTGCCTGTAGCTCTCTTCACCTTTATGTTGTGTGTGCACTGAGTTGCAACAAACGTTCATGTGTGTGTGTGTGTGTGTGTGTGTACCTCAAATCTGAGTGTATTTTTTCTATTCATTGGCAATGACCATGAAATATCTACATACATACATACAATATGAATGCTTCTCTACGTAGTTTGTACTACGTGTGAATTTATTTTATTGTCGGCACTTTTATTTTTGTTTTGTTTTTGTATTGACCTTTTTCAATTCCCTCTCCCCTACCGCTCGCACAACAGGTACAGGCAAAATGACAGATACAGGTAACGATAATGTCGCCAAAAGGCCAACAAACGAAAAGAATTCACTCACTCACTCATTCAATCGGCCGAATCTCGTAATCAGTTAACAGTCGAGCGACCACTCCAACGACTGTGCCACAAATTGTTTGTACTTATTATTTACACATGTTTGGCTCTGGCTCTGACTCTGCCTCTGCCTGTTCGACGCCTTGTACTAACTGTTGAAATCATTCCCATCATTTCCAAATACATATTCATATCCATACAGTTGTCAAAATAATTTTACTTACAGTTGCATTATCTTCAAAAAATTGTTCATACTATGTGAAGCAAACAAAAAAATGTATACCCAACTGTGAGATCCTTCTTTTCTTTTAGTAAAGTCTAAAATCTAAACTGATACTTTTTTCTTGTTCTGACTGTGTTTATGGGCATTATTCTGAGGGCGTGGCCATAAAATTTAATCAAGAGATAGCAACAAATTACTCAGTTAGATTACAAACGACATTGGGTTCAATGCTGAGTTTTACCTTTTATTTCCAAATGCAAAATGATTGAAAGTCAGTCTGTTGGACAGAATCTTAGTTTTGCTATAATCCCAGTTCCCTTTAGTATACCCCCACTTTAGAACCCCCACCACCCGCTCGTTTTCACATTGATAGGCCTCGTTCTCATTTTTATCAGCAAAAGAGTTTGAGTTTGTCTTATCGCAGTTTTTTGTTTCCCCATTTCGTCTTTCCATTTGTTGTTGACGCCTTCAGACTTATAATTTTAAACACTAATACTAAGCAAATAAAAATGTATGCAACGGCAATGACAAAATTTGATAAATCGAAAATCATTCACATGGCTTCTTCACGAATAAATATTCTATATTCTTTATTTTTACAAATAAAAATTATGGATAAATCAAAGAGGAATTTGACAAGAAACTTAGTTTTTTTTTGTTCTAATGCTTTTAATTTTTATGCTGTTTTTATTGTTGTGACGATTAGTTTATTTTGCAATAGTTTTCTACTATTTTTATTTACCTACATATTCAAAGAATGATTATTTTGATTTAAAATTGGGCTAGAACTTGATTTATTTACATGTTTTTTATATTTACAATGAAACGAAAAGAAGATGATGATGATGATGGTGATGGAGGAGATGATGAGTTTTAAAGTGAGTCGAATGGCCTCCTGCATTGCGGGAGTTGGAGACACACGCAGCCAAACACACACCAGACTGACTCTCTGTATCTTTGTCCCTTCTCCCTCTCCTTCTCTGATCTGCATGTTTTCCTGTTTGTTTCTGTTGGCGATGACATCTTTGGCCACAACTGCACTTTACTGTTCATTGCCTTTAGTTGGGGATTGCACCTGCAGTTCTCGGTCCTCACCCTCTATCAGTCTCAGTCCCAGTCCCAGTCCCAGTCCCAGTCCCAGTCCCAGTCCCAGTCCCAGTCCCAGTCCCAGTGCGCCTCCAGCTAGCACGCTTAGCACTTGGGGGCGCAGTCATGCATATTCCACTTCTAAATTTGAATAGAGATGAAGAAAAAGAAGCAGAAAAAGGAAAACAAGAAAGCCAAACATAAAACTTAATGAGGCCTGTTGTATACATACATATATGTATATTGAAAAGTGAGTTGAGTTTGAAGTTTTAGCTTTTTTATTTTTGGATTCAGATTTCTTTTTCCTTTGTTTTCTTTCACTATTTAATTAAAATTTTCCTCCTCGTTACCTCTTTTTGTGGGCCATGAAAATGTTTCTTGATTTGCATAATTGAAGTGAAAATTCTCCTAAAACCAGAAAATTTATTCATCCAAAATGTGCAATTTGGGAATTAATCTCTCATGCAAACATGTCGTCAAATTATGTTTTATGGACTCTCTTCCCCCTCTCCTAGCCCACTTCACTTCCACTCGACCCATTGTGTGCTGACTCAAAGAACATGCACACACTCATCCAACCATCCACTCCACTCCATTGTTGCGCAAATAACCCAGTGACATCTATTTCCACTTCCTTCACTCTCCGACCGCTTTTTGTCCCAGAACGAATTGGAAACGCATGCATTCCAAAAGGCAGGGAAATCTCAGTTTTCCACAATTTTGTGCAATCAGATGCTTTTTAGAAATTGAAACTCAATCGTGGCTCGGTGTCATCCATCTCTCCACCCATGTCCAATGTCAGAGATTGTTGTAATCTTTTATGGCGAATCTTGTAAATGTGCAAATATTACCCTGATATGACTTAATTAAGCACACATTGTAATGGGGAAGAGGGCTGCGGGCATGTCAAATCAATTGAATTGGATCGCCAAGAAAGTGGCAAATGGGTGGAATCTGTTAGTGGGCGACCAATGACTTGGGGATGGATGCGTCATGCGTCAATGAGTCATCCATCGGATTCGGAGCAAACTGGTTTTCAGTTGGACCCAAAAAAAAAACTTTACAGACTTTTTGTGTCACAAGGAAATTCAAAAGAAATTGTTTAACCATTTTTCCATGATTTCAAACTTTTTGTTGGGAAATTAATTAAACGATAAGATCCTTTCTACTTCCTACTGAGCACTTTCCATTACCAGGAAAATGCATTTTCTAATTCATGTTCTAAATGGGTCAAGTTTGTTACGATTTTTGTTTTTTTATAGGCCTCTAAAATAATAAATTTTATCACAATTTTTTCCTCTTTTGTTTTTATTTATTATTTTGTTGTCTATACCGTGCATTAGCACAGTTTATGGGTATATGAGAATAGTCATGGAAAGTTAAGAAATTCCATAAAGGGCATAACTTATCTAGAGTATCCATCAGTTGGTACGTTACCAGAACCAATTGAAGTATCTACTTGTTTTTGGTTTTTATTTGGAGCGTTTTACGAGCACAACGAAGCGCCATTAACTGGAGGAGGGCACAATAACCGTAACCTGTCAACGCGGACAAGAAAAAGACCAGGTTTTGCTTCTTTTTTTTTTCTTCAGTCTTTTCATTTTTATAAATTTATGTGCCATAAAATATTATCTACAATTGGGGTTTTGGTTTTGCTTTGGCTCTTCTGGAACATCGTAATGCGCAACACGTGTTGGAAATTTCACATTATGTATAAGAATGTTTGAGGAATGTTGCCAAAACATTCCATAGATAGCAAAAATTTATACAAAATTGATAAATAAATCAAATAACTAATGCCCAAAAGTTTAATTTTGCCTAATAGAACGGTCAAACAATTAAAAAAATTGTTTATAGACTGACTGGGTGCTGATCACTATTGGTTTCTTGGAAGCTATACTATATAGTCGATCGAGTTCGACGAAATTTGTTTAATCAATTAAAACTGATAAAAGGCCAGTTAGCACGAAAATTGGAATATATTTGTTACTTCTTTATCGATCTAATATTATATAATTGGACTATAATTACGAATGATATCGACAATGTCATTAAATTACATATGATATTCGAAACTAAACTAAAGCTTAAATGGAATTGGTAAACATACATCAAGATGCCAGCTTTGCTCCTTTGCATAGGCAAAGTGGCCAGATCTGATTTTTAGTTACATATCTGGAGATTGTATTAAGTTAATTCAAGAGATAAAGATGTGAAGGGACACGGTAAGCAAGCTCTAAAACAGCGGAAAGCAATATATTCAGGTATATAAAGATTAAAGGATAGTTTGAGACACAAAATGTTGCCTTAATCTAACTGTTGATTGTGACATGGCTTAGGAGATAGATTATATAATTCCTAGAATGAATTTGCGTCTTATGTTGAATCAAGAAATAGCCATAAATGTATACTTATAAAGAGAAACACACCCCGAAATAATATTAAGTGTTTTGCGACTCAAATAAAGTATGCAATTAGATATACATGGAGCTTCCAACTTAACTTGTAGTAAGCTATTTTTAGATTTAGCTAAAGATGCTTCACTCCGCAGCCATTTCAAATCATTATATTAATTATGTTAACCTCCGAATTGGCCCCTAGCACCTACACTGGGACTGGAGCGGAGCTTAGCTTACAGCTTAGAAGTATAATTCAAATTTGAGAGGAGAAGAAACCAGCTTAGACAATAAACAGAGAGCGAGAGAACCGAACAAATATTTAGAAACATTCATGAACGGAATCATCTGTCATTTAAACCTGAAATTTCAAAAGAGCTGCAAAGAACTCCCCCCTTCCGCCGCCTCTTGAAATTTTTGGGCGATGTCCAGTCACCAATCGCCCGCCAGCCAGCAGTCAGTCAGTCAGCCAGCCAGCAGTCACGACGCTCACAACGGCACCAAACTGATGACGAAGCGTTGCTAGTGCTGCGGTTGGTTGTTTTGTATTTCTCTCCACAATATTTGTATTCTTTATTCAAGTAAAATTGGGTACATTAACTTTTTTAACTTGAGAAACACAACTCCATGGGCTACTCCATTAAGATGAACAAATTTGAGAGTTGTCTGGCTTTATTTTAAGAAGTACTAAGCTCTATAAGTCTAAAATTGTAGATCCTATCAAATTTTACAGGTAAAACCAGTTGCGAATTACAACTAGATGAAGAGAAAGAGATTTGGAAACGCTTTCCTACCAATTCCTATATGGAAAACCCAAAAAACTTCAAGTTTTTGAAATCTCTATAAATACTATTAACTTTGCAAGAGTATATAAACTTCGGCATAGATGAATCTAAGCTTGACTTTCGAGTTGTTGTTTCTTTCTAGTTTTATTTTGATATGATTGTTTTTGCGTTTTGCCTTTTTTAGTTTAGCGAACGTCTTAGCAAAACCTCAAGTCAACTTTTAGCACACTTTGTACACGTGCCAAAGTGAGAGTGAGATAAACGATGGAGAAAAGGAAGAACGACGAGTGACGAATCTCCTCTAAGGCTTTAGTTTTATTATTACTGCAGCTGCATCCGTTGCAACAACAATGGGGACGCCTTCTCACACAGTTGTTGTGGTGTACAATTTGTTTTGGTTTTACCTGCCTGTTGACTATTTTTAACTCTTTTTTGTCTCCTCGAAAACCAGGCAACCAACTCTGTCCCTGTCCCTATACCTTTACCATGGCAATTGGACAATTCATTATTCGTTGAGCGTTTCCGTTAGTCAACAAGTTGTGGCCAGTTGATGATGGTATGGAGGGATAATATGGACAGAATAGGCTTGGCCTTCCCCTCCTTCCTTTCTTATCGGAAATGAGTTCAATTTAATGACGTTTTGATTGCCATATCACCTCCCTCTTTCTCTTTTTCTTTCTCTCTATCACCCTCTCTGTCCTTCTCTCACTCTTCTCTTTGTATGCCCTCTTCAGGGTCCCAGAGCAGAACAGAACAGAGTAAGGTGTGTTTAATTTTCTCAACGACTCGCTGACTGATCGATTCTTTGCATGATTCACTTGCCATTTCCCGGTAATTTTATATTATAACCTGCGTATGTACATACATGTACATGTGTAGAATTTTAAATAAATGAAAACATATTTTTTAATTTTCTATTTAGTTTTCCAATTTTCGACTTGTTTGAGACTAGTTTTAACGCTTCTTCTATTTGACTGACCCAGTAGCAAATTCTCTTTATTACTTTACCTACATATTTGCGTACCTTTTTCACAAATTGCCATTTGTAGTAGTCTTGTATGTACATACATATGTGTGTGTCTTTGTGTGTCTGATGGAGGTCGTTCTGGCTTTTGTTATGCTTTTCATCAACATCATGCACAGCGCCAACATCGGTCATTGGACCGTAGCTGTGACTCGGAGAGCTCCACAGCTTGCGGCTGCTTGGTGCCACGCGAAGGCGGCGATTGTTGTTGTTGTTAAAATGAGTGCAGAGTTAGTTCCCTTAATATAATATTATAAGTATAGTATAGTAGACGTTGCATTATCGCCCGAGGAAGTGTTTGCCGGAGACGATGACGATGTCGCCTTATTACTGATTCAAGCATCATCATTTCTATGATTTGTGATTTCAACGACGACATAAACAAATGATAAAAACTACAAATATTTATCTCATTATTATTATATTTTATATACTTTATATGGAAATGGAATGGTATAAAGGCGTTATAGATCGTCTTTCACTTAAAACAGGCAGCACAAAAGGTGATTTAAAGGGTTAATTTTGTATGCATTCCAATTGGAATCTTAATTCCTGGTATTTATGTTTTAATGTAGTTACTGCTTTTTTATCAAACTGCAATGTAGCTTTAGTTTGTCGAGATTATACTTATGTATTTTTAGAGCATCGTAAGTGTGTGTGTGTGTGTGTGTGGGTTAATCTGAAGTCGGACCTATGGCACTGGAATTTCTCTTGAATTTGCAATCGCTGTATGCAAATGCGTCATTTCTACACCCTCTACATGATTTCATTAAGTGTTATGATCGTAGGAAGTGGTTTAACTCTTAACAGTGCCCCTTATCCCGTCCCCATCCTGACATTTTGCTACAGATCTCACGTACAAACCGTTATGGGGAGGCACTATCTATTTTACTGGGATTATCACTAATCCCATCCGTTGGAAGCACCCTAGCTGATCAGCAATGATTTCCCCCAAAAAAGAAATGACATGCTCTAATTGATAACCTTCCTCCAAATCGCGGTTAATGGCCCGCCAACCGCCGCCCCCCCAATCTGGAGGTTGTTCAAAGCTTTGCCCTAAGCTTTCATTTTGCACACTAAGCGCACAGTTCAATTTGGATTGCTGCTGGGAAAGGTGCTGATTGTACTAATATACATGCATATATATAATATATTTCCTTTTCTCTCAACTATAGCCAAATGCAATTTCGACCAGGAGGTAACAAAGCCACACCGTTTAAATTTGGATGTGGGCGATGCAGTCATAATTCTCAAGGAGACAACACATTGGTATTACGGCTATAAACAGAAGTAAGTTTGACTTTATAAACAAATATTTTAAATTTAATACACTTATGTATATGTAAGATTTAGTTGATAGAAGTGCAAAGTCTTCCAAGCTCACATTTAATTTAAATTTGTCGGATTATTCTTATGCAATATATGAAGTGGAGAATGTTAGGGTAAAAGGAGTTAATTGAAATGTAAATATTTGTTTACAGAGTGTAACGATAATAGTTGAAAACTATATGTTGTTTACTTTTTTAACATTTGTTAATGTTTGTTTAAAACTTTAGTCTACTGCCCATATCAGATTTTTTAAGGTGAACAGGTAGAAGTTATTCATATTTTGTTATTATTTATGTTGTATTTTCAAGCTAGTATTAGAATTTTAGACAGTCACGTAATGCTAAAAGCAGAATCGAAATGTTATTCCAAATAAGGCTCCAAAAATTGGTTAAAGAACCATAAATAAGATTCTCGGAAGATTATTTAATACATTAATGCAAAAAAAAAAACAACAATCAAGTGCATTATTTTGAATTTTTTCATTTTGCCAAATTAAGTATGGAAACAACTGATTAAAATATACAATATGTAGTTGTTGTTGCTTGATTAGATCTAATCAGTCGGATCATCGTGATGCTGACTTTCACTGGCAACAGCTCATTTGCCCTAATGCATATTCATTCATTTTGTATTGGCCATGTTTTTCCAGCGGAAATGAAATGTTCCAACATTTTTCACATGCATATAAATTTAAATTTTTAAGCAAATGGGCAAATGCGAGGGTGATTCGTGTATTTGTTTACTTAGAAATGATTTTGTAAAAATTCCAGCCAAGTTGCCCAATACTCTCCTGCCCTATCCTTTTGTTTAGCCTGTTCATTCAATCCAGAAACCACAATCCAGATGTTTCCATGTGGCGCCCAGGGTAAGAAGTTGCATTTTGGGAAAATTTTCTTTATCCAAAAACAGAGATAAACTTTTCTCCGCCTCTTTCCTTCTTTTATGTATATGTTTGACCCTTTTCCTTGTTTCGGGGTTTCTTTCTTGGTTTGGTTTTGTTGGTTTTATCTATGTTTGTATGTATGTATTCAGCTCATGATGTCCACTGTTATCGACACTCGTATACAGTAGCTGGGCAAGAACTGCCGCCGCCATGCTTTGGTTGGACTTGAGCTGACCCTTTTTCATATTTTCTGATGACCCATCATAACCCAAGCCAGACATCCATAAATCCAAAACATAAAGTAAATAAATAAATGCTGACCATATAGCCCATCGATTTTATAATAATTTACCTAACCCGCAACGTTCATCATTTTAATGTGGCAGAGGGCAAATCAGATGCGTAGCAAATGTTAGATTGATAGTTTAGCTATATACATAAGAAAATACATAGAAAAAGAAATAGAACCCGAAAATTATCGTGAGAAGAATTCTTAAGAGAGTTTCCATTGCTTATCACGGTCCGAATTTCATGTTTGTTTAATGTCGTTTACTGTTTCCCTTTCCTTGTATTTCTCCTTATTGTTTATTTATAGACAAATACCAATTTTAATTGTGCATTTTCTCACGATTTCATTAGACGATAAGCAAATCATAAATCGTCAAATTATGAGCTACTTGTTTACCAAAATTTAATCGTCAGAGCACTTGAAAGCGAAGCAAAATAAAACAGAAGTCTATTTTATAATAAATAGCCGATTTTATATCTACAATACAAGTCTGTGGGGTTATAGACTCACTCAGATTATTAGAAAAGGTCAGCCATAAAATAGTTAATATAACATGGAAAATTCTATTGAACTTGTCATAGATTCAATTGGCATGTTATTATATACATATGTATATGATATAGAAAGCCGATATATTCTGTTTTAGCTTGTAGAACGAATATATGTTTAATATTTGATCTAACTTTTTCATATTTGGATTCTATTTAGTCGAGTAAACGCATGAGATGTAAAAATTGTTGAGGAAGAAAAACTAACTAAGCTGATATAGGCATTTCTTGTTAAAGGTTTAAACAATTTAATTTAGCTAAAAGGTAACTAGAGTTCAATCGAAATAGATCAATTTGTCGCCTAAACTATGCGGGATGAGGGCGTGGCTGTAGTTGTCAGTGGTTATGGCTATCGTCTGAATGCCATTGCCTCAAGCAATTAAAATGGCCACCCCATATGTCAAGCAATGAATTGAGTCAAATTAAAGCATTCCATTTCATTTGCCCAGTGTCACACTTTGGGCGCACTTCCTCTCAGTCACTCTGTCATTCTTCACTCTTTGTGGCCATTCCGAAGCCACAGTCAGAACAATGAGAGGCAGCAAAACCCCGGCTTGGGTAATTCATCAGCGACAATGTTGAATTGTGTCATACATACAGATATATACAAATATATATATATATATATAGATTCCAATATACTTATATTTGTATGCAAGTACAGTAGAGTATAAGTAAAACTACAGTAAAAATTGGATTCGATGAAAAATTGATCTCTTTTTGATAAAAGTAATCTGTTGATTAACAAAAACAGGCAATGATTGAAGGAAGATTGAGTACATTTAGTCAATAAATAAAATACTGATGAGTCAAACAAATCAGCAATGTTCTCTCAAGTTGAGAATTTCATTTCATTCTTGTATTAGTTGATAGAAATAAAGAGTAAAGATCCTGACAACGCCCAATTGTCGTTTGTAGGGAAGTTCTACTGTCTAGATTTAAGAACGCACTGGCACGCAATAATTTGTTATCGCCGTTGCACACACCCGCCCATATGCTTGCCACATTTTAATGGTGTCTCTTCTTCCGTTCTTTTGTCTCTTTCTCTCTCTCTCTCTCTCTCCATCACAGAGACAAGGAGCATCGTGGCATTTTTCCCAAGAGTTATATCCATTTGGTTGAATATAATATTGTCAATGGAGAATTCTGTATCCAGAGGACAGATATTGTCGAGGAGATCACCAAAGTGTTGCTGGAGTGGGGCAGTATAGCCAAAGGTTACTTTTTGGTAAGTATTTATATTAAATATCAAATATTCAGAGATAATACCTCTCCCTCTCTCTTTGTCTCTGGTTGGGTAGCGTACCAATCCTAACTTTCAGAGAATACGAAGAAAGATGAACGAGCTGAACAACAATCGTGCCGCCTTGATCTCTGGCAATCTTCCGTTGGATGAGATGCGTAAGGTGAAGCTCTTGGCCACAGCACAGATTGATACTGGGAACAATCTGCTGGGCCTGGATATGGTGGTGCGCGATGACAGTGGCGATATATTGGACACCAACGCCATTTGCACTACAGAGCTCTTTGAGCATCATGTGCATGCTGTCAACAGGATCGAGAAGGCCAATGTAAGTGGGGAAATCCGAATTGATATCAGACTTAGAAATAATTATTAAAATTTGCTTTGCAGCGTCTTTCAAGCGAACAAAGAACTCAACGTGTCCACAACAAATACTCGCACAACATTCTGCTGCATGTGAATGCGTTTGTTTGCAAATTTCAAGAGGACTCGGATCTGCTCTTCACGCTGTTCGATGGCGAAACCCACAAACCCATCAGTGAGAACTATGTGGTCAAGTGGTCTCGCACAGGCATTGCCCGAGATATTGATCAGTTCGACAATAACCGCGTCCTTTTCACCGATCTCAGTAGAAACGATTTGAGCATCTCGAAAATGTATTTGGTGTGCTATGCCATACGCATAGGTTCAATGGAAATGAAGGACTCCTCGGAATCGAAGCGGACGAGCATAAGCATTGCCAACAGCATGCTGACTGCAGCCAGTCGCAAGCATTCACAGTTATCGGTCAGTTCCAATGGGTCCTCGGGCAGCAATTGTGAGTACATAATGCGGCGACCCTTTGGTGTAGCCTGCAAGGATCTAACGCCCATCTTAAGCAAGGCCCTTGATGGCCCCAGCAACCAGGATTTGCCATTCATCATGTGTGAAAAGGACACTTTGGATGGGACATTGCGCAAGTTGATTGCCAACAAGGACATTGGGAAAATCGACTCCAAAATGGCAGTGACCATTGAAGTTCTACGCGGCGATATCAAACAGATTAAAGAGGACTTTCCTCGACTGGTGCACACTAATGTGCCGGTGGCTCGTAAAATGGGCTTTCCCGAGGTCATCTTGCCGGGTGATGTGCGCAACGATCTCTATTTGACCATTTGCAGTGGTGAATTCTCTCGCATTGCCAAAACATCGGAGAAGAATGTAGAGGTCTCGATTTGTGTGGCCAATGAGCAGGGCTATTTGATTCCAGGCGTAATGAGTATCGGCGCTGGTCATTCACCAATTGATGAGTACAAGTCGGTGGTCTACTATCACGATGATAAACCGAAATGGCAGGAAACCTTTAAAATCCATGTGCCCATTGAGGAATTCAAGCAATGTCATTTGCGTTTTGTCCTAAAGCACCGCAGCAGCAATGAGCAAAAGGATCGTTCCGAGAAACCCTTCGGTCTGGCCTATGTGCGTTTAATGCAGGCCAATGGAACAACCATACCCCAGGGTCAGCATGTCCTTGCAGTATATAAAATCGATCATAAGAAATATGATAAAACTGTGGCCAATTCCTATATGGAACTGCCAGCGACAACAGCAGAATTGCAAGGCACGAAGCCCTCAATCAGTGGACTATCCCTGCTGCCCAAAGATCAACTGACCATAGGGGTCAACCTATGCAGTACCAAACTCACGCAGAGCGGTAAGAGAATGAATTCCCAGAGAAGTCAACTTTTATTTTAAAACTCTTTTTACTATTTTTTTCTAGTGAGCCTTTTGGGCCTATTAAACTGGTCAGCTCATAAGGAAACTCTCGAGCAATCCCTGAATGCCTTATCCACAGTGCCTGGCGAAGAGGTAGTTAAATTTCTGCAAGACATACTCGACGCCCTGTTTAACATTCTGGTGGAGAATGATCAGCCCGAGAAATATGATCAATTGGTCTTTATGAGCATTATACATCTAATTGAAACTGTATCCGATTTGAAATATCAACATTTTCTAACTGTCCTGGATGTCTATATCAATGAGAGCTTCTCCTTTACCCTGGCCTATACGTAAATATCTGCTCTGAGCATAATTTAACCTTGGCTAACTTGTCTTCATTTTATAGAAAACTAATGGATGTCCTGCAGAAGAACATAAGCGATGCCATTAAGCCGAGAGAGAAATCCGCCGATGGTTTCGAGACTGAAGAGAGCATGGAAGTCCGTCGTCTCTATAAGACAACGCGATATCTGCACTATGTAATGAAATTTGTCATCAGATCCAGGATTCTTTATGCCGAAATGAACTGCAATACAGATTATGTGGACTTTGCCTCGCGTTTGCAGGAGCTTCTACGCATGTTTATCGATATGATTGGCTGTCCAAGCAATTTGCTCAAATCTGAAGGAGCCCTGCTCAAAAATCTCCACATCATTGCCACAGATCTGATGCAAGTGTTCGATCAAGTGCGTCTAAGGTGAGTGAATTACCAATAGTTTAAAATTGTAAACCTAATTTTCCAATTTCTATAGTGTTTCCATTGTGGAAATTTTGGAGAAATTCCCACCACGTCGACTCATTCAATCCAAAATGGGTTGCATTAAAGATTTTGTGGAAACCAAACTATTTACTCTGCCCAAATGTCGCGCCATTCTGTTGCCCGTGTTTTGCAAGCACATTAAAGATCATCTTGAGAGCAAGGAGGAGGTAAGTGTACTTCCATTTCCATATATTTGGCATATTTGCATATCATTTACAAATTTGATGTGTTTACCACTTGATCATTAAAAATGGTTGCATTTTTTTTTTGTGTCTTTAATCCCAATGCATCAATCTAATTGCCTTGTGAATGCACAAACAAACAATTCTAGAAATGAAAACGCAAAATTAAAACATTACTCGAAAGACATGTCAAAGAAGTAACTAATTTTTCAATTGCTATTGCTAACTAAACAAATAATTTAAATGAATATCAACTAAATAATTTCATATTTAAACATGACAAAACAAATATTACATAAATCATTGAGCAAAATTGTCATTAATATCACAAAAGTTTTAAATATCTGATTATGGGATAAATTTTTGTCTATTGACATGTGAAATCTGTCTTAATTTTGCTTAGTTTCACTATGATATTTAGATGTAGTAAATTGAATTTGAGTTTTTTGTTAAGTTATACATGAATAATGATTGTTTTAGCATGCCATGAATATAGTTCGAAGAAACAAATTTGTGTTATTTATAATTTTTGCTATGTGTCTGCGTGTTTTTGTTATGTTGTTGCTGTTGTTGTCCACGTCCTAGATTATAAGCACCCATTATATGTACCCAACTACCTACTACCAATCCATATTTTAGTATATCTAAGTGTAGCTATAAATATTAATTAAATGTGTTTTTAGCTAGTGATTGTTATTACATCTGTGTCTAGAGCTAGGCGTTATCCAATTGTTCGTCATCTGCGTTCCTCTCATCTGGTTTCGTAAAAAAAAAAACATTCATGTAAAATTTTGTATAAACATTTGTTAATGTTTATCTTACAACTATTAGCCGTGGCAATATATAAACGTTTAGATTTTGCTGTTAGTCTTGCACCACTCTCTCTCTATTTCTCTTTCTCTCACACACACACACACACACATCATCATCATCATCATCATCGCAATTCTTGCATTTGGCAATTCATCAACCAAGCACCTACAAATATTTAGTTATCATGCCACACACGCACACACACAAAACTACACACACACACACGCGACGACTTTCACTGCCTGTCAGCAAGTCAAGCACCCTGATGAATATATACTCTATGTATATATAGTCTATGCAATGTGAATGTACATTCAGATATTCCACACAATATGTATGCAAATCTATCTATATCTTTTATTGGGTTATTCTTTGACTACATTAATTAATTAATTGTACTACCCAATTGCTCTAATTTCATCTGCCAAACCAAAAACACATACAAACATAAATGTTTCTTTTCCGCAAATGATGATTGATCGATCCACACAATCGATGTGTGTGTTGTTAATGTTTCTTTTTTCGTTGTTAATCGCTAAATATATATTTATAAATATATATGTCACTCCCTCACCCTCAACCTCAACCACAACCACGACCACTATGTATATAGGGCGACTCGAAAACCGATATCTGGCAGCAAGAAAAGAATCTTTCAAAAGCCGCCAAAGTACTTGGACAATTAAAATCCCAACTGCACACACGTGAAACGACTGCAAATAAAAAGGTAAAAAGAAAAAGCATAAATCAATCAAAACTCTTCCATACATTTGCCCATCCAGATCAGGCCTTCAACACAGGAATTCGTGCCTCTTGAGTTAATTTAGTTAATCTATTTTAATTTATTTTTAAGTCCTGTTTAGACTACTGCCATTGCACCTGCTGCCGGTGATTTTTGCACTTTACGTTCAATGGCTTTGAAGCTTTTGCATTAGCAGCGTGATATTTAACATCCACACAGATCACAGTTTAGGCCAAGTTAGGCCAATGTTTGGATGTAAATGGATCGCTGTTAATTATTTTGTTGCTAAGTTAGCCTTAAGTTTGTTCAAGCTTCTTCAATGCAATGTTTGATTGTTCGTTACAATGATTTCTCTCTTTTTTTTAATATTGTTTATGTTAATTATTTATTAAAACACTAATTTAAATTTTTGTGCAGAATGTTAGCCAGAAACGAAGAAGACTTATCAGCTAGCTCAATTTGATATTGCCTCTCTCTTTGCCATAGTTGAAAAACATTTAGTAATTTGATTAATTTCGTTAACTAGATTGCCGAATGCATTAACATCATGAACAATATCCTCAAATTGCTCTATCGTTCGGATGTGGGACCCACTCATAATGATATTCGTGACATTATGATTATCCTGCTGAGAACTGTGATGAAGGCGGCCCATTCGCTGGATCGCGATACGGCATTGGTGGGCAAATTCTTTGCCATTATGTTGGGCATATTGCAGCGCATGGATGCCCAGCATTATGATTACTTTGTAAAGGATCTGCATCAGCGGGGCGAGCTGAAGGAATTCGTTATCGATATACTCTTGGTGTTCACGGAGCTCGTGTCACCGTCACCGCATCAGAAGGCTGTCTTTCCGCGCGACTGGATGGATATGATAATGCATCAGAATACCGTCATCCTGGGTGCTCTGCAACATTTAAGCATTGTGATAATGGATTACTTCCTCACACCGTTTGAAAAGCAAATCTGGTCGAATTTCTTTCAGTGTTCGATTGCCTTTTTGGTGCAGTCGCCGCTGCAGTTGAATGATTTCAACGACAATAAGCGGCAGATTGTATTTGCCCGCTATCGAGATATACGCAAGGACACCGCAATGGAGATACGCAAGATGTGGTTCCAGTTGGGGCAACATAAGCCCAAGTTTGTGCCGCAACTGGTCGAGCCAATTCTGGAAATGAGTATGATGCCGGAGACCGAATTACGGCGCGAGACCATTCCCATTTTCTTTGACATGATGCAGTGTGAATACTACAGCTCACGGCTGGAATTGGAGAGCTATGGCGATACCAAAAACAACAATACTCACCACAAGGGCAACTTCACCGAGTTCAAGACGGCCATGATCGAAAAGCTGGACATTCTAATTGGAGCCAAGGGCAAAGGAGATGCCGAATATAAGCAGCTCTTCGAGGAGATCATGATGGAGCGTTGTTCGGCACATGCCACACTCAACTTGGATGGCTCTAGCTTTGTGCAGATGGTCACGAAATTGATGGACAAACTACTGGAGTACCGTTTCATCATACAGGACGAGAGCAAAGAAAATCGCATGGCTTGCACCTTCTCCCTGCTTCAATTCTACTCGGAGGTCGATCTCAAAGAGATGTATATTCGCTATGTGTACAAATTGTGCGATCTGCACATGGAATTCGAGAACTACACTGAAGCAGCCTTCACGCTGAAGCTGCATACGCAGCTTCTGCGCTGGACCGACACCGAACTGTCGCCACAGCTACGCAGCTACAGGCACATGAACTGCCGCACTCATCGCGAGCTGAAGGAGACTCTGTTCTTCGAGATTATGGAGTATTTCGACAAGGGCAAACAATGGGAATGCGCCATCGATATGTGCAAGATTCTGGCCCAGCAATACGAGGAGGAAATCTTTGACTATATCAAGTTGGCTGAACTATTGAAGCGCATGGCTCTGTTCTTTGAGAAAATCCTTAAGGAGTTGCGGCACACATCGGAGTATTTCCGCGTGTGTTTCTATGGCCGAGGTTTTCCTCGACTCCTGCAGAATAAGGTATACATTTTCCGGGGAAAGGACTACGAAAGACTCAGTGATTTCTGCACCCGCATGTTGGTTCAGCATCCGCAGGCCGAGGTTATGCAAACCCTTGAGGCACCCGGCAAGGATATAACCCAATCGGATGGACAATACATTCAGGTCAACAAAGTGGAGCCCATTATGGATGCGGCATTCGCCAAGTTCAATGAGAAAATCATTTCCAACGAAATTGTCAAGTACTTTACCTCGAATAATGTACAGAAATTCCAATTCTCGCGACCCTTCCGCGACAGCACCAGTGGTGGCCCAATGGACGATGTGCGTAGTCTTTGGCTGGAACGTACAGAGTTGGTCACAAGTTTCCCATTACCTGGCATTTTACGTTGGTTCCCCGTCATCGATTCGCACACTTTCAAGATATCACCTTTGGAACGTGCTGTCGAGATCATGAAGGACACAAACAAAGGCATCCGTCAATTGGTCATCTTGCATAAGGGTGATGAGAGCTTACACATAAATCCTTTAAGTATGAAACTAAATGGAATTGTCGATCCTGCCGTAATGGGAGGTTTTGCCAAATACGAAGAGGCCTTCCTCACCGATGAGTATCTAGAGCAGCATCCCGACGATAAAGATTTGATAGAAGAACTGAAAGACTTGATTGCCTCGCAGATACCGCTTCTTGAGATTGGTAAGTTACATAATATAAGTTATTTCCTGAAAAACACTTTTAATTTTAAAACTTTTCCTCACTTCAGCCATTATGCTGCATCGCCAAAAGGCACCTGACAGCTTGAAGGCTCTGCAGGAGCATTTAGAGAATTGTTTCACCGATATGCAACAGCATGTGGAGTCTCGCTATGGTCGTAAGTCATGCGATTTGAAAATGGATCGTGATTCGGTTGTGATGCGACGTACCAACTCCTTCCTACCAGCTCTTTTCGATGGCAGTTGCAATCGTTTGTCAGAGACCAGCATGGGATCTTCAGAGTAAGTCAAAACAAAACGAATAAATCTCTAGTTTCTTATGCATTTTTCTAACTTGCAGTAGCGGCCTATCGAAGTCAACGTTCTTGCCAAGGCCACAAACTAACTCCATTAAATCTACGTTGGCCAGTTTAAGTTTCAATGCCAGGTAATGCAACACCCTCCCACTTATAACTGAATGCCTCCTCTTAACTAATTTATCATTTGTCCCCCCTCTAAAATTTGCTGCTTTTAGTTTGAGACTTTAATTTCTTATTTAAATTTCCTTTTTAAGTTGTTTTTCTTTTAAAATTTGTTATTATTATGTACATATTTCCATTTTCGTTTGCCTTCTTTAATTTATTTATTATTTGCCTATGCGTTTTGCCCTTGCTAACAGGCCCAGTTTGATGCATTCGCCCAGTACCAAGAGCAGCAAGAATAAAGAAAAAACTCCAGCCAAAAGACGCTCCATGAAAAAGGTAAGACATTTATTTAGAAAACCAGCTTGATTCCTTACTAATCACTTTTCCAAAGGATCGCGAAACATTAAGCCTGCCAGTGGCAAATAGTCAATGGTATACACCGCCATTGTCCACCATTACATCAACGCCGGAGAAAGAAATCAATACGTCGATCACATCGCTGGCAAGCGTTTCAAACAGTTCATTGGCGGGGCCCAAAACACCTGATCCGCGTGTTCTGACCGAGGAGGTAAACCATAAAGAACCTCTTTAAGATTTGAAAGCGTTCGAATTACAAACAATTTGAGTTACAGCTCACTTCAAAGCGTCCCCTGCGTTCGGAAAAGGATAAAGAACGCCGTCTATCCCGGCCGGCCAGCATAGCAACACCCACGGCAACAATTAAGAACTTTGTCGACACACGTTCGCTGTCCGAGAGCAGCAATCGCAACTCAGTTGGTGAGTGACCATTTGGATTTCTTGAATTTTACGTGGATTTATTTAAATTATTTTTATTTTTGCAGAAACAACTGACTCCACATCGGAAGAGGACATACGGCCACCGCCTTTGCCTGCCAAGACACGTGACTCCACCGATTTCACCAGCCTTACACATAGCTTGGACTGGAATCCCAATGGTTATGCCATGTTGAATGCGTTAAGCAATACGAGCACTAGCAGCATTACGACAACGACTACTATGACAAAGACCAGTATTACGAATACAACGTACGAGTATTTGGAGGCCACGAACTTTAGTTTGATCAATGCCCAAGATTCCAATAAGCCGCGTCCACCAACGCCGCCGCCAAAGCCATCGCGCAACAGCAAACACATTCCATAGAAGGAGATAGAAGAGCAGGAAAGGGAGAAAGGTACTCGCCAGTGCCGCGCCATATATATTTGAGTGCCAAAATTTAATCCTACACCCAATATGAGTCCATCTTCTGTCCACCTGTTGCGCTACGAAGAAGAAGAAGGAGAATTATAGCAACATTTGCCTCATACGCCAAATTAAAAACAAACCAACAAACAAAAAAGTGTCTTATCAACAACAAAAACAACAACAACTAACAAATAGTTACTTTTATTGTGTTTATTCGTTAAGTGTTTAAATTATGTATTCTATGTTAAAATGATATTATGTTGAACATTTCGTCATTGTTTCGTTTAAGTGTATTTTTTTGTTTACGAACAAAACTGATTGGCTTGTCTTCCACAAGTAAGCAATAGTACATTACTTTATAATTATACCTATTATTAACCACAGATAGACAATAAGTTCGAATTCAATCAACTCTAACGATACAACAACAAAGGCAATTCAATACGTCTCGTATGTAAACAAGTGCCACAAATCTAAAACCAATTGCAAATTTACATAAGATACTATGTAGCACAAATTTACTAACAAAAGTCAATTATATAATTACGCATGCGAAACGAAACGAAATCTTTTCCAAACGAAGTTAATTGAATTTTAGTCAAATTTAGAAAACAAACAAAAAAGGGATATCAATCAAAAGCCAACTATTTACACACAATGTTTTTAAAGAGCGCAAAATAGCCATAATATTGTGAGCAATATATCTGTTGAGATTTAGTTAGTAAGTTTATAAGCATCTACTATATATATATACATATATACACAAACATGTGTAATCTATTTTGTCGCACCAAAACGATTTTACTTACGAAAATATTACTATATTTACATTTTAATGTGAACAAAACACACAACTTTTAAATCTTATACCTAAACGATTTTTATAATCATGTAATTTGCGATCTGTGTATCGGCCAAAGATTAAGCAATAATAAAGTACAATTAAGCAGTAAAAGTAATCACTTAAACCATTTAATCTATTCGAATTTGTTTCCCAAACTTGATTATTAATTAGAAACTTTTTAAATTTCGAAAATTTCGATGGACCGTTTAATCTCTAATGCCACATTGTCTTCGATGTCCAAGCAATTTTAAAGTACATACACATTATATTATGAATTATTATTCATAATCACCTCAATAAGCATTCGAAGAATACTGACAAGCAGCTTGCTGCAGGAGACGGGTTATGAAGGTTATCCCAAAGAAGTTTCTCAGCTTTCTCTGGTAAAAGATGTTGGTATCACGCTCCCATCATTAAACGAGATTTCAAATGAACGGTCATAGAAAGTCGACAAATAATGCTATAAGTGATCAAATTTTTTTCGCTGGTAAGGAAAAAGCTTCAAAAAACTTGCAGGAAGATAAATTTTCTTGACTTCGGACCTTTAATTTAAAAAAATAAATTTTATACTGATGACAATCCCTGCTTTAATTCATTAACTTACTTGCCTTATCAAATATTCCGATTCGTTAAATAAATTTACACGGTATAAGAGATTTAGATTTGGTTAAAAAGTTTATTTAAAATATTCCGATTGGTTTTTGCTTAATAAATAATGAAAACATGAAAGACGTTAAACAATAAATGAACACATGTCAAAGTTGATGTAAAAAGTATTAGAGCAAACAGAACAAGAATTGGTTTGTATTAATAATAGAGAAAAATTGTAATGTTTCTGAAAAATAATGCTTAATCTTAAAATATTAGAAATTGCTTTAATTTCTTTAATAGAAGGCACACAATAATACAAGTTTCATTGGAAATGCATGGAATGTTCGTTGTTAAAGCAACAGCAAAAGCCTTGAGAGTTTTGAGACCAGAAGTAATATAGAGAGACAGAGAGCAAATGCGGCAAGTAGGAGGAAAAATGTGTGAATAAGTCATTCATGTGGGCGAATGCAAATCCACACAGATTTTCGAATTACGATTCTGCTTTTGACTTATCTCTAGGACTTGGAACATCTCTTTAAGAGCCTCGCTGGTGCCGGTCTTGCGACGATTCCGACGTCGAAGTGTCACGCCCCCCGACTTGAATTCCCTTACTAGAGCGTCAAGACCTGGAAAAAAGAATACAAAAATTAATAGCTATTAAGAATAACTAAAATGAAGTATTGAAGCAAACTACAATGATTAGGCCACTCCGAAAAGGTTTAGCGCTACAAAACATGCGTTTAGTTGTTAAAACCGAAGACTACGACTACTCACCTTTAAGAGCCATTGTTTGGCATTGAAACATTGGCATAATCAAGTAAGCCCTGGACTTTAAAGGATGTTGAGGATATAAATCACAGATGGGGTAGGAGAAGGCTTTGTGGGGTTAAGGGGTTGAACTAAGCTACCGTGTCGGCATTCAACAACTGTCAGAGGGAACAAATGAAGCTGCTGACATTGACTTGTTGGTGTACCCCAACCACCCGCTATAGAAGTCAGTCAATGAAAATATATATGGATGTATGCTGGCTATGAGAATGTGTTTGGTGGTGCGGGAGCATAAGAAAAATGCCAGGCTCATGCTTGAGGTTTGTGTGGCGCAATAAAGCACGGAAATATAAAACGCACAAATAATAATAATAAGCCATAGCCACTACAACAACAACCACAACAATGCGGCTCACTCGTAAAAATAATAAATTGCGTACTCCTGCCGCCCATCATCTTGGCCATCATCACCATCGTCATCCTCCTTTCTTGTAGGCGAATTTGATACGACTTGAATTAGGCGTTGGGTAACACATAAAACTCTGCTAGGCAGCCAAAAAAAAAAAAAACAAAAAATGTATGAAAAATGTGATTTAAAGCCACGACAAGCTCTCTCGCCTCGAGGCGGTCCATTTGTCTCTCCTTGTCACACTTGCGTTGCGGTTACCAAGGCAAAAGAAGCCAACTAAAGGTTTTCGCTCATGGCTCATGCAGGGGCAAACTTAAATCAAATTTAAGTTTCAACACTGAAACCGGAAATGGCACTCGGGACCTACTTCAACTGCCAGGATATTGGCAATTGTGTGTCGGGTGTGTTGGGTTATTCATTGACAATTAAGTTACACTGGCAGAAATCATTCGCAGCAGACCCAAAGAAAGTGAATATTGCAACCTTGGCAACAACAAGAACAACTTGTTGTGCCACACATACACACCGCACAAACACACAAACACCCACACTCTTGTACAACAATTGGCTACGACAATCTTATCAGGATTCTCCTTCGTGTGCTTCGCTTCATTTATGGGACAAAAACAAATACCGTTACCGATACCAATACGATACCGACGACCAAGGACCGAGGACCGAGGACACGAGGCACCAGCCACCAGCATCACATTGGATAGCTGTAAAGCTGCTGTAACGCTTCGCTGCCAGCTCAAATGCCTCATGTTCTTCACCAGAGACGCGCGCGCTTTCGCCTTTTCTGGGCTTTTCCGTTGTGCACGTACTTAACGAGAATACGAGAGTGTAAATATATATAGATATATCGTATATAGACTGTACATTCTTGCCGGCATTTTGCTGGCTTCTGACAATACGTGCGTTGATTGATTTTGATTTGAATGTGTGCTCATTACGAGGATGCGCGCGCCAAAAAGTAGGCAACGCTAGCGTACCAAGAAAACGGAAATGGAAGTACTTACTACTAGCATAGTGACAGTGTGCGCGAGTGTCGAAATCCGAGTGTGTGCGTCCGTGTGGGTCGGTTCGGGCCCCTGTCCTTCTAGTAAGTGCTTGTGACAGTGTGTGTGTTTGTGTGTGTTTATGCTTCTGCAATGCCCATGACTTTGCCTGTCAGCTGCTCCCAAGTTGTTGCTGCGGGTACATGGTAAGTGGCCAACAGCTAGTGGGATTAGTTGACAATTGCCTGCCTGTTGATGATTATGATCTCCTACTATCTATACTATCATTATTTGATCTAAATTCAAAAATGAAAGTTTCATTTCAATTTTTGAGTTATTTCTAACTATATAATATTGTTTACCACATGGTCCCAGAGATAGTGAGAGCTTAGAGACAGAGTGAATCCATCACAGAACCTATTATCTATATTTATGCTTTAATAAATCAATAAATTGAGTAATTTAAGCGACTCCATGTTGCTATATAGTACATGCGCTTGTCTATTACTTAGTCCAGAGTAGCAGCAGTCTGTGTTGCTTGCGATTAATAATCCAATTATCAAAAGGCTACACGGCTACAAAGGCTGTTTTTGGCCAATTAGTTTGACCAAATTACAATGCATACCACAAACATTGCGCGCTACAAAGGCATTGGAAATTTAATAAATTATTTATGGATCGATAGCTGTGTTTCATATTAGCCAATGTTATGTGTAGCCGCCTCCCCCTCATAGATACATTCTTGTCGATGCAGTATGCACAGAGACAAACACACACACACAAGCAGAAAGTATGTGTGTTTCTACACAGAAACCACTTCTCTCGTAACCAAGTTTTGACAACGTGCCTGCAACATTTGGGTGGCTCGAATATGACATATTAAATATATCCTAGCCCAAAAGAGTCATTCGAGTTTTATATAGAAAACTCTGATGTTGTCAAAGTTAATGTAAAGTAGGAGGACAGACTGTTTTCTGAAGCAATTAGTACGGGCTAACTAATAAAAAAAGGTTCTAACTACATAATTGTTATAACTTTTAGCTATATTATTGAACCACTCTAATTCTTCATGTATTTACATACATACATACATATGTATATACAACCAGTTGCGTACATCTGCCATGTGCAGTCGATATGGCTAATACTTATCATCTCTATATGTTTTTGTTTAAATTATAAGGTCAATACTCTAGGACCAGCACTTGAATTGGGTAAGGAAAACATGAGATTTCTTACAATTGTTTTAAATTAAGAGAAACGGAAATTAAACGCCAATGATGGCCCACAAGTGCAATAGCAATCAGACACACACACAGAGAGAGAAAGGCGACGAAACACCAGGGACTTGATGGCGGCTTCGTATTGTGTGCAAAATTTATTATGATGGCAGAGAAGAAAAAAATGGGGGAAAAACAAGGGAAATCCATCTCTTTCTCTCTCGCTAATTAGGTTTTCACGGTTCTAGAAATGAGAGCGTGAGAAAAGCTCAACAGAGAAGGGGAGGAAATAATACAAATTTCCATTTAACTAACGATTTGTAATCAAAAGTTTTCCATGTTTTGGCATAAACATCAAATTGATCGAAAATTTGGATTTTAGTCCAGTTCTTCTCGCTTTTAATTTCTATATAAACGACTTGGACTAACATAGAAATGAAAAGTTTTTGCGTCTGGCCGTTCTTAACTTCTTTATAATCCACCCCTGCTTTGTCTATATATAAATATATATTTGTATATGTATATGACTCTCGCTCTATCTCTATCTCTCTTTGTATATATGGATATGAACCAGACAGGTTGTAGTGGGTCCAGCATGGCCCTTCAAAAGCCTCTTGCAAACTTAATTAAGAACTTGGTGTTCTGCAGCCGTCAACAATGGCTGCCAGCCAGTCGGGCCGTAAAAGAAGCGACGTGTAGGTAAAATCAATTACATTTGCAGAGAGAGGCAGGGAGTTTGGGATGCCAGAGTGGATCAGGCGAAGGATGGGATTGCATGAAGCGTAACTGACAATTGACAGCAACAAGTTAGATATAAGGGTTCTCCCGTCACACAACAGCATCACACAACGTATCCTTCTAGCAGCAGCTTCATCATCTTTGGAACACAACCGACAATGGCTGGCACTTGTCAACGCTTGGCTGCCAAGGATTAGCCGCAGTCACAGCTGAGCGTAACATGAGTGGCAGAGATAGAGAAGAGAAATGCCTGTTTCGTTGCTCTTATTTAGGCATTTTCATTTTTGGCTACACCAAGTAAGAAGCAACACATAACAAAAAAGAGAAAAAAAAACTTCAACGAGTTCAAATCTGGCACTAGTCGCAGTTAAAATTGACTTGTTGGTCAAAACTATTCGCCTGTCTTGTTGTTTCTTTTGCATAGTTTCGATTTCATGCTGGCTCTCACTACCTATGTATGTACATATGTACAAGTTTATGTAGTCCTTCTGCCAGTCTTCCTTCTAGTGCCGAGGTTTGGGGGTCAACGTTTTGCGTGAGCTTAACTTTTCAACAATAGTTGGAAAGTTCCAAGTACAAAAAGTTCATAAAGTTTCTTGTTATGAAGAAATTGCCAATATTGAAACCCATAACCAACACCCACCTACATTTCTGCCCACATTTCCATCACATACTCGGAAAAATCCCAGCCCAAATTGAAAATGGCAGCATAAAGAATGCGCAAGAAAAAACTGGGTTCAATGTCTGACTTTGAGCGTTGAAGGGAAGCAGGTGAAAGATTCTTAAATGTGTTGTGGGTATACATACCTGTTGCTGCCTGCGGTTCTACCTGATGTTTCACCGTATCGATAATGTTCTTATGCAAATTGTGGCCGGCTATGTGATCACTGAAACTGGCAACCACTGCTCCAGCCCTAGACCCACCAGTATTAAATGGCATGGAAAGCGCTGGTAGGGGTGGCGGCGGTGGAGGTGGTGGCGGGGGGTGGTTGTTTAGGATGAGGAGATGGAGGAGCTGCTGTTGTTTGCTGATATTGTGCCAATTGATCCTCGGCTCGATCAGCACGTGTTAAAGCTTCTCGCAACTGTTCCTCAAGGATTTCCAACTTAAGTTGTAATTTTTTTAGTTCATCGTTAGTGGTTTTAGCTATAGCCGCATCCATAAGGCTTTGCTACAATTGCAAGAATATGTGGGAGAGGGGAGGGGGAACAGAGTGGGTCGGAGGGCAGTTGGAAAATTAGTATTAAATCAATTATTAGCAGCCAAAGTGAGTTAGTGCAAACAGGCAGCGAGATATATAGATAACATAGAGCAAGAGCGAGAGCAAGAACAAGCCACTTGCTTACATTTCTCTTGTTGAAAGGGATTCGTTTTTATACCCATCACCAATACTTGGGACAAATTGGAATAGAATGGACCACAACAACTATTGTTGGACACATTCCATGCATTTCTTTTGTTTAATTGTTGCTCTTAAACATATTGGAGAACGGCTTGAAAATATCAAACACACTGCGTGCTTGCTACCAGATAGATAGTTAGATAGATAGAGATTGATAGAGAGATAATTCCAGTGAAAATGTGCACAATAGATTACCATTTCCACAATTCGTTCATTATGATCGCGTGCCTGTTGCTGCACTTGATCCTTGATCTCCTCGAATTCAGCTTGCTCATGAAGTTTGGTTGGCGATGGCTGCGGTGCATCAGTCAGATCTTTAGTCTTGGCAGTTAGCTCATCGTTGCGTTGTTTCATTTTAATCAATGCCGCCTCCATTCTAAAAACAAGCACTAAATATAAATTCTTTTGTCAATAGAGCTTTCAATATAATTACTTTTGGCTAGTTTCAACACTCTCCTTCATGTTTTCGGTGAGTAATTTTGCCACTTTTGTCAAATTGCTGTTCTCCGTTCTGAGCGTTTCGCTCTCCTCCTCCAGGGAGTGTTGCTGCAATAAAAAGCATTTGTTTTTCAGTGTTTTAAAAAGAACATTGAAAAATAAAGAACTTACCTGTTCGAGCAGCTCGGCCATTTTCTCATTTGCCTCGTACAGTTGGAGTTCCACGGCATTAGTTAGTTGCTTCAACGAAAAGAATTCGTCAACTAGACGCTCTACTAGGGCACTAGTAATCGGAATACCCTCCATATTGGCATCGATCAGACTATCCAAGTTATTCGAATCATTGTCGACACTATCAACGCTGCCCTGTTGAAGTATTTTCAATAGTTTGCGCTTGAGATCCGCAGAGCCAAACACCAGACGGGGATTGACAGTTGGTGTAGGCTCCCTTTCGCGCATGTGTTCCAGCTCAGTGGTGAGACTATTAGTAAGAACACGATAAACAGTTATTAATTCATTTATGGATGGATAGTTAAAGCATTGTTTTTGAACTTCGTGAACTTCATTGGGACTTACTTTTGTATTTGATCGACTTTCATTTTATGAAGTTTGTCCAAGGCATTCCGCTCGTTGAGGGCTTTATTAAATTTGGCAGTAAGTTCCCTGATCTGGGTATCGAAATTGCCCTGCTGCTGCTGCAGCGATTCCAACTGAATGCATAGCTTCTCATGTTGTGATTGTTGCTCCTCTTGTGTGGTTTTGTCTGTATTAAGTATGAAATAATAAGTTGTTGAGATTAAAACGATTTGATTTCACTTACGTGTTTCTATCTCCAACTTAAGAGCTTTGTTCTCCTCCTTCAGGGCGATATTGTCCTCGAGCAGTGTAAACATATCATGTTCCGGATCCTGTTCATTGTAATCTGGTTCACGGACACGACTCCGACTACGTGTTTTGGCCTCCTGAGTGCGAAACTTTGCCACTGGAATGCGTCCACGACGTTCCATCTTGAATAACTAGAAACTTTGAGAGAGATATAGAAACAGAGAGAGGTCATGACTGAATGATTATGCATAAGTTGTTGCTTACATTTTGCGTGCAAGACACAAGCATTAAAGCGAGTTATCCTTAACCTTTAAGTAACTAAAAAGCTGCCATCACCAAGTGAATGTATGATATTGTGTGCGTGTGTGTTTGTTTATGTAAGTGTGAGTGTGTGTGCATGCTGCATGCCTCCTCTGAACTTGTGTCCTTCAACTGGGGACCCATATTGAAAAACGACTTGCAATTTTTCTTTTAATTTTTATTTGTTTACTTTTTTCTTATTTTTCCTTTCGCAACAGGACTCCACACACCATTCATTCAGTTTGTCCTTTGCGGTTATATCATTTGCTTTATGCCATACATTTTACTTTACTTTCGCTTTGCCTACACGTGTCCGTTTCTGTCCGTCTGTCTGTTGGAGTCCTTTTTTGTGTGTGTGTGTTTTAACTTAATTCTTTTTATTTATTTTGCTTTCTCGCTAAAATGCAAACATCTCAAAACTTTTTCATTTCATTTTTGCTACATATTATCTCAGAATCAAAATTTTGGCTAAACATTTGAAATGCTTGCCGAAACAAGTTAAAGTGGCCGGTCTCTAAGCCTTATTCAATTTGCTTCTCCCCTCTTGAATTTGGTTTTCGTTTTTTTTTTTTGTTTTTTGTTTGTTGTTAGCTTGGCTTTAGAAATATTTGCTTTTCAGTGCAGAAGCGTTTACATTTTCCTTTTCTTAGCTACAAATTTCATTTAATTTGAATGCTGCTGGTTTTTTCTGCATTTACTGATTACATTTGTTTATAGTTTTTTTTTTTTAAATGTTTTCTTTTTCCTTCGACATTATGTTCGTTAGTTAATTTCCCATATTCTTGTTTTTCCACTTGAAGTGTAAAATTAAATAATAAAATAAAAAAAAAAAATAAAATAAAAACATAATTACATGATTAATACAACGTTTTCTTTCCATTTTTTTTTTGCTGCCTTTTTGTTTTGGTTTTTTCTTTTCTTTTTTGTTTACTTTGTGTAAGTTTTGTGTGTTTAAATATAAATTTTCAAGATTTTTATTTTTCGTTCAATTTTATAAAAATAACTAATTGAAGGCGGCTTAGAGCTCTTTGTTTTTTGTTTTTTTTCTCTCAATTTTTGTTTTAATGAATAAGTATAGTGTTTTTGAATTTGGTTTAAATAGCTATAGTGTTTTTTTTTTGTTTTCTTTTGAATTTCTCAAATTATTTTTAATGTATTTTCATCTTTCCTTTTTACAACTAATTTTAATTTTTATCTTTGGATGTTCCTCATGCGTACTAAAAACTTTACATGTCTTTTTTGTTGTTTTTCATTTCATTTTTTTCTTGTTTTCTTTTTCGGTTTTTTTTTGCTGTTTTGTTTTCTGTTTATGAGTGATGGATTTTTGTTTTATAATTTACATTTTAAAGTATACATATGTATTTTATATTTTATGCATAGATTTATATAAATATATATATATATATAAGTTTTATGTATTTATAATTATTTATGAAATTTTGTGTCTAACTTAAGCCTCGAAGTTTTAAATACAGATTCTTCTCGTCATTTCTTGTAGGGAAAAAGGATTTAGCTATTTGATTTGAGCCATTCTTTACAAAACAAAAAAAGAATAAATCAAAAAAATTAATTTAACAATGCAAATTCATAAAGCTTTGTACTGAAAGGTAGAAAAGTTAAACCAAAATAACGAAAATATTAATTCAAATTCACGAGTCTAGAGAAAGAAAGTGGGCGACCTTTGCCCGCGCAGGAGATTTGACTGTTTCATTTCTTGTTTTTTTTTTTTAATATCTTTTTTAAAACAATTTAAATGTATAACGAAATACTGTAGGTCTACGAAAAATTATAGATTCTATAGCTATATATAGATAAAGATTGAGTTATACCCTGCCTTACAGCTTATACATTCTGTTGAAATACTTTTTAACACCGAGATTTCTTTTTTTGTTAATTTTCTTTTTTTTTGCGTCTTTTTTTTTTTTTTTTTTTATTGGCTGAAAGTATACAAATTTAATGACCTTTTGATTTTGTGTTGGAAACATTACCAAATCAATTGATAATCAATATGGTTTCAGATCTCAATTAAGGAACGCGTTGTTGTTGTGAGAAATGTAAAACAGCTTAAACTTTGTGTGTTCATGTCTGAACTGTTTTAAAATCGAATTTGGAGAAGTTGATTAGATCTGGAAAATAAGGGGATCATCTATCTATATGAAGAGGTGATAGGAGAATGTGTATGTTTGTGTTTTTGGAGAAAAATGGTTAATTATAAAATAAATTATTGTTGCCGTTTGGTCTGATTGAATTTACAAACATGATTTTGTAAATGTATCGATCGCTCGATAGATTAGTTAGTGTGTTATATATATATTATGTTTGTCGAGTGACCGCGTGTTTATTTTCTTGCTTGTGGTACGATTAGGGTTTTCTTGTCTTCGAATTGCTCCGGGTTGCTTGATAGTTTGACTGGATTGATGGAATTTCACATATCCTGAATAAACATGCGCAATCTGTCTATGAACGGCCGACGATAATGGGATGAATGCTCAATCTCCAGCTTGTACCACTTATCAAACGACTCCTTGGGTATCACCTCCGAATCGTACAATATGCTAAATGTGTTGCATATGGTTTCACCAGCAGCAATCTCGTCCTCCATTTCGGCCATAAAGTGTTGCTGCAACGAGTCCACGGTGGCATCAATGCACGCTATTTCATGAGCCTCCTGGGCATCTATGCACAGTCGCAGCAATGGTGTGCATCTGCTCCTAAAGCTCTCCATATTCAATTGCAACGGCTTGACGCTGTTATTTTTCATTTTCTTGTTATTGTTATTCGAGTTATTTGGCTTCGTATTCGCCGGCGAGGCCATCACAGTAAGTGCAAAGTCACAGCAGAGGTATTTGGTGAGTTGCCTCACAAAATTTGTGTTTATAGCTACGTTGGTATTTATATAGTCAATCGCCATGTCGCTGGAACAGCCCATTAACTGAGCAATGCGCTCCACATGCTCAGTGGGTGAACGCTGCTGTTTAGATACTTTGGTATGCTGGACAACATTTGGTTCGAGAAAGTGAAAGCCATGCGACTGCACAAAATCACAAAATTGCCTTGTATGGCTCCAGAACATCTGGCCCCTGTCCAGTTTATACTCATTGAGCCACAACTTGCGAGCATAGCCAGCGCCAAATTCCTGAACAAAATAGTTAACGAAGGCGGCCACAAAGCGCTCTGTGAAATAGGTATCCTCGTGCCAACGTCGCTGCCATACATCCTTAAAATCCAACAATTTGGCGTGCATAATTGGGCCTAAGAATTCAAAGACATAGGCCCATCCATTGGGCACATCCACCAGTACTTCGGAAAAACCATCTCCGAACCTTATGTAGGCTTGGGTAAAAATCATTTTGTCCATGGCATCCGTACGCATCAGTTCGATAAACACTTTGGCACAGGCCTGACGCTGTAGCCTACTCACTCTGGCCATATGCAGATACTCGATCAGCAAATAATGAAGGACAGCAATTTGTTGTTTCGTTTGCAATGTACGCCAGATTGCCAATACTTCTGGTTGCCAGGCACGTGTATCCATTGCTTCTTCGATCAATTGGGTTACCAGTTCTTTGCACTGTTTCTCATCGAGACCGGGATCCGTCGTCTCGGGATTGATATTGCGACCTGCCTTCGGTAGGGGCATCCCCAAAGGCGGCGGCGGATGTCGATATTGCGAGAAATTAATGCTTGGATTCTGATTCTGTTGTCCGGATGTGGGTGCTGTGGGCAAACGCTTCAATAGACTAGTCGGCGTTGGGACGGGAGCTGCATTAACTGGCCGATTGCCAGCATTGCGCCACTGATAATGCGAAGAGTTGCCCAATTTGGCAGTCGACTCGTCATTGGTGGTGCTGCTACTAAAGCGCAACTTGCTTGGATCAATACTGACAGTTTGATTTTCGTGCTGCTGCTGTTTGGGCATCTTCTGTAGAAAGTAATTGCCGCCGCTGCCGTCGTGGCCATGATGATGTTTTTGTTGCTGATGCGACTGCTGCTGCTGTCCACCACGCCCACCATGCTGATGCTGGCCATGATCCTTTGACTCATCCACTTGCTGCTTGTGACGCGGCTGCTGCCGTCCACTCTGCCCTGAAGATGGCTGATGAGGTTGATCCCAATTACGAATACGTAAATCCAAGACGTCTTGCATCATAAATCTTACACGACTGCTGATTTTAATGTGAATCTGTTGCCTGTGGGAAGTGCCACGGGATCGATTCACTATGTCCTGAATGCGACGGAATATCTTCTCAATGCGATCGCGACTGTGATACGGTTCTGGCACACTCGACTCCAGTAGATGGCCGACAGTGGTTAGAAGCTTACACATATATTCCAACTTCTCCTCGCATCCATGTTCCAACAGCGACTCGATGCAGTGTAGCACACGATCGCTTGTGAGCGATTGCAGCTTGAAGAGCTCACCAATGAAACGGACTGTACCCCAGGCTCGTCGTCGGAACTGATATTCTAGATCTTCCATTTCAGAGCGAAGCTCAGTCTTTCTGGACACATCTGTGCACTCGCTAATTAGTTCCATAGTGGGCTGTAGCTTCTTTGCCTTGGCGTTGGCATCGTTAACATTCGATTCGAATTCATGCTGAATCCGAGTGATCAGGGAGCTGGTAAAAAGCGACTTATTCTCCGCCTTGATCTCATGAAACAGCACCTTACAGAATCGAGCATAGGTTGGGGCAAAGTTTGGTTCACTAATTGTCTTTTCAAAAATAAGCAGCATCACCTGAAAAACAAAATATAAAACTTGAATGAGATAAGCTCTCTTATTAAAAAATTAAACTCACATTTGTCATTTTTGCCTCGTTATCCATCTTGATGCTGGACATCTCCTTAAGCAGCACATCAAAATTATCCGGGGTCAATTTGTTAAGTATGCCACGCACCTTCTTTAAAACTGCTTCCACATTCTCGTCTTCATCTGCATTACTGGTCGATGACATACGACGCAAAGTCTCGGGTTGCCAAGCATTCTCGCATTCGGATAGTTTAATCTCCTCCTTCAATGACAGCTGAACCCGAATAATGTCCATATTACGTTGATTTGCCCCCAAATTGGCTAAAATGCCTCCTGTGCCCTGATTTCCCAGGCCAGCAGCCGCCAATTGCTGATGTACGTCATGATGTTTGTTCTTATTCGAACTGTGACCATGATTGCGACCACGCTTTCCGGGCACATAATCGAGCGATTCATTAAAGTTCATGTGCTGATACTGTTGAATGTGATGGTTATGACCGTGGCCATGATGGCTCTGTTGCTGCTGCTGCTGACGTGATACAAATAGCTGAGCAATACAGTCTCCTTTCTGACATGGAACCATGGGTGGTTTACGGGACTCGGTTAGTTTGGAAAGCTCACGCAGCTCATCAATGGTATATTTATATACCTTGCTGGGACTTGGACAATGGCTCTTCTCTGGACTTTGGGTAGACTTCTGCTTAATTATGCTGGCTGATTGATGAACAGGCGAAGACTTTTTGCTACCAAGGCTACCCACAACAGTTGTTTGCAATTTAGGTGCACAATCCACATGATCTGCAGTGCTACTGTTGCTGCTGCTGCTGCTATTTGTAAGGAGTGCTGAGGAATCAGGACTCTTAGGCGCAGCTACTGGTGGAGGAGACTTGTTTACCACCGAACTAGACCAAGTGGAACTGCATATGAAACCGGTTTCATGTGGCGGCTCTTCATTAAAATCACCAAACTTCAAATCGCCCACCACAGATCCTTCATCGGCCATGCTTTTTGCAACCACTATTGTCGTTTTAGTCGTGGAATCCTCGTCTTCGCATACTGAACTGCTGCTATTAAGGAATTGCAGTTGTTGACGAGGCGATTCACTTTCATTACTAGGTGATTCGGAAGAACTCTTTTGCAAAAATTTGGCAACGATTTCTTCAGTGGCCATATGTTGCTTTCCCCTTTTGAGTGTGGTTTTATCTTCCTCCTCCTCCTGCTTATTCCCGTCTTGCACCTTGTACTTGGCTATAAATGAAATGAAATAAATTAATACATAAATATATATACCTTGGAATAAAATGGAATTACTACTAACACTCTGAAAATTGAATAGTTTCATCCTCTTGGCAGCAATTAGTTGTGTCTTCCACAATCTCGCAAATATTGTTTGTTGTTGTTGTTTGCTCTTTGGGTTGCTCGGGTAATGGAGGTGTAGTATTTGGAACTGGTTGTGGTGTTGGAGATTTGTTGTCTCTTAGGCTAGAACTTATGCTAGGATTATTACTAGTTGCACTAAGCTTATCAGTCGTAGTTGTTGTTGTTGTGGTTGTTGTTGTAGTTTTTGTTGTTGTAGTCGTCGCTCTTTCTGCGGCGTTAATTAATTTGGTTGTTGTTGTAGTTGTTGCAGCCAGCAAAGGTTTTGTTGTTTCGATTATATCCTTGTGAACCACAATAACAGCAGCCGCAGATGTATTCGGTGTAGGATTAATATTGTTATTAATATTGATATTAATATTCACAGCAGTTATTTTTGTTGTTACATTAGTCAAAACGCAGCCGCCGCTGGCGCTGGCGCTGCCACTTGTCGCCTTGTTGGCATTGTTGTTGTTGCTGCTGTTGCTATTATTGTTGTTAGCGCTTTGAATGCTTGTATTTGGTATCGATGATTTTTTGTTCTTTTTCTCCAGCTCCCTGGCCCGTTTTTGGGCCTTTTTAATCTTTTTGTTGTTGCTGTTATTATTATTATTGTTACTATTACTTGTTGCGCCTGAAATCAATGTTGCGGCAGGTGAAATACGTGCAGCAGCTGCAAGTCCAGTCGGTTGTGTCACCTTTCCTACTGCGCCACCCACAGCATTTGCCGTCGTCGACGCCTTAACTCGCTGTGACTGAGGCTGTTGTTGTTGTTGTTGCTGCTGCTGCTGTGTTACTTGATGAGTTGGCGTAGAGGCATTTGATGAAGATGCTCCTGAATTGATGGCTGTTGGTAATGAGGCTGTAGCAATCGATTGCTTCTTTGTTGGTGCAGTAGTCACCAGAACTACCATCTGTTTTGTTTGTTTTGTTGTAGCTGCTGCCGCTGTTGTTGTTGCTGCTGTTGTTGTTGTAGCCGTTGCGACAGGAGTTGCTGTTGCTATGGATTTTGTTGGCTTCTGCTCCCTGGCTGGCTGGTGTTGCTGTGATGCACTGGTTGTCGTTGAAGCTTGCATTTGATGGCTTCTGGGTAAAATGGTAATGCCAGAGCAGCCGCTGGCAGCTGCCTCGGCCACGTCATTCGCTATAGATGTTGGCGTGGCTGTGCCTGCAAATTAGATATAAATCAAATAAATAGATATAAGCCATTTGCGAAATGTACTGCAAGAACTTACTTTGCTTGTTGGCCGATTTCGGACGCTGCTTCTTTGACTCCTTAAACAGCACCGCCTGTGATTGGCCGGATGATTCTACAAATTCGTTTAAATTTAACTGCTTGTGTACCTGAGGCAAAGCGGCGTCGTGATTCTCCGTGGCATTGTCCACTGCAAGCAAATACACAGAAAGTACACATATAAGAAAATGATAAATATATAACACAATCTAACTACGGTAGTCCGAAGTTTTACTTTACCCTAGTAACATGTCCCGAGAATTCTACTGTTCTGCCCAAGACTTAACTTTTATAATTTTGAATATACACAGCAATAGTTTCTGAATTATCTGAATGACAGAAATTTCAAGGAAACTATATTTGAACCGACAGTTTTTCAAAACAGAAACAAACCATAATTACAAATTTTAAAGTGTTAAGTACTTATATTATTATTATTTTTGAACTGCATGAAAGTGCATAATATAAAATCTTTTTGATCATGGCTTTTCCAAAATTTAAAATGCGAAAAATTTTGACAATCTAAATGTTAATATCAAATTTGAAGACTCACCATCACTAAATTGCAAGAAACTAAGGTGCTCCTCGGCATTGCCAGAATGAGCCAGTATATCCTTGACAATGACACTTATCTGATCCTTGTCGGTGCTAACTGTTGTTGTTGTCGATGATTCAATTGAGTCAACATCTCCAAAGGTGAGACCCCTATTCTGCTGGTCCTCTGCGGATATGGACTGCCCGAGATTGGGCGATGCCTTCACAGTTTGTATTTCCTGATCGACCATGACCCCAGAAACAAGTGACGACTCAGAGCCGACAGACATCAGTGTGGGGGACTTATATAAGCACATGGTGCTATCACTGTTATCCAAGGCTGTGCATGGGGTTAGCGTACAATTAGAATCCTTTTTGATAAACACCGAGCTATTGGGATCGAGGACATTCTCCTTGGTGTCGGGATGTATAATAGGAATGGCATAGCGGCGCTTACTAATCTTATCACAAGCGGCCGATCCGACTTGACCGGGTACCGCCGCTGACATAGCTGTGGCCGAGAAGCCACCAGTTACCCCTACTGTGGCCACATTGGTCAAGCCAGGGGCACTGGCATTCTGCAAGTGTGGCGCATAGGCATGCAATCCTGCTGGACCCGACGTGGGTGCAGCGGAGGCCAACAAAGGGGCAGTAGTAATTCCGCCTTGTGTAGCAATCGGTATGCCGGGAACAAAAGCTGGCGGCATGTGATAAGTGGAGCCACTACGCGGAGTCATCATTGTGCCAACGGCTGCGGCTGGGGCATTGTTGACAAGTGTCGGACGTTGTTGTGCCCCCGCTTGAACGGTATATGTAAAAAAATTTGTATGCTGAGCCGTTGTCGCTCTTTGTCCACCAGACCGCAAGCCACCACTACTACCTGCTGCACCGCCTCCTGCTCCTCCTGCTCTGTGGGAAATACTACCGCCTGCCATAGCACCATTGTTGTTGTGGTGATGATGATTTTGGGCACTGACACTGGGTGCAGCTGTACCTACATAATAAATAGCCTGTGGTTGCCCAGCTGCGGGAGCTTGTACTTGTTGCTGTGGCGGCTGCTGCTGCTGACCCGTGGGCTGCAGTTGATTCTGTTGCGGCTGTGGTGGAGGAGGGGCTGTGGCATAAAATGCCGTTGTTGGAGCTCCCGTTGAACCATTTGTGGGAAAGGCAACAGCTGCAGTCGTCGGCATTCCCATGACCATTCCCTGACCCGCCTGGTTAAAGGGTAAGTAGGTGGTGGATATAAAGGTGGCTGCTCCACCGGGCGCATTGCTGCCAGGAGGTGCAATCAGGCCGGCTGATTGCTGAAAATGGGGCGGCAAGGCCGTATTGTTTAAAGCCCGGGCCAGATTGGTGTTACTGTTCGAAGGAGTGAGCACGCCGGCATGCCCGTGACCGTGACCTAGACCATGTCCATGCTGGTGACCAAGCTGCTGATGTCCATGTCCTCCCACTGGTCCACTGCTGGCGGCGGCGCTCAATTGAAGGGCAGCGCCGCCGCCACCGCTGGCATTGCTGCTGCTGCTGGACGAGTGACCGGGATAGGTGGCTGGGGTAGGATAGAAGATGACCGATTGATGCTGTTGATGATGTTGGTGCTGCTGCTGCGGTGGCGGCTGCTGCAGATGATGTTGTTGTTGCAAATGCTGTTGCTGTTGTAAGAGTTGTTGCTGTTGTTGTTGTTGTTGCTGCTGCTGATGGTGGTGGATATTATTGTGATTAGGCACAAACACCGTGTGATCCTGTTGAGGTTGCACTTGCTGTTGCTGCTGCTGGAGAGAAATGCGCGACTGTTGCTGCTGTTGTTGTTGTTGCTGCTGCTGCTGCTGCTGTTGTTGTAGGTGGTGGTGGTGGTGGTGGTGCGACTGCGCCGTCTGATGGAGCTGCTGCTGTTGTTGCTGGTGTGTTGACTGTGGCCTTGTTCCCTTCCCACCCCCTCCCGTTTGCGGGAACATAGGAGGACCTTCGAAGGATCTGGATGCACATCAAGTCAAACGTACACACACACAAATATGTACGCACGCACGCACACCCGCCAGAGATTCAGAAAGAGAGGGAGAGAGACACACACACGCCCAGAGACAAAATGTACAAATATTAACATGTTAGTACGATGGAAATGAAAATGAAGGGGAATGAGATTTGGTTTAATGGTGTTGACCATGGTCTAAAAAATATATGCTCTGGGATTATATAAATGTATATGTGAATGGATGAATTTATAGATGGATATGTGATAAGGCAGTCCAAAAAGCGAACCCAACAAGGCAAGAGCATGCAAATTAAAATTTTAAATTTATTTAAATCAACTTAAAGTTAGCAAAATAAAATGCAAACACTTTTTTCGTCTCTATTTAAATTGGAGCAGACGAAACTCAGTCTTTCTCTCTGTCAGTTCTCTCTCTTTTAGCTTTTTTAATTGAGCTCCGTGGCATGATGTCACCCAATATGGGCGATACTGATGCATAATGCTAGAGATGTCATCGCCAATTCATTGGCCGACTAGCTACCTTATCGTAAGGGTTTTATCAATGTTGTTTCCCCCTCCACCCACAAATTGGTTAAGGTGGCGCGAACAGACAAAGAGCCAAAACGCACACTAATCAATGACACAAAAAAGACCCCAAGAGCACAACAGGTGGCGCATATTAGTCAGCGTAAATGAAATGCCAAAGAGCTGATGGCAACACACAGTTTGACAATTGTGAATGTGGGCGTAACCAAGGCCCTGGGCGTAGGCAGAGACTGATCTTTTGCATAAAAAATTCGCCTGTTCATAAAGCAAACAAAACCAGTATAAGAAACCGAGAATATTATTCAATGTTAATTAAAAAAAAAAAAAAAAAAGATTATTGTAACTGAAATTAGATTTAATAACTTTACAGAGAAATATTTTTTTTATTCCCCCCATCGAAAGGCTTTAGAATTTTTGTCATGCACGTCAGTGTCTATATTTTTTTAATGAATCAAGGAGAATTACTGTTAAGTGTAAATGTTGTACATATGTACATACATATATAAAATATAGCTATCAAAATGGGAAATTTCTATATTTTTATTACCTTAAACAATACACTTTATCATCATTTAGTTATTACTTTGTCTGATAATTTTTGTCTACAATACTAAAATTCTAAATAGAATGGCCCTTTTTTTTTTTATTAAATTTTGACGATATATCGTCCAATTGGAAAACGACAGTACTTCCACACAATCTGGTATGAAACATTTTACTATGTTAGATTTTATCTTAACTCAAACCTCAAATGAAGACGGAATGAAAGGCCTTTGCCAAATAATTTTCCTAGCCAGGTAAAACCAGTTTTCTTTTTTTCGTTTTTCATGCAACGCCACCCACTGCATCGTTTTGTGGAAAGCGAAGATGCTGATGGAAGGGAAATTGGAGAAAACCTGTTTGTGAGAATTTTTGCACTTGGCTATTTTGTTTGTAAACAAAAACTAGTTGCGTGTCTGTGTGTGTAAGAGAAGAGTCATTCCAATTTGCAATCGTCTGATTGGAATATATTTCCTTTGTCGAGGAGAGAGAGCGAAAGAGAGAGAGTGACAACGAGACAGAAATCGAGTTGGATTTTTTAAGCATATTTTAAAATTAATCGTTTAGAAATAAAGAAAGACAAAATGACCAAGACTGAGATACAAAATAAAAAGCTCTGACTTACCGCTTCCTGCGCTGCTGATATTGTTGCCGCTGCCTCCACTCCCTGGTCGGTTGATATGGCTGATGTCCTTTTTGTGTATGTGGCACTTGATCCTGTTGCTGCGACGTTTTCGGGCCGCTTTCAACACAGTGGCTGAACCAGGTCCCCACGATGAGGACGCCACTTGTATTACAGGTATAATGCTGCTACCTGCGCTTTTTAGTTTATAGTTTACAATTTTTTGTCTTTTTTTCTTCACTTTTACTGTTTTTTGTTGCAATTGTTTACGTTAACGGCAAACTTGAAGTTCCCAATGAATTTTGCTCGGTGACGACACACGCACACACACAACTTCAACATCCGCATGCACATCCACATCTACTCCCACATCAACATTGAGAAAGAGGATGAGGAGGAAGAGGACGACGACGACAACTACGGACGACAAGCACGTACATACGTACAAAAAATGTAGAAAAAAACGTACTGCTAAAATTTCACGGTAATTTTTTCTATAGTTAAGAAAAAAAGATAAAACGTTTGGTTTAATTTTGCACGTACAATACAATTACAATTTGATTAATTCTACGAATTTTCGAGCACCGCTTGCCCCGCCTCACATCAAACATTTCCCGTATAAAAACAGCAAACAAACAAAAAACAACAAAAGCTGAAAATGGTTTCCATTTTTCTTTCTTTTTACTTCACTTGAATTGTTTGCTGTTTTTCAGTTTGTTTCTTTTTTCTGTTTAAGATGAGTTTTGTTAAGGCGTTGGTTGTTGTTTTTATGCCGTAGCTTTTTGGTCGGTACTTACTCGACTTTTGCCTCACTCACTCTCGAACAGACACACACACAAGCGCAAATTACACAAAAAAAACCAAGAAACGAAAAAGCGAACTGAGTTCCAGTTAGAAATTATATTAGCCGGTTCTTTACATTAGTTCATTGTTTTTTTATATCTGCACTTTTTTTTGGCAATTAATTTTCTTTATTTTAATGTATTACAAATAATTTTGTAAATATATATACTCTCTTCATGCTCTTTCAATTTTCATGCCAACAATCGGGCAGAAAAATATGCTTAAAATACGGCCACACTTGGAAAGCGTTCACACGGTGGCGCTAACCGCGACACCAGTAACGAGCATGAGCAGACAATGAGCAGTAGCTGCCCACTTAGCTTTTTTTCCCGCTAGACTTCAAATTGTTTTTGTAAAAAATACCTGCAACCGTTGCTCAAAATTTGATACAAAAACCAAACCCAAATATTAAGATGTGAAAAGTTGGCAACACTGATGCCAACAACATTTTGGCAGCCAAAAGTTTAGCGTTGAACAAGCTGCCAATGATAATGTGTCTGCCACCACTGGAACTAATCGATAACTGTCGTCTACCAGAGGAAAACAGCTGATTTTCAGAATAACGGAAAATTTGATTTAAACATCTGATTGCCAGGCTTTCGCTAAATAAGAAAAAACATTGTCCAGAAAATGCATTTCTGATTTAAGTATGTTTAATAAAGAGGATTAACAGCAACAATAATAAAAACATGAAGTTGTCCAATTGCTTCGAGATCGCCGACCACACGAACTTGACCGGAGTGCAGATGTCCCAAAGAGACGCAGAGGTTCTTGACGTCTTTGGAATGGCATTGGCATCTGGATCTCTAAAAAGTCCAGCTGTAACGTGCCTTAATAGCCTCTTTTGGTGATTTCTGATGCAACTTACTATTGATTTCTTTTTAAATAATACTTTTGAAAGATAACCCATTTTTCAAGGTACTTTTATATATGTATGTATGTATGTATGTACATATTTTATTTTAAACTTAGAATTCCTCATATTAATAATAATTGACATTCATTCCCATTAGCTTTTGATAAAAGGATCTAAAGCTATGCAAAAAACTAAGTAAAGAAGGGAAGCTGTGAATGTCCAAGTCAATATTCAGGATTTCGTATTAAGACCAGCTCTTCGTATAATCCCTTACCGATGTAATTGGATATTTTTCTGTGTTTATACATTGTATATCAATATTGTTCAAATTTTCGGAAACTTTTTTTGAAAACTGAAAAAAATTATCACTCATTTTTCCCCTTCTGTCTGTCCACGCGCCGTTCCATAAATTGTTTTTTCTTTTGTGATTCCCCTTTCTTGTGGACGTCCTGCGCATTAGCTTCGCTTGCCCTCCCCTAATTCTGGTAAATGTGCATTCCTTCTCCTCTGTTTTTTTTATTTATGATTTTAAAATGCTGGTCTAAATTGTAGTTCCATTTAATTAGTTATTGTTTCGTAATATGCAATTCGTTGAAATCAACTAACAAATAATGAAGCGAAATGAACTTCGTTGGTTTATTCGTTTTTTTGTTGCTTTGCATAATGCATTTAAAAAAATATAAACGTTAGAAACTAAAAGGATTATTTTGCGGCTACAATAAGCAACAATGCTTGACCACAAAATGCAAATGTTAAAAAGTTTGCTAACAAAAAACCACACACACCGAACACACAACACACAACACAAAGAAATGCAGTCAGTGTCCTCTTTTGCTGTGAAGTCATTTACATGGAATGTTTTCCTGTTTTTTGTAAGCTCTGCGGTGGCCACTGCAGCAGCCAATGACAAAGTGTTAAGCTGTCGTCAACTTTCCCCCAATGCAAAAGTTGCAGTAGGCAAAAAACAACCAAAACTAAAACGTAATATCTTTATTTCAATTCATTTTTATCATTTGGATACACCCTATCATGTAATAAAAAATTATTAAAAATAACTTTTAACTGTTACTAATTAAAATTAATTGCACATTTTTAAATAATTATTAACTTAATGCTGTCCAGATATGAGCCCAACCTACGGATGGAAAGTTTAACAACAATTTAAATTGTTAGCACATCATTCTCTGGCTGACTATCTTTTATTGAAAAACTTTTTAATTGACAAGTTCCTTTATTTCTAAACCGTCGTTGTGAATCATCAAGTTCATCACATATTTGTGAATTGATAAAATATATTTCAATAAGAGAACCTTTCGATTCCTTTGAATTTTTCTGTATTGCTTTTCCCGTCGACTGAGCCGTTACTGGAAGCCTTTAAGTCATTCCCTTTGAATAGTTTCCTAATACGAAGTCATCAACGATTGAATTAAGAGCTCCTTCTAAAAATTCAGTCTCTATATTAATGGAATCTAACTCAATGAAGTTTATGATACTTTGTATACATATATTAAATTATTGAAATAATCAGGCGAATGGATCGAAAAGTAATGGCAAAAATTAATTTACACAGTGTTCTTTGATTTTCAAACCATTTTCCAATTGGACTTAGTATAAATAAAATGTCATATGATCCAGTCTCTTTTCTTTAATATTAGTTTAAAAATATGTATATCAACATAGTTTTTAAACAAAATCCAAGAATTGGAAATTGAAAAAAAAGGTCTGCGAATCCCCTTCAAACCCCCATTTCGACGACCATGTATTGGACCAATTCACCTGCGCGAATTCGAATTCGCCGTTTCGGATTCGCCATTCCAAATCGAGTTCGCCGAACCGAATTCGCTCGCAAAACGACAAAATTTATTTGAATTTTTGTTTCAGTGTTGCTTTTTGTTCTGTCGTGGGTGGGAGAGTATTTCAATCGAGTATGAGCTTGTGAAGACCTGACGCGCGTGATGCTTTTTTCCGTTATCCACTCTTATTTGACGCTGAAATAAAACACACAATATTTTGCCTAATAATACAACTTTATATTAACTGTTATTTTTTCCGTATTAAACTTTTCTGAAATCAACAAAAAAAAAAAAAACCGAAGAAAAATACGAAAATTTCGAGTGCGCGCAAAATCTGAGCCCCAATGGTTATGGGCCTAGCCCAAATTAAAAACTTTTCGTTTCGTTTTTTATATAGTTTAATTTACAAAATCTAACATACTAATACTACAAAAAATAAATGATAATAACATTTACTCCAAGTAAATTGTACAAATAAATCTACAATAATATTAATAATGATAAAAAATCAAATTCATTAAATGTGAAACAAAAGAATTGTGCAATAATTTAGAAAATTTCTATAAGAAATGAATAAGTGAATAAATAGTTAAATTAAATCAAACAAAAACAACAATAAAGTCAATATTCAACTGCAATAAAATCACGGTTCTCTCCTATATATGCGAGTATATACTCTTTGTATGTATGTATGCATGTGTGTATATGTTCCCACGCAGACACATACACGGCGAGGCCACCAATACCAAGGCGCTAGTGTGTATATAGAAGAAGTCATGGGACCTCGATAATAGTAAAAAGGGAGAAACCACAATAACTATATAGGATTTGCCGTCAACAAATACAAATAAATAAATTGCAAACATAAATTACAAAATAAAAAATCAACAAACCCACCAACAAGCTAAGAAAGAATTATATATCCGGAATTCGAATCAAAAATTTGCATTGGAATTTTAAGGAACCCACCCGAAAATCGGCGACTCCCCCCACCACCACCACCTCCACCCCGTCTCTCCCTACACGCGCTCTAAGGCTTAGCACCTGTCCGCACACGCAAGCGCAAGGTCCCCGCTCATCTTCAGGACCAACGACAATAAAACAAAAAGAAACAAAAACTTTGGATTTGCTTTTTGACTTTTTGAGATTCGGTTATTCTTTGTAACCGTTTCGGTATTGGAAATGTCGCCAATTTGCAGCAACACGCGTCGTCAGGCATCGACAACAAAAACAACAAAGAGAACAAGGATACCATCAATTGCACAAGGATTAACCATCACCTGGTCACAATTGATTGTTGTTGCTTCTGTTGCAGCTCTGCTAAATGGCCTCGTCTGTCAAGGTGAGTCGACCATGAGAAAATCACTTTTACTATCACTTTTTTCCCCACCCCCTCTCAGGATGAACCAACAGAGAGTTGAGGCCCATTGAAAGGGAAATTGTTTACTGAAATGTCTCACAATACGTTTATGTACATATAGGTATCCCATATTGTGTGATGTGTGGGGCATTTTATCCTTCGAAATTGTTTAATATATTTCTTTGTTCATATCAGTTCGACAACGGCATTTATTTCTATTTATGCAAATCAGTTAAAACAGATATATATATACATGTAGATACCATTCAAAACTTTTTCACGAATTCTTAAAAACATCTTTTAATCCCATAATCTCCGGGTCGTGTATTTAGGTAGGCGGACGATTTTATGGCGGTCCAATCAAAAAATAAGCCACGTGATAAAGCTTTTTGCCCTAACGATAGTACAATATGAATACGTTATACAAAATATAGAAGAACTGTAAAAATATGTCAGATATGAAGAAGTCGTGAAGATCGTGTCCGAGACCTCTGTAGATTCTAGATCTTTTCCAATTTTATTGTCGAAAATCAGTTTTTACCTTTTTCTTATGGATACTATTTATAACCGTAATAAAAAAGATATTCCCTAAGAGGATAGATATATAATTAGAATTGCCACAGCAAAGACTTAAAGGATATTTAGTTAACTTAAATTAACAGTTTTGAGTCTTTATATTAAATCATATGACTCTTTAATCCTTTTCGAGCCAAATCAAAACTTTGGCCTCAAATTGGAACTAAATATTTAAAAATCATAAAATCATTATAAAATATCTCATTTTTCTAAAAAATTTTTTTTGTATAAATCGATTTTCTAACATCATTGATTGTCTGAGCCCTGAAGCAACGTTTGTCTAATTTAGACATATGACCGTCAATATCTGAAGTACCCGTCTATTCATTTTTTATGTGTTTGAGTGTGATATTTTCAAGTGTCTCAGCTTCAGTTATATTTAATGATTTCCCCTTCAGACGTTGAAAAGACAAAAAACAAAACTGATGAGTCACTTGTATATTTCAGTGCACTTCGATGGTTTTGCTCATCTGACAAATAAAAAAAGTAAACGACTATTAACACAACTTTTTAAATCTCTGTAAACAATTTAGTTGTGGCAAGTCATTAAAAAAAATGCTGAAAAATAGTCACGTTAAGCTTTGTGTTATTTAGCGCACAACAATTCTATGGTTACCTGAGTAATGCGGTTTCGAGTCGTGTATACTTTACTTTTTCAAAATCTTTGACACATTCCTCAACATTTTTTATCTCTTCTCACCACCCCCACAAAACATAATTGTGAAACTCGAATCTTCTTACTGGATATGTATATGTATATGTGTGAATTAATGCTTATGGAGAAGACTCTAAATCAAAGTATGGCCATTGTTTTGCATACTATTCTCCAGCGACTATAACCATAGTTATGGGTGCTTAATTACCATAATTAGTTTGGCCAATGGGGGCAGTTGGGTTCATTGAACCGCTACCAACCGCTTACTTTTTGGTCACGCAATTGGTCAGCAGCAAGGCGTTTATGGTTGCTTGTGAGAAAGAGATTTACGCAATTCCAACACAAATTCCCAGAATACAGATTGGAATAAAGCTTGGAACAGTTTCTCTGTTAAAATATGGTAAACAAAGGTTTATGTCATTCCAACTGGTGTTATCTTGAACCAGAGGGAACTGTCTAACTTCGGCCGTACCGATATTTGTATACCCTTTCCCGTTAAACCATTTGATCAGAAAAGCAAGTTTCTGTCATAGAAAAGGCTTACAAACTTATAAGTATATATACGTACATATGTATGTATGTTTCTGCATCTCATGAGATGATTACTTTATTACACAATGTACACGGCTTTCGGAGTTTCTAAATAAATATCAAAATGTTTCTATTATTGGTCCATTAGATAATTTTGCAGAACTTAATTAGATTAATGAGGCATCATTCGATTTGATTTTTGTACTAAGTTGTTCTTATCGTTTGTCATTTCATACATTATTTATTACCAAGAATTACTCTTCGCATTAGGCAAGCTTCTGTAAACGTCTTCGTCTATAAGACAATTTTTAGAAGGGATGAGGGAAAGGGTCAATGAACCAAATGAAAAAACAGTAACAACAAAACTAACTAAATCATTCAGTGTGAGTACTGCCAAAAAATGAAAAACCAAAAAAAAAAAAAAAAAAATAATAATAATAATAATAAAGAAAGAAAAAACACAAAACAACAAAAATATGTGAAAAAGCGAATGGTGTAACATGGAAACCGGTTAGTGGGCCCAGCCTTTGTACTTGGCCTGTTCACAGTTCCCACACGCTGACTGTCTTGGCCCAAAAAGCCAAAAAGCTGCCTTTTGACTGACAATTGTGGCTGGAGCCACATACAGAAGTGAGGCGACAGCAGCCCGACTCTTATGTAATATTAATGGCATACAAACCAACATACAGATATATGTACATGTGCTTGTCGGAGCAAAACTAAACCAAAGGCATTTAGCCAACCGTCAGACATTTAATTGATGAAAGTAAAACGTTGCCTGGCAAAAACAAGCTTTTCCAGATGGTCCAGTTGCGGTTTTTCTGGCCATTAAGGTGGGCTGTATCCATACTGATATGGATAATATCTTACCATCATCATCATCGTCAATATTGTGTCTGTCATTGAAACAGAAATCTCAATTTCTTCCAGCTAACCCAATTTGTGTTAAGATAGATAGTTTTTTTCGGTTTATTTTATATGTATTACAAGATTATCATTTCTGTTGGTAAATTTATAAAATGAAAGCAAGGAATCATGAAATGTTATTTTCCTATATCACTACTTGGTTTTTATCCATTTATGTGGTTGCCTTAAGAAAGTCAATAATTTTAGCCCATTAACTTTTCTTCTAGAGAAATTTAATAGACTTTCTCTTTGTGAATTTAGAATTTTCACCATGAAAAGCATAATTCTAATCATTCTAAGTTGCTATTATCTAACTGCGCAGTGGGGAACCGTCATCAAGAAGGCGGCTACACCAGAGCGAGACTTGGCCATTGCACTTCCGGTTAGGTTGACCTCCCGGTTATTCCTAACGTGAGTAAAGCGGGCGCTTAATTTTTAGTCTGCGGGAACGGCAATAGGCCGTCCCGCCATATACAAATAAATATAGAAAAAAAATGTTAAAAAGGATATTTGTTATTTCTACTATTATTATTCTTCATTGCAAGTGGATAATTAAAGCAACTCTTTTAATGCCCTTGAGTCCGGACCACATTGGCAACTAATAGGGTCATTTACAAAAAGATTTCTTTTTCTTTTCTTGTCGCTGGCATGGTTCATTGAATATCAATTGTTTGTAAGTAGACAAAGGGAGGGGTGTGGAGAATTGGCTTACCAGCAGACCAAACTAAGTCATGAAATAGTTACGGTTAAAGGAAATAATATCAATGAATGGGTTATGCAATAACGCTTACATCATTTTGCCATTTACTTGCCATTGTCATGGCGTAGTCGTATCTCCGATTGGCCCAGTGCATTCCATTTGGAGGGGGCTGGGAACTGCACTTTTATTTTTACTGACAAGCTCTTATCGCTTGTTTGCAGTCAACAGCGCTTAACAAACCGATTGCCATAAAACTAAGCGAAGGAAAACTTCCTTTTTCGCGTAGTGCCAAATCCCCGGGAAATGTAATCTAATTCGCACCAGCCACCCATTTACTCACTCACTCACACACTTGGGTTCGTCCACATTCCATACTCTCCGACCCACCCACCTACATGCATCTCAGTTGGTATGTGGGGGTTCGTCTCACATTTCACGTGTGGAGTTTGAGCTCCTTAATGCCTGGCAGATTGTCGAGCAATTTGCAGCGATTAAATTAGCTCAAGCGTGCCAAGAGGCAAGAAGCGATGCTATTCGCTTTGCTGTTGCTGCTGTTGTTGTTGTTGTTGTTGCTGATGAAGATGGTTGATGATGATTTCGTGTATTAGATGGCTCCACAGCCAGCATTTCGGTTTGTGTTGGAGTTGTAGTTGTAATGGAATTTAGAAGCTGCGGTTTCATATATGTATGAAACCACCACCGCAGTCCACAATGCGTGCAACAAGGATAGATATAGAGCTTTATGTGGGCGTAAATGCGACACGCCCCCATGCTCTAAGTCACCCAACACTCCCACGCCAACTCTCATGGCTATACAAAATTTCTAATCTCTACGCTTTGGATTTACAACTACACCCGCGTATCTCCTCCCTACCCTCACGAGAGCGACCACTGCCACATTGAAACTTTGTGTACATATTTGAGTTTCATTTCGTTTGTGGTGAGATTTTGGCTAACATGAAGTCATAAAATTGAAATAAATATAAATGCGAATTGTGCTGATATCCCGCTGGGTGGGCGCTCGTTTCTGTTCTGTCATTGGGATCGGCGACACCAAGACTTTACAAGTCTTTCTGTCTGAAGGGATGTTCTCACTGCTCTAAGAAATTTTTCGAATTGTGTTGCATATCTTTCAGGTACAAATTACTTGCCACTTGCTTTTACAATTCCCAATCAGTTCTAGCAACTCAGGCATGGTAACCCTTATGCTGAGCGGAGAAAAGCATACTTACCTGGCGTAGAGGTTAACCGTGATCACGAAGGCGGTTCCTCCGGAGTGAGGCTTGGCCATTGCACATTCGGCTGAGTTGACCTCTGCGATTATTCCTAATGTGAATAACTCGTGCGTACAATTTTTGGTAGCCGGGAATGGCGTTCGCGCCGTCCCGACCTTAATTAATAAATTTCAGAAAGCAATTTAGTAAATCAAGGCTAGCGTAGAAAGATCAACTGAAATTGGGAGTATGCGTTACCCACCCCTCTCATTTTCATTGTATACCTACTACTATAAAACAAGATGTAAAGGTGTATGAAGTGTAATATTACTGAATATTTCAGAAAATCATTGGAAAATTGGTTGGCAGTAGTTAGTTAAAGCAAGTCAAAACATGTTAGTAAATCGTAATCCCGATATAATATATGTACATATATTTACAAATATATATATGCTGCGGTTGGCTTTTATATACACCAATTTACTATTTTTCGCTTGCTTCTCTAAAAATCAACTGTTTTAGCCTTGGTTTTAGCCCATCTTTTATTAAAGAAGTTTTTGGCACATTGTTTACAGTAGTTATTTTTGTCTTAAACACCATGCTAAACATTTTGCATAGATTTAATTATAAACTTTTGCATATTATGCATACCATACATAAATTGTATTTATTACTTATTATGTACTTATCTACAAACTGCAAAATGCTAGCTCTGCCATTGTTATAATTCACAAAAGAGCTTATACAAAATAGAAGCCAAAATTCGCTTTAAGTTTATTTGACAGATGAAAGGATTCAGTCTTAGACTCAAAATCTTTGTGAAATACTCGAATTAGAATTAATGAAGTAAAATGGTAAGTAATCCTTTAAAGGAAGGATTGCTTGCTGCAATTTTAATAACTCGAAATGGAAGGTAGTGAAATATATTCTTATTAAGTAATCTATTGGCTTAGTTAGTTTCAGTTAGCCACCAAAAACATAGAGACTTAAGCAAATACTTTATGTTAATACATACAAATATGTCCTAAAATTCGTCCTAATGCTTGCTTTCCGTTCTGTGGTACAAATTCAAGACGAATTTTAGCCCAGCCCTCTGATTTTTGATTATTTTTACAGTCAAACATTTTGATAGTTAAAATGCAATTGATTAAAGAAAATATTTTGGGGGTTTCCCCACAGTGCAACCTGAAAAGCAGCAATACAATTTTTCCTGGAGAAATTATTGAAACTTTCACTTTGGGATTCTCAACAAGTTTAAGTATTTTTCATTTGGGAAGCACAAGTGTTTGATTAGATTTAAATTAGTTTACCGGCGCTGTGGTTAGGTCGTGATCAAGCAGGCGACTACACTGGAACGATATTTGGCCATTGCACTTTGGGCTTGGATTGACCTCTACGATTGTTCCGAATGTGAATATTTCGAGCGTTTAATTTTTGATAGCCGGGAAAGGCGTTCGCGCCGTCCCGACATATGACAATAAATACACAAAATTCAATTTGATTTGCATTTACAGCAAGGGGTAATTTAAAGAAATGTCCGAGATGAAAGCTCCACCTCTCTGCTCATCGATCATGGGTCCAGATATCGATTCATTAACCGAACTACGCCTGCCTTTTTGATATTTCCTTGTGTTGTGGGTGGTCCAGTCTTCCTTTTTCGCGCTTCCTTATTTATTTATCATCATTTATTAAAACGTTTTCTACTACCCTGCCAAGTTTCGAAGTCTTAAAGTCCGTGCCAAGAAAAGGAGAAAAAATTGTCGCTGTCAGATTACGTTGCAATATTGCTTCCAGTTGCCATATCCTGCTGCCTTTCCGCCCAAATTCACGCCGTACGGCGTACGCTTGCGACGACAAGAACGAGGATGGGACAAAGTGGGCGGAGGCGGCGACTCCCCTTTTTTGGCTTTGACACAAGCAACAATTTACTCGGTTTCAGGTTAAAGTCATATCGTTAGCATTAACGCTTTTTGATTTTTATTGAGTCAGCTAAATTTTATTCGATTTGCCATCCATACACACACTCACACAAAGAGAGAGAGAGACACACACACACACACACACACAGAGACAAACAAGGACACATAGAGCAAAAACATCCCCACTGGCAGCTGGGGAGGAATATTTTCTGGGCTTTAATGATGTTGGGCGACCAACCAATGAACCCGCCAGTTGATACGGTGCCAGAGTGCGAGGGCAACTTCCTTTCCGTAGAGTCTATTTCGGAAGTAAATGAAAATTTGATTTGGAATTTTCGTGTGTCCTGGTCGTGCGTGCCTAGCTCAAGACTCGAGTCCAACCCTTGGATGAATAAGGCAAAATAAGGAGGATGGTAGATGATGTTGATGACGACGTCAAAGCCGAAGATGGGCATGTGATAAAATAAATTACGGCCAGATTAGTGCGAATTTAATTATCATTTGTTCCTTTGATGTCGGGCAAAATAAATACAGATATCAAAATGAAGTTTAGAAGAGCATCTCCTCCTGCTCGCAGGTCCCGGGGTGGTATTTATGTGTTCATTAACTAGGTAACGTTAGCGATTAAATTTTATAAAATATGTAATGCAAATCCGAAAAATTCGATTTCTCAGAGCTCTATCCATCGTGAGCCCTGGTGATTACTCATCACCTGCCAATGTCTTCGTGCTTTTATTGGTAGTTGGATTCAAATTCAACTCACTGATTATTTTGACCAAAGCAGAAACGTGTCATTCAACCTGAGGCCCTCTTATGTGGCACTTGATAGAAAGCGTAAATGCATTTTCCAAACATCACGTAAAATGCATATCAATAAAAAACTAAACGTTAAATGTAATACACATGGGTAGTCGGCAAATTGTTTTTGATGTTGGCTTTGCAACTTATCTGAATAATAATCTGTTGGCGTCTTTTCATTGCCTTAATGCATCCATCGACAAAATCAGATCTTTTAAACGATTTTATCCAACTTTTCATACCTTTTTTCAAACTCTTTTCTATCTAATTTATCACTCCCTTTCAGGTTTTAAGTTTTTTTTGACCAAGTGATGTAAAAATTTAACAGAGATTCTCCTTTTTTCCATAAAAAAAATTTGTGTTTCCTTACCTTGGGAAATGTATATTTTGCAACTTGGTGAAATTTAATAAGTTAAATGCATTTTCCTTTCAAAATTCGAATAGGAATTATTTTTAATTATATTTTTTTTTTTTTAAGTAAAAATTACAATTTACTGAAAGAAAATAATTTGCTTTGAAAGATATCATAGAATCAGATTAAATTGCACAACTGGTCTCTGTGGTTACCCCTTTTAACCCAACCCCCAACTGACGCACTTGTCGACAAGGAACAAGGGACAAGGGATGAGCTTAGCAATCAGAGGCAAAGTGCAACCCTTTTTTTGCGCAACACTATGCAGATTTGAAGGGCAGTTAGGGCTTTGCCTGGATGTTTATCCCTGCCATTCGTCGTATTGCTGTTAAGTAGTCGTTATAGTAGTAGTAGTAGCCATGGATACCCGTTAATTTGTGGAGATTAAACCGTCTGCCGAATGGCTTTATCTCTTGCCCAGCTGTTGCTCTTAAATGTTATTAGCAGATTGAACTTATTTCGTTGTCCTCTGGTCTGGTGAAAAATTTAATTTTAAAAAAATGTGGCTCAGAAAAATGACAAAAAAAAAAAATGAATGAAGAATGAAATACTGTCACGAAATGTGGGTCACATTTCTATTTTTGCCAATCAATTTTCTCTCTTTCTGTTAACCTGACAACAAGACAAAAGAGAATAAAATAAAGTCACTTCACTCTCATATTGGCAAGGCTTGCCTTGGCAACGTCATCGTTGTCATCGCTGTCATCTATTGCCTTCTTATCTGCTGTGAAAAATCTTATCACTTTCAATGACGAAATATCAGCCACTGTGCAGACAGTCGCAGACCCAACACCCAAGACCCGAGACCCACTCAAACAGCCAGCCAGCCAGCCATCCAGCTAGAAAGATAGACACGGCCATTGACTATTATTTGCTGCTGTCCTGCTTCAGCAACTGCCCTCATTTACCGAGAATCTAGTTTCACCCCCTCGGTATCAATGCCAAAACATTATTCGGTTGGTGGTCGTGTGCCGGTTGCCTCGGGGTCTTTTGTAGCATGTTGTATTTGTATTTGTGTTTGTATCTATCTGGTGCCTGTATTAGTTGGTGGAACGTCAACGTGCCCGTCATCACTTTGTATAAATATCCTCGAGCACGTATATTTTGAGAGAGACACGTGCTCCGTGCTATATTTGCACGCCAAGACTTCAGAGATTAATGCACACATTAGTAGATTTAATGCATATTACGTTGTCGTCATCATCGTCGTTCCCATCCCCCCTTGTTGCTACCTTGGCTACCATTCTCTTCATCTTCCTCCCCCACATTCCCATACCCATCATTGTCATCAATTGAGACATTCTGGGGAATACCCTAGCAACATTCTACGCATCCTCCTTCACCACATCCCCAGTGTAGAAAAGGAGCTTAAGGTATTAGGATTTAGTATGTGGATCTCTGAAGATTGAAAATTGCAATTGCAGCCAGTTTTGCGTAGAAAAGGAATTGGGCTTTCTCCCTCTCTATCAAGGATTCTTGCTTCCCCCCATGAGATGGATGTTTGTGGCTACGCTTCAGTCAGTTTTGTGTTTAAACATTTGTTTCGATTGTTTGCGAAATCTCTGTTGAGTTCTTAGCATTGAATTTCAATATATTTCATGGTTTTCAATCAATTTGCCAAGCCAAAGTCACTAAGGTCTCGCTGTGGTAACAATTCCTCCAGGGAATATATCAAGAGAAAGGCAAATGGAGTTGAGAAGCGAGTTCATCATCATAATCATCAGCGACGTCATCATCAACCACAATGTCAGAGAGAAGTTGATGCTCGAGTAAACTTTTTTTTTTTTTATGACAAAGAATTTTTTGTGGGCTTTTGCGGATTAATTTGTATGGCAGCTGCCTCTTTTCCACATCTCTGCATAAGGTGGCCCTTTCGTTTTGCCCAGAAATTTATACGACACTGTAAGTTATGCAGTATACAGATCAGAGATACCCAATTTAGAATCCTTGTACAACAACTTTTTAATAAATGATTACTTTCAAAAAATACGAATGACGTTAGTGTTGTTAGTAGAACATAATTTCAAAGGTTCAATTGATCTAGAGAGATAATATACCTAAATAAGCAAATATTGAAAACTAAATTGATAAAATTTCAATTGCAGCTGCTGGACGTGCCCCACCAGAGCCTTACTATGGACGTTTTATAGGAGATTTTACAAATTTTGCCCATGGCATCAAGGTGAGTACTTTTGTCTATATATTGAGATGGAATTTTTTGTGTTAAAGAAAAACTACATATATACTTGATAGGGTCAAATCTATGCCGTTGATGAGTCTACGCTGTTTGTGAAATCGTTTGCCTACGATGGCACTGGACCGGATGCCTTCTTTTGGGTGGGAAAAACACCACGTCCCAGTCCTGAAGGCTACATAATACCCTATCCAGAGGAATATATAGGCATGTAAGTATAACAGAGGAGCGGTGGGTTGTGGGATGCTAAAGCTCTCCTAGCTATATAAGTATATATGTATGTATGTCTTGAATGCATAAGTTTAAAAATCCAAAGAAGATTTTCGGTTTTCCATTGCGGTTGATATCCTGGCTACTCAAGCGCAGCGGGCCATTTCCTTTGTGATTGTATATGTGTGCCACATACTTATATGTTGTGTGTTTGTGTGAGTGAGTGTATGTATCCTTGTTACGCACGGTTGACAATGAAACCACTTTCAAAAATTAAAAAACATTTTTCATCTTGGCCTGCCATTTGCTTTGCTAGTTATTGTTGTTGTTGCTGCTGAGTTTCGGTTTCCATTTTGGTGTTGGTGTTGGTGTTGAGGCTGTTGTCGCTTCGTTGCCTTCTAATGTGAAAAACTCATTTATTTCTATACGTTAGATTTGTGGTCATACATACATACATACATGTGTGTATGTATGTATGTATGTATATATGTATGGGGTGTGCATCAGGAAGCTCCCAGCAAGTGCAAGGCAAAAAGATTGACAGAAAGTGCAGACAGCCAAAAGGAATAGAATAGGGTAGAATCCCAACTAGTATTTACTTTCAGTCCTAGCACAAGGTTAAGCCTGACAAACTATTTACTTACCTTGCCCGCCAGCCACTTGAACGCACTAATCTCCTCTAAGCACTAAGCTGACGTCAGCCAGAGAGAGAAAATACTACATTTAAACCGCAGCAGTAGCAACAGCAGCTAAAATTGCTGCCACGCACACAATTTCACATCATTTGGATGCTCTCATGCATTGCATATTTCATTAACAATTTAACAATGCATTGACAAACTAACTAAGCCTCTCATTTCAGCCTTATCCTCGGTCTTATCCTTCGAAGCGAAGGCAAAGGTTAAGGTAAAGGTGAATGGTGATGCTACTTTCTTATCTCATCTTTCGTGGTTGGCATTTTATCATGTCCCTGGAATAAGAATTCAAGCATTCCATTATATAATGGCACTGCGACTAGCTGTAGTTACATTACAAACTCTACTCCTGATGTGTTGCACAGACAAAATCTTTCTATAAATATTTTGCCAATGTCAAAAATAACAAGCAGACGCGTGCTGAGAATAAACGAAAGTTCTTTGATAAAGAGTTTTTGCCTCTCCACTTGGTTCTTTGAGCCCTTCTGCCGCACCCTCATGTTACCAGTGTGAGCTTGGTAAAAAGCAATCTGAGTGGCGCAGTTCATGATTTCACAATTTATCAATGTAATGTTGAATGCTTATCAAAGCAATTTAATATTTGGGTTGAATTTTTTATTAAAGGGCTATCGAATATTGATTTTTCATCCATGAGCCAAAATAAAAGATCGAACAACTTCAAACTTACATTTAATTGCAATATTTTTAACTACATTTATAGATATAGATGGATCTTATCGACAAATTGAGAATCCATTTAAATGAAAATGGAGAACTTAAAAGCTTAAAAGGGCTAAATCGGAATACTAGCTTATATTAACTTACTGAAACAAAAATAGAGTGTGTAAAGCTTACGAGAAAGTAGGTTTTATAGATCTGTTCCCAGAACCACGTCTGAGATCTCAGTCTAGATCTTGTTGATTGGTGCATTGAAATTTTGAATATTTGACAATAATAGTTTTAGGGTACTCAACCCTTTGGTGGGGTTCAAACTACGCTCATGACATTATTTTACGGGAATAAAGTCTGCTGTTCTCGGTGGTTTTGCCGCTTAAAAAATGCTTCTGCTCATGCTGTTTGATGACGTGTGTATTGCCTCTAAGTTCCATGCTGAAGCCGTCCCCTGTCCTCCGTCCCCTGGCCAAGAGCCAACTTCATATTGTAATCGACTTTAATGCGTTTCATTGTTGATGCCACGTGCCGTGCTTTATTAGTTCAATGTACAACACTGCCATCCGTACCCCACAAAAACGCTCCACAAAGAGCATTCCCATCATCCATACATACATATCCATATAGCCGCGACATTGTGTGAATCAGAAACTGGGGTGGTAGCCCGGAACGCCATAGCGATTGCACGCTTTTACGCTTTCAGACACATTACCCCTACTACCACACTGCGAAAGCATTACGGGGCACGGGGTGTGGGGACGACGGGTGCACCTTCTCGGTGACATGGCATAGCATGAGATGGAATGGGGCATTATGATGATGATGATGATGACGATTATTGTGGTATGAATTTGAGAGAGCAAATTGCTTGGGTTTATTGTCAAATAACGTTGATAGTTGGCGCTTCTGAGCGATAATTGATAAATGCAACTGATTGGTAACCTGCCGACTCTGTCCGCCATGGCTCTTTTGTCTAGGCGAACTGTGTCATATGACAGGAACATAATTTTCGATGGCTTCTGCATGGGCATGCCAATCAACTTTAATTATCCCAACTGTTTCTGGCGCGCTTTGTGTGTCCTACTCCTCGTCCTGGTTCTTGTCCTGCTCCTGCTGCTCCACACGGTGCTGTTGCTCATTTCTTTTTATGTTCACGCTCGCTTTGCTTTCCATGGGTGGTTGAGGGGCGGCTGAGTTTATGTCACAATGGATGCATCGAGCATAAGTAATTAAATTAGAATTTTCTTTCTTTCTTTTTTGTTGTATTTTGAGAAGCATAAAAGCGACGCTGTGCTGATTAACGCCCGTTGCCATGACGCTTACTCTAACTCTGCCTTTGCCACCGCCACTGCCATTGCCACTGGCTGTTGCTCATTTGCATCTCTAGCGCAGCAGCCTTTTGGCTTAATGCTGATTTATGCAGATTTCATTAAAAATGTGTTGCATGCAAAGTAGCAAAACGAAGTTTTAGTTTTGTCCTTCATTGTCATGTTGTAAGCGACGAGTAACACCAACACATTCTCACTCTCAGCTTCCCGTCCCATCTCATGCTCTATTATCCAACTTACCTCTCATCCACTCCCCGTTAACAAACAAATAACTCACCGCCCATCTCATCCGTCATTGTGTTAATCAACGTTGACAAGGAAGCCGCAACACGAAAACTGTTTTCACTGATGACTTTCGACTGGTGACTGCGACAGCTTCTGCCTTTGCCTTTGCCTTTGCCCATCGGCATGATGTGGTGGCAACTGACTTTAACTTGATTAAGTACCAAAAAAGTTCTTGCAACTGTTGCTGAAAGCAATGGAAATGCTTACCGCGTTAATCACAAAAAATGAGGTCTTCTACTTAAGGCCTACTTAAAAGCAAAACATAATGGTCTAGTAGACAAAAACGAAAAATAAAAACCAAACGTCACATGTAGACGACTTAAAGTACTGTGGGTCATCTTCGTAAGCTTTTCTTTCAAATCAGCAGAGAAAAAGATCTATAGCGAGTAAAAACGTGAGCTTAATAGAGTATCAACCACTTTTTATGGCTCTATTTGTGGTAACCGTCCCAGTAGAAAAAAAGACTTTTAAAACTATACTTTAAATTTCATTATTTTGGATGTACCAAATCAAAATAAAATGCACACAAATAAATAACTCTATCTTCATGAAGTAATTGAGGATTGATTTCACTTCTGATTGAAACAGCATTGAGACTGTAATTTAAGGTGAAATTTTAATGAGGCTCTGCTTCATTTCACTAGTGAATGGAAATCATTAGTTATAGGAATGATTTTCTCTGATCTATACAAATGAGAAATACTCATGCTCACAAATGTATGCTACACTTTTTATAGGGATGAATCACTTAAAGAATGTATGAGTTGTCTTGCACTCACACTTGAAATATTCTCCCCCTTTTTAATACAAAATTAATTGAGTAGTCGTTGCTTGGCTGCTCTTCATCATCTGGCCCTGTCATTGAGATGGGCGGGCGGCATCGTCATCATCAGAGCATTAAATATATTCATAATAATTTAAAAATTGTTTTTTTGGTGGTGCCTTTGGGTGGTGAAGGTTTGCGGTGGTTGCGGATTCTGGTTTGCTGAGTTGGCGTATTTTATTGTCTGTTCTGAAATGTTTTCAATTGTTGTGCGTTTTGTTTATCGGGCAAATGTAAAACACGCCAGTCAGCAGGAGGGACTAATGATCCCATAGCATGTATGCGTTTTATATTGTAAATGAATGTAGATAGCAACAAGTATGTAGTAAGGGGCTTAGTAACATTTTACGGAAATTATATAGTTCTGCACACACTCACACACAACACACACTCGTATAGCTAGAGCTTTTATCTAAAGTGAACAGAGGACCGAAAAGTAAAGCTGCCTGCCACAGAGATTTGTGAACTGAAAGTACCAACTAATTGGGTGAAAGCATCGCATCGCATCGCATGTGATGTCGGTGTCTTTGTTTGACTGTATGTGTGTGTGTGGGTGGGTGAAAGTAAATAAAGGAAAATCGATAAACGAACTGAGTGCATCAATAAATGTCCAGCACTAACACATTGAGCTCTAAAGGGCGCCTTTACCAAGCAAGCAAACCAAATAATGTAAGATACAATATTTGCGAATGCTGAAACAAGAGCAAACAGGACTCAAAGCAGAACTCTCAATAGAGTTCCCCAGAGATATGGCATATATGGCATTCAATCTACACGCTGCCTGTATACAAAAGTATCTGGTAGATACATTTGATGCTCTGTTGACATTTAGTGGAACCATACAATTTGTTTTGGCTCATTAGAAAAGCAACTGCAACTGTTGCTCAGATTTGGATTCAGATTCGGTATAAGGGTGAGTGTGTGTGTGCGTGTGTATCTGTGGCACTTAACCGCGTCTAATGCTGATGGCTTTGGCTTGGCCTACACTTGTTGGACTTGTTGTCGGACTGACACTTGTCCTAGTTCGTTATTCCTCATGACCAGAAAACAAAATAAACCACACACCCTTAAGAGTTCCGCTTGTCACTCCTGAGTGATGTATAGCATCTATATCCATTGTATTGCTACCCTCTTGGGATTGCCATACTTAGACTTCAAGTTGATTATTAACATTCAAAATTCTCAATTATTGGATGGATTTGCCATATAGAGATGATTACATATAGAGACTCTAAGCGATAAAGATAATTAAAATATTTAAAGAGAAGATTAAGTTTAGAATATATTCAGAGTTCTCTGTCTCTCTCTATTTTTAAACTCAAACCTAATTGACATAAAATATAAATCTTTCACAACCAGCAGAGCAACACAGTCATTAGGATCCATTCCCCCTATGAATAGAGATTGCTATGGATGCATATGAGTCCCATGCTACTCCATTGCCATCAGCAGATGACTTTAGCCATAAATCTTCATCATGCGCAGTTTCATAAATTATTTGTGAGATACAAAAAAAAAAAAAAAAAAAACAGAAACCTTTTTCGGATTGCATTTTTAATGATATGTATTGCAACAAAAACTGCAACTGCATTCATTTTTGTGTGTATGTAACTAGTGGTTATATAGTTGTAAGTAAATACCATGTGTATATATTTATGTATGTACATACATATAGAAGTTAATTGGCTGCGGATTCTGTTGACCACTGTGCGGTTTTTACTCTGTGACATAAACCAACAAAAAGCTTGTTGGCCCAAAGAGTTGGTTGGGGGGCTTAGGGTATGGGAATAGTTGTTGGATTGTTGCATTTTCTGCTTGGTTTCATTTTAATTTTAATGACATCGACTATGCACATACAAGTAATGAAAGTGCAAATTGGAGGCGGACTCTATTGACCCACGAGCCCGCAGGCCTTTGTCATTTCATTTCCCATTTAAAATAACTCAGTTTTCTTTAATGTTATCGTTATACCAGCTACTATTTATTGACCGTCCAATGATATTTCGATTTGAACAATCAGTTAATATTTAATTTCTATTTCATTTCTTCGTAACATAAATCTAATTGATAAATCTGAAAGACAGATAACTGATAGTATATTAATAGATAAACTTCCTGAGGTCTCATTCTTTTGAATTGGTGTAATGGAAAACTAGATTTTGAAATTGTATTAGAAATATTTTTAAAATTTGCCTAATTTTATCTTTTATTTACCATTCTAAATCAAATACATCTCAATTAAATAATCGAAATTCTTTAAAAACAATTTAAAATATACCATTAAAGTTTAAAAAAGAACGTTTTAAAGTTAAAATAAGATCAATTTTTGTTTTAATAACTTTTCGAAGTCAAACAAGTGTAAATTGGGTTAAAACTTTGCCACGATTGTTGTCATTTCGTTTCGGTTTTAATAAGTTCGACTTAAGCATTCTGTAAGTACACAAAAAGTGCATTTCCATGGCTGTCATGTCCGGAGTGCATCATTTGCTGGTCTTCTCCTTTTCGTTATGGTGCTGCTTTTGCTGTTGCTGGTTTGTGTGACCACACAATTAAATCGGAAAATCTACTTTACTTATGGCTGCTTGGCCCTTTTTTTCTTCTCTATCCCTCTCTTCCTTACATCCTCTCTATCCCGCAGTGATCCACCCATTCTGCAGGCACACAACAATACGGACATCATACTGCGTTTACCCATGGGCAAAAGGATTAAGGACATTCGATGGCTGTCAGTATGGTGCAGACGTTTTACGGTGAGTCTTTCAGTCGTTCGTCTTTCTTTTTGGTTTCTGTTCCCTTTTTTTTTTTTTTTGTGTTTTGGCGCGCCACGCGACATCCTCTTACAGATTTATGGTGTGTATATTTTAGCTCAAGCTCAAAACGGTTTTGTAATTACATTTTTGTAATTTAACTGCTGGCAGTATTAGAAATGAAGCAAGTAAGTCGACTCGTCGACTCGGGTATACCATACACCAGGTGAAACAAATTTTTTTAAATTTCGAAAACCAAATGTACATATGTATGTCTATTAAATTGTTTTCACATGTTTCATAGTATGTGCTATCTCGCTCACTCTACGAACACACGAGCACTCTAGCGCCGCTACTAGCCAACGGCCAATTCTGGCCTTGTGGACCGCGTAGTAAAATACGTTCATACGCATATTTTGCATGTTTCTAGTCCGATTTCAATAAAATTTGGTAGTTTTGTAGAAATAGATAAGATTAATTAGTCTGCCGAATTTGAATGCGATAGTCAAAAAACTACAGGAGAAAATCGGTTTTTTCTTAATTGTGAAGGCGGAAGTGGGCGTGGCAAAATATGAAAATATATATACTCTGCGCGAATACTAAGCCAGTATACATACTAAATTTGGTGACTTTAGCTTTGTTTGTTTTTGATAAAATCAGTTTTGTTTGATTTGCGGGGGCGGAAGTGGGCGTGGCAAAATTTTTAAATAGCCAGTTTCTGCGCGTCTATTAAACTAGTCTGCACACCAAATTTGATGTCGGTAGCTGTCATAGTTTTTAAGAAAATCAGTTTTATGTAAATTCCGGGGGCGGAAGGGGGCGTGGCAAAAAGTTTAAACAATTAGTTTCTGCGCGCCAACTAAACGAGTATATAAACCAAATTTTATGTCTCTAGCTGTTATACTTTTTTAAGAAAAACAGTTTTATGTGATTCCTGGGGGCGTAAGGGGGCGTGGCCGAAATTCCAATTAACTCTGAACATGTGCATACTACACGAGTATACATACCAAATTTGGTGGCTCTAGCTCTTATAGTCTCCGAGATCTGCGTGTTCATACGGACGGACGGACGGACGGACGGACGGACGGACAGACGGACATGGCTAGATCGACTCGGCTATTCATCCTGATCAAGAATATATATACTTTATAGGGTCGGAGAAGCTTCCTTCTGCCTGTTACATACATTTTGGCGACTTTAATATACCATTTCACCCTATGGGTGTATGGTATAAAAATGAAGCAAGTAAGTCGACTCGTCGACTCGGGTATACCATACACCAGGTGAAACAAATTTTTTTAAATTTCGAAAACCAAATGTACATATGTATGTCTATTAAATTGTTTTCACATGTTTCATAGTATGTGCTATCTCGCTCACTCTACGAACACACGAGCACTCTAGCGCCGCTACTAGCCAACGGCCAATTCTGGCCTTGTGGACCGCGTAGTAAAATACGTTCATACGCATATTTTGCATGTTTCTAGTCCGATTTCAATAAAATTTGGTAGTTTTGTAGAAATAGATAAGATTAATTAGTCTGCCGAATTTGAATGCGATAGTCAAAAAACTACAGGAGAAAATCGGTTTTTTCTTAATTGTGAAGGCGGAAGTGGGCGTGGCAAAATATGAAAATATATATACTCTGCGCGAATACTAAGCCAGTATACATACTAAATTTGGTGACTTTAGCTTTGTTTGTTTTTGATAAAATCAGTTTTGTTTGATTTGCGGGGGCGGAAGTGGGCGTGGCAAAATTTTTAAATAGCCAGTTTCTGCGCGTCTATTAAACTAGTCTGCACACCAAATTTGATGTCGGTAGCTGTCATAGTTTTTAAGAAAATCAGTTTTATGTAAATTCCGGGGGCGGAAGGGGGCGTGGCAAAAAGTTTAAACAATTAGTTTCTGCGCGCCAACTAAACGAGTATATAAACCAAATTTTATGTCTCTAGCTGTTATACTTTTTAAGAAAAACAGTTTTATGTGATTCCTGGGGGCGTAAGGGGGCGTGGCCGAAATTCCAATTAACTCTGAACATGTGCATACTACACGAGTATACATACCAAATTTGGTGGCTCTAGCTCTTATAGTCTCCGAGATCTGCGTGTTCATACGGACGGACGGACGGACGGACGGACGGACGGACGGACGGACGGACGGACAGACGGACATGGCTAGATCGACTCGGCTATTCATCCTGATCAAGAATATATATACTTTATAGGGTCGGAGAAGCTTCCTTCTGCCTGTTACATACATTTTGGCGACTTTAATATACCATTTCACCCTATGGGTGTATGGTATAAAAAACGGGAAAAATGCGAACGTGTGCATTATACTAGACTAAAAGGAAGAATGTGATTCTTTGGCATTGATTGAAATGGAGAAATATAGTGGTCCAACAATAGCAAATCCGAAAATAACATACATACAATTCATCCATTCATTGGCTTTAAAATTAATGACAGGAAACGACGACGATGACTTGATAATCCTTTAAATCTTCTTCTCTGAACTATATTATCATTGCATTTTGAGATTTTAATTAAATTTTTAGAGATACATACATATATATATATATATATATATATAAGCAGATGCATTCCCTTTTGGGATTCCGTGAAACTTTCAAACTGAAACTTGCCAAAAAGTTGAAAATTAAAATGTCTAATTAGAAATTGCATTTGAAATGAAAACCTTTAAATTACAAGCAAAATGTTGAATGGAGAAATACAGAGAGAGAGAGAGAGAGAGAGATAGAATGAGAAGAGAAGAGACTGTTAGAGTGATAAGGAAAGCGATATACTCCTGCATGGTCAAATAAAAGATGGCGGCCGTAGTAAAATAAATTACAGCAGACATTTTTGATTAACTCAAGTGGTTGCATATAAACACACACACACACACAAGCACGGCCCCCCCTTCACGCCCACTCATACACCCACATACAGGCAAATACATACGTAAAGACGTATACATATTGCATACAGGGTGCCAAAGTTGTTACACACACAAACACAATTGTCTTTGCGGCTGTGCCTGTGTGAGTGTCTGTTACGTTTTCTTCCATTGACTGACAGCCAAAAAACTTCTTGGGGGCTGACTGCCACACACACACACACACTGACACCCGCCCGCACACACACACACCCAAGGACCCTGTGCAGATTGGGGTAAGTTTGTTGTTTGTGGAGTTCTGCGCGCGCATGTCCTCACTTTTTTGGGGGCCACACAACAACTATGACAAAACACACACATACATACATATATAAACACAAACATAAACATACATACACACACCTACACACACAGAGCTACTTATTATGTATAAATGTTTGGGGGTATACAACAACAATAACTTAGCCACATGTAAAATGTAGATAATTCATGTAAAAATTCAACCTGACTCACTTTTTAAAAAGATTTAATGCTTGAATGCAAAATTTGCATACTTACAGATAAATTATTACAGTTTTTTCTTACTTTTTTAATTAGTCTACTCTTTAAAAACATGGAAAAGAGTAAATTTCTTAAATGAGTGACTATATCGAATTTTGATTCACTTTAATATAAAACAAGTTTTATTATCTAATGCAATAAACTGTCTAAGAAGAACTGCATATGCTTTATCTTGGTTCGATCGGGACTCGTCCTCAAAACTGTCCATAATATCTAGAAAAAACAAGAGAAATTTAATAGAATATAGCCAAAATTTTTCATAATTGGAAAGATCTTTTTGTGTGGTGTATAGAAAACACCCACCGAATCAAAAAGCATACAGTTATTGGTCGAATTTTATGTTTTAGTTACCCTATAAGGTGGATTTCGAAAGATTCCGATGCCTAACGTTAAATTAGAGTTTTTGGTATTCCTTTCATATTGTTTTTAAACTGTTCAGGCTATCAAACTTGATAAAACTTATATTTACCCTTGAGTAAATTGAATTTACATTTCATTCTAGGTTGATTTTGGAGAAGTCTTTATACCTCCTGGAATTGATGTACCAAAGCCGCGTGTGTTACCCGAATTCAAGCGGTTGGCCCACGGATTGCGTTCCAGCAACATAAGTGTCTTGGATGCAAAGACATTTTACATGTAAGAACTTTGGGAAGTCATGTAAATGAAATGAAACTTTAATAAATTTTTTGCTTACAGACCCAATTTGCATTATGATGGAGCCGGACCTGATGCATACTTCTGGGTGGGCAATGGCAGTGAGCCAAATATTATGGGAATTAAGGTTTTGTGTGAAACAAATTAAGTAAATTGGTATGATTATTTTAATCGCAATGCACAATTTGTAGGTGCCCAATGAAATGGGATCCCTTGAACCGTTGCGTGGCTACCAGGGCGAGGATATTGAAATTCAATTGCCAGGAAGTTTAACTGTCTACGATATTGATTGGCTGGCTGTGTGGTGTGTGGAGTATAGGCATAATTTTGGACATGTTTATATACCAAGGGACTTGGATGTACCACCGGCTCTGGGTCAGACAAAGATAACGGTAAGTGGAGTGGCAGGCGGATCGGTAATTTGTGCCAGAACCTTCTTCAAAATTAAACATAACCATTTTGAATACATTTTGCTCCATTGTCTTCTCATTAATTACATAACTCATAATTGTATATCTCTTTAACTCTGCATTAGCCTCCATGGTGGTATTCACCCGTGAGTACTAGACTTAGCCTCATGCATGTCCTCCATCTTGGAATCCTACCTCATTCTGATCATGTCAATTGTCTCCATTTCAGACCACAACAACTCCAAGGCCTGTCTACTCGAATTGTCGGGAAATTTTACCCAATAAACTGCAAGTCAAATGGGAGCTGCAGGGCGAATATTTGCAGATTGAACTCTTTGGCCGCATTACGGAGGATCAGTATATGGCCTTTGGACTCTCGGGAGTCAATGGACGTCCACAGATGGCCCAGTCCGATGTGGTGGTGGCTTTCTATGATACAAATGCCAGAGTTTTCCGGGCAGAGGATTACTTTATATCGGACCTATCACAGTGCGATGGTCAGCGTGGCGTTTGTCCGGATGAGCGCATTGGAGCCCGTAATGATGTCATAGTGGGTAAGTGCGAAAAATATGTCTATGATTAATCTATGCAGAAGCTAAACCTATTTCCTTTCGCAGTGAGCGGGGATCGAAAGAACGGTGTAACGAGCATACGTTATAAGCGTCTCCTACAAACAAATGAAGCTATCTACGATGCACCGATTCCCACTGATCGTGAGGTATCGATTATTGCTGCCATTGGACCCCTGAACAGCCGAAAGGAGGCAAATGCCCATTTGCACACAGCCAGCGATCATACACCGGATGACATAAGAATCAACTTCTCGGCTCGTGTAAGTTGGGATAAAGGCTTATCTTTCTATAATTGCAATAAACTAATGACTTAATTCTTCAGAATGATCACTCGTGCAAGAACTCGTTGTACGATGTAAAGGATGTGAGTGGTCCCAAGCCCTGGCCCGCACGCAAAATCGAAGGTGTCAGGAAGTTCCATGCCAGCATTGGTCCAACCGGAGGAAAACGCGGCTATACAGCTATTACTGGCGTGCCTTCGTGGGGCATTGCTTGGTATGTGAACGATCTGCTGATACCTGAGATAACTGTGGAGCGTGGCGCAAACTATGAGTTCTATATTGAGGGTGGAAATGATCCCGCACAGCCGGCAAGGTAATCCACGACATTTGCAAGAGTTCTACATGAAATGTTAAACGTATTGTCTCCATTTTATAGATATCATCCGTTCTATATTTCGGACTCTCCGGAGGGAGGACTAGGACAAAAAGTTGGACTAGAGGCACGCAAACAGAAAGTATATGCGGGTGTGGAATTCGATGAAGATGGAAATGCTATACCCACAGCTTGTAGGATCAACTAAAATAAACTCTTGAATGATGCTTTTGTAGTATATCAAATGCCTCCTCTATTTGTAGCTGGCCGTTATTGTGAATGGGAACACCGAACAGTGGATCGATCAGCGGAAATTGATAACTTTGAGGATTACAAGGGCACGTTGGTCTACAAATGTGAAGATGGAGAGCCGGGTTTCTTGAATTGGACAGTGCCGTCGGATGCTCCCGATTTGCTCTACTATCAGGTAACAATCAGTATCATACAGTATCTATATTATGAATGTATTATATATGGAAACTCCTTCTTCTTTATAGTGCTTCACCCACAACAATCTTGGCTGGAAAATCAACGTCGTGAACAGGGGAACAGCAAACTTGGCCACCGGCACTCATCTGATTCTCTACGCAGTTTCAACAGTTTTTAGTCTGATTGGCATTACAAGAATAAGTCAACTGACCTGATAGTGTAATGCCATAGCCTTGGCCTTCAACCATTAAATAGGCACAAAAGCGAACAGGATTTTCAGCAGATATGGATTTACACAAAACAAAAAAGAACACTTTACATATCCCTCATAACCATCCATCAAGATCCGTATCGAATTTATTATTTCATATCTATGACCTTAGCTGCTGAAAATTTGAATTGATTGACACACTTTTACAACCAGGCTAATATCAGCTAAGAAAGAAAAACATATCTTTATATCTTGATCGTGTTATTGTGTAAGATGTAAAATGCTGTTGAAATTGTATCCACATGCAGATTGGACGAATTTTCTTTTTTCTACATTTTTGTTTTATATCTTATTTTGTTTTTTCTATGCAGTTTTTTTATAAATACATACAAACATACTTACTTACTTATAAAAATGTAAATCGAAATAGGGGAAAATTGTAATTTTTCCATCGGTTCTATAGAAAATGTGAGCCGACAATAATAATGCGACATGAGGACAATAAATAAATGTGCGCAAAAAATAATGTATTTTACAATAAGAGAATAATAATAGTATTAAGCAAATTTCGAAATGACAAGAGAAGAATTGTATGACAATAATAAATGGGCATATGTGAATTCTGAGAGATATGAGAAACAAATACAATAATTTTACACAAAAAGCAAAAAGAAACTAAGTAACTGTAACTAATTAAATGAGGAAACAAACAAATGGAGGGCATAAAACTATGTAATTCATTGCTATTGACTACTGTGGTGCTTCTTTCAACAAAAACAAAAACAAACAAACTTAAAATAATGCAATTAATTAATGCATCTAAACGCCACGCATATTAAAATGTAATTTGATTCGCTCTAAAAATTTTATTTCTGTTATCAAAACATTTATATCTATTAATTGGCGTTTTTATATCGTATTATTTGTTCTACAAAATGAAAATTTCGATATTTATGTATGACAATAAACATGTGCAAAACACTTGACGAAATATATAGGCTAAGTAATTGATAATTGTTTAGTATGTGTATTAAATTGCATGTCTTTGGATAAGAAAATACCTTTTTGATAGTTGTAATTGTATTATCTATTTAGTTTACCCTGTACCCGGAGTGAGAAATTCCTTATGCTAAACAAGAACACCCCCCCGAAGCAGTTTCTTATTGTTAGAGTCCCCTAACTGAGAGAGAATTCGTATGTCCATTATCCTATTACCACTTTCTAACACTTTCTTCTGGATAAATCAAGTAAGAGTCACCGCTCTTCGTAACTTAGCCACTCTGGCGGTACAGGGTATTTAAAAAGTCGGCGCTTCGTCTTTTTTTACAAGTTTTTTGGTTTGGGTTTTTGATGTAAGCAAATATGAAATACTTGTATCTATATATACATACATACATTTAAATGACAATACCCTTTTCACATATTAAGTAATAAAAACAAAAAAAAAGCTACCTTTTTCTTAAAGAAATAAGAATGTACTTCTAATATATACATACATATGTAAATAAATATATGTATTTGTATAAATGTAATACTGACTTTGTTAAGTTTTTGTTACTAACATATTTCCTTTTTGAGTTTATTGTACTCGATGTTTTAGCAGAGAGTTTTGAACGTAAATATTGTCATCTCGAATAAGCCAAACTATCAAATGGCATCCATCAATTTATAAACAATTTTTATATGGACATTTAAACAAAATTTATATACACATAAACAAGAACGCATTGTATTAATACTGAAGGTCGAGGATCAAGAAAGATTTTGTAAGGCAAATACTTACTTTTTGTATAGATAATTTTGTAGCTAAGCGCACAAGAGTCCAGAGAACAATAAAAACAAAAAACAAAACAAGTGGTTGGAAAAAAGTAAACAATGAGAAATTGTATGAATAATAATAATTCATCAATATATACATTAATATTGAATTGATTTATAATAATACACAAATAGTACATACGACTACATTTCAAAAAAATAACAAAAAAAATATTCCCCAACAAAAAAAAAAAAAAAAAACATATATTAAAAAAAAAAAAAAAAATTACCATGTCGATTATTAATTAACACCTAATACCTACGTACTTAGATAGCAACATTTTTCCAACAAAAATTCATTATTCTTGCATTCCAAAAATCTCCAATTTACTAAATAAAAAAATACATACTTAAAAATATGCATGAGTCAGAGAAAGAAAAAACAAAACAAAACTATTCCATTTTTAAATGTTAATCAAAATAAAAAATCAAATGTCAAGTAAAAAAACCCTAAGAGAACTTGCAACAGTTGAATTAAGTTGTAGAAATTTGAAACATTGATGTCAATAAGCAGCTTCATGAAAGTAAAATCAAAACTGATACAAAAACCAACAAAACATACAAAAAGAAATCGCGAAACAAAAGAATATTCCACAAATAAATTCCAAAAACAAATGTGCATTTATTTTATTTAAAGAATGGTCGGACTTGATTACGTTTTGCGATTGCCGATTAAAATGGACTTCTTTGGCCTGGACCTGGATCCAATTGTCGATAAGCCAGGCCAGACGCAGCCGGCTGCGCAGTTGCAGCTTGACAACAGATGGTCGCAATCGCCTTCACCTGGAATACAGATACACCCAGGTGACTCTCTGAACCCTGCGATCCCTTATCTTTATGGAGAGACATGGACAGATTTGATGCATTCTTATTTGGCTATATAAGCGCATGTTGGGGCGAGTAACAAGCAACAGTCTTTAGGTATTGGATCCCATTGCGGTGTGTGCATCTAATCCGGAGCAGTTGTGGTTGTGGTAGAAGAAGGAGACATCAATATGAAGATTGCTATTGCATTGCTGGCCTGCTTGGGCCTGGTCGCTGCGGCCAGTTTCCATCAAACGCACGAGGTGAAAATCGCCGACAAGGCTTTCCTGGAAAAGCAAAAGTTCCTGTTTGAGATAGTTTACAGGGTGGAGGACCCTCTAATGATCGAGGAATTCATCAAAATGGGACCGCAATTGAAGATTGAGGAGTCCTACTACACTGTGAGTGTGTCGCCCCTTTGGGTTTAGCCTATCCTTTTCTTTTTACTCATAATCGTTTCCCTCACCAGCACTATGACTTGTACATGAAGAAGTTCTACGAGGCCTACAAAATGCACGCACTTCTTCCCAAGGGTGAATTCTTCGGCCAGTTGAACATGGCCCATGCCAAACAAGCTCGCGGATTATTCAACTTCTTCTACTATGCCAAGGATTGGGAGACTTTCATGCACAATGTGGCCTGGGCCCGTATGCATGTGAACGAGGGCATGTTTGTCTATGCTCTTACTCTGGCCGTGATCCACCGCGAAGACTTCCATGGACTGATGCTCCCCTCCATCTATGAAATCTTCCCACAGTTCTTCTTCAACAGCAAATTCGTCTACGAGGCCGAGAAATTCGACTACGAGATGTGGATGAAGATGACCATGTACGAGAAGGAATACATGGATGTCTACCACAAGGGACACGGACATGGTAACATGTACCAGTATGGCGATTACATGTACATGAAGGACTTCAAGATGTGGCAGTGGTGGAAGCTGATGGGTCTCGGCGAGCACTGGTACAGCGAAAACAAGTTCATCCTGCGTGAGAACATCTACGAATTCAACCAGGACACCAAATGGCAAGACATGATGAAGGACGTCAAGGTCTGGTGGATGCCAGTGGACTACACCCGCGACTTGGACATCTACAACGAAGAGTCGAAACTGTCTTACTTCACCGAGGATTTGGGCTGGAACTCCTACTGGTACTATTTGAACTTGGACTACTCCTTCTTCCTGGATGGCACCACCTTCGGCCTGAAGAACGATCGTCGTGGCGAGTGGTGGTTGTACAATGTCCACCAGCTGCTCTCCCGCTACTATATGGAGCGCTTGTCTCACGGCTTGGGTGATATTCCCGAGTTCTCGTGGTACCATCAAATCGAAATGGGCTACGATCCCCAGATGATCTACTACAACGGCATTGGCTACAGCTACCGCAAGAACTACTACGAGATGGAAACATACGGCAACTTTGATATGCTCAACCAGATCACCGGCTTCATGCAGCGCATCCACAATATCATCGAAAATGGACACTACCAGACCAGCGATGGCCACATGATTGACCTGCGTAAACCCGAATCCATTGAGTACATCGGCAACATCATGCAGGGCAACGTTGATGCCATGGACAAGATGTTCTTCCAGTTCTGGTACATGATGGCCCATATGTACTTCGCCGATGCCGACTATCACCAGATGGATGTCTATCCCAATGTGATGCTCAACTTCGAAACAATGATGCGTGACCCCATGTACTACATGTTCTACAAGTCGATTGCCCAGGTCTACTTCCAATTCATGCACTACCTGCCCAAATACACCAAGGAGCAGTTGCTGATGCCAGGTGTGACTCTGAAACATGTAGAGATCAGTGAGCTGGTTACATACTTCGATCTGGTTGACTTCGATGTCACCAACATGCTGAACGACAAAATGGTCTTCCACGATGGCAAATTCGTCTGGGACAAGTCGCTCTATGCCCGTCAGATGCGCCTCAACCACAAACCATTCACTTACAGCTACACCATTGAGTCCGACAAGCCCGAAAAGGTTGTGGTCCGTGCTTTCTTGGGTCCCAAGTTTGATGAATTCGGAAAAATGATTTCCCTGTCAGAAAACCGCATGAACTTCATGGAAGTCGATGAGTTCTACTACGAACTGAAGGCTGGCAGCAATGTCATCACTCGCAAGTCCAATGACTTCTACTGGACCGTAAAGGATCGCACTACTTACACCGAACTCTACTACTATCTGATGATGGCTTTCGATGGCAAGTACAGTTTCCCTCTGGACATGAGCGAGCCTCACTGCGGATTCCCCGACCGCCTCGTCCTGCCCATGGGCTGGAAGAAGGGAATGCCCATGCAGATGTTCTTCATGGTGATGCCTTACACCGCCCCATCTACCCACGAGCAGTTCTCCAACTTTGATTACACTTACTCTTGCGGCATTGGCTCGGGAGCTCGCTTCGTCGACGACATGCCATTCGGCTATCCATTCGACCGCGAGATCGATGAGTACGAGTTCTTTGTGCCCAACATGTACTTCAAGGATGTCATGATCCACCACCTGGACACCATGGAGCCCTACTACCACTATAAGGGCTACACTAACTACGGACAGTTCGATTACACCTTCTTCCGTGATTACTACACCAAGTACTTCAAATTGTAAGGCTCTACGCCGCCACATGGGGCAATATTGTAACAGGGCAGCTATAAGTGATGACAGACATGGAACAAATATTTTTGAGTCGATGCATTTAAAAATCATTAGAGTTTAAGTTGCGCAAAAAAGTAAAATAAACTTTCGAAAAACCCAAAACAATAGAAACTTTTGAATGCTTTTGATGCTGATGAAGAAAGCTAAAAGAACCAGAAATTCAATGCGAATTCACAATTCATATGGACAACAGCAAAAGAAAATACAAATTTGTTAATACCGAATCCATTCGACTATAAGAATCTACTTCCAATTTTACTGACCCTTTTAATTTGTAAAAATGCCATAGTTTGTCCTTGTTTTAAACCATGAAGAAATTCTGAGAAATTTTGTTGCATACTTATTGAAGCGTCTTTACTAGGATACTAATAATTTCCAAACAGTTCTAGCATTTCTGTCATGGAAACCTTTATGCTGAGCGGAGAAAAGCATACTTACCTGGCGTAGAGGTTAACCGTGATCATGTAGGCGGTTCCTCCGGAGTGAGGCTTGGCCATTGCACATTCGGTTGAGTTGACCTCTGCGATTATTCCTAATGTGAATAACTCGTGCGTACAATTTTTGGTAGCCGGGAATGGCGTTCGCGCCGTCCCGACCTTTAATAATAAATTTGACAAAATAATATCGAATGTAGCAATATAGTACAGAGCCGCAATCTAGCTACAATTATGTTCATTTTACTATTGAGTAGTGAAGGAGAGAAGAAGGTAAACAACCGAATTGAATGAGTTATGACTGCATTACTTTCTTTTGGATCATTGTCGTTGTACTTTATACCACAAGGAGTCGCTGCCGAATGTTGCCACCCAATATATCTCTTTGGATAATTACATGGACAAAATTATCTTTTTCTGCTCTTGCCTCTTACTTTTTGTAATTAATTAGTGAATGTATTTTATTGCAATACACATTTAATTTAATATAGGAGCGGGAGAGGTAGAGTATAATCATACATATGTATATGTATTGTGGTAATTGTTTTCCTTCTTAAATTCCACGTTTTTCTGCTGTGCATTAAGCATTTTCCAAAACCGTAAGATATTTGAATTAACCTGAAAAAAATGCATTTTCTTTTCCACACTGGCATTTAAGAGTTTCCTGGATATTTCTTTATTTTTAATGCAAAAGGCAACTTGAGTATGCTGTATAAATTGAGCCAAGACGAGAACAAACTAACTTTTTCTCCCCAGTATTTTAAATGCAGCAAGGATTCATTTATTTCTTACTAATCGTACTTGAATATTTTTATGTATTTCTACTGTATGTTATTGGGGGGTATAGTCCAGACATCTGACATCCTCTATTTTAAACACAGTCAATGTATAACTCCCTCTATGAAGGTTGTTATATGAACAATCTCTACAAATTTTAGAAATACGTTTCACCATCAATTCAGGCCCTCAATCCTCTCTAGCAATTACGTTCCTGTCATCTTACAGATATGCGGTAAGTAATGCAGACACCTTTCAGTTGATTACTTTTCTTCTGTTTCACTATTAAATAAGTAAAATAAAAATCAATGTGGCTAGATTGCGGCTCTGTACTATATTGCTACATTCGATATTATTTTGTCAAATTTATTATTAAAGGTCGGGACGGCGCGAACGCCATTCCCGGCTACCAAAAATTGTACGCACGAGTTATTCACATTAGGAATAATCGCAGAGGTCAACTCAGCCGAATGTGCAATGGCCAAGCCTCACTCCGGAGGAACCGCCTTCGTGATCACGGTTAACCTCTACGCCAGGTAAGTATGCTTTTCTACGCTCAGCATAAAGGTTTCCATGACAGAAATGCTAGAACTGTTTGGAAATTATTAGTATCCTAGTAAAGACGCTTCAATAAGTATGCAACAAAATTTCTCAGAATTTCTTCATGGTTTAAAACAAGGACAAACTATGGCATTTTTACAAATTAAAAGGGTCAGTAAAATTGGAAGTAGATTCTTATAGTCGAATGGATTTGGTATTAACAAATTTGTATTTTCTTTTGCTGTTGTCCATATGAATTGTGAATTCGCATTGAAACCTTGTGTCTCTTATAAAAAAACAAATAAATACAAGAATTAGGCCAATAATCGGCTAAAACTTATTTCTGGTTCTTTTAGCTTTCTTCATCAGCATCAAAAGCATTCAAAAGTTTCTATTGTTTTGGGTTTTTCGAAAGTTTATTTTACTTTTTTGCGCAACTTAAACTCTAATGATTTTTAAATGCATCGACTCAAAAATATTTGTTCCATGTCTGTCATCACTTATAGCTGCCCTGTTACAATATTGCCCCATGTGGCGGCGTAGAGCCTTACAATTTGAAGTACTTGGTGTAGTAATCACGGAAGAAGGTGTAATCGAACTGTCCGTAGTTGGTGTAGCCCTTATAGTGGTAGTAGGGCTCCATGGTGTCCAGGTGGTGGATCATGACATCCTTGAAGTACATGTTGGGCACAAAGAATTCGTACTCATCGATCTCGCGGTCGAATGGATAGCCGAATGGCATGTCGTCGACGAAGCGAGCTCCCGAGCCAATGCCGCAAGAGTAAGTGTAATCAAAGTTGGAGAACTGTTCGTGGGTAGATGGGGCGGTGTAAGGCATCACCATGAAGAACATCTGCATGGGCATTCCCTTCTTCCAGCCCATGGGCAGGACGAGGCGGTCGGGGAATCCGCAGTGAGGCTCGCTCATGTCCAGAGGGAAACTGTACTTGCCGTCGAAAGCCATCATCAGATAGTAGTAGAGTTCGGTGTAAGTAGTGCGATCCTTTACGGTCCAGTAGAAGTCATTGGACTTGCGAGTGATGACATTGCTGCCAGCCTTTAGTTCGTAGTAGAACTCATCGACTTCCATGAAGTTCATGCGGTTTTCTGACAGGGAAATCATTTTTCCGAATTCATCAAACTTGGGACCCAAGAAAGCACGGACCACAACCTTTTCGGGCTTGTCGGACTCAATGGTGTAGCTGTAAGTGAATGGTTTGTGGTTGAGGCGCATCTGACGGGCATAGAGCGACTTGTCCCAGACGAATTTGCCATCGTGGAAGACCATTTTGTCGTTCAGCATGTTGGTGACATCGAAGTCAACCAGATCGAAGTATGTAACCAGCTCACTGATCTCTACATGTTTCAGAGTCACACCTGGCATCAGCAACTGCTCCTTGGTGTATTTGGGCAGGTAGTGCATGAATTGGAAGTAGACCTGGGCAATCGACTTGTAGAACATGTAGTACATGGGGTCACGCATCATTGTTTCGAAGTTGAGCATCACATTGGGATAGACATCCATCTGGTGATAGTCGGCATCGGCGAAGTACATATGGGCCATCATGTACCAGAACTGGAAGAACATCTTGTCCATGGCATCAACGTTGCCCTGCATGATGTTGCCGATGTACTCAATGGATTCGGGTTTACGCAGGTCAATCATGTGGCCATCGCTGGTCTGGTAGTGTCCATTTTCGATGATATTGTGGATGCGCTGCATGAAGCCGGTGATCTGGTTGAGCATATCAAAGTTGCCGTATGTTTCCATCTCGTAGTAGTTCTTGCGGTAGCTGTAGCCAATGCCGTTGTAGTAGATCATCTGGGGATCGTAGCCCATTTCGATTTGATGGTACCACGAGAACTCGGGAATATCACCCAAGCCGTGAGACAAGCGCTCCATATAGTAGCGGGAGAGCAGCTGGTGGACATTGTACAACCACCACTCGCCACGACGATCGTTCTTCAGGCCGAAGGTGGTGCCATCCAGGAAGAAGGAGTAGTCCAAGTTCAAATAGTACCAGTAGGAGTTCCAGCCCAAATCCTCGGTGAAGTAAGACAGTTTCGACTCTTCGTTGTAGATGTCCAAGTCGCGGGTGTAGTCCACTGGCATCCACCAGACCTTGACGTCCTTCATCATGTCTTGCCATTTGGTGTCCTGGTTGAATTCGTAGATGTTCTCACGCAGGATGAACTTGTTTTCGCTGTACCAGTGCTCGCCGAGACCCATCAGCTTCCACCACTGCCACATCTTGAAGTCCTTCATGTACATGTAATCGCCATACTGGTACATGTTACCATGTCCGTGTCCCTTGTGGTAGACATCCATGTATTCCTTCTCGTACATGGTCATCTTCATCCACATCTCGTAGTCGAATTTCTCGGCCTCGTAGACGAATTTGCTGTTGAAGAAGAACTGTGGGAAGATTTCATAGATGGAGGGGAGCATCAGTCCATGGAAGTCTTCGCGGTGGATCACGGCCAGAGTAAGAGCATAGACAAACATGCCCTCGTTCACATGCATACGGGCCCAGGCCACATTGTGCATGAAAGTCTCCCAATCCTTGGCATAGTAGAAGAAGTTGAATAATCCGCGAGCTTGTTTGGCATGGGCCATGTTCAACTGGCCGAAGAATTCACCCTTGGGAAGAAGTGCGTGCATTTTGTAGGCCTCGTAGAACTTCTTCATGTACAAGTCATAGTGCTGGTGAGGGAAACGATTATGAGTAAAAAGAAAAGGATAGGCTAAACCCAAAGGAGCGACACACTCACAGTGTAGTAGGACTCCTCAATCTTCAATTGCGGTCCCATTTTGATGAATTCCTCGATCATTAGAGGGTCCTCCACCCTGTAAACTATCTCAAACAGGAACTTTTGCTTTTCCAGGAAAGCCTTGTCGGCGATTTTCACCTCGTGCGTTTGATGGAAACTGGCCGCAGCGACCAGGCCCAAGCAGGCCAGCAATGCAATAGCAATCTTCATATTGATGTCTCCTTCTTCTACTACAACCACAACTGCTCCGGATTAGATGCACACACCGCAATGGGATCCAATACCTAAAGACTGTTGCTTGTTACTCGCCCCAACATGCGCTTATATAGTCAAATAAGAATGCATCAAATCTGTCCATGTCTCTCCATAAAGATAAGGGATCACAGGGTTCAGAGAGTCAAATGGGTGTATCTGTTTTCCAGGTGAAGGTGATTTCGACCATCTGTTGTCAAGGTCCATTAACGCAATTGACTGTGTGTGCGTTCTTTAGGTTAGAGCAGTACAATGTATGTCTCGAGAGTATATGACTTCACTGATAATAATTTTCTGGAGAATCGCGAATAGCCAGCCTGAAGTGTATGCAATATAAGCTAATTGTTTTTGCATAGGCGGCAAATGTGTGTGTTTTGTTAACTTATGATAGTAAGAAAACTGTAATATTCAGATTAAGATTTATTAATTAAGGTCGGGACGGCGCGAACGCCATTCCCGGCTACCAAAAATTACACGCACGAGTTATTCACATTAGGAATAATCGCAGAGGTCAACTCAGCCGAATGTGCAATGGCCAAGCCTCACTCCGGAGGAACCGCCTTCGTGATCACGGTTAACCTCTACGCCAGGTAAGTATGCTTTTCTCCGCTCAGCATAGGGGTTACCATGACTGGGTTGCTAGAACTGTTTGAGAATTGTAAAAAGAAAGTGTGAAAGATTTTATAAATGAATAAGGGTTGAACACTTTAGTTTGAAGTGCGTCTGAGCGGGGCGAATGGTTACAGAATTTCTAAATAATTATTATCGAATGAGAGATATTGAAGTGAATCTTATTCTAAGAATATATATTGAGCCTGCAAATATAAGAACACATTCTGAAAGGTGCTTATTTTTAAATTGGCTTAATTCTTAATTCGTAAACAATTTGAGCTAATTAGTTTAATAGAAAGACAATTCAATATATAAAATACAATATACAACAAAGTCTTTAAATGGCCAGAAGTCTTTCTAAAGTGCAATGGCAATAATTATTTAAAAATATATTGATAGATAAGAATTTCTTAAGTGTTATTGTTAATATGCATACAAACACTGGGAGATAGGTAGTGAGAAGAGACGCGTTTATATACAGTCCGCCCCCAAAAGAAGGGACACGACCAAGAAATCATTGATTATGAATCGTTATTTATCTGTATTTGAAAAACGTTGAACGGAAAAAAGAAAAGAAAATTCATCAAATGATTTTAAATAATTTTCACTTATTATCAAAATCAGAAATAATTATTATTTTATTTGCCGACAAAAATAATTATTATTTTTAAATAGAATAATAAAGTTACTAATACCCACAATAGATAATATTAATATTTTTGAATGTACAAGTTATGTGGCATGTAATCATGTTCGTCTGAAGGAAGTTTATTTTTCCTCGAATACAGTATGCTGCATACCTTTAGGATTTTTCTTCTGGAAAATAAAAATTCCCAATCACTTTTAGCAATTCTGTCATGGAAACCTTTATGCTGAGCGGAGAAAAGCATACTTACCTGGCGTAGAGGTTAACCGTGATCATGTAGGCGGTTCCTCCGGAGTGAGGCTTGGCCATTGCACATTCGGCTGAGTTGACCTCTGCGATTATTCCTAATGTGAATAACTCGTGCGTATAATTTTTGGTAGCCGGGAATGGCGTTCGCGCCGTCCCGACACTTAAGTAATAAATCTCAAGTGTGTCAATGATAAAGGATATTCTGAACCCAGTTCTAAGAAAATTCCATAGAGAAAAAAATCTGTAGCAATCATAATACCGACCTGTTCAGGATACTATATTATGTGATGTTAATTTTACACCTATCCTTTTTGAAGAACTAATTGACGTTTCATTAGTTTCCAAGGCAGATGGATACAGATAGATAACAAATGTGGATTGAATTTTAAATTTTCCTTAAAAGGAGACGTGTTTTTAGATAGATATTTATTTACCTGCAGAAGTTAAGATACAGTTATTCTGATGTTTTTGGTCTTAACCATTTTCTATCTATCTTTATGTATTTATATGAACACATATATGTATGTACATAGGTGAGTGTTAAAAATCGCTATCTCATTTGCTGTAAATAATAATAATGGTGCGAAATAACATAATTTCTTTTGGTAACATTTTTGCGATATTCTGACTTGAACACAGTCCATTTTGGTTGTAAGCATGACTCTTTACAAACTTTTTAGAGAAAGTTTAGAAATTATAAAAGAAAATATTGAAATGATATTTGATACTCATTTGTAAACATTTTAATAAATACATATTAGAAAAGACGAAAATCTCGAAATATTAGAAGCTTAAAATTTTAATTCCAATATACATAAGTTCTAAAAGACTTACGATTCGTAAAATAGGGTTGTTATTGCATATTTATGAAATTGAGTACGAAAGGAGGAAATGTTCTTGTTCGAATCATACAAAAATATATATATATATGTTGCATACTTCTACGAATTTTTCATCAAGCAACTAAAAATTCCCAATCAGTTCTAGCAACTCCGCCATGGAAACCCTTATGCTGAGCGGAGAAAAGCATACTTACCTGGCGTAGAGGTTAACCGTGATCACGAAGGCGGTTCCTCCGGAGTGAGGCTTGGCCATTGCACATTCGGCTGAGTTGACCTCTGCGATTATTCCTAATGTGAATAACTCGTGCGTGTAATTTTTGGTAGCCGGGAATGGCGTTCGCGCCGTCCCGACCTTTATTAATCAATTTAAAAAGCTATACACTGTTAGAGGAGTTTAGTTGAAGATAGTTGTGGGACATAAGCGTAGTAGAGAAGTCTCCATTACTTTGTGGATCGTAGGAGTATTTGTATAGAATATGTATAAGAAAAACGGCCTTAAGAAACACGTTACCTGGTTAGCGAAGACATGACAAAATTAGGTCTACAAGTAGTTAAGATACCATAGAATGTTTGCTTATAAAAAAAAAAAAAACTCTGGATACATACAACATTTATTTAAATTTTTCTTAGCGTGTATGTATATTACTGTTACTGTATTATGAAATCCGGATAAAAATATCAAATACCTTTACGGATACCTGTTGCCAATTGCAATAGATAATACATTCTGTGATAAATCATTTAAACTAAATGAACATGGAATATAAAAATTCCTTACTCCATTTACAAGAAAAACTAAAAAATTAATGATAGAGTAAAGTTTGTTTGATTAGAAGCACATAATTAAATTAACATAATTATTAGAATAGAAATTTTTGGATAAAAAAATCTACTGTGCTTTTACTACACTAATCGAAGATTTAATAACCTTGCCAACAACAAGTTCTTCTATAAATTCGTAAATGTTTGTATATGAATTTGTATTGGCGTAGCCATGGAAACGGTCTGTATGTGTTTGCCTTCTCTGCGAGTCGAACTAACAACCACCAATGCGGTACAAAATTCTGTTGCATACTTTGGACGTGTTTTTTTTACACGCAGACGCCGTACAATTCCCAAACAGTTCTAGCAATTCTGTCATGGAAACCCTTATGCAGAGCGGAGAAAAGCATACTTACCTGGCGTAGAGGTTAACCGTGATCACGAAGGCGGTTCCTCCGGAGTGAGGCTTGGCCATTGCACATTCGGCTGAGTTGACCTCTGCGATTATTCCTAATGTGAATAACTCGTGCGTGTAATTTTTGGTAGCCGGGAATGGCGTTCGCGCCGTCCCGACCTTTAATAATAAATTTAACTGACTTAATGAAAATGTTCTCTTCCGACTTATACTTGTTGATAGGATACACATTTTTCCATCAAAGATGTTTTCTTTTTACATACGTATTTGCTTCAAGAGTAATAAGTTTGAGAATTGGCAACACTGAGCGATTGCATCTTTGTGGTTTTGTTTGTTAGTATGTGGACATTTAAAAAACTTACATGCGGGTTCAAATCGTACCAACGACTAGAGTTTTTTTTTTTTGTTTGATTACTTTTTTGGGAATATATTTCCAGATTTGTTGTTCTATTTTATTGTTAAAGTAAATTAGACAGTTACTAATCAGTGTGTTTGTATTTACCAACATCAAGAGTTGGTTAAAAGAAATTACGAATTATTAATTCATATGCATTCGACCTTTATTTAGTGAATGACTTACTGATTCCAACTAATTTGAAGAAACTTTTCCTAGGTTTTGTTTGGCCTTCTGTTTAAAGAGCAACAAATTTCTTTTATGTAAGATCTACACAAAACAGAACCAACTTTAAAAATGCATAAACAATTGTTCTAACCATTTGCTGTAACAGATTAGAAAACATACCTAACATAATATCTCTAAAGATGTTTTATAGTCCAATCATCAGATATGTCGTTGTACAGTGTAATAATCAAAATAAATACAAATAGATTTCAGTCTATATCCTCTAATGTACCGTTGTACGTATTTTCAGCATATCTATACTAACTAACAGAAGTTCCCACTCAAATTTGTATTGCTTTGACACTTACCATTCGAAAATTATAATAACTAAACTAATATAACAGCATTATGTTAATTAATAAAATGACTACATCAACAGAATAGTAATTCCGAAAAATGTCTCTTTACTGATGACATTTTCAATTTTCTCTATATGTACAACCATAGAATAGGCATCATAGAGAGAACCTACATAAATAGGCAAAAGAAATAGACAAGTAATAGCAATTGCATTTCTTTTTCATTCAATGCGCACTTTAATCAAAATATACTCGTGTATGCTTTTGTTTTGTATGTGGTATTGCTAGAAATTTTTATTTTACAATTTAAATGTATTACGAACTAATTGTTTTATGTTTTGTTTTGTTTTTAATGCAAAATGTTGTGATTTTTATTACCACATCCACGGTTTTGCAACATTTTATGAACACACAGAGTGTCTACATAGGTATTTATGTATATTTATGGATAGAAAATAATAATACAAATAATCGTAATATATATAATAATTAACATAATAATGCATAATGCGTTTAGGCAGAAAATGAATATGCACATACAATTTTGCCATCGCTTGAATACAAGTCTAATAATTTCCATCCACAATGCCAATATCGGGCCATTAGAGAAATTCTTTGAAACTATTATGCCAATAGTCGCTGAAGATGTCAAATGGCTAAGTGAACTACAGATATGGCCTTTGGGAATGGCAATTTTATTTTTTTCTGATCCAAGAGATGGTATTTCATACATTTTAATAAGTTCTACTAAGTAAATGCGTTCGCGTTAATGAAATTTGTTTGTTTGTTTTGCAATTCTCGATAAAGTTTTGAAACTGTACAATTGGGAATTGTTATTAATTGTTTTTAAATTTTATTTTTTATGTATTTATGTTTAGAATTTGCTTTACCACACTTTGATATATACGATTTATACATACATATATACATACATACATACATATGTACATACGTATGTACTATCAAGTCATATTGCAGTTAATAATTGGATTAAAGGTTCATCTTCTTTCACATTTTTTATATATGTATGTATGTAAGCTCTAGATTTGGTGAGAAATACGTAAATGTTGTTGTTTTAGTTGTTGTTGTTGTTATTGTTATCGATGCTGCTGTGGCAATTAATTAAATTTAACGATTATGATTACATTTATGATTATTTCAATCTTATGTTTTTACACAATTATACACAATTTTAATGCTGGCTACAGATAACTGCGATCTACAATGAATCGATTATCGCTGCGCTTCCTTCTTCGTCTTTCCTTTCCCAAATGATGATTTACTCGCTCCATGAACTGATTATGCAATTAGTAATTGTTTCATTGGCGAATTAAACACCAAAAAATTAATAGTAATTTATACAATATAATACGGTTAAAAGGAAACAACAAAATCTGCACATATTTTTCTCTTTCGAATGGGTAATTTCATTTAAAATATAATTAGCAAACATAATTCAGCAATTAAATTTCACAAAACAAAGGAAAGAAACTAATACACATTTCTTCTTGAGTGTTTCCAATTGCCGCGCTTTCATTTCGCGTCATTCATATTGTGATACATATAATTCATGATAATAAATAAAGCCTAGTTTTAATGCCTGCCTTCAAACTTTGACATTTTTTAGTTACTACAAATATCTAAATAGATATATTTGTATATATGCATATGCGTTATATATATATATAATAATTATAATATTTTTGTATATTTAATCTAGATTATCCTGGAATATTAATTTAATGTAGCCAGTCGCACCATCTAGCGGCGTTGCACAGAATGGGCAAACCGCCTGAAAGCCATTAGTGCCATGCGGTATCTCGACATTAGCCCAGTATCTAAAAAGAGAAAGCGAGAGAGATGGGATTCGAAAGGAGAAGGATTAGTCAATTTCCATTAGTAATGTGTGGATATGAGGTGCCTACTTGACAGTTTTCTCAGTCGCCATGTGTCCACATGGATTGAACGCAAATGTCGGTGCACCAACATCGACATAGAAAGCCGGTTCCAAGCCCATGCATAAGGTAACAACGGGTCCCAATTCTAGGCACATGGGGCAACGGCGTGCGCCAGTATTCTCATCCTGCCCCCAGTCATGATGGCCTGTCCAAAAATAAAATATTATTAGGTTTATTATTAATATCGATTTCATGTAGCAGACTTCAATCAATCTTACCCTGCACATGACCGCAGTTTAAGTACACATAAGGCTGATTCACTTGATCTCCAATGTTAACTTTGCGTGGTATAACCAAGGTGTTTAGTCCCACAGGACATTGTGGACGACCAGCATTAATGGCATCGATTAGCTTTTCCAAATCGTGTTTAGTCTGTGGGCAAATAAAACAATAAACACTTATAGATTGCTTGTTTCAAATGAATAAAAAATATGTGTAAAGTAATACCGGTGAGTGTTGTAAGCCCTCGGCTGAACGCCAAAGAAGCGTTGCTCCACAGAGATCAATAAGTGTGCCATCCTGAAGGATGTTGCATTCATCGTAGATCTATAATTATGTATTTGTAGATATCAACATTTGAAAATCTCTTTCTTTTTAAATAAATATTCGAATAATACTTACCGGTTGACCCTTTTGTTGGGCCGAACGCGACTCCCGCAAACTGAAGACATCTCCGCCCACAGAGCATTCACGCCATAGTCCACATTTGGCAGTGCCACCACAGAATGAGCCCTTTGGATGCATTATCAAGACACCATTTGTGGTCAGACCGTCAATTTCAACATTGTCCTGCCATTTGGTTGCCTTTTCCTGTTTGATAGACAAATAATTTGAGAGGTCATTAGTGGAAAAAATCATTAAAAGTCATTATACTTACGCCCAAGAATATATTCCTACTCGAGTCAAAGCCAGCAGCAAATATTTTTGACTTGGCCGGCTCACAGCGATTGACCAAAATGCGACAGGCGAAACGTGAAATTGTGCTCTGCATAACCTTGGCATCCTTCTTATCGCCAGGCAGCGTGTCCATCACAACAAAATCGATGGGCGACTCTGACGAGCGTCCCACCTGAAAGAGCAGACATTTCATGTCATTATTCATAGCAAATATAGTCACTGATTAGACTCTATCTATCGAAATCAACCTCATTTATCATTGTACAAATAGGTATATACCTATATACACATATGTCATGCGATATTGTCTTTACACTTCATGCCAATAAGGAAGCCTATTGATACTAGACATTGGGCAAAAACTGGCAGGAAATATGACCAGAAATCGGTCTATTCTAAGAAGACCTAAATAAGCACGCGAACAGATAGGAGAAGGTTAACTAAACTCAAGTTAAACTTGGTTGAGAGACTGAAACTTTAGGCGATTGTGAGGCCATTGCTTGTAATCTATGTAAATATTGAACATTGTCTATTAGTCAAGTTAAATGTGTTAAATTTGACCTCTTCGAAGTGCCAGAATTAGGGCATACGGCAACATCGTCGCACAGTGGGTTGTTTCCTAAATTAATGATGGCATAAAATGATAAAAATGGGTTTACTTTGTTTATGAATAATTCCTGTATTCTAAATTTATACCTAAAAACAGAAGAAAAATTATATTCAAATAGTTTAAGTGGCTTTTGAGAGCAAAATAAACCCAAAGAATTATTTTCAGAAACGATTTTTCCCCTAACTAAGCCACGGTGCCACGTAGGGGTCACCAATCAATCAAAAAAGTTGTTATTTTGACTCACTTGAAACATATCCGTTTCTGTGTCCTCTTTGTATTCCACAATGACAGCCTGACTCCGTGATAGGGTATAGGAAATTGAATGCTGATTGGCATCCAGTATGGCCTTCGATGTCTGTGGCGATTGTACAATATAGTGTTTGGATCTTTTGACTCCACTCGCTTCTGTGCGCTTGTGCAACACAAATTTGGAGCGCCGTCGTCCACGATCACCCTGTGGTAAATAGCCATTGTATCTGAAACGGGAAAGAAGATTGTTGGGATACGACGTTAGGGCTGATTTATGATAAGAACCAGAAAAAACCCATCCCAATCGCCATACATACACACATATGTACATATATACGATGTTTGCACATAATGTAAATATAATTCATTCAGTTTATAGGTCAAGTTCTGCGTCGGCAAATGTGTTTACACAATTAGTGTGGATAATGAGTTACAATAACTCAAAGGGAATGGCGGAATTTTTGTTTTGTTCTTTTGGTTAGTCCATAAATTTGTATCTACATTATTTTCAGTTGTATGTAAGTGGAAATATTGTTGACTCATCATGTAATAAATCATAAATCTCTGGGAAATGTATTCGTACTTTCGTCAATACTTGAACAGCCAATAAGACAAACGCTTTGCTCTTTGTTCTCTGTTTTGGTAATGTTAATTCATGTATACAGAACTGATTATGTACAAAGATATAAGAATATAAAATGCAATCTTTAGAAAAAAACCGTAAAATGCAATCAAAGCCATATAATCATCTGCTCCAAGACCTTAAAACTTTAAAACTAAAATAAAGACAGATGAATATACCGAGATCTGATAGCTATTCAAAAGAACCTTTAAAAACTATTTCAATGAATTGGTAAATTACAATCTGAATGCCATAATAATTTAGTTGAATATTTAGAAGTAGATCCAAGGTAGTTTATATTCCTTTTGATCTGAAAATTCCAACAAAAACTATTCTCCTTCATTTCTTTTTAGAGCATTCTTTAACAAGTTTATTGGAAAAGTCGTTAATACAGCATTTAATGCTTATCAAAAATTTGACAATTTAATGACCCACGCAGCATAAAAATTCTGTAATTTAATAATATTTTCAACATTATTATATAAGAGAGAACAGAGAAACGAAACTTTTTTTTTTGATGTTTCTATAAAATAAACTTGTTAGCCAAAAATCAGCCCAGAGTTCGTGATATTTTGTGAGTTAAATAGCCAAATCCGTATAAGCCTCTGATTCTTAAATTGACAGTTGATGGACATGCCTTCAGGTTGTTTGATTCTGAATCATGACATTATACATGGTATAGATAGGAACATAAAGACGTAAATCTTTTTTTCTGTCGTTGTAATAATAGAGACTTTTTATACTCTTTGATATATTAATGAGGCACATTTAGGCAGGTTTGATGATTTTCCAACACATTAACAAAAAAGCAAAGTTGTAGTTAATTTTTATGGCAACAATTAAGTACACAGTAAGAGGGAGAGAGTAATGAACAAGGAGATGGAGGGGCGATATATGGCGGCTTTGTGTGGTCATCAACCGGTTTCACTTTAGATCTCCAGCTATAGCTCTCATCGTCGTTATCATCATCAACAAACATCATCATGATCATGTCTATCATATATCACTAGAAGAGCGAGCGTGCGACAAATATGTGAACACTTCCTCAATATTGTGCATGCCACATGGAAGCCCACAAAGTGCTCAACCAAAAGAAGAAAAAATGATAAATTGATTTGCTGCCAGACACAAAGATTCCTTGCTCTTGGCTTGGCTGGCTCCATGGCAAGGCGACAAAGTCGACTTTTTTGACAGACCTTTGTTGGTTGGCTTATGTATGTATAAGGCAATTAAAAAGTGTTAAGATAACAACATGGTGAACAGCAACAACAACAACAACTGTAGCCTGTTCTCGGTCGTTTACAGAACATTATTAAGTTAATGACTCAAGCAACCAAATGCAGCACATTTGGCCATCTACCTCTACCGCCAACACACACAATAACCCAAGTTCTGTGAGTGTGAGTCAACCGGAGAACGAGCTAAGAGTAATCAGCGCAATGTCAAGCCATCGACAAACAGACAGACAGACCGACTGACCGACCATCAAGATTTACAAGCGTTGCTAGTGCTGCTGAAGCTGCCGGCCAAAAACCATCAATCTTTAGACCAGCGGTCAACAGGGAACGTCGCCGTTTGTTGCTGCTGCTGCGTGTACCTAAATTTATGTGAATGGACTCTCTTTCTCTGCCTATCTTTGTCTCCTCTCTCTCTCCCTGTTGAATCCATTCGGTTACAGTTTCCAGCAGGTCGCTATTTAGTCTTTTTAAGCCTTCTCGACTGCGAGGGCTTACTAGAGGCTTAGGGTCTGCATAGAGGCTTAACAAAGTGCACACATATGTTTACCCATCGATTTTGGTTTGAATTTTGGAGATTCAATGGAAAAGAAGACGATTTAGATGCTCTTAAGGTGTTCCTGATGATTAGAAATCAATCTTAAGTAAACGTGATATTATTTTGTATTCTAAACTATTTCGTGGAAGTTCCCCCGAATCTAATGTCCACATTTGAAATAATGTAATATACCTTTGGTACTTACCCAAGTATAACTAGTTCACCGTAACGCAAACGGGGCTTATCATGACCATCGCCGCCGTCTTCAGCCAGTATGGGAGATTCTGTGCCGTCGGTGCTTTAAAATAGAAAATAGAAAAAGAAGTTTATGATAGTTGTAATAAACAATTAGGCCAAGCCTTTCCATCTCCATTCATCTCTGTCTCGGTTTCTATCCCTTTCTCCCTCTCTCTCTTAATAATTTACACATTACATTTTCATGACTCAGTTTATTTGTCTCTATCTGTATGTGTGTAGCTGAACTTAAGTTAACTTACAGCTCCGCCATAATGCTGAATGGCGCTCCATTGTGTCGGTTTTTTGTTGTTGTGTGTTATGCAAGAGCCTTAGTAAAAATAAAGTAATACAACAAAGAAAATGTATATGTACATATATGTATCACTAGCTTTTTTTCTTGGCCATGCAGCATATGTAAAAAGCTAAGAGCAAGACAAGAAACAATTTCAAAAGTAAAATGCCAAAGAAATTGCTCATTTTCAAGTTCTTTTTTCCAGAATTTCAAATGAGAAAGATATTTGAGAGGGCCAGAACCCAGGCCCAGGCCCAGCTCAGTTGGCGTCGCCATTTCGTCTGCCTCGTCTGTCAAGTGCAAAAAAAAAAAAAAAAGCAGTTGGCCTTTTGTCATTTAAGTTTATCTCTTTCTTTCTCTGTGTATTTCTCCAAACGCTCTTCCCGTCCCATCTCTCTCTCAGTCACTCGTCTTTCCGTTTGAAGATGAAGTCATATAAATGTCGAGTGAAAAGTTTTTGTGGTGCACAAGTTACCTGCTAAGCTAAGCATAAGCCAAAAACTAATAATTATTATAATTAGTATTATGCAAAATTTATGGGTGAACTGCAAATTTCGGTTAACTATTTTCCATTAATGGAATTACTTAAGCTTAGCTTCTTATTTTGATACTCTTTTTGCTTCTCTTCCTCAAGGGGATATACGAAATTTTTCACAAAAAGGAAAAAATTTATGCAAACTATTTAAAATAATTTAAAAAATTTCAAAGGATACCTTTGCAGTTCCTTCTCCCGCTTAGTTCTAAGAAACTAAGAATCAGAAATTGCAATCTCTCATTTTAGATAATTGCTACTGGATATTAGAAAACCGGCGCCTGTTCCCAATTTAACTTTTTTTTAATGCAATGCTCATCTTTCTCATTTAATTTTTTGTTTTTTGAAGGGGCGGGCGCATCATAAACTTATTTACAGCAATCTAATAAACCAGCACGGCGCCGCCGGTTCCCACACACCCAAGAACCACCCACACGCCCACTCAAATTGAAGGGGAAGATACCCACAGGAGGGGTTGAATAGGGAAGGGGAACGCTGCTGTATGAGTGACTGCTTTGGGGGTTGCATTGATTTTTGCTCGTTGCATTTTAACTTGCTCCTCGTTTTGTATGTGCTGCTGCAGACGGGTTGGGATGGGCCAGAGATGGGCTAGGAGGGATCAACGTGGTGGGGAGGCACTTGAAATTGTGCAGTGCAGACAGTATTTCAACCCATCATTGTGAGGGTGGGTGGGTGAAGGGCAGACGCGTGGTAAGGTGCAAAATAAACCCATTGCCTCTTCTCAGTCACTTTTTCTTTGTAGCTGTCTCGTCGTCTGTCTTTCCGTCTCTGCTTAGGCATCAAATTAGCGCTTCAAGCTTTAGTTAGACACACATGCATATAGATGTATGTATTTGTATATACTTTTATTAATATATAATAAAGATATTGTAATATGCAGCACTCAGAATGAATCCTCTTTGCCTCTTTCAAGGATTCGTTGACCGTTCAATCGCTTTAAATAAGTCATTGCATTGGAATTCGCATTTCCATGTACATACATATATATATATATATATGTACGCATATATTTATGGGAATTTAAAGAAATAAATTTTCTATATTATTTTATCAGGCAGTCGCATTGAAAGTAACCATGACAATGAGGGATTTCTATCTAATCTGCACAATTTCGAGGAAAAAAGTGAAGCCATAAAATTAATATCATACGCGTCTGTCGATATTCTGACATTATATTGATATTATAGAACAAATATTAGAATTTTGAACCGACTTCACCTCATAGCTTTATAAGGCTTTGCATATTCTTGTCTTGTTAACAATAATTGCAGGCTAATTATCTTGACACTTAATTACATACACACACATTTGAGAGACAAAAGGAGCCATCAAAGGCCACCCAAGCAAAAGACAGCAACAGAATTGGTTTAAATTAATTAAACCAAGTAGAAGCATAATAGCCAAGGGAATTCATTTGTGTGTCATATGGATCGAAATGTTTTCAAATTAAATTTCATTAGCAAACGAAAATTTCAGGACGAGCTGAATGTGAAGTGAAAATTTAAGTAAATATTTGGGCAAGAAAGCCAAACAACAAACCATAAACAAAATGAATAGAGGTAGAGCTTTCAATTGAGAAAAGTTTCAACATGTGTGTGTGTGTACATCAATGGACCATCCCTATAGGGCAATGCCTTAATTAAAACCCAACATAAATCTCAATTACATATGTATATCCCCCACTCAATTAAACAGAAAAAAATAACCGAAAATCTTGTGGGTTTTCATCTATGAGGGTTAAATCATACAACTATACACATTTTATTGATTTCCAAAGAATAATGGCAACAACAACAAAAACAACAACCACAACTATTTGCATACATTTCAATTTCGTAGCTAACTCAGAAATGAGAATCATAAGGGTCTTCTATACGTCTTGCACACCCCAGCAAATTCTCATTCGATGGAGTCATAATGATAGCGAAGATAGATACATGTAAATAAATTGAAGAAGAAATGGAAAAAGAGTCTTAGACTCAGTACTCTAAAACAATGTTAGTGTTGGGAAAACATTTAGATGGATCAGAGATCGAATCTTCAATCAGGATGGATCAGGGATCGAATCTTACAATCAGCTAACAAGATACCTCAAACGAAACATGAAACTGAAAGGTTTCTTCTATATGCTATATCGTCATACTAAGTTTCCGTTATGTCTAAACTCAACATTCTATGTGACCAACTTTTGAGCCAAACAAATATATGTCCACATGCAAAGGTAGAGGGCGGGGTTAAAGTAAATACAAATACAAATATTCATGGAGTTATAGTCTCAACGTATCCATGAGATACCACATGCCGGCAAAGTCTCCCTACTCGTTGCTTTAGTGCTTTTTTTTTTTGTTTTTGTTTTTGTGTTTTTTTGCTTTTTTTCCAGATACCGACAATGTGTGTATGTAGCTACAACAATATAAGTATATATATGTAAGTATAATACATAAGTATTTGTATCTATGTCTGCCGGCATTGTTTGGCTAAATCAATTTTTTCTGTGTTTGTGTGTGAAGGCTACGAGTTTCGATGACGGCTAGAAGGAGGAGGTGGAGCAGATGGAGGAGGCGTCAGTTGCCGTGGAAAAGGGCGTAAAAATGTATTTCATTATATAGTTGCTGGCTGGGGTGTTGTTGCTCCGACATTGCATGACAACGTTCTCACATCGATTTTCTTTGCCGCATGCAAAACTAAATAGGAAAAAGCCGGACCAACTGAACAACCAAGCGACCGACAATCGCATTACAATAAATTTTCAGCTCAAAGGCCAAGTCAAGCCCCCCGGCCTCCATTACTCCGCCATTCAGTGGAAAATAGCTAAGTGCAGGACCCAAATCAGGGCACATTGCATCAGGTATACTCTATGTACATATATATACCGATCTCTTTTCGTGCGCCACAGCTAAATGTCAAGGGGTCGCGCGGTTTATGCAATTTAATTTGATTATTACCCTAGAATCTACATGGTGGTATTTATGCACTATATATGCATTCATTTGATTAGCTTGGACTTTAAAAGCAGCTGAAAGGCTTTTAGCGTTGTCCTTTTTTAATTGCGTTTAACTACATACGTGGGGATAAAGGAGTGAAAGAGATAGAGAGAGAGGGAAGGAGTTTCGTTCATGGAGGTCAGTTAATTGCTACAAAACAAAAGGCCATTATTATTTATCTTATATGAAATTCTCCTTTTTCTCAGATTGAATTACGAAATGCATTCAATTTTACACATTTAAATTCATTTTGATAAATTTTGCAAGATAGTTTTCAAATTGGTTTTGTTAATTTTTCATGATATTCTTAAGTAATTGTCTTATCAATAATAAATTTTATTTTATAGCATTGTGATGTTGTTATGGGAAAACATTTTTCGGGCAATGTACATTTTGGTTGGCACATTTTTCTTTCTTTTTATGCAGCAAGTCGATGGAAACAATTTTTCTTTTTTTTTTTTTGTTCGTATTCTTTTTTTAGACAAGTTTTTCCATGGCAGCTGCACCTTCTTGGGCTTCGTCTTCTTCTTGTTTTGCCCTACTTAGTGCTGCATGTATGCCGAGAGTGTGTGTGTGTCTGTGTGTGACATTTGTGGTCCAACCGAGTATCGTGTTTTATATATAACTTTCATAAATCTCTGCGTTTTGCATGTCAAGACAGCAACAACAAATAACAACAACAATATCAGAAAAACGAAGCAAACAAAATTGTGAAGTTGACTCTATTTGCTAAGCGGCGTCTATCTTCGCCTCTAAGAAGCGCAAACATAAAAGAGTATTTGAAAATCTATTTAAACAAAATGTGTTGGCTAGGGAAAAACATTAAAGAAAAATTCATAGATTTAACTAGAGTGATGACTTTTAAATAACCTGTAAAACTATTACCAACTAGCGAATACGACTAGAGAAATCAATGAGATTTCAGTTATTTAAAGCCATAACTGTAATCTTATTTTGGCCACAAGTGTCAATGAATTACCAAAGGTGTGGAAAAGCATTTGCATAAGAGCTTAAGGATTTAATTGAATTTGAATATTACAAAGAGCTTAAATTCAAGCATTTCAGCATGTCAGACTGTTTTTAGTTCGATTTGAGTTCAATCACCCAAATGGAATTTATATGCCTTTTAAAATTATAAAAGACAGGGTATCTATAGATAGTTTTGGTTTGCTTGAAATTTGAGAAGATTTAATGCTGAGAATTGAGAAGGAAACGAAAAAATATGCATGCAGACATATTCCATAGTCCAGGAAAGTGCAATGGACAAGCAAAAACCATGAACAAACAGCCAAGAACAATGGGACACTTTCTGCAGGTGCTGCTGGTGCCACCAACAAGAAACGAAGGGGGAAATATGAAAAAGCAGGTGTTTTGTTACCAAAATTGTATGGCCAAGTGTGTGTGTGTGTGTGTATGTGCCACCAACTCTCAAGTTCAGCTTCATTCATATTCCAGAGCGTTGTCTGTGAGTGTCTCTGTGTGTGTGACCACAGCTGTTTGCATTTCAAGAATGAAACTCTCGTCGATGCGAAAGAAAACTTGTTTCGCCAGCAAAAATATATTTTTTTGAGGCATAAACCATAGAACAACAACAAGCAGGCAACAAATTGCAGAGAGCATAAACCATGCAAAAAAGAACCAAAAGACCAGAACAACAGACTCAGAAACGAAACCCTGTTTATAAAATCGAAATAATGTGAGAAATTAAGACGGACGCAAAGCAAAATGGCCAAAAAGAACAAGCAGATACGAAAGAGAGACAGAGAGGAAGGGAGGGATACGATATACACATAATAAAGCTCACATTTTTTGGGTTGGTTTTGTATCTTTAAGATACATTTTCGTTTTTGTCGACAGCTGTTAAGGGGCCCTACTAACACGGTAAATAATATGCAAATTGAAACATTTTTTCTGTCTCTTTGGTTAATTTCTAAACAGCTTTTCTTTAACTAGCTAACATAACAATACATAGTTGTCTTTTTTTTGCTTTTTTACTTTTGTTTGTTACATAATCAGCACAAAATTTCATTTTGGCTTGTTGTTTGTTGTTTGGCGATGTGTATTTTGTTTTTTGCATAACTTTTGTTTATGTTCAACAAGCATTTTTTTTTTGTTTTCTTCTCTTTCTTTTTTTTTCATTTTAATCAGCTGCTGCTGTCGCCGCTCCCATTTGGGTTTGTTTGTTTTCTTAGCTGCCTCATGTGGCAGCACGACTCGCAACTATTTCTGGTCTTTTTTTTTTGGGAGTTGTTTGTTGTCTGGGTCTCTCTTGGCAAACAAATTTGGCATCCAGAGTTTGCACTATGTATGTATGTAGATACACAAATCACCCACCATGAAACCAGGCGACAAAACTCTAACCAACACTCATTCTAAGACTTGGCTAAAAAGAAATCCAGACAAAGATGATACAAAAGTGAACTATGACAATGGTTCAAACTGTGGTTCCCGCAATTAGTTGGCTTTTAAAATGCCATAAAAGAGGAAACAAGAGAGTAAACGTTTTCAAGATACATATCTGTACAAAGTTTTTCAACCATGATCTCAACTAAAACATTCTGGCATATAATTTTAGTTAATGCTTTATAAATGCAACTAGTTCAGAAGTCTAGCAATTCGTTTCAACTATACTTTATTTATATTTCTTTCTAAGTGGAGTTGGCAGTGCTCTTTTGAGGGTGAGAGGGAGAAGTTTTCATTAGCCTTACTAATAGCTAACTTACTTTATGTTATTATATGTTTATGTTCACATTCTTAAACAAACTTCAAATACCCTTTACAAGCGTATAAAACGGATTAATTTGGGCAAACTCCATGTCAGTTTTCCCCTCTTTGATTTTACCTACATATTTGACTATTTTTGCCTGACAGTTTTCAGTTGTTTTGCGCTTGTTTCTGCCTTTTGTAATGGTGCTTGGTCTGTCTTAATTTGTTTCTCTTTTCCGTATTCGTTTTTGTTTTGTTGTTTTTGGCTAAAAATAAAACCACGAATTGTAAGCAAAAAGCAACCCATTTCTTTGCTAATAGTTTCGCTTTTCATTTGTGGAGTAACTCGGCCGATATCCTCTATCCACCATTCCCAAGTTAATGCCTGCCTTTGGAAAAAAATGCTCTCCTTTGTCTTGATTTTTGTTTTGTTTTTTTTTGGACTGACTCCAATTGCCATTGTCTATAATGATGAACATTTTGTGGGTCGACGGCATGCCGGAAGAGAAGTAAAACCACATCGAACTAAATGAGGGGGCTGGCTACTAACATAAAAATCGAAATGTAAAACGAACTTTAAGTATTGGCTTATAAATATACATATATAGTAAGTATTTCGAGGGTAAGGTATACTATAGTAAGGCAAATGATCATCATCAGTCTGCAGTTTGTCATCTAAATGCCAACGTCGCAGTTAATGAAAAGCATGAATATGCTAATTTCCCTCTCTTTCTTTATTTTGTTTTATGACTAAACGTCGCATTATTGCGCTGAGAGCAATTTTAATAAACAAATGCTAAGTGCCGAGGAGCTCTATGTGGCTCTGGGGGCAATAGAACAGAACTGAACTGAACTCAACTGCCTGGCGATGCGTGATTACGAAATTAATTATGAGCTTAGCGGCGTAAATGAGATATTTCTACAATTCCTATGCATAGTTATTCAGATACATTGTAATGAGACAACCGCGGGGCGAGGCCCCATCCATACTACTACTTCATTACTGCAATTAATTTCTTATTTCTGTTCCGCCTATCGATTGACTTGCACGAAATTGACAAAATGAGATCAGCATCAGGGTCAAAGGAAACAAATTGCTTTCAAATGCATGTCTGAAAATTTCATCATCACACTTACTACTATTATGACGTCATTCACACTATTTATGCATTTATGGCAAAATCGATAAGAAATTTAAGTTTTAAGATAAGAAACAAATAAAAAACGCTGAAATGTTAATTCAGTTAAATTCATAGGTACAATATCCAGTTTGTTACCCTAAACAATCTTTAATACATATTCTAGCAAAGGTAACAGAAATATGTACTTGTAATTACTTTTTTTTTTTTATTTCCATAATTCATTTGTTATAAGTACAAACAAGTAAAAATACGATTTTAATCATAGTATGAGATACTTTTCCCTTGTTGTAGATCTTTATAATTGAAATGGCAAAATAATTGCCCATTCTGATACTTAAAAGATGGCCATTTGTTTTTTTTCGCTTTATACCTGCTAAATGTAAGTAGATGATAAACTATTTTAAACATTTCTCAAAACAGCTTTTCCATTAATTTGCAATTAGATTTGTCAACTGGTTAACTGGTGGTTTTTTAAACTAGCTTACTTTTACGTAAAAGAGATAATAAGTTTTACAACGCCTTTTTTTTTTTAGATGTTTATTCTATTTCAACTCCGATTTGACATTTCTTTTTGGCAGTGATTTAGGTACTTGTTAAATTATTAATAATTGTTTAACATTAATTGGTAAGAGAGAAGCTGAACCCGCCCACACCTTGTTAAATATAAATGCCAGCAATTATGGTAGATCTCACCCCAGTTATATCTATAATATGTATTTCCACAAGCCCAAATTTACACGATATCTGCAGGTTGTTAAACTCATTAGCGTTCAAAAAAGGCACCGAAAATATATAAGTATATTCATTCAACCTCAAGCAGAAGGCAAAAACGCAAAAGTTCTAACCATTTTTGTGAATTCCAATACACTAACAAAGAGAGTATATTCATTATTGACAGTTGTTGGCAGTGCCACATATAAATGCAGTCACTAAAGGGACTTAAAGAAGTTGACCTCTTTTATTGTCACTCTGTTTAGTAATTCTAGTTTTTGAAATGAAAGAGTATCGAGTCATTGAATTGCCCTATTCAAATTTGCCTGGGCCTCTGTTTCGGCTTTTTTGTGTTATGTGGGTGGAGGAGGTTCGTCTCATTTATAGTTGGGCTTGAAGGCACTTAATTACGTCGGCGGAGTTCGCCCTAATGAGCAAACGGAAATTGAAACTGTTTTTGGCACTGTTTAAATAGACGTTTAAAACAAACACACACAAAAATGACATAATTTTTAGCAAAATTATTACCCAAATACACCTATCAATTAAATCACTTTAAAGTTAAGGTGCAAATGAAAAAAAGTAAAAGAGAAGCTAACACTTTATACTATAAAAAGATTGTTGAAAGATAGACATACATATATATATATAGATGCGTGACTGAAATCGTTATGACATAATGCCACAATAGCAAAAATAGTTATATTAAACTCTCTCATACACATACACACACACACAGACTAAAACACACACACACATATGCATGTGTTGTGAATTTTCTAACAATAAATAATAAATGCCAAGGCAGGTTAGGTTGGCTTAGTTGTTTTTGGGTCTGCATTTGTGTAAGCCACATAACTGACAACGCGACGCCTCATTAGATAAAAATCGTTGGAAAAAGCAACACTCTTTATGAAGAAAACCAAATTAAATTAGACTAGAAGAAAAACTGTCACGAGAAATTATCAAGAAACTATTATCTATAGAGTGAAGTTGACTTGAGTTACACTCAACAACGACAATCGACGAGGCGTAAAAGACTATTGACCTACTTTGTTTTTTTTTTTCCGGGGGTCTGTGTAATAAATAAAATGAAACGAAGAACTTCCATTTGGTCACCCATAGATCAATCATTAAATGTGCCCAAAATCTAAGTGAAAATCCTATGCACTTATATATACCCTGACAAAGAGAGAGGAAAGAGGGGTAGTTTAAAATTAATATACATTTTACAGAAGAAAAAAAACACTGTGATATTTATTTAAGTCCAGTGAGTTAAAAGGGAATACTTTCTATACAGTTCGAAAGTAAACATTTCACTTTCGTTTTCTTTTAGTCGTTTTCGAGTTGAAAATAAATGACTAGAATGGTAACAAATTTTACAGTATATTTATAAATGCCTTTATTGCAATACCCATTGAAAAGTCTTTGTATTTTTCTTTCAAAATAGAAGAGTATTTGTGATTCAAGTTTTATTCGAGAAATAAAATCCATGATTGCATTTATCAGTGGCATTTGTTCTTGGTCTGTTTTGAATTGTGGCTAGCTGCTATTTATGGACGCCTTGCGCACCTCAACGGCACCGGGAGAGGCATCGGAACCGGCAGAGTCTTGGTACTATATGGCACTCCTATACTCCACTCCATTTAGCCCCGAAATCAAAAGAGGAAAAAACAAAGTATGGCTCTATTTTTGGCAGCATTTTAAGATTTATGATCAAACGTCTGCCACACTGACAGTCAATTCAGTTCAGTTCAGTTCAGTCAGCCATGTTTACACACATTAATTGCTATGGACGGGCAACCGAGAGGAACAGAGAGCAAAAGACAACAGGAAATGCTCGGCCGGCGGTTGGAAATTGGATTTTTTCTTCTTTTTTGATATTTTTTTTTGTTTTTTTGGTTAGTCTTCAACCTGGTACTGACTCTGACTCTGACCGTGGTTACTTGGCTATGGCCATAATCAAGGCAATTTAATAATATGTTACGCTGCAACACAGTTTCCACCTGCAAGCAACAAACTTGCAACCAACCTACCAGCCAACCAACCAGTCAGGCTCCGCACAGCTCAAGCTCAGGTTCAGTCCATCTCCATGGTAGATAGTTCTTCTTTTTTTCCCCTTTTCCTCCTTTTTTTTAGCCAGGCAACTTGATTAAAAATTATATATATGCGCAACGCGACGCATGCGTAGAGAAGCCGATAAAATTGTTGATATCACAAACAAAAAAGCAAAACACAAAAAAACAAAATAAAAAATCAAAGCAAAAAAAAAAGACTACGTGACATTCAGTCAAAGAGAATTTTTGCGCATTAGAAAAGTCTTTGACTCGGTGTCTAAGTTTCTCTCCTTCGCTATGGTTTGTTAGTAGTGACTGTTGAATACCCTGCATTCAATTGGTAGTAGGAAACAACTTTTTTAGATATTTTATTCTTGGAAGAGGCAAAAGGTGAATAATTTAACTTCATATTTGTTTGAAATTTTACTTTTAAAATCTGAATAAAGTTTTCCCCCTCATTATTTCTCGCGTGTAGTTTATCGTACAAAGTTTTTAGTTATCCCATGTTATTTAATTATGACTAATAAATTGAAATCCAACATGTTGGACCGCCTACATCGGAAATTAGGTGCGTCTGAGTTGTCTGTGGGTGGTTTAAACACATTTCAACTGTAGGTTGATTGCTGGTGCATGAAGACCTACTCCAGCAATTATGTTTTCGATTTTGTATAGACTCTTCTTGGAATATTCATATATACATAGGGTATAAGGGGCGGTAGCAGCTGCATAAAGGGCAAGCAGCACTTTGCTTTCGTTGTGGCGGCTGATGCTGCTGCTGCTGGAGGTACATACATACAGCAATTTTGCACGTAATTCGTCACGTAGCGAAAAAAAAAAAAAAAAAGGAAAAAAAATTTATATGCTGCTGTTGTTGTTGTTGTTGATTATGCATTGAACATTTTTGCAGGCAATACAATCTGCATAGAGCTCCAACCATCCAACCAAACAGCCATTCACTCAACCATGCCTCTCCAGAGTGCTCCAGCTGCTGTTAGCTGATTGCAGCCGGCCGCAGGCCATCAGAGCGAAAGCCAGTAAAAATATATCTACATACATGTATGAACATATTAAGGTATCAACAATTGCAAAATAAAAAACATTCGTGAGCTCAATTATTGTCCAAATTGAAATGAATATACAAAGTGTAGATACATCCACCCCCCACCAAACATGTGTACAAGGCAAACGCCCTTTTAGAGCCAGCAAGCAAGCTGGTTCAATGACATTCGCCCTCAAAAAATAATAGCATCCCAAAAAATTAGTATTGCATAAAAGAAAATGTGTCAATCAACCGAACTCCAAAGAAAGCCACAAAGTTTAAATGTCAAAGGTCATCTAACGGTCATAACATATACATATGTACATATATATTTACATAGCTGGCAATTGTGCACATTTAAGGTCAGACACGGAGCAAACCGTCTATATTCCAGAAAAGGCAAAAGTTAAAAGCTTATCGAATTGAATTCATACTATGCTTAGTATATGTATGTGTCTCTATTTATGTACATACTTATTATCATGAATCTTTTATTCAAATCATTTTGGCTAAATTTATGGAATTGACACGGCCAACTGAAAGATGCGCACAAACTTGTTATCAATGCATGTAATTGGAAAATGGTTTCTTGCATTCGAGACTAAGTCAATTAGTCATAAAAGCAACATGACTTCTTTCGAATTCTTTGTCATCAAAACCAAATACATTTACATACATACATTGCAAAAGTAGTGCTTAGGTAATTACACACATTTCTTAAGAATATTATTATCTTCAAGTAATTCACGTATTCCATTGCCCCTTTTTTTAGCTCTTTAGCGATTCATATGAAGCTTCTTTTATTTTCAGCCTATTATGAAAAAAAGTTTATAATTATATTTAGCAAATGAAAGCAAGACAACGTTCTATCAGTCAGATAAATTTCCAAAAACCATGGCTCATGGGAATTCGATTCTGGTTATTATGATGACTCCTTCATTCCATAGTGCAATTCTGAGTAACGATGCATTTATTATCAAACGAAATAAACATGCATCATAACTGAAGTACTGTAAGTATGTTTATTTTCATATCAAATCCCAAGCCCCAAGACCTTTAGCAAGAAAATTCCATTTAGACTGATGAGCAGATCGAGAGAGAAGGAGTTTGTGAGGAGGAGTTTGTTGTCAGTATTGCCATCTGTGTTGCTGATTATGTCATTGCATAGGAAAGGTTAGATTTGGTCGGGGACTAGAGTGTAGGTTTCAATCACATTATAATCATTATGTGTTTTATGGACAGACTAGGAAAAGAGGACAGAAAACGGGCAGACGACGTGAGCGTAAACGACATGGCAATTCAAATATCACGACAGTTAATCGCACAACCGTCAAAACGTCCTTTTACCAAGTCAAAATGTCAAATGGCAACAGTCATTAGTTATTGGGGAAATTTATTTTGTATTTTTATTCTGTTTACAGTGCCGCCCCCTGGCGACCTAAAACCTTGTTTAGCATACATACAAATGTTTCTCGTTTATTCTTTTTTGTTGCTATTTTAATTTTATTAATGCAACAAACGGTTTTTCTTTCCGTTCTAGTTTTCCAGAGTGTGTGTTGGGCCTCTGCCCAAGTGGGGGAGGTGGGAAGTGGGTTTATACTGGGCCCTCAAGGCTGCAAAATGCCAAGAATTTGTCGATTCGATTATGTTAAGTGTGTTTGTGTGTGTAAGCAAGTGAGTGTATGGGCGGGCAAAGGTTATACTCGTGTAAAGGAAAAGGGGGAATTTGAGGGAATCGGGGGTCTGGCTAGCGGCACTTTTTCAAAAAACAAAAACCATTAGTAAATTTTACCATGGCGCACTTTCAATTTTTTTGTTTTGTTTTGCCAACTCCAAATTGGGAACGGATATTGACGCAAAGCTTCAAAAACTAAAAACTTTTGTTTCTTCTATACATACATACATACATATGTATGTATACATATGGGGGGAAGCTATAACCTAAATTTTCTGTTCATGGCCATATGTAAAGTTTTATTTCGTTAGATTTCCGTGCGCCTTTTTACAATTTTGAACCGATAAGCGGAAAGTATACTAACGTTTTTCTACAAATTCTTATCAAACTAAAAACAAACAAATTAAATTATATTTTCAATTTAATTTGCTTTGTTTTATATTTTAGAATTAATCATTAAAACAAATCTTTGCTTATCAATTATTACAGTTCCTGTTTTTGTCAACGGAAAACCACACTTTTAGTTGCAATCGACAACAGAAATAACAGAAAATAGATAAAAAAGATTTTATTTTTAAACTTATTAGCCTTATATGTAATTCGATTGTTAATTTCTTTGCTGCAGTCCCAAGTTTATAAATTAACGAAGCGCTTTATGGTCGCCCTTTTGGGCTGATGATCAAAACGTTTGCCAGACCTAAATGATTAATGCATGCAAATGCCTCACCTTTTTAAGCTGCTTATGATATCAGCATATTTATAGATATAATCCTATACAATTTTCTCTCTTTTTTTTGATCAAAATTAATATTTGTAAGATAAGGTAATCAATACAAAATTACTAAACCAGCTGAAGAAGAAAATAAGTAATGCAAATTATAAAAAATCATGCTGACAAATCAACTAAATGCGCCAAATGACAAAACACTTTCGAGTTATCGACCGCAAAAAGTTATATGGCCATAACTACCTACATACATACATATGTACATAACTATCTTTGGATATTTGTTCAATGAATTCTTAAATCGTTAAAGCGTGCAGATAATTTATATTTAATTGCAGCAAACTTAACATGATGGCAAATGCGAAGGCAATAGTAACCGTGGGATGAGGTGGAAGGAGAGCTAAAAATCAATTTCTCATGCATTTGTAATGCAAATGCTATGCCGCCCGATATGGCCAAGTCGTGTTACAGGCCCCACAAACTCACAGACACACACACACACACACATAATTCAATTCAACCATCTATCCATCCATCCATCCATCCAATACAATCCATGACATCGACGAGTAGCCAGCAGCAGCTTCAATCCGTTGAAGAAAAACCGCAAAATGCGTTGACAAGTGCAGTGCACACACGCAGATACAAGAGACAGACCGACAGACAAACTGACAGACCGAGCACCTTGACGTATGGGACATGGGATTTATGGATGCGAGACGAGATACAAGAGCGGGAGCTAAAGTTGAAGCGGAATGGAAACGGGAGCCATGTCAACAACACACTCAGTTGACGTTGTCGTCAATAATCAGACGCTGAACCCAAACCAGAGAGAGAGAGAGAATGATAGGAACGCAGTTGAGTCTCTGGTCGCCGGTCTCTTCGTCTCAAGGCGACAATGACAGTCGACAAGTTGCATTTCTTTTCATTACTTTTGTTTGGCTTTGACTATTGCGACGAGGTTCATGTTTTTCTTTTTCTTTTTTTATGGTGTTTTTTTTTTTTTTTTTTTGTTGCATTGTTTACGGCGGCAATTGCAATTGCCATAATCAGTGCAAAAAGGCAGCCGCCGCCGCCGTCGTCGTCATTCAGCAGACAAAGGCCAAGTGGCTATGTCACTTTCACAGGGGGAGGGTTCGGTAGATTGGGTGTCGAAGAGCAGGCAAAAGCCCACCTGGAAAAGCTGGTCAGCGACATTGCCAACATTGCCTCATCGCGAGTTGCAACCGAACCAGTTTTGAACTTATCGTTTCTTTTCTTGCATGTGGTATGTATGCATGACGCATGCCACCAAGTTGTTTTTCTTTCCCTCTCTCTTTCTCACTCTCTTGGCCCGATGATTTAATCGGTTTGACTTTCAAAGATCTCTGAGAGCTTTGGTTTTTCATTGGAAAGCAAGAAAACGACATAAGAAAAAACAAAAGTGATCTTGAGGAGTTTGCCTTATCTACCAACCTCTTGAATGAACCAGAGACAGAAACAAATTGTACAAAAGTATAATTTAGTTTAAATAGTAAAATATGTTTTATTTTAGCATATTATAAGCACAAAAGACTGCATTGGCTGTTAAAACTAAACAACATTTAATTACTAGCTGGTTTAATATAGTGACCCAACCATTTTATGAAACTAGTGATTTATTTGGTTTCTTTTAATCATTTCACTTTCGTTAACACACACACACACACACAAATCGGATAAATTGATGAATGTTTTTCAAGTTATTCGCTCGATTGTTGTCTATTAGTTGTAACAATTAGGCTTTTTGTGGTTATTTTTTTTGTTGTTGGCTTTGTGTGTGTTTTTTTTCTTCTCTTAAATAAAAGCATTTTCATGTTTTAATCACTGATCTGCCTCAACAATTTATTCGTTAATTGAGGCAATTTCATGGCTGTTTTACTAGTCCATGTGATGGCGTTCAATCAGGCAACTGACGAACATAAGATGAACTTTTTTTCATCTGAAAATGGGAACACAATTGAATATGATTGCAATTTACTTCAACTTGATGGGGCAATCACAGACACACCTGTGTTAAAAACCTTGTCAGGTAAACATGAAGATAAAAAATAAAACATAAAACATTTTCTTTGTTTTTGAACTTTGATTTTTGCTAATCTTTTTTAATTTTTAAGCCAAACTAAAGATAAATTTCTTGGTAATCACAAAAAGATGCATGTACAGAAATAGAACATTTGTATGTACATTAATTTTGTTTTCATTTAATCTAATCAGTCCACTCCATCCAACAATCCACATTCAACTCGTGTATTTTAGATATAAATTCTCAAATGTACACCATAAACCATACTAGAATTCGTTTATGTTCCATTTTAGCCACCTACCGGATGCAAAAAAGTAATAAAATAAAATACCCATTTTAATTTTATACACCCATCGTGTTAAATGGTATATTAAAGCCGCCAAAATGTATGTAACAGACTGAAAGAAGCTTCTCCGATCCCATCAAGTATATATTTTCTTGATCAAGATCAACAGCCGAGTCGTTTTAGCCATGTCCGCCCGTTCGTTAATTCTGGAGTTGGCTAGTTAGAAATAAAGTGCTTGGATTTGCTAGTCAATCTGTAATTTTCAATTCTATTAGGTTGTTCAAGCGAGAATGTTTTTATCCAAATTTTTTGTAAGCATTCTTTTGGTGCTAGAATTTAGCATCAACACCATTGCTGGGCAATGGAACATTAACAATAAAACGGATGCTGGGTTCGAATTTCTAATCACTGGTGGCTATAGGCCGAAAACCAACCTTCTGGTTAAATTCATAGTATCTGTGCAAGAGAAAACGGAAAATATGCTCATTGGTGAAAGTCATTTCTGTGCTGGTTCCATTATCTCAACAAAGACCATACTTACAGCGGCCCATTGTTGTTTTAAGTTGTAAATATCATGTTTCAACCATCACCAATCTGTTTCACAAATGCTGTTGTCTTTTTAGTCTTGAAAACAGGATTTTTAGACCCGATGAATTAATAGTAGTGGCCGGAACGCAACGTCGTCTTTTGAGCACAGCAAATACTCAGATATTGGAATTGGATAGGGTTATACCAAGTCCAAAATATGGATTTGTAACACATGAAAGCGATGTTGGTATTTTAAAGCTCAAAAATGATATAAAACTTATCAAAGGATTCGTCGACATCGTACCAATGGCAGATTCAGCACCACAAATCGACACAAAATGCACTGCAATTGGTTGGGGCAATGTTATACAGGTGGGTGTCGAGTGATCTTTCCAGTCGAATAACTGAACTCACGTAAATTTGTAATGACGCCAGTTTGGACCTATGCCCGATGACGTTCTTAATGCCGATTTAATTATTAGAAATGAATCGGAGTGCGCAACCCTAGATCCTCCAATCCCAAAGGGTGCTATATGCGCGAGAAATGATAATTATCAGACTGAGTGCTGTAATGGCGATTCTGGAGGCCCAGTGTTCTGTAATGACAAACTTGCAGGCATTGTCTCATATGGAGACGGTTGCGGACGATCCACTAAGGGTGGCGTTTACACAGATGTGTATTACCATCGCGATTGGATTGCAATGAATGCGGCGAATTATATTAGCCGATCAATCGATACGCTAATGCTGTTGCTCTTAGCAATTATTAAGCTGGCAATAAATAGTTAAAACTTTCAAAATGTACAAATCTGAAAAGTTTTTGAGAATCATACTAAAAGAGTCTCGATATACCCAATTTGGTAGCTTTAAATACTAATAATTGGGAAAATACCAGATTATGGCATGTATCTAGACTCCGTTTATAACAAATGGATTCAAGTCAATATACTTTCAACAGACACATTGGGTTTCTTATCTATTAAATGTTGGCTTTGTCCTACTTTTTATGTCAACAAAAGTGCAGACCCAATCAATAGGAATAATAATAATAATAGAAGGGGAAAAATAATGATACCTTCTTTTGTGGTACATCCTCAAGCTTGAGAACTGCGCAACGTTGTATATACACACTTACATGTATATATTGGCAAAAATGTGGGTCAACAACAATAACAACCAATAAATGCTACAATATGCTTCGTATGTGTGTGTAAGAGCGCCTTGTTGCAGTTGCAAATCAAAACCCAACCCAACATCGACCAAATTGTAATATATAAATATATATGTATGTATATAGGAGCGCCTGCTTACTCAACACCCTCACCACCACCCAACCACCATCTATTCCTCCATTCATCGTCGCCACTTTTCGTAGTCATCGTCAGTTTGTTCATCAATTTTTGTTTGCAATTTTGAAAATTGCGCGAAAAGTTTTACGCGCATTACACACACACATATACACACTTGCATACACACTACTTGGCATTCCATTTCATAGCATGCCATGCAAACATGGTCCATTAACACTCCAACTAATGCAATTACGCACTAACTAACGTGGAAATTATGCAAGTAAACAGTTTAATTGGGTCACCAAAATGGGCACACACCACACACACAAACACAGACAGTCACAACAATAACGCGACCAACGGGGGATCCAGAATATATATGTATATGTATGTATATGTGTGTGGAAACTAACTAACCACCCAGTTAATCTCCGTGTATGAGGGTAGCCAAGTGGGAATCGAGCAGATTGCTTGGCTGTGAAGCCTAACCGCAGTTGGAATAGATAATGAGAGTTTGCGGCACGAGCAGTGAAAGAAATGAAAATTATTATCCATACATAAAACGATTCCCCCGGAAGCCACAAAATCCGCAGGCAAATCACAAAAAAAAAGTGTTTTCAATTTTTCTATATTGTAAAATTTCATTCTATTGACCTAATCTACTTAGTAATAACTTTTTATTCTCATAAGAATTTATATTCATTATTCTATCCGATTAAATAAATGATTCTAATTCACTTAACACCGAAAATTGTCATTAAAGCTATAACATTAAGCACTTAATTATCAGGCACAATATTTAAAACCCTTTAAAAGCTCGGATTGATCAAAGCTATCATCTGTCAGATATAGAATTTTTCACTGCCAGTGGAAATAGATGGATTTGTACCCACAATTCGGCTACAAAATTTAACCTTTATGTGCCAAATCACAAAGAAAATTATAAATATAAGCTCAATCCACTTGATAAATACTTAAGAAAGAGTTTCTTTCCACGGCATTGTTTCTTCTATCTACTTGAAATTGCAAATTTAGGCGAATTTGGAGTATGCCCTCTACCAAAGTGAATTAAAATCTAATCCCACGCCAATTTTTTTTGTGAAGAATGTTAACTAACACATACAGACATACATATTTATAACTAAGGTATTTCCCATTTCTGGTTAAAAAAAAAAAAAAAAAAAAAAAAAGTAAAAATAACTAATACTATTTGTGTGGGAAATTAATTGTTAAGCAAATAATAAAACAATAAAAATAAACGAGACTTGAGAAAGACATTGAAGCTGGCGATATTGTGGCGTGTAATTATTTTAAATGAGTTCACAAAAATCAACCATCACCCACCTTCATACCGCCATATCTTTGGAGGATGCGGGGGCTGGACTTAAAAAAGACACTTTCAAATTGCTTCGAAAGCCAAAACAAAAAACAAAAAGATAGAAAAAAGTTTAGATTGAAACAAAAAAAGTTTTACCTGCTAAAAAAAAACAAGTCAAATTTATTGAGACAAACTTTTTCCATTCTTTGTGGCAGAGAAGACGCAAGCCAATGACCTAAGAACACACACACACACGCATAGAGAGACACAGACACAAAGGGGCAGAGGAGGGCACAGGAAGATAGTGAGACACACGGGCATCCTGTGTGTGGGCAGGCATCCTTTGTGGCGTACAGTCGTCTCGGCACGCTCACTTTCCTGCGGGCGCTTTGTGTGCGCGATGAAGGCAGACAATAGATGTTGCTCCTTCTGATGCTGTTCGTCCTGTTGCCACTGATGGTGCCCATCACATCTCGGTTGTGCAAGTTTTCTTGCGCTGAAGGAAGCAGTAACGTGGCTTCCTCTTATATTTCTCTCATCTATAAACCGGAAATGCTCCAAAACAAAGTCCCAAATGCTTCAGCCCATGAGTATGAGGAGTAAGCTTGCATTTAAAGTGTCATGTGCAAAGGAGGGAATTAAGGTCAAGTCATGTATAGAAAAAAAAAAACAACAAAAACTGCCTTTTCAGCCCTGATGTTAGCCTGCTTGAGCCTCTTTCTCTCTCTCACTTCCTCTATATTTCTCTGTCAGACAGGCATACAAAAACTGTGGCTTGGTTGGGGGTGCGGCATACTAATGACAACAATATGAAAACATTGTTTTTTTCTGTCATATATTTATATAGATACATATTCATATTAATATCATAACTAACATTTCCAATTCCCTTTCCCCAGATCTAAGTCAACTCATTCTATATAAGGGTATATGCTGATCCATACCCTCTGTTTACTGAGAAACAATATTGGAACTTTTTACTTTGTGCTCTGTGTGTTTTCTGATGTGTGTGTGTGTAAGTGGAAGTTGCAGCTGCAATTCAGTGATGCGGATATCCTGTCATATATATACACATTCATCCTGGCTCTGATAGGTTTGGAAAAAAAAAGCTCCAAGTTAAAACCATTATTTTGATTAACACTTTTAAAAATTTCTTCTGCATTAAGTAATTTTCATTTTCACTTTTATGATTTTCGTCAGTTTTTCACACCAACTAACCAATCCAATGCAAATTTATTGTAAATTGTTGCTACAAACTTTCACTTGGACAGAGAAGCAGTAACAATCTCCTTTCCTCCCCCCTCACTTCCGCAATCTTTCGCTTATTTGGGTCAGGTTTGCGTTTTTTTTGTCTCGGGTTTAATCTTGCGTTGGCACTTGAACGGAACCAAAAAGAAGGAGAGTTCAAATGGCAATGTACGCAGCAGCAGCAATTTGAGGTCCAAGTGAGAAGATGTGCGCATTGATAAAGCTTGAACTTTGAACTTTGTGGTCATCAGCAGTAAAATATTACAGCTGAAGTCAGTTTTGGTCAGTGACAAGCAGCGTGCCCTTTGTCTCGGCATGATTAGTACAGTTAGTTATTTCATTTATTTATTTATTTATCCAGTCATGCAGTCTGTACCCACAGACAGAGAGAAAGAGAGAGAGAGAGAGACAAAGATAGACGGGTACAAAAATCAGGTCACGTGTATGTATATATTTACTTGCTGATGATGCTGTTCCTTAACTAATCATCTGACTTTTAGCATGTTATCTTCCTCTCACTCGTTTTGAATGTGTCTTATCAGCTCTACAAAATTGCACTTTTTCTTTGTGCCTCCCCCTCTCACTCTCTCTCTCTCTTTGTGACAAGCGAAAAACTGAAAAGATAAGCAAGGTCGCTGCTGCTGCAGTAGGAAAGCTAACTGACAAGAAGATTAAACAGACAACGAAATAAAAATAAAAATTACTTCAAATGTTGGAAATATTTTCAAGCTAAGCTCGTAAATCTCTTTTACCAATCCAAGCAAGAAAAGCTAAATCCCTTTACACACACAGCCAGAGAATACCAAGGACAGCTACACGAAGCTCTTAAATTAAATATTAAACAAATTTCTATTAAAAACTTAGTACGGGCTGATTTTAAGTCTTTCTCTCCAATTTCAAATTGGTTTGTAGAAAGTTGCGAATTCTAACTGGAAGTCCTGGAAATTTAAAAAAAAATACAAACAATACAATTGTAAATCATGGATTTTAGCCATTGTTAGGGGGTCTTTGTCACTTATAATTACAAATCTAAGGGAAAATGCTAAGGATCAGTCTAAGCCGTTTCTTTATTTATACGCACCTATACACCTGTATAGACACATACAAGCATACATATGTATGTACACATTTAGACAAGAGTAATGCGCCCCACTGGAGAAACAAGACAACGATTTTCTTCCTTACAGATTCTCCTCCATGTGAATCATGAGCATGAATAATAACAGTTAATTATGCCCACACATATGCATATATGTATGTACATACATACATATGTACAGAGGTATATACAATTGAATACTCTCTTGCTTATGTGGGGGAAGGGATTTTCATAAATAAATTTGCACTTAACAAATGAGCTGCAACATAAGCAAAATGTTGCTAAAGCGCAACAGGCAAGCAAATTGATGCAGTTAACGAAAGGAATGGTAATGGCAGAGGCGGGAGGAGGAGGGATCAGTGCTGGTTTGGGGGAGACAACAAGGAAGTCATAAAACAAAGCACACACTCTTGCTCTGATGCTCAATAATACAGACAAGAGAAAGACGGGGCACACGAGGGCAAAAAAAGAGGAAAGAAAGAGCAATGACAGCATGGCCACCAGACAACAACAGCCACGGAATTAAAATTTAATTTTAATCGCCAAAAAAAAAAAGAATAAACTATTCGGTATATTGGGAGAGTCGGCTTCTAGTTACTCTGCATTTTTCAAAGGACATCAACTACGAATGACTCATTTATATTCAGAATTGTGCGTTGTTTCTATGATTCAGACGACATTCTATGCCATGTCTTTGCAAATTTAACATACCCATTCAATATATCCGTATAGGGTATATAGAGAAGGAGGCAGGCACTCACTCAGTCAGACTCGCACAAACCAAAAATGGATAATATACATAGCGTGCAGACAAATAAATTTTCAATCCAACAACAACAGCAATTGAATGCATATCGTAGAATAGCCCAGAATTCTGAAGAGATTTATAAAAATCCATGGGCGGTGATCGACTTGGCCTCAGTCAGTACAAGGCGAACAGGTAAACAAGCAAACAGAGCAGGAAATGTGAGAGCAAAAGAAAGAGAGACAGAGAGAGGGAGATAAGGCCACTAACTGATAAATATCGTTAAAGGTGCAGGCAGAGAACCCTGTGTATATGTGTGTGTAGAGATCCAGTCGTGGTCAAAACAAAAGGCAGGTAAAAGAAAAACCACAACACAATGTTGAATGTATGTAAAAGGAAAAACAGAATTAACCAACAGCAGCCGCCAGCGGTTGAGAGAGAGAGAGAGAGAGCCACTAAGCATTATCTACATAAGAACGAAAAAAGGGAGTGGGAGAGCGAAATGTTTAGTTGAAGGGGGCGCGACGATGAACAACTGTAAAAATGCAACATGAAGAACCTGCTTCCACAGCAACAACAAAGTAATGGAAAAAAAATTGTTAGAGCCAAAGTCTAAAATTAAACAGAGAAAAAGAGAGATAGAGAGAGAGACGGCAAAGAAAGAGAGAATGCAACATATGCAGTTATTTATGTACGTAGGCAGATGTAGAGAGAGAGAGAGACAGCGCGGTTTACATACATACATATATACTTGTTGTTGCTGCTATTTTGGAGACCCTCACCGCCAACTCCCAACACTTCAACATTTCTCTTCACAACTCTTCTATGACTCCCTTCTTCTTCCAGCAAACAACAACACATCAGATGAAAAAGCATAAAATTGTGTAGAAAATCAAATTGCAGCCAAGTCAGACAAAATGCTGTTGGTATGTTGTTTTTGTTATTGTTGCTGTTTTCCGTTCCTGTTGTTGTTGATGTTGTTCTTGTTTCTGTTCCATCGTGACGTCAGGGCGCATGCGTTAAATTAAATGCCGCATTCGTATACTCTATACTCATATGCTTGATAGAGCATATTAAAATATCAAAGTGCTTGTATGTAAAAAATTAATTATAGAGTATTTTCAACAATATTTCAAATATTTTCTAATCAATGTTCAAATTTATTTAATTAAATGTCTCAATTATTATCTTACAAATGTACATAGGTGGAATTTTACAAACATTTGAAATTCTTTGACTAGTTTTAAATTGTTAAGACTTCTAGCTAGTTTTCAGTAATTCGAATCTAACAAAGAGTTATGTACTTGAACAGTTACAGTTTATGATAAAAGATCTCAATACTCCTATTACATTCATTAAAACTTTGATATTCCATAAAAATGACAAACTTGAACTTTGTATTTGGTTATTGCTAAAAATTTGCATTTAAGTGAATTTAAAGAGTATTTAACGAATGCTTTCATATTTTTGAGTGTCCATTCTATTTCTCATGTTGAAAATTTTGTTTTTACATTTTTTGTTTCTCTGTTTCTGTTTTCAGAAAACGCACAAAAAAGTGTATGCGACGACAACAACAGCGACAAGAGGACGCCTTTGCCTTTTGGGCCCAAGTCTGGTTAAGAGATATGGGTTCTGGTACTGGTTTGGTGGTTGCTGCAAGCACCCCAAACCAGAGGGGGTGTTTTTTTTCTTTCTATTCAATGCTGGGGGTTGGTTGGGATGGAGCCGGGGATTTCTCTAAAAATATAATGCGACCAACTTGGTCCAAAATGCGCACATCAAATATATACATACATATACATTTTGAAGAACATACAATATCTGTCTATATGTAAGGAGGTAGGAGAAGTCATTGCGACGTAGAAAACAGCACACTTAAATATAAATTGCGTTATAATTTCGCACGGGAATGAAATGAAAATGGTAAATGTTTATCAGCAGCGGGGCGAGCTCAAGTTCAATAGACCCACCGAATACAACAACAACAACACCTCACAAATATTATATACATACATACATACATACATATTTAAGTATATACGTAGATAGATGGGTGAATGCAACGTAAATCCAAATACAATCATTTAAACACACACTGTGTAGCAATAAACCAGAGTCTCGTCTTGGTCTCGTCAAATGGTTTGGGTTAATGAACCACAACCAATGCCTGATAACACATTTTATATGGCATGTACGTAGATAAGATCGGACAAACAGTATTGGGTACACCTCACAGGATAATGGAGACAGGGATTAAACTCAATAACATGTGGAACTACTTACCGTTTGACCATTTTGTTGGTTACACCCGAATTATTTTCCTGCTGCTGCGTGCCAATATCAATGGATCGATTATAATCCAGTTTTGATGTGAAGATTTTAATACGACGAAAATCAATTTTGACGAATTTAATCTAAATCTTCTTTTCGGAGACTAAAAAACAACCTTTTTGGAAATGAACAAACAAAAAGAAAGGTTTAACTTTTACTTGGGAAATATTAAAAACCGATCTTTAGAAATCGAAATAATTTTGGTCAAGAAAAGTCCAATTGGACTCACTGCAATTGGTAAAATAGAAACGTTGCGGAAAGGCAATAATTGAACAAATGCTTTAGTAAACATGGGGTATAAGAAAGATTTGTTTATATACATATGTACATATGTATATGTGTATATTTTTTTGTGTATATTTAACACATTTTCAATGGCTCAATCATGGCCACAAATTAAATTCGACGCCGACGACACTGCCTGTTATTGTTGGTGGTGGTAGTGGGAATAACTTATAAATTTGTTGTTGCTTTTTTAAATATTGATTTTGCTTTCTTTCTGCAGTAATTTATTCACTTTTTGCATACAAAAAAAAAACCAATTCAACACGCCAAATGCACTTTAATGGCTTTGCTTTTTTCTTTCTCTCTTTTTCTTTCTATATGCACCCACACACACTTACACATGCACACACAATTCACATGGCTTACAGATTTAATTTGATTTTTACCTTAAAGGACGCGATTTTTTGTTTTGACTATTTTTTATAGCTTCTGCGTACACGATTTTTCATCAATTTCCTTTTGTTACTTTTCTATACACAATAACAAAGCTTGTGTTTGTATTCTGCGTTTTTTGCATATCGCGCGAAATACTCGGTTTCTACCAATTAAAACGGTTAATATTAAACGGTAATTGATAATTTCTTTTCAATTTTTCTCTTAATATTTCCCTATTTTGCTCTTCTTATTCTTTTTTATTCACTGAGATTTCCACAAATTTCAACGAACATCCGCCTACACTTCCGCGCACGTAGAAAACAAAACAAAAACAACATTGTTGGAGAACTATCGATTGCACAAACGTTCACTACCGATGGTTCCGACTATCGATATCGATAGTTCTCCACAACAACATCGAACAGGTTTGAGCTGCTCTCACGATGTTTGAGTCGAACTGCGCTCGTGGCGCCAAATTTGTTTAGCATACTTTTAGTCGAAAAAAATAATATATAATATATATAATAATAAATTACTTAGAAGTTATAGACGTCGGGGGAAAGCAGTAATTAAAAATTTTACCATTGATTGCTTAAAAGTGCTAAAGCCTAAGCCAGTTCCGACGTTGTGCTTAGTAATATCCCATTAAAATAATTTCTGAATCTCGCCCAAAGTATTAATTGTATGAGAACTAGCCAATTACAAATTGTCCAAAGTCTAAGTCTATATTATTACTAAAACGTCCTGTGATCCTTTTACTGCACAAAGGCCTTGATAACAGCATAAAAGTCCAAAATTAAACCAATTTGAATTAACAAGTTTTTCATTCAAGTGTTGGCTGCATATATACTTACATATCTAATACAAATCTTATAAATAGAATATTTTTCTTCAATTATCGTAGGAGCGGTGATTAGAACTCGCCGCTTTTGCCATCGCAGGCGACAATCTTCACCTTGTCGACTTTGACGAATTCATGAACCTCCCGAAATTCCACATCGTTCAGCATAAGGGTCCAAACATTGTCACAAAATCGATATGTATTTAGTTTTCCCGCCTTAAATGTGACGCGAGCCTTAACTCGCTGGTTAAGAGCATTGTTGATGCTTTTGTCGAACTGCAGGAGCACCTTAAAGGCTAGCGCTGGTGTTATTTGTCCATACTACAGAATGGTGAAAAGAGAGAATGCTGTACTATACCAATGTGCGACTCCCGCTTCTTTGTATCACCAACTCACCTGGATAAGCTCGTCCAGACTCTCCTGCAGGGTATTGCCCAAGGTCGTGTTGCGATATAGTTGATAGGACATGATTTCGGATGCCCCGTTCTGTCTTGTCTCAGAAACGCTTTAATCCAAACGCAAAAACCAAAATCCCAAGTGATAAGACGGCCTCTAACTCCTCGTTACACCTGTTGTATCAATTTGATTGCGTGAGTGAACAATTAACTATTATTAATTACTTTTTTCTTCATAAATATGTTTCGTTTCTTCCTTTTTACCTTTTTTACAATTTTTTTTGTTGTTAAACAGGGTGACTCACTTAAAACATATGTTTTTTCGCCGCAGTTTTTTGCCGTAAATTCGTGCCCTCTCGCCGTAAATTCTTGCCCTCTCGCCGTAAATTCGTGCCCTCTCGCCGTAAATTCTTGCCCTCTCGCCGTAAATTCTTGCCCTCTCGCTGTAAATTCTTGCCCTCTCGCCGTAAATTCATGCCCTCTCGCCGTAAATTTTTGCCCTCTCGCCGTAAATTTTTGCCCTCTCGCCGTAAATTTTTGCCCTCTCGCCGCAACCAAATCGAACATGTTCGAAAATTACTCACGAACTCGAACATGTTCGCGCGTTTACTCAAATGTTCGAGCGGTTTACTCAGGCGTTTTAAATCGCGTGAGTAAAACGCTTGAACATGTTCGAGCGGTTTACTCACATGTTCGAGCGTTTTACTCAGGCGTTTCAAAAACGCGTGAGTAAAACGCGCGCGTTTCAAAAAAAAAAAAAAAACATCGCGACTTGGGCCAACGTGTAAGCGCACGCAGTGTGAACGCATTTTTGGTATTTACCAACTTAGTATTGTTTTTGTTTTGAATACGTCGTAGTTCGAGTTGTGAATTTAAAGAATCGCCTAAAAATGAGCGACAACGCTGCAAAGGAAGAATACAATATGGACCATGACAACAAGCACTATTCCCGCTGCAGCAGTGCTGGCAGCACCCACACACCGAACTCATCAGCTCACAATTCTGGTAAATCAGAGACGAGTCGCCAAGGCTGTTGGGCCACTGAGTGGGGAGAGGCGGGGGGCCAGGGCCAGCTGATTATGCTACTATCAGTTAGCAGCGAATTATTTTTTGTTGTATTTTATTGTTTTATTACATTTACCTTGTATCTGTCTGTCTGCGAACAGATGACGATGATGATAGTGGCGATCGCCATTCGACATCAGCGGCCAACTCGACGCTTAGCTACAAGGAACGAAGACGTGAAGCTCACACACAGGCAGAGCAGAAACGGAGGGATGCCATTAAAAAGGGGTATGATAGCTTGCAGGAGCTGGTGCCCCGCTGCCAACCAAGCGACTCCTCCGGTTACAAGCTGAGCAAAGCGCTGATACTACAGAAATCCATTGAATACATTGGCTATCTGAATCAGCAGAAATTAAAACAGGAGGATGAGAGTTCGGCACTGCAAAAGGAGGTGACAGCTCTGCGTATTATACAGAATGGTTATGAAAATATGCTGCAACATCAGCAATCCAATCCAGGTCCGGAGGAAGCTCGCGTCACCGAGGAGGCTAAATTTCAAGTGGTCAGTAATGAAAAATCTTATATGAAACTTGATATCAGAATATCTTGTTCTCTATCTAGTTCCAAGCCATATTGGAGGAAATGTTTGACACATTCCAGCACATACCTATGGACAATTTTAAGCAACTGACAACTGGGGTGATACCCTGGCTGGAAGAGCATTGCAAGCCTCATATTTTGCGAAATATTCTAAGTCGGACATTGCAGCAAATGGCCCAAGAGACCCAGGAGAAGCAACAACAGCAACAGGCCATGGAACAGGAAACTGGAGGTGGTTTCAGTTGATCTAGTAATTAAGTCAGTGTTAGTTTTCTTATCATTTTGTTTTCGTACGTATACGCGTTTGTATATTTGTATGTTTGCCTTTTGTTCATTGAGTACAAAATATTGAAAAAAGCGTCATTTAAATTGTTATAAATAAGCCGATTTTAAAGAAGAAAATTTATTAATTAATTAACTTCTTCCCCATATGGAAACAATATAAATATTTGGAGAAGAAAAAATACCAAATTATGTAAATGTAACACATTTTTTTGATTTCCAAATTGTTCAATGATTGTTTTTGTGGTCTTAAAACGTACCACGGGATCGGAATGCACTGATCTGTCCAAATGTTAGTTACATATTGGGATCATAATTAGAGAGAAAGGTTATATTCAAAAAGGTTTGACATTTGTATATTCTCCAAATCTTGAATGTATTTTTACATATAAACATTAAAAACATGAATACGTAAATAAAAAGTTAGGTTGACTGCTGCCGCTTTTCATATTTATCTTCAAGAAACTTGAAAACCGACTCAAAGGCACTATATGAGGTCCATTCATGTTTGGCATGCCCAGCAGAAACCCGAGACGGGAAATTGGGAATAGATTTTAATTCAGTGTCCAAGGGTTCCGAGCTTGAACACCAATTGCGAGCAACCTTTAATAGATAATGTTTACTCTTGGGCTGCAGCGATCCACTGACCGAATCTGTGAGGGCTATTCCAAACACTTTCTCCTTGAAAAAATCTGTAAACTGTTCCGCCTAGGCACAGGTTTGATTCATTTAATAAGATAATGCCAAACTTTTCCAATGTGTCTCGACTTACCAAATCTGTTGTAACACTTCCACCATAGCTATGGGCAACTATAGCCACACTTTCCGGATTTGAGGGCATCACAATATGTTCCCACACATAGGTAGCATGTTTATTTGCTGTCTCGACACCTTTTATAGGCTTATATTTGCCTTTGATTAGACGATCGCCATCATTGGTATTTGTTACTAGTATATCATAGCCAAGCTCCTGACCTCGTCGCACATATGGCAATTGTGAGCCATGATCCAATGAATTGTTAATGATTAGACTACAAATACATTTAAGAAATTTATAGGATGACGATAAAACTTTTCTAATAGTCTTAATTGACTTTCGTGGATATTCCAGATTTCTTTTTATACGAGCAATAAATTTATTTAAATTTATGCATTAATGTCCCATGGGAATGTTCAGTTGTTAGCTTTATCAGCACTTACATTCACTTAAGACTGAGCAATTCAATATTTCTGGGATATTCCAAATATGTATACTTATCAGCAAATTAACACAAACCTTCTCGCCCATTGACCGGCTCGAACATAACCGCTTCCATGGATAAGGATTAGCAATTTCTTGGATTTTGAGAGCTTTGCCGGTTGTGTGAAGATAAACGTAGAACGATCCAATGGCTCGTTAAATGGGATATATGTCCGTTGCAAACCATGATGTTCCAGCAAAGAATAGATAATCTCAGGAATTTGCTAAAGCAGATTAGCATGGAGATATTTATTGAGTGTTGCTAAAGGATCAACGTTAATCAAACTCACATTAGCCAATTTTTCGTAGTGCTTCTCATTCTCGCTCATGTTCTCACTAATTGCATACACAAAGGGTTCTTCGCCAGCTTCCCCAGTTTCCAAATCAATCTTACGCAGACAACCATCATTATTGAAGCCATATCCCAAATCCTTCAATTTTTGGATGGCTTCTTCCCGATTTTTGGCTGGAGCATCGGCCATGTCGATTTCTGTGCTTTTCCTACGGGAGATGTGGAGGAAATGTATAAGTCTCGACCACATATTTTCGTAAGATTCCTTTCGCATTCACTTACTGTTTAAAACGCTTTGAAACAAAAAGTTTAATTTATAGTTTTATTTGAAATATATTGGAGTGTGAAATATATTTTTGCCGTAAATTCTTGCCCTCTCGCCGTGAATTTTCGCCCTCTCGCCGTAATAGTCCTAAGGGTGCGAGTAATAGTGCTAAGGGTGCGAGTAATAGTGCTAAGGGTGCGAGTAATAGTTCTAAAGGTGCGAGTAATAGTGCTAAGGGTGCGAGTAATAGTGCTAAGGGTGCGAGTAATAGTGCTAAGGGTGAGAGTAACACTCCTAAGGGTGAGAGTAATAGTCCTAAGGGTTAAATTAGGCGGTTTCTTTAAATGAATTTCTTCTACTGATGGCGCGTTGTATCACAAGAAATTTTCACTTGGTTGAAATGCAATAATATTGAAAGGTGCTAAATATTCAAATGTGAGTTCGGAAAGGGCGAAGTATTTGAAATTCGATCAAGTGTCAATCCTGAACAAATTTGAAAGATTTATAATTGTTTTATATTCTAGAGTACTTTATTTGCCTGAAATTCTCATCAAGTTGGCCATTTGCTGCTGTATCCAATTCAGATGTGCACTTATCCTGGTAAAGGCATAAGGTTTCTGTGGTTGGCAAGCTCTACGCCCGTATGAGAGGAGTCCGTATATAACATTATTATTCAGATCCACCAAAGGTGCACCCGAATCACCCTGAATGACAGAATTTTATAAATCACAATTCAATTCAATTAATAAATAATCTTACGAACATCACAGGCTCCTCGTAGTCCGATCTTTGGATTTGAATGAACTGCACAGATTTCCGTCTCGGTGAGGTGTTTGAAACGATATGTCTGTAGACAAACCGTATTATCTATAGTTTTAAACGGTATGGATTCCAAATTTTTAGGCTTATATGGCCTATTACCCAGGCGTCCCCAGCCTAAAAGGACTGCATCCAGACCAGTGCTTCGTTTCTTCGCATCCTTAAAATTTATTATGCTAAATCGTTTTCCATCTATGGGAAATTTGGGTGACACCCGTATAACGAGGATATCATGGCCCTTGAGAAATTTGAATCTCGGATGCGTTGTCATGCCAATGACACGAAAACGAATTGAATCTTTACCGAATAACTGAGTTGAGCCACCAACCACAGACAGACGAGTCTTAAATAAAACTACTGGCTTTAGAACACAATGAGCGGCCGTGATCATAAACTGTTCATCGATTATAGCTCCGCCACAAATATGTTCGTAATGCCCTTCAGAATACTTCTGTAGGGACACCACAAAAGATGGCAATTTATTTGGCGGCGTTTCAACGGTAGTAGTTCTTACTGGTTGAATGGTTGAGTTGCCATCTAAATTTATGATGTCATTTGTTAATCCTTGGCAACTTTCCGTGAAAAGTACTATAAGTATTGCAGACAATACCGAAATCACAATACGTGTCATTCTTAAGATGATCTCTCAACTTAAATGATACAGACTGAGATTTAAAAATATTCCAGTCCATTTTGCTTGACTAATTAAACATTAATCAATTGGTTTATCTTTAATTGATATCTCTATGCACATATTTAAAGCTGAACCATTTTAAAAAGGGCAAAATGTAGACCCAAGGTGGGATGGATCTAGAATGGGTCTATAAGTTGGTATTCAACGAGCAACGAGCTAATGCTTAAAAATTTAAGAAAGAAATCTTTTAATTATACTTATAAGCAGAAATAAAAAGTATTGAATTAATGATGGAATCGGAAAAAAACTTATTCTGAAAACATTCATTTATATGGTTGGAGGGGGATTTGCTGCATTGGCAATTATAGCAGAATCTTTAAGAGCCTGCTTCAAATTGGCCACCTTATTGAGATTAGCAAGACGCTTGAGTGTTTCCAGTTCCCTAATAAATATGGCCACAGCTTCTTTGGTAGTGGCCATGTCGCAATCTTTCAAGTCCGTCAAAGTATCCTCTTTTTCTAATTCTATAAAAAAAGAGGGGAATTAATAATGTATGGCGTTAGAGAATGTTCAACTAACAACTAACCATCCATTTCCGTTTGAATTTCGTTAAGACGATTCATAACCAATTGCTGTTGAACTTTCACATGATCAATCAAACGATATTGACACTCCTCAGGATCGATGGCAGCTTCTGGCTGTGGTATATTTGGAAAATCCGCTTGCTCCTGCTGCTCCAGTTTGGGGCGCTTGACTGGTGTGGTTCCCTCGCCACCCAATTTATCTTCATCCCATTTCTTGGCCCACAGATACAATTTGGGATGACAGCGGTTACGTGCTATATTAATTTTGACCATTAATGAATGCATAGAACGCTTGGCATCCAAGAGATTGCCGGTTAGAGTGTGCGACCGTTTAAGCAAGTCGAATTGCTTGGCCGTCTGAGGATTGGCTGTGTGATAGGAGGCCACTGGAAGTTTGCCCTCGTAAAGCCAATCCTGGTCATGTTTAAACCGCATCGAATCACGTCCCCGCTGGGGATTACGGCAAATGTAACAGACGTATTTCTCAGGGACATCCAACTCCTTGCTGATGCCATTGCAGGCTCCATGCTGCCAGCACAAGCAGAGTTCACATTGGATCATTAATCCATCCTCTTCGCCATATTCACATATGCAATTGATGATCTCCTCTTGGCGCATGCGCACAATGCGAATAAGTTCGCCATTCTCTTTGATATATTGAGGGTTCTGCTCCAATGGAGGTGGCAAAGCCGCATTAATATCGGCATGTTCATTCGATGAGGGGGTCGATACGGAATCCGCTGTAGCTGGTGAGTCTATAGAGCTTAGTGGAGTCGTTGGTACTCGTCGTTTTTTGCCAGCATCTGGTGTGGATTGGCCGGTATCCTCAGGATCCCGCTCTGCCACAGAAGGACGCATGGAACGCTGACGAATGCTTTTCCTCGAACCTGAAGTACGCTTTGGAGGTGACAAGCGAGCTCTTTTTGCCGAGGAGCGGTTAAGTGGTGAACTGATTGCCTCCGACGGTGGCAACAATGTATTGGCAGCATTTGGACTCGCAACCAAGTCGACGGCCGGTTTTGTTTCCATCGGTTCTTCCACCGATTTAATAGGTGAAGTGCTAGAGGACATTCCCACTGATCCTGCTGCAGGAGATGTAGTACCGATTGCACTTGCCACACCTTCTCCCGCACCAGCAATTAATGGACCGGCGGACGGACGTTTCAATGATCTTGAAAGTTGCATATCCTGTTGATGCATTTTGGCAAAAAACTGTTGATTTGGTATTTGATTTTTGGGTACAACCTGATCCACTTGTTCAATGGACGAGGCATGAGTACGCTTTACAGCTAGCTCCTGCATCTTAGGACAATGGCTTACATATCTAAAAAAAGAAATACATTTTGAAACATTAATAAACCCAATTATAATTTATTGTTCAAACTTACTCGGCAAACTCCTTGTGGTAATGACGTATATGTATCTGAAGGAAATCTTCCTTGCGATAGGTTTTGCCACAACCCTCACGAGGGCAAACAAACAGATTATCCATTATCTGGACTTTCAATCCACCAATATATGCTATACAGACAAAAAATGTATTATTTGAACATTGAATCTTCGAATTTCGTTCGAATATTTACCAAAGCCATTCTCCACAGCGGCCGAGCCGAGTTCTCCCAGATCACCAGACACCGAGCCATCTGCTTGATTCGCCAGTGCCTTTTCCTCACTGGTCTGGGCTTGCGGTGACATCAGTTCAGCCGGTGGCATCAATGTAGCCACTGGCGTCTCCATATATTGACTGCTTCTTGTCGAGCTAATTGGCGTGGCTGGCGTCGACGGTAAAGTGGCAGACGCGTTTGACTTTCTCGATGTATCAAGAGAGACATCCATTGGTGTGGATTTCGTCTTCAAGGGCTGTTGTGGAGTGTAATCATGGGTATACACATACGCATTTATGTCTTTGGCGCGGCGACGATGAATGCTAAAATCATAGACATCGGGATTGTAGACCAAATCTTGGGATTCTAAGAATACCTTCAAATCCGATTTGGAGCGAAAACGTTTGCCACTCGGCGAAACTAAAATAACATCCCATTTCCCAAGGACATTGGATCGCTGATACATGTGCTTCACCCAGCCCGGAGGCAACCGCCAATCCTGTACTATAACCGTGGGTTTCTGATGTTCGCCCACAATAAGAAAACCTTCGGACCCAATCGGTTGATCGTTCACCCAATGGCAAGTCCATTCGCCATCCTTCGGTATCTCTGGCAAACACAAAGAAGCTGCAAGAAGTTCAAAAGTTTAAATAAATATGTTTGTTTTCACCATTTTCACACAATCTCTTATTACTTATACGATCCATTCAGTTGCTTTTCACAGGTTTTTCCTATTTTTTGTTTTAGTGTGCCCAGTGATGTCACCTAAGTATTGGCAACCCTTAAATATAAATGCAGCTAAATTTCTTACAGCCCTGTGCTATAAATAATTTGCATTTGTTGTTTTGTTTTCATTAGTTAACGCACAAATTGGTATCACAACAAATATTATTTTAATCAATAATGTATAATTTAGTCAATCCTTTCGATAAATAAATACTTCTGATATTTGTGGAAACTATTACCCTCAATGCTAGTTCAGATAATTGGGATTCTAAGTGTGATTAAATGTTCAAAGTGTTTTACAAACTTACCAATATCTAAATTGGCCATATCGAGCAACGGCCAATCCTTCCGTTGTGGAGTTGATTTACTTTTTTTACTGCTTGAGGGAGCAACTCCACTAGAAGCAACAGCAGTGGAACTGGCACTCGCTGTTCCTGCCGTACTAGACTTTTTGGCCGGCAACTGTGTTGTAGCCGAAACAGGACTTGGAACCCTAGAGATAGTGGGTGTGACTTCAACTGCACCCAATTGTCGTGGCAATTTGTTCATATGAACGGCTCGCACATTCTTCACGTAGCCATCGTCAAAGAGAACCTCATACGTATCATTGCCGAGAAGCTTTTTAATGGTGCCGGGGAATTTTCTGGGTCCCGACCAACGAGCCATACATTTCTCTTCTAAAGCAAACAGCGGGAGCACACGCTGTAACCGTTGCCTAAGGCGATCTGACTTAATGGTTAACCATTCTTGGTAACTGCCACTGGATGAAGGAGTCCCCTTCAGTTTGCTATTCTTATCGAACCGCACGAGCAGCGTTTGTTCCGTCTCATTGACCTCTACGATGCGAGCAGGAAGCCAAGCGCCATCCACTGATTGAGCTTCAAGTCGGGCTCCTATGGTAAGATTTGTGGGATTGCTGTATTTTGGCGGCGAGGAGGGAGTGGGCACTGGGGAGCCAGTGTCGCCAATTGTTGTTGCATCGACGCCAGAAGTTCCGGGCGAATCGACCTCAAGTTTCTCTTTTGTGTTCTGTTGACTCTTTAGCTCCTTATCTTTGTCGGCCTCCTCTTCAGACTTGACATCAGTTGCAGCTAATGCAGCATTTCGCTCTGCTGTCTCTGCCATTATTTTTGCCACAATGGTTTCCACCGAATCTTTAATGACGTCCTCGCTTGTCGAACTGTTTGCTCCTGTTGCGGCAGTGCTCCCATCTGCACTCGCCTGCTGCAGCGCCCGGTGGTCAGACTCGATTTCTGACGGCTCCATCTTACCCCAAGGGAAGACAGTGGGAAACACACGAGCCTTGAGCAAGTACTTTCCATTTCTGATCGTATTGAAATCTAAGCGCCGAAAGTGCCGCGAACAGACCAAAACACTCTTCGTTATGTGCTTATCTAGACCAATACGGGAGTTCTTTATCCAAATGGCTCGGATGACGGGATCTTGCGGGAACGAGTGATAAGTGACGCCGTGGTGTTCCAACAAACGCGACGTCGACGGACAGTTGGCCACACAGCACCGGCGGCCCATTTCGATGATTTAATAACTGAAAATCCAATTGCTACGCAATTTCACAATATTTTCACACTAGCACGCTTCGTTTTATTTTTGCTTGTAAATTAGAGATGGGTAAAAAATCATCTGCCATGTCGATACTCTCGATAACAAGTACTCGATAAATCTAAAGCCCGTTAATCGTTTATACTAGGCGTTTGTTTACACTACGGGGCGTTTGCACACATGTGAAGAACATTCTTGTTATCGATACTTTGAATTCTAATACTTTTAACGTTCGTTAATTGGTTTTGACAGACAGCGAAGATCAATTGTTTGTTTAATTGTCAAGGTATATTTAAGTTCTATTTCAAGTAGATGACCATTAATTCAAAAGTACTCATTTAAGATAAGGACATAAACTATTACAAGGATATTGTTCTTCTGATTAAATTAGAAAGAACAAACAAAAGTCTCAAATCCAAATGATACAAAACAATAGGAAAGCTTTTTTTACAAGTCGAATGTTTTATTTTATTATAATTTAAAACAAAATCATAAATTAATACAAAATTAATAAAATTAAACTACATAAATTGGATGAGGACATAGACAGTCGAGCAGAAAGTGGTGGGAGGGTTAAGGGTGAAGGATAGAGAATATTACAAATCAAAAATTCAGATGACACGCAGTCGGAAAAAGAACAATATCAGGTTTTCGTTGCTTTTTCGCACAATTAAAAAAGTTAAAATATCATTTTTGGTTCATTTGAAGTTCATCCCAACTCCAGTATTGCCGTCAAATTTTTCTTTAAATTTAACCCATAGTTTAAATGCGCAAATTGGGATTTGTGTAGCGAACATATTTCAATAGAGCATCGTTCTCCTCGCAGACAAAGGACTTCTTGTGGTGGCAGGCCACATCGTGCCAGTTGACACCATCGTTGTAGAACTGATTCAACAGAGCCAAACAGTTTTCGGGGGCACCGTTCTGCTTGAATTCACGATTATCGGGCTGGGGCAGACCAATGCCGCCGGTGGGTGACCAATCGCCCTGAGAACGCTCAGTGGTGGGGGCCAATTTCTGGAGAGTTGCGGTCCAGAACCAACCGTTGACAGTTGTGGGCTGCAGATCTGGACGGTCACATCCCTTGAAATCACACAAGCGTCCGCTAGTCCAGATGTATTTTACCTGCAAAACGAAACAGGAAAATCAATTATAAAATCGAATCCAAAACTAACCGATATTTTAATTGATTTGATTGATATTTAAGAGGATTGATAGATATAAACTTGAAATTTCAGTTTGACCTAGTTTACTTCTTACGAATTCGTGTAGTATGCAAATCGTTTGTGCACCTGCTTAAAATGTAAACCAATTTGACAAAATAAGTCAGAAAAATGCAAACTCATCAAAATGCTGTCTATTTTTAAACCCCTTTTAACAGAAAAAAGCGAAAGGTAAAGATTTGTTAGTCTGCTGGGAGACAGACAAAACACAAAAACCAACGCCCCAAAATGCTAAAGGGAATTGACAATAATTTATGAAGTCTGCGTGAGGGTTTTAGCTTGGCATTATGTCACATTCGATTTGACAGGTTAAAAACTTTCGGTTTAATCATATGTGAAATTATTTATGATGTGAGATGAAAACAGACTCAAAACGCTTAATGACCTTAATTTTTAATGCAAAATGACTTGTGCTCTTCTGGCACAGAGTTCAAAAACTTTCTCACATCGGTTTCTGCTCTTATGCAAGCCACGCACCGCACCTCACCGCACTCCATCCTATCCACAAACGAAAAAAAAGATGAACAAGTGTCAAGTTTAGATGGAGGACGGAGACGAGTAGTGGTCAGACAACTCAACCCATCTCTTACGTGGGAAACACATTGCAAAAAGCAACAGATATAATAATAATAATAATAATTGTTTGTCTGTCTGTCTGTCTGAGCAAGTAAATGAAAACGAAAGTTTTGGGTGAAGTTGAAGAGGAAAAACTTCAGCGGAAATAAAAATTTATTAAACTATTAGCAGGCAGACACTTCATCATAACAATAAAAGAAAAACACAACACACAAACACACAAATTGTAAATGAAGAGGAAACGAACTCCAAATTAGATGATAAACGAAAGACTTAGACAACGAACTTGATTGAATGAATGTACATTCGAACACGTTGCCGGAAATTTTCGTTAATTTATAAACTTAATTTCATTGAAATGCATTTCCTTAGCACTTTCGCAAACGAAATTATATTATATACACATATTATCACCTTATTAATTGTGAATCTATGTATAATCACTTGCTAGCTTGGTTAGTTTATATATAGTTTGTGTAGTTAGGATTTAGAACCTAATAATAAACACATAATTTATATTTCAGAGAGGGGTTCATAAGTTCAATGATATAACCATAAAGATGGCACAAAAATCTTGCTTTAATCACATCATCATAAAACAATTACTACTGCTACATCTTGGTAAGTGTTTAAGCAACTCCAAATTAAATAAAATTTTATTTTATTTACATTAAAACTTTTATTTTGTTCAATTGTCATTTGGACAATCTTTCTCTAGTCTTAGGCACTTTAATAGTTAGTATATAAAAGTTGTACACTTTAAAGTTATTTCGATTTCACACAAAAAGAAAATAAAACTTAACTTTTTTTAGTTCAATGCACTTTTGTTTTGTTTTTAGGTGCTGAAAAAGTTTTCCATTTACATTCGATCGGTGTCAGATCACTGAGCCTACGCATGGAAATGCGTTTTGTGATTAATTTGTAGAAACTTTAGCTTTAAGCCACCTTTTTTTCTTTTTTTGGGCCTGGCACGCCCAACAACAACTATTGTTAGTTGTGTGTTGGCATTGAAAGCAAATCCATTACCCCTACTGTCCCCTGCACCCCCCTACCGCAAGTCGCGCCCTTTTGAGACCGCACCCGAGTTGGGTCTGTGTCTGTCAACAATTTAAAGTGATGGGCAGACCCGGCTCAACCGCAGTCACTTTCACCTGATGGGCCATAAAATTTTGTTATTTTTTATACGATTTAAAAAAAGAAGGAGCGAGAGAGGGAGAGAGAAAAAGAGGGTGAGATACGGGAAATGTGGCAGAATAGGGGGGAATGAGTTAGAGAGAAAGAAGCGGTACATTATTGTTCCCTTTTTGGAAAACTTCAATGAGCGGAAAACTAAAAAAAATTTATGCACATTGATTGTTTTCGGGTTTTTGTTTGGACATTGTAATTGTTAACTGAGCAAAACAAAACATTTAAATGATTGCGGAAGTCGAAGGTACAACTAAAATGCACCTGTCGTCGTTTTGTAATGGTTAAAGTAAAAGTTACAGTGATTGGATGAATTGCTTTAATTATACAAATTAAATATCAAAATATAGAATCAAAGATGATTTGATCTTGGCAGCTTGAAAGTCAAAAGTAATTAAGTAAATTAAGTAAATAAAAAAGTAGAACGGAAATAAATTAATCTGTAAGTGTTCAATAAATAAAGGACAAGTTGAGAATTTAATAAATAAAATATAAAAAGTTGTTGATTGTTGAGTTTTTAGGGTTGAAAATGCCAAAGTATCCTCTTTTCCTTTCACATTTAAGTTATCTTTAAGTATTATATAATGAGTCAAAACTAAAGGGGAAGTTTCTAAAAGGTTTGATTCAAGTCGACCTCTCTAAATTTAATATTCGTGATCAATCAAGTTAGTTTTTAGTTTCATTTTGCACTTACATTTTCGCCAACAACTCGCTGTTTGATCCATTCGTTCTCGAGGCTAGTTTCCAGGGACACGGAGTCCATGCAACGCCTGCGACAATAATTTCTAGCAGTCAACCAATCCTCCTCAACGCCCTTCAATTGGGGATCACGCCATGAGAAGAAGTAACTAAGAATTAGATAAGAGTAGACCAAATATTTATTAAATAGAGGACACACTTTTGTTTCACTTTGCCACACTCACCCTTTGCCATCGGGTGTCCTTTCGTGTATGACGCGCTGGGCACATAACTGAGGATTTGGTGGCTCTAGACGACCGTTCTGAAATTGGGCCAATCCCAGGCCCAAAACACTGAACAAACAAACACCGGCTACAATGAAAGCTTTCATCTTGTCTCTAGATTTTTAGAGCTTCGTCTCACTGTTTATTTAGTTATTTTTTCACTTTTCACTCCGCGCACTTTCGCTTCGCTTAGTTGTTCGTATCGACGCGTATCGTCCGACCGACTGACTGACTGATGAGGAATGACACAAAATTTTAAAGATCACCCAGCTTTATATACGAAGTTCAGTTAATACTGGACGAGCACACTTCGTGCCTTCATTTCAAATCGGTTTTGCATCGTAGGTTTTTTGAGTTTTTGGTTAAGCGGGTTTTCATATGAAAATTTGGTCAGTTGCATTGTTGAATTTTAAGTGGTTTAGTTTGACTTTGTCTTGATTTTATTGGCAAACAAATTTGCCTTTGGGTGGTAGGAGCTAAGCGCTTCCCCCTCCCTCATTTGGCTTCACACTTCAAAGTTGGCCATTTTTTTCCGGTCATTTTAGGGCGTTCGTTTTGTTGGATTTACTCCTCATCTAATTAGCTATACAAACATGGCACGAGTTTTTAGTTTTTTTTTTTAACAAAATCATCTTCAAGTAGCCCGTATCTTGGCAAAAAAAAATAAATAAACTACACATTTTTTTTCTTTCGTGGACAATAAATTTGCATAATTTAATGCATTTTAGTTGCTGTTGTTGTTTTTGTTGTTGCTGTTGTTGTTTTCTTTACCTGACCATTGTTCAGCATTTGGAATAAAACAATACAATATTTGCTATTGCTTTGGCTTTGCATGTTTGTCTTTTTGGTTTATGTGATCTCTTACATAACTACAAGTCGAAGGGGGACAAAATTGTTGTCCAAAATTTATTTTGCACAAAGGCCTCTGAGTGACATATTTTTAGGCCAATTTGGCTGGCTAAGTAGCCAAATGATTAGCAAATTCATCGAAAACAAACGAAACGAAAGTAGGAAATACTCGAAAGTTTTATAAGTATAGCAACATTGATATATGAAGAGGAACTCCCGCAAAAATTAGGATTTTATATTCTTGTAGCTATAATTTCTGGATTAAAGGTTTTAGATAAACAAACAATACTTCGGCAGATTTGACAATCTTCCCTCTATTCAATCTAAATAAAATAATGATAATTAAATTAAAGATTTTTTAAAACTCAGGAGGGTAGACTGCACCTAAATTATTATTCTTTAAGTATTATCCCTGCTATATACATATGTATGTAAATTTGAATTCCTTTTTAACTTAGCTTTCTTATTCTGATTATTATTTAAAATGGAATGGATATACTTATACTAAGTATTTTAGTACCCGCACTAGCAACTATAGCCATCGACTTAGACGATAAGTATATCCAAAGACCAGCCGTGGATTTAAAGTTTGGATAAAAATATAAATAGTTTTATTTAAAATAAAATAAGATTCAGAAAGAATATTGTTTTCGTTAAATTTTTAGAAATCTAAATTATTTGTTGTTTTTGTTTTCTATTTTCTATGTTTTGTCATTATTCTGGGGTGAAAGTAAATTGGAAAATAGATGCATAGGAACATAAATCATATATTAGTTCCTAATTTGACATTATCCACAAACTTTCTTAATAACGAATCTACATATAATGGTAAAACCTTTCGAAATTAGATCAAAATCCAATAACTATATCGGCTCCTGTACATTTTTATAGTTATATAATAAAAATGTGAAGAGTTCTAGGCCTCAGATTAAGTTAAAAGTGATCCAAGTTTAAGCTCATCGTTGTTCATAGTCCCCAATGAGGCTCTTGAATAACTAGCACAGTTTCTTAGTTACCAATTCAGTCTTTAGTCTAAATTTTATTTTACTTATTAATCGATTTGTGTGTGATAAGTTTTAAAGTAGAAAAGGGAAAGAATGTGCAAGAGAAATTTGTTACGACATTTCATTTTCGCTTTTGTTTGGAAGCAAGTCTATCTTATTGGGCACTCTTGCAATATTTTTGCATATCCTAGATACAAAACACATTTGAAATTAGTTGTCTGACGTTTTTTCAGTATTTGTTTAAGTACGTCAAATGAAATAAATTTCACTAAAACATGCGCAAACATGGGCGCGGCACACCGATATGTATGGATGTACCTATATACATATGTATGTACATAATATGTACATAATCCCAACAAGTTCCGTATGACTTCCCTATGAGATCTCCATAATGAGGGAGGCACCTGACCAAACTGCACTCTTGATTGTCGTCTAAGATAATCATACAAAATGTGATGTTAAGTGTGTAAAGACAGCGACAAAAATCTCATTTTTCGGGCCGACATGCTCCGCTGCACGTGATGACCATGCCCACACCACAAAAAAAAAAAAAAAATAAAAATTCCCCCACAAAAAACTTGAAATTTTTGTCAAAAATTTATCGACTCTTTCATGTTGAAATGCGTGAAAACGTCAGAGATACACAAATCGTGTACAATTTACTTTCGACTGGTGAAATTTTTTCGTACTCCTCGTCAACGATTTGTGGCTGACCTTGATCTGAAGATGTGGAGCTGGGAGCAGGCTACGGCTGTTGCTGGGGCTGGACTGCTGCTCCACCGTGTTCCCTTGAGGGTTTTGAGGTGAAAATAATGCAGATGCCCAACGAGATTTGTAATTTTTTATGCTTATGCAATGGCAGGTACAGACCACAGACAGACATAAAGACATACCTACATATATATCTTCTGGCTTGTTTATGGGTACATTATGCAATGGCCTGAAGCTAAGGGGGAGCATAGGGAAGGGCACATCATCATCTGTCAAATATCAGGTGGAGTTGTATGCAAAGTGAAGAAAGTCAATGGGAAAAGTATGAAATATTAATGATAAATAGCTAGGCCAAAGAAAATTTGAGATATTATATATTGTTCAATTCTTAATTCTCTATTCATGTAATTACCTAATTTATAATGGGAATTTTTAGCTTATACTTATATGTGGAAATGTGTGTATAAATATTTACTTATAGATTAGCATAAATTCAATGCAAAATGTTCACTGAGAATCAACATTATGAGTTCCAATAAAACTACCAAAATCAATATTAAATAATCAAATCACGATTGGAACATAAAACAAACTTTAATTGTTAGATTTCGTCATCGACATAAATAATAAAAAGTGGTTAAAGGTGGAATCCAAAAAATTGACATTGACATAAAGGGAAATCCATTTATTCAATTCAAACTAAAATATATATAGGATATACATACATATACATATCTAATACAATAAATATTTGCTTAAATTATCCACACACTTGTGAAAATAGGACACACATAAACTGCACCCTTTGCTTCTTGGTCTTTTCTTGTTGTTGCTTTTCTTTTGTGCAAATAATTAAACAATATATGTAACTTGTGCAAAAATTGTTTTCGTCGAGATGTCGGCACTTTCTCCTTTAATATTTACCCAACTCATCGGTAATATTGGCCGCCTACCTGGCTCAGAAGAGAGGAGGGAACCTCTGGCCCAATGGTCATGATGATGATGATTATGTCTGGGAACTCATTGCGTAAATATGCGGTAATTTTTGTCATTTTTTTATCTCATGATATTTATATTGACATTTGTGTGAGCACTCTTGTGTTTTTTTTTTTTAAATTCAAACTTTATATATTACAACTATAAGCAAATTTTAAAACTAGGTTTATTTGTTGCCCAAGAAATCATGTTATTCATGTCTGTGGAAAATTATCTACGTATAATTTATATATTTCTCAGATAAGGTAATATAAATTATGTTACAATTTAATGTAGTTTGTTTAAATTACGTGATTGGTAAGCATATTTTATTTATTACTTACCTCTGCGTGTAAATCAGGTTAATTTAAATAAATGAATTATTTGAAATTACTCAATACATTTGCATAACGGAAACTATTTCAAAATAATGTTTAAACAGTATTAACTAAAATGGAATTTCATCTATAAGTGTAAATAGTATTCGAAATAAGACGCTTAAGTACTTTTGCACTTATTCTTAAAAAAATGATTTAAAAAACAAAAGTTTATAAAAAACTATGTGTATTCGTTTAATTTTTTTTTTTTTTTTGGAGGCCAAGGCTATTTTGTATAAATTTTCGAGTTGAACTTTTTGGCACCTGACCAGACCCTAAGCAGGCGCCACAAAACGAACGAAAATTTATGTTTACTGAATTGTTAATTGCAAAATACAATACACAAATTATTTGTAGGTTCCAGAAGCCAAGTTATTTTTTTGTTTTTGGCTTGGGGATTTTAGCAAGGTGTCCATGCCATAGGCGGACATGGCGACAACGTCCCAAAATATGTGAATGTGCACTTTAATCGCATTTCAAATAGGTTTGCGTTGCGATTGGCCTTGATGTGATGAAGTGCACGTGATATTTATGGGACTGGAAATCGATTCCACAGCTGCAGATTTCCCAGTAAACAAAAAAGGGATCATACCAGGATCTTCAAAGTTTTTAAAGATATCTTTATAATTTGGTTTAGAATCGAAAGTTTGCAAAATCAATTAAAGAGTTTTCCAAGGGTTCATCTTAAAAGTAAACAATAATTTCCTGATTTTCTTTAATTGTTAGAAACTGATTTTAAGCTCCACATAAACAAATATAATATTCAAATATGGAGACACCTTTTGTTCAATGAAGTGTAAGCAAACATTTATTTCATTTGTTATCTATCTTATTTATAAGAGAGTGCCCTTTCTATTTTCTTTATATTGTATTTTATTGTATTTTTGTCCCAGAAAAGGTTGAAAGGTCATACTAAAGAGCACTTTAAAGGGGATGACAAATTCTTTTTAAAAAGTAAATAAGAAACATAACGGAAATCAATTTAGCATGAAAATTCGAATTGGTTCGATTTGTACTCACAAAAAAATGTTTGCATCAGCGATGTACCGATAAAGTATCGATAATCTTTCCAGCACTACTTTTTGCAAAAGCAACGATAACAGTTTTTAATTTTAATTTTTTAATTTTAAATCATTTCGACTCGAAATTTTCGAGTACAAAACGTAAACATTAACTAAAAGGATAACAAAATGGATATAGGCGAGCTGTTGGCTTTTAAGGTTTGAAGGTTTCGCACTTTGCTATGTGAAGTTTTCGCCTCCTGCAGTCCATCAACTAATCCATACTTGAATCTCATTGAACAGCCTGAACAGACACCAAAGCGGCCCCATGAGGATGAAGACGATGACTTTGCCTTGCCTTCAGAGCCACCTTCCAGCGAGGGTAAGCGGGATGACAAGGCTAAACGTATGCGACGCATTGCCGAGGCCAAGGAGACGGCAAAATATAGTCAACAGCAGGCCAGCTCCTCTTCTGGCACCACATCGAATAGTTATGAATTCGATCCGGAACTGACCGAGGAAGAGCGTCTAAATATTCTACGTTATGTGGAGAATGAAGAAGCCGATGGCGATGTGTTGGACGAGCAAGGATTGAAAAAAGTTAATCTTGGTCTTTGAGAAGCGTAATTTAAAAAATCAGGAAATGCGTATAAAGTTCGCAGATAATCCCGAGAAATTCATGGAATCGGAGGTGGAACTTCATAGTGTTATACAAGAGCTGAAGGCAGTAGCCACTGTGCCTGATCTCTATCCTTTGCTGGTGGAGCTTCATGGTTTACACAGTCTATTGGAGCTAATTGCCCATCAAAATACAGACATTGCTGTGGCCGTAGTAGACCTGCTACAAGAAGTAACCGATGTGGATATATTGGGTGAAAGTCGCGAAGGAGCCGAAGCGTTGATTGAGGCTCTAAGAAATGAGCAAATTTGTGCTTTACTAGTGCAGAACTTAGAGCGACTTAATGAATCAATTAAAGAAGAATCCGATGGAGTACACAACACGTTGGCCATCGTGGAGAATCTGACAGAGATTGAGGGAGCATTCGTCAAAGAGGCCGCGGAGCAAGGTCTTCTGGCATGGCTTCTAAAGCGTCTAAAGGGCAAAAGTCCCTTTGATCCAAATAAATTATATTGTAGTGAAATTTTATCCATTCTCATTCAGACTGAGAATGAGAATCGTCTGCTCTTGGGCTCTCTAGATGGCGTTGACGTTTTGCTCCAACAATTGGCTGTTTACAAACGACACGATCCCTCGAGTAACGAGGAACAGGAATTTATGCAGAATCTTTTCAATTGCATATGTTCCGCTTTGATGGCACAGGAGAATCGGGATCGCTTCCTCAACGGTGAGGGACTACAGCTGATGAATCTAATGCTACGCGAAAAGAAAATGTCACGCAACGGATCCCTCAAGGTATTGGATCATGCCATGGCTGGACCCGATGGCCGCGAGAATTGTAACAAATTTGTAGAAATCCTCGGTCTACGAACCATATTTCCACTCTTTATGAAAACGCCAAAGAGAAACAAACAGCGACTGCTTTCCGCCGATGAGCATGAGGAGCATGTGGCTTCTGTCATTGCCTCCATGTTGAGAAACTGCAAGGGCACACATCGGCAACGCATGTTGGCTAAATTCGCGGAAAACGATCATGAAAAGGTGGATCGTCTGTTGGAGTTGCATTTGAAATATTTGGCGAAAGTGGAAGCCATCGATAAAGAAATCGATCAACAGATTAAGGTTGGGCATAGAGTTTAAGCTCATCATAATATTCTTTTATAAAAATAGACAATATAAACTAAACACTCTTGTCCCCTTCTTAAGGATCCTTCGGTTGATGATGATGAAGAGGCTGAAAACAATTATATCAAACGTTTAACTGGAGGACTCTTTACACTTCAGCGAATTGACTATATACTCTTAGAGGTCAGCGCCACATCGGACACAGTCAAACAGCGCGTCCTTAAGATACTAAACCTACGGGGAGCTTCTATGAAAACTATTAGAAGCATTATGAGAGGTATATAAAGCTGAACCGTCAAAGCCGATTCACAAAGAAATATTGACGACACATTTTATCTTTCAGAATATGCTGGTAATTTGGGTGACGGCGACATAGATTGGCGGGAGCAGGAGCAGGCTCATATTTTATCGCTAGTAGATCGTTTCTAATTGTAATTTCCAAATAAACCACTGCGAAAAGCTCAATATAATCCTTTTTTTCATTTAATAAAATTAAATGTTAAAACAATGTTACCGATTGAAGCGTAAATTGAAAATTTTGGTTTAATGATTACATTCTTGGCCAAATCGAAAGCCATTTCAAAAAATGTTTCAGTTAAACTATTTTACTATTGTTTTCATCCATTTTGACCTGCCTTTCGCATTCTTTTTTTTTTTTTGGTAATCTATCTATTTGCATTTCTTTTGCTGCTCCTTTTCTTTGCACTTCTCTTTCAGCTCCTTTTCTTTGCATTTCTCTTCCAGCTCCTTTTCTTTGCATTTCTCTTTCAGCTCCTTTTCTTTGCATTTCTCTTTCAGCTCCTTTTCTTTGGATTTCTCTTCCTGCTCTTTTTCCTTGCATTTCTTTTCCAATTCCTTGTCGGCGTTTTGCTTGTCATTTTTACATTGAGGCTTCTTGCTGGGTGGGAGATGGTGGAGAAGGGATGAGGTGATAAGGTGAATGAAATGTTATGAGAAACTAAAAAACTAAATTGGTATTGGATGTGTGGGTGTTGGATTTTGTTTAATTTAAATTGGCATAATACACAATATATCTCCAACTACTTTCAAAGCAGTTTTAAAATAAAATAATAAATAAAATTTTGCAAAAATCACGTAATATTTCATAGATAGTTTTTCTTCCATTTTCGGTGCAGAGTTAACATTAACAATCATTTACAAAAGATATTCGGTGCAAAACTCGAAGGATTATTAAGATTATTCGACGATTTGTTCATGTTTTAAACTTGAACTATTTTGCAAAAATTTGTTTTTAGCATATCAACGACCAATCGTTTACGATAGACTCTAACTAGATAAGCGATGGGGCGTTTTATCTTGTTCTTTGTTGTTTAACATTGTGGCTAATGTTGAGTAATTGTTTAAATGTTGTCTATGTTGTTGTTTGTGTTGACTTAGGAGAAAATTGTTTAGTTTGTTTTAAAAAGTATCTACTTTTGGGCCTCGGGAATCTCAAAGTTGACATCCATTTTCATTTCACGGGCCAATTTCACAATTTGTGCCAAGTGCACAGCCAAATCGGCAGCCTTATCCAAATCATCACGAGCCAGAATCTTCAGACCAGAAGATCTAATCAATTCACGAGCCTCCTTAACTTTGGTGCCCTAAGAACAATGGAAAAAGATATATATTTATAACAGCCTGGTATACATATCTATGGGATTAAAAATTATTTACCTGTAGACGCACAACCACTGGCATATTGAGGTTCAGATCCTTAGTAGCCGATATGATACCTTCGGCAATGACGTCGCAACGCATAATGCCACCAAAAATGTTTACCAATATGCATAGGACCTTCTTATCGGATGTAATGATCTTGAAGGCAGCCTTAACAGCTTCAGCTGTAGCACCACCGCCCACATCCAAGAAGTTAGCTGGCTCACCGCCATACAGTTTAATGATATCCATCGTGGCCATGGCCAGACCAGCACCATTGACCATGCATCCGATGGTGCCATCAAGGGCAATGTAATTCAAGTTATATTTGGCAGCTTCGACCTCTTTGGGATCCTCCTGGGTCCAATCGCGGAGACTGAACAGCTCCTTTTGACGGAATTCGGCATTGTCATCAAAACGCAGTTTAGCATCCAATGCAAAGACTAATGGAAAGATGATAGTTAAGTTATTGATGAATCAATTATCTGTTAAATATGTATGCAAAAGCCATTCAATACCCTGGCAAATTATATCTAGGTTAATATGGCGACGTGACTAATAACAAATTCATTTCTAAATTACAGTGGATTCCAAAAGGAGTGTATTTAGCAGGGACATGAATGCTTCAAAAATATAAATTGAAAATTTGCTTTTTATACTCACAGCCTTTTGATTAAAACACAACACAAATAGATTTATGTTAGCATAAACAGAACAAGTATGGATTAGTTAGAACAGATGAGAATTCAAATTAAACACATATTAAATAAAAAATAAACTTGACTTACAGCCGGTCATGGCATCTTCAGCATAAGGATTGATTTCCACCAATAGAGCATCCTTCTTCACAAACAGCTTGTATAGATTGAGCAACATTTGGACATGCTCATCGGCTTTGTCGCCACCGAGACCAACTTTATTCACAATTTTAGCGGCTTGCTCATTGGTCAGACCCTTGGCAATGTCAATGGGTTCATAGATAATGGCATCGGGTGATTCTTTGGCTACTTCCTCAATGTCCACGCCACCCTCCTTGGAGGCAATCAATACGGGTCCCTGTAAAGGTTCGATATTAACAACCATTCTCTTATTTCATAGTGATTATGCTAATTATTTACATTAAAGGCACGCTCCATCATCACGGCAAAGTAGAATTCACGTCGGGGGAACTTTCTTTCGGCTACCATGACCTTTTTGCAAATACGACCGGCAGCTCCGGTCTGTCGGGTAACCAAAAGCTGGTCCACCATCTTTGAGGTGATTTGCTCAGCACTCTCGGGACTAAATAAATATATATAAAATTAGTTAATAATTTTCGTGGATTTAATTATTTTCACACTTACTCATAGACCACACGGACTCCACCCTTAAGGCCATTCTTAAAGGCACCCTTGCCACGACCACCAGCCAAAACTTGTGCCTTCAGGACCAAGTTATCTGTTTTCAATTTTGTGGCAATATCGTGAGCTTCCTTTCCGTTTTTGGCCACAGCAAAGCTAGAAAAATTAACATTAATTTAATGTCTGCCAAATTTGGGTCAAGGGGAAAAAACCTTTCAAACAGTGACTCATTTGATAGAGTTTGAAAAACCTTGAAAAACTTGAACAAAAAACCGGCGTTTTGCCAAAACTGGTTGGACCAGTAAGTAATAGTATGAGTAAAGTAAATGCAATTTCTTATCAACGTCACTGACCTCTGCCAGTTAATAATCAATCCTATAGAAAATTATTAATCTTATCTGATTTGTTTACTAAAGTTGCTAATTAATGCGAACTATAAGACGACTGACTACGCAGACATAATGATGTTTGGGGAAAGAAAAAAAAGCAAAGGACAAAGTCCAACGCGGCACTTTCTGTCGACTTTGGACCGGACCAGAGACCCCATTATAGAGGGTCTCTTGTCTTTGGATGATACTCACCGTGGTGTTGGTATGTCACTTTCATTAAGCAGGGTATACGAGACATGCTCCTGGACATTCAGATTTCTCAGTTGTTGGAGAGCAACGGGGGGCATAGTTGAGGATCTGCAAAAGAAAAACCCGATGACGATCAAATGAATCACAACCACAATAAACACCAATATAGACCACAAATCTTGTTCAACAGTCACGATGATAACCAAATTTAATTCACATAGATTAAGTCTCAATTTTTACTTAATTAGAGGGCCCGGCAACAGCAAGAACAACACTAACAAAAACAACAACAGGTTGTCATATGTTCCCATTGATAAAAGAATGGGTTCAAGGTCTCTCATCTCCCTTGATAAGTCTCCTAAATTGCGTCACAATAAAAAAATTTTTTAAATTGCCAACGGTCGGTCAGGTGGCAAGTGAGGGAGTGAGAGGGTGCATGAAGCGCTATCCCTGTCTAGCTGCTGTGCCATTATTATGTAAAAAAATTAATTTGCATTGCAGTACTTCTTACCTTTGTAACTGTTTTCGGTTTAACTGATTCGATTAATGAACAACTGGAGCGAGCCAAGAATGAAGCCATTTTTGCTGATTCTAAAAACAAGATTGATTAATTTACTACTGTCTTAAATGAACTATAAATTTCGTATAAATTTTTTTTACTTTTATCGCCCTCGCCTGCTTTTTGTGATTTCCACCTAAAGTCTGGCCACACTAGACTAGTGATGGAACTAGTTCCGAGAGTTTGACTCATCGGCAGCTGCTTGACGTTGCAATTTTGGCGGTAAATATAAAAATAGTTTCTTTAGAATTTAAACGAAATTTAACAGGTGTGAAGAGTTTTATTAAATTCGAATGCATAATTGGCACAGAAAACGGCTAGATCTAGACTTAATTGAATTAATCAAGATTTCTAGGTTGTAGTAGATTTGTCAAGTCGAGCCACCCTAAGCCAATCACGAAAAGCTAAGAAACTAAAGAACAGTTAAGTTTTCATTTACTTCAATTCCGCACTCTCTCTCACCCACACAGACACACTAATACCAAGAGACTTATGTACATACATTATCCGCCACCTCTCACTTTCGTGAAAACGATGGCGACATTCAGAAGTGAATCCAACAGCGTGCCGATCACTAAGAATTCCAGTCAAAATCAGCAGCACCGTCTGCTGGCATTGAAAGAACGCCTGACCACGTGTTTCCACCAGTTGCGCCAAAATTTTCAACAAAAATCACCCACATTGTGCAACGGGCAGTTCTACAGAATTTTTATTAAAGCCGATTATACCATATTGGGCGAGAAAGCCACCTATATTAAAAAACTAAGGAAATATTGGTCCTCCCGCAAGGAAAATTTAGAAACTAAATCGAAATTTCAACCTGAAATTGTAGTAGTTGACCATCATCACCAGCTGCAGCTGGAGACGGTGACAAGACTCTTTTCATCCACATTGATCAACGAAACTAGCAAAATGACCATCTTAGAGAGTTTGCACTTGAGTGTGCGAGATGAGAATCCGGATATTGATAGTGAAATACGTGGAATATTGCTTGCCCATGCTCAGAATGGAATCACGATATCGAACATCAAAAGTAAGTAATTCACTATAACCCCTTTTAATTCGACGTGGGCTTAAATAAACAGCTATTTTTCCATTAACCGTTATACGGTTACTTATTAGCACGTTTTTTTTTTTTTTTTAAGTCAAGATTACACAATAAGAAAATGTCCATCTTAAAAAGATAATTTCAATCCTTTTTTGGCAGGTTATTTTGTTAATCTTAAGATCAATTAACCGTTTTTAAATACTTATTTCTTAATTAACCTTCATTTCCTTAGGGGAATATCGATCTCTGACCGGCAATCACTTTCCAGTGCACGAAAATATCACAGATTTTCTATTAACCATTCCAAACGTGACCGCCGAATGCCGCGAGACGGGCACCAGAATATTTAACATTAAGCCCAAAAAAAGAAACTCGCCACCTGCACGAAATGGTTGTTAATCAGCGGCAACGCAATGATTACTTTAACATCGAGTCCAAGCAGGAACAGCAAAAGTTTCCGCAGCCACCGCGTTCCTGGAGATCGCAATATAAGCGATGTGCTCTTAACGCATTGGAAAAGAATCTCCATGAATATGAAAAGATGCCCAACATTATGATGGCGAAAACGATGCAGCAACAGACAGTGGAGACCGCAGTGACCACTCCCCAGCAACTGGCCAAGGCTGTGGGAGAAGACAACTGGTGTTATCAGGACAACTGGAATCATTTGAACAATCATTATCAGCAACAGCAACCATATTGTGAACCACCAGTTGCAGAACTCCAGCAACAACAACCAACGTGTCCGCCTTCTACTCAACAGTTTCATAATTTTCTAATACCGCCGCCTCCTCCTTCAACCATATCGGGGCCCACTATCCAATCTGATGTATCCTCACGAAAAAGACGACGTGGTGATTATTCTCGTACTCCCACTACCACCACCATATCCAGTAATTCGCAAACGGATTCGATTTTTACCATTAATTCGGATTACGATGCTTATTTGCTGGACTTTCCTTTATTGGGCGATGATTTTCTCTTGTATCTCGCCCGCATGGAATTGAAATGTCGTTTCAAGAAATACACCAAAGTACTTCAATCGGGCCTCTGTATATCGGGACAAACCATTAATGCTGCCCGACAAAATGTATGCCACGTAGAGCTACCGGAACAAACTCAAATAATTGTCAACATTGGTTCTGTCGACATAATGCGCGGCAGGCCTTTGGTTCAGATTGAACATGATTTTCGTCAGCTTATTAAGGAAATGCACAATCGGAGATTCATACCCGTAATTACCACCTTGGCCCCCTTGGCCAATTACCGGCACGATCAGCCAACTTGCGACAAAATCAATCGTTTCAACAAGTTTATACGAAAAGAGTGCAGACATCTGAAGGTGATTGATATTCACTCGTGTCTGATCAATGATAAGGGCATAGTGCTATTCGATTGCTATCAAAAGTAAGTTTCGATCAGAAATCAAACAAAACTCTGTCTTGCATAATCACTATATTAACCTTTCTCTTACAGTGGTCCACGTGCTGTCACTGGTTCCAAGGAACCTTATGTATTTTGGAATAAAATCGGACGACAACGCGTTTTACAAATGATTGAAGCTAATTTGGAGTATTGAGTATCTGAGGTCTGGCACCAGTAGAGAAGGAGAAGATTTTACCAATTTCATTTTCAAAAATGACGGCACGCTGTTTTAGGATTTTCCAATCATAATAATTTCATAAGTCTATATGTTTGAAATTTTTAATGTGTTTTATGTTTATGTGTATTGTATTTGTCTGTATTCGTCTTAGTGTCCCCTAAATGTTATGTGTTTTTTTGTTAGTTTTAAAATTCTTATTTGAAATCTTTTGGTTACAATTACAATCCCTAAAATTTTTGTCTCAAACTTTTGCTTCTATCCCACAAAAAAAAAAGTTGTAACAAAAATTTTTCGATGAATTGTATCCAAAAGATTTTCTTTTCTTGCAACACAATTTTTCCCTATCAATTATTTTTCTTGGTCATCTCGTTGAGAAGACTTTTTCAGTAACATTGCAATGTTATATAATTTGTTTCCATTAATCTATTGTATTGTCAGAATATAAACCAAGCTCATGTATAAGAAGAATATTATTGTGTTCTGATTTATACATTTTAGAGTTTTGTTTCTTATATTTTGACAAATATTATTATTATGAAAATGCAATTCGCCTCACTTCACATTCAAGCTTGGGGAAAATCAACGCCGCGGCTGATTTTCTTTTTTAATAAGCCGTCTGAAGTTGAAGCATTTGTTTTTCGTATTTTTCGTTTCATTTCATTTTCTTTCTTGTTTGTTTGTTTTTTCAGAAGTTTATAAAACAAATAGAGTTTACACTGTTTAAATAATATGCTAAATTTATTATAAAATGCGCGCCAAGTGTATTATTTATTCAGTGTAGCATAAATTAGCTAAAAACTCACAAAAATAGATATCCTAAATAATTGCAATTGTATAAAATTCTATTTAATACTTATATTTATAAACTTATTTATTGTCAAACTATATGTTTAAATGTTATTTGTATGTGGTGATGTGATGTCATGATCGTGATCTTTTTTTTTTGTCCAACTATAACAAGCAATGTAAAATCCAAAAAAAAATGTTAAAATCAAATAAAAAATTCAAAAAAAAAGGGAAACTTATTAGAATGCTTGCAATAATCAATGAAAATAAACGGGTCTAAGATAAACAACTAACAAATGAAAATTAAAGAAAGTTTTCCAGATGTAAAAATTCCCTTACAGAAATATTATTTATGAGTGCTCAGTGGACAAAATGCCATTTTATATTCATATTCAAACTTTGTTTTATTTTTATATTCGTCAGAATATAAATATTGTTGTATAATATTGTGTAATTTTGTTGATACCCACAAACTGTTTTATATATACATAAGATAGCACCAAATGAAGTCAAGCGAACAACAATGTTTCAAAATTCAAATATTATATTCATCCAAATCATACCAGATTCAAATGATAATTACAGATAACAGACACAATATTTAATGGGTATATAAAATTATAAATAATAAGAACGAAGTCAAGCGAGCCATCCTATTGATATAAAAGCTAATCATTTAGAAACTATTTGGTAAATTTGGTTTTATGGTGTAAGATATAACTCCTCAAAATGCAGCAAGTATTGCTCATATTTGGTATAATTGCAATAATTGTAAGTTCAAACATCGAATTGAATGTAAGTCATTTGATAAAATTTTAATAATATTCTGCTTCAATTCCAAATTTTTATTAAATCCAGGAAGCTGTTGTTTTTAAATTAACTAATTTTGAATGCGTTGGCTACAATCAGTCTTGGGTTTTAATCCACAATTGTCGTTTAAAGGTGATGCAACGCAATCGAATCGGTTTATATTTCAATGGAACTGTTCTGTATCCGGTCAACGATTTTTTTGTTAATTTACAAATTTTTAAAAGGGCTAATGGATATAAACCTTGGCTGATTAAACTATCGGTAGATGTTTGTAGATATATGAACCAGCCATATAATCCTACGGCAAAAATCATTATAAATATGGTTTTACCTTTCACAAACTTGAATCACAAATGTCCATATAATGTGAGAGGTTTGAATTTAAAATTTGTTCTTAAACATACATAATTATATATGTATAATTTGAGTTTTATCTATTGAACAGGGTTCCCAGATCGTAGATGGACTTTATCTTCAGCCGGAACTGTTAGGGCTTCCGTTTCCCACTGGTGATTATAAATTGTATTGCGGTTGGTATTTTAATAAGAGATTGCAATTTGTAACAAATACTAGTTTCACCTTTGTGGAAAATATAATAGATCAGTAAACAAAAAGGGTTACCTATGAAACAATTTTGCAATTCTTATATTTTATTTAAAATATGTTTCCAACTTGGATTTTAATACTATAAATCAACAAGGTCTTCAGTATCCTTACACAAGGACAGAAATAAAGTTCATTTTCACATGTGTATACATATATTAAAGGAACTATTAAGTATTCTGTCAATGTTCAACAGTTTATTCAACACAGGGTCCTGTAATTCTGGATGGCTTATATTTGCGGCCAGAAATGAAGTCATGCGAACGACAATATTCCAAATTGCAACATTCAAAATTATTCACGCGTACCAGGTCGTATTGATTATCAGATTTGGCGATATATTGTTGAATGGGCTTTATAATGTGTAGACAAATGTATTAAAAATTAACAAACGAAGCCAAGCGGGCGGCAAAAGTGATTGGAAGAGATTCTTTCTATGACATTTCAATACTCTGCATTTCCTACGCATTGTTTCAGATAAGTACATATATACTTTAAAATGTATAATTAAATGCAATTATCACCTGCTCTATTTTCGACACGGCTTCATTTCCATATTTGTAATTTTATGAGTTTTCTCTAGCACTTAATCTTTATTCGCTTTCTGGATAAAGTGAATCCGTAATAAGTAATTACGAAATCATTAAAGTCCATGGAGAATAACCACGTGCTCCACGTGTGTTCCTTGGCAATCGACGAAATGGAGTGAAGTTGCCATTGGCTCAATTCCCAGATGATTATCAGAGGCAATTGCACCTGGAAACAACCGAAGAACAAGAATACGAAGAAGGAGAGAGTATATTATTATTGTGAGGGTTGGCCGTAACTTTGATGACTTTGATGAATTGTCAGCATGGGATGGTGGACTTACCCCCGTTTCAGGGCAACCGACAAACCGAGGAAATGCAACAGACACAACTTGGACTTGGACACAAACAAGTGCTTGCCTCTTGATTGCTAAGGAAGCTCCGAAGACGTGACTAGCCATATCAAATGGGTATAGTAAGAGGATTTGTACATGCAAAATTTAATCCCTTTTACAAGCGATTTATTTGGTATTGCTAATGGTTTGCTTAGGGTTGACAGAAACAGAGTTGTTAGTGTAAATAAATAAAGTTCATGTAATAAAAGAGTTTACTTCGGCATACTCTATTTCAATTAAGGTAGTGTGAATTTTAATTAATGTTAAAATGTATTTTTAAACTAAATGTTTTTATAAGACTTACTATTAGCTTCAGCTTAACCACTTCATATTAAAATTAAATTATACTTTACAATCTATGGATTGAAAGAGAGTTGAAATTCGAACGCATCAAGTGCTTTTTGTACATGTTTTTGAAGTATATGTACTTACTCTGCCCCATTCAATTTGTTTTTATCTTTTCACACAAATATTTGTGGACATTCCACATCATTGAGTAATTGTTGCGAATTATAGTAATTTTTCAGCATTCTTCTCTCATGGAACTTTCCTCTTCTGATTGAAGACCCTTTTTGTGTGTTTTCATTAAAGAGACTAGCATATTGTGGAGACTGAAGGCAATTTACCGCTTTAAATTGAGCGACACTTTTCAATGGGCTCAAACCACATTTTCGCATAAATTATATGGAACAGCCTCCAAATCCGCCCCCCAGCCACCTTGGAGTACCAGTAGTGCTTGCTGTTGTTGTTGTTTACGGCAGCGAGGTTATATCAAGTTGCTTTTTGCATTGGTTGGGCAATTATTAAATCGAATCAATTTATGCATACAATTTGTTTCTCGATTTTTGAGTGGGTGAGTGCAGTCACCCACCTGTTAATTTGTTGATTGCCTCTTGATGTATAGCATGAAATATTTAAAATATGTTAGGAATTCCCATGTTAACACATGCATGTTGGTTTTTTCTCTCTTTGTCGGATTCTTGTTACAATTTTCTTTGTTTCCCAACAATCACGCACTTCCTTTAATTATCCTTATCCGCTCGCCTAGTCTGTGGACTGAACATCTGTTATAATTTGGAATTATCAAGGCTCAATCACAAAGATACAAAAACAAGTGGAGTTCGACTGCACTGCAGATACAGATGTGTAATTAGAGACTCTTTTGTGGTTTCAAGACTATTAACTTTTATCTGATTGGCACACATATTTCAGGTGGAAATCATGTGTTTTCTGTGCGGTCCAGAAGAGCTTCTGCTAATTAAACTTCAATTTAGGGAGACGAATCGAGTTTCCCATTCTGATTGATCCATTAAAATAATTATGATATAGTAATTAACTTGTCTTTAGCAACTAAAAATCGATTTAGATTTTCAATAAAAGACTCACTGTACACCACTTCATTGAAAATCCAACAAAAAATATTAAACAACAAAAAATTAATGATTATTTTAAATTTCGATAAAAAATATCTATCGATAATTGATATCGATAAAATTTTGCATATCGATATGCTGTTATCGATAAGAACTTGTCTATCGATAAACATTTATCGATAAATAAACACGTGAAATCTATCGACAGATGGTCACATTTTTTGGTATTATAACCTCCTGAGAGCTGGTCACACTCTGCATAGTTGTGGTTAGTTTTTTTTTTTGATTTTGACGCGGGTGGTTGTGTTACTGCCGCGGTTGCGAAAGCGCGCCGTATTTGTTTATATACAATGCAGCAGTCATAGATGCATTGCGATAATGCCGAGTGTGAAACAATACTGAATAAATTCGAAAGAGTGCATTTGTAAGAAACAAATTAAAAAATAGGCGCGAAGAAGTGTGCGTGCAACGGTAAAATAAACGAAATGGCGCGCGATTTTATCTAACGAAAAGACGCAGTTTCTTCGAAAATGCGAAATGAAAATACGTATGTTTGTGTGTAGGTGAAAAGTGTACTAACAACAACAACAACAACAACAACATCAAGAATAGAAAAAGTGCACTGCAAACAACTGATTTAAAGTGTCTGTGTGTGAGTGATTGTAGAAAGCAAAGAAAAATAAAAAGTCAGAAAAATGACGCGCGAAGAGGAGGAGGAAGTACGATCTTTGCTCTCGCGGCATCAGGAACGCATTATGCTGGACCTGGGAAGTACTGATCTCTTGGCTGTGTTGGTCAAGAATTCGGTACTAAGTCAGCAGGAAGAGGATATGCTATTAAAGCCATATCAGGCAACAACTGGCATGGGCACAGGATCACACCTGGACACGGGTAGTGCTCCATCGAGTGTAAAAACTAAGCGAAAATTGAGTGCCGTTGCCAGCAGCGGAAGTGGTGGAAGCGGTGGCAGTGGAGCCAGTGTTCCCATTGGAGCTGAGATCTATAGTTCCAGTTTGGCCAGCTCATCGCGCAGTGCCAGTGTCAATGGTGATCACGATCATGCCCAGAGCGATAATCGCTCGCTAACGCCCTCTGTGGCCAGCGATGCCGAGTTCCTGCGTCTGCAGTGCTCCAATCTCATAGAGATTATAGCGAAAAATGGATTTGAGAAATTTAAACAATTCTGCTATGCCATCGAATGTGAGTGCCCACAGCTGATTGAGGATTTAATTAATGATCGACTCAAAAATGGTAAGTTTCAGTCACCCCCTTTCCCCTTCCCCCCAAAAAACAAAAACAAAACAACACACACACACAGACAATATTCTTAACCGGTTCTTCAAGATTCAGGTGTTCCATCTACATCAATACATATATCTTAATGCTAAATTATGCAGGTAAATTGCCTGCGATCGGTTCTTAAAATTTTTGCTGTCGCTTGCTAATTGGTTTTGTTTCTCTTTAGTTTGGTTCTCTCTTGCCGGGTGTGGGAGTTTTTTTTTCGTTAAAGGACGTGGGAGTTAACGCCTATTTCAGTTTTTATATAAGAAATATAATAATTATTATAATTGGCATTATTATAGATCATTCTCTCTAGGCGTAAATGTTAAAGCAGGTGACAGAATTTTTGTAGTCAAAAAAGGAAGTGACAATATTAAATCACTCGTTCTCAAAGCACTTTTTTGTTTGCTGTTTGTGTTGTTTTCTTGATAAGCCCTTATCAGCAACTGTCTGTCCACATCTTGTCGTGAGAATAGTTGAATTTAAGCTACAGATAAGAGAAATAATAATAGAAATTCTTGAAAGTGAAAGTCTTTCCGAATTCAAATAAAAAGAAAATATGAAAAACACAAAGTTTTAGAGCTTTTAAAGAAACTAATTTAACTAACTTAATCGAAGGTCCAAAAATGTTGTAATATCATGCATTCGGTATTATTAAAAATTTTGGCAACCAATTTAATAATTGCAAACTATTAAAAGTTTAAATATATTATTAATTAATTTACGCAATTAATCATTTATGGCATGAGCATGCTAATCATTATGGCTAATATAATTTGATAAGCTTTTTATGAATTAATACATAGTGACTATAAAACTAACAATTTATTTATGAGATCTTTAAATCGAAAGTAGGTACATGAACATTGATAATTAAAATTATTTGTAAGTAGTTGCAGCGTAGTTGATTCGGTTAAACTAGGACACGATAATTAAAAATTAAGTAAAAAATTTATAAATATTGCTTTTCTATGCTATATAAAGTTATTAAATATTGTGAATTAATTGCCATTATATTTTGGTCCATTGCATTTATCCATGAAAATTAATGACAATTTTGTGGTATATTGTTTTTTCACAATTTTTTTATTGTTCTGTAATGCTTTTAAGGGTTTAAATAAATTTTATTAAATATTTCAATTGATCACTTTAAAATTAGTTAAAAGATATAAGTATTTCAAATGATTTTCATCCAATTTTAGAAGAAGGAGAGTTAGAGTCAGTGCTTAACTTCCTGAATGCCATAACTAACGAACTGTGATTAGTTTCGGATACAAATAAGAATGTACTTACATACTAGTTGGTTGAAACAGATGGTTTATTCTCGCTCTCTCTCTCTCTCTCTCTCTCTCGCTGTATTCCCCTTTCTCTACGAAATTCGCACAGCTGCTTAGGCATCCACGAGCTGATTCATTGACCCACAAGAATAATTTACACATTTCCAGCCAAGCAAATCCACAGCAATCCCCCAAACATGTTGTCTGCATGTACATATATTTAAATGTTGCCTCCCTTCACTCCAAACAGTTCCCTTTTCCATTTGTATTCCACCATCTTCCAGACTTGTAAATTACCTCAACTCAGTCGACGATGACAGGAAGAGACGGACTAAGAGGCAACGAAACCAAAATCCGAATCAGAACCAGAAATAAATGGCAGCTAAAATAACAAAAACAAATACCTACAACTTCAATTTTTAGTAGTCTCAGCTTGTTATTGTAGTTGTTGTTATTCTTTGTTGTTGATTATTTTCCTAATGAAAAAAATAGATGTAACAACAATAGCAACAACAAAATAATCATAGCTAAAAATCGCCCTCGCTTCCCCTTCCAAAAATGTGAAGAAGAAATCAAATCAAAGTAAAAAGGACAAGACAATTTATTTGCTTGTTTATTTGAGATACAAGATACTCTTCAAAAGATGCCTAAACTGCTTACTCACTCTATTCTATAATTAGTTAGAAAGGCCATCTCAATAATTGAGACTAAACTTAAATGACATCATCAAACAAAGATATAATTATCTAATCACATTCTTGCTGAAATATTCCTTATATATGATAAACTTTACATAATTGGGTAATTACTTAGATAATAAGCAACTTATGTGAATTTAATTTTGATTTTTTCTAAGAATACTTTATCAATTTATGAATACTCTTTGGTGGTCAATCGTTCGTAATCTACATATTTAGTAAAGACTCAAGGTCTAAGATGCCAAATACGGCCGCAAACATGAATCAATCATTCGCGCAGCAAAGATTCCTTTTTAACATTATAATGAGTCACTGATATTTCAACCTAGGAGATCTTAAATTATCCTAAATAATTAGAGATTTGATTTAATGGCTTTCTTTTAGTGACACCTTCTTTATGGTCTAATACAGTTGTCTTTTCTCTTTTACCTAGAGTATTCAAATGTGCTATAAGAAGAACAACAACAATATATTGAACCAGAACAGCTACAAAAATAATAACAACAGAAGACCATGGCCAAAACGTAAACGTATTGTACACATTTAAAGCCCTCGATCACGTTTTACGATTCCGGCCACGATTACTAGAAAAGCAGAAAAAGAAAACAAAAGCAAAAAACAAAAAGAAAACAAAAAAAACCTGACATAGAGGGAAAGAGTCAGAGAGTTAGAGGGAGAAGAAACATAACGCGTTACGCGTGGTCCATGTCCACATCCACGTACCATGTCCGATGTCCCATGTCCAAGCTGATGTCGACGTGTGTGTAACTCCATTTGTACAACTGCCCCCGCAGGCTTCGTCAATGTATGGGATAGGACATACACAACGTACATAGATGAAGCCAAAACTCGAAACAGAAACCAATCCCATTCATCATCATGATCTTTGGAAGCAAACATCATAATCCGTTTGGCTTTTTTACAACTTGGGCCTGAGGAGGTGTAGTTCAAGTTCTCTCTCTATCGCTAAGTCTGTCTCTGTCTCTATCGCTCTTCGTGTTTGCTAATTTCTTGTACGTGCTCTGTTCTTGTTTGCTTGTTCTTCGACTTCTTCTTCTTCATCGTCGTCATCGTCATCGTCGTCATCGTCATCGTCGTCAGTGGCAGCTCTTTACCTTTGCCGCGCACTTGGTCTCAGGTAGACAAACATCGTAGAGAGTCAGTCCCCTTTCTACGTAAATTACAATTATTTACAGCCATTGCCGCTCCTTGTCCCACAAACAGTCATGGGCGTCGGTATAAAGGGGGCGGGTTGTCGAAAGAATGATGATATTTTAAAGATCCTAGAAAATTTTCCGAGTAAAATGTCCTGTGCAATCAGTTGCTTGGGAAGTTTTAATCCGAATTCCTTAGATTGAGCGAGAACTGATTACTAATTTATACACAATTATCATCTAAGATTTTAAAAGATAAGGCCATTATCAAATATAAACTTAAAGCTTGATTGTAATTCTAAATTAGAAAAACTATGGCTTTATATGGAATCAGTCGCAACTAAATATTTTAAGAGTATATCAACTTGATTTTAGACATTTCTGTAGTTTTATCCAATTTAAGTTTTTAAGAAACTTATTGTTTATTTATTCTGGCTTTTTTTTATTATTTTATCTTATCTTTTAGTTAAAGATTTTACCATGTAACCTTCCCAGCATAAGTTTTTTTTATCTACATACGTCCATGTCGATTTACTTGTTCATATTCTTGTCGCCCCTCTTTTGGCGGCTTTGCCTTTTGCATTTGATAATTTATGCATTATAATCTCAGTCTTTCGATGACGTTTATCGTTTGCCATTTTCTGAAACCCCTCCAACTCCACCCCTCTATATCTGTCGCTTCCCTTTCTCTATGGATTTCCCCATTGCTATCGCTACTTATCTTGTTCTGTTTCGTGCTGCTTCTTCCTTTTCTGTCTGTTCTTGTGAATCGTTTCCTTTTATGTTTATTTCTCGAGTTCTTTTGATTTTGCTTTTATACACAAACACATACATATACATTCATATATGTACATCCATATGTATGTCTGTCTGTAGTTTTTATTCTTACCTTCATCATAATGAAGTTCACCTTTTGAGTTTTCGTTTCGTTTTGGTCTTCTGCTGCGCATGCGCATCCTGTTTTTGTGACCGAGACCGATCTTTGTTTTCTTGTTTTTGTTGTTTTCTACTTTGTCCTACTTGGTTTTTATTTCTCTCTCATCACTCTTCGCCCTCCTTCGCAATGCTTTGCACCCCTCCCGCAGGTAAAGTAGGTTTCTACGTTTCCATCTTTCTTGTACCCCTTTTTGAGTTTCTGTTGCTGCTTAGCCAGTTATTGGCATATTGGCCTGACTTGGCCTGGTCTGCTCTGGCCTGGCGCTATTATAGACAATTCTCAAATTTATGTCTACAGCATGGAAATGGGTCATTCACTTGACTAGGCTTTCGTTTACCTTATCTTAATTGTTGTACAAATTTGCCACAAAGTTGTAGTTTCACTTTTCTGATTCACCTGTCTTTTCTAGCAAAAACAACTGGTATCATTTATATACCATGTATTTAAAACAATCATAGAATAGTATAACTAATGTTGTTTAAGATATGTATGTCTTTTGCTATTTTCGGCCTATTTCAAACATTTTCCACATCATAAATTTCGAATTGTGCGTTTGTTCTTTGTATAATTCTCTTGAGCAGACATTGGAAATTAAAGAGACTCTTTCCTGTACATTAATGTTTAATGATTAAACTATGAAAACTTATCCATTACTCGTACATCGAACTCATGGTTAGAGTAACTAAATGTTTAAAATGAAATTTGTTTGAATGTTTATAAATTTGTAAAATTGTGTTTCCTTTTCAATCATTATTTTTCTTCTCTACTTTATTCAAATGATTTCTTCTGGGTGGCCATAATATACATATATATGATTGGCCGATATAGCCTGGATCTGTAACCCAATTAATGGTTCAAATCTAGTGATTACTACTTAATTTCTTTTTGTGTGTGTGTCTTATTAAATCATTATTCACTTTGTGGCCGAGAAAATATAGGGAATCAGAAATATACAGAAGTTCTCCCTAGAGAGCGATTGTTAGCCCACAGAGCACACACACAGACACAATCGCCTAAGCTGCTTACCCACACAAATGTCACGGAATACAACTCCAACTCCAGCTCCAACTGCAACGACTCCAACCAACAACTCCCGGTGACTCCAGGTAACTTGTTTTTGGGTTTCTTTTTACCAATTCTACCAGTTTTTTACCCCCTCATCTTTCATTACATGAAGAAGCAAAGATGGAAGAAAAAAAAGCTATGACTCATAGGTTTTGTTGAGAGACCGTTCACTTGATGCTGAAACAGACTGTGGCGTCTGTTCTGTGGAGATGAAGAAGTTGCAGTTGCAACTTTTTTCTTTTTGTGTTCAATTCCGTTTTAACTGTTTGTGTTTACTGCATTTTGACCTGCCTCTCGCTCTCTTGCTCTCTCTTTCTTTTATCATTAATTATTTGTTCACTCTTTCTTGCTGTTTGTTATTTTTACAAGTCATTAGCTTTAATTTACAAATATACATGGTTAGTTTCATTCATAGTTTCGGTTTACTTCCAACCAATTTCCGTTCTGCCTCATAAACTTGCTGCAATCCCTTTTTCTTGGCAACTTCACCTTACGATTTTTGATCACCAAGTGAGACAAGGCTTGGGCCTAGCCCAGTTTTATTTCTCTTATTTGATCATTTATTATAATTCGTTTATCGTTTATCGTTTATGCCGCCTGATCGTAGGCCATTGGCCCCCGAATACAACTTTATGTTTTACTCTATTCGCCAACATTTTGAGTATTGATGTCTGTTTTGAAATGATGATTGATTAGTTTGATCGAAATGAATCGACAAGTCGTTGGGTTAAATATTTGATTTAACGCTTCATTTAATAGCTGGAAATGAGAAAGGCAAAGGGTAATAGAGATGAAGAAATTTATAATTGATATAATATCAACTTTGTTTCTTCAATTGTGGTCAAATGTAAAACGCGATTGTTTGACATTTCATTTGCATCATTTTCATCACAAATCTTCTATTAGAAACTCCATTAAATCATTAATGACTCTTCCCTAACTAATCATGGAGAACATTTTAATGGCTTTATTTCGAAAAAATGAAATTGGCAAATTTCCAATTAATACATTTTGGCATTTTGAAAACAAAATAAACTGGATATATTGAATATTTTTGTTGTTTTATTTTTGCATCTTTCAACGATTTAAAGTCATTAATAACTTTTTGCTTGCCCAGCGTAAAATTCGCGTATTTCTGTTTATTTGTATAAAAGCAGTTTCTTCAAAATATTCGAGTGCCTTCAAGAAGTCAAGACCAAAACCGATCCGATCCAACCCTCTAGGCATTATGTGTGTACACATATCTCCACATGTGTCATGTGTCATTCAGAGTTGAAAACTCTACAAGACTTTTGATGATGACCACACACACACTCAGTTGATAGAATCGTCTATGCGGTCAATGGCACAATCTCCATATGCCACACAATCCACACTCACTCGGAGTTGAGTGTTGTCGTTCTGACTTCTTTGCCAATTAAAGATGAACCCGCTTGCATGACATTTACATCGTGTTGGGTTGTTGGGCAACGACCTTCTTCTTCTGCCTGCCATCAAATACAAAAATCATGTTCATCTTTTTTTTCTGTTGTTTTGATTTCATTAAAACTATATAAAAACTTCTTCGATAACAATATAAAATTACTTTTATGACCTACTCTAAAAAGGGGGATCTCAAATGAGCAATTTTATGGTTTAATGGAGTGTTTATTAATGGCTTTTGTTAATTGAAAATAAAATTGATTATAACAAAATTTAATATAACACTTGCTCTCTTTAAATCTGTCCCGACTAGCCTCTGCATTAGCAGTAGATTGTTGGTTTTAAGGATACTAAATTTCCCACTTTTCTAGATCATATATCAATACTAAAGATTTGTATCTTTATCTCTCTTTGAGGTTGTCATAAAAGTCCATGGGAATAAAATAAAACTTTCTAAAAATCCAAGTCTAAGGGAATGTAGGTATAAATTGTGCAAAATGTATCTCTGATTTTGATAAAACAAAAAACGTGTTTCAATTGAGATCACATAAAATGGACAACACACGTACAATAAATAGTCTATTTTTTTTTAAACTCAAACCTCTAAAAGTGTAGTTTATTTGAATAGAAGTAGATATGTTAGATATTGATACATTTAGTACATTTGGAATGACATCTAAACCATTTATCTCAATTTCCACCCACCCAGTTATGCCTACCAGCCGTATTTAACATTCATGTGTGTGTATAATTTTGCACCTGCCGACTCGGCGGACAGAGACAAATAAAGCCAATTCAAATGGACGCGTTGATTGGAAGCCATTTGAATGAAATTCAATGCAATACAATTTGACATCGAAATGGAAACAATGTGGGGTAAATGAGATCAAGTTGTTGTTATTTTTTGTTTTGTTGACTTTGTTTAAAAGGCTGCTGCTGCTAAAAAGGCGTGGCATGTATGGATGTATACATGGTAGGCGGCTTTACGTCATAGGAACAACTAATCTCACAATGAAATGAAAAAAGATCAAACGAGAAGGCGAGACAGACAGAGAGAGAGAGCGAATGAGAATGAAACATAGAGTGGGTCCGGCTGCTGTTGCATGTGGCAGCTAAGCAAATATTTCCTCTGCACGTGTCCAGTTTGGGCCAAACGGAAATGCTAACTTCCCTTAACGATGGAAACAAATCTACGTACATATATACAATATACTTATATACAAACATTTTCGGGGCGGAAGCCGTTGAATGCAATTTTATGTCCAGACACATTCCCTTTGCCCTCTTTGCAATCCCCCTCGATTTTTCTTTTTGGCACTCGTTGCTCATCCTGTGGGAAAATGCATTTTTCGCACACTGTCTGCCAACTTACAGCCACATAATTTATTTATTGCAATTGATTATTAAATTTGGCACAATTATTTTCATACATTCATTCAGACAAGAAGTACATTTATTTGGTCTGGTCTTTTTGCGGCTTTTGTTGATTTGTAGAGAGGCGCGATATGTTTTATGGCCTTTGGTCTCTGTGGATTAATTTAATGGACTTTTGTTGACAAATGCATATAAAGCATTTATGATTTTGACCTCTGTGTCATCAGTGAAAGGTCCAATTAACCATTCAAATAATAATCAAAAGATATGAATGCCAAATTTTACCAATAGTTGGATTTAAAATTAATTTATTTCAAGAAAATTTTTTCTGTCTAAAGAATTCTTAAATATGACCAAATTTATGTACATATAACTGGCTGCCTGACTTAGTTAACAAATTCTGTTTAAACAAGTATATATCAGTGTCTATTCATCATGGTTTCTTTATAAGAAACTCCTGTTATTATGTGTCTATAAATCCTGTTTTAAGTTAAATAATTATCCTTTCCTTCATATGCATGATTGCCATTGTCATTATAAATCATTTCACCTTGGTAAATGGAGATTATCAATCATTATTAACTAAAAAAAAAATAAGTATAAAGCTTAGGTTCTTGTCCTAGAGTTATGAGTAGTTAGATGCTAATCTAAAGGGATTCACAATTTATCTTATTCCAAAGAGGCGTCAGGTTCAACAAGTTGGATAATAAATTTTCAGATGCGCATGCATATACTATATATAAACTAAAATTATAGTTATAAAGACAAGTGAAGCCATGAACACTTCATATGAGAAGCGCCAGCAGCAGCTTCCGGCAAGTAAAAGAAAACGAAAATCTAAAAGACAGAAAGAGCGAGAGAGTGAGAGAGGTAGAGACGTGCCTGGCCTTGTTTATCTCAGTCATCAGTGATGGTAGCTACTGACCATGGATGAATCCGTGGCCCATGATCTGCCTTTCCTGCTGGACACACATATAAGCATACTCTCTCTTGGTCTTGGGCTTGGTCGCGATCTCGATCTCGATCTGCCCCCTTTGAGTCTCTGGCGTGTCTCTGGAGGGGGTTTTTGCTTTTAATGAAATTTCTTAATTGAAGCAGCCGTTCAGCTGACGGCAGACGCCGTTTCAGACATGGTTTCCTTTCTTCTCGTCTCTTCTCTTTTGCTTTCTTATATATATGCCTTTTGTTCTGCTTTGATTCGATCTATATTAATCAAGATCAGGGTAGACCAAAGGAGAGCAACAACTGGCGTCTTGTGGCCATCAATCCATGTAGAAAGTGAATTGCTTGTGTGAGCTTTTGATTAAATTATTGCGATGAGATTTTTTTTTTTTTTTATATATATTTATCTCTGAGTTTATGCAAATTTATTGCGATTTTATTTAATATACTTTAAGCTGTTTTTTGAAGATTCATTTGCAAGTAGCTGGCCATTAACGCCCACTGAAAGCCTCTCACCTGAAGTACCCCTCAAATGACAACCTTGAGTTCCATCCAAAGTCGATTCAATAAAATAAAGTGTAAAGTGACAATTGAGTTTATTTTTAGAAGCTTACCGTAACAGAAGCTGATGTTATTTACTAAAAAAATTAAATAACTAAATATTGTTTATACAATTATTTATATTTTTTGTATTGATCATCCCGGAACCGGAATTTGCATACTTTTGGTCTAATTTTAGGTTTCTTGCATATCTTAAACCATTTATAAAAGCTTTTCTGCTCGATTTCAATGTTTAAATTAAATTAAATTAGTTTTTTTTTCATGATTATTAATTGATTTGTTGCATGTTTGGGCGTTTTTGACCTTCAGGTTAATGATTTATTCAAATTAATTGATAGCAGGTAGCCAGCGAACCAAAAAATAAAAAAAAACCATAGCAAATTTCATTAGTATTTTGACTTGTTGACACTGACTCGTTGTCCCTTCCCCCTGGAAACATACTCTTCTCACTCCCCGTCACTTTTGCTGGACAACTGTTGAATTAAACTCAACGCCAAACAACAATGACAACTATTTTTGTTTTGATAATTGAAAAAAAAAGAAAGTTTTTGTGTATTTGTGCAAAATTAGACTTTGTTTTTTGCCCCCTCCACTGTTTTGTGTGTGTTTTTGTTGTTGTTGTGTGTCTGTGGGGTAATTTGCGTTGTGGTCTGGTCATTGTTTTCTACATGGTCAATTGTAGCTCCATTTAAAAAACGTTCATCAGGAAAGGCACAACAACTGAAAATAATGATGGTTAGGGAAAGCTTTTTTCCAAGTAATTTGAAAATAATTGAGAGATGATTAGGGAAACGACAAAAAAATAGAGCACAAGTAAAACGCTGACAACAACAAGAAGGAAAGGTTTGTTTCATTCAATACTTTGTAAATGAATTATTTCAGTCAATATCTTCAAGAGAATGTTAAAGGTGATAGAGAAGAGCAGGTTTAGTTTTGTTCTAGTATAAGAAAAGAAATACTAATTCAATTTAGAATTAATATGTTTGGATATTCATCATCCTTTAAGTTTGAACATAATTTTATCTCAAAACCACTTTAAAATTTTACTTTGTGTTCAACATTTATTTCGTTCATACAAACTCTTGTTTATTTTGTCATCAATCTTTGCCTTCACTTACGACCATTCCACGCCCTCATCAAAAAGCCAAGCTCATCAATTTTGATGGCACTCTAAATATTTCTTTGGATATTTTTTTTCTTTCTCCCCCTTTCCTGAAAAATCAACTGAGGCATGAAAATGCAATGGCATACATATAATTTATAGCAATTTCCTTCTCTTTTTTTGCCTTTCGTGCTGTGACTGCAGTTTTAGTTTGATTATGTCTTTTTTACTGCTGTTGTTGTTGTTGTTGCTTTCCACGCCCGCTGATATGCAAATTCGCCTCAACTACCAACAACAACAGCAACAACAACGACAACACCACCAACCACAATGAAATTTATTAATTTATGCAACACTTGAGATTTTACGCTACATTTGCTGAGTAGAAAAATGGAATGAAATTAAATTTATTATGTTTTGTTGGTAATTTATATATGTAACTATTAGGAATGGGGTCGGTCTTGCCGATCATTTCTTTTCCCAGATTTATTTCTAATTGCCTTCTTGCGACTTGTGTATGTAGATACATGCATTTGATTCTTGTTAGCCAGTGCATTTCAGACACGCCCCCCACTCAATCGCCTCCCTTGTGTAGGCTACTAGGGCGTTACTCTTCTGGCACGCAACGCATTTTGAAATACTTCCATGTAATTTATATTTCTTTTTTCTTGTTGTAAATTTGTGTTACATATCTGGTTATTAGCGCTTAATGAACCTCTTTACAGCTGCCAATCATAAGACAAAACCAATGAAAAATGGCCACCAGTTAACACACAAATATGGGAAGCAAAACAACACTAAGAAACCTAGCTTACCTTACCTACCTACATACATATGTACATATATATCACTCTCCCCTCTCCACCCACCCCTCACCTTCTCTATCAGAGCTCTTTTAACTAGCGTTTTTAATGAAGTTTTATAATCGTTTTGAAACTGATATTTATGTTTAGTACCAGGTCCAAATCATGTAGGAGGCGTGAAATGCAAGGTTTATACAGAGTCGTTTTCAATGTTTCTTTTTTCTGTCTCTGTAAATTGGTCATTGACATGGTCAATAGGTAGGTAGGCAGATGCTTTATTGAGGAAACTCTGAGGAAACAAAAAACTAAAATTATAATAAATTTGATTCGGAAGTGGGTTGTCTTTGCTAGTTCAAGAGCAACATTTTTGGTTCATTCAGATAGATAAGAAATGGTCTTCTTCTTTAAAGCCAACAACAAAACCAGGAGAATGAATTAGTTGTTCGGAGTTAAGCGAAGGACCGACTACAGATACATATATGTATATAGATGAATAGCTGTTCCAATATCGCTTTTACCACCTTTAACAGCCCTATGGACCCATTCACCTCCCAAGGCGTTTGCTAGTCTGGCGATTACACATTTACAATTACAACTCCACCTCCTAGCAGCTTTCCTCTTTTAGCCAGCCAACCCCCCTTCCCACCAAATTGTATGTACATGCAAATTGCAGGCGCATCAGTTAATGGCAAAAGAAGAAGAAAAGTGCCGCTCCGCCTTCATGTCATTTCTGTCACGTTGTGGCCGCTGCTGGAAGCAACAGATGCTCAAGCCGATTGAGCGACTGCTCCTCACACCAATACGACCAGCCCCTCCTTATGGCCGCCGCTTTATAAGCATCTTGTCGTGGGTCTGCTGTCAGGCACGCCTTGTCGGCTCATCAGGCACAGATTCCAACCCCATCCTCAACCCCGGCAGCTACTTGACTCTTTCCGCTGCATCAGCAGCCATCACCTTGGTTCAGCATAATTTGTGCCTGCTGCCGACAGTGTAGCATTTTAACGACTCCCACTTTGATTTTTATTTCAAAAGTGGTCAGCAGCACCCTTTCCTCCCACCCCACTCCCACTCCTTATGCCTGAACTGCTCCACTCTTGTCTCCTGTCCAATCAAACACACATGTCAAATGGATGGTATGTTGTTGTTGTTGTTGTTGGCTGTTGCCTGTCACCTGGCCTCAAGTCTTTGCATCTAATCATGGCTTTTGGCTTCGTTTCACTTTCGCTGCGTCATGTAAATGCTCTCACTGTCTGATAGTTACTTGGTATATGTCCACATATGGGGTCTATGCTGTTTTCCAACCCCCTCTCACTTACCATTTCTACCATACCCAGGAGTGGGCGATCACAACAAAAACATTCAAACTGCTGCCAGCCAGCCAGGCCCATTTCCATTACCATTTCCATTCCTACATATTCAAAGCATCGACAACGACATCAGTTCTGGATTGTCGTCGTGGTCGTCGTGGCCATACACATGTTGTTTGGCACCCACACTTGGTTTTACCTCAAGCCACTAGCCGCAACATGGACTATGTTAAAATGTTCAACTAAAACCAAAAGCTCAACATGGTCAGTGTTTGACTTTAGTTTGTCTTGTTTTCTTTCTAGAAACTGTGGTTCGAATGAACTTTTAACAAATGAATTGAAAATTTCGCTATTTCAATTATTTATTAGCCAATTTCTATAATAAAATTATTTGCTATAATTTTTAATCGACAAATTACCCTATGAAATTTATTCAATTTTCCACTTGACTAATAATTGAATTTCAAAATCAAAATAATTAAATTGAAAGAGCCCCAAAAAATACAGCAAACTCAATTTTCATCGAGTCTACGCCCAGTGTGGGGCTCCCATGTCGACTTTGCCATATATGTATATAAGCCCAGCGGCAGCAAAGTTATTAAAAAACAATATATTTTGACTACATTGAAGCTAAATGACGGAAATTCGGATATTAGATTATATTAAAAAGGGGTAAAAGACAAGACAAATTTAAAATTTGTAATAATTTAATGCATGGAGAGACATTAAATAAGTATGTAGTATATTTTTTTAACATTTATGAAAAATGCCAACAGGGGCAAATGAAATGTGCTGATGTGGGCACTAAATAACTTTCTGTTTAGTTGGCACTCCTGGTTATCCTACTGCTGAAGCACTCCACTCCCACGCATACGCCTGAGCCCAAGCACGTGAGAGAGATAAAAATCCGGTTCACTCGGCGGTGGCTTCCGGGTCCACAAAAAGTTGACTTGAAAATGAATTAACATTTTGCATGTTGGCCGAAATAATAAAAAAAATAAACAGAAAACCAAAAGAAGGAATAAAAGTATATGTATCTATGTATGTATATAGAACTGCATGGCCAGGATAAAAGGCTAAAGCTACTGTCGACTGTCCTGCACTGCAGTGCATTGCACAGTCCTGGCCTGGCCTGGACTGGTCTAGTCTTTTTTGTTGTTTTGGTCAAAACCTTTTAACGTTTTTTTCGCTTTGTTTGTCGGTTGCACATAAAACATTTGCAGACTCTGGCCGTTGCCTCTCGCAATGAGTGTGTGTGTGTGTGTGAAGTCTCGTTTGCATTTGGCTTACTTTTTTTATTTTTTGGGTTCCGCTGGCCAGGTTAACGCCTTTTTGGCTTTAATGGCACAACTTTAGTGCTTAAGTATGGAATAAATTGCACATCCAATGCAGCATTTGCAGTTGCAATTGGAGTTCACTTCAGTTCACTCAGATGAATATCAGTTTTTGTTTCTTTGGTCAAAAGTAGTTAAAGTCATTTAAATTGACTCTGATTTGCTTCTTAAAGAATGAGTCATTAGGAGCAGTTCTTCGTTAGAGGATTTATGGATTTCTCACAAGTTCATACTTTTCTCACAGCATTGAAAATTAAAACAAATGCTTCGAGATCAATCAAAATTAACAACAAAGAACAAATTACTCACCGAAACCAGAAAGAAAAAGAGATACGAATAAAATTTGTATGTGCTTTGAGAGCTACCGAAGATTTAATACCCTAAATTTCAAACTGCAAATATTATATACTCTAGAAAAAACACTTGAGTGTCAATTAGTTTATTAATTAAACGTTATTTTATTAGCTCTAGAAATTCTCTAGCATAAGTGTAGTTGGCAATTTACAGAAAAAGTTATATACCCTCATCCAAAGGGTGCAACCAAAATAAGAAAACAAAGTAAAAGTAATGCAGGGAACCACCATAGATGGCATAAGTTGGAATCGGAATGGAAAGCGTAATTATTATTAATTTGTCAAGTATGTAAAACAGATGCCCTATCGACTCCATGGCAACGATGTTGCACTTACCCAAACAGATGCGGGTCGTGTTGTATGCATTTGTGTGTCGTTTTTTTTCTTTTTTTCTCTTTTTTTTTTTGGGGGAAATTATAGCGCCTGGCCACGTGCCTTCAGATAGACGCATGGTGAAGGGCTGCCTCACATAGCATAGCGAACCAAATCGAAAGTCTTTTACAATGCAAAATCAAAATCACATCCATTTGCCCTGTGGCACACAAGTGCAGACAATTCCCTAGCGATTCCCAGACTGTTTTTTGTGTGTGTGTGTGTGTGTGTTTAAATATATCCGCTGCCCGTATCCACCCTTTACTTCCCTCTCTGCACCTTTCTCTCTTGATTTCTGGGTCTATTTTTATATGCAACATCCATTTAAATGCATTTTGTGCACATTTCGAAATTTCATTCGTGCTACATTTACATTTTCTTTCGATTTTCAATTGGTTTTTTTTCCATGAGTAGACGGTTTTTAGTTTTGTTTTGATTTGAATGGAAATCTATGAAGTTGAGTCGGTTTTGGCAAAAGTTCCAGTTGCAATAATAGAAAACGAAAAACTCGGAAAACTGAATTAATGCGAAAAAGAAACGTACTTTGAAGTTGTTTGGTTTAGATGACGCTGACGAATCGTTTTGAGAGGAAGATGATTTATATATACTACAAAGTTTAAAGAGGGATCAGATTATGCAATTGTTTTGTGAACTAGTTAATGTTTCTTTACTTAAATCCTTTAATTTTAATCAGCCATAATGCACTTCTCTTATACAGTTTTACCTTGAAATCTCTGATTATAATTTATCCTGTATTTATGTATTCATCCTGTATTATTTTCAAGTTAGTTAGTGTAGTTAACCGTATTGTTTTTCAAGGGTCAATGTTAACGATGCCATTCCCTGATCTTTAACCAATCCTTTTTAAGTCTTCCTTTTTCTAGTTGAGCCAATTGTTGTTATGCCCTTCGAGGTTTAAGTCCAATTGGTGTCATTGTCCTGGGTGCATTGTGGCGTGTTATTTGCCAGGTTGCCATCGCTACTTCTGCAGCTTTGGCTCCTGCCTCCGGCCTCCAGTCATCTCTGCCATATGCCACACATGGCCTTTGTTTTTGAAGGTATACACACAAACACAATCACACATACACACACACAGTGTATTGTTGAGGTATTTTTAGCACAAAAAGAGTAAATAAATAAATTTGCATACTGTTGTTGCTGGTGGAGCTAGCTAGGAAACACAAAATGAGAAGCAAAAACAGAAGCCAAAGACCCGTTGGCATTAAAGGATTACAAAAGGCATAATCCTGTTAGAGGGAAAAGTCAAGTGCAGGACCCCAAACAATGGGTGGACAATGGGGACCAGGTGTTGGATATGTCAAATGAAGCCTTAGTAGTTGTATGCAGTATAAGCAAACTGCAAACTAGCCAGTCATCTTTCTCATTAAAAATTTAAGAAAATTGCTAGAAAATGTTGCTGCTCTCTTGCCTGCTGTCTCTTGACACACTCACATCCTGTTCGAGTTTAAGGCCATTAATCTTTTTGGGTGGAGACATTGGTCTTCCTGCTGTTCGGCTTCTGGTGTCATAGTTATAAATTATGCAGCTTTGTCTCGTACTGGTACTCGTACTCCTTTGGGCCACTTTAAAATCGATGCCCATATCGAGTGTCCAAAAAATGCAACCAAGCGTAAAATCAAATAAAACGTCATCCTCTCATCCACGTCTACAACCCAGAGTATATAGCAGACCCATCCTATGGTGGTTATATGTTTGTTTGGTGGTTGGGCCGTTCCGCCATTTGCAAACGCCCAACAACGACCCAACGTTGCGCCGGCTGACGACGCGTCGCGACGTTCAAGTGTCAATTGGATTTTACTTCGACGGAGGCCACTTTGTCCAACCAGACGACCGACCACACAGTGTTCCCACATACACGAATGCATACTTACAAGCAATATTGTGTAGTGTACCCAGACATGGACATAGAGGAGGCGGAGAGTGGTTGACAACGAGTGTGCTGAAGAGCTAGTGGTAGCCCTTCAACTCCATTGATCCGTTCAAGAATGGAATATGCCGCTTTGAGGTTTTCACTAAGAGTTTTTTTTTTCTTTTGCGGTTTAATAGCAATTGAATTGTTGGAAATCGTATTGTATAACGAATTTTAGTTCAAAGTAATAATAATAATAAGTTAACCCAACAAACTTTGAAACGCTAAAAATCTCATTAGAAAATAGAAAATTTTCTAGGTGCTTACACAGTTGTTTAGCTCCCCTTTGTTTCTACCTATTTTAAAACAATTCCAACAAGTGTAATTTGATCGCAATCAGATTGAATTCCATTCGCTTAGGAGTCATTAACCAAGTATTTTCGTTCGTTTGTTGTTTATATAAAAACAAAAATGTAAGGCAAGTGTTTTTTCAAGTACCTTGCCATGAATGCATTTAAATGCATTTTCTTTCACTTAATCGACTGTGGAAATATAGATCGATTAAGAGGAGTCATTCTAATTTGGGTCAATTGCTGGGGAAGAAACCAAAAACACAACAACAGCAAGAAAACCAAAAAAAAAACATTAGCCCAAAAATTATGTTTATTTTTTCAAAGAGCCCAACCGAAATGAAATCAAAGTGAAGTCAGGTAAGACAGAATTCAATTCCCAATCACTCGGGGCATGGTTTTTAGTGTTCTTTTCTCGTATCGTTTGTTTACGCAAAGAATGCGTTAACACAAATTTCCCAATACAAAGTTAAAGTTCTCTCCCTTCTAATGCATTTTGTATTCTGTTTTTCTATATGTATTTTCAGGTATGTATCGACAATGTCCATAAATTGTGGGTGTGCGAACGAGCGAATGGAGCAACCAATTTGCATAAAGTGTTTTGGGATTTGAGCGGCAGCCAAAAATCAACCAAATGTCAACAACTCTATCAAAGTGATCAAGCATTTGGGAGTTGAAGTTTCAGTTCAGGTTGAGGTTGAGGATTTCTGTGTACACAAAAAAATTGGCAACACACATCTGTCAACGGGTAACCAGAGGCGTCTCCTGGTGTACTTTTCGTTGAAAAGGTTTTCGATTTTAAAATGAACATTTAAGCAAGTATCAACATACATAAATAATTTGACATTGAATTTGGTATGAAATATAAAAGCCCTCATTCACCCTTTTGGCTAGGCACCTCTGAACATTTTGGTTCACCTGTTAACCACTACTGCACCTCAATTCCCTCCCTTCTACCTCTCAAAATAGTCCCAAGCACTTAACAAGTTTTCAATTTGTAAACGCGCGTGCTTTGAATACTACCTCAAAGTGAGGAAGGAAAGAAATAGTCAGGCAGGCAGGCGGCCAGTGCCCGAGACAATTGAGCCAAGTCCGGGCCAAGTGAGGCACGCGCGCATGAGCATTTTGTACAAATATGGCAAGGAGGAGGCCAATCTAAAGCTAAGCCAAGTCAAACCAAGTCAACTCGAAGTCGAGTTAACTCAACCTCAACCCAATCCAATCCACATAACCGCAACAAAACAACATTTTTTCATTACGCACACATGACTTGAGCTCCGTGGAGGGGGCGGGCGGTTGGTCGGTTATACAAATGGCTAGTTCCTTTTGCTTAGACCACATTTTACTTAATTATGCGTTTAATTTAATTTTCTGTATTTTTATTATATTCATTTGCATTGAAGTCATTTAAAAGAACGCCGCCGTTGCTGTTAAATTGTGAATAAGTTCCTTTTATTCCATTCAAAGATATCTCAACTGTTTGATATTCTTCTGCCACTTTTGTGGGCCGTAAATTGTAGTGATTTCGATGACTCTTTTTAAAGCTTTATGTTTACATATCATGGTCGGACAATTAAGTCGTAAAATATACATATATACTCGTATGTCGTTTGTTGTCAGTTAATATGGCCATTGCCAGACGGATCTGGATTTCTTCGGTTATATAGCATGGGATCATCAAACTCAATAACCTAACTAATAGTGCATATTTTATACATTAAACTTTGAACTAATATATGAAACTCTTGAAAATCATGTGTTATCTTTTTGTGCTTAAATAAGCATAGTTAAATTTTATTGTTTTTTGTTTATTCTAAAGATTAAAGCAAAGCGAATTGTACCATAATATTGAGCTGAAATTAATGATAATTTTCGCCATTGGATACGTGATTGGTGAACGTAAGTTTTAGTGAATTCATAAATTAAATCGATGAATTCATAAACCATTCATATTATATTCTGGGTGGGGGGTTCTCGGCACCTCGAGCAATGTTCATAATTCAATCAGAGGCAAGACAGAGCCAGAGAGGGACAGACAGTAACTGGCAGAGATAGAGAGATAGAGCTGTAAAATTGATATATCAATAGGAACGAATTCAGCCACACCTGACATCTTCAACACATTTGCACACACACAAATATGGATGTAATATAATATGGAAAAAAATAACAATTTGTATGCCAAGAGCATGGATTATTACTTAGCCTTTTGTTGTACCTACAATACTTATTTATTTTGTTAGTATTATTAGTAAAATACGACCGACAAAATTGTAAAGCAATTATTTCAATCACATGATGGCGCGATAAATTTTTGTACGAGACTTGTGGAAAATATGGAATGTTTTGCATCGTTGCACCTGAAAAGGCGTTAAATTGTTTTGCCATTTGGCATTGCCATTGCCTTTGCCTCCATGCCGATCATAATGATGATGATGATGATGATGATGGCGATGATGATGTCATTAGACCTAATGAAGACAGATTTAGATTTGATTTTAGCCTAGACCACAGTGTTTATTATTATAATTTATGTTGTTTATTGTTTTTCCCTTTTGTTTTTTCTGCTTCTTCTTCTTCTTTTTTCGCCAATATTTTGTTGGCAAGACATTGTGGCGCCCAAAATTTTATGTAAACATGAAACTGGCACAGAGCTACCAAAAAAATACAAAATTCTTGATAAAGCAAGAAAAATAAATCGCCGATGTTGTCAATTTTTCTCTGTATTTTGCGCAATTTTTCGCAATGAGAAATATTTTATCCATTTTTTTTTTTATTTTTTGCTAAATACCCTGTAAGCATTGGTATGTGACAGCCAGAAGTAGGCATTTTGGTGATAAACATTGACATGTTTATCTGATCGACTCGTTCTGGTCGAACTTTGATAGCCAATTTTGGTTTTTTTACAGATCAAGTTTGTTAAAGTTATTTTAGCCTTACTATGTATATCTGGTTAAATATAATAGCGAAATATAGGCAACATATGTAATATTTGTTTAGGATTTGTTTATAAATAGTTATGTAGGTATTTAGAAACATCGACAGTTAGCAATTTAGATACTCTGATGCACAAAAATAAACCCTAAAAACATTACAATTTCAATTAGTTTTTCCTTAGACTTCGTCTTACTAATGGGTATTTTCTAGTCTTTGTATTAATTCCACATTCCAAATTTACTTTTTGTGTATCTCTGTATGTTTTTTGTCTAATTTTGCCACCTGCATTTTGGCATATTTGGCAGCTTGAACAAGACTTATAGAAAAAACTGCGCAAAAAAAAAAAAAGAAAATTATTTAGCCTATTGATGAATTGGTTTTAGCCAAAACTATAGAAATACATATATAAGTCCAAAGTTAAAAGACTTTTTGCACAGTTAAGGAAAGGCAATCTGAAATTGGTCAAAAATGATTTATTACCATGATCAGTTGTTTATGTCGTCGTTTTGGGATGACTTTATATAGTAAAAACAATTTGTTATTTAACAATTTGTAATGTGAGAGATCACATTGACAATTGGGCGATGAAAAAACATGAAAAACATTTTGATACAGTTATTAGATATGGTTAAATATTTGATGGTTTAATTGTGCGAACATTTTTTTGTGGCCAAGTCCAATGCTCCATCTCCCTCTCGCTCTCTCTCTCTCTCTATCTAAGCTAACTTTTTGTTTTTGCTCTACCACTTTTAATTTAAAGCCTTAAAATTTAGTCAATTATAAATTTGACTTCAAAGGCAAAGCCACTCGAAATTAGCCTTTAGCCCCGCTGGATCTCGTCTTATAACACTTAACGTTTTTCTTTTCAACTCAAACACGTGCAAAACCAAAACAATCATAAGCCAACAATGCCAACAAAAAAAGGAAAAGAAAAAAGTTTATAAAAATGATTGTCTAAAGGTTTTTGACTTTGGTATCCCAGCAACACAGAACGAAACAAAATAATGAAACCATTTTAAAGCACTTTGTATGACTTCTGTGTTAAGCTATTGTAATAGTTAACAACAACAGCAACAAAAACAACAATAACAGTAATTTAAAAAGCTGATTGATAATTTATTTATAAGTAAAATAAAAATGCAAATTTATGATCAGAGTCTCTGGCTATTGTATTGTATCAGAGAGAAGAGCACAAAACGACTATCAAAACAGATTCATTTGAAATTGTTGGCTAATTGTTAGACTATTGAATAGAATTCTATCGGGGGGTATAATAAAGTTTAACGAATTCATATGACAAAAAAGTTGTATATATTTGATTCATCTGAAACATTACGTCACAAAAAGTAAACAAATTTTGCCGTTTTCAGGGGTGGACATAGGCGAATCTAGGGCTGTGAAATGGGGCGAACTTTGTCTTACACAATTCCGCTCACCTAATTACCCGCCTTAGAACGGTCCTGGAGTTTCAACAAAACAAAAACAACAAAAAATCTTTTTTATTCTGGTAATTTATGTGGGTGAAGTTCACTGACAGAGCTCGCCGACCACTGAAGTTTCTGTTGTCTGTCCGTTTGTCCGTTCATCAGTCACCAGACCAAAAAATGATTTAAGAAATATTGTTTTTGGCCGTCCAGCACGTTCACTTTGTACATATGTATGTATTAATGTTTGTTTATAACGTCGGTCACACAAGAAACAACGTTTCATTCTCATTCTCTGCCCCAATGCAAATGAAATAAAATCACGACAGGCCAAATGTTGTAACATTCTTTTTTATACCCTTTTATTTGATAGGGTATAACCCTTTGGGTTAGACGTTCACAAATCCCTAAAAGTAGGCAATCCTTCATTTGAATACGACTTCTGGAGGTCCTTCTGTTACTTTGTTTCTACAAGGATTGATCTAAGCGTTTGCAATGAAACGTGTCCAAGTGTATACAAACTTCGCCTTTTAACCAACTAAAACCAGCCCTTTTTGGTTTTTTGGCTTGTGTTTGCTTCTCTTTGCCTCTAATGAGTTGAGTTTTGGCTCCATAAAATTTATGAGGTGTTTGGTTATGTGTTAACTTTTTTGTTAGTTCTGGTTGTGTTTCGTCGCTGTCTCTTTTTTTTTTTTTTTTTGACAGAATGAGTTTTGCGCGTGCCCATAGAGAAATGCAAAATGAATTCTCAAATTCGCATCATTAGTTAAAAAGTTTTGTTTGAGCAAATCGTATTGTATGATCGATGTGCTAAAGTCGATTCCCTGGAAATCACGTTAAAACTTATTTAATGACCCAAACAACATGGTCGTTGGAACAGGAATGACAAGTTTTAAATTTCGTTGGTGTTTACATAAAAATATCAACTAAATAAGTTGCAGAGATGAGTCTTTGGGTACGGCACTTGGGTTCGGTCTTTGGGTAGGAGTCATAAAAATAGTTTAATATGAAAGTGTCAAACATTTTTTATGCCTTTCACAGATTACAATAAACTTTTCTTTATTTTTGGCTTATATAAGATAAATATATCTGATGCAATGTTAAGTTATGGTTAAAAGGTGAGGCTTAAATTGCCATGTCAAAACAATGAGCGAAACATGAACAAAATGTTATACATGCTTAAATTGAATGGGGATTCCCATCAAGTTAAAATATGTATTTTTAAGTATGCCTTAAATCAGTTAACATATTAAGCCAATGCTCATCTTTTTTGCCTATTTTTCAATTCCCAGATATATGACCAAGCCGATTGCCACGGAGTTTGAAAAAATAAGTAGTAAGGCTTATCAACCTAGTTTAGTTAATAATCATAATAATAGTTTTGATATGATAGAAGTTTCATAGTCACTTTTCGTTTCACTTTGTTTTCGTGTACTTAATTAAAACTAACAAATGTTCATGTTGAAATCCGACTCAGAGATCGTTTTTACTGTCAATTTTCCTATAAGTTTATTTGCAAAATTCTTTGATTTCCCCGAGTTATATTTGACGTCGTTAAACATACAATAAATATTGTTTAAATGTTCATTTGTATATATATGTGAGTGTGTGTGTGTGTGTGTAGATATGTCTGAATGTGTCTTTATGTAGTCACTCATATAATACTCTAACGTGAAATGTTTGCCCAAGCGCACCTCAATTTTCGCTTCTCTGAGTGTAGGTAGGTACAATACAATTACTATCCATCTATATGTATGTGAATATCTATAGAGTTTAACACAGTAGCCATAGACGTATGTATGAGTGTATCTAGAGATTAAAAATGTTTAAATATTTATCAAATGTGGGAGCGTGCAAGCCCCCGAGACAAGTTTATGAGTCAGAGGAGGTAGGTAGTTGTAGGTACTCATATGTAGTAGAATGGTTCAACTTGAAGTCAAGTAAAAATTGTATGCTAAATATTTGCACTGATTTATTTGGTGCATTAGAAGTTGGCACTAAGTGGATATATAAATATTTGGGACATGGCTATATATTATTTTTGTTATACAGTTATATATGTAGGTACATAACTACTTTATTGTTTTCTCGAATGTGTGTGGTAGCCAAAGTAGAATGAGATTTCTTATCTCAATGCCATTAATTCAGTTTTATTTTGCTTACTCGTATCTCTTTCTCTTTTGGGGGATTCTCGCATGAATATGAATACCACAATAACCGCACCGGAAATGCGATATCCAGATCCAAATGTATCTGTGAGGTTAACTTTCCCAAGGCTGAGTTGCGATAAAATAAGATGAGACCGCATCAAAATAAAAAAAATGAAAATATTGTAAGGTGAGATTGAGAGAGATTGAATGCGGGATGTCAACAGCAGCAGCAACAACTCTTATTGCGAATAAAAAACTAGTTCCAAGATCTCCCCTTCATTCCCCTGCTCCATTGTCTGTGTGTGCTACAGGATGTGTGGACTAGTAGCCATACAATTGGAATAAAACAACTATAACTATGACAACTGACCGCATCTTTTCTTTTCTTAGCTTTTTTTGCTTTAATTATTTACGCTCGAGACTCGTTAATGATTTTCCAAGGAATCGGCTAGATGCCTTTGTGCTGCTTTAATTGGTTCTGCTACATCTCTAGCGTTTCTTTATTAGCCACGTTGTGTGATCCCCTCTCGAATCCCCTCTCAATGACCTGCTTCTAGTTTTTCTTCAATTCCTATTCGATGAATTTGTGATCTTCAATGAATCACACAAAAGATTGAGATTAAAAGATTGATGATAGAAAGTTGTCAGAGTTATTAGATTAGATTTAAATAAGCGATGGCAAGCAAGTGTTAAAAGTTACCAACAAAAGCTGTCGATTTAGTAGTCATCCGACAAAGTTTCTTACCTGTTCAGATTTAGGCAAGTGCCTTAGAAGTTTTTAAGCGGTAAAATCCAATTCAATACCGAAATTGAATTTCAATTATGTATACAATAAAAGACAGTTTAAATTGGTATATACATATGTATGTATGAATACATAGCTCTTTCTTCCCCTACTTTCACCAAAATTTAAATGAGAAACATTCATTTTCAGACCATGCTTAAGCAATTAACCAATTGACTAGACGATAAAATTTTAAACATCTGTCAGTGTCTAGTTCGGATTTCAAGTTCACTAGAGATTGTCTTTTCATAGTGTCAGTTTATTGATTGTTTAATGTTAGGTTTCAGTCAGCTTAATTACTGAAACAATGAAATTCAATTGAAAATTAGCCACATGTGAAAAATCAATAATTCCGAAAGTCATTTACAGCCACAGAGATGCCATTGGAATGGCAAAAGCACATATGTATGTATGAATAAATCATACACACACATACATACTTAAATACATGCAATCGAATGCATATGGATGAGTGTGCAAGTGCACTTATGTAATGCAATGTTTTTTTTTTGTTTTTCTACTGTCAGAGATGAGTAGTCAACCTTCAATATAAAGGGGGACACAGAGAGCATCAGTCTGACTCTCTTCTGGCATGACAATTGAAATGCAATTAACCGGCCAAGTGCAATTAACTGAAAGCGTTTACCAAGTCACCAAAGCCTTTTGTCATACAATGTGTTGCATTTTTGTATCATTTTCTGTTTTTTTTTTTGTCCCTCTCTCTTTTTAACGATCTCCGAAACATACGCTTGATTCAATTATCAATCAGAAGCCAGGGAGTGTCAGAACGGAGAACTAGAGACTCTAAGAAAGACTTGAACCCAAGTTCAATGAGGCTGTCAATCGCCAAGCAAATTGACTCTTGTCACCCGTCCCTCTACACTTCGCACGTTCCATTTTTGTCGCTACAACTGAAAATGTTCACTTGAAGAAAACTATTTTACATGCAATTAGCGGAAAATTTGCTTTTACTCGCAAAATGCATTGCCTCTGAGGTATGGGATAGAGAATGAGACTGGAACTCCTCGTATGCGACTAAGACTGGAACTATTCATTGCGAGGTTTTTAGGTTACTTGAGTAAATTGCATTGAAATTATCATAAAAGTGGGTTAAGAATTGTCATAATTGTTTGCAACTTTGCAGTAAATAGAGAAATTTATGTGTAATTCATAGAGGAATGCAGTATTAGAGATGGAATTAGACACAAAGAGACCGAATGCAGCTAGAATAATTGCCTGAGAAATGAACATAAACATAGACAATTATTAACTACATGATTTTTTAATAAAGCAAGGGATATCTTTGGTTAAATGTCTATCCTTAAATAAATTGTTTTACAAGTGTATCTAGCAGATGTAATGTAGGTACATTATATAATGTTGCCAGACATTACCTTTTGAAACTCATCTTAAAAAGTCTTTTAATATAATATATAAAATAAATAAATACACTTACTCCATAAAAGTGTTTTAAAGTCGTTCTTGGTTTTTGTTAATTTGTTAAGCTAAGCTAAAAATTAACATATGCGTTTCAAGTTAAATTTGTTTAATTGGGGCAAAATGTTAAGCAGAATTTAAGTTTATGGAGAAAAAAGAAACTGCCACGTTTCAAATTTGGTTAAATTCAAGAAAGTTTCCGTTGTCATTTTAAAAGGAATGAAATTTGAATGGCATTGTATTTTTCTTTTTTGTTTAAAGACCGGAGACAGGACGCATTGAACCATGGCCATAGAGGAGATACTGGAATGGGGTTTAACAGCTGCATGCGACAAATTTTTGCAAATATATAGGTACATATTTATATATACAATTTCTTGCCAAAATAAAAAAGGGGATTATAGAAAATAAAAGAAATAAAGGGTTCGGCTTACACATGTGAGTGTCTCGGCCAGAAGGGGATGTACCTCATATTAAATTTCCTAAAAATCATAATGAATTGAAGCACAGAATGGACCAGGCACCTGCCATATGGCCTTATATACATACGTACGGGATAAATCCATATACATAGAGACGTGTACGTATGTGTGGATTGTGTATAGGGTTGAAATACGAGGCCAAGGCAAAGCAATTACAAGTACAAACACTTGTTGTAATGTCAGCTGTCAATGGCACGAGACCAATATCTATACCTACATATGTATATGTGATGGGGAGTGATCCTTAAATTGGGGAGATTTTTCATAGCCGAAGGGGAAATGTCTGTGACTAACCGTTTGAGAAGTGGAGAGAAATATGATATGAGTGGGAAGTCAAATCAGCCTTAAATTGCTTGGAAAAATTTGGATTTAAATTTTAAATTTAATCATTGGTTTGACAACGGCATTTAAAGGGGATATTAGTTGACGAATTTGTTCTAAAATATTCATAATTCTTAACTTAGTTTATTCGTTTCTTTCGTTGCTAGTGTTCTGGGTTTATTAACTGAGATTTGCCATTTTCAAAAGTTGAGAAAAACAGATATAGAAACAAACAAAACGAATAAAAATAAAAGTCATCAAGTTTATTTTGTATCCCACATAAAAGATTTAAGTTAAAGCTCAATTTGTTAATAATTTATTATGTATACAGAAAAAAACGTTTTTTTAATATTTTTTTTCGCTTTGGGTTTTGTTTTTATTCCTATTTTGTTGCTTCTCATTGCGTGAACACCAAAATCGTTTAAAGTCTTCGTCAAGAAACAAATTTATGCCTACAAATATGGAAGTGCCATCGAATTAATCGCCACTTTAGGTTTCTTATTTTGTTTTTATTTTCATTTTCTGTACTTGAGTCTGTCTCAATGTCTGTTGCTCCGTCCTCCTGTCTGTGTCAGTTCATCAATTTGTCGGCCTATAAGGGGGCTGGCTTCCTTCTGAGCCTACTCTACACGACCGACTGTGTCTATGTGACCTTCATAAAAAAAAAAAAAAAAAAAAAAGAGGTAAACTAAAAATAACTATGGAAAAAACAGAGGAAATCGACATTGTCATTCATGGGCAGATTTAGAAGATGCTGGTCAACGATAGACTGACTCAAGCTTATAAATTCATTCATTCATAATTGAAAGTTTTTTTTTTTTTTTTTGTACTTGTTTCCTCGCTTTTTGATGAGTTGCCGCACTTGAGCGTAGGAGATTGGGGTAGGAGGCACTTGAACATTGACTTTTGATGTATTTTGAAAAGTGCTACAACACTTGTAGCAAACCGATTTTTAAAGACTTTTGGAAGGCGGAACCAGAACTGAAATTCAACAACAAATAAATCGAAACAAAATAATGAAATGCTAATAAAATTGATAAACTTGAGGCCAAAGATTGATGACTGTCTCTGTCGGTGTCAGTCAGGGCCATAAAGCGGGCTGCATGCTCAATTTAAAACATATCAGCATCTAGCACTATATCAATTGTCCGACTCTGACATCATGTTAATTCCATTGCGACAGTTTTTTTGTTTTTTCTTTTTGGTGGTTAAGCCTCTGCTTAATCTCTCTAACAAATTGTTGCAACAAATTTGTCGTCTGATATATGGTGAACGCGTGTGCCATGCCCCAGCAGCGGCATTCATTTAATCCGCTTGAAATTTATGAAATATGTTTATTAATGCTGCTGCTGCTGTTTCATTTTCCCCCCTATCATCATTGTCATTAACATTTACCATGCAATTTATTAATTATCTTACTCAAATATCGATAAATACATTATGGTGATTTTCGTTCCTGCCAGCGGCTTTCATGCATTCCATAAATTCCCATGTTTTAGATATACAATACATATATATAACTTTCCATGCCATGTTTGATAGAAAACCACATTTTATGATAATTTACTTGTAACATGAATGAGTAAATTTTTGGGTGGCCAGCAAATTTGATGAGTTTAAATGGCTTTTAATTGATGGAATGATTAAATCAAATCCAAATCATTAAATTTCGTGATGAGTACGAGGAAATGCTGTTGTAACAGATTTAATTGGCATAAGACCTTTCGACCTAGGAAAATCTATATATGATATAATAAATATATAAGAAATTGTCGTTGAAATTAATTAATCTGTTAAGGTATTTTATGACCATTTTTTTGGATAGCTTTGCAAAAAGGTTGATATTTGAATCTGATCAGATCTGATCTGATATTCTAGATTCGAATTTACTAGAGGGATCCCAAATCTAAACTCTAGTCATTGAAATGACTTTATTTGCCAAACACTTGCTTTTTATCGAGATCGTTTCAGTCCTGTAAACATTATTGATTATTAGTTATAGCTAAATGTAAATGAATTTGCTTAAATTAGTGTCATTAGTAGTTTAACTTTGAAATTTTATAAATTTTGTATTGTTACTTCCTCATAACGGTCTTTGTCCAGACGTTTCTTCACATTATTTTGAATTCCCAGAGCTTATATTTTGGGTTTCGAGTTGCATATCACTTATGGCATATCATATATCACACATTTAATCTCTACTTGGTTGGCTTAACTTTCATTTTCAATTGTTCGGTTGTTGTTTTTATTAAATTACACAATTCTTCTTTAAATTGAAGAAAGAAAAAAAAAATACAGATTGAAAAAACATATTCGTTAGCCAGTTGTCTCTTTTGAAAAAGAGGGGGAAAAAATCAAATCGCCTTAGCCTCCAAACGAATAAAAAATTATGTCACTTGCGGCTTTTTTTAAGTATTATATATACATAGTATACAATTGTTGTAATTGTTGCAATGTTTCTTATATCTAAATGCCTGTCTGGGGTAACTTGACACTCGAGTTAAATTTGGCGCGACATTTTCAATGTCTGACTATCTGTCTGTCTGCCTCTTTGTCTGTTTGTCTGTCTCTGTGGCCAGCTGTCTTTGACTGCACTTTGTGTGTTTTGGGTAAAGTCAAATGTTTGGTTTGTATTGAATGGGTATTCAAACAGTTTAATTTGTTAAAAAAGATTTACGATAATTGATTTTTGTCAGCCTCTGTTTTTTTCTCTCTCTCTCTCTCTCGTTTACTCATTCAATCTCTCTTCTCCACTGGCTTTGTCATCTTTTCTTTGTCAATATACAGAATTCCCACGCTGATTTATTTAGTCATTGGAAAGAAATATATTAATTTTTTTTTCCAGTAGTAATTGTAAACTTTAGTTTGTAGAACAAACTTGTGCATTTTCTCTGTGCACTTAGGCGTAGCCGGCGGGTAGATTGTACTAACTAAACCGCAACCATTATTCTTGTGCTCCAAAAAGAACCTCTACAAACATCCAAGTATGTATATACATACATACCTTTATATAGGTACATATGTATTGGTGTGTAAGTGTTTTGCATATTTTATAAGAGACTCATTCGTCAAGTTGCACGTACTGGCAGTCTGTGAAATGGGTTCTGCCATTAAATTGCAGACACCCTGTGTTCTCTGAAACCCGTCGCTTTGTCTCCCTGTATGTGGCATGCCTAGTTTCATGTTCCAGCTCTCAATTACAGTCGGCAGTAAAACCGTTGGGACACAACACTCTCACACACAACCATAAACAAACACAAACACACTCACTTGGTGTAGAGTCTATTAAAACCGCAAATTGCCGTAAGTTGGCAAAGATATATCCGCTTCCGTACATAATTTATCTTCTCTTCAGCTTCTCTTTCTACTTTTCATTTTTGCCGGTTTGTTGTTGTTGCTGTTTTTTTTTTAGACTCAAAGTTTTTATACATTAGACATTAATCCAATCTCAAGATTTTTAGTTTTTCTATATTTGATTTTTGTTGCTGGTGATGTGGATGATTGTTGATGAGCTTAGAAGACTTTGTACTTTAGGAAATTACTAAAAAAAATTTGCGGAATTGGTTGAATAATCATATAAATGTTGCCATAAGATACAAGGGATAATAATTGTACAATAATTTATTTATACATATGTATGTATAAACAGACTTATGTTTGCTAAGACAAATGATAATAATATCACTCTTAGAAAAGATATATTTCCTTAATTTGCTAATTCGAAAGGCGATGTGTTTGATGAATAGGTCGAATACGGCTGAAAGATACAAGCTTAGAAAAGTGCATTACATATTCCACACTTTAAGCCATCCTTCCATTACCTTCACCAACTCCAGCTGCCTGAAACTCCAACTTACTTTTAAAGTGTAATTTACTTAAAGTTTAAAACCAAAGTACAAGTTAGCAACTTGCTTGAGTGCAAGTTCAAAATCAGCAAGGCCCTTTTTTTTCTTAGCTGGAGGTTATAACATGCAACACTAAGAACAACAACAACAACAACAACTACTACTAGGTTAAGTATGCAGATGCCGTGAGAAATTCTATGATGATTTTCTCACGCATGTCTCTAGGATATGCACGAGTGAGTCCGTACATAATTTTGTGTGCACTATTTTTCATGAGTTGATTTTTACTCTAGACTTCAATTAGCATTCAAGTCTAGGGAAACACGATGATATACATAGAAGAAGTCATCGTCGACATTGCGTGCCTTTGCTGGCTACTGCACTGGCACTTTTTTTTTTTCCTTTCTTCTAGGTGCTGTAGAATAACAAATTGCAACAGGTTCAGAGTAAAACTAATTTGCATGCTAGAAACTGAGCCGAGACACGATCGAGACGAAGTCAGCTTCTGACTGACAATCTCATTTGGCAAATAGAGAACAAAAAACCCGTCTAGAAACTATACCAACCAGCTGACTGTGGTGCTACTGATGGCTGATGGCCTAGCCTCAAAAATGTTAAATCCCCACATTGTCTGCGGTTGGTCTGTGTCTGTCTCCTTGCACGTTTGATCTCAAAGCGCAGACTAGTTTCTTTTTTTTCAATTGAACTTGAAGTGTCTGTCGAAGTTGGAAACTGTAAGGGAGAGGGAGATATATCCACCTATGTATCTACCCATACATAGATCAAACTGTTGCCAGTGTGTCTAGATACGAAAAGATCTTATAGTATATTGTTTTCGATTGCTATGTTCATTTAACTCACACGTGTTTCCGCTGTGAAGTGAACTGAAAATCAAATAAAAACATATAACGATCAGTTCGCCATATTCTCAAATGTGTTCTTTAAGCACTACATTGTATCTTTCAGGGTCTCTTTAGTTTCATTGCTCCATTGATTGACATTTGCTGGCATTCTGTGACTTGCTTCTTATACATATATTGAAATTGAGCAATTGTAAGAGACTTTTAGCTGCGATCAGGCAATAAATCATTGTATTTACGAGGGTCTTTCGAAAAGTTGTACCTGTTGAATTTAGATTGTGCCAAAAGTTTTACAAGTGAAGACTTCTGTTTTCTTTTTGAAAGTTCGCACATAATTAGCATACAATGGTGTGAGTTCAAGAGCTTGATGCTCCAGTTTTAAAGAATTATGTCAATTATGTTTTAGGAAATTTCACTCCACAGCTAATAAAATAGTCGTTTTTAAACTTTTCCAACTGCTCTCGACCAGTAATAATAATTCATAGTCATATATCAAACTGAGGTTAAATATTAGCCATGTTTATAGTGCGTATGTTTATCTTGTTTTTTGCTATGTGCATTCTAGTTTATACTAATTATGATTTATGCAATTTACATATGTCATGTCTAAATTTGCATTGGTGAATAAATTAATGAGAAATTCTAATTATTATCCAACTCTTTCAGACGCTAGCCAGGCTGATGATAGTCCCGGTGAGGAAAAAATCCAAAAGGAAATCGAAACGATCGATTACATTGACAAGTGAGTAAATTTAACTGAAACTTTATGCAATTACTTGTATGGAAACTATGGGCGTTAGCTAAGACAAAAAGCACCCAAATCCGCCGCACAATGTCAGTAAAGTAGAAAATTACCCCAAGACCCGAACCGAAAATGCGCTGTAATTTTCAATTGCGCATTTTCTCGTTGTGGTTGTTGTTATTGCATTTGGTTGCCGGTAAACGCCCTTAAAAATAAAAACAAAAAAATGTAAAAACAGCTAGATACACGAATAAAATTAGACAGTTGCTTTAAGTTGCCACCAATTACAAGTGGAATTAACTTGTAGCAATTTCAAAACCATAATTGTTTACTAATCTTGGCTGTGACGGCAATTGCACTCGTTCGTAGCTGCCGGTGCCATTGCAAATTGTGTATACGACACGTTGACCAATCTGAGAAACTGACAATGCCGAAATACTAGGTGCTTTGTTTAACCACAATTTGGAAGAGAATTTAAAATAAAAAAAAAAAAAAAACAATAAATAACAATTTTATTAATAAATAAATTGAAATTAATTAGTCCTGATTTTCCTTCTCACTGTAGATCTTAAACAAAGCATTTTGTTAATATGCGATTAGAACAAATTATGCTATTTAGGTTTTTAGTTGCAGAGAAATTTAATTTCTTAACTTAATGATGCTTACTTCCATTAACCACTACAAAGAGACACATGGATGTAATCAATATCTTATGGGAAGTCAATAAAAAGTTTCCTTTATCCATGGTTTTTGGTCTTCTTGTTGTGATTGCATCAACTGGCAAAGACAGAAACCAGAAACCAAAAAAGTGTTGCTCAAACCTGTATACATGCATATGTTCAATATATATATCATAATTATTTAAAGTCATTAAACTCTTCAAGAAGTTAAATCTTAACTGCATATCAAAAAATATATTTAAAATAAATATAAAAAAAAAGAAACAAGCCCCAAAAACGATAAGGAAATTATGTATTAAACACATTGACGATTGGCACTTTGGACAGGCCACCGCCCGACAGAGAGTTAAGAAAAATTACCATTAAATGTTGGAAAAAAGTTAACAAGTTGCTGGTTAAAGCCACACCAGCTAGAGATTTTAGCCGCCTTTTTGTGTTTTTTTTTTTAATTTTTTGTTGCCTTTCTTAACTAAGTGAATTAAATATTGCGCAATCTCTTTTTGAAGCTTGCACCGAAAAGTTGCCCGTGTTCATTGGCCATATAAATTGTAGCAACTCTGGCAAGATCTCTCTACATTGATTTGATCTCCTCTCTGTGTTGCAGCTGCATCTAGTTGTATGTTGTTGTTGTTGTTGTTATTGTTGTCGTTCAATTGGAGTCCACAAATGGTTTAAATGCGCTCATGACCGCAAGTAATAAAATAATTAAAAAAATTGCTGCATAATTCACACTTGAGAGCAAAGTTGTTGGTTTTTTCTTACTTGTTTTATGGCTGGGTTAACTCTTTAATGAGTTGGCCATTTCGATATGGGGGTGTGTGAATGACTAGGTCAAATTACAGTCGCTTTAATTGGAGGCTCAGATGTTAATGTATAGACAGAATAGGTAGCTCCAAATTGTTTGCCTTACAATTTCATTCTGCAATGAACGGATGAACTTTTATCACCAATTTATTTATATATCGCCCACATCATTCCATTCATTTGCGGTCGAGGCTAAAAGTTATCAACAAAAAAAAAAATAGAAATATAATAAAATGAAACCACTTAGCCATAAATTAAATCATCATTTCCATTGGCAAGTCACCGGTGCCTGATTATAATATTATCTCGTCATTTGAATTTCTGATAAATTGAACAAATTTGAACTCCTACAACTTAATGAGGCAAACAACACAACAAAAACAACCGTCGAGTCGCTTTCCTTCGTAGTGATTTCACTTTCTTTCAAAATCCAAAATCCATCCAAATCAAGTTAAATCGTTGAAAAACTGGCTCACAATATGCAAATGAAGATTGGTGGGTAAAAAAAAGAGTCAACAAACGCACGATTCAGAGGCAATTTGTCGCCTGGCTGCCGCTTTTTTTTTTAGCTTACCTGTTGTGATACGCTTGCAAAAAGGAGTATATTCATTTTGGACGAATCTTTATCACATAGATGATTGGCAAAAAGAGAAGAAATTGGACTTACTAACTGGCCAGGGTATTGATGGGTCCACACTATCTAAGCCAAATTGACCCTCTCGTATTAGTTTTTGCATTTCAATTAGCATAGGCAAAATATCGTGCGAATATTGAACAGTTTTTGTTTGTTTTTTTTCTTTGAACCAAAGTTTTTAATCAAATTTATTACGCAAAATCCAACAGAAAGACAGAGAGAGTGCAGAGAAAGTTTCTCCGCCAAAAATTTGTTAGTGTGCCTTTTATTTTTAATTGCAGATTTTGTGTGAGAAGATTATGGGGGCCTAGGTAAGGATTTTTACTTGTTTGTTTCCCAATCAATTGCATGCCAATGCGTTTGATGAACTGTACAGGAGAGGAAAACGGGAAACTTGTAACCGTAAACCGTTTGAATGTGGCGCTGGGCATATCATTACAGGTGAAAAAACAGGTGTAACCAGTGGCCCCGTCTCGATTACGTGACGTTCGATGAGCCTCAAATGAGACAGACGGACCAAGCGACTGCCCGCAGATTATAATAACAATAAAGAGCAACAACAACAACATCATCAACAAGACTATGAAATTTGTTCATCTTCTTTTTTCCTTAGGCTACAGTTTTTTTTCTTCTGTTTTTGGTCGGTTTGTTTTTAGTCAAGTTTAAATATCAAAAGGTGGCTTGGCTTTGAAGAGGATTTAACATAATAAATACACTTTATAAATAGGTTTTTGGTTGTTTATTTACTTTCAATCTAAAGAGCAAAGTTTGCTTTCAATTATGTAAATATATTCGACAAAATAATGCAAATCATTTTACTACAAATTAGACTTTGAAAGGTGACAAAAAAAAAAAAAGAAGTGTAATTATGCGGCAAATTCTTAAATAAAATGACAGATTAAGAAAATGTCTGAGTTGATGGCAAACGCATGACTTATGTAGTTGTTAAATATCGAAGTTGTTCTTATGGTCAATGAAAGTAATTTATAAATGGTCTTAATTGACCTTTTTAAGAGCTTTACAATTAACAAATTGATGTAAGTCTTAAATTTAAATTTAAAGATGTTTCTGATTTTGTTTGGTTTATAGTCGCTTAAGGAATTTTTGTCCATTCCATTGTCACAATCGATCAAAATTTCAAACTAAATGTTGTATCAAGGTAACTTATTTTGAATTCAAACGAAATATACAGCTCGTAGATACGGCACACAATGATTTTTCTTTCATGAAAATTCATAAGCAAAGACAATGGGTTAAACAAGTTTGTCGCTTAAGTCTTTTGTTTTGTCATCAGCTGTTTTCAAATGCAGAAACAATAAATTATTTTATAATGATAAATTAATAGTTATTTGTAAAACAATAAAGAGCGGGGGGAAAAAAGCTAATAAAAATAAAAGGAAACCAAAATGTTTTCTTTGTAAAAGAAAAAGCATTTAACGCTCTTATTAAACGTTTATCTTTATCGGATTTCATAATACAACACCCCCCGAAAAGCAAAAAAGCCAATTTACCGGAGAAACAAACGAAAAGAAATAGAAAATGAGAAAGAGAGAGAGAGACAGAGTAAAAGAGTAGATAAATATTTCATTGCATTTTCGCTAATGCTCGCTAACTCCAAGTCAAAATTTGAATCGGTAAATTTTTGTGGGCGTTTATTAAACTTGGTTTTATTTCTTTAGTTTGTTTTTGCAATTGGAACCACCTACAATCATTATGAGCCATTAATAAATGCAATCGTTTTATGAGGTCGAAGTTTGCAAATTTATTTACTTACATCTATGCAAGAATATAAAATATAGTCTTATGTTTATTATTCTTTCACAATAACCGTTAAAACACGGTTGTTTGTTGATTTGGTTACTGTTGGTCCTCGGTGGCATATGGCACGAGCCTTGGCCAACTTTAAATGCATTTCAAATAGAATATAAAAGATATCACTCGACTACTGTGATACCCAGTCGTTGATATTCAAACAGCTAATAAAATTGATTTTAATGTTGTTAAATTCGTTTCAATTGAGTCGTTTAAATCATTTTGCATTGTAAATTTAAGTAGAATTCGCGAACTTTTGTTAGTTTCATTAAAACTCAAGTTTTGCTTTGTTCGATCAAGCCCATAACTGAACCAATTATGTACTTTGTTCTTTTATATTCCCTATGGGAACTCTGTCAATAACTTTATCCACACAAGGGTTAAGTAATTCTTAGTCAAGCTTCGTTTCAAAATTCAAAAAGCGTTTGTCGTAGGTAAAGTAAAAAAATTAACATACGACTAGGAAATGCACGTAGATAGTTTTCGAAACAAAATATAAAAAAACAAAACGAGTCATGAAAATCTAACAAAACTTCAACTGAAAAGAAAGAAATAAAGAAAGATACATTAGCATACATATGTAATATGTAAGCTGTAGTTAAAAAGAGTCAAGTGAAGAGGTGAGAGGAAAGCAAGACAGACAGCAATAAAACATAACTATAAACTGTTGGCTAACATTGAGCTTTGCATGAAAATTAACCAACACGCAACATCACATAAGAAGAGAGTTGCCCTCCCTCCCCTCTATTCCAGCGTTTTGGCTCCCCCTTTTTGCCGCAGACTAGTGTAGTCTTAAGTCGTTTTGGGGTTACAAGATGGAAACTAACTTGCACGACAGCTGTTGGCGTTGGCTTGTCCTGACTGTCCCTCTGTCTGTCCTGTCTGTCGTTTACTTGGGGGAATGGACGGCGCTCAGCTCGGTACGGTTTGGGACAGGACAGCAGACTGGAGACTTTAAGTTAGGGAGACAAGCTGAAAAGACAGATAAACAAGTTGCTTGGCTGCCTGGCTGTTGAATTTTTCTTTTACTTTTTTGTTTGCTGCCAAAAGACGTGCCAACTTTGAACCAGTTATAAAACAAAGCAAAGTTAACAGGCTGTAAACAAAAAGCGAAAAAAGGCAAAAAAAAAATAGAAAAAGAAATACAAAAAACTGAGCATAAAAAATAGAGTTTGTACGAGGATTATGACGAAATTTGTATGCCTTGCTTAGAATAAACCTGACACATTATAGATAGTTATATTTACAAAGCGCAGCCATAATAGACGGTTTATAATAAAGCTGACAATAATTTGAAGGAAATTAAGACTTTAAATAAATAGTTGAGGTCAACTAAAGTTAACACATTCCCTTTCTAAATGCCTGTTAAACTGTTGTTGTTTGTATATATTATGTTAGTAAGCTTCAATCCATTTCTTGAACCTTCTAATTCATTCTGAGCTTGATTTTTTGTACCATTTTTGTATACATAGATAAATGTAAGCAATGCTTTGTATATCTGCAGGGTATCTATAGTGTTTAGCTGGCTATATCTTTTCACAAAATCCTCACACAAGACAGATTATAATTTAAAGCTAAAGAAAAAGAAGTAAAAAACAGGATTATACCTTTCAAATGAGTCATGGTTGGACCAAGTCAAAGCCACAAGTCTACAACTCAGCTGGCTGGCTGCTGCTTCAAGATAAATTGGCAACACGCGCCATTGTAGCAGATGTACATACATACATATATATAGGCTAGTCGCTGCCACTGGCCCCATAAACTGATTCCCCTTTTACCCTTCTCCTGGTTCCTGGATCTCCTGATCTCCTTTTTTATTTGTGTGTGTCTGTATGTTATTGTTGTGAGGTAGCCATGTCAGCCGGCAGCGGCAGCTGCGACTTGAGGATGAAGAGCGATCTTGGTCTTTTTCGGCCAGCTTCTAATTGTGGACTGCACTTAAACTCTTTGCGGTTAATTGTCTTACAATTGATTAACTCCACAGGGAGCTCCATTACACTCTTAGAGAGAGAGAGAGGAAAACTAAACGAATTGACTTCTTGATGTTTTTTCGCCTAATTAATTCGATGGTTGACGGGCAAAGTAAATTGCTACTGGTTTTGGATGACTCTCTTCTTAGCTAGCCAGTGGCAATTTATTTATGATGTTGATTTGCCAATTCGTGATGCCTTAAAATCATAGAAATCAAATAATAATGAAACAAAAAACAAGAAAACAAAAAAAAATGATTGCTCTGCCCAGTTTTATGACTCAATTTTTTGGGTCTATGCTCCGACTGCAATTTGTGGCAACGCCCAAGAGCAGTTTTTGCTGATCTCTGAGCTGAGTTTGATTCAAGTTTCACAATCGATTGGCCCGCATTCACTCATGGCTTATATATGTATATTTCTGGGAATATTCGTGATCAACTTTGAAACGTTTCATTATGATTTTTATTTCGATGCTTTTGCATGTCATTATTTTCAACACCTTCTCAATCTTCAAGACACTTCCCCCTACTATTTTGCAAGTGGCATTCGGTCCATGTCATGTGTTTGGTGTCTGCAACTTGTTTTGCCTGCTTGTCCATCATAAGTAATAAATATATTTTTATAAACAAAAAAAGAACATGAAAAAACACAACGCTTTTGAAAAATATGCATATACTAAAATACTCATTAGAAACTTGTTTAAGCCTGAAAAAGTTTCATCAAATAAGAACCTTGAATTCATATTTCTTTTTTTTTTTTTTTGTAAATTTAAAGCTGGCCTTAATGCACGTAAATTATTACTTTTTCAGCAAACATTTTTTTCATAATTTCCTTTCATTAAAATTTTGAGAAAATTAATTGCATGCAAAATGTTGGGAAAAAAAAAACTTTAAGTTAGGGCAAGACACACGTATCAGAACTTTGACAAGCAACAAATAAGACATTAACAAGCTATAAGAAGTGATTGCATAATTAACTAATTTTAAATGATGTTCTTAAAAGTTTTGAAATGCACTATAAATTATTAAAAGTTGTGGCAATGTTTAATTACACAGACTTTGTCACACGACAAAGTATATGAGGCATAAATAGAGACATTACAGAGATTTTGTTGCATACTTTTTGAAGACTATTGTCCCGGATACTAATAATTCCCAAACAGTTCTAGTAATATACTCGTGGAAACCCTTATGCTGAGTGGAGAAAAGCATACTTACCTGACGTAGAGGTTAACCGTGATCACTTAGGCGGTTCCTCCAGAGTGAGGCTTAGCCATTGCACATTCGGCTAAGTTGACCTTTGCGATTATTCCTAATGTGAATAACTCGTGCGTATAATTTTTGTTAGCCGGGAATGGCGTTCGCGCCGTCCCGACCTTTATTAATCAATTTGAGAAAATCTAGTGTTAAACTAAAGAAGGTAATCATTCTAACTATTCTAGACCATTCTAGATGAATGTGCGCCTAAACGATTCGTTAAATAGGCAGATACACATAAAGTAGATCAGGCCTAATTGTATCATTATAACTGGTTTACCAGTTAGTTATTATGCTTATTTTGTGTGAGTTGTTTCACACTCCATCATCATGTGGAGCTTTCGGTTGGAAATAATCTCTCACACAAAGTCACAGCAGGGCGGCTATCGCTTAACCCTTCATCAAAAGATCTTTAAGCCAACTCAGCATCCACTACATTCCGTATCATAGTTGCAGGCCCTTACCATTTTTCTCATTATGTGAAATCAATACCAGCATTTTGTATCGAAATAAAAGTAACAATTGCTAGCGATATGTTGATGATGGAAAACAGAAAATGAAAACGAAACAAATTTAAATCCAATTTGTATTTTACAGTTTCAACGATTTAACAGTTTCCCATTCAAATTGTGTCAAAACAAAGTGAGTGAAGTGAGAAACCAATTTTTGCAATTGCACAAAACCAGTTAACTAAATTTTAACACCATGGCTCCAATTTGATTTATTGCCCCTGTAATTAAATGGCATCTCAAATGTCTTTGGCTCGTGTTGGGCAAAAGAAAAACAAAAACCACAAAGAGATATAAAACGAATGGGAGGGAAAAAACTCTTTGCTGGCAAATTTATTTTTATTATATGTCACCAGCACCAACAACAGTGTCGCTCACCATAATTATATAGTATATACATACATACATATATAGTCACTCGGTCGATCTTGTGGTGGTGTGTCATTCATTGTCTTTTGGATTTCTCACTCACTCCTCAGATTGTAAGTAGCTAAAAGGGTTGCCAAAGTCTCATAAGTTGCTTTAGTTGTTGTTATTTATAGTGACAGATGCAGGGCAATGTGTTTTTGGTTATCTCTTAAGAGCAGTCGGAATCATAAACTGCATATACATATGTATACATATACCTTGGAACGGAATCCATAGAATCCATTTTAATGTCAGAAAACTTTTAGTTTTCCCCTCACAAAGAACATGAATTTTTAAACATTTCAGAAAGACTTTTCTTAATGATTTATTGCCGCGTTCGGGATGAATGAAAAACATTTTAAACAAATATTGAAAAAGACATTTCCGTAAAGATTCTCGCCAAGTTTTCGTATAATTCCCATCATTCTTTACACACACATTCAACGAGTTTTCTAAGCAAGAAAGTCAGTAACGAAAACAGGTTTACCTTTTCCAAGTATTTTTGTTTTTGCTTTATATATGAGATATATGTATGTATAAACAATTGAGCCCACGTGCTAAGTTAGCAGATATTACAAGCCGTCTAAATGCTATTTAAGCAGGGTATTAGTTAAAGCAGCCAACTCTAAATATTCGTTAATATTCTGAGCTTTTAATTTTAATAGATAAAACTTTTTATCGCATCTCTTTTATGCTTCACGTCTCTGTTAATCGGTCAATGTTATCTCTGAATCATTAAGTCGCTTGATAATTTGCACTTTTCTTTAATGAATTTTTATCTCCTTTTCGTGGAGTTCTCTCGTGTCACTTGTGCCTCATAAAAGTCAACTGCAAATTGCATTTAGCAGCAGCTGTCTTTTCTCCCGTCTTGGCAATTTGTGTGCCAAGAGGTTGAAATCATTTGACATCGTTTGGAATAATAATTACTATGCAATTTTTTTCTACATACAGATATCGAATGACTTAGAGAGTAATAAATTTCGTATAGAATTAGTTACTGGACATGGGTGAAGATAATCAAAGGAGATTAATGACTTGAATAAGAGGTTTAGGAATGTTGTCACTGTTATCTTTAGCATTTACAATTTGTAATTAGATTATTTTAATTCTTATGTTTGCATAAATTTAAGTTTTCAGATCGTCTTTGAACTAGAATTTGCACAAAGCTCTTGGAAATGATTCGTTTATCTAATAAATTGTCTTTATATTGGTTTTAGGACCTTGAGAAAGAGCTGCCCTTAGATTTCTCCATTTCTAACATTAATTAATGAAATAAATTTTCAGTTGATTCGCAATCCATATACATATCTACAAACTGGTCTCTGCCTGCATGGGTTAATCAACTTTTGGCCTGTGACTGAGTATAATAGCGGTATGAGGGGTGGGTAGGGGGTATTGGATTGGAAATTGCCTTAATACCACACACGCCCATTTAGAACTGATTTAATTGCAATTGTGCAGAGCAGACATGCAATTGTTATCAAATATCGTTTGGTCATAGTCAGTAAATGGTTTGGAAACTCGAAATGCGGGTTAATCCACACACAAACACACACACACACACTCAATGGTTGTGTTAATTAACAAGTGTAATTGATAATACTAAAGGAGACAGAGAACCAAATTGGTAAGCCGAATAAACGTTCTCAGATTGTGACACACATTCAGCCAGCCAGACAGTCAGACAAACCGACAAAGAGGGAGACACTAGATGCCAAGGGGGAAAAATGGGAAAATAAATGCGTGACAAGTGGAAAAATCTTGTGTCTGTCTTTTCAGCTGGAGAAGTGTTTATTTTTATAAACAAAAAAATTGTTCAAAAGTGCGGGAGGAGCGCCAAGAGAAAAAGCGACAAAGAGACAAATTTTTAAACGTTTGGCGTTTATTTTCGCTTGACATTTCACACACTTTCACAAATAGAATCAAAAAGAAGACAAGGCTGGGGAAGGGGAGGGTAAGACACTTGTCGTCCACCACCTAGTTATCCAGAATATGAAATTGTCTCTAATAATAAGAAAAGAAAAAAGAAAAACCAAATTCTTGTGATACCCTGTGTACCTAAAAGCAGAGGAAAGGGTTTACTTAGCTTGTTGAAATTCAGAAAAAAACTTATTTATTTCAACTTATAATCTCTAAATATTTAAGATCTCTAATAACTCCAATTCATATATTCCAAATAAACCTCTGAAAAGCTAAGTCAATCTTTAGAAACAATATAGAATTCTTTCTTCAATGGATCATAAAGATGTGAATCTACTTTATAGGGTATCCGAAGGTCTTGATTCTCTCGTTCTTATTTCCATTTACTTATATTAAGCAATTTTTAGAAGAGACTACCAAAATGTTTGCTCTCCCTCGACTCGAGTCTGTCGCGCATGTCGTCTATGTATTACGCCTCCCCAACACTTCACCTCCCCAAGTCGTCTCCACTGGCACCAGGGAGGTTTTCGCTCTGCCAGAATGAAAAGTTTCTGTTCGAGAAAATCAGTTTGAAAATGTCTCGCGGTCAGTTCGGCAGAATGTGAAACAAGTTAAAGCGGAACAAAAGCCAAAAACAAATATAGAATAAAAACATTTCAAAAATATTCGTTCGTATAGGGATATGTTGCGCATTTGTCTGTGTATGTGTGTGTCTGCGGTTTATTAATGAAAATGGAAAATCATTTCAATTACTCGAAGACTTGTGCAAAATAAATGCAAATTTCTCCTATATATGTACAGCCGAAAAAAATTCATATAATTGTGGAAAATACAGTCTCTAGCACAATGTGTTGACATCATTGCTAATCCAAAAATTAACCAAAAACTATTTTAAAACGGCAAAGTAATGAATGGAAAGTGAATCTGCAGAATAAAAATTATTCGTTGAAGTGTTTGGAGAGCCCCAAAAAGTTGAAAAGAGTTTAAAATATTCCAAAGTTTTAGTGAATCTTGTTGGCAGAAAGAATACTCTGTTTTTACCTACTATTTATTGAAGAGCATATTATGACTTAAGTATAGTTTGTATGTCCATTGACTCCATATCAAATTTCCAGAGGCGCCATTGGCTTACTTCCTTTGAGTTCTATCATCATTTTCAACTCTTTTTTCCGGTTTCCCCCGACTACTTTCGTTTTTATTGTTCGCTTGCCATTAATTAAGCCCAGCCAATACTCTCGTATATGCATACGCAGTACGATCTATTCACTTGTAAAAAAGGAATTATAAATAATTGCAACAATAATATGAAGAAATATAAACAAGCATCAGGGAGCAACAACTGCTGTAATAATCCGTTGTAATTTTCATATCCGGCCTCTGTGCCTAACCAGCTGCGGGATTCTCCCTCATCTCGTCGACAAGTCGCACTCAACATTTGCCTCTTCTGTATTCTGTTTTTGCATCATCATTATTATGGTGGAAACTCTTTTGGCTCCTTCTCCAGCAAAAGGAAAGGAGTGGACAGGAGCGGTGACGTGACGTGACGAGAGGAGTGTTGATGGCAGAGGGGAGGAGGGGGTGGTTTAGGTTAAAGCTTGTCTGTGTGTTACTCCTCGTTCCAATTGTTTGACATTTTAATTGCTTTGTTGATGGATTTCAATGTTGACACTTTTGCTTTTTGCCTTATAAATTGTTAATGATGTTTTCCAATGCTGGAAATGCGAAAAAACTGTAACTGCAAAAAGGAGAAAGAAGCTTAATTACGAAAGCGGAAGCTTAAATTTAATTTCTTTGGCAATCTCTTTACTGAAATATTGCCAAAAAAGAAGATTTTAAATTCTAAATTCTAGAGTTATTTTTTTACTCTTTGTATCTTAAAATCTGCTTCAGGTCAACCGAAAAATTAAGAAAATTACTTGTACATTTTCCCATCGCTTAGATTTTCTTTACTTTAAAAAGACGAAAATATCTCAACTACCTCCGCCGAGTGAACGAAGAAACACAATCGTCTTCCGCTTCAACACCTCATTAGGGCAGCTTTTCGAGCAACCCAAAACGACTTTTAATTGTGCCCACTGGACACGGTGAAAATTCCAAAAAGGAAATAGCCTTTGCCCAAAGGAGGGAGAGCAGAGACACGCAACATGATAAATGCTCTACAAGAAAGAGAACTCGAAATGTATTTTTCAGAATCAACAATTTTCCATTTCCATTCTGCATAAACACTGAAACTGTCATTTAACATTAGTCAAAAAAAAAAAAAAAATTACCCAAGAGAAAACTAATTAAATAATTGAAAAGAAGACTTCATAAGAAGCGGACGCATGGGAATCATTTGGATATGACCAAAACCAAAAACCTCAAAATATAAACAAAGAATTAAAATTGTGAAGAAAGTTGAAAATGTCTCAAATCGATTATACCTGTTACACGGTGCCAGAGTGCTCCAGCGATGATAACGTTGATGATATCGGGGGTGGGGTTGGCGATGTGGGCAGTGATGGCACTCTGGAGAATTTGGGTCTTTCTGACTGCACCCAAGAGTCGGATGCCACTACCACATCTTCGTTGGAGCATCAAATATATAGAAATCATCATTATCGTTCCACTCGAAGTTATGGACCTCAACGCGTCTCTATGCCGATGCTGAGAGCTAGTCACTCAATAGAAATGACTCCTCAATTGGGACTTTATCACGAGGGACCCGAGCAACCGCCCAAATGGGGATATTTTGTGCCATTGGCACCAAATTGTTTCTTTAGTCCGCCCATGCAAAGAAGACGATATAGGTTAGCACCTCAAAATAAACTAAGAATTGATTTAAATTTGAAAATATAATTACTAATAGGAATGAACTTGTTCTTTACTATTTTTGCTAAATACTGTTTTTCTCCTCCTTTTTATCGCAGAGAAAAAGAAAACGATCGCAATCGCCGGGCTGTCAGTTATGGTGGCGGCGGCGGTGGAGCCTCTTCCCCACAATCGGCCACAATACCACGAGCTGCTCCACGTCGTGTGGCTCTGATGAAGGAACCGCCACCGCCACCACCCAAACCAAGTGCATTGTCATCAGACTCCACTACGCCGATTGCCACAAGCAATCAGCTTATACACAGCAAATATCCACATTCGGAATACAATCTCATCCAGAAGATCGATTCGAATAGCACATTAACGGCACCGGCGCAATACCAGCCACAGAATTTTTATGCCAACACTGGAACGATAGCCGCCTGCAGCACCACCAATGGCTATGGATCACTACTGTGTCATTCCAGTTCCACGGCCAGTCCGCAGATGGCGGTACGGAAACGGGATAAACTTTTACATCGATTTAGTGATGCAGCCACCCTTGGAAGAAAACTCAAAAAGAAGAAGAATACAAATCGAACATGCCGTTCGATGACTGAAGCTATCGAGATGCTGGCCGATCCGGTTATCGAGGATGAGTTTTTTGTGAGTACAATTAGAAATATTAAGCAAATATAGAATAGAAATACCCTTTCCTTGATATACATATACACTTTTATCTTTCCATTCACTTGTATTCATCTGTGAGATTCCATTGTATTCCATTTGGGGGGTGTATTTGTTAAGCTTCCATTAGCTCAAGCTCAGGCCCACACATAGGAACCCGAGACCAGAGACCCAACGTGTTATCGCAATTTCGTTTTGTTCTTTTTCTCTTTGTTTTTTGTATTCTTTCCATTGGAAATTCATTTTGTGTGGATTGAAAAGTCAATTTAATGTTTAGTCTCTATTTGTAGCTCGTCGCGTTTCAAACCCAAAAAAAGCATACATATGTATCTCCATACATATACACATATAATTTGATTCGAATCGAGTGGGCGGAAGTGTAAGAAAAAAGACACACAACATTTTTCTTTGCCAGAGATAAGACACAAAAAAAACCCAAAAATAAAAAAGGGCATGAAAATTAAGTGAAGTGTCTAAAAGTGTCTGAACGGTTTTCGTTAATGATACCTTAACAAAAGACAGTTAATGAAACTTTTTCGAATCGAATAGAGCTTACGACCATTTTATTGATATTCATTTTCGACAATAGAAAATACAAAATGATCTATATGACGTTTGAGATTTAAAGTTTTAGAGGAACTTATCGAATTAGAAAATAAAGATTTCTATTCCCCCTTCAATTCGATTGCAAAAATCCAAAACCTCAAAATATTTTCAAAATTTTTGTAGCACTTTTGCTTTCCATGCAATATTACACCAATTGAAAAGCCAACCTTGATCTGAAAACAATTTCTTACTTTCAATTGAACTCAATTCCTTAGTGACAAAAATATCCAAAACAACAAAAAAGAACAAAAAAAATGGGGGCGTCAATTGAATTATCTGTTTTGGTTGTTGTTTTTACTGTCTATATGGAGACGCTTTCAATAATCTGAATCGAGGAATTCAGGCCACGAAACTGTGCCTAAGCCAATAATTTGCAAATCAAGCCTTTTAATTAACCAACTCAACTGAGTTGACAGATTAGCAGACCGAACACATCTATGACATCCAGTAAATAAATCACCCACTCACCCAACCACTCAGTCAAACAGCCAGTCAGTTAGTCAGGAAGAGAAAAAAAGCAACGAACAGAAAGCAAAAGAAGTGGGCATAAAATTGTGTCAATACCTTCGATACTTACCTTCCACAAAGGTGAAATGTTGTGAGGAGTAGACTAATTGGATTAAATGCGTTGCTTTCCAAAAAGGGGGGAGGGACTACAAAGAATGCAAAACAATTCTAGTGCAATAAAATCAAACAATTGCAGTGGAAAAACGAACGTGAAAAGTGCTGAACGTCTGTGCGGGTACAAAAAAAAACGTAGAGAATTTAAAGACGATTCCAATTCATATCTGTAAACCCTTGCAGAGGTTTTAATAAAATTGTTCTGATTTTTTTTTAACCCATAAGTGGGCGTGTTCGATATACCTTTTTCAAAAATCTACACTCAAAACAGACATTCACTTAGCAAATTTATAAATTCTTTATTTAAAAAACCGTGGCATCTTTTAGGCATATTTCTGAAAAGTACAAGAAAAGTGTTGCCTACTCTTCGGCAGGGCATTGCAAATAAGCATACAAAATGAAGCCGCCTACTCGGCGCCGCAGTTTTAAAACCAAACCGAACCAGACCAAATCGAATTTCTATAATCCTCTCGTGCGTTATCGTCCCTCGGCCTATGTGAGGAATGGCATTATTGGCGGTGGTGATGGACCCGGCTCCCAGGGTATATATCAGATCGATGATAGAATCTATACGACAAGTAAAATGTTTCTACGCGATGGTTATATGTATCCCCGTCAACCTGGCCAACCAATGGATCCACGATATCCATTGGAATTGCATGAGTTTCCTCAGCAATTCGGTGCCACGGGACTCCAGTTGGTCAGCACTCCCAAAGTGCACATAGCTGGTGAATATTTGGCCAATGAGCAGCAGCAGCAGCAACAACAGCAACATCCGCAAAATCAGGATCATAATGGCTCTGTGGGTCGTCGTAGCGGTGGAGCAGCACGGAAAGCAGCCGCCGCTGAGATCAATTTAGCCAATCATGTTTATTGGCTGGGTAAACAAAGATCACGTTCGCGTTCTCGTAGCAATAGCGTCGGCAATAAGAGCATAACCAGCTGCATTGGTGGTGGAGGTGGAGAGCCAAGGGAAGCCCCCAGACCATTAATACGCAATGTGGATGATCTTTTTGCAGGCCATGCAGGCGAAACGTGATAGTGGGGCAAATGTAGAGACAGCATCCACGCATTCGTCAACACAGCGACGACGTTTCAAGAAGGTGAGTTATAAATTCTGGAGCCTCCTTTGGACCACATCAGACGAACTGGAAGAACCAAACAGTCTTTTTATATTCCTCAGGCTCATAGCTTTAATAGTAACCGATAACCCCATATACATACACACACATTCACAATGTGTCAGTTATTTTAAAGTTGCTGATTACATAATTAGTTTGATGTTTATGTTTCTCATTAAATTTGTACAAGGTAATCAATCATAAATTGATAACTAAGTAACTTCAAACCAATTGTCGAATTGTCAGCCAGTATGCAATGCAATTACATGCCAGTTGCAACATTTTTCCATTTTCATTTTCCATTTGCCACCATTATCTGCTGCCATTCACCTTAATTATCTGTTTGACAACGAATTTCAATTGTCGCCGTTGCCGACACCGATGATGATGATGATGATGATCATCATCATGAACCCATAACCATAACCAAATGGCCATCGCTCATCTGCAATGTCCAAAACGCACTGAAGCCACTCAGACACAGACTCAGAGGCACTCATTTGGCATTCGGTCGAATCAGTTGATGGCAGCGGGGAGCCCCTAGGGTGCGTCTGCGCAAAAATTAAAATTAATGATGTTCAAAATTTTCGCTTGCGGCTCGCCAACCAAACGAGAGTGTAAAATGGAAATGAATTCTGTCAAAAGGTAGAGAGGGCTATCCGCATGGCCAGAAATGGTTCAGACAGTAGCAGCTAATTTGCCAAAGGAACACACCTGCCGCCGCCATCCATTCCACCAGGTTCCACTCTGTGAGCCAATTTCCTTTTCTTTTTTTTTTTGTAATTTTTCAAAAGCCTCAAAGTCAATCCTTTTACTACTATCTTTTGACTTGCCCTTTTTGGCTCCTTTGTCTCAGCTTTTGTGGCTTGTTTTAGTCAAAAATTGAAAGAAAAAAAGCAATGCAAACAAAATCTCTTTCCTGTTTTAAGAATTTATTTTATGCATTTTAAATTGCCTGCCCAAGAGTTTTATGTCGTTTCAGTATTCGTTCTTTTGCCTTACTACTATCATCATTAGTGAGATTTCAGTTTTTCTGACTTCTTTTGCCTTCGTTTCATGTTGTTTTTGTTTCGCCCTTTAGAGTTTTGAGAAATTGCTTTTTTTGATTGTGTGTAGAATGATGTGGGCATTGAATGAAAAATTGGCGAAAAAATTAATTATAAATTGAATATTTAAAGTGAGAAATCTTTGGTTGATTATGTGCAGAAATTTTGGTTAGCTCATTAAATATTTAAATTGTGATTGAATTGAATACGATAATGTTCCAATATGGCTAGTGAATTTCTAGATATTGTGAATCTTCACGTAGGTCCTGAGTTACTCTAAATGAAAATGGTTTTCCGACATTTTAAAGGGGCTACAATCGATTAAGTTTAAACTTATGTGCCTAGGTGAAAATGTTTGTAGTTCAAATTCTCCCACAGCAGAGATATTTCTATATATATTCTTCTTATAACTCTTTAAATTTTAAACTTGGAATTCAAGTTAACCCCTTGACTAAAGCAATTTAAGTTTCATATAAATTTCTTAGCAGCACGCAAATGAGAGTTTATATAGAAGTAAATTAGGGCTGCAAGGGCACAGAGCAAGGAAGGCCGGGTTTCCATATGCAAAAATTTGCATTGCAGCTAAACCAACTATGCATATAAAGGAAGAGAAGGAGTTGGGTTCGTTCTGGCTGTTTCCCCTCTTACAGTGCAGTTGCTCGTAAATTGAATAAGCACGAAAACTGCTCCAAGCTCTGCTGGCATGTGTTATGGCATTTTATTTTAGCAAAACACCAAGGAATGGGGTGGCGAGGAGGGGGAGAGGAGCTGGGGCTTTTCGCTTGAAAAGACACCCAATTCAGAAAATGTAACAAAAAAACATAAAACAGACATTGCAAGAAGAAAGCTGAGCTAAAGTAACTTGTTAACAACATTTGTTTTGTTTTTGCTTTGTCTTGTTGCAGTCACGTGCCGGCAAAAGAAATTGAAGAAATACGCAAATGCAGTGGTTTTTAAGATTTATTTTCATTTCACTTGAAAATCCCAAATTTTATATTGAGATCAGTCAAAAGTGGTAAACGCAATGTTTACCAGAGAGATAGAGAGAGAGAGAAAAGGAATATGGATAATCTTTGGGGAGTAATAAGGACTGTGAAATGGAAGAAAATAACTCGAAGAAAGCATTCTTTATAGATTAATTTAAAAGTTGCAAGGCAATTAAAAAGTTATAAATTTGATGAAAACAATGCAAACATTTGCACCATGTTGCATACTTTAAAGGGCAGAGATCAACCACTTTTCATGTACAAAGAGTCTCGATTAAAATAAGTTTTTTAATTTCATATAGCTTTTAAATATGAGGTATTTTGTTAATCCAAGAATTGGCCCGACTGTCAGCTTCTGATGCAATCTGTGTAAATATCTATCTCCTGGCCAAATTCACTGAATCGTAATTGTCTTAAACACCTTTTGACCAACAATTATTGTATATGACTCTATAAACCAACTGTGGATCAGCCCACCATGACTCGGATTCGTGTACAAATCAAATTATCCAAGCCCAAAAACTTTAATTCGTAATGACCAGCACGCCAGCCAGGTGGCGTCGTCGTCGTCTCCGTAAGACCCCAATGGAACAATAATTGTGTCAAAAGAAAAACTTTAAAGCAAAAAAAAAAACGAAAAAAAGTAAACGCCGACATTTCAAGTAAACGAAAAAACAACAACAAAAGTGCTGCTGCTGCACGTGCTCAGCGTTTATGAGCAAATCACATAAAGTCAACAGTAAGGCCCAAAAGATAAAACTAATTTTCTGTGGTATGGGGCGGGCCGGTGCGGTGTGTGGTAAATTGCTTCACATGGGTTCAGATAATATCGCACTTTTAATTGAATTTCAAGTGGAAAGTATTTATCTGCACATTTTCGTTGTGTAAATGAAAATTCCATATAAATAAAAATCAATAGAAATACAGGCAAGGGGCGACTTGTTTGTGGTCGTCTTCTAGCTTGGCTCTTTGTTCTTTTACTCTTTTCTTTTTGCCTATTCACTGCACTTGAAAAGGTTGTCGTCGAAATGCTTGTAATATCTCAACACATGCCTTTGTTGGGCTAGGCCATGTCCATGTTTCACGTGCCCTCTCGATGACATCGTACTTGCCATTTTGCTGAACTCGAGGTAGAGAAAGGTGGCGAAATTTGTGAACAAATGAACAGAGGTCAGCCTATAAAAATTGCTAATTAGTTCGACACAGACCCACCGGGTGGTGTGGGGGGAGCCTCCTTTAGTTTCGTTGCTCTCCTTGAGTCGTGAGTATCCACTTAAGAATATTCTAAAAATCTCTTTATCTCTTCGGCACACATTCCTTAGCACTCTTATGGCCATTTAGGTTTATGCTAATTCATTTGATCACTTTAGTGACTCAATCCTTGAAGAATTTCTATGTATGTGTGTGTGTGTCTGTGCTTTTCGCTCAGTGCACTTCATTGCGAATTCACAAGCAACAAAGTCGAGCCACATTCCTATAAATACCTACCACTTCACACACTGGATCACAAAAGTTTTTCCTTTCTGCCTGGCCTTTTTATCTTTGATTGCAAACTTGAACACCGAAGCCGAAGCCAACTCCTTGGCTACGTTCCTTGTGCTTCATCATCATCGAAACACACATACAAAAAAAAATTAAATAAAATAAAAAGAGCAAGAAAAAAAAAAAAAAAAAAACGAAAATCAAAGGAGCGAGGCAATCGTTGAAAACCCGTTGCCAGTGCTGCCCATTTTTGTAGCTTTGTGGTGGCACACCACACTCACCCACACACATACACTCGCACTCGTACTCGCACACACATACGGAAAGTTGCTCGGCAACATTTTTGCGCTCATGTTGCCAGCAACAAGTTTACGTTTACATTGACGTTTTCTTTATTGTCATCTACGTTTGTACCTGAAACTCTACCTGTGCTCCGCTCTCTGTGTGTACGTTTTGTGTGTTGGGCATTTTATTTTTTGAGCATATTTTTTGAACGTTTTTCCACGTATGGACGTCGCTGTCGCTGTCGCCGTCGGCTTTTGCTTTCTTGAGCGTGTGCGTCCATTTCAAAAATCGGAGCCGCGGCGAATGGACGCGATTAACGCGAAGAATTCTGTAGACGTATTTTTTTTTTCGTTTTAGCCGCCGTGCGCCTTGATCTTTTCCGTTCACCCGTCGTTCGTCGCCTGTACTTTTTCTGTTCACGATCGATATAAAATTTTCGATAAATATTTGATAAAGTGCCAAATCCAAGTGTGTCTAAAATGTTGTGCCCTTAACGGAATAGTTAAGAAAAAAAAAAGTTGTCAAACTCGTTAATTGACGTAGAGAAAGAGAAAATCTGCATTCGATTCCAAATACAATGCGCCTGCGCAACATGTTGCATTCAAATCCCACAACTACCACAAACCGTTAATTTGCCATAGTGAATATAGCACGAAACGACAACCAGCAGCAGCAACAACCTCTCACATTTTTTGTTCAACAGTTTATTTTTGTTTTTTCGTTTGTTGGATTTAAACATTTTTTAACATTATGGATATAGTCGGCTCTGGCACGGGCAATCAACACGTTCTGCCAAATAATCACTTTCGTCATGAATCATTATTGCAACAGGTAATGATAATTATAGGGTTACCCAAAAGAGAAAAAAACCAAAAAAAAAAAACGTAGAAAACGATAGAAAATAAAAGAGGCAACTAAAGAATTTTGCGAAATCTTTTATAGTCGATTAGTTAAAGAAAAATTATTGGTTGAAGATCACTAAATACACACATTTGTTGAGATGGAAGAACAATAAAGGAATACAGGATGAACAAAGGCTATTAGAGTGCAAGAATATCTTAATTTATTTAAAAAGAAGAAGACCATATGAATATTAATCAAATTTAAATGACATTTATTGCTTTAATGTTCCATAAAACTATTTTCAAATTTATTGGGTTTGTTTTTTTAGATTAGTGTTTTAGTTAACAAAGTTGCCCTTTGGCTTTCTGATCATTTGCATAATTTTTCAAAAGGGGAACTTTAATAATAGCTGCCATCATTAGCACACGAAAGACAACCTATAGCTGAGAGGGGATTATACCATTTTTCTGAATGTTGCCTTAGATTGAAAGGTCACCAGAAATATTATTAATGAACTATTTTTGATAAAGCGAAACTTTAGAATGAGGTGAAAAGTTTTTCTCGTGTGCGTTTGTTGAGGTCACCACAAACGAAAAACATGAATATTCATTCAATTAGTTGAACAAACGCACAAATGTTCCCTTCTCTCTCCTGGTGCGGTGAGAGTTTTGCAATTAAAATTGTAAATAAATGAGAGCATTTATTTACAATTTTAATTGCAAAACTCTCACCGCACCAGCCAACATGTAAAAACTATTGAAAGAAACTCTTTGAGTTGCATCTTTTCTTTTTGTTTTTTGTTAGTTAGTTAGTTGGTTGTTTGCATTAAGTGAAAATGCATTGAGTTGGGAAATGAGGGGAAGGGGGGAGGACAGAGAAGACGACACTTTTATGGGCAATAGAAACTACCATAAATCGTTCCATAGAAAAAGAGAAAGACAAAGTAGTTGTCGGTTTGACTTGAAAATGAAGTCTCCTATTACCAAAATTGATTACCAACAATTAACCAGGCAAAACAAAAATAAATAAAATGTGCATTGAAGCCAAAGTTTGATAACCTCTGCAGAGAGGTTCAATTTCATTGATCATCTTGATATATCGGATATGTAAAAATAATATACTAGTGCCTGCTTCCATTTAATTTTTTTTGGTTTGTTTGTGCATAATTTTACAATAACAGCAGCAACGAAAATTGCAACCGAACTGGACTCTGTCATTAAGATGTCGATTGGTTGTGGCATTACGCCTTTTTGAGTAATCAAGTTGGTCAAATTACGAGTACGAGTATGTTCAAAGAAAAGCAAAAACAAGGCAACAACAAATTGCAGACTTAATGCCTGAAAACATAAACAAAAAACAAAAGATAAAAACCAGTAAACTTGTACTCATAAAATTAATTATGTTTTTGAAAGTGAAACTTTTCAAGAGTTGACCATTTTGAATAAAATGAATTACTTTGGAGAGGCTAACGGGAACGAATAGTTTATTTAAAAATTATGCAGTTTTGTTTTTAGATAAACATATATTTTTAAAAGAAAATCAACATAGTGAATCTGTTTATGGATTCTGGATAATAATGAGTAATACTTTGGATAAGCTGGATAGCCGTTTTAGTGGATCCCTTAAAGTATGCAATATCCCTTAATACAATTTCCTGTAGTGGTCGATGGAATCAAGACTAAAGGATGGCCCTCTAATGAACCAATTTTTTGTCTTTTTTAAAAGATTTAAGAGCCGGTTACTTATAATTAAACAAGTCTTGGCTTAATTTCGAACTACTTTTCAATGGCCAGAAAGACTTCATCTAAACAGCGTCAGGCTGCTTTGGACGCTTTATTATTATCATCAAATTGTGTAAATGTATCTTGACTTTTGAGCCAACCCGCATCTGCTCTTTAAATTCTTGACAATTTCTCACCTTCACATGCTGGTGCACTCTATTTATGGTGAATATAAACAAGTAGAAGCAGAAATCTAGTTTGCGTTTTTTTTTTCCCCATTTATCTAAGTGTGTGAGTGAGCCTGTGCTTAAGCTCCCCCCCATCATATGCATTAAGTTAGCCTAGGAAACTTGACATTGCTTGGACTTAACTTGGCTATCATCTTGGCTGATTGAAGATGAGACATTCACTTTTTCTATATATCGAGGCCTGCATATGGACATGATTTTTATGTGACTCTTTAAAATAATTCATGGCAATGGAATTTATAAATTGATTATAAATTCCCCACACACACACACATGATAATGATGATTATGATGTTGATGGAGCTAAAATGCCAAGCATTCTGATTTTTAATGAGTCGATTTCGAACAGATGAAAAATGTGTTTTGATATAAATGTTCAGTTTATGGTAAAATGTTCAACTTGAATATCCTTTAAGACGATTTCTATGCCAAATAAGATGCCAAGACCATAAAGAATATATCTCTACACACAAAGCAAACACACACACACACACACACAGAGTCAACAAGTTTGAAACTGGTTTCGTTGAGAGGCAAAACTCTTGAGTTGAGTGTAAAAGGGCCAATTCCACTCGAAGAGAAGAGATACAAATACAAATAAATGAAAAGAAATCAAAATAAAACTAGCTTCGAAAGAAAGAAAAAGTCTTTAGAATGAAGTCAAGTTGTTCAACTGGTTTTTCAAACCGGCCCCGGCTCGCCCTTCTGTGAGCCGATCCGATCCGAGTCAAACTAAGCCCCAACCTTTTGTCTGTACGTCTGACCGCCCTTCTACCTCTTTGGAGACTTACATATATGTATATATATATGTCCCTCTCTGGATCTTTGAGTGTGTTGCGGTTGTTGTTGTTCGATTCTTAGGTTTAACACATTGATTTATATTGGTAATTTAACGCCATTATATTTGCAGCTGCTTGACTTGGTCTTTTGTTTCTTCTATTCCTTTATCTAATAGCTGATTGAGTGGAGGCCATGAACTGCAACGATCAAACAATTCTATGTGTCTGTTTGTTTTTCTTTCTTTTCGAAAAGGGGTTGGGTTCCTTCACAATATCTGGCTCAATCAAATGAATGTGTGGTGGCCCAGACCGCGAAGGCAATTACCCGCACCCACCTACTCCATCTTCTGGTGGGTTGCCATGTTAATCTTTAATAATTGTTTGGCAACCCTTTCTGGGGCTCTTTCGCCCGCCGATTGAGCTGTAAAATTGTTAATTTAGCTTCTGTATTGTTCAGTTTAGTCACGTGATCGAGGGGCTAGAGCTTAAATTGCTTTTTCCCTTTTGATGAGTTGAGTTAGGCAGGGTCTAATGAAGTTATTTATAAATTTTTTACATACATACGTTGTTTTTAGCATGTATTAATAAGAGGGGAGTTTTCGGATATATATAAACAATAACAAAGAAATTTTTCATATCTCAGCTTAATAATGGAACTTCTTGTTTAACTTAATACCTCTTCTAGTTTTTGACTGATCTTTCAGAGGCTGTTTAAGTAATGAAGTCTGGGTCTCTTCATTATAATTAATTTTCTTCTCTCACATTCACCTGAGTGTGTATATATTTTACATAAAATGATTCATTTGAATCGTATTTAGAAAAAGCAATCTATATCTCTTTGTATTCAAATGCCAATTCCAAAAGATGGTCAGCAAATCGAAATTCGTGGAACAGAGCAAAACGAATCTTTCCCAGGTTTTTATGCTTGTTGTTTGGTTCTGACTGATGTTTTATTCAGGGTTCCCCTTCAAGTTTTTTCGGGTTTTTATCTTTTGTTTGATTTGCATATAAAATTGCTTGTTAGCTTGTTTCAGATTAAGGTTAAACTTTCGCTAGGGCTGGAGAAATTCAGTCGCATAAAATTCATTTCATATGCTTGAAAATCAAACTTTGACATTTCTTTTAATAAAAGAGTGGAAAATACAATTAACGATGGGGGCGCACCTTATCGAAGGCGGGTCGATGAGAGTGAGAGGGCGGGATCCAAAAAATTTTAATGTGTGAATAATCAAAATGAGGAAATTACATGCCGAAAAATTAGTTACAACATCTTAAATATATGTATATCCATATTGTTCGATTCGCACCTTGAAAATAGTAACCTCAATATCTAAGCCAGTTCTCAAGACTCATTAAGAAAGATTTATTATCATTTTGTAGCTCGTTTTGAAATGGAAATTGAAATCTAAAACGACAATCTAGATAAAAATTCAATGTGGAAACTGAAACTGAACAAATAGTTTGACTCAATTTGTGTGAGTTTCATTCAGTTGCAGTTACAAAGACATGCATTTGCCTTCAGTTGTTGTTGGCCACAAAAATGTGGTCAAAACAAGTGACGGCAAATATTTTAAGACTTGTTTTGTTTTTGTCGTTTTTTTTTTTTTTTCTTCTCTCTTGTGTGGCTTACGAAATCAAGTTAGTAGTAGACAACAAAATTTGTATAGTTGTTAAGCATTTGATTAGGAAACAACTACAACAACAACAACTTCAGTTGACATCGACGCACCCATCGACTACCTCAATATACAAATATACATATATACTGATATATGCATATGAGTATAGAAGTAGAAGAACATTCCTTTAGATTGATTCATCATCAGCTTGGCCGAAAAACCAGTTTCCATTATGGAAACCTTTTTGCAAAAACAGTTCTGCCCCCAATCTACTGCCACAACTCCCTGAACGGTTATACGATTCTGTTCACATTAAATCAAGTGGAACCAACTAGTTACATACATATATACATTCCATTCATAATCATCATTCGCACTATGGAATCTACCTTTACACCTGACCAAATATTAAATAATTTCTGCGGTTTTTGCATTCGTTTAATTGCCCCTTTTGTTGTTGTCGTTGTTGCCTCTGATTTGATTGCATTACTTTTTATTTCTTTCTTTCTGTTGCCTTATGATTCATTTAGCCAATTCAGACACTTGATTGGTATTCAAATCTAGGTCTCTTTTGTCTGGCAGTTTACCTAATTAAATTGTGCATTGTGCTGAATATTTTTTTTGGTTTTTTTTGTTTCTTTTTTTGTATAAATATAAATATTTGTTCGTTTTGGGCATTGCAATCTTGGTTTATTTATTGAATGATAATTGTCAGCGGAAGGGAAAATTGGTATGCAAAACTTATCTGTGTCAATGAATAAAATTTTAAAGGCAAAGTATTCTTATTCGGAATTCCACTGTTAAATAAAGGATCTTTCAAGTCATTTTTAATGCAATTCTGAAAGCATTGTCATTGTTTTTATATAATTCTAATCTATTTACAATTTATGCAATTAACTAATTAATATTTTTGTTGTTTCTATTTCTTTTTAGGTGAGTTAAACGTTTCGAAAGTTATTTATAAATGCCCCTTGGGGCATGTATTCGTGAGTATGACCATGTAAAACTGTGCCTAATTAGTCTATTAAAAGGGACTGGTAGGGACTGATCCCCACAAACACACACACACACACCAACACAGTCACTGGCGGCTCATTAGGGCTCAGTTTGGTCGGCTCTCGTCCATCAAAATCTGACAGCCAAACAACATTAGAGATGGAAGCGTGATCACCTCGTGAATGCAAACAAACAATGTGGTGGATAAGAAGAAAATGTGTCACTAGGTTTCCTTTTGTAGGATTTCAAAGTGTTTGAAGTGATTTATATTTAGGTTGATGTTGTTGATTTCGCATTTCATCACTCTGCATTGCATTGCTATTTTAGATGTATTCATTATATCATTTTCCACTTGAATGCCCATCAACCTTTCATAAGCAGGAAAGTGCAATTAGTCGCATATAAAAATAGGAACCATTGAAGCAATTTCCATTATACCATCAAGGTGTGACACAGCTCCATAAACACATAGTTGCTAAAAGTTAACTCTGATATGCAAATATATCAAACGATGTTGAAAATTGCACAATTTCAGTCAACTAGCTGGTCGGTCGATGGGTCCATCGTTTGACAACTTGCACAAATATATGTTAAAGTGCTGCAAATATCTTGTTTGTGTGGGCTTTTAATCGAATTGTCGTAGTTGCCACATAGTTTACATATAATCATCAATATTTTTATGATTATTGATCCTAAGCTCTCAGCACGATCTGGTGGATACAAGTAATGGAGTGGGTTTTCTTAAGAGTACAACAAAAGCACTCTTTTTTTATGCCCACAATTAATTGCCTTATCCAATGTAAATGCAAATACAAACTGCAGCAAGCAACAAGCAATTGTCTATAAATGACAAATGTGGTTATATGCAAAATAAATAACACTTCAATTAAATGGCAAATAATAGCCTAGATAACGCCGCTAAAGTGCTTGGTATGTAAAATTTAATTGATTCAATCAAGCAATCGTTGCAAAATTGGCCATAGAACCTTCTCTGAGCCGGTCTCTGAGGTCAAATGAGCTTTTCTTATGCTCTACTTGCAAAAGCCTCAATCGCCCATTACAACAAGGATCGAGCTGACCTTTTAATTGATACAAATGGGTCGGTTTCCTTTTGGATATATAGCAAACCTTTCCTACACAATTTTCCACTTGGAATCATTTAGGTGGTAGCCTTTACTCTCAAACTGTAGTTTGCTAGATTTTGTCCTTTCATTATCTTATATCCTTAGAAATATTCTCATGTTCTACTATTTGTGTGCCTTGTTTGACTTGTCATGCTCTCAATGATTAGAATGCAACATAATGATTAGAATTTCAACATGTGAGAAGAGGATTCTTTTTATTTTTCCTCTCTGCTGTTGCTCTGTTTGCTACTCTAATGTTTGCCTTAGAAAATTACACACTCATTTCAAAGTGTTTACTCCTTGCATACGAGTGAGGCGGAGTGTGTACACTAGAATATGTATCCCGTTTCCTGTTTGCATACTAAGGGAGAACGAAATGTGGAAAAAAGGAATCACACAAAAATGGAGTAGGTGTGTGTGTGCTCTAGGCTATTGGAGTTAGGAGTGAGTGTGTGTGTGTTTAGAAATAACTTGGTGTGACAAGTGAAAGGATGCTTGCTTATGTTGTACAATGTAGATGGAAGGACAAAGGCATTTCAATCAAATTGGGCTTTAAAGGGGCTTTAGTAAAGGAATTTAAATCAGAAAGAAAGAAAAAATCATGTAGATCTGGAGCATTTCTTGTTCCATTTTGAATTTAAATTTAAGTAGGGTCTAATCGGATTTTTCTTTACTCTTATGTTGTGACCTTCTCCGCTACAAATTATATATGTATCTACCTACTCTCCTTCGTTTTCAAGGGTTCTCTCTACTTGATACCTTTCATTCAAAACCCAAAAGTCATGGATACATACAGCCAGAGACACTTGAAGGTATTTTCAGTAACTCAAATGAAAAGGCCACTGGCACGGTACGCATGTGTACCATAACCCAAACACATGAAAATTTCTCAATTTTCACTATTAGAAAAAACCCCAACCGAAGCCCACTTCAACCTACATATGTACATACATTGCCGGCGAGTACATGTGCTTGATAGTTCTTCTCGTTCATATGGATGTCTTTGTGAAGCCTCTTCCTCTTCTTCATGGCATTTGCCTAATTTATAAAAATCTAGAGTTTTGTAGTTCAAGCACGTACCACGCATGGCACGCACACAAAAGAAAAGAAAAACACTCGACAAATGGGCACACACATTCCATTCGCAGGCAAAGAGTTGAACATTTACGTATCTGATAGATACACTTTAAGCTAACTGCAACATTAACATGTCGCGCCATCATTAAAAAACTCCTAAAATGCCAAAAGGACTGGTCCCAGACGCCTCCGAAAAAGGCCATCGTCAATATGCAAATGATGTTATTGAATAGCTTCCGATTTCTCTCAACTCCAACTCCTCTGGCAACTTGTTAATCGCCCCATCAGACAAGTCATATGTCATCTACGTGAGCAACTTCCGCCTTCTTTGCTCATACCTTACATCGCACAAAATGTGCTAACCTGTTGTTTTATGTCTAACCGTCTGTCTGTATGTGTGCCTGGACGGCTCTCCACACACAGCTGCGCTCCTTGTTGACGTTTATCGCCTCCCATCCGCCCGCCACAATCAACACTTCAGTCCAGGCCAGTGACACGTTGAATCTTTGGATTATTCCTGACTTGCATACGGAAATGCGTAGCATCAAAAGCTCATAAAGACCATGACATTAGGGTAATTCAATGCTAAAGAAAAAAGCCCATAAATTGTTTATTGATTTCTGCCTAAATGCAGTTACATTAGAGGTTATACATAGATATGTAGATAAAATACAAAGGTTGTTCCGGTTAATAATAAGATACAAATACTTGGCCATGTACTTTAAGTAGTAGTTCTTCTTCAATCTTAAACAATGAACTCGATTCACCCTGATGGAACCTCATACCAAGCTATAGTCAACTCCGACTCATGAATGTATCATCATTAACAACAACACGAACAATAACAAGAACACTTAGTCACATAGTTTTCTTTCTTTGGTTCGTGTTTGCCTCTGTCGTATTGAATGAATGAATAAATAAATAAAGGTTTGAGCAAAAGTTTTTCTTTGGCAATTCACACCAAGAATCTTTGCCAAGTTTTATTCTACCAGCAGATATTTATGCCCTGACATCGTCAACATCCCCCTGTTCCCTTATGGAATAGTTGAACTGAAATGGCTTTGGTTGATTGCACCAGAGAGAGTCAATTGTTTATCAATTGCATCCATCCACTATATACATACATACATAGATGAAGTAAATAGAATCCACATGGTCTTTAACTTTGTTACCTGAAACCTGAAAGGGTCTCCGGTCTACCTGAATTCATATGGGAAAAACCCTGAAGAGCGTAACCCAAAATAGATTAAAAAATCATTAAAATGTTGATAAATTGTGCACTGTGAGTTGTGAAGATGTCGAGAGAGTGCTTAAATCGCTGTTCATTTCGGAGGTGTTGAACAAATTAAAAGGGTTTTCGAAATCGATTAAAAGATACATGCACCTCAATTTACTTAAACAAAGGGAGCTGGTCTATCTAAGAATTTAAACAACTCAACATTTCTCTACAATATTTGGCTTTTGTTTTCGATTTGTTTTTGTTTTTCGTGTTTTTATTTCTCCATGTGTCGTCTGGCCTTGTTATTTCATTCTTTTTATTTGTTTCCTACTGAATTTTTTGGCATGAGACTCTATTGGAACGCCATTGTATAGAGAAATGCCAGACGACGACATTTCCCCGCATTGTTTTTGGCATTGGCATCAGATCTCGTTTACTATGGAGAAGGGAGTGGTGTCGGTCCTAGAGTTGATTTGCTTTTAATTTTGCATAAATATGCACGGATGTCAGTTGCAGTCACTAGTCCCTGTTTTGTGCCCTTTCTGCTAACTGCAATCTGTATCTCCGTTTCCCATTTCAGGCTTTAAATCTGCATATATGAATAAATCGTTGGATACATGATACAAAAATAGTTTTTATGTTTTTGCGCAAAAACATGAAGTAAGAACAGCTTTCAGCTGTTTTTTTCTTTAATTCATTAAAAGGGTCTTTTGCATAGTTTGCAAGTTTATTATTGGATAAAATTTAATTCACAGAATTCCAAAGTTATACGAGATAGTACCCAATGACTGAATGACTGACTGACAGACTGTGAAAGAGAGATAAAGATAGATAGAGGTTCGTCTCAATGTAATGGAGATCTTTGTCACTTAATAAGCATTCTCGCTTTTGATTGAATTAGTATTTCAAGTCGTTTGTGGACTAGAAGAAGGAGAACCAAGTGTCATTGTTGCTCTTACTGATGATGATGGTGATTGTTATGGCTCGATCTGGGGACTTTTGAAATGGAGTTAAGGGGGCAGTTAATTGAATTGAAGTTGCCATCAAGTTGTGAACTTTTCAACTTTCATTTTTTGCTTTAAAGTGAAAAGAGAATGGCTAGAATAAAGAGGCATAGTTTTTTTATAAGAAAACTATCTTTTTAAATTAGATTGGCTTTCCGTTCACTAACCTCACTTATTGATTATAAATGATACCTAGAAGATCAAAAAAAGAGAAGAAATTCAAACCAAGCCAACATTTCATTTGTGATGAAATTCACTTCCTTTATTTGATCCTCCATTTTTTAGGTTCGTTGCTTTGTTTCATGCATTTCATTCTTGAGATACTACATATTTCAAAGATACTCCTCTGACCCGCATAATCATAGAAATCAAGTCCCTCGGTCTCTCTCTCGTGAAGAGAAATCTCTTCTTTCCCTATGCACACACTTTTATCAGCTATTTGCTGTATACTTATTACGTTTTGTTTACATTTTTCTATTCGCCTGCTGCCTAACGCTCGCTCTCTCTGTCTGTCTCTCTAAGTGGAATGTATCTCACATACCATCCACACCTTCTCACAGAGATAGAGATACAACCAGAGGGCCGGGGCTAACTTCGACTGCGTCAAAGTTTGTATACCCTTACAACTTTTTTGGTAACTCTTTCCTTACCTGTTAGCCATCAATGTGGAAGAACTTTTTTCTAAAAAGGCTTATGTTTGCGAAAGAATGTCCTACAATCATAGGAAATAACGAAGATATTGATCAAAGTCACTGTTTTCGACCGATCGTTCCTATGGGAGCGTTGATCCAGACGGACGGACTGCTTCCTTCTATGCGTTGCACACTTCTGATCAAAATTAATATACCCTATTTGCAAGGGTATAAAAACACACACACAGATACAGATACAATTCGTGGCTATAGCTACTGCAGTTCGCCTTCTTTTGTTCTCGTCTTGTTTGCTTTGGGCTTTGCCTTCATCCGGCTCTCCGCTTTGCGTTTGGATCTTGTGACTGTGACTCGGTCTCTGGCCATCGCCGTGCTTAGGTAGTAGTTTCGAAGCGTAGTTCAAGCCGTCAACGTCGTGCGACGGTTGCGACGGCGCAGCCAATTTTGTATCTCTCAGATACAAATACAGTGACAGAAATAGATGGTTAAATTGAATGTAAACTACATTATCCCAGCTGTGAAAAGTGACAAAAAAGAGGCAAAAAAAAATACCTCAAGTGAATGCCCAACGAAGCGCAAACAAATTCACTTTCGCGTTGCGGTGCATCTAAAAAACAAAAAAAAGATACAATTCGTCTGCCCCAAAGTGTGACGCTCCACATTTCGCCTCTGCTGCAGCTGGTCATTGGCTTTTCGTAGACGAAATGATGCAATTTTCAGTTAATTCAGTTGATTCATTTGATTTCCGCAGTGATATCCAAGTGAAATCAAAGCAAATCCGCTAACAACGCCTCACAATCAAGTATTTCGCTCGAGGTTCGAATTATGCAAATCGAGTTGCCGGTTTTTCTGTTTGTGCCATATGTTTGTAGAATGAAATAGAAAACGAAAATTCCTATCGAAGCTATATAAATTATGTTCATTGCTGGTTGTTGGAATTTCGTTGTTTATTTATAAATCATTATATCAGCTCAGCTCAAAAAAACAAGTGCAATTAATATTTCTATTTACCTATTGGAGTGCTTCAACAAAAGTCAACAAAAAGTGGCAAAAAAGTGACATCAGCTCCAAACACTCTCCTCTCTGTGTCTCTCTCGAGCGGACTTAACAAATAAGAATAAATTTTTTATAATTAATATTTATATTTTTTATTCAAGTGATTTTAATTACGTGTATTCATCTCGAATAATTTATATAAATATGCCACTTTGATATACTCAAAGTTGGCTTTATGAGAAACACTTTACATTAGACGAATTAAATAAAAAAAAAACCCCAAAAATTCTTCTAACAACATGAAGTTTCCGGATTATGTGCCAAACAACATGTTGGTAAGCAAAGACAACTTGAAATGTTTTTATACTCATTAAAATTGTAGTTAAACTATGTTAAATGAGTCCATAAATCAAAAGTTTTAAGGGGAAAAAGATGAAGCATCTAAATGAAGATTTTAGTTGGAAACTATGAAGGTCTTTTAGGGAGTTTTTCTTATCTTACCCACAATATCTCACAATTGTTTCATATAATATGATTAAAGATAACAAATATTTAAATTTTTGGTTAGTTAAATTTGATTATTAGCAGTATTAGCATATTCAAACAAGTTTGTTTATAACAAAATTTCGTTGTAAACTTTCAATTAGGGCTTATAATAATCGAAATATCAAAACGTTATTCAACTGTGTGGAAACTCAAGCAAAATTCATTTTATATTTAATTCGTCTAACTTGACAAGTTGCCACAGATTTTGATTTCAATTCATATTTTTGATATGTATGTATGTACATAACCACCTGCTATTATTACGAATCATTTGGGTTCAATTCAAATCATATTTGTTGCACAGCTTGCCCCTGCCTTAGCTCTTCCACCCCGTGGGGAGTCCAAAGCGCAACCCCATTTTAATGGTTCCTTTTGACTGAAACTCAATTGAGAGATATCCCAAAATCTTAAATCTCAATCAATCAAATTGATGAGAAAATCCAATAATTTGAGAGTAAATCAATTATACAAAAAATTACATTTTTGTTTTCACAATATGCCGAAATGATTCATACACGAATTGAGAGGGAGAGACAGAGCCATACAAATGTATGTCCATGTCATTGGATGAAAAGCCAAACCCCAAACCCGAGACCACTATTCCAAGCCCCCAGCCAGACTGGGTACTCAGGTGGGCGCCAAGCAAAATGTAGTCACAAGTCGCGACGCATCCAATTTCGAAATCAACAACGGAAAACAAAAACAAATGTGAAAATTTTCACGTGGGCTGTGAACAAGTCGTGTGCCTAAAATGAAATTAACTAAGAAATTTGTTCGCGTGGGCCAAAGTTATAAATATTTATCTCATATAGATTTAGTTGCAGGTGTAGAAATTAGACGCAACTGCCATGAATTTGCATTAAAATGTTATGCTTGGCTTGCATTTTGCTTAACATAAAGTGAGGAAAACAAAAAAAAAATGATATGAAAACAAATTTTGATGAAACTCCATGGCCGAGTTTTTGTTTTGTTTCATTTTTATTTGAATGCTAATGCTCAGTTGGGACGAGGGAAGCGTCGACGTTGAAATTATAATGAATGAACTTAATTGCAAGTGAAATTAGTCGGAGTTTTCGGTTAAGCATGAAATGAAAAGATCTTTTCGCCTTTCAAGTTCCCCTTTGATGATAGACAAAGTTGGGTAGGAGAAATTTTAAGCATGAGCCCTAATAAATTGTAGCATAAATATAAACTCTTTATATTAGGTATTCAATTTTCAGAACATGGAGATAGTTCAAGATATTCTTAACTTTTCCTCTTTTGCTAGCCACCCCGTTTGACTTTTATAATTGGTTAGAATCTAAAGTCTTAAATAGGTATCAAGTCAGGTGCATTCATTCCCAGTAAGTCACACCCAGTAGACCATTTCAACCACAATATTCTACGCATTCTTTGCAACTATGCACAAACCTCTGAAACCTGTGGGGCATAAAATTGAACTGTTGAATGGATGGGCCAGAGACAGAACCTATTGTAAGACACAAGTGTGTGTATGTAAATCAAATAAAAACGGAAGTCACATGTGTGCATTTCCGCCTCGTAAACATTGTTTATACATATTTGTTGTTGTTGTTTCACTGCTCTTTCATCCTTAACAAATTTCAATTAAAATATATTGAAATAAATTGTTGACGAGAGAAAAGAAGAGGCACCTATGTACGTACATAATATATACTGGTATTTTCTATACATATAAATATAGTTAAATAACTCATTTCTTTTAACTTTTTCCAGGGCGATCGCACCACATGGGAATATCACACAGTTTCGGTGACTCGAGTGCCTGGCTATGGCTTTGGCATTGCTGTTTCCGGTGGACGTGATAATCCCCATTTCGCCAACGGTGATCCCTCAATTGCAGTGAGTGATGTGCTTAAAGGTGGCCCAGCCGAGGATCGTTTGCAGTAAGTACAAATGAATGGGGGTCACCCTAAGACTTGGGCTTAAAAAGTGACTCGACATAAATAAGTAGAACCACAGAATTATAAGGTATAGCGCTAGGGTGGGGAGGGTCAACAGCTGTTCTTATACTAAAGGGCTTTTGTTAATTATACTTCATACTCTGGCGTATATATGTACATATAAATATCGTGATGTGTCAGCTGGGCAGGAAACTAATTGTTGTAAAGGGAAATGTTTGACACGGATTGGAGAGCAGCATTTCCCATGCTCTTAACGAAGTTTGAAGCTATAAGTTTTAAATTAAAGTATATATAGAAAGAGATTTTCAATGAAGGCTTGATAATTTCCAAATGAAAGATGGGAAGTGAAGACAGAGGTATACATATATCGAAATCGAATTTAATATCCTCCAAAGTGAAAATTAAATGTCATTACGAATTCTCAACACTGTTTACTGTTCTCCCTCCTTTTCTGTACTTTATGTCAAACATTTGGCATCGTTAATCTTATGTTTAGACTATTAAGATCCCACTCCCCAAAAACAAAACCCAAATAATTCCGAAGCACGCTTCAAAAGTTCAACTCACGTAGCTGGGGCCAACCCAAGGTATAATTAAACCAACGCCTCGACCAGACGCTCCATCCTTCTATCTCTCTCTGTCTCTGTCTCTTTGTGTCTTTCACTCTGTTGATAATAAAAATTCCAAAACGTTTTTCAATAGACCCGTCTCGTCCGTCCTTTGCTTCTCGTCGTCGGTGTGATTAAAAACTTGTCATAATCTTTTTTCCAAAGAAACTATTTACACTATGTCTGTTTTCCGCCGTCTGCCCGACTGCCTGCCTGGCTGCCTGCCCGCCGGTTGCTCGAACAGAAAACACAAATTTTTTCAGGTCGCTTCGTCTTTGTACCTGTTGTAATTTCATAAATGAAAATCCCAAGAAAAAGGGCCAGGAAAAAATGTTTCTCTCTCGTTGTCTGCTCCTCTTTCAATATGTTTGGCGGACAACAAGTGTAAATTAGAAGACCTTGTCGAAGGCGGAACATGTGTGATTCTGAGTCTGTCTGTCGGTATTGATAACTAAGCTAAAGTTTTCGTTTCACTGTTATTTGGTCTGTCTTTCTTCTGAGCTTCTTTTGGAATGTTCCCAGCCGCATTTTGGCCCGGCTTTAGAGCCGATAGATAGACGACTTAAAGTCTGCGGTAGAAGCAATTTCGCAGGCATCAGAACAGAAAGTAAAACGCGGCACAGATCTTCATGCTAGCCTAGACAACTTAATTATGAGGCAAATACACTGAGAAAAATTATGCATTAGCATCAGCATTACTTCGAATTTTAATATAAGATTCTCTAAATGTTTATTCTAATCTCGAAACAGGATTTAAAGGTAATGCCAATTGTACTTTTAATTACCTTTCTATATTCTGAGCTGCAATTTCGTTCTGTGTAGACTTACAGTTCCCCATAGACAAGCAATTTGTGTTGCTATTTTTCTATCATTAAAACCACTTTGTCTGCACAGAAGAATTTCAGTTTTTGCTGTTATCTATAACATTCTTGTTGTGTCATTAATTCGTTCGTCATGTGCTATTTACAATACATACAATACATATAATAATGTTTTTACTTTTTCTTCTTATTATTATGTTTCTCTGTTCCGTTCCAAGAACACGAGACTCAGTCGCTTTATAATTGTCCAGGTAGGAACTAGACTGGTTTACCCTCCTCCGAAGTAACCTTTTCTCTTCTCCTTTGTTCGGATTTCTATTTCCATCTCCGACCAAGCGTAAATTGCGTCTAGTCATACGTACTTACCACTTTAGCCGTTGCTTTTTGTCTGTTTATTAGCGTATGACTTCAATCCACGAATAACCTGATTTCTCCCATGTAATGTCGAACGATAGGAAAACACACAACAAAAACAAAAACAGAAACAACCGATCCACTTACCTACGGATAAATAAATGTAATTTAAGCTGCAGTCTTTTGGTTCAGTTATCTGTTTGCTACTGTTGAAGATTTCGTTAATTATATAGCTGGAAAACATAAACTAATGATTGTGTAAAATGAACAATTTGTTGACTGGCGACTGACTGACTGTCTGACAAGGTCGTTGTTTTAATGACCCGACTGGAAGAGTAGGAGAATGCAAGATTAGAGAGTCTAGTCACGATTTGTACATTAGCTTGGTGGTTTAATTTTATTATATCAACATGGAGTGCAATTAATTCTTTTTTGAATTATCACCTGAGGGACAATACATAAGAAGTGATTCTAGATAGCAAAATAATGGTTAAGGAGTATCTCCGTTTATTTGAGTTAATTACTTACTTTTCTTTTCCTTTGTCCATTTCAGAGTTAACGATCGCATCATATCGGTAAATGGGGTATCACTCGAAAATGTGGAATATGCAACAGCGGTGCAAGTGCTTCGCGATAGCGGTAATACAGTCACTCTTGTCGTCAAACGTCGCGTGCCTTTGAATGCCGTCAATACGAACGCCATCCAGCACCAGCATTCACACAGTCTCAGTTCGGTGGGCCAATTGGTGGCCAATGGCAGCAATGGACTGAATGGCACGGGTTTGAATGGCGGTGCGATTAGTACAAGCAACAGTCAAACTCCAAGCATGAGCCAACCCAATTCGCTGAACTCCTCGCTAGTGCAGAATGTTAGTGGTGTGGGAATAGGCGGAGGAGGACAACCCATCAAGGTTACTCTAACCAAGGGCAGCAAAAAGGATGACTATGGCATTGTGTTGGGCTGTCGACTGTTTGTCAAGGAGATCTCATCAAAAGCGCGCGAACAGTTGTCGGCCAATGGATATTCTTTACAGGAGGGTGACGTCATCACACGCATCCACAATACAAACTGTGCGGACACAATGAGCCTCAAGGAGGCCAAAAAGATTATCGATGGCTGCAAAGAGCGTTTGAATCTTGTGGTGCTAAGGGATATTACAAATCAGGCAGCGGCCACAGTGGTAAACCAAATGAATCTGAACAACTCGGGTCATCAGCAGGCCACGGCCAATCTGTATGCCAGTCACCATCACCATCATCAGGCTCAGGTTTCCGGATGCAGCAACAATCTCGATGAAGCCTACCTGCCGGGTGGAGCCAGTTATTCCTCGCAGAATTTATATGTGCAACCACCCACACGCACCTCGAATGGTCCAAGCGCCATAAATGGAAATGGTTTAAATGAGGAGAAAAGCAATCTAACACCTAGGGGACGCTCGCGAGGGCCTCTAATGGATGGAGTGTCGCTGCAACAATTGGATAGGCCTGTCACACCTACGAATGGAGGTCGCGGTAGATCGGGAGCAGAAGAACCACCCCGTCCGCCGCCTCCTCGAGGATCCAGTGGCGGAGAAGATTTCTACAGCTCCCGCCGCCAACTCTACGAGGAGCGTCAGAGTGCCGAGCCACGTTTCATTTCATTCCAGAAGGAGGGCAGTGTTGGCATTCGACTTACTGGCGGCAATGAGGCTGGCATTTTCGTGACTGCCGTGCAACCCGGTTCACCTGCCTCCCTGCAAGGCCTAACGCCTGGTGATAAAATCCTCAAGGTCAACGACATGGACATGAATGGTGTGACGCGAGAGGAGGCTGTGCTCTTTCTGCTCAGCCTTCAAGATCGCATCGATCTCATTGTGCAGTACTGCAAGGAGGAATACGATGAGGTGGTCACCAATCAGCGGGGCGACTCGTTCCACATCAAAACACATTTCCACTGCGATAATCCTTCCAAAGGCGAAATGGCTTTCAAAGCGGGTGACGTCTTTCGGGTGATCGACACTCTACACAACGGCGTCGTCGGTTCGTGGCAAGTGTTGAAGATTGGACGCGGCCATCAGGAGATGCAGCGTGGAGTTATACCAAACAAGTCAAGGGCCGAAGAATTGGCCACAGCTCAATTCAATGCCACCAAGAAGGAGATGAATGCCAATGAATCAAGAGGAAACTTCTTCCGCAGACGACGGTAAATATCTTAAAATAACTCCAATAGTTTCAAGGTTAATCCAATTGAATTTCTTATTTTAGCTCCACTCATCGACGCTCCAAGAGTCTTTCCCGTGAAAATTGGGACGATGTCGTCTTCTCTGATAGCATTTCCAAATTCCCTGCCTATGAACGCGTGGTGCTTCGTCATCCAGGCTTTGTGCGGCCCGTGGTGCTCTTTGGGCCCGTCTCTGATATTGCCAGAGAGAAGCTGGCCAAAGATTATCCCGACAAATTCTCAACTCCCCTGCAAGACGATGATAAATCCAATGGCAAATGTCGCATAGTCCGTCTCTCGAACATCAGAGACATAATGGATCGCGGCAAGCATGCTCTTCTCGATATCACACCAAATGCCGTAGATCGTCTCAACTATGCTCAATTCTATCCAGTGGTGATTTTCCTCAAAACGGACACTAAACATGTGATTAAACAACTTCGCCATGGCCTGCCCAAAGCTGCCCACAAGAGTTCAAAGAAATTGCTTGAACAATGCCAGAAGTTGGAACGCGTCTGGTCGCACATCTTTAGCACACAGATTGTCCTGAACGATGAGGAGTCCTGGTATCGCAAATTGCGAGATTCGATCGATCTGCAGCAGAGCGGAGCCGTCTGGATGTCCGAGTCCAAGGTAAGTGGAAGAATAAGTATATGGCAAATGAATGATTTAGTTAGTTGTCTAGATGTTGTCACATACATTTTTTTTTTTTAATTTTTTTAATAACTCTACATTATTGATGTTGTAATTTTGTCCTTGGTGAAGGGATTTACAAGAAAAAAAGAAAAAAATGTCCAAAGGATTACAATTCATTTATTTATTACTACAATTCTTTCGAATCGAGTTTTTGATAATCTAATTTAAAATACTCTTCGGATTTGTTCCTCCTATTTATCCAATTTTGGATTATGATATATAAATAGTTTTGCCTTAGCACGTTTAGAAAACTAAATTATTGTTTAGTCAATTAAAAAGAATATGAATGATTCCAATGTAGTAATAGACATATAACTAATTATAACTCTCTTATTGTTTAATAACTTTTCATTTTGATTTTATTATTATTTATTTTCAATTTGGTTATGGTCAATATTCTAATTTTGAATTTTTTCTAACCTTTCTCTATTTTTCCTCTACAATAATAATAATCTTACCACACCCATACACACACACACACACACACACACACTCATATATACCCACCCACCTATACACATTTTCGTATATATCATGTAGTTCCCCGACTCCCCCAATGAAATGCTATTCCCACCTTATATCGCACAGCCATGCAAATTCGCTTGCTGTCGTCGCCCCAACACATCGACCTCGGTTCCTCGCTACAATACAGTCACTCGTCGCAATTCCTTCTCGCTGCAAGCTTACAACGAGAGTAGTGGACAGAGGCATTCGCCACCACCTCCTCGACCACCGCCCATACGCACCACCAGCAGCAGCAGTCAAGCTTATTCCTTGGGGCCGGTCATAAAGCCAGCTTCTTCGATGCCCAGTGGTCTGGCTGTTAATACGGCTAATCTCACAATGCCAGCAACAGCGGCTAAAACTAGTGGCTTGACTCTGGCGGATCCCATGGCCACTAGCACGACAACTGTCGATATTGAGTACCACAGTTCCCAGCCAAATCTTCTTAGTAATAGCTTCTCGACACGCTCCACATCGAATTTGGGCTTTATGCCATCCAATCCACCTGCTAGCCGCTATGGCTTACGGCCCGCTTCCATAGAGCGGCGAACCACGCCCTATTACTATCATGAACTGCTGCAAAAGAATGTTTTCGATTCAAGTTTGAATCTACTGCAAGAGAAGAACAATAATCTCAAGCAGCAGGAGAAACAATTGCAGCCGGCTGCTGGTGATGCACAGGTCACTTCTGCCGCTACGGCAAAGAGGGCTACTCCGAATCCAAATCCAAGGATTTCTAAGCCACAGCAGCGTCTGCCCAATAGTGGTAGCATTAGCAGCAGTGCCAAATTGGCAGCTGCCTATGCCTCATATCCTTCGATTAGTAATCTGCTAGGTAATACCGATAGTGATGGAACTTTGGTCGATGATGATGATGATAATGATAATGACAAACTAAATCGGGCTTTCAATAATCTAACCCATCAAATTGCCAGTTTGAATAATTCAAGTAGCAAAAACAACAGCAACAGCAGCAACAACAACAACAACAGCAACAATAATCATAGCAATCTGAATAATCTGATTAATAATGCTGATTCCAACAACAATGTTGGCCAACGTAACGAGTGCATTGCATGAGAATCGGTGTTAATTTAGTTAAGCGAAATCTGACCAAATCAGCAAAAGGTTAATCCCTTTTCTCTCTGATTTACTCTGATTTCTTCAACTGAATAGTTGGAGCTTTTTTTTTTGCATGTAGTTGTTTTTACCGCAAATTATGTTATAAGAGCAATAAAAAATCAACTATATACCCGTTGTGTACATATTCAAATATATACATATATATTTTTCTGACGCATGATCATAATCAGAGAAATTGCCATTTGTTAGGCCGGTAACTCGCCATATTTGTTTACTCGTTGCTTTTTACAGCAAGTTTCAATGTAAATATTATGGAATATATAAGAAAGATTTCAATTCCATTTTGTATTTATAACATTAAATAGAAGTATCTACTTTTAATTCGATTTATAGAAATGTCGATTACTCGTTACTTTATTTACTCGCTGTGTTTAAAAAAGACAAATGGCAATTTAAGTCTAATCTACCTCCCTACACCTCCCACTCACTTGAATCCACCTCCACATCACCCGATATACATATGTATAACCAAGTAATCCTAATCAATAATCAAATTACATTATCTAGTTTAAGTCGAAAGCATAAACCATATCACTGAGTATTCAGTTTAAGTTTTTGCTAAACCAAAAAAAAAAAACAAACAAAACATATTTTTATCAAGTTGCTAACTAAATGTTTTTCGTTTTCATTTGTTTCTTTTATTTACATACCAAAATCAATACCAAAAACCGATACCAAACATCATCATGGTCATTTCCCGCTTAATCATCATAATAATATCGAAATCCTCCTAAAAAAAACAACACACACAACCACAAATAATAATCAAAAACACAAATTGTCCTCGTCCTGAAAAAAAACATCTTGTGTTCGTCCTTATTTATTTTTATTATGCTTGGCAATTCAACAAAACCAAATACCGAATTCAATCGAATCTCAATCATCAAAAACCAAATTATATATATTTTCTTTGTTTTCGAAAAAAAACCGTTTCTTGTTGCTGTTTTTGAAATTGATTTAAAATTTACATAATTTTGCCTACGCGATAATTATTTTACCGCTAAATTTTTGCTCTGCGCTAACCTAAAAACGCGATCGCGAACGCAGCCCGTAGAATCCCTCTCCGATGATTTCCTATTCCCCATGACCACATCCCGTTTATCGTATGCATCAAGTCCCGAATCCGATTTGGAACTAAGTCCCGGGCCATCCGCATCATTGTCCTTGGGCAATTTACCGCAATTGGTTAAAGCGAGCTCAGATCCATCGATTGCCACTAATCAGGATAACTTGGATAGGGATAGAGACATAATTGGTGAAGGACTACCACCTCCATATACGGTAAGAGGCCAAAAAAAAGAAAACATGTGACCCACCAACAACTCAAAACCACTTAGCATGCGCTTTAACTAAAGTTAAATTCAAAATCGAACTAAAACTAGCGCCCAATCAGACCAATCCTGCAACCGTCACCCTCTCCCGCTCCCATTCCCCGCCTCTAGAAATAAAACACCTTCCCACGCCCCACCTTGATCATCTATCGATATCAAACTCGTGTGTGCTAATATATTTTCACTATCCAATCTTCGATCCTCACCTCGAACTCGATGCACTCGTAAAAATAGGTACCCTATGATCACGGCGTTCAGCCGCCACCAAATCGTCGCCAGACTTTGGATTCCAGCAAGTATAGCATCTATGGAACAAATGTTAACCAACAGCAGCAGCAACAACAACAGCAGCTGCAGGCGACACCACAACCAGGATCAGCTGGTGATCTTTCAGCCGTACGCCCACAATCTTTATATGGTATTAATGCCCCCGATTTGCCGCCACGCATCGATCGTCAATCCAAACCGGGTGACTTGCCTCTGAATACTTCAGGTTCATCCTCGCGCAACGGCAGCTCCGGTGGCGGCACCTTGGGTCGCAGTGCCCAAGAGCGCCTCTTTGGTTCCAAGCCAATTGTTCAGGATGATGTTCAAGCCGAGTATATAACTCGAAATGCCTTGGTCGGTGCAGGCGGAGGAGGAGGAGGAAATGGTGTCGATACCATCGAAAGGCAACAGCAGCAGCAGCAGCAACAACACGCCTCTCTCGAGCGGCAGGCACGGATGAATGCAGCCCAGCACAAGGTCAACGGTGCCTCCACCTATGACAGCGTCTCCAGCTATGATTCATATAATAATACACAAATGCAGAATCTTGGACGATTGGGACCCAATGCCCCCGATGATCTCAAATCAGTGCCAGCAAGGTAAATGAAAATAACACCCCCATTGCCCCCCTCCGGATTTGATAAATAGATTTGTCTATTCTCTTAGTGGTCGTCCCTTGCCGCCTGTTGGTCCATCCCATGATTATGGTCGTGCTCCACACGATCATCGTGGCTTTGGTCCTGCAAATGATTTGAATCGCCAAAGTAGTCCCGGTCGCCCGCATTATCATGAGATGAATGCATCCCGTAATATTGGTAAGACCTAAAGAAACTCTTTAACGTAACCGTCCAATGAAATTTTGAAAAACTTCCTACATTCAGATCCTCGCAATGGCACACCGCAACGTCCTTCAAATTTGGGTTTGGATAGCAGTCCACGCAAGCCATTGGTGGAAACGAAAACCGATTATGGCAAATATAGGTATGATTCTATATACATTTATGGCTATATATATCTTCTCTCTATCTAGATCTTGTTCGACTAACAAAATTTATTTTTACTTCTGTTTGTTAACGAAATGTAAACGTTTCTTTTTCTTTTACCCTCAACTGAATATCGCATGCTTTCTTTTCAACGTAAATATGTTGTATCGTTTTAAATATATATGTGTATATATATATATTTGTTCATTCCTTTGTGATCCATTTAGAAGCTACCATTTATATGTGCCCCATATGTCCCATTTGCATTTCACACAAGCAACAAATTCCCCATCTTGTGGCTTTTATCATCGCCGACCTTTGCATGCCTTAAGATCGACCGTTTCTCCATACGATACACTTGTCTAGGCCCAAGGATGCCTCGATTCGACCATTTCGTTTGGCGAATTAAACGATATTGCACTTATATACATCTTAATATATACAAATCCAATCGAATTATAGCAAACACTGCCCACTTCTTTTGTAAATAGCAAACCGATTCCCTTAAAAAGTGCAATAAACGATGTCTATATTTAATTTTAAACTTTTACGTATTGTCTAGTTGGTATATTTTTTATTCTCACTCATTTTCCTATAATTATGTGAATTTTCTCTTTGTCTTTTGTTATGTCACACATCAACAACAACAACAACAACAACATCGACTGTTTTACGCTCTCTCTCTATCTCTGTATGTTGCACCACATCACGAAAAAAACCCGATAACCACCAATACCCACACACAACCACCGTCACAACCACCACCACCCACAATCACCTCGTACAGCCGCAACAATTCCGTTTCCCAAGCCGACTACAGCAAGCTGCCAAAGAATGCCCATGGCAGTGGAGTCGTTCCACCGCCCAATGTCAATGGCAATGGCAACGGCACACCGAGCAGTAATGGCAGTGGTGGACCCTTTAAACCAGTACCACCACCGAAACCCAAGAACTATCGTCCGCCTGTCCAGAGCGGCGGTAGCAGTGGCAGTGGTGGCACCACACCCTGGGAAAATGGGGTAAGTGTAGTGAAATTTATTTAAATGAAAGGATTTTAATTGGCTTTTCTCTTTATTCATAGGACTCTGGTTCGCCACGTTCCCCCAATGGTTTTTACTATCCACCAACGCCCTCATCGCATCATCATTATGGCCAACAGCAAACTCCTGGTTCGCCACAGCAGCCCACTTATGGCCAGGCCCCGCCACCGCAACAGGCTCAGCCCTATCCAACAGCCAATGGCTACAATGGCAATAGCCATCATTATAATGGTGGAAGCGGAACAGGTCCCTACATAGCACCACATCGTGGCATGCCACCGCCAATTGGTAAGTTAAGCATTCGAACGAAAACATCAGCTCCATCAGAAATCCTTAAAGCTTTAAAAGGTGTCCTTTGATAACAGACCAATTTCCCTCCATTTTAGGTAATCTACCACCACATACACCCGAGAGACATGCTCTGGACTTGGCCGGAAGTCGGGAGCAACGTGGCTCAGCATTCGAATTGTATCGGAAACCGCAAATCGGAGCCACAGCCGGGCACCATCACAATATGAGGTAAGTTGGCTCAGATTTTCCATACTCTACGTACTCCACTCCAACCCTCTCCCCCTCCCATTCACTGAACAAAGAAAGAAAATGTATTTCCAACGGAAAATAGAAATGAACACAACAAGAAGAACGACAAAGTGAATCTCTCCTAGAAAAAAATTAAAAAAATACATTTCAAATTCGCCTTCGATTTAACTTCTTCTTTTGCTCTCTTCCCTTCAAACGATTTGTGTTAACGAAAAATGTTTTTATTTTTGTTATTTATGCTATTTGATGCCAGTTATTCAATCAGTCAATCGATCAATCAGTCAAATCATACCGATGCCAATATTCCATAATAATTCATGCGGTTAATGGTCATAATGTTTTATAATTTTACTATTTTGTTTTTTTTTTTTTACAACTTTGATAAACAATTTGTTGCAAAAATTTCACCAAAACGCACAGAACCAAAGAAAATCAAGAAACAAAAAAAAAAAAAAAAAGAAACTGAAATCGCATATTAAATAAAAATTTATCATATTGTATTTTGCCATAACCAAAATTATTAACAAATTCAACAACAATATCCGAATACTTAACAACAATTCATATATTCATTGTCAGTTGTACAAAAAGCTAAATAGTAAATACAAATAAATAGAAAATAAACAAAATAATAAATACGAAAATAAAACATTTTTCGGGTTAACGTAAATTTTTTATATATATTTTTTTTTATATTCTTCTTTTTCAAAACAAAACAAAATCCTCTATTATATATTTTTATCATGCTTTTAGCATTTTGTTTTCTCTCTCATATTTCCCTAAACTGTATTTCAATTTGATCTAAAACAAAAAACAAAAGGTATTTGAATCTAACTAAGGTTTTGGGTAATTCAAATTTTTGTATTAAAAAAACCAAAAAAAAAAAAAAAACTAACACCAAAAATCATATAAACAAAAAATTATACATATATCATCAATAGAATCTTTTCCTTAATTATTGTTGTTTGAATTATGAATAATAATAACTTGGTAAATGGTATTTAATCTTCTCTCAACAAAATATGCAATATATATAATACGATATTGTATATACAATATATATTCAACGATTTCGTTTCGCAACTGCGGAATGTGTGTGTTTTGTTAATAAATTTTTGCAGCTATTGTACAAAGGTATTTTAAAACCAAAAAACTTTCAAAACTAAAGCTGAAAATAATTGAAATGGTTTTTGCTTCAGTTCAGAACAAGACTCGGATTTTAGCTGAGTGAAGGAGTCTTTTTTTTGTAAAGTTTTCTTCATGGGGCTTATCTCAAATTTCCAATATTTCAAAGTGCTTTCTTTATGCATATATAATCTGAAGTATAAGTTAGCTAAAACAAACTGGGACTTTAATATTTGAACTTTAATTCAATTCATTAAGAAGACAGTAAACAGATTTAGTTATTTTTATAGTTTAGGGGTTCTAACTTATATTGTCACGGCCATTTAATAGCAGCACCCAGTTATGTCCTTCTATAAGAAGAAAAACAAATCCGCTTATTACAACTGAATAGAAAACCAATAAAAGTAAACCTATAAAAACCTTTAGCGAAATGGAGCCATACGATGAGCGTTATGATGATTACTATGCGATGCCACCGCCCGCGCCACCGGGTGGCCATCCTCATGCAGCACATGCTATGCAAAGATCCCGATCAGCTCCACGTTATCCCAATGAAAGGCCACCACATGTACAGGATCCCAATTACTATAATCACTATGGCACGAGTAGGAGTCATCATCATCATCATCATCAGCAGGAGCAACACCAGCAGCAGCAGCAGCAGCGTGCTGAGTACCATCAGTATTATGATGATCATGGCATGGAGATTGCAGCCCCGCCTCCGCCACTTTTGCCGCACAAGAAAAAGAAATCGGTACTAAAAAGTCCATTGGCTGCTTTGAAAAATGCCCTAATCAAGACGACACGCCCATTGAGGCGTATGAATAGCATGGTGGAGCCCGAGAGGAAGTCAAAGGGTCTAAGACGGCAGCAGTCTATGCTGGAGAGGGGTGTGCAACGACCCTATTATCCCGATGAGTATCCGACCTTTCCGTCAGCGAGCGGTTATCACACGTCTCAAGGACCAACACGGCCACCTCATCAAGATCCGTATTATGGGGGTCGCTATCCGTCTCATCCTGGCCAGCAGGAGATGATGAATAGCACCTATCAGAATCTTGAGGGTGAGGATATCTACGGCAATATAGTTCCACGCAATCATCACCATCAGCCACCACAGGACAATGGTTATGGGTACGATCAATATGATCTATATGCCAATCGAGCCTGTATCGATTTGGAACGCCGTCAGGCAGAGGCAGCAGCAGCAGCTGCAAGTCGAAATGGGCGACGGATAGTCCGTCGTCATAGCACCACCACGGCAGATCGCAATGGCGGCCACGGCAGCAGACGACCAATGGCAGCTCCCAATGGTTATGACCCGCAAGATCCACATCAACAGCATCAGGAGATTTATCAGACTCGCAATGGGGCCTATATGATGCCTGAGCAGCGAAGGGCACCCAATTCGGAGGTAATGACCAGACGACGATTCTATCCAGGGGCTGCCAATGAGCAGGGTGGTGGTGGGGCTGGAGAAGATGAGCCCATGTATCAGTCTCGTAGAGAAATGCAACGGGAAATGCAACGAAATCATTTGTATCAATCGAAACGAGAAATGCAGGAGAGGATTAGCCAGGGCAAACGCGATATGGAGCGTGAATTTAGTCCACAGAGTAGTAGTCAATCCGAAAGAGATGATCGCTCCGAGCGATCAAATTCGGAGAGCATTTACCAATCTCGGCGAGAGGCCAAAGAGAGCGCCTTAAAGACGCGCACCCAATTGAGAGATCAAATCTATCAGACGCGTCGCGAGGCTCTCGATAGCATGGCTGAACCCATCTATGTTTCGAAGAGAGATGTGGGCAGACCTGCTCCCATATATGAGTCGAAAGAGGAGAGCATTCTTCAGTCACGTGAGAATGAAACGGATGAAAAAAAGGAGAAGGAATGCAAAACGGAGCAAGTAGAGGTGGAAATTAATGCTCAAGCGGAGGAAGTGACAGAGGACACAAGTCTTAGTCGTTCGGACTTACAGAAATCCTCAGATACCGTCATTGAGAATCCCAATCAGGGAAAAGCTCCCCTTGTCCAGGGTGAAGAATATGATGACGAGGAAGTTGCCCAGGAGGAGGATAACAGTGGTGAGGTGACCACAGAACAGCCCACAGCCATTGAGACTAACCAACACAATGAGGGCATGCTGATGACCAGTGAGGTCTCGCAGCCGCATACCTCCGATGATGTATTCGAGGCAGCTGACCTAGTCTCTGACCTCCAGCCAGCTCCATCGCCGCGCACCAATCGAGCGCCCTTCCACATCTCTAATATCCTAAAACGTACAGCCCCGCCGCCAAGTTCCCCCATTGGCGACAGTTGCACTTCCATTGAGACTCAATATACCTCGCAAGTCAGCCTTCCTGTGGGTCCGCCCAATGCATCCAGCACGCCTTTCAGCAGTAGCATGTCCCTGCCCATAGCCGGCCCGGTGCCTACATCTGCTCCGGCGGCAGCTTCCGGTGCCAATGGTCCATTCCCCACCATGCCACGCGAACCGAGCACTATGCGAGGCTTCTTTGATTCAAATGGCGGCACTTTGGCCGACAAATTGTGGCAAGTCTCGCTGCAGATACCGCCGGGCGCCATTCCGCCCGGAGTTCGCCAGGAGATCTATTTCACTGTGAGTGATCCACGCATGGGTCAAGCCGTAGGCGGTCCGCCGTTGGATATGGAAAATGGTTGGTTTACTTGAACATTTTCTATAACCTCCACCAAAAAAAAAAAAAAATCAAATAACTAAGTCACAAACCATACACGTTTTTTATAAATAATATTTTGGTTTTTTTTTTTTGATTTTGAATGCGAATGATTATTATAATTATTTTACGGCAAATAAGATGTGCAATTTATCTATTATTGATTTGTGTAGTTTGAATGGTGGTTGGTAACTGTATTATTTGCTATATGTTTTATAACCAACTAACTCATTAAACTAAAAACTAATCTTTCTGCATGTAACATTCATTCATTGCCTTTAATCTGTAGGTATTCTAAATTTCTCTTCATGTTTTGAATTGTAATTCTTCAAACTTCTTCCTGAATTGTGTTATATATCTATTTTGAGCAGGCCCAGACTTTTGAAATGAATCTCAATTGAACGAAACAAAAGATTTTTTTAAGGATTTGGATGTTAACTTTCACAAAATATTGCATGATAAAAATGATTCATTTCAGAGTAAATGTGCCTCTTTCAATATCTTAAGTTACTATCTACTGATTGTTTTCTTTATCTGTCCCAATCTGTCTTTACTTCACACACCTTGTATAAACTGTATTTGTTTTACTATGCCACTTGAACTGTCTATTTTTGAACCACTACACAATACTACACTATCTCTAGCATATATAACATTTTACACAATCGATCAAGATGCTATATACTATTGTTGACAATTGTTCTTTATCTATTTTATGCAATCTCTCTAGGTGAAACTATGCTGTCGCCTCTTGTGATGTGTGGACCACAGGGCCTTGAGTTTCTGGTGCCTGTTACACTCAATATACCCCACTGTGCCGGACGTACCGCTTCATTGGGTCTGGCTCTAAAGGCCACAGATAGTGAGAAGAATTTGCATACCGAATGGGATAACATTGATTTGCCTAGCAATGCGGCTGCCCACACAGTATCCGTCAAGGTGGATCACTTCTAATCTAAATCTATCCACATATAAAGTTACCCTCATCTACACACACTCACACACAAACTCTAACACACTTTCACACGATTGTATATAGTTCCATACGAATTCCACGACAAGAAAATACAACTTTGGGCATTGCATTATACAAAAACAAAAATTATAAATAATTTAATTTAATATTCTTTGTAAATTGTGCCTTTAAGTGAACGATTGGCCCTGCTTTTTGGCATAAAACAAAAATTATATAAAGTCAATTTGATAAATCGATTTGTACAATATGAACAGTAATTAGATTTTAGTTTTATTTTTAAACAAAGATGCAAAAAAAATCAAGTTATTTTGTATATTTTAAAGCAATTTGAGCAAACGAATATGAAGAATATGTATGAAAATCTATTTTAAAAATTTATGCATAATTTATATTGCGTTTTTTTTTTTTAAATAATATATATTTTATTGCATTGTATTTCTAACATTTATTTAGCAATGTATTTGTCATCTCCTACCCAGAAATATTTTATTACATTTGAAATTGTTAATTATATGCTATCCATATATATCGAGAACTATATATTATACAAATATTTATACACAATTTTGTATTTAAACGCATAAAATGAAATGATTATTAAATACCTGGAAAGCTTGGGAAAAAATAAACAAAATAAATAATTTAAAAGTATATATAAAAATATCCTACATTATTACGTTTTCCATAATGCACGTTGCTGGCACAAAATATTATCCTTGCTTGTAAACATCCTGCAAACTTTTCCAATGAAGTGAGTATAAATGTTTTCCGAACTTAAGTAAATTTCATAAAACTGAAAAGGAAATCCTGGTATTACGTTGTATTTTTAGAATGTATGAAAATGTAAGTATAAAATTTAAAGCAAATCCGATAAAGATATAGTTAAATTTTTAATGCCTATCGAAGTGTCCTTAGATGGCTTTGGAAACTTTCAACTCGCGAGGCAATTTCAAATTCAAATAGAAACAAAAACATATGTGCAATATGTAAATATAAATATGTATATATTTTTTTTAAATATTTATACATGAATTATTATTGATAAATAATGCAAAATGTGGTATACGTATGTATAAATTATTTGCATACATGAAATATATACAAATTAATTTGGGATTAGACAAAGACTTTATCATTATTGTGGGAATCTATATTATATAATTAACAAACAATTCCATATGAAAATGATATTGGCCAATCGTTTCATATAGTTAATAGAACTGCACTGCTTTGTAACGTAAACAACGAACCTTCGAAGGACTCGCCGAAAGCACTTTTCAATCTTATAGATTACATCGAGTTTTTAGTTTTAGTATTATAGTGTGTATATATGTATGTGTATATGTGTGTTTCTTAGAAATTACAAAACTAAAAGTCTTCTCTCGTTGTCAATTCCTATGTGGATGGTGTTGTTGCTACAGCCGTAATTTCTGTTACTGTATTGCTAGTGGTAGTTGAGGTGGGTGTTGTAGTGCATGATGTGGTGCTAGGCCCAGCAATTGTAGGTGTTGTTGTAGTTACAGCTGCTCCAGTTAGAAGCATCTCTTGCTCTGGTATAATGGAGACAGCCTCTTTAACATAACCGTAGATATGCTTCCGTGTATCGTTTACCACATCCCTAACCATTGTCTTAAAGAAATTAGTATGCAGCGGCGCCTCTGCATAACGTTCATATTGATCCAGGGAATCCTGCAATTTCAATGTAAGATCATAGTTCTTGCGCACTACATCAAGAATTTGATCTTCCGTGGGCGTGGATAGACCTTGTTCGGCTAGCCATTCCTTGATTTTGTTTTGGAAATGCTTTACAATTGCTAGGATATTGACCAGGGCGTTTAAAAGCTTAATAACATCATCCTTATATTCGCAGTCGGGCATTGTTGTATAGCGAAGAACTGAAATATACAAACAAATTGTAAAATATCCGTTTTGAAACAATTATTGATTGTTGCTCACCCATGGCGTGGATTTCTGTAAAAACCTTTTCCTCGCGATTCAGTTCATAGTAGAGCTCATCATAGCTATTTGTGGTGGCCAGGAATGTGTCGCCGTAGGTGATGAATAAATTAAATATATTCACCACTTGAAGTGACAAGTGGAATATGTTGCACTTTTTGACCAGTGTCTGCTCTTGATTAACTAAGAATCGCAATAAACCAATTAAAGCTGACCACAGTTCTTTCCATGGGTAATTGAGACGTACTCTACATCTTTTCTGATAGCACAGTATGCGATGTATAACTCCAATACAAAGCAAATATAATTCCATGGGAAACTTCTTCATTAAATGCGACACAATGAACTCAACTAAAAGATCAAGCAGAGTGGCAGCCAGCGGCTGCGATTTGCCCACTCGATCCACATTTAGTTTGCGATGACGCATCTGGGCTCGATGTAACATGACCTTGAATGTCAGATTACTGTCGTGCATTATCGAGTTGGCATACTGGTCCTCCGATATGCAAGTGAGTATAAGGAAACATAGTTTTAAATTGGCAATGCTTGACTCATTCTTATTGTCTTGCATTACAATCGAGCAGTACTGGAAAACAGCGACTAGAAGATTAGTCGGATACTGTGTGATATCGATAATAGGAGCACTGGCCAGATCAGGTGTGGGTTGAGTTAAACTTAACGTGTTACTGGGCGAGGGTGGTGCGCTCGATTCTGCCTGAGTGTGAGCCAAGGTGGTAATGAAATTTCGATTTAAGTGCACCGCTTCGTAAAGGGCCAATAACAGACCATTGTTAGCCTTTATCTGCTGTACACGCTCGCACCCTTCGTCGGAAACAAACATGTTGCCCACAATATTTGACAGCGATGAGAACCATGACGAGGATTGCACATTGTTCAGACTTTGTATATATTGGCGGCAAAAGTCAATTAGAGATTGTGATATCATTTGGCCATATCTAAAAACAAAAAGAAAAGATAAGAATTTCAGTTATGAAATATATGAAACTGTGATTTTGACATACCCATTTAAGGCCAGTTCATCGGCCAATATGGATAACTGGACCACATAAGGATTGGTGGCCTCATGCTTGCGATAATTTACCAAAATAGTCAACAATATCACTATGTCGTGCCCATGTTGGCCACGCGTTGTAGGATCACTCAGGAGCCTTACAAATGCATCAAACATGCTGTGCATCATGAGAGGTTCAAACAGAGCATTCTGATTAACATTATCCGTGCCAGTTACCAGAACCATTAACAATTTCAGGCACATGAAGCGAGAATTTTCGGTTACATCGCCCAAAAGGATGCGATTACAGTATTGCATCAGCAGCTTAAGCCATTCGTCCATTTTTTCATGACCAAACACTTCCTGAAGTATGTTGAATGTTGGATCCACATTGGCCTTCTTGAAGATGCCGTAGAACAAAGAGCATAAAGTCTGCAGACTATTACACAGGCGCTTCGGGTGATCATCTAAAAAAGAGCGGAAGAATGACGATGAGCAGACATTGGTGCACCAAAGGGCGGTTACCTGCATTTAGCATTTCAATACATTTCTGTATTAGCATATTAAGATTCGGTTTAACCATTTGCAATGTTTCCGAATTGAATTTGCCGATCTCCATCTCCAGCGCCTCGAAATTTGGTTGTAGCAAAAAGAATTCGTTCCAAAACTCCGGACTATCCGTGCTGGGATCTTCGCCACGACACAAGAGCTCATAAATGTACACAACCTTTGAGCGTAATTTGGGTTAATCAAATACATATGTAGGTTTATAAATTAATAATACGAAATTTCCGACTTCTTACCTTCTCCTTAGGCCGCTTGGTCGAACCGCTTCCGCTACGTTTGCGTGACGTCATTATGGTTAAGACGATGCTTTCGGGTGTCCAGCCTAGTTCCTTGCAATAGCCAAATTAACTAAAACAATATGCTAATAACTGTGGGTGGCTTTGAGGACAAAATCAACAAATCAAAAAACAAAAACTTCTGCCAGCCACATCGAATTCGCTTAACTAAACAGTGTTGCCATCTTCTAATCAAAAACGCTCTCGTAAATAGCTAAAAATAGCTATGTAAATTGAAAAAATGTGCTAATTATTATTTGAATTAAATTAGAAAGTTATTCATCCCTAATAATTAATCAAGTAATGTTTTTTTTTTTTTGAATATTTTGCTATTCATTGCACTAAATTACATTCAATTCTAACTTTAAAGCCATTTGTACAAAATTAAAGCTAAAGATGCCAAATATTTATTTATAATTTTTTATAGCTATTTTTAAAAGTGCTTTTATGGCCTTAAAATATTTGATGAAACATCACTGTCAATTTATTTTCCGATAACAAAGTTGCTTTTCGATTTCTAACGTTGCCTAGGTTGACACGGGCTGAGTAAATTGCTGAGAAATAGGAAATTAAATTAATTGACGACAAAGGCATTTCCAAGACTAACAAAAAAATGTCGACAGCAGGGTAAGTGCAAATTATCTAAAACATTTAAATAAATACAAAGAGGCGAAACGAAAACTCGCGTCACCTCAGTTTGCAATCTTTTTGTGGCTTCTCTGGCGCTGCGCGTTTCTTTGTGGGGCGTGCGGCCGCGTGCTTGGGGCTTTGTGTTGCAAATAGCAAAAGAAAAAAAACCATTACTCGAACTCACAAAGATTGCATTTGGAACGTTTGCCCAAAATTGAACGACACAGCGATATAGCTTTTCAGACAGGTGAAATTAATGCAAGAATTTGTGCCTCAACAAATTTTCAATGACGCGACGTCGCCGGCTGACGGCGGCGGCAGCGTCGTCCATTTTTTTTGGTGCTGAATTTTTATACATACATGTAGATTAAATTAATAACTATTCGGGTGCCGCAAAGGAAGTATTTGGAAAGGGGAACACTCTAATTCTGTGGGTGAGTCTTGGCAGAATGATATTTTTAGTTGACTTGAAAATGTCTTTAGACCAGCAGATTTAGTGAGGTTATGTTTTGGGCTAGCGCTAGCACCGGGGACAACAATGGAACAGGACAAGAGCAGACGATTTAAAGAAATTCGCAAACCATTAAAAAACCAACAACTTTTGTGTCAGATTATATGTATATGTATTGGTCAACCCAATCGCCCAACAATATGTTAATGAAAGCATTTAGCATACGCTTTGAACTTTGTCTAGATTCTAGAAACATCGTTTGCGCTTTTAATATACATGCCCGTTTGTCAGTTTAGCTTACTCAATTGTATTGTTCTATCGATTTCAGCTCTATTCCTCCACCAGTTTCCTGGGCTCAACGCAATGACTTGGTCTATGTCATTATTGATGTGGAGTGCAAGGATATTGAACACAAGTAAGCTAATATCCGTGAATACTAGCACAACTTTTTATTTTTTCCAAATTGCTCTTATTAATCCATCTTAAATTGCTTTTAGAGTGACAGAAAATAGCTTCACCTTTAAGGGTATCAATGCACTGGATGCATCAAAGAAATATGAAGTCACATTGAACTTTTTGCACTCCGTGGATCCGGAAAAGGTGACAAACAAGAATATTGGGCGCTGTCTGGAATTCACAATACCCAAAAAGGAAAGCGGTCCGTTCTGGCCAACACTGACCACGGATAAGACCAAATTGCATTTCCTTAAAGCAAACTTTGCTAAATGGCGTGATGAGTCCGATGATGAGGATGCCGGTGAGTTCACTTTTTAAGCACCAAGTGGCTGCATTTTATCTAATGTGCAATTTGTTAAATTTTTTTCAGGGGATTCCAAAGACAATGGAATGTTTGGCAATTTCCTGAATAATCAAGGTGGCGATTGGAATAATAAGTTTGATGACTTCAATGTCGATGATGACGACGATGAAGAGGACTCGGATGACAATATTCCCAGCTTGTCCCAGACCGATGAGGATGATGAAACTGGTGCTGAGGGTGATAAACAGAAGAAACCAGCTGTTTAAGCCAATCAAACCACAAAAGGAACCCATGTTTTTCATTCTCTCTTATCATCTATCTCTTCGCTGTGGTGTCGCCTAGCATTTTTTGGAGTAGTAGCCGCGAGGGGCGCTTTAACCATTATGTTATCACACAAAACACAAGTCACTCCTCCCCGAACATCGTATATACACACACAAGAATCACCTACCATAGCAACTATCTCACACACACACTCACGTACATAAGATTACTATTCCAAAAACAAACATCAAAAGCATAATTAACATTTTTAATGAATATGCGTATTCAAAGGAGAGAAAATGTTAATTGAAACAACAAGCAACACAAGGAACAATATTTTAGCGCCGACTAAACGGAAAACCCATAAGTTTTACGCTAGAATTTAACAAAACAAAAATTATATAAAAAGCTACCAACCAATCTATTGCAAATATACATTTGCAATTTATTATTTTTTGTTTCCTGTAAATAAAGGAAATTACAGTAAAAACAACAAATTCTATATAATGTTACAATATTTTTAAATTAACTGATGAATTTTGGTTTTATACAAGTGTGCAAACTTTCCTGTTTAAAAATTAAATAGCTGGCTTTAAAAAAAAAACTAGCTTAAGCGCCAAATCAACAACAGTTTGACAACACTAAGCCCAGTGTAGTCAATTTCCCGCCGTTTTACACTTTCTAGCACTATCTTAAGAAGCTGCTGATCTATCGATAATAAGTCGGCGTTTGCTCCGATGGCCGATAATAAATTGACATTTCGCTTCGATAACCGATTACAAATCGATGTTTGCTCAGACAAGCGATAATAAATTGACATTTCGCTCCGATAACCGACTATAAATCGATTTTTCTCCGATAACCGATATAAAGTCGAAATCTTCCTCCGATATTCGGAAATTTCACAGCACTTGCTGCTTGTTCTATCCCGCTCAATTTCATCAGCTGTATAATTTATCTATTATAAATAGAACGTTTTGTTTATATTTTGTGCAATTCGCGGATTTCAATAAGCATTAGCAAAATGCGGGCGATGTTCTTGTTAAACTTTCTGTTATTATTAACTCCAACTGTCTGGTGCCAAAGTGGAGAAAAAGACATAGAAACATGGAGTGATCCCCATGTTGCTTGGTCAGACTGGGCCCTTACGGATTCGAATGCAGATACATGTCAATGCCAGGAAACTCCAGAGTCAATAGCTGCCATAGAGGATGCAGTGGCCTTGACGTATTTTAAAAAATTTGTCAAATTACTATTTCAACGGCAGCGTCTACAGGTGTGTAAAAAACATGTACATATGTGCCCGAATTTGGCAAGAGAATGACGTCATGTTCGTGTTTACTTAACTATTGCTTACTTATTTTGGATCTAGTACGATGCTACGTCAACGGTTTACAAACGCTCGCTTTTGTTTAGCTTACTTCCGGCCCAGCTGGAGCAACTGGAGGCAGTGGAAGATGCACGAGATCTTGATATAATTTTAATGAGGATATTGGAGAATGCGGAAGCGGCACCATTATTTCCAGGTGGGAATGGTTGCTCTTATACGTACTTCTCTTGGCTTCCTGATATTTTCACCGATTTTATACAATTAACTAAACAGTCCGAGGTGAGTTGTAGACCTTTACCAGATTACCATGATTTTAACAATATTAAAAATTACCCATCATAGGTTCGACTTTTTTTGAAATTCATAATGATAGGTGCTATCGGCTGGTTGATAAACAAACGTTACGGTGTGGGGGCCCTTACTCTAATTCTATGTGGAATATTTTTCTATGGCTACTTTATTACTTATTTAGAATGTAACAAGGTATGCTATCGATTGAGTATTTAAATGAAAAACGGCTTAATTAAAACAATGTTTTTTTTAAATTAGAAACTAGAAGTCGATGCCATGATTGATATAATAGACAACACTCAGAAGTTTGATATCTCTCCGATGTCTTGGGGCTCGCTTGCCTGGAATTATTTTTTTAAAGAATCCGAAGTAGACCAACAAAAGGCCAGATTAAGGTAAGAAATTTTAGTTTTAAATGAAGAAAACTTTTTTTACATATTAATTTACATATGTTTGCAGAAAATCAGCGAAACTGAATATGAGTGAATGCAGATTAGATCATGTTTTAATTATGTACATAAATGATTTGTTTCTCAAGCAATTGGAAATGTTGTTGGAGAAGGTTACACAAACCATGTCAAAATTATCGTGTAAGTGAAAATTTTGTTGCCCCTTTTTCGCCAGAATAATGTTTAATCAAATGAATCATTCCACTTTAGCTGAAATGCCATTCCCCTTTAATTTAATAGCCCCACTCGCCTTGGCGGCTTTGGTGGGCTACATTGTGAAACTAACTTTTAAGTATATCATTAGTCCAAAGGTTTGGATAAAGATGCGCCACAGCGCACCACCTCCAGCTCCTCATCAAGCTGTGTCCCAAAACAACGAAGCGTTGGGCGATCGTTTGTCGGGCGAGAATCTTAAAATGTTACTTAATGCAATAACTGTTACAAGTACTCAGCAATCGAGTCAACTACCAGCCGTGTCAGGAGTGCAAGATATATTAGATGGTCCCCCACCACCACTCGCCATAGAAAATAAAGCGAAAGCAAGCAACGAAAAGCTGAATAGTAGCAATGGCAGCGACACATCTACACAAAATCCAGCACAGGATGCTGGTTTTACGCTTATCGATGATCCTGATAATGATCATCATGATGATAATGATGTTCATAATATTGATAATCTTTAGGGCTTCCTATAATTTTTTATTTAAGTAGTGATCGTGGTGAATTTTTAAACGCTTTATCGGCTATTATAGAATAGTTAAGTTTCCTTTGTTTTTTTTTTTTTATCATAGTTAAAGTTTCTTTATTTAAATTATTTTGCGTGTAATTTATGCTCTTGTTGCACGATAATTATTATATAAGTTAAATCTCCAACAATAAGATTCTTAGGCCTCTGTTACAATTATATGATATATTGTTGTTATTATGCTTTGTCGGCCTTTTTTCAAAAATTTGTATATATATATTTTATACCATTATGTATTCTGTTGAACTTTATTATTTACAGCATTGTCGCTCATTGAGCGCCCTTTTCGTGAGTTGCAGAATAATTAAATGTAAGCAATCATTAAATATTCATTTTAAATACTATTTCAAAATGTATACAATATATTTTTTGTGTGTGTATAATATAATAATAAGAGAAAAATAATAAAATTATTTAATATTTATTCGTTGTATCTTAAATCATTTTAATTACATTTCTTTTTATTATGTTCATTTTAATTAATTTTTTTCATTATAATTAGGCAAATGCAACTAATTGTAAGTTTTCATATGTATATAAGTATATATATATATATTAATATATATATATTCGCTATTTTCCAATGCACGGCACATTTGTATGAACTTTTGAATGCTTGCTGGCTAGGATCACACCTAAAACTAGACAAAAATATTTAAGCAAAACCTAAAGCACAGGCAGGCTAGCAAAACAATGAACAAATTTATCTAAAAACTAAACCAACAATTGAAATCATTTCACAAATCTTATACGCAAATTGGTCCGCTATCAAAAATCGTCTTTAATAAGTTTTACTACACGAATTCAACAATATATAGTATGTTTATATATTTTAGCACTATGTAATAATTTTTTATCTCTTGTTTTGTATGTTTCTTCGTTCTTTTTTTTTTTTTTCTTTTTTTTTTTTTTTTTTGTTGTTTTTGAACTTTTTGTCTGTTTATTTATCTGGCTATCGCTGTGTTTAACAAATGAGCAAGATCTTAATTAATGTAATTATCTTTGTTTCGCTGCCGAAAAAAAAAAAAAAAACTAATAAATGACTTACAACAAGAAACATAATTAATAACTCATTGCTCTTAATATCAAATAACAGCAAACAAACGAAATTGTTCTCAATTGAGAACAGTTTCGAAACTTTTCTTTAAATAATTTGTCTTTTAATTTTGACACCAAAATTTTGAGAATGTTTAAAACGCAACAATTTGTTGAATTGTTTGTTTAGTTCATAATTTACATAAGTAGATGTTTGTTTGTTTTTAAAAAACAGGCAACTGATATAATTTCTTAAATCGATCTCTTCGATGTATATTGTAACGATTTTTTTTTTTTTTTTTTTTTTTTTTTATTTTACGGAAATTGTGCTTAATCTTTGACTTAACTAGTTTACTATTCTCAAGTGATTTCTCTGTTTCGTTATTGTTCTTATTGAAAATGTTAATAACTTCAGCAAATAATTGTAAATTTTTTACCTAGTCATTAAAATCTACATAATAATACATAAATGTGATCTTAAATATTTAAAAAAGAAAAACCAAAAAAACGAATGCAAAATATAATGGAAACAATTTAGCTGGCGGTCTCAATTAAAAAAAAATTTGTTGATTTATATGGATTTTGTTGTGTATCCTGTGAGTATTTTATACATTACCTTATCGGGTGATCTAGATTAAATGTTTGTATGTGTGTGTGTGTGTATATATATATATATAGTATATTGTTGTTTTAAGTTTTTTAAGATCTGGTGGTAAATAGTTAATACAGCAAGTGATAGTCAGATGGGCGCAAGGTTCGCCCCATTTTTAGATTTTCAAATAAAGTCTTTAGTTTATGGGAATTATGTATGTATGTTAATTGTATGTAGATTAAGTTGTCTTTCTCCTTTTTTGCTTTAATAGGTACTTTGGCTTGTCATTAGAGTTATTTTATGTATACATATAGAATATTATGATGTATGGTCTGTGCTGTTTATCGGTGTTTGTTTGGGTCTAGTCTGCGTCTACTTTCCTCAATGTTTCAATACTATCCGCTCGCCCCTTCTCTACCTTTTACTCACTCATAGTGTTAGGTTTGTTTGAAAGTTTTTGTTTTGTTTTCTTGATATGTATGCAGTTACTTGACAGATGCTGATTTTTAATAATTTTTGGGATTTGAAATTAAAAATTTATTGGATTTTGCCGAATAGAAAAACTATGCAAAAATTATATCTACTTGTAATCATTATGCATTATATTATACATACGTCTAACAGGCAGCTCTCCTCTCCTCTGATACTATCAGTATGTAACTCTATATGAATGTGTGTGTGTGTGGGTGTCTGTTTCTGTTGTTGTATGTGTTGGAGAAGGAGATGTATGACTACGGTTATGGTGTGGGTGTGAATGGGTGATATCTGGGTATGCTGCTTAACCCAGCTCTACTATCCCAAAGCGAGTATTTGTCTGTCACCATTTCAATTTCCATTTCTATTGTAATACGATGCTTACATAACGCGACACTTCTCTTTGGCACCACCACCACCGCTGACTCCCGCCTCACCATTCTCTGGTATGGAGCCATTCGTATCCTTTGATTTCTTTTCCTTTTTCTGTTTCTTTTGCTTTTTCGTATCCAATTGCAGGGAGACAGTTCGTGTTTTTTCCATATTGAGAAGCTCTTGAAAGAGTTCTGTTACATTATGATTGGTTTTTGCTGATGTCTCCATAAAGGATATACTCCATGTGGTGGCCTGGGCCTGACCCTCAATTTGTGAAACTTCACGCAATTCGGCGGTCTCGTCACACTTGTTGCCCACCAGCATAACGGGTATATTGGGTATATCGGCACCCTACAGTTCCAAAAGAAAATCAGATCCTTCATGGAGAACAATGAAATTGCATCTTGGCACTACTCACCTTTAGCTCCTTGATCAATGCCCAAATGGGACGCAGTTCCTCTAAACTTTGCTTAGAGCACACTGAGTAGACCAATATGAATGCATGTCCCTTCGATATGGAGAGACGCTGCATGGCCGGGAATTGATGGGAGCCGGTTGTGTCTGTGATTTGTAATGTGCAGATGTTCTTATTGCAACTGATGACCTATTTAGGGGCAAATTTAAAGCAATAATATTTGGACAATTAATTTTAAAAAACAAATCTTATGCCACTGCACCTGGCGATAGGTATCCTCGATTGTTGGTATATAACTCTCACGAAATGTGCCCTTTATGAAGCGTAACACCAACGAACTTTTGCCTACGCCGCCGGCACCAAATACCACAACACGATAATCGTTGCTCTGTTCCGGTGCAGCACGCGTCACCTGATTCTTTTGCTCCGTCATTTTTGTTCCGGACCGAGTATGTTGTGCTTGGAGACAAAATTCGTTGTCGTCTTCGTCTTCTTCTGCTTTGACACTCAACGGAGCCGCCTTTGAATTCGGCCTTTCGAATTGAACGTGCACACTGAAGTGGAGTGAAGTGCTTTACTTGAGCGCCATACTTTGGTTTATCTGAAATGATTAAGAGCAAATCGGTTTGGTCATAATGCCCACGCACGCAGCCAGGGAACGGCTTTTTTTAGGGGTTCCGCACGAGTTATGGGTCTAATTTTAGACTGTGTGCCGTCAGGTCTAAGGAAAGGATATTGATTTTTTATTCAGATTTGTTTGTTTTCTGTTTTTTGTTCTTTTTGTCTGATCTTAGTTTATTTTTTGGCATCTATAAATGGAGAACCTTTGAAGTGGGCAAGAAAAAAAGTGCAGAGGCAACAGCAACAACAACATGCGTGGGTCTGCCTCAACCTTTACTATGTAGGTGCTCACTTCCTTGTTCCGTTTGAGCGCCAGAAACAACAAAAAACTTTTAACTGCTTACTTCCGCTTGAATGTCCTGCCACACACACACTCACACACACACACTTTTGTAACGTTTTGTCGTTTCACACTTTTTGTTTTCCCTCCTTTTACCCCCTGTCCACCTCGTCGTCCGCTTTCTCCGCACCTACACACACCTTTACCTATCCACGCACTTTGCTGTTGTTTTTTTTCTTTCTTCTCTCTCTCTTATTTTATTTTGGCTTGGATTTATCGATTTTGTATGTGTTGCAGTTTCACCTATACAACCAAAAAAAACACAACTATCTCTCTTTGCCACTCTGGGCCCAAAAATCGGGAGCGATTTCTAAGGCTAAGGGTCTTCTTGAACGGTAAATGCGTCGCAATATTTACTTGCATTTCGTTGCACTTTAATTCGTTGCACATAAAACTTTGTTAACCGTTCACCGATGATTATGTAGTTGTGGTTGCTGCTGTGCAGGCCGCACTCTGAAATCGGAAAAACACTGACTCTCCCACGTACTCGGTACGGACTCGCACGATAAGAGTCCCGCCCACCAGCTGCCCATCAAAAAGAAAAAAAACACACGGAAAATCGTATGAAAAGGAAAATTAAACAATACTACCCCAGAGCGCACAGTAGGCGAACAACGATGGCATTTCTTTTCAAACGCTTGCGCAGTGTAACGGTAAAAGCTTCTACCCAAGTTCACAACCCATCACCCACACTGGCCTTGTTTTGCACACGGTCCCCAAAAAGAAATAATTGATGTTCGTGTGCAAATTGGGGATTGGAAACGCCGGTTGCCGTGTGGAAAGCCGGTTTCTAAACTGTATATAATCGTGGCGCATCTTGTTGAAAAGCATCAGTTGTGGTCTTGCAGCAAAGACAAAGTTCCAATTTCTTCAAGTCTCTCAGTGTTTCTTTAAATCTCTCTCATCAAAATGCCTTGCCCATGCGGAAGTGGTAAGTTTAAATAAATAAAATGAGGTTTCCCCTCCATTGCTAATCCTTATCCTTATTTCCATTGGTCCTTCTAGGTTGCAAATGCTCCTCCCAAACCAACAAAGGATCCTGCAACTGTGGCTCTGACTGCAAATGCGGTGGCGAGAACAAATCCAAGTGCGGCTGCTCATCCAAGTGATTCAAGGACGAAATGAATAACTCAACATCTCGCAGTACTCTTGTGTATTATTTTTTGACTGTTTTGGTTTTTGTATAATGTTCAATTTCATATACAATATGTTCAATTAAATCTTATGTTCAATTTAAACTAAAATTCAAGATGTAATTGAAAAGTTCGTTGCTCGATTTCTAGGTTAGATTTAGTTGTCTCAATTGAATAATCAACATAACCAATTCACCAGCTAAGTGCCCTGTGAGAATGGTTTTTTATTTCTCTTTGTTTGTGGGTCAGTGAAGTTGGGTGTCCAATAATTGAATTCAGGCAACACTCTTGATCGAAGGAGGATACTAAGGATCCTAAATCAATTGGTTTCATGTTTCCTATGAAAATTGAGAATGATTCAACAAAATCTCCATCATTTAGTCTAATAGGGCAAGTCTAATAAAAAAGAAAACTCAGTTCAAACTGCAAAGTAAAACAAATTTTGCACACCAAAGTGCGAGAATGTGAGTCAAGAGCCAGAAACTAGATACTTTGCCAATCTTCCAACAACTTTGGGTGGGTCAAGGGGTAATCCGAGAATTAGCAACCTTTTGAAAAATGAAAAACGAAAATAAAAACAACGAACAAGCTGAAACGCAATACAGTGAGACCTCTAAGTTGATAAATCGTTTTTTGTTTTATTACTTAAGCCTACTAGAAGTTTATATATACATACATATATATAGAAAATAATATATGTAAGTCTAGGTATCTATACTATGTATACATATGTATTTGTAAAAAATGGGCGACAGTTGAGCAGGTAAATTGACTGCGCAATATGTATGTAAGTAAGTGTAGGCTTTTTTTCTTTTTGTGGGTTATCAACGTAGCCAAACAAATACGGGAGATATCACGACGGCAATTTGTAAAGAATTCTACACACAGACATACATAAGCTATGTATGTATTTGGGGTACTACATAAATAGCGGGAATTATTGGGACCTACTTGATAACAATGTTCTGAGTGAGACGTTTTACAAAGTCAACATTTAGAAAATTAGCCATCAGTGTGAGCACTGACTTCTTGGGCGGACGACAGTGCCTCAGACCGGCCTCCTGACAGCAGACATTGGGAAAACAGTCCAACGTGGATGTACAGGCTTTCGGATGTAGATCAAATATAGGCGGAGGTGGTGCAGTGCATTCCAAATATTCGCTCACTAAAACCAAGAAGAGAAGCTTTAGAGAACATTGTTCAGCAAAAATCAAGTTAATAATCATACAATAGTCAAACGAACGCTTCACTGGAACTGGCACCGTCTCCAGCTCTGGTTGTGAGGTACGACAATAACGACGTCTTCCATCTGGGCAACAAACCCGTGGCCAACAATCCATATCCGTTGTGCATTCCTGAACATCCCACCAAAGTTCGGCCAATGGACGGCTAGGACACTTGCGTGGTATCAGACCAAGTATGGCTAAAAAGGGGGGAGAATTTATTACATGAATTCATTAACAGGATCACTTTTATCCTTAACGCACGTGCATGAGACGCCTCTTCCAGGGGTTTGGCCACACCAGATACACAGCTGCTTGATCCAAAGATATCACAGCATATTTCATCCCGCTGCCACACAGCGCAGTCCTTATCGGTCTTACAGATTTTGGGGAACAATTGAAAGCGTACCTCATTCTCGCGTGGACAATTGAAACGTAAACGCAACTCTGCGGTGGCCCGTTTGTCCTTTTCCTTATCCCTAGCCGCAGCAGTGGGAAAATTTAATGTTGGCAGGGCTATGCGAAATGGTCCATCTGTGGCCGATCTTGAAGTTGTCGTAGAAGGCTTAGATGTCGTCGTCGTCGTTGATGTTGTGGACGTTGTAGTTGATCTGGATTTTTGTGTAATCTTGGCTTGCTTTCGATAGCTAGGAATAGCATCTTTAGATGTAAACTTCTTGGGTGGATGTGACGTCTTTGTTGGCGGTTGAACCGCAACCAAACTCTGTTGGCCAAAGCTCCAAAAATTGGGATTAAAGAAGTTAAATCCGTTGGCTAAACTGGGCCGAGGTGCTGGTTTTCGAGAAAGGTGCAAAAGTAGATGGGTTTCAGGTGGTTAGCTGCACACACACACACATGTGTTTTATGGTCATTAGTCATTTCTGCTCTAAATAGCAAAAAAAACATTACAAGCAAAGCACAAGAGAGGCGCAGTTCTCCACCCCCCCGTATCGCCGGCAATAAAGAGCCATTGTAACCACTTTTGTTACTGTTTGCCAATGCTCCACAATGCTTTCCATTTACAAAACACTCGACTCTATTGTAATTGATCTCATTCCCATTCCCATCATGCAATTATGCGGCCCATTGCAATAGTTTAGTTTAGACTCGGACCTGCTATAGCCAACCATTTCCATTAGTTTTACGATCGTCTAAAGTACCCTCCCCCCCTTTAAACACCAACGACAGATCTTCTCAAATTTCAATGACATCACACTAGAGAAACAAAACAAATTTTCCGAGCCATAAAGTTAGTTAATTATATTATGTCAAGTTCATGGCGCCGCCAATCGGTTTGCCCAAGTAAGTAGTAAGTATTTCCCCTTAGATTATTCTACAACTAAATCACTTAGTAAGTCATCTTTTATTATTACAAAGTTCAATATGAGCTTCAAGGCCTTTGGTTATTCGCACATACAGGTATTTCTTGTCAAGGTCTCCTGCTGCAAATTTGAAAGCCCCTGCTGCTCCAGTTATTAACACCTTTGTCATTAACCTGTGCCACTATATTACACCTTTATGTAAAGTATATTGCCTCGATCATTTGTTTAGTTTGTATAAAAGAACTAAATCCATTGCCCCCAATGTTATGTCGGTAATTTATACCTTAAAGAATATTCTACATTAATTTCAAGTCACCATTTTCTATGCTTACTGAATTGGAATTGGAAATTTTCTAAAGAAATGTCTTACAAAATCATTTTCGTTTTCCCAACTAATTCGAACAACTCAATATAAAGCCAACCGCCGCCCAATTTAAAGGGTATTCAGGCTTCGAATTGCCTTCGTTTTAGACAACTCAGACAACTTCTTTAGGTACGTTGCAGGCGCTATGCCAAACTCAATCTTTAAGAAAAAATAAAATCGAAAGCTAGGTCAGTGCCAGCATCTTGGACAAGTTTGTTTGACTTTGTTTCAGTTACCAAGAGCACAGGTGTTGCATATATGCAGCAATGTCTAAAGTCCGGTAAATGCAACTCACTTGTTGTTGTTGTCGTCGTTGAAGTCGTTGTCGATGATGTTGTTGTTGTCGTACTGATTACAGGCCTACGTCTCATGACAATCTGTGTACGCCTGCGCTTGGTTGGAGACTCAGTTCTCCTGTCATCCAATCCTGACTTCAATTGCAGAGCGTCGTTTGTGGGAACTCCAAGCGGCAGTTTATATTGTGCAACGCCGCGGGAATTGGAATTGTTGCTAGTGGTGATGTTGATGGAGTTGTTATTGTTGTTGCTGCCACTGCGCCTAGATGCTGCTGTTGGCCTGGCTGGTGTTGCATAATCGATGCATAGACAGAGGCTACACAGTAATGACAGAAGCAGCATATACACTTTCATCTTAGGCTAAATAAAAACCAGGTCACGACCTTTTGATTTGATGCTGGATTTGATGATGAATAATATTTAACATTTATCTATTGTATTCCGATTGAGGTATCACTTTTGTCGCACATATTTTGTTTTGGTTTTTTTTTATATTTAAATGGAGTCAAGTGCTCAATTTGGCCGCGTTGCACTCACAACGATGTTTAGACTTCAAGCGATCGCGTCCAACTCGAGCTCAATTGGCGAATGTGCAAAATTTTTGTAATTTTCGGCGCCACCATCAGCTGAAGCTGAAGAGGCGGCGGTGTGAGCGTGGCTTACCAGGTAAGAGAGTCAGCTAAAGCTGTGTGGGCTGACCTGCTCTTTAGCCAAACAAACTGGTTTCCAATGTTTTTGTTTTGCTTGCAATTTAAACAGTCTCTGGGCTAGTAGTAGTTGTCGAGACTAACCTAACTAAACAGCCAACAGCAAACCAATCCAGAAGAAATAAGGAAATGGCCTACAAATTGTTACGCTTCCGGCTTGTCTATCAGCAAGGACTCACCTCCTTTCAAAAAAAAAAAAAAAAGAAAAAGAGATAGTCGGGTTAGTTGTTTTTTTTTTTTTTTTTAAATATAAAACGAAATTGAGTATACTTCTTAATTTCTGCCGCATGCAACAGATTTGTTGGAGGAATTTGGCATATTTTGGCATTGTTTTTGTTTTTATTGGCCAACCGCTTTCCACATTAGAAGATAGGGAGTCGTCTTCCTAGATACATAGATTAGTAGTGTTTATTTAACGATTTTCATCTGCATACCTTCTTGAAGCCAATGTCGCCGGCGTGTTCCCTGAAGCACTGGTGGCAAATGTTCACACCATATTTACAGATCAGACATGAAGCTCATAATCCGGTTGGGCTAATTTATTGCCATCTCTAGGCAGATCGGGGCGACATTGCACATAGTTTGCAATTCATTTTAAATTTTTTGTTTTATTTGACGTGTAGAATTTTGATTTACTAAATTACAAAATTTTAAGGGACTCTGGTGGAAATGTCAGACCCGCTGGATGATGTCACAACGGACCTTAGGAGACCCCAAGCAGATGATAATGAGCCTAGAAATGTGTTGCCCCCTTTGGGTAATGAAGACCAGTACGAGGCCGAACTGGTAGAGAATACAAATGCTGTGGTGGAATATTCTAGCAAAAATCGTCGCCTTGAATACTTTCGCAATGGAATATCCGCCGATTGTGAGGTTCATGTCGAAAGCACTTGCGCGGATGCCGACATTCAGAGCGGGAACGTATGTTACCGAAAATTTTCATGTCATCGCATCTTTTTGGCAACTGCCTCGGATAAACTGGAGCAGGACATATATCAGAACAAACAATGGAATGGGGTACTTCAGATTAATGGAGTCTCCCCTGAGAGCGTAGAGGTCTTTCTTGAGTTCATATATACATTTGAGGTGTCCTCGCCAAATGTCCAGTTGCAATTAATAGGCGATATATTCATTTTATCGTGTGCTTATAACATGCCCGAATTAATGGTCAAGTTTTCTGATCTGCTAAAGGATAAGGAATGGCCACTGGAAGGCATCTTTCCAGCTTTTGATCTAGCCTTTCGTCACAACATTGCGGAGCTGGAGTATGCTTGCATGGCGGTAAAAAAAAATATGGCGTCTTTTCAGTACTTTAGCACAAGTTAATATTATTATTTTTAGAAAATCCTTGAAAATGCTGAACAATTAATCCACGAGCCAACTCTCATGAACATACAAATTTACGCCCTGAACTACGTGATTCAAATCTGGTTGGTTACCGAATTATTAACTCCCAACGATCTTGTCCAACTGCTGCAGCAGTATCAGGAAGTCAACGATATTAAGTTTAGTAATTATCAGAAGTTTCCGCATTTCACAAAGATTATTAATTACTTTCCCAATGTCCTCCTTGATGCTGAAGGAGTTATAACAAAATACTAATCATATTTATAAAATGTGAAATTGTAAATGGTTAAATAACGAATTTACCGCTGTTTATTGCAATGCTCACTGGCGCCTTAGAAATTCATCCCTGGTACAATGACTGCCAACTTGATTTAAAAAGTTGTACTGTGAAACCGGATAATTAATAGTGGGCGTCGGATAAAAATAGTGGGAGTTGGATATGAGCAAAAACTAGCTTGTTTTTAGCCATAGCCACAAAGTAGCTAAATCAGCATCACTGTCTGCGCCATTTTCATTATAATAAAAAGCCGTGTAGTACAGTGGCCCCAAGATATCAGACAAAAATTGCATTTTGCAAAAGTGCAGAATAATAATAATTGCGGGCAAAGTTAGAAATAACAAGTACAAGTGTTTAACGTAGTTTAAGTTAATACTGCAGCAATGTGAGGCAGTTAATTTGTTATTGTTCATTCAGTGCGCTTTACTCTCCTTGTGGCCAGTTGTGGTCGGTCCATATTTCGATTCTCGAAAATCAGCAAACGAAGGGCTGCTCGCCACTGTGTTGCAACTAAAAAGTACGTGATAATGCAAATGAATATAATTAAGTGTTGGTGTGCATAAAGTTGTTGCATAGATTTTCATTTGTTGGCGCATGTTTTGTTTTTTCGTTCACTGTACCATGGTGCAGGTATAGTGTGGCCAAGTGTGTGCGTGTGGGTTTGTGTGTGTGCTCGTGTGAATGTGTTAGTGAGTGTGTGTGTACACATTTTAGGCGGCAATGGTGTGAGGCCCTGGCAATGCTTTCGAACTTGCTCGCGGCTCGACAGTGGCGCTTTCGAACTTCCTCGCGGCTCGACTGCGGCGGGATTAAAAACATAAACAGCCCCGATAGACCTTTGTTATGATTTTTTTTTTTTTTGCTAATGTAACCCCCCTTTTTTTACACACACAGTTCATGTCTAGGAGGAAGAACAAACAAAACGCAAACAAACGCACAAAGCCTACCAAAAATTTAAGCGAAAACTCATAAATCCAACATGGAGGAAATTTCCAGCTTAGATTCTTTTGGCGCCGACTCCAATGCTAGACCTGAAACAGAGACGCCAAAATTTGATGAGGAAACAGAAAATTCTGGCGAACAACAAGCGGCAATTGTGGCTGAGGGGGGACACCCCGGCTTCTCCACCAGCTGAAGATGCGGGTGGTAAAATTGAGCCTATGTCAAAGGTGGCCGGCGAAGCAGTTGATGAAGATTTTGAACAAATCTCTGAAGGTTCCTTGGATATGGAAGAGAGTCAGTCACAGGGAAAGGCCGACAAACCTGATGCAGAGAAGACAGACACAGATCCGGAACAAATTGCTGATGTGACAGACAAGGTGGAAGAACAGGAACCAAGGGAAAGCACAGAAGTCGAGGCTAGCACAGAGCAGCAAGATGTCTCGGCATCTGCTTCCCAAGAAGAAGTACCTGAGGAGGATGCTGTGGCTCCCCAGGATGAGGAGGAGGAGGAAGAGAATGTCAACTATACAAAAACAAGTAACCTAGAAGAGACCGCTGAAACGGATACTCTTGAGCAGGAGCAAGAACCAGTGGAATGCGAGGATGCAGTTGATGCCCCGCCTGCCTCCAATGAAGCAATGGAAGTGGACGACGAAGCAGTTGCGGAAACAGCTGACAATGCAGCGGTAGCAACTACATCTGTCGATGAAGATATGCATTCCTTGGGAGGAGATTCTCACCATGAGGCTGATGTTGATGCTGATGCCCCAGCACTCGATGCCGAGGGCCGGGATGAAGTTGATACCAGCCTAGAGGATAGAGAAGACGAGGATGCTGCAGCAGATGACAATGTAGAAGGCGAGGTTGATGCAGAACCAGAGCATGGTGATGGTCAGTTAAATGAATCTTTCAATTTCAACTAGACAGAATTAAGTTTATATTATTCTTCTTTTTGCAGACACCGTTGAGAATGTCTTGGAACCAGAAGAGTCAGATGTTTGTCTTATACCCGATGATCCCGAAACAGAAGTAACCGAAGCCGAAAAAGAATTAGCCCGTGAAAATGCTGAAAAAGCTGCCGTTGAAGAGGAAGCAGCGGAACAAGCAGAAGCCGCCTCCAAAGTAGCATCACCTGCAAATCAAGCAGATGCTGCCAGCGCTACCGATTCTTCTGCTGAAAAAGATGCAGACGCCGCAGATGCAACAGCCACCGATCCTGACCAGGCAGAGAAAGCTTCAACACCAGATGGTAAATAGATTACTAATATATTTACCTCTCTTTAAATAACTCTCTATCTGCCAACCAATCAATCCTTTCAATTTTTTGGTCAGTAGACGCTCTAGCTCAAGATACAGAAGCTGGAGCTAAAACGGCGATAGCAACATCAGAAAATGCTGCTGCAGGTGAGCGCATTGAGCTCATCAAAGAAATCCAACCAATTTTATACACTGTGCAGCAGAATAAATATATATATCTTGATTTTAAATTTATTTCTATTGAAACCTTCGCGTTACTATACAATATTATTCTTTATGAAGAATAGCATATACAATGGCCTTTATAATTTTACACATTTGTTTTATTTTGTTTCAACAAATCTTATTAAATGAGCCATACTTTTTCTTAATTATTTAATTAACAGAGTATTAATGTTTCAATTTGTTACGTTGCACAGTTTCTATTCTGATATTTGAATAAGGTGTTCAATTATATTTATGCTCGCTTTTTAAATTTTATGCAGCAACTAACGAGAATGTGGATCCTGATAGATCTGGTGATGCTGCCGAAGCTGATGGAGATGCAGATGCTGATGACGCAACAGCAGATGACTCAACTACAACTGCTGGAGCAGGCGAAGCAGGAGCTAGTTCTAGCAAAACGATAATTAGCTGGATTGTGGGCAGAACGGAAAAGTGTCGACAATGTGGCACTGAGAAAAATTGTGGTTTCCGTTGCAAACAGAGATCAGAGACAACAGCTGCGACAGAAACCGAAGATGGTGCCGGTGGAACAGAGGATACTGCATTAACTAGCTCTTACGAATATTTATGTGATCAAGCCTGCTGCGATGCTTTAATTGCTGAACATCCTGGCAAATACTTTGTGAGACGTAAGAAATTTTTGGTTGAAGAGTTGCCACAAGACGCATCCAGATCTTTAGATGTGGAAGACGATGACCAAGACAATCCGCAGGCAACGAGTGCTGAAGGTGAAGGCGAAGGCGAAGACACTGCAACTGTTAGAGAGGAGACAGACAGCAGTAGTGGACCCGTAAACAAGACATGTTTGCAATGTAAAGAGCAAAAGAAATGCAAATATTTTCTGCGACAGGAACAAGAATCGTTCTATATCTGCGATGATGATTGTTTCAATCTGTTAAATGCCGAAGAACCGGACAAATTCAAGTTAAAACGGCATTCCATTCGCGTACGAAACATTGGAGCCACGACAATACGTTCGCCCAGTAAAAGGGCCGAAAGCAGCGGCAGTGTGGTGGCCCGTACCAATACCGAGGCGGAGGCAGCACGTTTGGATCGCATGGAAAGTTTTCGGCGGCGTTGCTCTGACTGCAATGCGGAAATAACAATGAACGATAAGCAACTTGTGTGGGAGACCATGGATTTCTGCAATGAGGTATGCCTGGGCAGTTATCAGCGCACAATCGGAGCCAGCTGCGAGACCTGCAAACAAGAGGTGAGCTCAACAGCTCTTGGCAAGTATTGTGTACGCTTCGGTTTCGATGTGAGGCAATTCTGTTGCGCCGCCTGTCTCAACACCTTCAAGAAGGGCCTGAAGACATGTTCGTGCTGTCAGAAGGACATTAGCAGTGGACAAGAGGGTTTCCTGGCTCCAGTGGGTGACAAGGATCAATTCAAAGACTTTTGCTCACAAGCCTGTTTGCGACGATACGATAGCATGTGTAATCCCAAGAAGAAATTGCGCACCGACATGTGTGGCGTGTGCAATAACGAGAAGCCAGTGCGTGTGGAAATGCTTTTGGAGGACAAGGAGCATTATTTCTGTTCGAATCCCTGCTTCTCGGCCTTTAAGTTTGTGAGCAATGTAAATGCCGATCCATGTGCCATGTGCTCCAAGTATTTTGAACGCAAGAGCGCCGATGCCTACACTATCTACTATGATCAGCAGCAGGCACCAAAAATGTTCTGTTCGCGTATCTGCATCAATGTATACATAATTGTGAACCGACATATTGTGTCCTGCCAGTGGTGCAAGGTGAAGAAATATAATTTTGATATGATCTATCAGCAGCAGGGCGATCAAGAGACACTCACCTGTTCCATCAACTGTCTGACCATGCATGGCGTTAGTTGTAATATATCTGCCCGGACCGTAACCAAATGCGACAATTGCAGCAACTTTAGCACCCCGCAATACCATCTAACCATGTCGGATGCATCGATGCGTAATTTCTGTACATATCAGTGTGTGATGCAGTTCCAAAATCAATTCGCCCGAGCCCCACTCACCCTGGACAGTGATTTGCCAAGCACTAGCAGTAAATCACAATCTTCGACATCAACGCGTGGAGGTAACAAAAATACGGCACCATTTCCAACTGGATTACCCAAGCGGGTCAAACTTAAATTGCAGACGGTGAGTTCCCCATTTGTTTCCTACCTAGTAGACTTAAAATGTATGGCAAAAAGCTAGAGATTCGATTGCTACTATTGATTTTTGTGCGAAGTGCAATTGAAAAATAATAATAATTATCATCTGCTCTTCAATTGTTGACACAGGGTGGCAAAAACAATTCTGTTGGTGGCAGCAACAAGAAATCAACTGCTGGAGGCACAGTGGTTCCGGTTATATCGACAGTACAATCCCTAGCTAGCGGTGAGACCGAAGCTCGCATTGGCAACTTGACGGTGCGACGTAAACGTGGACGTGGTAAATTGGATTCACCGCCACCGCTAGTCATGTCGGTAACCCCATCAACAACGACTGCGTTGGGTCGTGGAAGACCGCGCAAACATGTCGACTACAATGTGGCACGTTCGCCATCGCCGCCAACTCTACCAGTCGCAGGTCAGCCGAGTGGACGTAGAAACACACTAACGGGTAATGATTTCGGGACGAATACCGTTACGGAAACGAAAATCATCACTGTACCGCCTTATCCAAAGGCCGTGCGCAATGTCAATATTAGTTGTAAACCCATGACAGTTAATCAGGGCGAACAGTGTCAACCTTCAATGAGGGATTGTGTTACACAAACGGATAAGGATTACTCCAATAAAGTGTTGATCCCAGTGCCAGTACCGATTTTTGTTCCGCAGCCAATGTACATGTATTCAGCACCGTTCCCTGTACCCGTACCCATTCCGTTGCCCATACCAGTGCCGATATTTATACCCACCACACGTAACACATCTCAGGGCATACTGAAAGAGATTAAAAAGATTCAGGATAAAATGCCCGAGGATCCGCTAGAGGCGGAACTGCTAATGATGGCCGAAATGGTGGCCGAAGAGAAACATGACTCAGATTCGGATTCGGACAATGAGATCAAACCGGATCCGGGTCTAGTGACGCTGCAGTATCAAAATAGCCTCGATGCAGTCAACCAGCAGCAGCAGCACCAGCAAGTGGTAGATGTTAGTGCGTCGGGCCATAATCCCTATGGTGACGATATGCTTCAAATAGCTCTAAAAATGGCAACAGGGGACTATGATAATCATCATCAGACGTCAACAGTGGACCTGGAATCCACCATGACAACAAATACGATTAGTAATCAATCGCCTATGGGTCATGATTCCATGTCACAAATGAGTGTGCATCATTTAGATCAACAGCATCACATGTTGGATGCCTCACAGCGGTAAGTCTCCGAAAATATTATCCACAACACCATTCTATAACTTTTATTCGTTCTCACAGTTCACCACGTGGTCGTAAACGTGGCGCCATCCTTGAGTCACCCGTCCGTAACAATCGTTCGCCAGTAAAGAGACAACGCCCTGGCGATTTGGATCACTCCGCCCTGCAGCAACAATCACAGCAGGCCCAACAGCCGCAGGAGAAGCCCGATGCCCAGATGTTCCTCAAGTATACGTTTGGTGTGAACGCCTGGAAGCAATGGGTCATGACAAAGAACACTGATATCGAGAAGAGCTCAATGCGTCGACGTCCTTTTAAGACAGAGCTATTACAGATGACGGCAGACGAATTGAATTATTCGCTCTGTCTATTTGTCAAGGAAGTACGCAAGCCAAATGGCACAGAATACGCACCGGATACCATATACTATTTGGTGTTGGGTAAGTTACGGCGTAACAATAGTTCAATTTCAAAATTTAATTCTCATTGAAACAATAATTGCAGGTATCCAGCAATATCTTTATGTCAATGGGCGCATTGATAATATCTTCTATGATCCGTACTATGAACGGTTTACGGAATGTCTCGATGAGGTGGCTCGCAAGTTCTCGGTTCTGTACAATGATTCACGTAAGCAGTCAAATCTTTTTTATCATCTTCTTCGCGACTAATTGATCTTTAATTTAATCAGAATATATTGTTACCCGTGTGGAGGAGGAGCATTTGTGGGAATGTAAACAACTTGGAGCCCATTCGCCACATGTTCTGCTCAGTACCCTGATGTTTTTCAACACGAAACACTTTAATCTAACCGTAAGTAACATTCTTATCTAGCTTTTACTTTAATTAAATATAAACAAATCTAATGCAGACCGTTGAAGAACATATGCAGTTGAGTTTCTCGCACATAATGAAGCATTGGAAACGCTCATCACAAAACTCAAAGGTACCAGGCACACGCAACGTACTGTTACGATTCTATCCACCACAGGCGGGTCTGGGTAAGTCTATATTGTGGGCGGAATTCATTTACAAAAACTTATTCCAATATCAATTTACCACTTTTAACAGATGCTAATCCGCGCAAGAAAAAGGTGTATGAACAGCAGGAAAATGAGGATAATCCATTGAGGTGTCCAGTGCGACTCTATGAATTTTATCTCTCCAAATGGTAAGATTACTGAATGTCTTTAAACACTTCTCACAGATATTTAATAATGTGCTTTGAACTTACAGTCCTGAGAGCGTAAAGACACGTAATGATGTATTCTATCTGCAACCGGAACGCTCTTGTGTACCCGATTCACCCGTTTGGTACTCCACACAAGCTCTTGGCCAAGATGCTTTGCAACGGATGTTGCATCGCGTGAAAATGGTCAAAGAAATCAACATAGCTCTATTAACGACTTAATGTTTAGTTAGGCAGATGATAATTATATATATATATATATAGATTTATATATATGTATATGTATATCCAAGTGTATGTGAAAAGCAGACACACACGCACTTAAACAATATAAATAATATGTATATGTATATCTTTCATCTCGGTGCTTAGCACGAATTTGTTTGCGGGCACAACCAAATAGAGCTAAACGTTAAAACATTTCAAGAGTTGATCAACAGAATTATCGTGGATTGCCAAGTTCTGCTACATATTAAGTAAAAAATGTTGTTTTAAATCTAATTGTGTAAACTTGGTTATTTTTTCTTCCTGGTTTCATTTTCATTATTTTTGTTTTTGTATAAATTGTAGCATTAATACCAACACCTACAAACAGATATACCTATATATATTTGTGCCCCAATCTCGACTTGCAACTAAACTCTTTAAATAAATCAAACTATCCAATCAATTACTTTATTATCCAATATACACACACATTTGCATTAGATTTAGAGCCACTTCCCCCCTAAAACGGATTATAACACACACATTTTTAGTCATTACTCTTAGATTGTAAAGAAAAAAAATAATCACGTACGGCGGTGGAGAAGGGTTTCCCAGGCCGCCCCCACCCGAGAGCCTCTTCGTTTTTAAGTGCATGTACATTGAAGTAAATAACTAATACATAAAACAAATGAAACGTAAACAAGAAAAAAACATACTATATACTAATGCAGAGTATAAACGAAAACAATAAGCCATGCTATTGTTGTAAGTGTTTATTTGTAAAATGCTGTACTCCTTAACTACTACAAGAGTTGGTAAATATATATACATAATAATATTAAATAAATATAAATCAGAGAAATAATATTCTGACATTAATTGAATAAAGTTTTTTATGAGTTGTGCTTGGAAACCGAAAAAACAGCACAGACATCTGAGTTGAGCAACACTTCCTTTTGTTTATACAACTCTAAAAGATATTGCAACTTGTAAAACAAAACATCAGGTTAAATGAGAACAGCCAAGACTTTTGTAATAACTTTGACAAATAGTTCAATTTATTGACAAAAATATGCGGCACTATTTTTATATATAAATACAATATACACATAATAGAGATATCGATTAAAATGAAACGCAAATTTTATATTTCTGTGTCTGTGTGTGTTTGTGATTTTGAGCTAATTTTTAGTATCAGTCGTAAACTGAAAATAAGATACATTGCCAGGATTCTATGATCTGCTTTATTTTGGTCGCGCTCCATATTTTATTAGTAGATAGGGATACTTTTTTTAGATGAGGCTCCGTTGTTTAAATGTCTTTTTATGTATATCTTGTCAAACGGCACGGGCAAATATTCTTTACCATTCAGCATCGCCGTTTGATTTTTGGAATACATAATCCTTGCCACGCATGTTCATAATGCCGTCTTTGAGATAAAATTTCCATTTGTTGCGTGAGCGTGTGATCTGCGGGTATAAAACCAGATTTTAATTATTGACAACTCGAGAGTAGGTTTTCTTTTTCATTTACCTTATCGTACTGACAAACAATCACATTTTCTGTTTCAAACATCTCAGCTGAATCCTCATCGGTAACATCGTCTTCGCTATTTAATGGCTCCTCTTCGGCAGCATCTTCATGCTCGACATCCTCATCATCATCTTTATCCAGATCATCGTCATCATCGTTATCGATGTTGTCATCGCTCTCCTCGCTTTCATCCTCGTCCGATGAATCCAAGGCGCCATCCAACTGTTTAGCGGCAGCCAGACTCTCTAATGATTTGAATACTAAATTAGATCGATCGGTCTTTAATGAAATCGGAATAGGCTTACTCTGATGATTGGCATTACTGAGGGCGGCATTTACATGTTGCTGAAGCACAGACGATGCCAGGGTGGTGGGCAATGTCATAATGGATGAAATTAGATGTGCTGTCAGTATTTGGGTCAATTGATTTTCCTGCAATGCAGATGCTGGCACTTGTATGGTTAGCACACGGGATTCTGTACTGGCGGATCCAGGGGGCGAAGGTAACGTAATCTGTGGACAGAATTATATATAATCTTCAGGGATATCATGAAGTCAGTTTTTTCTTACATTTACGGGCATGATCCGATTGGGATCCAGCGAGGCCACTATCGGTATTGGCGCCTGCCCCCCAGAGCTAGCTGCCTGCTGCTGTTGTTGTTGTTGCTGCTGCTGCTGTTGCTTTTGTTGTAGTAGTGCACCCGCAGTTGGATGTAATGGTGGTGGATTCTGTGAAGTTACTTCCTGTTTAATGGCAACTAAACCATTTTTCGGCCCATTGCCCATGGTTGAAGGGGCTGGTGATTTGGGTACCAATTTGTTATCTGTATGATTAATTGTGGATATACCACCGCCGATGCTAGTGCCGCTAGCGCTATTTTGTTGGGATGTGGCTGCAGCTGCTGCAGCTTTTTTGGCCTTTGCATTGGCGGCCTATAAAAACACACATAAATCCAATATTATAACTATTATAGGAAATGATGATAAGCAGCTATTATATCAATTACCTTGTTGCTCTAGAGTTGAAATTTTTATGCGATGAGATGTGTAGAGATGAAAAATGGTTGGTTGGTGGTTTAATGGAATGCAGGTAAGAAGAGAAGCGGCGCAATAATTGTAGTTGTTGGGGTTGTATTGTAGGCATTCGAAAAATAAAGCAACATTTATTATACAATTAGTTACATAAAGAATATGGAATGAACACACATACGAATGCTATAAAGATTGGTGATGCCGACTTGACCCTTTTGCTTACCTTTGGATTATTAGCCACTATTGGCGGTGGATGGGGTCCGCTGTCGCTTTGCTCGTGATTTAACTCAACAGCCTTACTTGCCATTAGTTTATTACGCCAAATCTGTTTCATTTCCTGCAGCACTTGCTCATCGACGCCCTCATCCAGGAATGCATCACGCACATTCGAGATGACATCTTCCATCACGGCATGGTAGACCTTCAACTGCAATAATACAGAAAAAAGTGTTAAATGAATCCAACAAAATATACAAAAATAATTGGAGCAGCAAGTGAACAACCAAACTAACAACAAGTAATCATCTGCACGAAAGACATTTTTTCCATATGTAAGTATACAGTGAAAACTTATTTCGGCAAACGTAATCAGATTATTTCAATGTGGGTCTTTACTGTTAATCAGTTTTCTTTGCTGATTAAAAAGACTTAGGTTTTCTAAATGATGCTGTGACAATGCTTGGATTAGTTTCAATATTTTGCCAAAGTTCTTGGCTAAGTGTTTTTTATTATCAGCAGCTGCAGATAAGGTATGAATGTCCATGAGGTTGTAAAATACATCAAACATTCTTTTAGTTGATAAACTAATAACCATACGGACCATTATATCTTCCAGGGGGGTGGGAGATGATCAAAAGAATGCAGGTGACACAGAAAGCCAGCAATACCAATAAATGCACCAAACACTCAGACACAGAGAGAGAGGGAGAGAGACGGAATGTGATATGCCGCTCATACACACACACATGCAACAGACATGATGTCGCCGTGTTGCGGCAACTTATGCTGCTCATGCTCGGAGGAAACTTTCACTTTTTTGTGGAAAAGCCGCAGGTACAATTACTCCTTGCCTAACATATGCCCACAACATGTTTAATACTTTTCTCTTTTCCCTTTTAGGCTATTGAACTACGCAAAACGCGATGTTGTTGTTGCAGTTTGTTGAATTGTATTTTTGAGGCATTTTTCCCCAAGCATTTTCGTCTTACCACTGACGTTTGGCATAAAGCCATTTGCACTTTTTTCTCCGCCAGTTTGAATCCTTGTCTGACTGTATTGTTGGTGTGTAAAGTGTTATTGTGTATTTAAATACGTATTAACAATAAATTTCGACAAATTATAAAAAAAAATGGTCACTTGGAGTCCGTGACAATCAAATGTAGTGTTGCCACACATTTGGCAATACAACAGCGTTACCATATCTAGCACCTGGGTCAGCGAACCTGAAATTCATTTATGCAGCCCTGTTGCACTATCAAGTTTAACCACTAAATCAGCTGGTTCAATTTACAATGAGAAGTGGAATTTCACTCAAGAGAAAGTAATAGGACAAGTTAAGCAAGTAAGTACTATTTACAAAAGATAAAAAGTTATTTCAAACTTAATCCCACAAAGCTTCCAGATAAACTGATAGCGCCTTCAAATTACTACAATTAGTTGTCTTTAGTCGTGCGTCGTGTGTAATGGACTCGAGTTCTATGAATCAGCAGCAACAGTAATTAAATTTCAAGAAAATGAGCATTGCAGCAACAGCCGAGGCGCAATCGCAATCACCTACTACAACTCCAACCATTCCATCTCAGTCTTCGTCCCACGCAAGATCTAATCAAAATGGGGTAGATGAGACACTCCCTATTCGCTTGTTACCGGTTGCAGTAGCCGTGGAGCTATGCCATCATCTGGATACTTTGGACGTCTGGGAACAGATGGCAAATTTTGTGAAGCTTTATCCGGCACAAATAGAGCAGATTCGACAGCAACAAAGACGCGGAAAATCACCAACCAATGAGTTTCTCATTATTTGGGGTGGGCAATATAATCACACAGTGCAGAGTTTGTTTGCCCTTTTCAAGAAGTATGTGCTACTGAAAAATGTTTTACTAATACTAATGTCTTTACAATTTTACAGAATGAAACTACACAATGCCATGCGTTTAATCAAGGATTATGTTAGCGAGAATTTGCATAAATACATTCCCCGTAGCATGCCCACAATTAGCGAGTTACGTGCTCCAGCAAGCTCAAGCTCTAAAATTGTGAATGGTCCACCCTACCCCTCATCATCGGGTGTTAGTAATTCCAATAATAATACCACAAATACTACCACAGATCCGAGTGTTAGTTTAGAATCTCTAAGTAATATCCATCTGAGCACCGTGCAACGGGCCGCCGAATCTTTGTTGAAAATCGACTATATGGAGCTCGTGACAGCCACCGGCGACTGGGCAACAGAGAATCGTCTCGGTCATGGTGGATTTGGAGAGGTCTACAAGGGCGAATGGAAGCAACTAGATGTGGCCATAAAAAGAATGAACTATCGCCATCCCAATATTGATAAGAATAAAATAGAGTTGCAGCAGAGTTACAATGAGCTCAAGTATTTGAATACTATTCGGCATGACAATGTTTTAGCTCTGTATGGCTATAGCATTAATGGCGAACATCCATGCCTGGTGTACCAGCTGATGAAGGGTGGCTCCTTGGAGTATAGGCTAAAAGCACCTAGATATAGACAATCGATGACACCCATGTCATGGCAACAGCGACTCAGCATATGTCTCGGCACAGCCAAGTAAGAATTAAACTCAAATTCGGATAAGGCACGACGCCTAATGATTCACTTAACTGCATTTGAATCATCAAGAGTTAAAGCTTATTATTTTATGCAAATGAGTTGATTAATTTTTGGTGCACTCAACCACATAGGGCATTATAATTTTGTACACAAATGTGGTTCTCCCAGAGATCATCGATTAAGAATATTACTAATTGTTTTTACCATTTGTATTTATTTATTCCCAGAGGCATCTATTTTCTGCATACGGCACGGAGCACTCCTCTTATACATGGCGATATTAAACCAGCAAATATTCTGTTAGATCAGTGCCTTCAGCCAAAAATTGGAGATTTTGGCCTGGCCCGTGAAGGACCAAAGAGCATTAATGCCGTAATGCAAGTGAAGCAATTGTTTGGCACCCGTGTGTATTTGCCACCGGAATTTCTTAGCTCCAAGCAACTTTCAACTGGTGTTGATATCTATAGTTTTGGCATTGTCCTACTTGAGGTGTTCACTGGACATTTGGTAACAGATCGTGAGCATCCAGATTTACTGAATTATGTGAAACAAATTTGGATGGAATCTCAACTGCAGTGTCTACAACTGCTTGATAAGCATTTAGTGAAACCGCAGGGCAAGGAAGTAGAGGATTGTCTGCGTGCCATAGAGGCTGGTCTGAATTGCACTGCCCTCGATCCACAAGAAAGACCTTCGATGCAGGAAGTTGTCAATCGTTTCAAGGCATTCCAAATCGAATTTTGATTCGTATTTTGATACTTTTATATATTGTTACTCACTTGTTTTTATATTATATTTTCATACATATTTTGTATTCTAAATAATATTCCAAGTCTTCAAGGGAGATTGAGATTTTCAGTACTAAACTGTATTGAGTCTAACGTCATTACTGTTAAGTCTCTTTCCCCTTTTTGCACAACACAATACAAAATAATAATACCGTTTCCCTGTTATAATTGAGTATATTTCCGGTCTTTTTTCATTGACCTTTGTTCAGATTTCAAGTTTTACCTTGGGTCAATAATATTTAAGTTAATTTTTTTTTTTATAAAAGACCGTTTTTTTGAGAAATGAATTTAAAAAATTCCAAGTTTTATAAACGTATTCAAGAGCTGCGTCATCTTTCCAAAGAGAAGATACGTAAAGATCGAGAGCAGCGCTCAAGAGTGACTCGTATTATTGATATGGCACTCAGTGAGAGGCGTCCCAATCCGGCCTCCGATGAGGAACGGGTTAGTTCGCCAACATCTAAAATCCCTTTTACACAGAAGTCTCTCCCATCACCTTGCTGTCGTTCCAAAAGGATTAAAAGTAAGAAGAAAGCGCATCAATCAGATGGGGATTATCGACCTAAGGCTGGTCAAGCGGCCGCTTGTAGTTCCGTGAAATTGGCCACGTCAGAAACAGACACAAAACACGAAGGATTTATACAACTAAACCAGAAATGCTTTCGTGTGGCCTGTATCAGGCGACAGGATGCTGCCTTGGTGCAGGAAGAGGAACGCTCTATTAGGTGAATTAATGAGATAAGTTTATTAAATTTGCTTACATGATAAAGTATTGTCACAGCGATTCCAAAAGCACCATTTGTGTCTCCAACTCACGGTATGCCATGATTGGCAAAATATCGAAAGCTCTGGGCTATAAGCTGGTGAAAGAGTCCAAATTGTGGAATATCCTGTGGTCCGATTCGTTTCCAGGTGTAGAACTGTTTAAGAACATGAAACGTTTCCAGCAGATTAACCACTTTCCGGGCATGATTGAGATATGTCGCAAGGATCTGCTATCGCGCAATTTAAACCGCATGCAAAAGTTTTATCCACACGATTACAAGATCTTTCCCAAAACCTGGATGCTGCCGGCGGAGTAAGGATTGCGGGTTTAACTTGGAATTTTATTACTAAAAATGAAACCTTATACATTGTAGCTATGGCGATGCTATGAATTACGCCCTGAATCACAGGCGCACATTCATTCTGAAGCCTGATTCTGGGGCACAGGGACGTGGCATTTGGTTGACCAATGACCTCAAGACCATTGGTCCCCATGAACGTCTTATCTGTCAGACCTATGTACATCGAGTGGGTATATACATATACGAGATACTCAATCTCTTCTCATTTTGCCATCTCATATTCCATAGCCTCTGCTTATCGATGGCTACAAGTTCGACTTAAGAGTCTACACGCTTGTCACCTCAGTGGACCCCCTTCGCATCTTTGTGTACAATGAGGGCTTGGCACGCTTTGCCACAAATAAGTATGTGGAACCAACACCCGGAAATGCCAACGATCTGTACATGCATTTGACCAACTACTCGGTGAACAAGCGGAACTCGCAGTACGAGATGTGCGACAATGATGATTGCGGGAGCAAACGAAAACTGAGCGCCATTAACAATTGGATGCGGCGGCACAATTACAATGTGGAAGAGTTCTGGAGCAATGTGGACGATGTGATCATCAAGACGGTTCTAAGTGCGTGGCCAGTGCTAAAGCATAACTATCATGCCTGTTTTCCAGGCCATGACAAGATTCAGGCCTGCTTCGAGATCCTGGGCTTTGATATACTGGTGGATTGGAAGCTAAAGCCCTATATTTTGGAGGTAAATCATTCGCCCAGCTTTCACACCAACGAGCAGGTGGATCGTGAGGTCAAGCGACCATTAATACGTGATACACTGACCCTGGTGAGCACCGTGCTGGCGGATAAGAAACAGATTATGCGCGAGGATCGTAAACGGGTGAAGCAGCGTCTCCTCAAGAGCAAAGGCGAAACGTAGGCATCCTTAATTACATCCATTGAACAACACAAATTGATCATTTTTTTCCACTTCTTTAGATTGCAGCGACCTCGTCTCTTGTCAGGCACATCTAGGGTTGAGGCTTCTCCAAATCCAAATGCTGGAGCTACTGGTGATCCAGAGATTGACTCGCTGGCCCAACAGATTGCCTGGGAGGAAAGCCACATGGGCAATTTCAGGCGCATCATGCCGCCACCGGATCCAGCTAAAATCAATTATTATAGCCGCTTCTATGGTCAGACCAATCAGGTGTCCATTTTTGCCGAGACCGCGGCTAGTAAGAAACGCGAAGATCTGGCCCGCAAGATGCGTATTCAGATCGAAGAGAAGAAAGCCAAGCAAATGCAAATGCTCAATGGAAGACCCAAGCGTGAAGCTCGCGTTAAGCGTTTATCGACAATGTTGCCACGGGCTGTGCGGGAGAAGAATCGCATTCATTTATATCGCCTGCAGGAGCACTGGACTCCCGGTTTTATATCTGAGGCAGAGGAGCGACTGCGTCACACATGGCTACAAATGCGCACCGAAGCCATAAGGAACATGAAGATTGCCGAAAATGTGCGTTGAACCCCATAACAAACCCTTTACCATCATTTATTGTTTTCCCTAACTATTCTTCCAGGTTTTTTCGACGCTCTATGAGACCGGAAATCTGACAAATACAGATATGGTTGTCTATCCACATCTCTATCATAATGTACAAAATGGTCACGATATCAAGGTTACGGCCTGAAGGCATTGCTATATGATGCTAATGACACTATTAAAGATTCCTGATTATTCTCCAAATATTAAGTAGATAAACTTTTCAAATTCATTATATTACAAATTTTATTTACCTCCAAGGTCGAATTAATTTATAAATATTTAGTTTCAGTCCTAAGACAATACCAATGTTTGACATATGACATTTTTCTTTATTCTGTCGCCATAATTAAGTGCATTGTTATTGTTACAGATTGTTTTAAATTTTATGTCAAACAAATTAAAAATGTGTGTAAAAGTCTTTCTAGAATCAGAAAAAGGCCATCAGATAAACTATATTTAACGAAAATTCAGGCTGCTATAAGGAATGAAGCCCTTTGGAAATTAAAAACTGTGGGTGAAATTGTTATTAATTCTTTTGAGAATTTTACGCCCATAAATTGTTCAGTTCTTTATTTGTTGCAAACTGTCTATTAGTAAAGTTTACCCTACTTTTATACTATCTCCATTGATGTTACTCGAAAATATGTACATACATAATACTATTGGCAGTTTGCCCATTAAATAGCATCATAAACATTTGCATCTTAGATGCCAACTATATGTTTTTGGCGCTTGTTTTTGGCCCCATAGAGAAGAAAGACCGTGGAGAATATTAAAAATCGTGAGTTTCCGAATACTACACACACACACACAGACACGAATTCATATACATAAATATACTTTTTCCCATTTTCCTCAATCTATATCTGCCGAACACACCCGCAACTTAACTCAGTGCCATTAGGGAAAGGAAGAGCAAACAGTCTGCTACGGTGTCTGTCCATCATTCGATCAACAAAAATAGGTTTAAAAAGATATTTGGGAAAAATATTTAAGAAAACATAAAAAGTAATTTTTGGGGGAGAGTCGGAAATAGGGAAATATTTAACATTGGCATGTTTAAAGTGTCGCAGGAGATTCGTTTGAATATAAATGCGGCAGGGAGTGCCTCCTCTTCCTCCATCATCTCGGGCACTCCAGACCCGGAGAAAGATGGAACCTTTGGGCGGTATCAACGCACACCCGAGGCGGGTGAGTAAAACCGACCGAGCGTCGAATGAGGAAGTAAACATTGAAATATCTATTTATACACACACTCCATTTCGATTACCATGGCCCTTCTTGTGCCATCAACATTTCTACAGATGCATATCCCACTGAGCCGCCACACGTCTACATAGCACCCGAATTGACCGATCCGAGTAAAGTGCAATTGATGCACTTTCCCAATGGCGCCATGCGTGTCGATTCTGAATTAAATTTTATTATCAAACGGAATGGAGTGAAGGGTAATTTCGATGTTCGTCTCGAGGGGCCCAGTGGTCAGCCTGTAGCAGTGCATCAACAACAACTGGACCCGGAGCGTTTCCAAATTGAGAGCAACCTTAATGTTGGAGCAGGTCTCTACAAGGTTCACATTAAATGCAATTCTGTTCCCTTGCCCAGATCACCATTTATTATTGTGGTCATTGGTGAAGGTACAAATCTCAACCAGTTGAAGCCAGATTCGGTCTTTCAATCGGATGCCAGTAAAGTTCAGAGTCGTGGCCTAGGTCTAAGTCACATTAATCTTGTGGAGCGTAACGAATTCACTGTGGATGCCAGTCAAGCTGGACATGATATGCTCTTTGTGGGTATCCTTGGACCAAAAGGATATCCATGTGATGAGGTATTTGTCAAACATTTGGGACGCAATGTCCATCGAGTGATCTATCGTGTTAGTGAATCGGGAGCTTACACTTTGATAGCAAAATGGGGAGATAAGCACGTACCAGGATCTCCCTTTAGACTAAGTGCTGAATAGATAAACATCTTGTTAAGAATGTCCCGTGGGGTTACTAGCCCACTGAAAACCGACATATGTACTTAAGAATACAAATATCCCTCTAAGATACAAATAGCAAAACAGAAAACGAAACATTAACCCAATTAAAATCTTTTAAGTAACTAAATGTAAGCTTATTGTAGTAATTTGGGCAATCCCGGTCCGCACTTTATTTGCTCTTAAATTTAAATTTGACCACTTTTTCGTTTTGGTAAAAATTCGAACGCCAGGTCAAAGCTAGTGGGAGAACAGGTTTCAGTTAGTTTATCTTAAGAAGCTCCTAGCTGAGGACTCGTCGGCTAAGCAGAAATCAAACCAAGTTCGTACTTAAATTCCATATTGAATATATATAAACATCAATTTGAATGATACTGGTGACCTTGTTGTCTAAATGTTGTATTTGTATGTGTGGGTGACTTCGACATTGGCTTCCGTGTGTTCAGGCAACGCAACGACGACGATGCTGATGTGCAATTTAATGATGATTACCCAAAGCCGCAGCAACATTATCATTATCATTTTTTGTTATTTAGCTCGACGCTAATGACGTTCACATTTGGGGGCTGTTGCTGCCGCTGCCGGTGCCAGTGCCCGACTCTCTCGCTAATGACGTTCGCATTTGGAGCTGACGCTGCCGGAGCTCGAACCAAACCTAATGATGATGACCGGCATGTATCAATGTGTGTGTGAGCTCCAACAAAAGCAGTTGCGCAGAGGGATGGTTATGGAATAGCGTGGAAGGAGGGGGTACTCCACTGATGATGATGATAATGCGTTTGCTTTGTTGCTTTTGCTTTGCTTGCCTCTTAACGAGCTGAAGCTGGCAGTTGGAGTTTATGTAGAGAAGAAGGTGGGAGAAGCTACATACACACATAAGATAAATTACATGGCCAGGCCTCAAAAACTCAGCTAGACCTGAGCATAAATCATTGACCGGTGGTAGGATGGGCGTGGCTAGCCTATGATTGTACATTTTCATATATTTTCATTTTCCTTAACATTGCCATTCAATTTTCAACGTTCTTTTGAGTTTTTTTAAGCCGGTTGATTTAAATTTCAACGTATGTATCAAAAAATGTTCGTCGATAAATTGGCAAAGGAGCAATGAGCGGTTTTCCCCGGACTACGACCTAGCTCGTGCTTGTCAGAAAAAAAATTAAAAATTATCAAAAAAAAAAAAAAATCGGTCAACAAGTCAAGAGTACACCTAAAAAATGTTTCTTGACAAATAGAAAAAATAAATTTTTTCCATTGAATATTTGGGTGCAATGGGCAGCTATAATTTTATTTCAAAATAAATAGTCTTTTTCCAATTTTACTCACTTATTTTAGCTACGCATCTCTGAATATCGATATCGATGAATCGAAACCGAAGGTATCCCCACCCACACCGCAACTACTAAACGATATGTTAGAGATGGCACTTATACAGAATCTCTGCATCTGGCATCACTACGTTTCGTGCTGTGTTTTTTGCGTGTGTTTCTTTCCCTCTTAAATCGTTTTTCGAGTTTAATTATTTAACTTATTTATTACGTTTCGTGCTTATACATATGTCTGAGTTATGGTTGTAGTTATTGGCACTGCCGCAGTCATTGCAAAGAAACAATAATTTGCCTTTTGTTGTAATTGCCAGGAAAAGTATGTACCTGCGCGCATGAGTGTGTGTGTGTGTGTGTGTATCTCTGCAAAAGGGAAAAAGTTGTACGAGTGTATGTGTGCGTTTATGGCTGTGTGTATGTGTGTGTGTGTATTGAAGAAAAGTAACCATCTATACAGCTCATCTCCTCTACCTTCCCCGTTTGCCCTGCCCTGCCCTGCTGTTCTGTGGCTGTCGACTGCCTGTTGTTGTTCTCGTTGATGGAGCATCTTCATTTTGCCCCAAAGGTGGAACTCTGTTGTATACTTGAATTACCGCTTCAGTATGATTTTAGCCAACGTCGCGTTAACTTCGCTTTTCTCCGCTGCACTGCCGCCGTCGCTGCTGTTACTTCAAGGGGTCGAAGGCGCATTTTACCAGAGATAGTTTTTTGTGTTAGCATTTTGTTTAATGTTTCCACTTTGGGTTAATGTATGCGTGTGAAGGTTATGTTAGTGTGTGTGTGCCGGTCTAATGATGATTAACCATCCGAAATTGTAATTAAATTGTGTTTAAGCTATTGGACATTTTATAATAGTTTTAATAGTTACTATCCATATGGATGGACGCCATTAAAGATGAGAAAAACGATAGATGTTTTTCATTCAAATGCTTAAGTTTATGTGATTAATTCTGCATAATATTCACCCATGATTGTGTTTTGATATGGAAGATCCGATTGATGTCAAAAAAGTAATGAAAAACTAGCAGATTGGTTTTATTTCTTGTGAGAGTCCAAAATTAGTTTAATGATTTTTGAGAACGGAAAAATGAATCAGCATTTTGTTCTAAAGCAAAAAATGTTCCAAAGAATAATTAAATATTATAAATATATCACAAAAATGCTGAATTGATCAAGTTTCATGTCCAACGAGCCTAACGTTTTAATGTGGTTCCAGTAGGATAATATCCTGTACTCGTTGAATTTTTGATCCAAACTATTAAACAAATCATTTTAATTCATTGTAGGTGTCCGGATGTTGGGTGCAAAAATGTTCTCCAATCTATGCTAAATAAAACGCTCCATGTTCTGCTTTAAACGGCAGACAAACGTTGTTGGGCAAACCCATTTGTCGCCAGTGAGACCCATGTGAAATGCCTGTGGGTATCTATATTTAATTTTTCAATCATTAAGGAGTCATTTTCTAAAACATAATATCATCTGTTCCATATATAGTATGAAAAATTCAATAAAAAGCGTCGACAATGGGAGGATAGTGGTGTATTGGAACTAATTAAACTATGGAAAGTTTGCGCCTATGAGTTGCGCACCATTAAACGCAATGGCCATCTTTATGTGGCTATGGCCAAGCAGTTAACTTCGCTTGGTGTACCTGTTACAGCACTAGAGGTGCACTTTAAAGTCAACAATCTGACGCAACGTTATCGCCAGGAGCAGAAAACACTAGAGACCACAGGTATAATAAGCACCTGGAAGTTCTATAGTCAAGTGGATGATGTGTTTAAGAGTCTGGCATCTCACACGGGTTACAAGTGCGTAGCATAAATTTTTCAGCTCTTTTGGTGATCATAACAGCCTTTGACACTATCTCTTTTCACAGAGACAAACGTATGAGCTCATCGAGTGCCAGCAGCCTACCATCCACATCAGAGTCACCAGTTTGGAAAAATCCAATGTCTCAGCAAGAGTTCAATAGCAACAATACGGAGGGGTTCTACAAGTATGCTTCTGTCTGAGTTATTAGTTTTGATTTAGTCTAATCCCTGATTAACATTACAGAACGGAGTACGGCATGCATCGCCATTTTATGGACCACTCCCAGCCTCCGCCCAATGCGGGCAGTGTGGATAATTTTATGGCCTCCTCTGCCGCTGTTGCGGCAGTGGCTGCTGCTGCATCCGCTCGTCTAGCGGATAGCAATATGGAACAGCAAATGAATGCTGCTGGCGCCAGTTCTGGCGGACCAGGCGGCAACACCAATGGTGGTGTACCCAACTATAATAAGATTAAGAAATCCCACGAAGATTATGATAAGTTTGTTGACATTGTCAAGAACATTGTCGATGCCCACAAAAGCACGCCCGATAAGGTGGACACTTTCAGTGATTTCATCAAATCGTACATGAGACGCTGGCCCGAGCGACTGCAGGACGAGGCCATAAATCACATTACTAACTATGTAATTGTGAAGAATATGGAGCATAGCCTAGCTGGCGCAGGCGGTGTCCATAACCCGGAGGGGGTGAGCAACCGACAATAACAATACAAGCAGGAGCCCAACAACTGAACGCAGCCCGGGCAGCGCCGAGTTGTTGGACGACCGCCGACCATCGAAAGCGGCCGTAGTAGCAGCTCCAAATGACATCGATGGTGATGATTCGAAAGTATCATCGAGCGGAGGGCCAGGGCCAGTGCGAGGACATACTTAAAACAAAAATAAAACAAAGTGGCACATAGTTACTTATCACACAAAGAACATGAGCCGACAGTTCGGTCACAGTTTATGGATCGGGTCGAATTAGATTGTCTTATTGGGACAACAACACATCATAGCATGCAGATTCAGATACAGAAACAGTATTTTTGTTTGTATAGTTCAAATATACAATTGGGAGTTTCATTTAACTGATTTAGTTATTATGCGAGATCCTTCACTTGATAAACGAATAGAGTTCGACATAGTGTGTGGAATACTATAATCTATTTGTATAATTATTATTATTGTGCGTGCATAGAGACATAAAGAAACAATTACACATACATTAATTATATTACATCAAGCGTACATTATAGCGAGTATATATATATATAAATAAATACATTTAGATATCATTTCCTACTGTTAGCTGTAAACTATTATTATGTAAACATAAATTAATAAATGCTTTAACACTTATTTTTTACAATAGGACTTACTGCATAAGCTATATTATCAGAACAGGCCACAACGACGAATAAAAATCCCATAATTCTTGCTTCATTACACAACGACAACAAAATTTATATACATATATCCTTCCGTTCTGTAACATCTAAATTTTAATTTTCTGGAAATTGTTAAATGCAGGATTAGTCAGTGATTAATCATTTAGCATTTAATTAAATCAGGATTCAATTTTAGTTTTGATTTGGCAAAGTAACAAAATAAAAGAGCATTAATTTAAAATTTCTGAATGGATAATTATCCACGATTTATTTACCTTAAATTATTACTTAAAATAAAAGTATTCTATTTATGTATGTATTATATAAGAATGCTTGTTAAGATTTCTGCTGCATTTAGACATTCTCCTTAAAATTGGATTTTGTTTTAGATGCGTTGGATTTGACAGGCGGCACTGTTGAACATATTGACAGTCTTGGCAGTGGCTGTTGGAGCTGTAGGTGTCACCAGGAATCGGGCAAAGGTGCCGCCTTTTGTGTTGGCCAAACGTCCAGGATTGATTACCAAACAGTCGCTAACCAAACGAATAAAATGTCGCTGATCGCTGGGCAATATCAGAATATTGGGCAGCTGCTTGAGTTGCGCATACTTTTGGGCCAGTAGCGAATCGTAGCACATATTCTCATCGCCTGGTGGACACATAGGATAAAAGGAACCTTGATTGAACAGATGATTAATGACACGGTGCAACCGCTCGCCAGCATTAACAGCGAATTCGTGGCTCAATAGATGGCTTACAATGTCCGTGGATGTCACACCCACTGTGATGCCGTCTAGATCCACAATCGAAGGATCGGGCAGAAAATGCAAATTGGGATAATTTCTACGCATTGATGGCGGTGGCGTCGGATACACAGAATGAGCCATGGCATCCCTTTGGCTGCTAACCATCAGCACTTGGGTATGACTACCGATTACCTCCATTATCCCAACAATCATTTTTTCGAAGAAGGAATCAAATGCTTCGGCAAGCTCCGCCACCATCTTGTGTTCTGCCTCTACAAACGGACCGGTAAGCAGAAGTACATCCGGTCTATGATCTTTAATATACTTAAGCAGATCGTGCAGGGGATCGTAGAACAGGTCCGTGCTATGCGTAAATGGTCCAGCAGCTACGACAAACTGCAGTTCCCGGTCTAGCTTAAGGGGTAAGGGTGGTGTCAGCTTTCGTTCCGTATAGATTTCTTCAACCACGAACGTATTGCCTTTGGGTATAAATCCTTTCAACAGCACCACTTGTCCTGGAAAAATGGAAGCTGACTTAATGCGAGAAAAGTTTAGCGTTAGAAAGCTGTTCTGTTGCTCATCCGCATCCAAAACTGCTAACAGTGTAGAATGCGGATCCAAAGGACCGTCATCTTCAGAATGTACCATGCCCACTGCATGGAGCATATGCAATGCTTCCAGAGAATGTCTATCTTGGGGATACCAGTTGCATTCAGCTGCTCCTTCGTCACCCAACTTTTTTTCGACAAGTCCTTCCCCAATATCCAAGAAACGATCGTACAAGTCATTGCATCTTTCGCTAAGTAAATCGTGCATATAACTCAAATTGTCAGCTGTCAATGAGGATTCTTTATGCAAAATCTTCTGACTCACAGGCACGGAATGTTCCACCTGAGCTTGCCATGAGGACCCGGAAATTAGCTTGGGATGTCCGAACGTGTCCACAATATCGCCTGGTCGTCCCACTACTGTGTCCGTTGATATCGGTGTTCGTTTAGCGGATTGCGGAGTGTAGCTGGCCGGACTAAATAGAGCTCCACTCTTAAGAGACGCAGAGCGCGCAATATTCTTGTTAGCCTTGGGTGTGTGCATCGCTGAGTCCGGCCCATTGTCAGCACTATAGTCATAGTTCAGTCCTAGCATAGACTCATCTTCAATAACACCATAGGTGGCCAAAGAGCTGGAGTCGATGACGGATGCGGATGCCACAGTTGGAGTGGAGAGGGTGGACGATCTGCTCTTTTTGTGTGTTCTGCCGTGAGCCTACTTTATCGCGTCGCAATTGCAAAACCTTACGCTCAAACTCTCCAAGATTCTCAATGGTCGGCTCATCACCGTGCAGATGGGACAAACTGAAGGCCATCCATTGTTCCACAAATTCGGTGGCATCGTTGACATTGTATGAAAGGGCCAACTCCATGCATTTGTCCAGCACCGCTCCTGTGGGTTCTACGCCCATTTCGTCGAATTGTTGCTTAATTTCAGCGTCCATTTTAAACAAATATTTGTAAGCAAAAAATGAAAACAAGAGAAAAAGTGAAGTTTGTATTGTTTTTGGCGGGACACCAAATAGTTATCGATTGACAAAACCAATATCGTTCCATTTTTCAAAACGTTCCCATTCCAAGTCGTTTATTAGACATTGCACCTGCATGCAACAGCTGTTTCTATTTCTCTCGTCAAGTTGTTTTTTGTTTATTTCGTGCAAAATATTATAAAATAATTTTAAAATCGTGTAAAAACTACATTCGAGTGCAATCGCGTGTGTTAGTTTGTGAATATAGTTAATAGCATTATTATTAATGCAAAATGAGCACAGATGGTTTATTGGTGCGTACACAAAGTGAAGATGCCCAAGGAGCATCTCATAATGCAACGCCCCCAACAACTCCAACGCTGACACCCAGTTCCAGTTCTTCCTTTAATATTCTACGTAATACTTTTCGTCGTACCGAAAGTATCTCCTCGAACATCCTTAACCACATCTCAACGCAATTCTCGAACGCTGCTGCTGCAGCTGCGGCCTCGGAAGTAATTGATGGTACCACAACATACCCGTATCCAGAAGTTCCTACCACTACGACGCCAACAACAACTCCTGTTGCTCAACCTGAATCTAATTTACCTTCATCCACTCTCATGAAGGCCAAGAGGAAAAAAAAACGGTGAGTGCAGCAAAAGTTCATATTGCAAAAATAATTTAATATTGAAAGGGTATCAAAATATATGTACATATATAGACAGGTATGCACCCAGAAGTTTTGCATATTGCCTAAACTATACATAGATAATTTTAATTGCGTCATTGATAAATTAAAGTATAACGAGGGTTTATTTATAAGTATTTATTTGGGTTATTTAGTGAAGATACATACTTCATAAAAAAACCTATATCAAAAATGCTTTTGTTTTTAGATTAGCCAAATGTGTGAAATTCTTTTTGTGTAGTTCATTCATTAGTCCTTTTCCCATTTATCTTCTTTGTTGCATTTCTGTTCATCGTTTGTTTTTAACTTGCCTTTATCCCCTCACAAATATTCCAGTTTAAAGACAGGCAGCATTTAAAATTATTGAACAATTAAGTTATATTAAAATAGTTATATTGTTTAAGTTTAAGTTAAAATCTTGATTTTATATTTAGATTTTCGAAAGATTCTTTGTGTCTGTATAATTTTTGATCTGCTGCAAGCAGTCCTCACGAATACCCTTGATAAAAGCTTTTGAAAAAGAGCTTTCGTGTCCCCCCACAACATGCTGGATAAATCAATATATAGAAATTCGCCTCAGTCTTATTCAACTCTCACACACAGCCAGGATAACTGAATTACTTATTGTGACGGCAGGATTAGTCACATATTATTTAGATAATTGGTTCGATCTGGAGGAGACACACATACATAGGCACACATCAAGAAATCATTAAAGGTATAAAGACAGCGAATAATTTGTTTTATTTTTAATTTGGAATTCGTTCAACTGACCTACTATAAAAATGTATACATATATCTATATTTAAATGTCATCTACCTACAACAATACATGTACATATGTGTGCAGGGACTGCAGTTACCTAGAGTAAAAAATCATTGCAAACATGCGTGGGCTTGTCGAGGATACGAAAAAGACAAAGTTGACTCAACACAATAATAACAATGTGGCCAGTGGAGGACGAATTAAAACAGCAGCATCATCAACAACCACAACGGGTTCAAGTGCCAGCAGTTCCAGGCCACTGAGGAGTCTCAATAAAACGACATCAACGGTGTCGACGACGACGTCATCAGTTGCAGCAGCAGGAGGAGGAGCAAAAAGACGCCGCAAAGTATGCAACAACAAGTCGTCAAAGGCACGAAGTTGCCTGCAACAACAACCACAACAACAACCACGAATCGGGTAGCAATTGCGTCGACAGCTACAATAAAGTCACAGAAGGGTCATAATCCACCCTCGCAAATGCAAAAGACAACACACCAACAGCAACAACAACAGAAAAGCAACAACAGCAACACAATTGCCTTGCCAAAAGCGTCCCATGCCAATACCAGCGAAGAGTTGGCTGGTGGCGTACAGGACACCATTTATTTATGCAATTTTCGCGTTTCTGTCGATGGTGAATGGCTCTGTCTTAAGGAACTGCAGGATATTGATGTACCCGGCGGTCCTCATACCATTGGTGGTGGGGCAGCTGAAACTGTAAGCAGCATCAAGTCATCAAGTGGAAACTCAAATCGTTCCAGCAGCGGAAGTGGCGGCGGCGGCAGCAATGGCAGCAATCAAAATAAACGCTTCTCCGGGCTAACTGCAGCCAGTGTGGGTGGAGCATTGGAGGATAATGGTATTATGGCAATTGAATATCTTATCGGTCGTCGTCTTGGCGACATTGTAGGCTCAGGTTCAGCCTCCCGCTCAAATGCACATGCGTCGCAGCACAAGAATGTCGGCCTTATGGGCGGCACACTTGCTGAGTGGTCGCATCTCTGTAGGTTGCTTCCTTGGCCCTTTATTTTGCATTAGCGTTTCGTTTTGTTAAAACAAATTTTGTTGGATTTCCTGATTTCTGTCATGGTACATAGACAGAAGATAGCGCCACAAAAGCGCTACTTACTACTCTTTCATCCTTCATCTACTTAAATGAAGTTCCAAACAAAATCTGTTTATCTATCTTTTTTATGTTTCGTAGTAATTCTCAAATGGGTGAATCTGGTCTTTAAAATATTTATTATAAAAAGAATTCCAGTCAAGTGGCTGGTTAACTATCTTCTGGCTTTGTATCGTGGATTTCTGTAGCTTGTTCTTAAAGATTTCTCTTCATTTCCCTTCTTTTTCCTTTTTTGATTTAGCATGCTCTGTCTTTTCGAGATTTTTAGCAGTTATTGGATGATTTTTAATATTTAAAAATATATAGTGCAAAAAATAAGTGAAAACAAAACAAGGAAAAATTGAATGAACGTAAGTGTGTGTGTGTGTGTGTGTGTGTGTGTGTCTGTGTCAGGAACTATCATCTTCAAAAGTTGTCTCCCAACTTAGAGAGTTTTTGGACTGTGAAGAGAGAGAAACACATTTAAAAAAAATATCCTTAGCACCTTATTTCATTTGTAACTCACATTGCCACCACCTTTTGCTCGTCCTGGCGAATAGTAAGGTGATTTATCTTTCTTGTTTCTCTTCCTTGGTGAAGATTCTTCAGGGTCCCTACCACTAGTTTTGTCCTCAGTCTACCGAGCCCAACATCTCAGAATTTATAGATATGCCATTTCGTTATTATCAATTTTGACTTACCTCTTTGATCTTTGCCACCTCCTGCTTTCGTTTGTTTTTGTCGTACTCTTCACACTCTTTTCGTAGATGCTCTTTTTCGGCTATAATCTTTGCGTCTTTCATGTGTCTTTGTTTCTTTGACTCACTTTCCTCCTCTGAAGTAGGAGAATTCTTTGTTGAACGTTTGGATTTATCCTTCACTGGAGAGTCTTCTAATTTATTTGGCCAAGGAGTTGGTCTTCTAGTCGATGATTGCTCTTCTGATATACCATAAGGACTAGCTATAAAGCGATTTGTTTGCTTTAAAGTTTCTTCGTGTCGTCGGCGTTGCTTCTCTTGTTTTTTTCTTTGAGAATTGGACGGTTCCCTCTCAGAAGTTGTATAGTATTCGTCACGTTTTTCTCGCATCAGTTTAATTGGTAGGCATTTTCTCGGAAATTGACAACCAATTGATGAGGTCGATGATGAAGGTTCACTAGGTTCTGCATCAGTTTCCGTTCTGTCTGTTGTCTTGTGGGACGTTGAATCCGTATAGCCCAATGAACGGGAATAATAGTCATGGCGGCTGCTATCCTGAAAACCCATGCCTTTTGGTTGTCGTTTTCTGGAGTTTTCTTTGTTTTTTTTCTTACTCTTGAACATTGAACTCCAGCAGCCTTGTTTTTGTTTTGTTGATGGTGGGGTACTAGGTGGCGGTAGTTCTTCCTCTGGTGGTTTTTCTGCTGTTGGCTTTGGCCTTTTTCGATTTTTACGGTCCTTGGACGCTCTTCGCATACATAGGCAAATGAGGAGTAAAAGGATCAGCAAGAGAATTGCCAGAAATGCCGCCACATAGGCCACATACATTTCATCATCGCATTCAATACAATCTTCATTATCGGTATTTATCTTTGCCTTAGTTAAAATTAGTTCCTGACGATCTCCCAGATAATCACTTTTTTTGTGTTTTTTGCTTTGCTTGGGCGAACGACTTTGCTTGCGGCTCTGTGTAACTTTTTTACATTTCTCGCCCTCAGTGTTCACTTCTTCGAAAGACATTTGATAATCCTTGGAGTCTTCCTTACTCATATGCGGCTCTCGCTCTTCCTCTTTGGATGTCGTTGTTGCTTTTTTGGAGCACCCAAGAGATTCAGAAACCTGCAAAATGCCACCTAGACCAGGATAGAATATATCATCCTTGTAATGCACCTCCAAATTATCCCGTATCCAGTTACAAAGTTTTAGATTATATGTTCGCTGACTTAGCCCCTGAAATCGATGACAATTGGTCACAATCTTGAAAAATTTTACCAGAATGAAGGCCGAATTTGGTGACTGCAGATTGTAGATGCGTCGCTGACGAAAGGGTATGAAAATATTTCCTAAAAATCCATTATTATCTAGTGGTTCTAAATGGGGCAGTGTTACAATCATTTGGTCGACAATGTCTGCCTCTTTGGTGACATAGCTTTGGTCGAGCAGAGTACAGCTTGCAGCGTCGCTCTCACTGTTCTTACAATCCTCATTGCTGATGGGACTAATGGGAGTATTTACCAATTGTCCAAGGATATCTGAGGAAGGTGTACGCCAACCGTTCCCATTGGTATTGAGCACGGCTCGACACTGGCGATAAAGGGCCACCAAACGTTCCACAGTGCACAATTTAAGACGGCCAGCATAGTAGGATAGCTGGGCAACTGGCAACAAATAGAATCGTAGATATCCTCCTAAAGCATCATAGTAGGCACGTTGCAGCAAACGCCTCGTTTCAGCATCGGCCTTACGCTTGACAACCTGATTTACAGTGTTAAAGTACTTCATTAGCATATAGACCACGCTGTCGTTAATAAGGGATTTTGGATATGCCTTTGGGATTAAACTCTCAAAGTCCTTGCGTGCCGACATTAAAGCTATATCCGCGGTAGAGAAACATTTTTTGGAATAGTCACCAAACAGATTCGTTCCAAGGAATTTGGATTCGTTATTTGTGCTCCGTGATACTTTTGGCGTCTGTTGTGATGCCTCGTCCTGTGGGTCCCAATAAAACATTTGGTTTTTGACACCTCCTCCCATCAAAGAGGGGTATGTAAATGCAGATCTGACATTAATTTTAGCATTTTCAATCAATTTATTTCTATACTGATGGAGTTCAGAGTTGAGCATTGATTGCAGCGTCAACTCGTTTTGAAAATCATTCGGCACCTCCAGAGTGGATAGATCAATGCTGTACATGGGACAGCCGCCGGGTGCCAGAAAGAAAAGCCACAATGAGAAGGGCACATAAATGTTCATTACTTTATTGAAATGTCACATTTAAATTTTTTTTTTTTTTTTTTGAAGGTTAACTCTTAATAGTAGATGTAGTCAACTAAAAAAACAACACAGAATTAGCACGAAATCGCACGTACTTACCCCTCCCAAAAAAGAACTGGATTATGTGAATTTCATCATCCTTTTTCGTGCCGATCCTTCTCCTTTTTGTAGCACGCGACACGGCCGAGATTGAGCGAAGTAATCTGGTCAACATCTGCAAATTGGTCGTCAAGGAGCTCTTAGAGCAATCTTTACGATATGGACGTATGCTGGATTCGGATCATCTGCCATTGCAGCATTTCTTTATTGTCATTGAACATGTTCTGGGTCATGGCTTGCGTACCAAGAAAGGTCTACTGGGACCTCGCAAAGAACTTTGGGACCTGCTGCAAAGTGTGGAGAACTATTGCCCCGAGGCGCAGGACATTACGGCCAGTGTACGGGATCTGCCCACAGTTCGCACACATATAGGACGAGCAAGAGCTTGGCTACGCATTGCCCTGATGCAGAAGAAACTGGCTGACTATCTGCAGAGTCTAATTGAGCACCGAGAGGACTCTCTGTACGATTACTATGAACCACATGCTCTCATGATGAGTGATGAGGTGTGTGGAATGGACCATACGTTTGTCATTCGTTATTAGACTTTAATTTATTTCCCCTCATCTTTAGATTGTAGTGATAATGGGCATTCTGGTTGGCTTGAATGTAATTGATTGCAATCTATGTGTCAAGGAGGAGGATTTGGATTCACAACAAGGTGTTATTGACTTTTCGCTGTATTTACGGTCCAGCTCACGGAATGCCGATTCCGCCGATGACGGCAATGGCAGTGGAAGTAATCCACCTGCATTGCTAGATTCCACTGGACAGGGTAACATGATAGCAGTGCTCGATCAGAAGAACTACATCGAGGAGCTGAATCGGCATCTCAAGTGTGTTCGAAATTGCAGATGTTTATGTGTACTGGCCAACTTTATCTGATATTTCGTACAAATTACAGCGCAACTGTTGGCAATCTTCAGGCCAAAGTTGAGTCTTTGACCACCACAAATGCACTGATGAAGGAGGATCTGGCCATTGCGCGAAATAGTTTGTTGGCCCTTCAGGCCGAAAATCAAGCTATGCGTCAATCCAGCCAACCAACTCCCAGCTCCGAAGCTGATAAGAATAGCGAATCCTCTGAGCTAATTGAAGAACGTAAGAGATCAGCTGAACTAGAGAAAGAGCTTAAGCTTCAGGTATCCCTTAAGGCTGAGTCGGATATGGCAATGAAACTGCTAGAGAAGGACATTCATGACAAACAGGACACAATTGTGTCACTACGTCGTCAATTGGACGACATTAAACAGATCAATCTTGAGATGTATCGGAAACTTCAGGTACGTACGAGAACACATTTTCACATACTGTATATAAAAAAACAAAATTCATCTGCCCACATTCTCATCTGGTCATCTCGTTGGTCGTTAGTCCTTATTCTTTTTAGTTACTTTCTTTTGTTATTCATCATTTGTAACCCAAAAAATTGTGAAAACCCAAAGAATTTGGTCTTAATCCAAACACACAAACCCGTTTGAAATTCAACTAGGAATGTGAAGATGAACTCACACAGAAGGGCGAGATGGTATCTCGTCTACAAACGAAAGCCTCACAAATTGGTAACATTTTACAATCGCTAGAAAAGAAATATGAGTCAAAGCTCGTCGAGCAGCAACAGCCACATCCTGCCGGAGGTGGGGATAGATCCCCTAACACCAGACGTCAACAGAATTTGGAAAAGTTCGAGGCTCTCACCAAGAAGCATAAATACGACACTGGACCACCTATGAAACGTTTGCATTTAAAGATGGATGGCATTCCACCCTTCAATCCGAACAACTATCGCAAATCCCCCTCAAGTGCAGTTGCTGGACAGCAGCAGGAGCCTTCGGATGCGGAAACGGCAACGGACCCTAAAGATTTAAAAACACCCACATCGGCCAAATCCCTGAACGATGAACTTGCCGAGGCAGCTGCAGCAGTCACCCAACACTTTAAGATCGCAGGCGGTGTAGATGGTTCTCGCAGCGATTATGTTTTGTCCAGAGAGCTGGCGGAACCTGATATAACTGATTCTTAAGACCCAACATGTATACAATATTTACAATGTGCATAGTTCATTCAATTGATTTTCATTACAAATTATTAAAAAATGTCAACTATAAATATGTAAAAGTAGTTCATATACTTTACTTCCTAATATTATGTCAAGTAATTTGCCTTTCCCCTGTGAAATATATACATATATATATAATTATTATAACAGCAAATTAATAACAACAACTTATATATTCATATAAATGTATATATATAGAATATGCCTTTACTATATTGTAGAACAAAGAGATTATTATGTTATAGCATGGAAAGGCATTTACAACTAAATTGTTGACAGTTTTGAGATAATTGTTATACCCTTTCCCCCGCCTGCAGAGTAATAATGATTTAATGTAATTTCTATTTATCTGTATAAATCCGCTTTAACTGTAATCAAAAAAAAAAAAAAAAAAAGACAACTAACGCATTCTAGTCAAATACTAATAAAAATAACTAACTATAACTATGTTTATATCTAATTCAAAGAAAATCCGTTGAGGGCATCTGCATATACATACATGAATACATATAATATATAAAATACATACACATATATAAATACTAAAAAAAAAAAAATAAATTGTATCAAATCTCGAGTCTTTCAATATACTAACTTACTAAGTATCTATGTATACATATATTAACTCTTCCTCCGGAGACGTACAAAATTATTTTTGTTCTATCTAATTGACAGGATTGTAATGCCTCGCTTACCCACAAAACGGAGCTAATGAACAAATTGGAGTGCCAAAAGGAAGATATGTCTAGTACAATTGAACAATTAGAGAAAAAGTAAGATCTTTCTACAGTAGAAAGTTAATGTGGGCTATCGTTGAGATATATATATTTCTAATAAGTTTGATCCAAGTAAAAGCAAGGCATTTTCTAGCAAGTAAAGATAGACATATTCTCTCATCGATTATTTGCTAGATTATAGATCGGAATAGACTTCATTATGTCTAGTGGGGGAGGATAATTTTATTTAAGTAAAGAAATCATTGTGTCATTGTGGAAACTTATCCCCAAAATCTTATCATTTTTTCAACAGACATACGCATGACAAAAGCAACCTGGGTGAGATTTTAAAGACTACATCCCAAACCCTTTCCACTCAAGTTACCGCTTGCGAGGAGCGTGCCGCTCGAGCTGAAGCCGAGACGCGCATCGAAAGGGAATGGCGTATCTCGTTGCAGGAAAAGGAGCAAAAGTTACGAGACAAACTAACGAATTATCAGAGCTGCTCTAAGGAACTGACTGAGGAGAAGCAGAAGAATGAAAAATTGAAATTTGATTTGGAAAAGGCACGAACTCAATGGTCCGAGGCGCAGACAACTTTGGAAGAGTTGGGCATTCAACTGAGCATGAGCAAGCTTAAAATTTCCGAGCTGCAAGATCAGGAGAAACGTCATCAACAGCTAATGTCCGGATCATCACAGTCGCTACAAGCTATGTCGGAGTCACTCAGCAATCCGGGAATTTGGGCACCAGATTCCATAGCCACCCATTGCACATCTTGTGCAAGGGAATTCAATTTGACTCGGCGAAAGCATCATTGTCGTAGTTGTGGTGAAATCTTCTGCAAGACCTGCTCGGAGCATACGCTGCCCTTGTTAAATGCCCAGGGGCAGCCAGGAAAGCCTGTGCGAGTGTGTGACGCCTGTTATGCAGCTAAATGATAAAACAAAATATTGAACTCCAACTTGTGTGCATTATATAAATGTTGTATATATTCTAAGAAATTTGCCAGGACGCACATTCCCCATATAATTACTGGTAAATTCTTGTGTGCGCTTTTATAAAAAGATTTTGTATTTTCCGTATGCTCATTGAATAAATAAATAACGTTAAATATGTTTTCAAATGCCTAACGGGTTTCATTGCTTTACGTTACGTAGCGTGTCGTTACGTTCGTATATCAGAACATAAAAGTTTAAACATTACTGAAGTTTATTTTTAAATGTAGTTTATATTTTTTAAATCTTCAACCATTACTTTATATACATAGATATTTTTATTTATTTTTATTTGCTTTTATTGTTTAACTAAAGAGCACCGCAATATTTAAAAATTGCAATGGAATTCAGTTGATGCAGCCCTAGCTATCGATAAGTTTATCGACTGCCGTAAAAAAAAGAAGGAATTTAATAAAATTATCTCAATCCAAATTATTTTGTATATGCTTTGTTTAAACCATGTGAAGATATTGAAACAAAAACAGAACCACATGTTTTAGTTAGTTATCGCGACGTCATCCACTTCTGCCGTAGTCGTTCATTGATTTTTATGTTGGTGTTTTTGTAACTTCAATACCAAATAAGATCGCAAAAATTTATACATAAGTTTCCTTTGGCTGTCTTATCCTTAATTTAAATATAATGGAAAATGATCATATTATTACATTGCCCTCCGGCGATGATCGAGCGCGAAAGAGTTTACGGCGGGTAATAACAACATGTTCTTTTATACCAAAAATTAATGTACAAAGTATTGGAGCATTGACACATTTGCATACATAATTTAAATTTATATTTCATGCCTAATTAGACTTGGAATCAGCTGCCGCGTTGTCAACGCAATCTTATTATCTTGGCCATAATGGCATTTTGTCTGATGATTCTGCTATATTTGCCGGGCGATCAATTAATACGCGATACTGATGGGCAAAACAAGCCAGCTCCCCAACCTTTGCATAGGGATAAGATGCCACTAAATCCACATCATCATCCCAATATTAATAAGGGTACACAGTCACAAGTGGTGACAGAAACACCTGTTATCAAAAATCGTCTGGCAGATAATGTAATAAATCAGAATTCGGTCGACGGCGATGACGGCGCCAATGATAAGGTAAGAGCCACACACTTCAGTTTATTGGGCATTAATTTAATTTTCATTTAAACGATGGCAATAAAGATAAGATACGGTGCTAATTAACATGACAGGTAGCGTATACAAGTCTTAGAAATGGGAGCCCAGCAAATACCAACTAATTCTTAATCATTTTTGAATCACCAAAAAAATTAATCTCCCGAGAGTCATGGGGCAAAAAATAATACGTGGCCCTATAAATATTAAAGCAACAAATATTGCAATGTTTACATCTTGTGTGCTCTCATATCAATATTAGTTTGTCTGTTTTTCTGTTTGCAGTTAAATGATCAAGTGGCTTATGGCGAACCTAATTCAGCTGAGAATGTTGTTAGACTGCCGGAGACAAACGCCGCCGCTATTGTCGCTTCCGCTGATAATGATAATGATGATGGCACAATGCTGGACAATGGAGCCGATGAAACAAATAATGTTGACAGCGAATTTGTGGAAAAACAAGATCAGAAAGTTACAACTTTAAATGATCAACTCAACGAGGCGATTCAGCATCCTTTGAGGTTAGGTGGTGTAAGTATTGCTGAGCACTTGCGAAAAATTCAACCTCTCTTGGCCAAGGAACAACACTTCCATGGGGCATCTAATGAGCGTCAATCCGCGGTGGTGGCCGCCTTTAAACATTCGTGGGCTGGTTACAAGAAGTACGCCTGGGGCCATGATAATCTCAAGCCAGTTTCGCAATCTTCACACGAATGGTTTGGACTGGGTCTGAGCATTGTCGATTCCCTGGACACCATGTACATAATGGGCCTGGATGAGGGTAAGTTCGCTGCCGTAAAAATTTAAAACTATTGTGCTAAACATTTAGTCATTGCAGAATTTAAGGAAGCCAGAGATTGGGTGGAAAATTCCCTAAAATTTAACACCAATCGGGAGGTGAATCTCTTTGAAGCTACCATAAGAGTCTTGGGTGGTTTACTTTCGGCCTATCACTTAAGTGGCGATAAGATGTTTCTTGTTAAATCTGCCGAACTGGGCAATCGGTTATTGCCTGCCTTTCTCTCGCCATCCGGCATACCATATTCGGATGTAAATCTTGGAGATTTGACGGCTCATTCGCCAAAATGGTCACCGGACAGTTCAACGAGTGAAGTCACAACAATACAATTGGAGTTCCGTGATCTTAGTCGATCGACGAATGTATCGATTTATGAACGCGTAAGTCCAAAGCATGCCAAATTTTGAACAATCCTTATACTAATCTTGAGAGTCTCACGAATTTCAGATGGCCAGCGGTGTGAATGAGAAACTACATTCACTAGACAAGACGCACGGATTGGTGCCCATATTTATTAATGCAAATACTGGCACGTTTCGTAACTATGCCACCATTTCATTGGGAGCCCGTGGTGATTCATATTACGAATATTTGCTAAAGCAATGGATTCAAACAGGTCGCAAGGATAACGATAAGTAAGTCACCTGCAAAAGGTCACCTCATTTGGGCCATATGTAATATGTTTTTTAATGGTCTCCGCAGTCTCATCTTGGATTACATGCAGGCCATAGATGGCGTACTTACCCAATTAATGCGGCGAACTCCACGGGAACATTGGGTTTACATTGGCGAATTGATAAATGGAAAGAATTTCAAACCAAAAATGGATCATTTAACTTGCTACTTGCCAGGCACACTGCTATTGGGTCATCAAAATGGCATGCCGGACTCCCATTTAATATTAGCCAAGGATTTAATGGATACCTGCTATCAGACTTACACTAAACATCCAACCCACTTAGCACCAGAGATCACATACTTTGCAACAACCGATAAAGATGAGCAAGACATGTACGTGAAGCCCAACGATGCCCATAATCTGCTGCGTCCCGAGTTTATCGAGAGTTTATATTATTTCTACGCTTTAACTGGTAATCGAACTTATCAGGATATGGGATGGCTTATCTTTCAGGCTTTCGAAACGCACGCCAAGGTTGAAGCTGGTTACACGTCTCTGGGCAATGTAAAAAATACCCAGAATACGCGGATGCGTGATCTAATGGAAAGTTTTTGGATGAGTGAGACTTTGAAATATTTCTATCTGTTGTTCAGTGATAATCGCAAAGAAATCGATCTGGAACAATGGGTATTCAATTCGGAAGGTCATCCACTACCAGTTTACCCGACAGCATCGTGATCCTTGTCAATGCTTTAACATTTGCGCAACTGAGTTGTGTCACTCTCAATTGGAATTCAATATCAAAACATCTTGATATTAAGTGTTGCAGCATTCACTTGCAATAATATTTATTTCTTCTTTTACTTAAAGTGTAGCGCAAAAGCCAAAAACTACGCTAAGCTAGAATTGCTTAGGATTAGTATGTAAACCGAAGCGAAGCAATGCACTTCCCAATCTCAACACACCTACACACTCACACACACCCATACATACACACACACACACACACACACTCACCGGTCTACTTACTATATGATATTTGTACTGATAGCTGTTATTAATTTGTAATTATTTATTTTCATATGCTAAGATCAATGTGTAGCATGTTTTTTCTTACTGTCTTGAGACGGTGTTGTTAGTTTCATCTCATTAGTTGTAATGTAGTAGTTTTCTGTTTTTAATGGCTTTTAGACACGGATATTATAATTTTTTAATTATAGCTGCACATTCAACTAGTTTATGTATAATGGAAACATTATTAAACAAAATCGAATAACAAGAATCAAATATGTAATGAACTAAACCCAATTCTAGTTTGGGACTAACAAATTGGTATTGTACAACATGAACTTTTTTCGTGTAAAATATGTATGAACACTTTGTAATGTTTCGAAAATTTCAAAAATACACACATGATCGGTGGAGTTATCTTTAGATCAATTAAACATAAATGCAATTTGTAAATGTTCAATATGTCTACTTCTTGAAGTAGGTGTGATTTCTACCAACTTGATAATAAAAATCATTAAGTAAAATATATGCCATATAAATTATTTCAATAATAATGAGATTTTTCGTAACTTAGTGCAATTTGGGACTTTAGAAAAATTACAAGTCCAAATAAGAGAAAATTCAATCATTTTGCGAACGATGTGAGTCGATTGAGGAGATCTCCGCGCGGAGATATGTCGTTTTTCTAACGGCGGAGATATGACGTTTTGAAACGACATATCTCCGCGCAGATTCCCGGCGTTTTACAACGACATATCTCCGCCGTTAAAAATGCGACATATCTCCAGCAGAAAAATGTACTGGGCGGAGATATGTCGCTATGCCATTTGAAGGCTCTTTGTTTAGTACCATCGATACATATATGTATGTACATGTAATGGTCCTGTTGCCTGTTACTTAAAAATTCCCACACTCTTCTTCCCATTCAAACGTCCTTTGGATCTGATTGCATTTTTGTTTTTATTCACTTTCTCATTTTTTTTTTTTTTTTAATTTTTGGGTATTGTTTGTTGCCTTTTTCAGTGAGATTTATGTTTCTTTGTTGTTTTTCTTCGTTTGTTATTATTTAATTTACTTAATGTTTATGACGACTATGAATGGATGGGCTTAATAAACTATGAAATATTAAACTTGATCGATATTTCTTTATTTATTTATTAGTTTTTCGTTTTTGCTTGAATTTTGTTGTTTTCTTTAATGCAGATGATACATTGTAATTAAAACTCGCAATGTTTCATTTTAAAAATCTTTAGGTTTTGTTTTTTTAAATTACATTTAGACACATTTAGCAGAACAATTTTATTTACGATGACATTGTATATATTGGAGTATGGAAACAGGATTGGGTTAGGTTGGGGAAGGAGGCCTTCGATTATCCCACATTCAATTACAATTTTGATTTTATTTTGAAATACAACTTAAAACAACCGGCATTAAGGGTTTTTTTTTTGTTATCAATTAAATTTTATTCAGTTTTCGGTCGCTAACTTAATTTATGCTATTTTATATGTTTATTTTTTTTACATAAAACCTTTATTTGTCTTTGAATAATAACTAGAAAGTGGTGCATGCTTCCATTGGACAGGTATAATATGGAGAAGGGTGAGGGAAACGGGAGATGGACATGCAAATAGACACCAAAACGAATATGATTTCGTATCATATCATTGGGTTCATCATGGAATTTGGCGGTGGCCTGAATAAGTTAAGCACGCATCTTGCTTACAGACAACACCTAATACAAATGTGGTAGTAGTGGTAGTAATAGTACGTACGTATCGTAGTAGGTGTGTTTTAGTGGTGGTATTGAAGTATTAGTTAGTATTTCAATTGGTTGCTCAATTAATACATCATAAAGGACACTATTCTCTGTCTGTATGTCTGTCTCTCATACTTTCTTTCTCTCTCTATCTATCTTTGTGGCTGTCTGTATGTCGGTCGGTCTACACAATTCACAATTCATTTGGATAAAGTTTGTAGTTTTTATTTAATTTAAGATTTTGTTTTACGTTTGTATTTTGTTTTTTGTTGTTGTTTTTTTTTTTTTTTTTTTTTTTTTTTTTGTTTACAAGCTAATCAGACATCTATATATATTTAAAACGTGGCACAAATCACAAGTCAGATTTGTCGCAAGATCAAGATACAATTGATACGATTCGTTATGTATAAGATATTACATTAAATTTAATAATTTATAAATGGTTTAAACTAAATTGGCTAAAATTGTGATTTTTGAACTGCTTTTGGTTTGCTTCGTAGTTGTGTTTTGTTTGCCATTGTTGTTTTGCTACTCATCTTCCTAAATCCCTAAGATCATTTCGTATTAGATGATACTGATGATACCGAAATACATATCTACGAGATGTAGATATATCTATGTGTATCTTTGAATTGAGCACGTTTAATGATTAATTTTTGTTTCATTCTTTCATTTCTTTGCTGTTGTAATATCAGTAGAAGAAGAAGAAGCAGTCAGTTGTAAAGCGCTTTAAATCATAGTGTTGTTGTTGTGTGTGTATTACCTTTTTTTTACAATAAAAATGCTTAGCAGTTAGGGAAAATTTCTAATTCAAAGAAATATTATTTACAATCTGTCTCCTTTTCTGCTGTTGCCTGTTTGCTTGGCCTTGGCTTCCTGTAGCATTATTATTATAATATCTCAGACGCATGCCTCTGTCCGAGAATATAATTTAACAAAATTGGCAACACGATTTATTTATTTTGCTTTTGTATGAGAGTGTAAAAACTTAATTATTTTATGAATTATATCGTACAACCAATTTTTTTTCATTTTGCGCGTTCTATTTTGAATAAATTTTCTAACTTCACTTAGTTGTTATTGTAGCTACATCATTGTTTATCCTTTACATTATTAGTTTCTCAATTTTAGTGGTGGCATTAAATGCCATTCGTCGTTTCATGATCAATTCTTCAAGGTTCAATTGTTATTTTTTTATTATTGTTATAGTAGAAAATTTGCCCCTAGTTACTTGTTCCATTGATGAATCTTTTCCAATCTATTCGTTTGTTTATGTTAACAAGCAGCACTTGACAAAATATTGTCGTTTTTTAACTTTACAAGCAGCACTTGAAAAATATTGTTTCGTATTCAAGTTTACATACATTGGACTAAACACAAAAAAGTAGTAAAATATACAAACAAGAAATAAAAAACAATTCATGCTACGGGTATCTTAACTTAGGATCTAATAATGTTGTACAGATCAGGATAAATAGTATATACTATGCACGTAAATGGAACTCATCTTATTTAGTACTGGGTATACGGAGGTATGGGGGGATGGGTGGGTTAGTGACATCAACTAAAATGAACTAAAAATAGGCTCCTGTACAATTGGCAGTTCTTGCTGCTGCTGCTGCTCATAATGTGGTTGCATTGAACTCAAGTATGAGACTATTGGAAACACTTTCGGCTGCTGCCGTGACTGGCCCAAGTCAAGAGGTCATTATTGACTTGACCGGATCATCTAGTCCGGCACCCACGCAACTAAAATCATTCATCTGTCCCATATGCTGAGCCTGCGCTTGGCTTAGACTCTGCTGTTGGTGATGATGATGATGATGCTGCTGCAGATGTTGCTGCTGCTGCTGGCTAACATTGTGGTTCTGTAGTAATTGATGATGATGATGATCTAGAAGGAGATTGCCACTGTTGTCGGTCACCGCCGATGCAGCTGAACCAGCGCCGCTTATCAGACAATCACCAATTTCATCGCCCAACGGACGCCGACGTGTACCACCAACCTGCTGCTGTTCCTGTTGCTGCTGCTGTTGTTGCTGGCAACTAGGCAAATTGGCCGCTTGACGTTGATCATCTAGAATGCTGTCACCCAGAAATGAACCCAACGAGAATTGCAACGAATCGCCGCTGTTCTGGAGATTAAGTATGCTATCGATGGCACTGGCCACATGGCGACTAATGTCATCGTCATATTCTCCGGTGACTACAGATGTTCCGCCCATGTGATTAACATGCATTTGCTGTTGTTGATGATGTTGTTGTTGTTGCTGGTGCTGTTGTTGCTGAATTTGTTGTTGCATATTATGTTGTTGGTAATGATGTTCTTGCTGCTGTTGCTGTTGTTGCTGCTGCTGTGGATTCATCATACTTGTATATGCCTGATGATTGGCAAAACTATGTTGCTGTTGCTGCTGTTGTTGTTGTTGTTGCTGCTGCTGTTGTTGCTGCTGTTGATCCATCCAGCTGGCTGATCCATTGACAGCAGCCAGACCATCATGTAAGCCAAGCATTTCAGTATCCATGAGACCATGTTGCGCCACTTGAACATGTTGCTGCGACGACATGGGCGATGATGAGGTTGACGATGCTGTGCACAGACGTTTGCTGCTATTATCATCCTCCAAATCACTGCTGGAGCCTCCCATCAATTGGCTATCCCAGTGTCGTTTGCGTGACTCACTGCCATTAACTACCAATAGATTCTGTGACTGGCTTTCGGCAGTGCTGGTGCTACTAGTCATAAAGTCACTGTAATGAGCCTCCATGCTTTGCATCCAACGCGGATTATTATTGCAATTGAGTTCAATGTGATGTTGTTGTTGTTGTTGCTGCACAACAACAGTTTGTGCCTGTTGTGTGGCATACTGTTGCTGTTGTTGTTGCTGCTGCTGCTGCTGCTGTTGTGGCTGCTGCATAAATCCCGCATCTGGTGCCCACATATTTAACTTAGTTTTATGATTAGTTGTTGGCGATTTGGAGTCTCCGAATATCTCATCCAAATTGGATTCAATATCATGTGTATCGCTACTGTTCTTTACATCCAAATGAACAGGCGATTCTCCAAACATAGCCTCCAGTCGGGTCTCCACAGATTTCTGAACATCAGAGTCACTGTTGAAGAACTCACTGATGGCCGGATGTTGATTTGGTTGCTCTGTTTCCACCATAGCCACCACAGGTTGTTGTCGCTGCCCACTGCACGATGAGTTTTTCGCCGAATTGTTGGTGGCCACATTGTGCTCACTACTGGCACAGCTGCTGTTGTTGCTGCTGCTAATGCTCTGATTGCTTTTATCAATGCAGCCATTGGGAAAGAGATCGGCCATGTGATTGTTGGCATTCTCGAGAAAGTGTTGTTGTTGAGCTTGCTGCTGCTGTGGTGGCTGCTGCTGACCATGTTGCGGAAGTGCCGTATGTTGTCCATTATGTTGGGGCAAGGGCTCATGGTTCATCAGATTGAGCTCATTTTGCAAGCAATACCAGCCATCCTCTTGATCGACATTTGCTACCTCATTTGTTTTGATATGTGCTTGTTGGTGGTGCTGCTGCTGATGTTGTTCTTGTTGTTGTATCTGCTGCTGCTGCTGCTCTTGACTCTGTGATTGCTGTTGTGGCTGGGTCTGAGGTTGAGTCTGATCTATCATTGCTTTCTCACCATAGCAATTATCATCGTCCAGTTTATGTTCTACCTTTTTCATGATGAAACTGGGCGTCAGTTCGGATTCAATATCAAAATTGTCAAAGTCCTTTTTGATATATTTAGTTTGGGCCTTGTTTGAGGGTTGATCTCGTTCTTTCTTCACAATTGTATCTTGGATTTCGGTTTTATTTTCTTCTACCTTCAGTGGCTGATTTTGCTGCGATGGTGCGGGTTGCTGTTGCTGCTTGTTATAGGCTGTATTCACATCGGCGCTATTCTTTAGCAAATCAAATTTATCCACTACGCCGCCATCAGAAGAGGTAGATGAATTAACAGCTGGTCTATCTTCTGGCTCTAATTTTATTTCCTCTTTCACTTTGGCATCTAATGCAGGAATATCCAAAGAGCTTACTGTCGCCTCATTGGCCTGCACCACTTCTTTCAACTGTTGATTGAAATCCTTTATGTCATTGATTTCACCTTTCAGATCGTCAATCATTAATTGCTGCATCTGCAGCAATTCAGAAGTGCGATGAGGTAACTGTGAGGAGAATGTTTTTCTTATAATCAATTTTCTTTAAGCTCTTGTTGCGGTTGACTTACAGTTGATTCCTGATAGAGTATTTCTTGGAATTTTCCATTGAGCTCGCGGAATTTATCTTGGAAACCAACAGCCGTAGCCTCGAACAATTCATCTTCATCAGAGGGCAAGTCCACATCGTTTTCGTGCATGCAATGGTATCTGTATATACAAATAGTTATACATTTTTTTTCAAGTCATATTTTTATTGTTTAACTAACCTTATTAAGCGTTTGACAGCCTCATCCTTAGTACGGAATGGTTTCACATAGTCTGGCTTAAGGCAGCTCTCTTGATCCACCTCCAGTTGTCGCACAAATCTGTAGAAGAAAATTCTATTAGTGTTGTCTACTTTAAAGCCTAATGGAAATCTGTTGCTCCAAGTGTCTCATTTTATTGGAGGCTCGTTAAATGGGCATTTTTCAACCAACTACTCACAAGGAGAGGCGTGCAATTTTTGGCTTCGGTGTGGGCAACTCATCGGGCTTGCCTGGCATGTAAATGGGCACCGTTGGTAATGAGGGCATTAAATTGCTTAGTCCAGGAGGAAGTAAAGTTGATGTTGCTGCTGTTGTATTGCACACTACTGCGGGCGTCATGGGTGGTGTTGGAGCTGGAGCTGCAACTGCTGTTGGTGGTGGCGGAGGCGGTGGCAAAAGCTGTGTTTGCTGTTGTATAGGTTGTTGTTGTTGTTGCTGATGTATGGCCTGTTGTATTGTTGGTTGTTGTTGTGGTTGCAATGGCGGCATGGGTAACAAATTGCCAACAGACATTGCTGTGTTGTTGCTGACATTATTGCTGCTGTTGTTATTGTTGCTGCTGCTGTTACTGCTATTGGCCATTAGATTGCTGGACGAACTGGCAAATATAAGCGGCGGTGGTCCACTTTTATTATTGATAAGAGGCGGTTGTTGTTGCTGATGTTGTTGCACCACTGGCAACAAGTTAATTTTCTGCGGCAATACAGTGAGAGCTCCATTGGGTTGTTGTTGCTGTTGCTGTGCAGTTGCCGAATTGAGTTTATTGCGTTGAACATTAATGTCCTTGGATTTCAGTTGCTGCTGGTGTTGACCCAAATTTGCAGAAGTTGTGGCTTTCTGTTGTACCAATTTCTGTTTATTGATCTGCTGCTGCTGGTGTTGCATGGGATAGATGTGTATCCGTTGGGCGGCATTTTGCTGCTGTTGCTGTACATTGACTACTGTTGCCGCTGTTCCGGCTGATCCAGCGATTGTCGTGGTCGTTGTTGTGGAATGATTATTAGGCTGCACCACATTGGCTGGTATCACAATTGCATTACCAATTGTTTTCACTTGTGTTTCACTGGATATTTGCTGCTGTTGCTGCTGCTGTTGGATCATCAGACTGAAGCTACCATTTCCATTGGGTGTCGGCAATATGCCCTCTGGCGTGGGGACTTCTTTTGCCAGAGGCCAAAATACGATGTTGCTCAGCAAAGAGTCGCTGGAGGGCTACATTTATCTCGGCATCGGTCATGGGTTTGTTATATGCAGCAATGACATTTGCATCCATGTCCGGAAATGATGTGGATAAGGTTGGCAGAAATGATTTATTTTGCAGCTTGATGTTGAGAAATTGTATCTGCATCTGGACTTGCTTCAGCACCTGTTGCATTTGAGCAGTTACTTGAATAGCTTGAACACGGGAAACAGTACTCAGTTGTTGTTGTTGCTTGGGAGGTTGTTGCTGCTGTTGAGCTGGCAACACCTGCAAATGAGTCACAGTAGGTGCTGGAGGAGTTGGAATCGTCGCTGTAGGAGCAGTACTAACCACCGCCACGGTCGATCCCGATGCAGTAGTAAGTGTCGTATTAAAGTTAATTCGTTGCTGCTGGTGTAACCCTATAGAAATGGGTTGCTGCTGCTGCTGCTGTTGTTGTTGCATGGGCGCTGTCACTCCGATTAGTTTTGTACCACTTGTCGTCTGAAATGGCTGAATACTGCTACTCATTGTGGTTGTTGTTGTCGTCGTGGTCTGACTGGAAGCGGAGCTTCCCACTACAATCATATGTTTGCCACTAGCCACATTGGGTTGGACAATTTGCACAGGATTGTTGTTGGGTTTCTGCGATAATGGGTCCAATTTGGGCATTGGCTTAACCACACTGGCATTCTTAAGATTGGCCAATTCAGCGGCTGTTGATGTTGCTTTAGGTTTACGCACCGGTTTCTTCTTGACCACAGCTCCAGTGGTGCTGGTGGCGGCACCAGCTCCCGTCGTTCCACCAGCTGCAGAATTCTTTGCTCCAACGGGCTCCAACTTTGCTTTACTTTGATCAATTATGGGAGCCACATTGGCCACCTGTTTGGTCACTGTCGTCGTGGTAGTGCTGGTGCTTGTCGTCAGTGTCGTCGTTGCTGTCGTCGTAATGGCCAGTTGTCCATTACTTATCGGCTGTACGGGGTGAACAATCTGCTGCTGCGGTGGTTGAGGCCGCAAAGGAATCGTCAGCGTTGTCGTCGTCGTGCCGGCCGCAGTAGATGTCTGTGGTGTGGGCAGCGGATTAACGTCATTAAAGTGCAATTGGCCGAGTTGTAGGCACTGAGCCAGTTGCTGGGCATTAATGCCCGCTGGAGCTATTAACAGACGTTCGGTGGGTCCAATAGATGCTGCTGTCTGGCCAGCACTCATGGCGGTTATTTGATTCGTCACACTATTTAGGCAAAACAGTTGCTGTGTACTCGGATCAATGGGAGGCAAAGCAATATATCGCTGTTGTCCATTGCTGACAATCGGTGCTGTCTGTGTGGTCTGTGGCACTTGTGCCGTTTGCTGTTGCTGCGGCTGCTGCTGGACAACCACTTGTGATGTCAGCGGTAATTGGGGAAAAGTTAAGGTGGCTTCATTAGCCTTGATGGACATGGCCGGTGCCTTTATGGTGGTGGTGCCCGAAGGATGCACAGTAGTTGACATCCTTCCATTAGCCACTGTAAGCGAACACAAGACAACATTTTCAAATTAATGCTTTTGTTATTACACTACTAAGTGTTAAACTTACCCTTCATTTCAATCTTTGGTGCTGGGCTAACTTTAGGCAACTGCTGCAGGACTGGTTGGGCCTGTATTGTCTGTGGCTGTTGAGGCTGTTGCGGTGGAGATATCGCCTGAACTATTGGCTTATTCGGATCTGCCCGTGTCGGTTCATTGATAATGGTTACATTGGGCAGAGCGCCTTTCAGCAGCGCCTGCAATATCAATTGCGATTGATGATCTTGCGGATTGTTGGGATCATGTCGTAAAATCAATCGTTCGCAATGCTCCGAGACGGCCAAAGTAAGGCTTCCAGTTAGTTGTGGCACCAAAGCAGCTGCCGTGGCTGGTGACCCCACCGATATGGATAAATTTCCTGGCATTCCCGTTAATTGCGGAGGCAACATGGCAGTCGGTGCAGGAGCAGGACCCGAAATCGGAGCTGTCAGTGGTGCGGAAGGCGGTGTTGCTTGGGGAATGGCGACCAATTGCATCTGACGGCCGTCATTGGACAACTTGATGGCTGTAGTTGACGATGGCTCGACACCACCACCACTGCCACCTGCGGATGCAGTTGGTGTTGGCTGGAACACCAACTGTGTAGTCGTCTGTTGTGGCTGAGGCGGATTCGTTGTTGCAATTGGTGTTCCGGGTGTACCGCCCATTACAGTGGCACCCGGTGGCAGGATGGGCATGATTTGAATCTTATTCTCAACGGCACTGCTAATCGGCAGGGTTGGCTGATGATGATTCTGCACTTGGGAAATCTGAATATTTCCTATCTGACTGGGCACTGCGGTTGGGTTATTTGTGGCCAGTCCATGGGCCAGCATCAGAGTGGAACTCGGAGTGGTGCTGGTACTTACTGGAGCTGGTGCTACCGGAGTAGTTAATGTGATGGTATTCACAGTGCCATTCCCAGTGCTAGCTGATATAACGGCTGCGGCGGAGGTGTGGATGTTACTACTATTGATGGTTGTGGTCGTAGTTGGCGTTGCTGGATTAATGCTCATCGCAGTTGGCTGAGTACTAATGGTTTCCGTTTTTTTGGTATTTCTTCTTACGGCGGGTTTTCTACGTGGCTTCACTGCAGCCGTCGTCGATGCAACAGGGACAGGAGGAGCAGCTGCCGCTAAAGCCGTTGGCTGAGGCGTCGGCAGGCTAATGCTTATCGTTGGCGTTCCTCCTGTCGTCTGGAGCGTGCTTGTGGTGGTAATTTTTGCTGCTGCTGCTGCGGCAGCTGCCGCCGCCGCCTGTTGAGCTAAATGTTGTTGAGCCTGTTTCTGTATCTCCTCGGCTGTAGGCAAGCGTGGTGTCGATAGGGTATACGGTGGTAAAGTTGTAGCCGCTCCCACTGTGGAGGTGGAGGATGATGTGGCATTCGCTTCGTTTGGATCAATCTTAATTAGGATATTTGGTATTTCGGTGGCTTCGTTGGGCGGCTGTGTATGCGACGGCTGTGGCGCTGGTATTGTCAATGTAAATGGAAGACCATCGCTGCCGTTTTGGTGCGGTATAGAGATCATGATATTGTTGGAGCTAGAAGCTACTGCTGCGGGCACTGCTGCGGCGTTGACTGGAACTTGGGCAGTCGCTGACGCTGTTACCGTTTCATCTGCTGTGCAACTAGACGCCACCAGACCTGTGCCATCCAGACCGTAATCCTCGTCATCATCGTCGTCGCCGGTGATTCCGCAAAATTTCATCACATCGCCGAGATCAAGTTTGCCATTGCTGGCACGTTGGATATGCGTTGGAGGTGGTGAGGGGGATTTTGCTCGCTGCAGCATCGTGGTTATTGATGTGGGTGTGGGCGTGGCCGATATGGCTATCTTTTGCGGTGTCGCTATGGACGACGACGTCGATATAATTTGAGGTGACTGTATCGTGTTCGTGGAAACTACCTGTGCCGCCGGTGGCTTTTTCTTGCGGGGGGCGTGGCTTCTTTTTTGCTTCAACTGGCGGCGGCGGCGGCTGCTGTTGCTGGGCCTGCTGCACCTGGGATTGCGTCTGCTGCAGCTGATGTTCCAATTGCTGAATCTGTGCCTGTTGCTGCTGTTGTTGCTGCTGCTGCAACTGTATCGTCGCCATGGCAGCTTGTTGTTGATGTTGCTGCTGTTGCAGGACCGGTACCGGCGTGGATTGCCGCAGTGGCTCCGGCGTCACAGCTACCGGAACATGCGCTGGCGATGATTGAGTAAATAACTCCGCTGTGGTTGTACCACCTCCGATTCCAGTGCTTGGAGCCTGTGGCGCTTGAAAGGCAGTGGCAATCTGTTGGATATGGGCTCCATTTAACTGATTCAGATTAATGGTGGCCCCGCCTAAGCTCTGCTGCAGATGAGCCGGCAGCTGGGAGATCGCTGTCAACCCATTCGGCATTTGAATCTGGGCAGCTGCCAGCTGCAGATTCTGCAACTGGGCCGCTACACTCTGCCCCAGGAGCTGGGTATTGATGGTTGCCGTCGTAGCGAACGGCTGAGATCGTGGCGCCTGCGCCTGTGCTAGAGCCGCGTGAAGGCCACTCAACTGGGTGCCCGTCTTGATGGCGTTTTGGAATTGACCGGCCGATGCAGCAGTCTGCTGAATGAGGTTTGCCTGCGAGGACACGAGGAAAGTGGGCGCGGCAGCCAGCTGCATGGTAGCCCCATTTGTGCCTACGATTCGGAGCAGCTGCTGCTGCGCCGGCTGAGAGAGTTGTGCTTGGCCCCGAGGATTCTGAATGACCAGCGAGGGTGTCGCTGTCAATTGCGGTGTGGGTGGGCGCAAGATAAGCTGCACTCCCTGTGGATTTTGTTGAACCAGTACAGGCATTTGGTTCAGCAGCAACTGCTGCGGCTGAGCACTTGTCGCCGGGAGTAAAATCTGTTGTTGCTGTTGGGATGCATTGGTCGCCTGATTGCCGGCGGCATTGGACGTGACATGTTGAGGTGACTGCGAGATTTGCGGTTTAGTTTTGGCCTGCTGCTGTTGTTGAATCGACTGCGTCGTTAGCTCCTGTTGCGGCTTGGGCAGGATCTGTTGTGGCGTTTTGCTTGATTTTGTCGTGGTGGTACCGGTGGTGGATGTGGTGGGCAGTGCAATTGTCGCCGTATTGGTGATAAAACGCTGCTGCTGCTGTTGGTGTTGTTGTGGGTGATGTTGCTGCTGCTGTTGCTGTGCTTGTTGTTGCAATTGAGGCTGCGGGGCAGTGGCTATAATCTGACCTTGGGGTCCCTGAATAAACTGAAACACTTGCTGAGGCTGCTGCGGATGCTGTTGCTGCTGTAATTGTTGGGTTGTGCCGCCCGTTATTGTGAATTGTTGTGGCAACATCTGCACGGTTTGTGGTGGTTGCGGCGTTGGTGGCTTAATAGCTGCTGCTGTTATCGAGCTACTCGGACTTGGTATGGGACTATCTGCTATCAGTGGACTACTGCTCTGATAGTGATGGAACTGCTGCTGTTGCTGTTGGCTCACCAATGTGGTCTGCGCGGCGGCTTTTTTTCGCTTGACCTTTTGGGCTACAAGCCACATTTGCTGTCGCAAACGATGTGGCCGGCCCCCCATAGCCGCCGGCTACTGTCGTTGTCGATATCGAAGTGGGAGCTGCAGCGTTGCTGCTAAAGATTTGATGTGTCAACTGCGGGGGGTGATGAAGTTGCTGTTGCTGCTGCTGTTGCAGCAGCAACTGTTGCTGGCTGTTGTTGTTGGCTCGTTTATTATTACCCTTCTGGAAACATATAGATTCAAATTATTAATATTATTATCATAAATACATTTAGTTGATTGAGTTTACCTTGTTTAGTTGTATATTATTAGAACCCACAAGAGTGGCATTTAGCTCACTGCCAATTGCATTGCCAACTCCCGCACCCGCATTGCCGGCACCTGTTGTTGTAGCTATCAGACCACCACCAGTTGTCACGCCAATAACCGTGGTGGCTGCCGCCGGCGATTGAGAGGGACTTGGCTGAAAGACCACTGTACCAGCATTCGGACTGCCATTGGTGAACTGATGTATAGATTGTCGCCTGCCAGGCGTCGCCGCCTTGCGGTCCTATTTGTTGAAAATATCCAAATTATTGAAATATACTGATCCTGTTTAATGGACAGAACTGCTAATTAAACTTACGTGTTCCTGTGGATTGCTGGTAACGTTCAATTGATTGCCACCGGCTACGAGCACCACATCCTGTGGAAACGGTGAGAGCGAGGGTGATGGTTGCAGACGTGGGCTAGCTGAGATCGATGGTGATGGACTGGGCGTCAGAAACGGACCCGGAGGAGACAATATTCCTATTAAAAATAATAAATAGAAAACATGAAAATATAAATCAAGAAGGACAATGGATTGGCCTGGGGCAAAACGTAAAATCTGTGAAGACTTGTGATGTTTTTCTTTGGTGTCGGAATTATTATGATTATTTAAAGAACAAAGGGATATTAACCCTCTAAAGTAGTTAACAACTTGTTGTACAATTGTTGTTGGAAAAGTAAACATAAATTGCCATTAGACTTGAGAAGAATTCCCTTATTTTCAATTTATAGAGAACTGTTTCAAATAGATGAAGCCAGCATTGGCATTACTATTAAAATTCATAAACTAGAATTTCAAAAATTTCCATCATTGCTTTTACCTTTAATTAAACAAATTCAGTAACTATCGAAGGTACAGTTAGTTAGTAGATGAAATGAAAAACCTCAACAGCAGAAAATTTGAGGGGAATGAAAAACTGAAGCACAAATTGACGCTGACGGCGACGACGACGAAGTTTCAACCGAACGGCGAAGAGACGTAGAAGAGGGGGTGTTGCTGGTCCGTACTTTTGGCTGCTGACATGGATACATGTCGACGACGAGATGATTGTACAGATGGATGGATGTATGGTTCGCTTGCTATGGTTTTGGCCTGCTGCCTGCCTGCTTGATGGCCATTTACTTGAGTGTCTGTGCGCAAAAAATTACACAGACACACACACACACATACACACTTGCAGTGGCAGTGGCGTTGGCGGTAACCGGAAGGATTCAGGAGGGGAAAAGGGAGGCAAAAAGCAAGAGAGCGAAGAGTAGTAGATCACGTTATTTTGCATTTTATGCAGAAGCCAAACGCCAGTTGTCCGCGGCGCGAGATGAATCCTATTTACAAGGCACACAAACAACTGTGCAACTGTGTGTATATACATGCATACACACTCACACACACAAACACAGAAAGATGCACTTCCAACAGTTCTCAGTGCATGTCAAAGTCAGTAGATATTTTGTCGGACGAAAAAAAAAAGGTAGAAAAAAAACGTTGTCTCTTTTTCACTCTTTCTTCCTCACTATCCCAACTTTGGCAACAACTTCTGTAGCCTTTTATGACATTCTTCTCCCCCACATCCATCGTCTCGCTAGTTTTAGTTACCTTTGAAGGCAATTTACCTTTGAATTAAGCCAAATCTAGTTGCAGCACTTGCACTAATGGATCAACTCCTAATTAAAAATGGGTCTCACCTTAACAAAATTGATTATCGAAGAAATTCGAACAAATTTTACTTTGAAGCTAATCTCAGTAAGATCAATAAACAAGACAAATGTGATTTATAAATATTATGAAACTTCATATTTTAAACTAGCAATAAGTAAACTTGTCTTTCATTTGTATATCAGTTGCCATTTCTATTTATTTAATGATATTTGCATATAAGGAGAAGAAATAAAGAGGAGAGAACCAAGCGTCATAATCATGTCGTTTGAGTTAAGAACACTCAAGTTCCCAGCTTTCAGTCGACTCGGTTGTTGTTGTCCTTTCCTCTAGTAAATTTTATGTCAAAGAGAAGAGAGCGAAAAATAATAATATTTATTTATATGCGAACACACACACACACAAATACACATGCGAAAGGGGGTGGAGTGGAAGAGAAACTGTGGGCATAGGACACTCTAGAGACGACAACAGAGCCTCCAACATCGTTGCCGTTGGCTACAAGACAACGGGAAGAGAGAGGTAGAGTGCGGAGTGTTGGCGGGAGAAAAGTGAGCCCCACCTTATGCTTTCGCATATATTTTATGTATCAGTGTATGTGTGTGTGTATGCGTTTGTCTTTGTTGTTTCATTTATTTGGTTGACTGGTATGACCTCAGCTTGGAGTCCCAATCCCTCCCCTCTTCTCGTTTCATCCCGTCGGTTTATGTCGCGTTCTGTTCTGTTCTATTCTACCGTCTGTCTGTCTGACTGGCGCTGCCAGAGAGGACTACTCTGCTAAGTAGAAGTTGTGCTAGAAGCGCCGCCGTTTTGAAGTTTTCATCCTTTGTGTGTGTGTGTTGGCGAAAGGGAGGCAGGGGGATGTGGGTGAGTAGTCAGTCTGGCCTGGCCTGGCCTGGCTGCTGCTGCTCTGTTCATTCTATTGTCACATTTTGCAACAATAGCAGCCGTGCGCGAATCGGACTTTAAAAAGGATCCGAGTAAACGACTAACAACAACTACAATAACAAGGAGTCCTCCTGCTCGCTTGCCTTTCGCATTGGTATATGAACTGTTGATGGTGTTATGGTGATATGTCGGTGCTGCTACGGCCTCCTGACTACATACTTACATTCATATATATATATATGTATATACATACAGCCTCTTAACCACCACCCCAAACCAAACCAAACCAAGTCAACCCACTTTATCCCCTTCTTGCCCAGTCGGTACGCGTTTATAAGTAGAAGCATATATAAAAAATGTTTGTGAAAAAAGAAACAATGCCCAAGCTGCAGGCGGCAGGAGGAACGGGCAAACGGAAGGCACATAAGACAGAGAGCTAGAAGCTTCTGGGCTCCTCGTGGAGCGGATAAAAATGAAATAAAAATCGATAAGTAAAGACACGTTTGTATATGTACATATGTGTGTATAGATGAATGTGATGGTGCCATCTTCTCCTCGCAACATGCATCATGACCAGAGAGTTGAGCTTAAGTGGAAAGTATATGAGGAGAGAGAGAGAGATGTATGAAGAAGACGAACCACGGTGGCAGAAATGATTTTGCTACATGATTGCATGTACACACACTCACACATATGCAAAAGTATGTTTATCTTTAGGGATGTCTGTTTAGTTCTTAATTTTCTGGGAAACGTGCTCAACATCAAATCGAATTACTGACAGTATGCTATACCTTTAATATGTTTTCTGATCTTCTGGCAATGTAAAGGTCTATCTCATTAGGACGAACCGTTAATTAACCAATATGAATACCTACAAATAAGCAACAACAAGATCTGAAACTTGTAGGATACACATGTACATATATGTATATGCCCTAACTATTTTGTTCGACTTGAAGTGTATATGCAATATTCAATTAGTTAAAACCGTTTCCGTTTGCAGGTGGAAAATGCAATTTCAATAATCGACACATGGTCAATTAGAATAATGCCTCTACCTTGCACCACCACCATCAGCTGACGAGAGACCAAAGAAAACCAAAACATACCCCGTCATGGCCACAGTTGCCCCTCTCCATCCACCAATTGCACACTTCGCGCCACTTGAAACAATTACGTTAAACGCAGGTGAATGAAATATTTATTAATCGGTCATAGAGCGAACATGACAGACAGACAAATAGCGTTATATGTCTATATGTATATACATACATACATATGTACATACATGTTTATGTATATGTACATATATCCATCCAATTAATCGATCGAAATGCTAATAGGTATCGCAAACCAAACTATTAAATGCAAACTAATCGACTTACTGGTAAAAATATATTATTTTACAGCTAGAATTCATATCGTACTCTGTGCTAATCCATATTCTTGCACTATTCAAACTAAATCGGATTTTATTGTTTTAACCTCATTAGGTTATATTGCATAAGATATTCCTAAAGTCTTGCAATATATCAAAAATCGGACATTTAGCAAAAGAATTAATCTTAAAAACTCTTAAAATAATGACATAGATTTTATGTAAGTCTAGATCTTAGGGCATTATGTACTTGAGGTCTCTATATATATAACTAAATATTATATTATTTTGTAAATATTCTTGATCTCATGTATTATTATTTAATCATGTGTTTACAAATTCAAATTCAAAAGAATTTACTTGAGACTAAGGTTGTAAATAATTGCCCTGTCTAACTACTTAGTACAAGATTAACTCCCAAGTTCAAATTGAAAAAAAGTTTCCATTTGTGTAATATGTTTGGAGAAGAAAAAGGACCTGTCAACAATTTGAAACTAGTACAGATTGACTTTTTGTCGCTTTGTTTGTGTGTGTTGTGGTTTCGGTGGTTTTACATAAACTAAAATGTGCGGTTTAAATTAAACCACATTTTTGGAATTGGTTTTTGCGACGATGACGGCAAACTCTTTATTCAAATGCAATCAACAGGAATTGGTAAGTATAGAAGTCGAAGGGGAGTGGAAAGCATATGCTGTATGTGTGTAGTGTGTGAGAAAAGTTTTCTTTGTGCTTGGATTTTTTCTTTGCTTTTTTTCGGTCAAAGGTAAAAATGAAACGAAAAATGTATCTATATCTCTATTTGTTTTGCTTTTCCGAATGGTGAGAAGGCGGCAGTCTATAGGTAGATAGGTGGGTGGGTGGTTGACAAGGTTGGGAGGTTCAAGTTGGTAGCTGGCAGGTCACACGAGCGCGCATTTCTTCACAATTTACGTAGTCATCGTTGTCGATATGTTGGTGTTAGTGTGTGTGTGTATCTCACTCTATATTGATGTATCTGTATGTGTAGTATGGCCCAAAGACGTGCGCTTTACACTTCTGCGCCCCAAAACGAGCCACAGCTACAAACAACAACAACAACAGTGGCCAAACATCATTTTGCACGCGTGCTCTTTTAGTGCTATTCTGTAAGGGGGCCACAACACACAGAGCATTCGGTATATATATGTATATATTCGTGAGGGTGGAGGGGTTTGGGGACTGTGGGTGGTTAGAGGGCGCCTTGAGAGGCATCTTTTAGATACTCACTAAATATTTGCGGATAAATGGTGAAAATTTTGACTGCTTTTTATACACTTTTCTACAAGAGAAATTAAATGAATTTTTATTCAGTCGTCGCACTTGAACTCTGTTGTGGCTCATTAACACAAGAGAGAGATACACGGAAAAAGGACGATATCCAAATTAAGTTATTGAACTTTTGATTATGATTGCCTTCACACAATCAATTTCAAAACACTAAAGCACACACTCACACTCAAACACACCGAACGCACCGAGGAGCACCGTAGTAGTTGATTAATTTTTATTTACTGTCGATGATAAAAACGTTGTGTGCGTGGCGGCGGCAAGGACCGACAAACAGGACACGAAATTCATTGCGACCCCGGCACGTACATACGTAAGACTAGTCGTCGCGCCTCGAATTGCACTCAACATTTTTATATCCCCAACAAATACACATATATATGTATGTATGTACATATAGATACTCGTATTCCTCCAACCAACTCGGCGATGTTCGCGTTTCTTGTTCTCGTTCTCAGTCTCATTCTCGTCCTGCTTCGCCCGCCAAGAATGGAACGAAAACAACAGAGCGCGCGGCGTTGGTGGCAAAAAATAATGCGAGAGCAGCGAGCGCCAGAAAAAAATAGAGTGAGAGAGAGAAAGAGGGCAAACAACGAAACGAAACATCAAGAAAAAATCGAAACCAAGTGGCAAGACAGAAACAGGCTTAGGAGACGTGTGTGGTACACCAAACACGTAAAATCACTTAGTCCGAAGCCAGAGAGAGGGAGAGTAAGAAAGGACATTCGTCCAGTGTTGCCACATAGGTATAAGTATGACTACATTGATAATGATAAAAATGGCCAATTATTCAGCATAACAGGTGGTGGGTGGATGCTAGATAACCACTTATGGGCTAATTAAAAAGGCTAATCTATCAAATTGTCCCAAGAAATATTATCTGACATTAAGATTTAACATACGCGAGGCATAATGTTATTATTAATATTCATCCCAACACAGAACATACATACATACATATGTTTACATGTGATTTCACTAGTTAAGCATAAAGAATTAATACTTCTTTTTCCTAAGTTAATAAATTTGCTAATTTAATTTCAAAAATTACTATTCTAGCAATTCTTGGTAATTTTAAACGATATATGTAAGTATTTATTAATTCATGAACCTTGAAACGCCATCTGACGGTGATAATTGACATTTTTTAAGGTTGCCAACAGAAAAAAAAAATACATAAATGCCTTACTAAATATAACATAAAAAAATACAAAAACTGTCAACCAAAACACGTGAAATATAGCTAGATAAGAGAGTAAAAACTCTCTCTCCCTTGCGCTCTCCAAACAGAGAGAATGAGAGAAAGACTCTCGTATTCATGTGCGCATCCACCACCACAAAGTATCCCCATTTTCTTCCTCTTTTTCTCCATCTTCTACTACTACTACTACTAAAATAATAATAATAATAAAAGCAACAAAAACAACCCTCGAAAATTTGTATACAGAAATAATAATAACAACACCAATATGAACACAAGACAAAGGCAACTGACAAATCAAAATATGGATATGGATTATTATTCCACACAAAAGAAAATCCGTAAAACGAGAACGAAAAACAAAAATGGGGCACACACACTCATACACAACACACACACAAGTAGCAGACATGGCTAAGCAGCAGCAAGACAATGAGATATTTATGAGAGGAAGAGATGCCAATATGAAGAAGAGAGATAAAAAGAGAGTACAAGCTAAATGAAGTTGCTGCCTGCTGCTAAAAGCAATTTGCATTCTGTAAACACTTTCAAAGAAAACCTGTTACTAATGGGCACCTGCTCCCTCCCTTCCCCGCCACAATATTCTCCTTTCTCATCGCATAAAATCGCACCTTTGGTGTCTTCTTTATTTCACACTTGATTTGAGTCTCATTTGAAGTATAAAAAAACAAAAGATTATTTCTGATTGAATGTTCTTCCATATGCAGAGTAAATATTCCAACGCCATTCAATCAAAATGCAATTAACACACTCACGTGTGTGTGTGTGAGCCCACTAATACATATGCACAAGATACAAGATAAACTATCTCAATAAAGTCAATAAAAACAACACAGCATGAAAACCTAAATAAAAGTATTCTCCCATCACACACACACACACATATAAACACATACAAGCGCACCTTGATTACAGTTGTTGTTGTTGTTGTGGTTGCTCTGTTAAATGGAGATAAAGATATGTGTATTTGGTATACAAGCAGATATGTGTATCTTGTAGATACGTTTAAGAGTATCAAAAGAGACAACAAAATATGTTAGTTGTTGTTGTTCTGCTGTTGCTGTGATGATGATGACGGTGCAGTCAAAGTGTTACATGTCAGACAAGACATAGAAACAGAGAGGGAGAGAGAGAGAGAGAATGGCATTCAAAGTTATGACACAACTGTTCATTGTGGAACAGTAGCACAACTGAGAGGATGCGAATTCGATTTGCTTGATAATAATTTAATATCGATGCGTATACGTAATATATTAAAACTTAAGGTTGATTAGATTCCTGTTCGCACAGGTAGAAAGAAAACTTCAAGTGTAAAGACTACGTACATCCTTTTTGCATAAATGTTAAACAAAATCATACTCACTAAGAGTGGGGGAAATGGACTGATCTCGACTGATCTGGACTAATATCCAGACGAAGTTTTCTAAAATGGATTTACCTTTCTTCTGAGTATTTAGACATTAAAATTATCAGTAAATACTTAGCAACAGCAGATGGACTGTAAATGAAACCTTTTCTTACAAAGGACAATCCAATCCAACCAGGACATTGCCTCATCCCAAAAGAAAAGAGATTTATGCTAATTTAGTTTAACTTATAAGAATTGTTATGCAATTGAGATTTCCTGTTTAAGTGCAATTAAAAATTAACTTGAAATCAAATTGTAAAGATTGACAGCATTAGGATGAGAGGGTTTGTCTGACCATAGAAACTGCATTCACGCACAAGTCCATTTGTAGAGGCACATATGTTTCTACATAAAAGGGCCACCGAGTCGTCGTCGTCATCGTCGTTATACAGTTCCAGTTTTTACTAAACTGGCGGAGCAATCCATTTGTCGACTAATTGACATACATCAGAACCCAGTGAAGTGTGTGTGTGTGTGTGTGTGTGTGTGTGTATGTGCTTAAAACGCAATGAGAAATTATATTTTTAGCTTGTGACTGGAACTGAAACTGGGACTGGCCTGGTCTGGCTCGATCTCCCCCGTCTGGCTGTCTGGCAAAACGACAACGAATCAAAACGTGAACACTTTATTAAAGTGGATTGTAAAAAGAGGGGGATAGAGGCAAACAACAAATCGGCAGCCTGGGTTGGATAGCATTCAAATCAAAAAAAACTCTTATAAGAAAAGTAACAGTGAACACTCGTTACAGCCGATTGTTTGTTCCATTTAACAACTATTTATAGATATTGCTAGATGATGTACTTTGAATTTCAGTGAGCCGCATATCCGATCACTATTACTTGACTTTCCTTCATAAGTGTTGTCATATGTCAGCGTATAGGATGTCAGGAGGACAGGAACACTGTGCAACAAATTTGAAGAGAAAAACTAAATGTGTAGATATTTTTGTTGCCGTCATGACTTGAATTGATGTTCCTTAAAAATGAAACATTGGAAGGAATTGAAATCTGTGAATCTCTACGATTTGACTATACTAGATCATGGCTATAAAAAATGTGTTGCCATTAAACTAAAAAAGATATAAACTGTTGGATAGTGTAATTAGTCGTCTCTTGAGTGACAACAGTGGGGTGCCCGACTCCCATTTCCCACACTTCTTTAAAGTATGCTTGCAATGTCGTCTTCTTCTTGATTTATCCCACTCAGTGGGGATAAGCGGAGGTATGTTTCTATGTACAATTGCATATTCCCACCTCTCCCCAACCTCTCACCTCTCTCTCTCTCTGAGACTCCTTTGCATCCCCTCCACTCGAACTACTGTTCGTCTGTTGCCGTCTGCAGCTGTCTGCATTAATTAATTCTCTGGATGCATATACACACACAGAGAGAGAAGAGTCCTTTTCCATCTAAATGGATAGACATTGCATTTGGTTTGTGTATGAGTGCATTGGTTGTGTAATACCATCGACATATACATATACATATGTATATGTGTTTGTATATATGTATGTATGTTTAAATATGGTATATCAAATTGAAGTATAGCTATAGCTATACAAACAAATGCGTAACAAATATTTCCGCATTGACATTTATTTATGGGAGGAGGAAGGGGAAAAAGCTGTCTTTTGTATACAGCTGTATATGTTTATACATATTTATCTATTTGCTTTGATCTTTGTGAGGCATTATAATGCTATGGATGGCTATGGCTTTGTGCTAAATTAAAGTTATTTCATCAAAGTTAATTTGATTAAAATTTTGCATTATTTTCGTTTAATGATTTTCAATTTCCATTATAACAAATTTTTTATAGTATTCCGCATAAAAAATAAAAAAGGCAGTCATTTCCAATGATGGGAGTATCCAGTCTCTGGTTCTGACCTGGACAATTTATGTTTTTGTATTTTCTTTGTTCGTAATTAATTTTTTTTTTTTTTTCATAAAATCGTTAATTTCTTTTTTATTAATTGCTAAATGAGTGGTCAGGCACAGGTATTAACATATAATTTTTTACTATATTCGCAATATACATTTATGAAAAAGTATCCATTTTTGAAAAATGTTTAAAAATCCTCTAGTCGTCTTTAGTCCATTGGGACTAAAGGTTTAGATTTTGAAGTTCTATATATTTCTGAATTTCATTTAAATGATTTACACCGTGTCATTTAAATGCACATAGACAGTTAAGCATTGGAGTGCCCTTTTTGACTTCTTCTCCCCAACCTCCTACTCGTCTGTTACTCGACTACTAAATACAGAATTTGACACTTAAGAGACAACAAAATAAACGACGAATTGTCATAAAAGGTGGGTGGCATTTTATGTATGAGTGTGTGTGTGTGAGTGTATGTAATTGTAATGTTTGGTGAGAACATTTCTGTGTTGGTTTTGATTATGTTGATTACAAGAAAATGTTAAATGTTGATGTTGTTGTCGTTGTTGTTATTGTTCGTTTCTTTTTGTCGGTTACTTGGCTTGTCAAATGTTGCTTTGCCGCGCACTTGACATTAGCAAAGTCATAATAAAAATTTCCCGCGAGAGTCACGCACACACAAATGTATATATATATATGTATGTATACAAAATATATATACATATATGCAGGCGTAGCAGTTTAGAGTGGAGCTTTAACAAATTGCAAAGCAACAACAACAAACTGTCTGCTAAACCACTTCACAGGCATATGTACATAAATATGTATGTACATACACAGAAACACAGCGAGACAGACACACAGGCAGAGTCCACAAAACGGTAAAATTGTCATTTGTGTACAAAACGGCGAGTACTCCCGCCGCTCTTACTCACAAACACACACTAACTCATGGGTAAGGTGTAACCCAGCCAGGCCTACAAGGGGGAGAGTAACTCGCATCAAAAATAAAACCTACGTATGGTTTGCCGCACGTGAAAGTCAACGAACTGGAACACACCGACCGAAACCCCCTGCACAGGCCCTCTCTCCGTTGCATTCATTCATCCTTCACCTGACACTGGCCCGCAACTCTGCACAAACTCTTCTTGCCGGTCTAAAAAAACAGAGAGAAAAAAAGGGCCAAAACCGTTGGTGGTTCAATGAGTGCACCAACAGGTCCACCAGTACAGGGTTCTCCTCAGTTATCCAGCAGTCCAGCGACCATTTGCCATTAATTTGTTATTGTTGTGTGCTAGGTAAAAACCAAAAGTCCAACCATGTAGGATCAATTTCTCAATTGAGCATAGAATGAAATAAAAACATAAATAAATAAAAGGCATAAAGAGCCTAGTCGATGTGTGTGTGAGTATGTACATATACATACAACATATGTATGTATATGGCCAATTGATTTTTTGTGTTTCTTTACCATCGACTCTTGTGGTGGTCCCTGAGCTGTAACTAATGGTGGCGGTATAATGGGTAGGATTGCTTGCCTTCGCATTGAAATCAGAATCGTCGATTGGATTGGGAGTTTTATGCCCCTTGCGGTGAATTTTTTATTATCGTCAAGGATTTTGACTTTTTTGGGGTTATAAAAATTTAACAAGAGTAATTTGCTCATAAGAATACCAATAAATGTTAAAAGTGGTTAAATCAAAGTAGATCGTGTATTTCAAAGGATGTTCAAGGAGTGAAAGGCACAATAAATCGTAAGAAGTGTGTGATTTTTTAATGTTTTCAATTGTTGTCCTTAATTTGTTTATACCGTGCTGGATTTTAATCAAATAATGCATACATATACATATATATGTAAGTACCAGTATCTATCTTTCACTTCGCTAAACTTTCACTAAACTCTTATTCATTTCATTTCAATGACGTTTTTGGTTTTTAAAGTGTAAAATTTTGCTGGTATGTGCATTTTATGTGCACTACGTGTCCTGAAAGGACAACGAATCGATTCAAATGGGAATGGGAAATCTACGTGTCTAATAATATAACAAATGGACACCAATCTCAACTGACAGCAGTAGTCTTTTTTTGCAACCCTTTTATATTTTTATATTTCGCTTTCCTTTTTTTCTCTTTTTAAGGTTCTACATTCATTTCATTTACTCAATTTCATTTCATGAATTACATTCAGAATGTACTTGAAACATCAAAGGCAGATACACAAACAAATAAAAGGGATGGGCGGGCGTACGAGGATTAAAAAATATACGAGTTCATGGTTGCGAGAAAGGTCAAAAAGGGGTGACGATCTTTTAAGAATCAAAAATTTTGAAACATTGTGAATTTCATGAGATGTTTAATAATTTGTATGATATTTACTTGATAGCCTTAAGTATGTCCCCTTCTCTAGAGTCCTTCTAACTTACTACGCCCACGATCTGTGTGGTTGTCACTTTGCTAAACATGTCAGGCATGTAATTAGATTGTCACACAGTGCAAAGTAGTCGCAGTTGGTCGGTCGTTGATTGTCATTTCATTTGGATGACCATTATGTTTGCTTCACCGAATCTTTATTTGCAATTGAAATAGATACCTGAATGTCAGGTGTCAAGTTTTAATGTATATAGAACAGTAACCACCGATATTATATGACGGATTGATAGAGTAAATAAATGAAGGAAAAAGAAAACGGGCAGAACAGTCGTTTGATCTGGTAATTCGAAACGAACCTTTTTCGCAAAAAGGATATTAATTAAATGCACAGCAAACAATTTGAATTCCCGGGAATACACCGACAATTTTCTTGTGTCACCGTCGCCGCCGTCGAGTCAATGTGTCATCTCGTCAGTTTTGGTGGTTGCACAACTCGACGTATACGCAACATCAGGCAGGCATGTGACCGCAAACAACAGGAACAAAAGGATGCCTGCTAGGCAACAACAAAGGACATTATTATTATATGGCATTTGTGTAAAATGCAATGCCGACAGGACACATAGACCCATGGAAACAGGAAAACACGCACATTCAGCCACACACTCTCACAAACGCACACACACACACAGGAACATTTACATGAATTGACGCAGACTGACACAAACACACATAAACTTTATACTTATTAAGCCAAGTTCCTATATAAAATATTTTTAAATGGATACATACACAAACATATGCATGTATGTATGTACATAAATTCAATTAAAACATCTAATTGTAAAATATATTCATTTTATTAGAGGCCCACTAATGTTAGTTAAAACTCCCTTATTGGAAAATTACTTTATAAACATCTCATTAAAAAATAACTTAAGATTAGTCAACTAAAATGATTTCTGATATTTTAATAGCCAATTTCTTTGAATGGATGCAAAGTTCACAGTAGAAGTGTAATTTTTGTAGAAAAGGAAGCAAAACTAATGTTCCTGCCTACAGATGGCAGGAAGGTCAAATGCTAGGAACTAGCACACAAAACGTTAGCCAAAATGTTCTCTATTGATCTCTCAGCCCCGTTTTAGTATGTCTTGCCAATGCCAACGGCAACAAACTGCTGCGGCAGCTGTTTGCAACATTTTATGCAAATAATTTATTTGTTTATACACGTCTGTCTATGTATATGTTTGTATCGATTTACATTGAATTGTTTGGAGCTAAACACTGCAAACTTAATTAAAAAAAATAAATAAAAAAAACAACAGTAATAATATGCTGTTAATTGATAAGACAACAAATACATACAGCAAATTTGTTTATATTTATTTAGGGTTAACAACAATGAAATTGGATAGATGTGGGGGAGAACTGAGAAACTGAGTGTGATAATATACTTAATGAAATAGAAACCATTGCCAAAAATCGATATATTCAAAAGTTAAAGAAAATATGGAAATATGTCTCTGGTATTGCCCCTAATTATTTTTCTACTGTTGCTGTGTAGTGTTCATGTTCGGTGCTCTATGCCATTTCATGCAACCAATCGATCCCATTTGATTACTAACAATAAGATACTATAGCCAGCTGTAACCTAAATCTATTTGCAGATTCTTTTTCTGTTTTTATTAGCTCATTAAAACGATTATGTATTTTTTTTTTTTTTTTGTTGAGTGTCACAAACATTTTAGCTTATTCCATACACATACACTATTTGCCTTTGTGAAATTGTTGTTAAGCACAGCAATTAATTTTGTATTGTTGCCTCAGGCCTTTTCTTCAATGGGTCAGGTGGGTGGTAAAGAAAAACAAATACAAAAAACGAATAAAACAAAATATTGCTGACAGTCATAAACAAATTTTTTTGTTTTAGTTGGCCTAATAAAAGGCTGCCAGCAAGCAGAAAAAAAAACCAACAAACTTTTAAGCAAAATATTAATAAATTTCGATGCGGTTCATTCATGCCGCTGGTGGCCTTTGTAATTCTCTTGTACGTGTCATAAACTGAATAATTGCTTTTTTCTTCATGTAGATTTCAATATCCGTTGCTCAATAAACTAAAATAAGAAAATAATATTCATTTTAAAACATGCTTATGACGTTTATTTAATTGATTTCAATTTACTTTAAGAGAAAAGACGGACTGACCGACTGACGAACTGTTGTTGCCACCTCCGATTTTCCTCAATCATCATTCCGCCCCATCATTTAAGAGTGAGTTCATTGCCATCATCAAACATGCAAAACAGTCATTTTACTCTCACAAACACACACACACATTAAAGAGAAACATATCCAAGTGGCAAATAATTTGACTTGAGCCACAATGAAACAACAATTTGGCCAAAATCAACACAATGGGGTTACTCGAAATTGTATTCTAACAAAAATACAAGATGGCGAGTTAAAAAAAAAATAATAATAATAACAATTGCGTTTCATTTAATGTAGAGTTAGATTTGTTAATTTATAAATTTTAGACAATAGACAATAGAATTTGTCATTTTTAACAGAACATTGACAACAAGATGAAAATATTTCTACCAGAAGTATTCTTTTTATGCAACAAACCGGAAATTTCGTTACTTTTATTACAAAAATGAGGCGTCAATAGACTTTATTTATGTGTTTTCATACTTTTTTTTAGATGATATAGTCAGCTTATTGATTGCCATTTTACAAGTGTTTCTCGTATTGTTTTTATGGGGCAGATTTTACGAGACGAGACAGCAATGTGTAACTGTTTTATTTTTGTGCCTTCTATTACTATTATTATTATTCTTATTATTACTATTAGCGGGTTAATCATTTAGTTAACCCACAAATGTCAAAGCAAATGTTAATAACGTAAGCAATGGGAGTACATACTAAAATGTATACTATAAGTACCTAAAGTAATTTCACAGAGCAAGTCGGTCCCTGCCTAAGCTATACCCCCCTCTCTCTCTCTCTCTGTCTTTCTTTGCTCCTCGCACCTTATACAATATTTTCATTTTATGGCTGTTTGTTGTTGTTGTTTTTGGGTTCTGCTTCGCTGACCAACACAGAACAACTTAGAGCATAGGTGGGAAACGGTGGAACGAGAACATGTGGAACGAGGAGTAGTAGTGGAGGAGCTCTGGAAAGTTAGTCGGTTAGACTGTTGGTTCGCCCAGTTGGTTGCGCTTTGATTGCTTTGTGTCGTCGTTCTCTGGGGCCAAAAATGGCCAAGTTGAGTGACTGCGGCAGCCAGTTCTACATACATACATATATATATATATATGTAGGTGGCTAGATGTATGGGTGTGTGTGTGTGTTCTGATGATGCCTCAAAAGCTTTATGTCGGAAATTAGTTTTAATCCACTTCCTCTCTTTCTCTTTCTCTCTCTTCCCCAGCTTTTGACAGGCAGGTCGCATCTTGGATTTTTATGAAGCAAATTTTATGCTTTATCGTGTATTTGAAGGGCCTTTAACTTACTGCGATGCCGTAATAAATAAATAAATAGAAACTCGTCTATGTATCTACAGAACTCCGGTGGCCAAGTTGTCAATTAGCCTGTCACGTGCGCAGCGACACTAAAAATCTCTTTGGCGTTTCGGCTTGAAAATTATCTTGAGAGTCGCTTCCCCATTTCTATACGTGCGCTACGCATTCCATTCCATTCCATCGTTTCCATCTTTGACCGTAATAACCCGACCATGGCCCGCCCTTCCCACCGCCTTCTATTCAACGGCTCTTTTTTTAATGGTTTATTTTTTCTTTTCTAAATAAGGTTTATTACCTTTATAAACGTTGAGAAGTGTTACTGGTAACGAGGTCATTTAACCTCGATTCAAGATTTGTGTCCAGAAATTAAAATCATTTTGAGTAATTCAGTGTTATATTTACCTGAAACAAAAAGAAAAAACGAAAGATTAATTTAAATATTTAAATTCCATTTGCAATAATAAACAAATAAAAAAAATCAAGCAATATCAGATTTCCATAATTAAATTTAACAAATTAAAGTGGTAAGTCGTTTTTTGAAATGGCCCCCACAACAGATAAAACTGTAGACTATAAATTCCTTGTTCGGAAATGTTTTGATTTGTATGTAGATTAAAGTGTTCGGGAATTTTTTTCTCAAAAAGAACAAGCTGCATCATTTTTTATGGTACTCTTAGGACTGCAAAAGTTAATTGAATTCTTTTTATTAGTTACCATTAAAAGGAGAAGGCAGGTTTGATTGACTTTTCAACCACCATCGTAATAAATCATAAATGGAGTGTCTATTAAAATGTTAGCTGCTTCAAAAGTGAAGAAAATTATCTTTTTAGTTGAAGTGATGGTCGGTTAGTTTGGACAATTTGGACTACAGTGATGAAAAACGAGCTAAAAACAAGAGTGGCCACGGAGAGAAAGAGAGTGGGAGGAAGGCACACACACACATACCGACATATAGACGACAAGACAAGTTCAAACAAACCTGTGAAGGTGGTCCAGTATTAAAAAAAAGGTTACTTCAGTTTCACTCTCTTCGTCTGTTTCTCTTCGCCTCTTTATCTCTCTCTTTCTCTGTCTCTCTCTTTATCGTTCTGTCTCTCCTACTAGCTTGGTATCTCTGTTCTTCTTTTACTCTGTCTGACCCAAACACAATGAGAGTCTAAATGACAGATACACACATATTCACTCAGGGCTATTATGGTACAGGTAAAGAAGAAGAACACACAACAACAACCAACCGGGGAATGGACAATGGAAATAACTTTCAGGTGTAACTCCGTTTGTGTGTGTATGTGTGTGCATTTGTGTGTTCTTCGTTTGTATGGGAAACAAGAGGCAGATGCATAATAACAAGAACAAAAGCAACGCGACTAATGTGAGAAGGAAATGTTTGAGAAAATTGAGATTTGAACAGTCAAGACAAACGAACGAATGAAAATGATTGAACACCAGGGTTGCCAGAACTGTGTTTCTTAATATTATATTTTAACGATGAACAAGACACAATTTTAATAAACTTTTACAGGATATTGTTGATAACCTTATAACTTTAAAGAAATATTACCATTTATTTTGTTTGAGTTTTTTTTTTACAGCTCTCAGAAGATTAACACATTAAATGGCCAAAATCTACTAGCTTAACTGTCATTTGTGTTTATAAAAATATTAAGTGGACAAAGGTATCAACTCCAAAGGTAAATAATAATAACGAAAAGAGGAACTGACGATGATAATTATGGCCCTCTTATGATGTAAAAAGAATACAATGGAACTGCAAAAACTGAATGCAGCTGTCATGATGGATTGTGTGTGTGTGTGTTGCAGTGTATCTGTTAGATACATTTTCACAACAGGTAATAGGTTGTGCTGGCAAATGCCTGAAAATTGGCCAAGTCAAAGGAGGGCTAAGTGCCGGGATCAATTTTGGTTTTTCATCTCATTTCGTCTCTCTCTTTTTTAAGGCGATGAATGCAGTTGAACTACCAGTAAGTAACAGAAAACCATGTATGTATGTATGTGTAGTACCTTCCCCCTCGTTTACTCTCTATGTCGCTGTGTTGGCTGGCTTTAGCATTCTCTTTGTCAATAAGCTTCTTTTCGCTTTTTGTGAATTTTCGTTCTTTTTTTGTTTTTTGGTTCTCATTGTGCTCCTCTTGTTCTTGCTTAGAGACTGGCAACAAAAAGCAGCAGCAGTAGCATCAACAGACGAGGGCTTTGCTTGATAGTATGGCCATCAGGTATTGTTTAGATCATTTATATCCACACATACATATGTATGTAAAGCCGTAAGTAGAAGAAGCAGCAGATAGCCAGCCATCCATGGCAGATGGTTTTGTTCTTTTCTTACCTCAACCTTCGCCCTCATCGTAGGTCCTGTTACTACTTAGTAACCGGGGGAGTCCCCGCTCTTGCGTTGTCTGTCAGTCAGTTAGGAATTGTGTGTTCCCTCTCATTTTGCCATTTCTTGTAATCATTATTGACCATTACATGGTCTCGTATGTTTGGTTAAATATATGTACATACACACACACAGTTTCGAATAAAGCTTTTGTTGGATCAATTTAAATATTCCTTCTTCTATTTTAAAATAAATTTTTTTAAAAGACTATATAAATTATTTTTTACACCAACTATATACTAAGATATACACATCAGTAAACATTTCTGTTTTACTTTTAATCACCATTCCGATATACATATGTCTGTATACCTTCCAACTCTTCCCATTGCCCGGTACGCACGTAAATCAATGTGGTTAGTTAACCTCAAAGATTAATCGATAAATCGGTTTTATGCATGAATGCGGCGGTCATTCAACAAGTAATTCATTCCTCATCTTTCACTTTTGAATAGCTGGGAGAGTAAATGCAACAACAAAAGGAGACTCGATAAAAAAACAAAAGCTCTGTCTCAATGTAAAGTTTCAAAGTCAAAGTCTTGATACATTTGCTAAAAGTTTAACTTTTCGCAAAAAATTGGGTCAACAAACTTGGCTAGGGCCTAAACAGCTGCAGAAACACCGGCATTTTTTAGTCAGAAAAGTTTTAACAAACTAACAACGCTTAGAAGATTGTGTTAGGCTATACTTTTAATTGATAAACTTCATAAATTTAAATCTCATGATCCTTATTGTAATAATTTCGCTTTTTTTCCAAAAGCCAAAATGAGAAAGAGTACGCAAAACTTGCAGTAACCATGAAACCAACGACACTTGTATAAATATTTATCATATGAATTTTTAATAAAGTTTCCAAAATGAAAAAGAAAAATCCAGAGCAAAAGGGAGAGGGAATGGGGCAGAGTCAAGTCGAAAGCCCGAGGCAAAGAATTGCCAAGCGTAGCAGAAGTCAAAAACAAACTTTCAAATTTAACGAATATTGTTTTATTCCAAACAACTGGCGGCAGACATTTTATGCATGATATATATACAAGCATATGTACATATATATGTATGTATATTCATACGGGATATATACATACATATACATATCTACAGAAAGAAACTGTGATGAGAGTTCAAGTCTTTACACATAGAACAAACCATCCATCCCATTAGCTACTCGATATTCGTTACTCTCGTGCTGAAAAGGTTTTTAATGCTCATATGAATGTCAAGTGCCATTGTCAAAGTCTAGTCTACACTTGACTGATTTTTGGCCCAAAAAAGGGGGCGTGGGCGGGTGATGGGGGCCAGAGATGGGTGGGGTGGCTGAACACAAAACGGAATCATTCGACTGTAATAAGATGCTTTTGAAAGCTCGACAGGCGGTAAAATTTGTTAATAATGCAAATACTCACAGACACGAACATACAAACACACACTAACACAACATTGTAAAGGAAATGCATGTTCTATTGTGCAAACATTCTGTCGAATTAGGAAACACGCTGAGTAAATAGCAAATACATTTACATACATACATATGTATGTATAAATAACCAAGTGTTGTTTATGAAAACCAGGATTAAAAATCTCAAAGATAGCAATTACAAAGGGTCTTAAAACAATGAACGGTATTTCATTAGCGACATGGAGATTATTTCATCTTATTCCAATTAATATTTTGGCATTTAAATGTAGAAGCTTTTGCTAAGATTTTTGCTTCGAAAACGCTGAAATAGAATTGATAAAATATCTTGTAGATTGTCAATTTTATTATTAGAAAGGCCTTAAAGGAATTTACAAATATTGTATTTGAATCATATGAATAATAAATAATTAACTTAAAAGCAAGAAAACTTTTTTTTTAATGTAAAATATTGCCAGACTGTATACAAAAATTAATTACGAACGCCCACGCACTCACACACACTTATACAGAGATATATATTTATGTATATATACAGCATCCAGTTATAGGCTAAAAGGAGTCGAGAGTTGAGAGTTTGCGCGGCAACCAAAAAACCTGTACACAAATTATCTATAATAAAAATGCAAAACTTTCCATACATGAGTATGAGAGTATAAATGTGTGTGTGTGTGTGCGTATTGAGAGAAAAAAAGGGTTGAAGTTGGCAAAAACAAAAAACCAAAAAACAGAAGCGACATGTCGAAAATCAAAAACTCTGACTCTCCTGAGAGCCAAACACAGCAGCAGCAGCCGGAACAAATGACAGATGAAACGACGTCGCGTCGTAGCTAAGGACGAGGAACGAGAGAAGGAACGAAGGTAAAAACGAATAGGAGAAGAACAGTTTACATTTCGGTATGCAGCCTGCTTATAAAAATTGCTCATTGTTCGTTGGATTCAGATCAAACCGGAATAACCCCTAATGAAAACAGCAACAGCAATAGCAATAGCTAAGGGAGCAACTGTTACCAAATCGATTAAATGTTATATGGTGAGACACACACACACACAAAGACAACAACCACGGAAAGCGAGAGAGATAGAATGAGACAGATATACATATATATGAATGTAACCACATCCGTTGCCGCCATATTAGACATACGGGCGGCAAAAATAATTTATGCCCATTGCAAAGTGGGGTCAGACTAGACAGCAAAGGGAAATAGATCGATTAGACAACAACTATGAAGAAGTGTTTTAATAATTCCAAAAGGAGAATTAAAATCCTAGCTATTGACATTTAACATATTTTTTATACAAATTTCATTGCCTACTTTTAAGATGATGCAAAGCAAAATTTTAATTTCCTTTGCTTCTCCAACAACGACAACAGTTTCCTTAGAGCACGACAACCCACGTCGTGAAGTCTCGCGAGATATCGCCGTAGTCTCGTCATCGTAGCCAACTCGACTCGCTCGCTATGTTTTCAGCATTTTTTTAATAGATAGATACACATCTCAGCCGACAATTAACCCCCCATCCTATACACTCCACCAAGCATCCCCCACGACTGCTAGTTGCAACAGCTTTTTAACCACAAAGCGAATTTTAAAGAAAACCCCGTCAGACCGCCAACCCCACCATCTTTTGACTTTCCTTGTTTCCTGCCACAAAAAAAGACCTTTTCTTGTCCTAAATGAGAAAACTTTCTCGTCTTCTCATTCAAAATCAAAGCAATTTCATTAGAGGCAAAAACAAAAGCAGGAGAACAACAACAAAGATTAAGAGAGAATGAGAGAGACAGAAAGAGCGAGAGAGAGAGAGGTTAATAGACCGATGCGTTGCTTTAGTAACTTTTCCAACTTTTTGCCCTTTTGTATACACAAGATTAATGATGTCCTCTTCCTATTCAAATATATTTCTCAGGGACTTTCGTGTGCTAACCTAAGAAATTGCCTTATGATCCAGACTACATTTCTATTATAAATCATTATACACACACCACATAAGAAACGCAAACAAAAAATGAGAAAAAAAGATTTTGGTTTTTTTTTTTTTAGAAAAAACAACGCCTAATTAGGCGCAACAATGCATGGATGATAAGCCCTAAAAGATTTGTGCGTGGGCATGTACATATGTATTTGTGTATTTTGTATATACATACACATAAGTGAGAGAGAGAGGGAGAGAGAAAAAGTACACGAGAGAGCAAGCATATGGTCACTTACAAGAGAGAAAAGGGAATAAAAAAAGAGATGGTAAGGTGGCCAGGTCAATTTAGAGAACTTTACTCTCTTTCTCATACAGACGAGGCATTCAATTGATAAGCAAATAGTCTTAACACCCGCTATTCGTTTATAATAATTAATGAAATCCATTAAATTGATTTATTTACGACAATACTAAAATGTATTTATTTAATATTTTATTGTGTTTTATTAAGAAATTCAAGATTTTTTTTAACATTTTAATTTGTTGTTTTATTCACAATCTGGAACATTTCTGCTTTATATCTTATCAATTTCTAGATTTCTTAGTCGTTTAGCATATTTCCCCATTGCCTTATTTTTCTGCTTTTCATTAAAACCTATCAATTACCAGCAAACTAAACTTATCTTAGATTTGTACTTAAAATGTAAACGAAACATTATCTTATCTTATTTGTATATAGTATGCAAATAAAATGTTTAATTATTTATACTCATGAACATTGTGGAACAATGGTCTAACTTTGTTGTTGTCTCTATCCGACTAAGTTTTAAATTTTTTAAATTGCCAACAATAACAACACAAATAGATACATTTTTTGTGGCTATTGGTATGGAAAATCGATTTGACATTAAAAATTTATACTTAATGACACTTTGTCACGCGTTTTAGCTTTTACTATTTTTCTCCACCCACACAATAACAAAAGAGCAAATACTAGAAAATAAGTACTATAAAATTAACAACAATGGCAATATTTGGATATATGCATATTTAAGTAAAATATCATCATTCAATTGCATTTAAGAACATTATTTGTTTACTAATTCAGGTTTTTCTTTTTTTATTAGAAATAGAATACTGATTGATATAGCAAACGGATTTGGGCTAGATCTATTCTATATATGGGTCAATAATTGATAGAGTTGCCACCTTATCAAGTCTATTTGAGTCTGATGTGTTTATAGTAATTCATCTTTTAACTAAGCAATATTTGTTTGGTTGTTATTGTTGTAATTGCATTACAATCAATGGGACTGGCAGGCAAGGGGCAAACCCAGAGGCAGCCACGCTTATTCATTCAATTGGCGGGCATGGGTACGGGCACAGGCACACGTTTTGCATTACACACGACGACGGCGCTGGCAACGAACGACAACCCTGACCTACAAAATGGCAAATAAAACAAAACGGCAGCGGCAGCAGCAACAACAAAATGCGACTGCTGTTGTCCCTTGTAGTAGTTGTGTTGTTGTTTGTGTTAGTTGGTTTGCATTTTGCCGCTTTAACCGAGTTTACATTGAATTTTATAAATAAATTAAAGGGTTGCCATCATCAGCGAGCAATATGAAATTGATGTGGAGGTGGAAATGAATGCATGGGGGGTCAGCAGAGCCGGGGCCGGTAATTTGCTGCCTTGTAATGCTTAAACGCGACTATTTTAGTTGATTAGATAACTAACTTAACATTTTTCACGTGCTATCGCAGTCTTTATTTCACACACACACATTCTTTCTCTAGTTCTTTATTTCTCTCTGTTTTTCTCTTGTCACAGTGGGCCTGTGATTTTTTTCTTTTCAAATTTCAAAAATTTGATTATTTAGTTTAACTTGCAATTTGTTTTTTATACATAAATCAAAACCTTGTTAGTTTTCAGGAAGTTAAATGCTGCATTCCTTTCAATTTATCTCTCTCTTTTGCACTCACACATTTTTGATCTCATTTTGATTAAAAAGGTTTATCTGCACTTTGCTGCTTTCTTTCTTTATGTTTAAGCCACATTTACATTTACATATCGTTTCCATTTGCTTTGCTTTGCTTCTCGTTTCTTTTTACTTCGTTTCTTGGATGTGCCATCAACTTTCTCTTTTTGTTTTTTGGTTTTTGCTTGGACTATAAATAGAACTGAGTGAGCATCAATATCAAATACGAAAAATATTCATTCATTTTTCATATACACATTTGACATTTTGAATCTTTGTTTCATTTGTTTTAACAGTTGTTGCACCTTCTGTGGCGGCGATTGCTGCTGCTGCTGCAACTGTTTACAAAATTGTTGGAGAGCAGCTGCGCAGCATTTTATGAGCGTAAGAGAGCATTTTTTTTATTTTTAGCTCTCTCGCTATCTAACTGTATGCTGGTGTGTTCTCTCTCTCTCTTTTCCTCTCTCGCACATAATAGAATGCAAAACATCAGTTTTTTTCGATTCTCTCGTTTATTTTTTTTCTGCCTTTTTCACTTATTTTCACTCACCTGGTCGATCCAATGACTGTCTGCGACTCATTGGCAAAATATTTGATGCGCCTTGTGTTGCGTTTCTTGGGGGGTGAGGGTGGAATTAGAAGAGACGACAAGATGTTGACTTCAACGCAAGAATTAAACTAAAGTTGATCGCTTCATTTGTATGTTGCTCCTGTTGATGTTGTTGGACACTTAGGCATAAATATTGCATTATTATTATTTCCCTTTATTATTTTCTTTTATTTTTTATGTGCTGTGGTGTTTTGTTTGGTGTTGCTGCACACGCTCGCACACACTCACACACATTCACTCACACTCGCACTCACACTCTCGCACACACACACACACACGCTCGCGCGTCACGTCAATGAACGGAGGAATCACAACTCGCTGTTGTTGCTGTTGCTCGCCTTTTACGCATATTTCCGCAATGGTTTAACACTTTTTCACTAGCACCTCAGTTTGGTTACATTTTTCACAAATTTTTCAGCATATTCCTCCAATTTTTCACAAATTGCAACTCTTGTATTTGTTACGCACGGCCGTGGAAAGTGGAAATTACGAGCACCGCCGCCGACAAACAAAGGGAAAATGGCTGAATGTCTCGATGCCGATAAATAGTTATCGATATGTCGTAGACAAAAAGAGGTAGAGAAAAAAGGGGCAAAAGTGGGGCTGAAACTAATACGTTTAAACACGGCCAACAATTCACAATTACTTCACTTTCTATTAGCGCCGACCAAAATGTACATTGCAACAACTAATTTGCTAAAATTCCGCACTTTACGAGATGCGTGGCTCATATATTTACAGCATTTCGTTCCCGCACTTTTGACGTTGGTGGTGAAATTTGTTGCATTTGGGAATTATCGCAGGGTTGTTATTTGCCTAGTATCGATAACCACGCTACCCTATATCGATAACTTACGCTACGTTATTTCTTACGTTCACGTAATATTAATAAGTGCATCATCAAACCAATGTGTCAAACCAAAAAGTTGCATCGAACAAATGAGCTTTGGAGGTAAGGTATCGTGGGGAGCTTTGACTTTTTGAAGCATTTCAGCATTTGTCATTATCATTTATCTTAATCATTTATAAACATTAACATAGTTTTTTAATTTTTCATTTTCTCAAAAGAATAAATTCTTGAAGCGGACAACAAATACAAAAGAAATTATTAACATTTAGCTTTTTTTAGGATTTGTATGAACATTTAATTTGAAATGGTGACATTTCCGTTGTCGAGTGACCTATTCTGAACTCCCATTACTCGCACCAACGTCATAGGGCGACTGAAGCCCGACTTGTGCAATTTTGGGTATCGCTTGGCCTCTGCCCATGGAGCAAAATTAAAGTCATAGCCCGGCAAATTACGACAGTTTATATAGCGATTGCCATTCGTTCTCTGACGCTCCATAACATGCTCACGGATCCGTGTAATTCCATCAGAGTTACGGCAGATGATGGCCGCCAAGCTTGTTTTATAGATCTCTGCCAATTGACCTGGAATGGAAAAGGATATGCAAAACAACTAGTTCAATGTCGTCTTCAGACACTGTCCCACCTTTTGTGAACCGCTGTGGCCCTACTTTGCGTTCGTACCAATGAGAATCGCCCAGCTTAATGCGAAGAAACTGATCCGAGACCATGCAGCTGAGGAGTGGACCAAATATGGCGCCTTCCATTGGCGGTTCACTAAGCGCACCGGTATAAACATCCACATCTTGGGGTGATGTATATATTTGTTTAATCGAATCAAGCGTATAGTTGTCCACAGCCTGGGCCATCTGCTCCCAAGTGTCAACGGGCGGAAGACGACAATGGTGCCGGAACACTGGATAGCTGGGTATTCCATGATCTCGGCCACGCTGCGTAGTTAAATCAATAAATCGTCGAGCTACCATTGAAATTGGCACATCTCACCTGAATATTAAGCGATACCAAGTCCAGTCCACATACAGGGACCTTATCTTCGGCGGTTCCTTCAAACAACTTTTGGGTGACTTCCAGCGAGAAGAAGCGATCCACTTGCATGACTGGGGTATTGGCGGCCGTAAGAAGCGCATGATCGATTCCGTGCTCCTTCCACAATGAGAACGGGTTGAAGAGCATCTTGTGCAGTTCCATGGCTTCGGGCGTACTGTTGTCACGCGACACATTAAAGAGTCCCGGCAGAAGGGTGTGGGCAAATCGAAAAGCAGCCGAGGCAAAGCAATTGGCTATAGTGGGATTCACTTTGGGATCATATGTATCCGGTTCATCAAGATTATGGCTCGAGGGGAATAGTCCCTTCGTTTTGCTTGTATTGCGTCCCAGTAGAACGGGCAGAAACTCATTGTACGTTATGTGCGCCATTTGTGCTCCTAGAATCTTGCGAGCTTCCTGAAATAAACGCTCATCATCCCATTCCGGATTTGTTTTCTGCAATTCCCTGGCGAGATAGTTGTGATGCCTGGCCCACAGTAGATGCATAGAGGTGAGTAGTAGATTCTCATTGGCTCGATCATCGCCCGATTCAAAGCAATATTTTCCCTGTCGTGTCATCTGTACACGATTACAGCCATCATCAGGATTCGAGGATATGGGCAAGAGTTCACGTCCATCATCGGTTATGTACATACGAAGGGTGCCATTGGCATAGCTTCGTAGCTGACTCTGGCGCTGCTCAAGATTCCCATAGACAACGGAGCCATCGAGAAAAGCGGTGGCCTGATTTAGTTGCATTCTGGGACCAAATCTGCCAGTGGGCGCTGGAGCCGATCTTACAAAGTTCATACAACTGAGATTGTATTGCTTGTAGTAGGGATCGTCGGACAGAATTTCCACTGCAAAACATTCTGGATGCTGATCACGTGTGCTTTCTACACAACAGTCAATCGATTCGCCCTCCTGAGATGTGGTCAGCGAAGTGGCCGTTATGTCATGATCCATGAACTGGCCAAACACGGCCAGCATTACAGTAAAATTCGAATCCGTCTCATAGCTTGATCGATGTATATTCAAGGAGACCTGTCGGGCCGAAGGCAAACGACCATAATGGCTTGCCCTAGGACTGGCAATGCCATCCTCATAGTCCGGCGACACCATACGACGATAGGGCACCATTGAAGCTCCGTATGTGCGCGGATGCTCTTTATTATTGCATACCCCAGTCGGTTGTCTATAACGAGAATTGAAGTCGCAATCTAGACGCAAGACGGTTGGATCGGGCAATACAATACGTGGTCCCCATCCGATATTGTCGCGTCCAGGACTCTTGGTGTAATTAAATCTCTTGGCAATATCAAAGGTGGCATGATTCTCTACATATCCACGGCGGGCCAATTTACGGGCCTCAGGATTGGTGCTTAACGAACGATAATGACGAAACGCTGGTGTGTTTACTGCACTCGGCCGAAGGCCTTCCTCAAAGATTTCCCGATCGCCCAATGCCTTGATGCCAGCACTAACAGCCTGGGCGCCCTCTTGGCGACTCAATGTCTCAGATCTGGATTTCAAGGCCCATTCAGCTTCTGGCTCATCGGGCAGCGGTGTCTTTGGTGTGAGCTCCAATGTCTCGTTTGTGGTTACGAAAAAGAAACTGGGACTACCATCATCATTTGCATTGCCAAGGGAATTGCTAAAAGCCAATGCCAGGCACAAAGCGGCAATAACTATAACACTGTGTGGGGGGGGAACAGAGAGGGAGGGGCCAGGAAAGTGAAATCGTTTTGTGGTTAATCAGTTAACAAAACGTTTTGCAGGCAGGCGATAGGGAGGAGACACTCACACAATGGTAATGCCCATGCAACATTGCAATTGTTTTATTTTACTACGACGTGAACGTGGCGAAACTCCACCCGGAAATACATAATCAGGTCCTGGTCCTTGATAAGGTGGCAGTAATACATATCCCGAAGTTCCCGCGGCTAATGGTGTTGTTTCATCCGCCATAGTTAAAACACAACTGATGCCAGCCCGCCAAGTCTAGTCGCAGACTTCGCTCAAAATGTTAGCACTTGGTGGGTTTCCACTCCTCCTCCTCCATTTAGCCATCGCTACTGCCACACATGAGATACTTTCGCCGGCTGAGCTGCTACACAAAGCTGACACAAGCTTACTTAGTGTATAATGTCTTATAATATCTTATAACAACAAGACCAACAATTGGTAACTTAACTTTTCTCTCCATTTAATAAATGCGAAAATTAAAAGTTAATGTATATTAAATAACTCTTCTTATTGAATATCCATATCCTCCTCAGGATTCTTAAACATATTAGCGGCATATTCGTATGTAAGCTTTAAGAGATATTGAAACGATTTCTGTTGCGGCAAATCGCCCAATTCGTTGCTATCTAAAAATTCTTCCATGGGAGGTAAATAATTTTCCCCCTCTTCACCAATGAGCTGAGAGATTTCAATGATGCGGAAAAATAACATTTTTTGCATATACTCTACGGCATTGTTGGGATCATAGTCTGTCCAATTATCCCGTCGTATGGCGGCACACCAGATTTTGCGACGCATCTCATACGGATGCTCGACATAGTTTAATAGCTCTAGAGCCTTTCGAAATTCTCCTTCACTGGCAGTGTCATTCTCTTCCGCAACATATAACTTAAAAAAAAATAAAGAAATAATTAGTGGGGTTTTTTTTTTAATAATTTAATGTCTATTGTTTAATTTACTTACATTTATAATCTCTTCCACCTTGAGAACCTTCTGATCGTTTGAATCGAAACCAAAATTTTGCAATATATCATGACCCAAATGCGATTGATATTCGACAATTGTCAAATCGGTATTTATCTTCTCCACTTGGGCAGTCATATCCGAATCATTGGCAGCTAGGGCGGCCAATTTGGCCAGCGATAACATTGATTTCTTGCGTGACACAAACTCGGTTTCATTTTCGGCTAACTCGTCGAGTACCTTGGCGGTCCTCTCGAAATCGCCATTCAATACTAGTTGAATCCAACCCAGAGACGGGTGGTCGCGCATGAATTGTGATAATGCTGTCTGATTACCCTTGAAACGTTCAAAGACCTCACCATGGCGATTCTGACGCATATGCCAATTAATGGCGAATTGCGAGAAATCATATTCCTCATACTTGCGGGTATAGTCATCCAAACGATCCTTATCCTTTGTCTCATCGCAGATAATCACCAGGCTCTGAAAATCTAGATATTTCTCCGCCAGTTTAGCTGCATATTGATACTGTCGATCTTTAACTGAAAGAATGTTATAAATGGATTAAGGGATTCCTTTCAAAGTGAAATGCAAGACCCTTACTTAACATAGAGATTAACTCCCGACGCTGTGCCTCAAATTGCTGCTGCAATACATTAAATTTTTCGGTTTCGCGTACACTTTCAAGATAGGTTTTGCGTCCCTCCAATACTATATCGACAAGTTCACTCATTTGTTGATATAGCTGCTGCTTCAGTTCCGTTTCACTGACGCTGTTCGTTCCATAACGAACGGTTAGATCGATTAGGCGGGTTAATGTATCACGTACACCGGCGTTGCCCGACATGGCTGTCCATGGCAAATTCTCAAAAGAGGCCAATTTATCATTGTGCAATTGAAAGCTAATGGAATGCTGTCCCCGATATCTAAACACCATATCAAGAGTCTCAAGCACAATTAAATTAATATCGGATATGGAATGCGCCACTGACAATGTTGTGTGATTCTGGGCAGCAATACGCTGATCTGCCATGTCCGCCAATGCTTCAAATATACATTGAATATTACAAATTTTCACATAAAAAATATCCTGAGTGGTTAAATTGCCATATGGCTTCTCCTCCCACAGTGCAACAGTTGTATCGATGGCCTCTTCAATCAGTTTAGGCATTTTGGTCTGCAAAGTGCGTAAAGCGAGGGCAGCAACGATTTTCTCACTGATATCAGACATAATATAGCCGGTGGGTTTCAGCACATTACTTCCACAAGGAATGGCATTGAGCTGAAAAAGAATATTCACACAGTTAAGTTTCTGTTTTATGAGATGAACAAAATAAATCCCAAACCTTATCCCAAACACCGCTGGAATGAAGAAATTCTATGAAATGCTGCATGGCAACGATTTTGTCGCGCAGCTGATTGATGATTTGCATGGAACGTGAGCTACCCAAACCATGACGATTGGATTCCTGTTGCTCCTCAATAGTGTCTTCCCAGCGTGGATCAGCAATGGGTAGATCTTCAGCCAGATCTTCGGCAATGGTAATTACAATTCTAGAAAGTAAGAACATAGTAAGATCCTTTTATGGTTTTCATTTTACGTTTTTACCTATCTAATTTATAGGCATCCAGGGGTGCTCCATTGGGATCGGCTTCGGCCACATTTCGCAGTAATTCGCCAACAATTGTCTTAACCATATTATTGTTGCCTTTAATGGAATACAAAAAGGCCGCTTTAAGCTGGCCAACTTCATCGTTTAATTCATTGTACACATCATCTGGATCTATATCGAACATATTAAGATTGTTTGAGCTCGATAACTGTATTGATTGTTCGGCATTGGCGCTAAAGCTGCCATTGAAGGATGTGGGTGCAAATAAATCTGGTGTATGGCAAGAGCTCATATTCAGCATATCGATGCTATCAAAATCACCCGGGGTGATGCAGACTAGACCATGGGTTCGACTAAAGAAAAGCGGCAATCGATTGCATACAGCAGCACTCAAAATGCGATCATCGTGCAAATGAAATTCAATCTTTTCAGCTTCGACTTCAGCGGTGGGCACAGATTGTGACAAATGCAAAGGATACACCGTCTTGGGTGTGTATAAATAGAAATGGGTACTGGTCACAATAAAACGAAGACACAGACAATCCTGCACAGTCTTTGGACCGAAAAATTTGTTTAGTTTCAATGGTGTAAAGGATTCCAGGTACATAGATTCTGCCGTTGGACTGGCCACCACTGAAACGGAAGATATTAGTTTAAAAAAAGCTCTGCAAAACCTACTCTAACCAATTCAACTTACCGACACCATAACACATCTGTGGTGCATGCGATTGGTTCACTGCTCCAGCGAGAATATAGGCCTTGCTCTTGGTTACATAGTAGTCCAACAGATGTAAGTCAACCTCTGTATTATCTGCTGGTAATCTTACATTCCAGAATTTTTGCAGGAATTCCTCGCGTATTTTTCGCACTAATTCCACATCTTCGTAGATTAGGCTTTCGGCATTACCCTTTTTGGACAAACTCCATCGTTGAATTGAACGATCTGTTAAAACTGAGACAATGGTTTCGCCATCCAAAGAATTGCTCTCACAGCACATGCCCACCAGATACTATAAAAGATAAGAGATTAGTTACAATTTGATGCTAGTCAATCATGTCTCTATTCACCTGATCCTTTTCGGCACCAGTCGAACCAATTAGTATGGATGCAAATTTCTTGCTAAAGCCGCCCAAGAGGCTTGTGGCCGGCTTGATGATCTTATGATGCAACGTGTATCGTCCCTTTGTCAGAGCCACTCGTAAAAAGACCAGATTGCTTGTCGAAGTTACTGCCAGAAATCCTTGCTGAGTTGGTAAATTTAGCAGTTGAACAAATTCTTGTCCAGCCAGAATGGATAAATCCACAGAATTGCCATCATGGGCAATAGATGACCAATAGCGTACATCCCCAGTGGAGGAAACAGCTATGCAGGAAGCAGTTTGCTGGCCCTCTGTCTGAAAGACTGAGATTAGGCCGCTTTTATGGGCCAAATCACTATATGGCAAGGTTAGTTCACGGCATTGGGCTAATGTTCCACCACGTCTCTGTTGTTTGGCACTCCGAGGTGGAGATCCTGCTTTTGTGGAATCTTTGTATTGCCAAGTTAGTAAACGACGTCCTTGAACGACCTATCAAATAATGGTAAGCCAATTCATAAACCGTCAACGTTTTAAGATCTCAAAAAATACTTACCCAAGCCCAACCATTTTGTGATACTTTTGCGGAAACTGTGCCCGGCAATGCACCAGCAAAAGTCAAAGCTTCGTTCACAGCTACCGGCAAGGGGCAGCCATAACTTTCCACGGCATTGTAGTCCGAGCGGATGCCCGGTATGGATTGCGTTGAGCGCACTGAGAGGCTTAGGCGACTAAATGAGTTGAGTATAAGTTGAGTTGAAATGTGTGTAATAGCCAATCTTATTCACACTACTCACCTATTATGTAGAGTCTTCCTCAATCCTCCTGAAAGTGGACTTGGAGCGAAACTAGCGTTGCCGCCAAAACCTGATTTGCCAACCGGCGTAGCACCAGACGCCGGCATGCTACGTCGTACACCCGCAATGGATTCTCGGGATCGGGATAATCCATATAATTGTTTTTGAATGCTGCGATCCATTTTGAATATAAATAAATTAATAATAACCGTTTAAATCAACATGTGTTTTAATAAAGAAAACAGTTTTGTCGGCACATTTACAACAACACGTTTAGGTAACACCGCGTTCCCTTGAATAGCAAGGACAACATCGATAGCTATCGATAAGATGGGAAGGTAATCTTAAATCCGATTTTCAAAAGATTAAAGCTTTAACAGAATTTACGTAACACAAAATTGTTATTTAAATCTTAAATTTATTGAAAATTGGGTCCTTACTTCGCAATGAATGACCCATCGATGTTTCTTAAAATTAATATTTTAAAAATCGTTTGTCATCGATTGTTTTCCCATCTCTAATTCGAACGTTGCCCAGCACTGCAGGGAAAATAACAATAAAACAGTAAAAAAATTGCAAATTAAAATGCGTTAAGTAGATCAGACAACGACGCCAGAACAAAGAGAGAGTGAGAGAGCGAGCAATAGCAAAAACAACAACAATACAACACTCACAATGCTGCGGGTAAATGAACTATATAATATTTTACAAATTTAACCAGAAGGCTCTAACTATTTTCGCATTCCCACAATCATTGTTTTATTCGCAGGCCATCAAACGCGACAAAGAGATTTTCGATGAGGTTTGGCCGGATAAAAGGAAAATTGTCCTGAAATTGCTGCGACAGGACACAGTTTCGCAGCGTGAGTGGCAAGATCTGTTCTTTGGCGTACATTTCGTTTGCCTCTGGGACGAAAAGGGGGCGGCAAAAATCTATGATTGCCTGCAACAGGATATTGTAGAATTCATTGTCCAGGCCCAGAGCCAGGTGCAGGCGCAAAGAGGAGAGCAGGCACTTCTGGCCACCTATATAGTGGAATGGCGAAAGTTTTTTACACAGTCAAATTATCTGCCGCTACCTTTCCGCCAATTGGAGCAATCGCCACAGGTTAAACCCTCATCTTCCTCATCCACATCTTCGTCGAACAACAATAGTTCATCCACCTCCGCTGCAGCTGCAGCCGCTGCCTCCTCCTCTTCATCTGTGAATAATCAGCAAGCGGCAGCCTCTTCAAGTAGTTCCTCGGCCAAAGCCTCGACATCGGCAGCTGCCGCTGCGGCTGCCGCAAGTAGCAATACCGCTTCAGCTTCAGCTTCTGGGTCAAAAAAGAGCCCCACCGAGGATAGTCCGGTGCGAAAACTCATGCTCGACTCATGGAACAAGCATATTTTCCACGACATCAAGGATCGGCTACAGGAATCGGCCATGAAGATTGTTCATGCTGAGAGGAACGGTGACGCCTATGATGCCCAACTAGTTGTAGGGGTTCGTGAAAGCTATGTGAATCTCTCATCGAATGCGGAGGACAAACTAGAGATTTACCGTGAGCACTTCGAGATGGCTTACCTAAAGGCTACCGCCGATTTTTATCGTCTCAAGTCCACGGAGCAACAGCAGGAGAATGGAGTTCTCGCTTACATGAAGTATGCCGATGCCAAGCTTCGCGAAGAGGAGGTCCGAGCCAAACGCTACCTAGAACCGAGTAGTTTCAGCATACTTACCTATACACTGGTTAAGGTACTAATTGTGGATCATCTTAACTCCATCATTGCCGAGTGTCCGGCTCTAATACGGGATTATGAGACAGAGCGGCTGAATCTAATGTTTCGGCTAATGGATCGTGTTTTACATGGTGTCGGTGTGGAGGCGATGATGGGTGATCTACAGCGTCACATTATGTCGGCGGGTCTGGCCGACATGCTTTCCGCCTCAGAAATTATTACCCAGGACTCTGAAAAGTATGTGGAGCGTCTGCTAGAACTGTTTAACAAGTTCAGCGATCTGGTGCGCAATGCCTTCAATGATGATCCGCGCTTCCTTACCGCCCGGGATATTGCCTTCAAGACGGTGGTCAACGATACCAGTGTGTTCAAAATGGAGCTGCCCACAAGCATGGCCAATCGCGGGGTCAAATACACGGCTCCGGAAAGCAAATGCCCCGAACTTCTGGCCAACTATTGTGACATGTTACTGCGTCGAACGCCGTTGAGCAAACGTCTAACCAGCGAGCAGATCGATGCCCGTCTCAGGGATGTTCTGCTCGTGCTCAAGTACGTCAACAACAAGGATGTGTTCATGCGCTATCACAAAGTGCACTTAACGCGGCGGTGAGTACTTAAACAAAATTGGGGTGAAAGTCATCGAATCAATAACCGTTTTTTTCTTCGCCTTACAGACTGATCTTGGGAACCAGTGCCGACAGCGAAAAAGAGGAAGATATTGTGGAATGGCTACGCGAAGTGGGAATGCCGGCAGACTATGTCAATCGTTTGGCACGCATGTTCCAGGACATTAAAGTAAAGCATTAATTGATAAGAGTTACAAAGTCGTCTCAATTATAATGCACTTTCGTTCTTTTTAGGTAAGCGAGGATCTGAATACTCAATTCCGCAATTCGATCAGTCGACATGATGCCATTAATATCAAAATACTCAATGCTGGGGCATGGGCCCGCTGCTCAGAGCGTGTCTCAGTTTCGCTTCCGATCGAACTGGAGGATTATATACCAGATGTTGAGGATTTCTATAAAAAGAAGCATTCCGGTAGAAAATTGCAATGGTATCACCATATGAGTAATGGCACCATTACATTTGTCAATAACTTTGGTCGCTACGATCTCGATGTGACCACCTTTCAAATGGCCGTCCTTTTTGCCTGGAATCAGCGGCAAGACGATAAGATTTCCTATGAAAACTTACGCTTGGCCACCGAACTGCCGGGTGAGTATTGATATAAATTCACGAATCGCATTCTTTTTTTCTTATTCATGCCTCGCACTCTTTAGATCCCGAACTGAGACGTACTTTGTGGTCATTGGTGGCCTTTCCGAAAATTAAAAAGCAAATTTTGCTCATGGAGCCAACGGCCATAAATTCGCCAAAAGATTTTGCCGAAAACACAATGTTTTATATCAACCAGGAGTTTGCCATTGTCAAAAATGGCAAATCACAGCGCCGCGGCAAGGTAACTAGGTCAAACTTCCGAATTAAATAAACACCACTTAATGCAAGCGTATCTCTATCAACAGCTCAATCTGATAGGTCGTCTTCAGCTAAGCACCGAGCGCTCGCAACAGGAAGATAATCAGTCAATAGTGCAGCTACGCATTTTACGCACGCAGGAAGCCATCATCAAGATAATGAAAGTGCGCAAACGAATGAATAATGCAGCCTTACAGGTAAGATGAAGCAGATTTACTCATATCCGCATAGTGTTTTATTTTATTTCCTATTTTGTTTTGTTTTTATTCTAGGGTGAATTAATTGATATACTAAAGAACATGTTCCTGCCGTCCAAAAAGATGATCAAGGAACAATTGGAATGGCTCATCGAGCACAAGTATATGAGGCGAGATGACGATGATATTAATATGTTTATCTATGTGGCCTAATTGTCATTAGGCACGAAAGCTAGTCGTATGGCATTCCTTTTTTTACCCGGCCCATCCCTTCTCACAGCAAATTCTCTCTATGTTCCCTCTCGCGTGCATTCCCCTACAACCACATGGCCACAAGCAATTTATAAATCTCACTATTGACGAATTGCTCTAAGCAATCTCGTCAAAATATCTCACTGGATTTTGGATCTATCGAAAAATTTCTTATTGCGTCCTTAACAGCATTCGAAATACACAAAAAAAAAAAAAAGAAAGAAAAGGCAAACACACACATTTTGAACAAAAAGAAACAACAAAAAATAATTCGCTTTGCTTACATTATGTGTGAAGAAAGGAAAACTTTGTATTTTTATATTTATTGCCTATTGGCTAATCGGCATAGTTTTAGGTATTATGTTATTTATTATTTTGTAATATGTGGTGCCGCCCTTCACCTATAATTCCCAAAATATATTTTCAACCTCCTCTAATAGTAACCAATAGATCTAGTGTACAATTTTTGCTGTTTTCCCCATATATAGTTTCCGTTGTATGTTTTCTTTATGTTAACAAAAAAAAAAAAAAAAAAAGAAAAAAATATTTTGTAAAGTTTCATGTGAGATAACTACTCAGATAGTGCTACAAATCTGGGCACACAGGGATTGTAAAACCTCGTGGATGTTGAACTAACTTAAACACATACACACACACACACACATACAAAATGATGGCAAAACTAAAACTAGATTAGCAATACTTTATTATGTTTAAGTTAATAAATAAACTTGGTTCTACAAAAGACAAAAGAAGTCGTTTAATTTTAAACTGATGAATCAGCTGACTACCTATAGCTATGGATATACCCTTATATGTACATGATATCTGTTCAAAATACATATGGACTGACATTCAAAAAATATAACCCACAAAACTGTTAAGTTGAAAATGGAGCTACACCGTTGTTTATATTACCTTATAAAATTTTGTGTGAAACAATTCCAATTTTCAGTTGAAAACAAAATACATAAAGCTGTGATTTTTGTTTTATTTTTTTAACTTATCTTGACTTATATTGAACTTATTTAACGTTTGGGGAGCGAATATAAGCACAAATAGATCTGGAATTTGGACAAAAACAGTCTCTAAGTCCCAATTAAAAAGAACAAAATGACTTTTAATTCAATTTAAAAATTAAATGAAACACATAATTACATATATCTATAAAAGGTAAACACAAAGTATGAATAATTTAAAATGTGGACAAAAACAATAGTGACAGACAGAAAAATAGATAATTTAAATGCAAATACTAATCTAGCTTTAGAAACTATAATCTAATTAGGTTTTCGTGTTTTATCCTAGAAGTAAAAATACTATTGAAGTGACAAATCTTTTCGGTTAGTTCTTGTTTGTGATTCTTCTATCGGCGTTTACGACCCTTCTTGTAGCCCTTGCCATACCAACCAGCTTGGGTGCGGGCCAGTTTACGTGGAAAACTAGTGGTCAGCTGTTGACGCCGCTTGGCCGTTTCCGCTGCAGCAATGTGGGCCAATGACACATTCTCATCATAATCATCGTCATCGTCGTCAGTAGTGGGACAACATTCGCAGACAACAAAACGTCCACTGCGCGCCCTTTTCTTATGCTTGCGCTGATTAAGGTTCCATTGCCGATAAAATTGGCATTCGAGTTCTGCATAGCGATCGAAACAGAACTCACAGCTAGCGGCTGAACGATTCATAGCAAAATTGGGCACCACCAGAGAGTTCCATATGTTGAGATCAGCCGGCGGAGGTATAAGGATGCTGTGCAGTCCAGAATACGCATATTTGGCATCGTACCAGCTAGGCAACTGGCGAAGCAACTCACGGTCGTTGTGTAGACGCAATAAATCCATTTGGGCCAACTCCTGGTCGTCATTGGAGTCATCGTCATCGTTTTCTGTGGTTGAATCCGCAGACAAGGTATTGACGCCATTCTTGCACTTGCTTATACTTAAGGAACGAACTTCCTGAGGCTCGATGAAAGGTGTAGAAAGTGGCGCCCCAATTGGCACTAGAGGCGGCAGTTGGACCGGTTCTAATCTTAGCTCAATAGGTAAAGGGCAGGACAGGTTAGTGTAACTGCAAGCCGTGAGCGATTTTTGTATGGCCACCAATTTGGGTAGCCCATTGGTTGGCGGCGGCGGTGTAGTTGTTTTCTCCGTTTCCTCTTTGATTGTCAAAGGCTCTAGCTTTGGTAGCAAGTGAAGTAATTGCATTTCCTGCTTCATAATGGTAAGCAATTTTTCGTCTTGCTCCTTCTGTTCTTCCTCCGGATTGTCTTCCGCTTTAATAATAACCTCTTCGTCTTTTATCTTCTCCTCCTCTTCCTTGATTTCCTCTTGCTTGACGGGAGACCCTTCTTCGGACTGTTCCATTTTGCTTCTCACATATTTCTGTCTAAGTTCTAGATTTGTTTTAATTCGTCTGCCATTTTTAATGGGCGTTCGAATTCTCGGCCCCTTGCCAATGGGTAAATCACTTAACGTATAGCTTTCCGTAGATATGGTGGAATCCTGCGTTTCTTCTGTGGTGGTAGTGAATGCTTCGTCTTCATCGGCATTCTTGAGCAATGGTTGGGTAAGTGTGTGAAGCTCCTCGGGCATTAAAAGCGTAGCATGGGCAAATATGGGATCCTTCTCCTTTGTATAGACGGGCACAGGAATATTGAGCAATTGCATCAGTTGGGCCATCACCCGATCACACTTGCCATTGATCTTAATGCTGGCCATGCCATCTTTGGGTGTCCATTGCAGATTGACCACACAGATTTTAGCACGCTGCCTAGCCGGCTTATCCATCTGCCAGAGCCAGGTATATTTCTTCAATACCTTTAGACTAGAGCCCAGACAGAGTATGACATCAGCGCGTTCTGCATGGTGGGTGGCCCCCGACCAGTTAAGAGGCCACTTAAGATTACCCCGCTCACCAAAATGTACGATGGTATCGTACAGGGGCTCAGAGCAACGATGGCATAGCCGATGAGTCTTGTGGCAATATCGCGCAGTCATCTCTGTGGTATCAAATTGACGCCAGTAGACTCCATTGCAGTGCTTGCACACCTCGATGTACATGTTGCCATGGATTTCGGACAGCGAATGACGCGGCAGCCCCGATCTTAGATGTAGGCCATCACAGTTCTGGGAGACAACATGACGCAGTAGCCGGCGTCGATGCAGCTCATAAAGAGCCATATGAGTATAGGTGGGATTGGCGCTGGACAGATCATGTTCCCCGATGTCCTCTCCCTTTTGCAGCAAAGTCCAGATGCCTTTGCTACCGCGATAGTCGGGTATCAAAGCTGCCGTGCTAATGCCGGCGCCTGTGTAGCAGATCAAATGTTTCGCTTGTGAAATGATATTGGCCAATTGTTCCACCTTGGCCTCGATCACATGTGTTGCGTCCTCCTTTTCGGCAACTCGATCCTTGTATATCTCAACACGTTCGCGACGCTTTTTTGTGGCCTTTACTAAATCCGGATGCTTATCCAAAAACTGCCGATCATCGGCTGTTCGCAGTGAATCGCACTTTCTTAGGATCAGAGAGACCTAGAATTAAAGACAAAGCATTAACCCTTCATGTGCATATGCATATGTGTGTGTGTCAGTGTGTGTATGTGATAATTACCCTTCGCGTTGCATCCTTGCGCCGTCGCTTCTCATTGTCCTTTTTAGCCGGATTTTTTTGCAGTTTCGCTCGTGTTATATAAGATTGCACATCCTGTTGCTGCAGCTGCTGTTCTTCTTGCTCTGGCGAAGGCGACTGCACATCATCCTGTTCCATCATTAAAGCCTTGTCCTCGTCTTCGATTTTTGTGGCCGCCAATTTAATAAATATGCATCGACGCTGCAAACTGCAGCGAACGCTTTGATGGCGGTAATTACTCTGCTCAGCTCATCGATTCCAAATTATCTTCAAATATGGATATACGGCCTTTTCTATATAAATATATAAATTAAACAATTAAAACACTAAAAGTTTTGCACAAAAAATGTAAACAACAGTATGACCAAATTTACAGCTGGCGTTGCCACAAGCGTCCGCGCTGCCAGACTGTTAAATAAATCGAAAAAATAATCGTTTTTGCCGCCAGACTATATTCAAAATTCAATTTATTGGAAATTTAATTAATACGATTGATAATGCCTTCTCTTCAGGACACTAGTTCATAATCCTTTTTGCTCCTTACGAATGCCCATTACTAGTTGTGGCTATTCAGGGATATATTATAGTTGGATTCGCTTTAAGCTGTGGTCGAAAGGACTTTCTTTGAACTCATGACTTACGCTAAGCTTACTCCTATCTGATAAGCGGTCCATAAATCCGGCATCACCATGGACATGGACATGGACATCCAGCGGCTTAAATTTACTTAATTCTTTGTTATGATTTTCTCAATCCAATCCAGATAGTAATGAACCCGCGTATAAATGCTTGGTATCTTGGGAGCGCCGCAGGATATGCCAGACGATGTTATACCCATCACATGATACATGCAGGGATAATCTTTATGGTAAACCAAAATTGGCCCACCTGAGTCCCCATTACAGGTATCCATGGGCTTATCCGAACCAACACACATTTGACTTATTGACTCATAGCCACGGGGGTAATCATCTCTTATGCCCACAACCTGATTGCAAATCTGGAAAAGACAAACCGAAGTCTAAAGCTCTAATATGGGATTAAGAATGTTTTTAATTTTACTAACCCTATCTGCATAGCGATCGAGCTGGACTGGATAACGAAACGAATAATATAAGTTTCTTTCTACAATCATCGGTGTGGATATGAAATCAACTAACTGCTCCGCTTCTAGGCAATGTGCAGCTGTTAGCACGAAACGTTCATGAATCAACGTTCCGCCACAGAACCAATTGATGTGATTACGAGATGTGGTTGCTCGAACTCCCAAACGGGCCGCATGAGGAAATTCCTTGGGTTCCGCAGGAGTGCCGCCTACGATAAGCGGCGTATAACTGTGGCAATTGTCAAGTGTCTTGTATTCAATTGGAGCACCCGGAAATAGAAAACTGTAAGCCACTTGCTGCTCAAATATGTCCTTTTTGTATTTTGTACAAGCTGTGTAATTTATAGAAAATTTAAATAATTCTTTATTGCAAAATTAACGTACTCACATTTAACAATATCTGCAAAATTAGCCGCTCCCAGGGCAAGAAGCAGGGCTAGAAAAAACACTGGCATCAATGACATCTTCACTGCTTATGAATAATAATGATTTCGTTTTGAAGAGAAATTTGACACAACTAGGAACGAGTTTTCATCCAAGACTGAACTCCAATAGAAAAGAAGTTTGACTTACTAGTTAAGCTATGGAAGAGAGATAGAGACAGAATAACTCTAATTGAGTCTGTGTTCGTTTGTGTACACACTACACTCACTTCACTCAGGTTTAAAGCCTTTATTTAAATAAACAAACACCACTTCAATAAATATTTGTTCACAAAAACGTAAACCGAATCTTGTTAATTAAATATGGGACACAGTAACCAATCAATCAGTAAAACAAAAAACTAATCCCTTGCCTCTCGCCTTGCCTTGGCTAGAAAAGTTTATCATTCGAATATTTCTTTCGAGAATTGCTCATTTCCTGTTTTATCCCTTGCCTCTCGAAACAGAATGGCTAGAAAAGTTTATAATTCGAATATTTCTTTCGAGAATTGCTCATTTCCTGTTTTATCCAGTTCAGATAATAATGAACTCGTGTGTATATGGACGGAACATCTGGTGTATCGCAGCTAATGCCTGTGGAAGTAACTCCCATTACATGATACATGCAGGGATAATCCTTGTGATAGCTTAATACAGGACCACCGGAATCACCGTTACAGGTATCCTTGTGTCCGCTGGATCCAATGCAGAGTTGTGTAGTCGCATTATACCCAGTGGGCAGCTCATCTGTAATCTCAGCTGTCTCTGCACATTTCTGTCCAAAATTATGCAATTTGACTTTCAGCAATTTATTTGAATTTTTGCCAACAAGTTTTATTTGTCCCCAGCCAATGGCAATGAATGTTGAATGACTCTCGCCATCGTCAAAGGGCAAGCAGGCGGGATGTTTATATGTATCGAAATGAACCGATCGATTCAGTTCAACTATGGCAATATCGTTATATAGAAATTTATGGTTGTAATCAGGATGTTCTCGACTAAAAGTAACATTAAAATCTTCAGGATCGGCATTATCACTCTCGCTGTCAAAGTCCAATTCGCCTAAACGTACCACATTCACATCGCCGCTAAAAAGATACAAATCTAAATAGTTTTTTAAAGGAAAAGACATATACGATTCCGAACTAACTTAGTTGTGAAGAGACAGTGGGCCGCTGTCAAGATCAAGCGAGCGCTTATCAACGTGCCACCGCAAAACCAGTTGATATTATTATTATCAGTCTCACTCCGATGACCTAAGCGAGCAGCATGTGGAAATTCCTTGGGATCGGCTGGAGCACCGCCAATGATAAGTGGTGTATAACTGCGACAATTGTCCTGAGATTTATAAGTGATCGGTGCACCAGGTAGCAAAAAACTGTAGCCATCTTTTTTTTCAAAGACATCCTTTTTGTAGGTGGTGCAATCTGTTGAAACATTAAGCATCGAAATTATTTCGTGTTCTCTGCCCAATTTATTGTACCGACTTACCACTTACCAATTCGGAATCTTGAGCTAATATCGTTTGCAGTCTCAATATAGTAAATAATACAAAAATTGTTGTATATATAGATGGCATATTTGTTAATTTGTTACACACAATGCGATGTTTATTGAGCAACTGAAACACAACGCAATGCAAATACGAGTTTTTGTTGCCATCTCCACAGATTATTATTGAACACTGAGATTGAGAAAATGAGATAACCAACGTACACAGTAGTACATCGATTTGTGTGACAGCTTTACTTTATAACTGACTAGCTAACTGACTCTTGTAATACTAAAACATAGACTAGCCAATCCGCTCTCCATCTATCTATCTATCTCTTTATCTATAATAGAAATCTCATAGCGAACTTAATTAACATAAGCACTGAGAGAAATTTCTATATAATTTTACATTATCGAATTGAATTAGCAAGATGCAGTGCATGGAGGCAACACAAATGATAAGAAGAATTTGAGCGAGAGATTAAATAATATTCTGGAAAAGCCCAATAGCAGTTGGTTTCCCTTCCTTTGACTGATGATTCTTTACTTCGTGTGTGATCATTGCCCAATGTATTTGGCATAAAAATAGCTATTGATGGTTTTGAATAAACTTTCTGATTTATATGCAAATAGAAATAATATTCTTGTTAATTATTATACAATAATTATATGCAATGCAATTCCTCGAATTTTCACTTGGCCTTAGCAATTTCCTGTTTAAGCCAGTCCATATAGTAATGGACTCGCGTGTAAATAGATGGTATATTCGGTGTATCGCAACTGATGCCAGATGAAGTAACTCCCATCACATTATACATGCACGGATGTTTATTGTGATAGCTCAGCACTGGGCCGCCCGAATCACCGTTACAGGTATCCTTAGAGTCAGGTGAACCAATGCACAGTTGTCTACTGGGATCATAGCCATTAGGTAAATCTGGATTTGGCTCGAGATCTGTAAGACATTTTCTGCCATATCCTTTAAGCGTGACTTTAAGTAATTTATTTGAAGGCCTTCCGGCTAATTTCTGCTGCCCCCAACCAATGGCGATAAATGATTCGTGGCTTTCACCATCATCGTAAGGCAAACAGGCGGGATGCTTATACACATTGAAGATTACTGCACGATCTAGGCGAATTAAGGCAATATCATTGTACAGAAGCGGATATTTATAGTCAGGATGTTGGATGGTGGTAAGAACACCAAAGTCTTCAGGATCGGCATCATCTTTTTCGTTTTCAAATTCCAGGTCGCCCAATCGCACAATATTCACAGGTCCACTATAAGAAAAAGATAATAACATAAGGATGCCTTTTTGATGATTAAGTTACTTACATATCAGTGTACAAACAATGGCCGGCAGTGAGAACCAATCGATTGGTGATCAATGTTCCACCACAAAACCACTTTGTAATATTATCAGCCATATTGCGGTAGCCCAAACGAGCGGCATTTGGAAATTCCTTTGGATCGGCCGGCGTTCCGTCCACAATCAGTGGACGGGAACCAACACAAGAGTCAACAATATCATATTCAATAGGAGCATTGGAGAAAAAAAAGCTGGTGGCCACACGTTTCTCAAAGACTGTGCGCTTGAAAAGATTACACGATTCAACGGCTGCTGGATCTGGTTGTTGTTGTTGTCGTTGTCGCTGCTGCTGTTGGCCATGCACCGCTGACGCGCTGATTAATGTAATCAATAATTTTGTCCACATCTTCTCAGCCTTAATTCAAGTTCTACCCTAGAGTTCAATCGGATTGCAACTGATTGCTGCTGCTTAAATAACTTGTTTCAGATCTACGCAGTTCGGCACTTGGAAACCCTATTATTCTATGTCACTGAGATTATATTTAAAACGAAAACAGCTGATCTGAGTTGGATCAGCTCAGTTAATAAAGCCTGAATACCGGTTTAACTCCAATCCGAAAATGATCTGTTCAACCGGGAAATGATTGTATCTACGTTATAATGTACTTTTATTTACATTTTATTGCTAACTCTGACGCTGAACTTTAAAATATTTGACGAGCTTCATATTCTATGAGCTGGTTAAAATTGGTAAGCATTTCTTGGTCAGATATCGGCACTTTCACTTAATTTGTTTTAATCAAGTGCAATAACATTTTATGTATACTCTGAACTGCATACACAAATATACTAAGCTGTTAATAAGAAAACAAACTAACTAATACAATTATGTTAAATTAAACAAAAATGATCTCTGTAATTAGTTAAAATGTATACCCGCCGAATTAAAGGCCAGCAGCAGGCGCATAAAATCATCAATGTCCATTGATCTGGCACGTTGCGTGGCCATGTCTAGTACCTCTAAAATACGAAATATTTTCGCTTGCATATTAAAGTTTTCCTCAAGGTCCTGAAATTTGTTAATAATTGGCAAATTAAGAAGCAAGGCATTGCATTTATAAGCTAATTTCCTCACCTCATTCCTCAGTGATCGATACAATTTGTAATTCTTCTCGAGCATCTCTATCACAGAGTTCACTTTAAAGGTAGCCGCTAAGGTTTTATTCTTTCGCAGAAAGGCAATGCGCGTGAGTCCATCCCATTCGGTGAAATTAACAGGTGGCGGGGGGATTTTTCGGCTCCAGGCGTACTACACTTGACTCCACCTTGGGTGGTGGTCGAAAGTTATTCTTGCCCACCTTCATTAACATATCGACGCGCGCTAGCAGTTGGGTATTAATGCTCAAGCGGCAATACAGCTTATCACCCGGCTTGGCCACCAGACGTTGTGCGAATTCCTGTTGGAACATCAGCACAGCACAGCGGAAGAGGGGACGATGTAGCAATAGCTTAAATATCAGTGGCGAACTTATCTGATATGGCACATTGGCAATGCATAGATCAAAGAATGGCAGTTCGGCCTTAAGGAAGTCACCAATTAGGACCTGCAACTTGGGTTGTAATGGGGTGGCCTGGACACGCTTTTGCAGCTCAGCAGCGAGACGTGTATCTATTTCACAGGCGATCACCTTTTTAGACTTCTCCAGGATGCGGACTGTCATGTTTCCTGTACCAGGACCGATTTCCAATACCACATCAGTGGGTCGCAGTGCCGCTTTTTCCAGCATAGCGGTAATGATTAAGGGATTCTTAAGTATATGTTGACCAAAATCTTTGTTGAAAACAATACCTGAAAATAAATTCGAAGTTGTAAGTCTCAAATACTACACTAATCATTGCTATTGCTGCCCTTACCCTGTTTTTGTACCTCATTGTGTACTCTTGATGTTTTCTCTGTTTTCACCTTCGGCATGCTTAAGTTACAATAAATAAACGCTTAATGAGAAATTATTGTTTTCAACTTCTTAAAAAAAACCACGTGAAAAACAAAAACATTGACTCGATAAATTTATCGATAGAATTTTAGGGTTGCATCAAAAGTTATACTGCAAGAGCGCGCCGATTATTTGAGGATTTGAAATTCTCTTAGTCAGCTCTTATTTTCATAGAAATAAATACGAAAATTTGACAGCTTTATATTTTAAATAGGTTTTGCGTCACCTCTCTTTATTTATTAATTAGTTTTTCACTTAATTTTATGAATCAATTTACTCTTTTTTTTTTCTTCATCTTTGTTTTTGTAATTTTTGGTTTCTTTGGTTATCTTTCCACACTTTCAACTCTCGTACATGTTTGTTACCATTTATATATTTAGTTTTTTCAAATAACATTCACTTTTCCTTTCTATAGTTTTTTTTTTTTTGCTTTGTTTGTTTCTTTGTTCTTTTCTCTGTATTTTACAACATATCAACTGTTGACTTTTGACTTTACTTGTTTGTTTTTTTTTTTTGTTTTGTTTAAATTTATTATTTTGTTTAAACATATCTTAAATATTATTTATGCTTTTCTTATTACCAATTTGAATTGGCTTGTTGTGTGTGTATGTGTGTGTTCTTATTTTTTTTTTTTTTTTGAATACTTTCTTCTTTTGCTGTTTGCTGCTTATAACATTTTCAAATATTCTGATTCAGATATACATATATATTCTCTTAGTAGTTTTACTTAAGATCAGGTTAACAATTACTTTGGCTAACCATTTTTTGTTTGTTACTTTATGTATTTCCTCTTAAGTATCTAACATGAAAAAGGTACATGAAAAAGTTGCACAGGTGTGTTTTTATGTGAATTTTGGTTGTATGTGAGTGTAACTATGTGGTGGTATATGTACTTATATATGTACATATACCTATATATATGCATGTATTTAGTTTAGGCGTATGTCTTGTACAATATAGATTTGTTGATCACTTTAAAAAATGTTGCTGCTGTTGTTGTTGTTGATATTGGCGAATGGTAAGCGAATTTTTCTTTTGTTTTTGCTTAAATCTCAAAATCTTCAGTGGAGATTGGGGTATAGGAGATACGGAGGATGAATATATATGTATATAATTATCCTCTTACTGATAGTTAGGTTACATTAACGGCGAGTCTGTAGTTTTGGGCCAGGCAAAAGATTGAGATACATTAAGCTTTTAGATTATAGCTAGCATTTTGGTTTACGTTATTCATTTTCATTCAGGTTCCGGTTATAATATATTTCCAGTATTCCAATTCAATTTTTTTCCGAATTTTAATTATTTTTTTGCTTGTTTCTTTTGTTTTTTAGAACAACCAACAAATTGTGTGTTTGTATGTATGTATGTGTGTTCATTTAAATTTCTATTTAGTTTGTGTCATTTTTCCCTGATTTAAAGGATATTAATTAATATAATTGTTAAATGTTACACATATGATGGCTGGATGCTTTTTAGTATGTACACTCAATATACTGCTATTTAAAAAAAACACGATCGCCCCTTAATGAATGATTCAAAAAAGAATAATCTTGAAATAAAATGCAAGTAACTCTATTTAAAATCCTAGCTGGTGGGAAAATTCTTTTAGTTCAGCTAAAATATTACAATTTATTGTTGAATTTTACTGAAAATGGATTCAAAAAAGAATTCTTATTAGATGAAAAAGTTTGAAATGTCACCAATTTAATAAAACGAAATGTTTAAAACAAATTCCGATCGTATTTGAAAGACATTCAAGAAAGAAAAATTAAAAAAATAATAATTTAGCTTTGAGTGTTTTTATGTGAGTTTGTTAAAATTGTTTAATATTTTGCGTTTTTCTTTTTGGTAAAATGCTTTTTTGAGAATACTTTAGGTTAACATTTAATTTGTTTGTTCATTTTTTTCCGGCGTTTTCAATTTGGGGAGATTTTAGCTGTCCCCTTGGGGTTTTTACTATTTTCTTTCACATACATACAATAAGTATATATATAAATATATGTAGACAATGGGCATTTTTGTGACTTCTTTACTATTACATAAATAGAAAGTTTTAGTTTTGTGGTTGTTGCTGTTGTGGTTCTTATTAAGTTGTTTTTCTTTGTTGTTCTTTATCTTTTTATCTTTTTTTAAACTTTTACTTAGTTAACAATGCTGCTTATAGTTAATATATTCTTCTATGTTTTGCTTTTAAATTTGTGTGTGTATTTGTTTCTGTGTGTAGTGTATTTTTGTTTTCTTTTTTGTTATAGTATTTTAAATTTTTTATAACCCATAATGCAGCGCAAAATTGTTTAAATCAATAACAACAACAAAACGAATTCTCATTTCAAAGTTAAGCATAGATGAAGAACTAATAAGAAATTTCGATGCTTTTTAATTTGGTATTTAACTTTCTTTGCTTGCGCTGCATTTATCGAATTAATTGTTCTTGTTGGTTTTTGAGTCTTTGGTTTTAAAATCAACACATAATTAGTTAATATATAGTTAAATGAATATGTATATGTATATATACATAAGCATATTATATTTTTCGGTTGTTGTTTATATGCTATTTATTATGCATATATATATATACATATATATATATATGGCATCTCTATAAATGTGAATGTATGTATATCAGAGTAGAAATCTGTGAAAGGTTTTTTTACTCCACAAACCTCAACTCGTAGTTATTTTCACAATTTTTAATATAAGTTTATTTTATATTATTAATTATTATGTATATTATTTGTTGGGGGTTTTCTTTTCTTTTCATTCACTTACAGGCTAAACACATGTTTTGTATTTGTTGTGTATAACATAAAATAATATGATTTAGACAGTTTTTTTCTTTTTGTTGTTTTGTGTTACTGTTCATTATTACTATGATTAGTTTTTATGTTTAATGCTTCTTTTTTTTTGTTGTATTTTTTAGCTGTGATTTAATTAGTTTTTTGGCTTCATCTTATGTGTGTTTTCTTTGTTTTATATAAATATGATTTATAACAATATATAATATATATATATATATATTTTAAACAAAATAATATCGCTTTAATACTTGAGAAGGAAGTTGTGCAAGTTTAAATCATGTAACTAAATCATAATTTGTGCGTGTTGTGTGTCTGTGTTATTTGGGTGGGTGTTTGCTATTATTGTGTTAGATATTCCCTTGAGATTCGCTTGGAGCAAGTGCCTAGCTGTGCGAAACTTGAGATTCGACGGCACAACATCATCATCATCTTCATTAAAAATCAATAAAAAACTAATAACAAAATGCATTGTGCACTCCAATTGCAGCTAACATTTGACATTTTGACTAGAATGGGGGGGAGAGGAGGAGATTGGGAGAAAATGTTGATGTATATATGGCAATTGCATTTAGAATGCTATTGTTCCTAGAATGGGTTACACTTGGGATTGTTGATCTATACATATGTATATCGTTTTGTAATCAATTCGGCAATTTATTTGTACATTATTCAGAGTTTAATATTCCTCATATGGTTATTATTATTTCGATAATATTTTATCGGATACAACAAAAACGTTTCAACAACCCCAGTCATTATGTCTTTAGCATAGTAATGCGAATGTTAAAGACATTCCCCATTAAACGCATTCAAGCCAAACAAAAATTGAAATTAAAATTTTGGCTGCCTTCGCTTGGACATTGGGGAAAGCAGTTTGTATGTATGAATCATGTGCATTATTCACATATTGGCACTATATATATATGTAGAACGAACTTCCAACTGGACATTCTCATTGATAAATGGTTTAACAAACAAAACTTACAAATGAAATAAAGACACAACTGGAAACAGACAACAATAAAGCGTTTCATAGATTTGTTCAACGAAAAACAAAAGTATGGGTAGTATTAGTGCTAAGGGAGACGCGGGACCGCGATAGGGAAGGAGGTAGGGAGAATAGGAATATAAATAGGCTAACAGATAATTAGGATAGGTCATCATCATATACATATATAGGTCTGTGTGTGAGTGTGTGTGTTTGTGTATATATGTGTTTGTGAATCATCATCGTCATTCTTTACCTAACTTCAAAACTGACGGCATCAAATTTGCCGCGATACGGCATCAATTGCACGTACCGCCTAAAGTGAAAATTTTCTCCACAAACTGTTCTTTAATCCACAATGTGATTTAGTAGACTTTACGTTCTGGTCCAAATTTAGGATTAACAAACGAGAAGCCAGCAAATTCATCTTGATTAATGCATCTTATGACTTCGTTACCAATCGGTGTAAGTATCGGATCCTCTTTGGTAAATTCGGCATCGAAATTGTTGGCATCGCGCGGATTTTTCTACGAGGGAAAGGAAAAAAAAAAAACAATTAGTCAAACAATCTAAAATAAATGCTGTACTAGTTACTCACCATTTTCGGCCGGAACGGTGGCTTGATGTTGCGCTTCTCTAGCTCTTTCCAATCTAGTTTATTGAAAAATGGATGCTTGCGTATTTCATTCTCATCACCAGTGCATCCCAAACGCTGCTCCGGATTCTTGGTTAGAAAGCCTAAAGAACATTATACAATAATTAGATATCAAACTTTTGGATTATATTCTCAGTTTTCCTTTACCTTTCAAAATGGACACGGCTTCACGAGATAGCCAAACCGGATACAGGACATCATCGTGCATAATCGAATCGAAAAGCTCATCCTCATTGTCAGCCTCAAATGGCGGTTGTCCAGCCATCATCTCATACATAAGAACGCCCAATGCCCACCAATCAACCGAGGCACCATACTCCTGCTCCTTGAGGATTTCGGGGGCTATGTAGTCTGGTGTTCCACAGAATGTTGTGGTCAATACGCCATTCATGATGCCCTCTTTGCACATGCCAAAATCGGCCAATTTGCAATGGCCCTCCTGATCCAATAATATATTATCCAGCTTCAGATCGCGATAGATTACACCATGGGTGTGAAGGAACTGCAGCGCCAACGTTACCTCAGCTGCATAGAAGGCGGCACGGGCCGCCTCAAAACGACGGGCCTTCTGAATTTGGAACATCAAATCGCCACCGTTAACGTACTCCATGACAAAGAAGAGGCGATCCGGTGTCTGAAAACAGGAATGTAACGCAGTGAGGAAGGGATGATTGGCAGCTAAGGCCAGGATACGCTTCTCGGTCATAGTACAATCGACATCATCGTCCTGTATAATGGCATCTTTCTTGAGCACCTTGATGGCATAAATCTCATCAGTGCCCTTCTTCTCCGCCAGCATCACTTTGCCAAAGGAGCCCTTTCCAAGCACTTTAATGAAATTGAAGTCCAGAAGCGAGCATTTCCCCGGACGTGAATCGCCAGCACCGCCAGCGCCGACGGCCAAACTCATGCAGCTGCTGCTATTATAGCCGCTGGTTAGCGTGGTAGTTGATGTGGCCAGGCTATCGCCCGAGAGATTACTACTACGAAACGAAGCACCTGGCACATTATCGCCATCGGGGCCCAATGATGCTCCATAGTTATCCTCGCCGCCTTGCTGATTTAAATACTTGGAACGACGCGGCTGCTGGCCCTGCTTGTCCGGCGAGATGCCCAGCGAGCTGAGTATTTCGGCCATTTGCTTGGTATTAATGCCGCATGTATTGGCCACATTCTTCTGGCATCGCTTATGGACGTTCATGTAACAGGTCTCGCATTGCAGTCCCTGCTTGATCAGACCATAAAGCAGTGAGCCGCAATGGTCGCAGAAGGTGAATCGCTTATAGCTGTGAACCACAAAACGATGCGGCACATTCACATTAAACCGCTGTCCGGCCGGCACTTCCTCCACTTTGGGTTGCTTCTACATTGGTTAGATTGGGTTAAGCAAGCAAATTAATACAGGATGCAGGTAAATTGATTCAACAACTTACCTCATCTCGCATCCCTGGACATTTGGACACCACAGACAGATGACATTTCTTATGTACAACTAAGGTGCAGACTAGAAATGATCAACAACAAATTGAAAAATGGAGTTATCAAGACTGTTAAGACTTATCAACGAATCGAAGTACATATCGCATTTAATTGATTTGTATTGATCGAAGACAAACTACATAAATATGTATTTATGTACATTGTGGGTGCTCTTTCTCAGTAATAATAAAAAAATATAGTATGTGTTTTTAATATTCAATTATTTGTGCGTTTTTTTTTTTTTCGTTTAACATTCAGTGTTACACTCATATTTAATAATTTATACATAAACTCTGTTCTTCTGGGTTTAATACAATGCTGCCATCTTTCGGATTCGTTCTGCCTTGTAACAGAGAGAACAGAAGCCAACTAAAGTCAGCAACAAACATTGTATTCTTCCCTTAGTTCAATAAAGTTTAAAAATAATTAGTATAATCATTTAAGGAACACACAAACATACATATTTAGATTTTCATTTTTAGTGCACAAATAAATATACACAGTGAAGTTTAGTAAAATAGAAAAATGTGTCTTTTTTGTTGTAGTTTTTAATCATATAACACATGTAACGTGCAAGTTTTCTGTATGTGTGCCTGTGTATGTACGTGTGTAGTTGTTGTTTTCAATGTACGAATATTATATTCAAATTGTCTAGTACACAGCATACATACATATATAAATATATATTCAGACTAACTAGAAGATTTGTTTAGACAATAATTTTAAATGATTTGAATGTATGTGGTCGAAAAACTAATTAATGAGATGCAGAAATTAGTATTAGAGTTCAACGATTCGATTAACTACAAATTAGGAATTTTCTACACAATTTTTTCACTTGTTCAGGTAACGTCTCCTGAGCTTTGGTGAGATTTGCCTGGACCTTTCTGTAATTGGTTGATGTTTTTCAAGCTTGCTTTCCCTCTAATGTGTTTGGCTCCAATGTCTTGAACCCCTTATCATTGCCATCCTGGACAATACAGATATTACTGTTAACCGAGATAAAGGAACAAACTAAACTTTATCCTGGATATTAGGGGTGTCTGTTTATTAGAAGCACAGATAACTAGGGGCCAACAAACGTTGATATTCATTTTAAAAGTTTTTAATTTAGCTTTGAAGCTTTTTATAAATCTTATCTAATTTAAATGTAAAACTATTTGACACAACTAAAAAACTAAACAAAACCTTTTGCCAGATTGAGGTGCCACAATATTGAATATTTCCTATTTTAGCTCTATAATTGACCCTAAAACTTAGCCACCAAAATTTTAAACTAAAATTCACATGACTTATACAATATTTAATGATCTGATAAAACTCGAAAACATCGATTGCAACATAAAATCGATTCAGTTGTGTTTAATTTTTATAAGAGAGGAGAAATAACAATAACTAAAATCAATCGATTTTGGTATTGCCCTTGTACCTCAAACTTTCATTCGATTGGGATAACTCTCCTAAAGAGATTAGTACGTGGTCAACATTGATTAGTGATGATTTAGAGTGCAGGGACAACATAAAGAGATGAATTGATGAATTTAAAGAAAGAATGAGCATTGCGATGCGATTATAATTGGCGTTGACGACAAGAAGCACGCTAATTGAATAATGAAAAGGAAAATCATATATGTATGTATATATAATTTTATTCGGTATAGAATGCAAATGCAGCTAAACAAAAACAAAACAAACAAATGGCAGAGATGTAGTTCCTATTTAGTTTATCTCCCAGAAACCGAGAGAGAGAGAACCAAACAGCAAATGGCAAACAGCAAACAAACGAACGTACAAACAACAAACCAAACGAGCAAAGTTTCATGTTTTCTTTTGGTTTAACAAAATGATGCTTTTGTTGGGGGGATTTATGGTCCATCCTTTATTGTTTTTTTTTTTTTTATTCTTTTTGGTAAATTTGTAAGCAAAACACATACCTTGACATTGATAGCCTTGTTTACCAATTCCCCTGCAAAAAGGCAAGAAATTCCATGGCTATTTGTATGTATACATTGATATAATTTATCTTTTTGGTAATGAATATGTGTGCATTTGTATGTGCGTGTACGTGTGTGAATTAAATATGAGTCAATGCATGATGAACCCGCAGCTCGATACCCAAAAAAAAAAGTATAGTTGATGAATGTTACAAAAAAAATGAAATAAATACACAAGCAATACCCAAAAAATCAATCATGATATCCCAACGATAGATGTATGATAGGAGATCCAAAAAAAATGAATATATATCGATAGAGAATCGTATGAATGATCAATCGCTAGCTCACTTTGGCTAGGCCAAAGAATAAAATTCCTTACAAATGGGCGTTTTGTTTTTATAGAAGCTTGGTTTTACCATTAAGATCTTTAATGTTTTTTTTTTTTTTCGTTAAACTACAAAAATGAGCATAAAACTACGCCTTTGCAAGGATTTCAATAAACAAAAACCAGAAAGTATATAAAGATAATAAGAGCCCATTGCTAATAGATGGTTTGAGTAGTGGATGGATGATACAATTATGAGGTTACATAAAACATAAAAAGTTATGCAAAATAAATAGATTGTTCAAACTAAAGAGATAGTACTTAAAATCGAATTCGATGTGTGAGAGAAGAAGACAATTCCCCGAAATAAATGAATAAAGTAAAGTAAAATAAAGTATTAATCACTGCATAAAAAATACAACTTAATCAAAATAATAATGTAATTTGGTAGGTATAATTTTGAGTAGATACTGTAGATGTTCCAGAATAATAATGTGTGCGCTCTCAATATATATACAAATATTGTATATATATATATATGATTCCTTATTTCACTTACCAAATAAATTCACGGCAATGCGAACAAAAGGTGGGCTGACGTAAAAATGTTGCCATAAACTTGTGTCCATTGACCTTCGAAGAGAAAAGAAATGATTAGAAGTCAAGATTTAAAACTATTTATGTGCAATTTATATGATATATCACCTGATGAACACGTCGACGCATGGCGCCGCGACGTCGATTGAATCCAGCACGTTCTTTGAACTCCTTATTGACGGCCACAGTGTGTTCCACTTCTGCTTCGGCTTTGGCTTGATCTATTAAACAAAGGTAGAAGAATGATAATGCATAGTCTAGAACTTAAGTTTAACAACTTTTGCTTACCATTGCGGTTCTTTAGCTCGATAATCACATGAATTTGGCCCTGCGGCTCCAAATTGACCCAAAGATCCAGTACGCTTGCCTCATTCTGCATTAGATCCTCGAAGGGAATCACACAATTGGATACAAAATCATCCGGCGGCAGGGCCGCATCGTGAAACACAGTCAAATTGATATTATGTGCATTGGTCACATCGTGGACAAACTGCTCATTCCATACCGGATCGAATGTCTTTGCACGTGTAGTGGAGCGATCTAATTGCCAAATATAAGTAAATATAGTTACTGATTCTATTTGTGACAATATAAGAAAACAACTTACCAAAATGACTTTCATCAACATCTATGGACACGTATGGATCGATCAATTGCTCATCGGCCAATTTCCCAAATGTTAAGTTGTGACGCTTCTGAAAATCTGTGGGACGCAGGCCAGTTGCCTCGCATACCTTAATTTGCAGTTTGCCCGTAAACATGTTGCCGTATTCCCCCCCCCAGAAGCACAAGAATTTCGCTTGCTCCGGCTGTATGTGTGTATCTGGATGTATTTCGGTGTGTTCAAGTGTAAGTGTTCTTGTGTGTGAATGTGTTATGTGTGTGTATGTGTGTGTGTGTGGGTGTAGGTAAGATCGAAAGTGAAAGCAGCGGGCTGCACCGTGCGAGTCAGCAGCTGCGGTGATTATTAAATATTCACCACTCCGTGGCCGGGCCTGTTGCAGCTGTTCTGAAAATGCAAAGTGCAAAAAGAAAAAAAGGAACTATTATTTTTAGTGCCGAATTTTAAAACCCATAAATGAGTTTTAAGACCAAAAATAGTTAAAGAATAGGTTGCGGGAAAGATTCAATTGTAAAAATGTCATACAAAATTAGCGTGAATGATTTTTCTATAAATTGTTTATGAATAATCATTAAAAATGTATTTACATATGTATGTTCATATGTGTTACTTAGTGTGATAAAAATATGTAATTTATGATTCAGTGAGTATTTTCGTTTAAGTTTAATAATTACTATACGATCCTCTTCGTAAGACAGGCCTCAAGTCGGTTGATTTCAGCATTTAAACCTTGCATTTGCATACTTTTTAAGCAAACTAAATATTCAGCTGTATTTAGGTTCCCTAAAATTCATGGTATTTAGGCAGTGCCTAAATATGAGTTTTTAAGGTCATAAAGTACATTTGAAGATTATTTTCCAATGGAAAATATCGATCTGTCTTTTTTTAAAGCCTATAATTTGTTCGGTTTCTGATTGACAAAAAATTCAGTTCTTGACATTTTAATGCAGATTGATTGAGACATGAACTTTTTAAATACTCTCGAACATCGGTTAAAATTAACTAAATTTTAAAACTTTTTAGCTATCAAAAATCACTTAACAGCGCTCTAATAAGTAGTAAGGGCCCCGTTTGGTAATCCTGCTATATGGATAATACGCCACTGGAAACTAGGTGGTCGATCCACACAACAACAAAAAAACAGGTGATGTAGGTACCAATAACATTATGGGAAATATAATATTCAAAGGCCACCTCAAATACCTCTACCGCCTTTATTATTGTAATACACTACAATAAATTATGATTTCGTTTTGATGACTAAACTTTCGAAAACTTATTATTATATGTAAACTATGTTCAGTAACACATAATAATTCACTGAAACCTCAGAAACATTCTCAATTGAGCCTACTTGACGTATGAGTAATTTATTGTTTGAATCCAATTGTCAAATCACCTATGTGGAAGACGACATGGAAAATTTAAAAATTGTCAATGAGTTAGACTTTGAAAAGATTATAAATCCAATTATATAATACCTTGGAGTTACGGACAAATTTAAAACAAAATCCATAATTTCCTGGATTTTTTGATTGGTTGCCAGGTAATTTAAATAAAGATTTTTTAAGTTGTGAGAAAATATTTCTACGAATGTTTTAGAAAAGAGTTTTGTTTGCTAAATAATAATAGTCCGGGCTCTTATCGCCTTTTAAAAATAAATTGCTTTTAATATAAAACTTAAAAAAACACTAAGATCGTCCTATATTCTTGATATGGACATAGCCCCACAGTTATGTATTTTTCAAGTTAAAAATATTAAAAAACCTTTAGCTAAATGTAGATAACACGGCGTATGTGCAATCCTTGAAGAGAACATTTAAAATTTTATTTATTAATTCTGATTGTCATTGAAAAACAGTCCACTCTAATTTACATAAATTTTCGTACATATGTATGTATACACATACTTACATACATATATGTATGGTATACATATATTGAAGGTAAAAAGTTTGTTGCACATGGGGGAATGCAGGGATTATCCATTCAATTGGAATTTATCAGTAAAAAACACACACTTGTATGTACACACAAACACACATGCATACATACATATGTACATTGGCAATTTCTTCTTCTAAATGTTTGCCCTAGAAAAAGTTACCTTGTTTCAATTATGAGGCTATTGTATTAGAGTATGTAAGTTGTCGTTTAGCTTTGATTAGCTGTAAGTTATTATGTCGAGAGCGAACGAGAGGAGATGATTTGAATTCTTCTTCATCACATACACAGTGCAATATTTATACATTTTTACATACATACACACACAAACACACGTTTACAATTCACATATATACACATACTATATAGATGGAAGGCTATTTTGTTCAGAAATGAAACAACAAAGAATAAGCGAATAAGAATTATACAGCCCACATTCCAGCACAGAGAGACATACACACACTCACACACACATACATATATACAATTTTGTAGGGCAAATATATATTTATTGGGCGCACTTGTATCAATAAATTGTCAACATTTTCACAAAAATTTGTTTCGGTTCAAAAATTGGCAAAAGAGTCCAACATGCAACAAAGGAGTCCAACTCGAGCAAAGGAGTCCAACTCGGTCGAACTCGAGCAATGAGGTAGACACACATATGGAGAACAACTGGAACTGGAACTTGCTATCATTTCGTCATCGAGGAAAACAATTTTTCACACAGTTTGTACACTCATACGGACACACAAACATTTGGCCAAATATGTTACCTTCAATTATCTTGGCATTAATTACCTTTTTTGCAAATGATTTTATTCTTATTCTTTTTTTTTTTAGATTTTTTTAAACCAACACATACGAACGGAACACGAAAAGGGAACACTGACAGCAAGTCTGGTGCTGGTAAACGACATTTCACAGCAGTGTTGAAAAACGAGTTACTCATTTTAAGCGCCAATTACTCATTTTGAGTGAGCAAGATTACTCATTTTAGTGAGCGCAAACCCAGTGTTGGGTAACCTCAATGAAACATTCCCTTCCAGCACTAGTTAATCGAGTGCAATAATTATTTACAAGAATAATAACAATTAAACTAAAATGAGCTCTGGGGCAGTGCGTACGCCTGTGTCTCAGATTATCAATAGTAAAGATGATCAGGATGCTGAGGAGGAGCCGAAAAAGAAGTCCCGCGAGGATTGGCGGAAGGCCAAGGAGTTGGAGGAGGCCCGTAAGGCAGGCACAGCCCCAGCTGCGGTGGACGAAGAGGGACGAGATATTAATCCACACATACCACAATATATTTCAAATGCACCGTGGTACTATGGCTCGCAAGGGCCCACTCTAAAGCATCAGCGCCCACAGCACGAAGATGAGCGTGGCCAGTTGGATAAACGAGCACCCAAGGGCTTGGACACCACCCGTATAGTGACGAAATTTCGAAAGGGTGCTTGTGAAAATTGCGGCGCCATGTCTCACAAGAGGAAAGATTGCCTAGAAAGGCCGCGAAAGGTGCAGGCAAAGTATGCCGAGTCCATCGTAGTTCATGACGAGCACATTGTGAATGACGCGTCGGTGAATTACGACGAAAAACGTGATCGCTGGAGTTCTTACGATCCAGCCAATCACCGGGAGATTATTGAGGAATATGAAAAAGTTGAGGAGGCCAAGCGTCAATTAAAAGCTGAAAAATTAAAGAATGGTATGTAAGATCCCAGATTGAATTGTTTCGTTAATCCCAGAAATTCTCCCTCGTCTCAGATCCCGACGCTGAAATCTCAGATGAGGATGGTAATGAAGACAAATATGTGGATGAGGTTGACATGCCGGGAACCAAAGTGGACTCCAAGCAGCGTATCACAGTTCGTAATTTGCGCATTCGTGAGGACACTGCCAAATATCTGCGTAATCTGGATCCGAATTCAGCCTACTATGATCCCAAAACACGCTCTATGCGTGACAATCCCAATCCCAATGTTCCATCCGAGGAGTAAGTTGTCTGTATATCTTTTAGTGAACTTATTAAAACATAATTTTGATCCCCTCAGAGCTGAATTTGCGGGAGAGAACTTTGTGCGCTTTTCTGGTGACACCACAGCGCAAGCCACGGCCCAATTATTTGCTTGGGAGGCACATGGCAAAGGTGTTGATGTCCATTTGCTAGCTGAGCCCACCAAGCTGGAACTGCTACAAAAAGAATATGAACAGAAGAAGGAACAATTCAAGTCAAGTGTAAGTTTACTGCCTTAATGCTAACTCTAGAATTGTTGATTATCAATATCAATTTTATTCCAGACAAAAACGCACATTGTAGAGAAATATGGCGGGGAGGAGCATCTTCAGGCGCCGCCAAAGTCACTTTTGCTGGCCCAGACCGAGGAATATATCGAGTACTCACGTAGCGGCAAAATCATTAAAGGTGTAGAGAAACCCAAAGCACGTAGCATTTATGAGGAAGATGTTTATATTAATAATCATACAACGGTGTGGGGAAGTTTTTGGAATGCTGGCCGCTGGGGCTACAAGTGCTGCAAATCATTCATTAAAAACTCCTACTGTGTTGGCATGCAGGAACCGGAAGGTTTCTCAGAGCAAACATCGTCTGCTGCTGCTACCGCTGCCGCCCCTTCCACCACCACTACTACCACAACCGATGTACATCTTGAAGCCCAGTCGGAGGAAGCTGAACAAGCTCCCCTATCAGAAAACGATTCGGCACCAAGTTCGGACTCTTCTTCAGAGGAGGAGGAGGTGCAAAAGCCCAGCAAGAAATCCAAGAAAAAATCGAAAAAACGTGAAAAGAAAAAAGAAGGCCAAGGAACAACGTAAAAAGAAATCCAAAAACAAGGACAAGGAAAAGGAAAAACAGATGCCTGATGAGGAGGTAGATGATCGCAAACGTCCATACAACAGCATGTATGACATAAAGGCTCCCACCGAGGATGAAATCGAGGAATGGAAAAAGAAGCGGCCACGCGCCGAAGATCCTATGCTACAATTTATGTAGACTTAAATTTCAATTTGTAAATATAGCATAATAATAGGATAGGTATAAGTAAAAAATGTTCGTTTTACATAAAATACATGAAATGACGAAAGCAAATATGATGATCATTTTTATTGGCTGGTTAAACGATCGCATATTGCTCATATAACAGTTCGCGTATTTTGTAATAATCTTCCGACAGACAACCCTCCATGGCCACCTTTCCGGCGTCGATACGCCGCAAAGCCAATGTGCCATTGCTGCACCATAATACGCCACCGGAGAACTCTGAATTAATGTTGTTGCGCATAAGAATTTGTTTAAAGTCTGAGAGTTTCAGTTCATTGATCAGAACTGAATTGTGTACGGGTATCTCATCCTCCTCCAGCGTCTCGAGTGTGAGAGTTTGTCCATCTTGTATTGATACTTCCTGTTCGGTGGGACTGGTAGCTCCATCGATGGCTTTCAAGCGCATGCCCAGGCGTCCATCCACCCAGGCTACTTCTGCGTTCTTTGCCTTCTGGAATTGCAACTGGGAGACTAGACCCTCAGTGAGACGCACCTGATAAATGTGTATCTCTGTCGTAACATCGATAATTTCGCCCTTGTTTGGCGTAAAGACGCGAGCGCCCACATTCTGTTCACAATGCCTGGCGACAGCTTTGGTGCCTTCGGCTGTGCCATGGACAACAATCACACGACGTGGCCTTAGTTGAGATAGAATTTTTAGCATTGATTCTCCATCCGAACGTCCCTCAAAATCGATGCGCTGGATTTGGGCATTAACCTCAATAGTTTTACGTTGATTGATCAGTTTGGTGGGCTTCTCTAACAATTGAACATCGGTATCCATATCACCATTGGCATGTTGCTGTTGGTCCTGCTGACCGCCTCCAGGTTCCTCCTTTTTTACGTTCTCTTTGTTCTGTTCCTCTACAGCCAAGTAATCATAGCCGCCAAGATCGGCAATCCGATAATCATCCAAATTGATTATTTCGCCGTATTCATCATATTTGATCTTTTCCTCGTGATAGGGAAACATTACATGATGACGTTTGTTGGATTTAAAGAAACCGGATGTATGACGACCTTCTGGACGAACTACAATATCGTGCTTGCCCGTAATCACGCTCATCTCGATATCATCTTCCGACTCGGAGCTGCTCTCCTCTTCTACATCTGGCTTAACAATTAAAGGATTTAGCTTCTCGCCTTGTGTACGTAGATATTCTTCCAGTTCGGCACCTTCTAGTTCAACACGTCGTCGTACATCAAGTTCAATTTTCCTGCCAGGCACTGCATTCTCTACCAGCTCCATGGCTAGAGATCCAGGTGAGGTGCGAGTGGTAAATATAATACTATTATTGGCATTGGCAGCCCACTGAACGAACAGATCTCTTGTAAAGCCACTCTCCATATCTGGAGTACTGGCAAGGACTACTTTGGGACCAGCCGGTAGCTTAAATACATCGGCCAAAGAGTGGCATAGATTAATGTGCTTGAACTGGAACGGATTGTTGCGTGCACCTTCGAAAGCCTTCGTCAGCTTATCGCTCATCCACTCGATTTGAGATTTTGCAAACTCGATCACATTATAGCTAACGTTATTTAGCAACGCAAGCGAGTATGCCATCAGACCAGATTCTTTATTCTTCCACAGCTGATCCAGCATATGGGCCAGCTCCAGGACACGTCCTGCCGTGTCTACGGCAATCAAAACGTTGCCATTATTCCTCACAGTCTGTAGTATATTAGTCATCAGTTTCTCATCACGGGCACGTCGTCTTGCCTGCTGATATAGGGCATTATAGGCATCTGTGATCAGCAGCGATGGACGTTGCAGGCGTTCCAACTCACAGCCGCTCAAATGGCGCTCTTTCTTGTGGTTAAAGTCTGTGGCATAGACGATATCCTCCTCGCCGACCTTGACAATTTTCCATATGGTACCACCAATCATGTGGCCAGCGTTTAGTGGTGTTATCGATATGCCGTAACCCTTGCCCTTCAGTGAAACTGTTTGGTTGTACTTCAATTGGGTGATTTTCTCAAACGCCGTGTCCACATCATCTAGCGAGAATAGATCAAAGTCACCCATATTAAAATGCGACATGTACAGATCATACATAAACATTTGGCCCATTTTAAAGACAGGTATCGTGGCATAGATAGGACAATTGAGACCCAATTTGCCCACTAGATAGGGCAGTGCCCCCAAATGATAGGCATCCGGATGAGACAGTAGAACGGCATCTAATGTGTGTACTTGTCTAGAGAAGGAAATCAATTTATTTTTATTGCAAACCATATGAAAATCAACACCAAAAACCTTTTTAAATCCCTAATGAAATTCGCATCAAACTTTTCATCCCATCCGCAGTCCAATAGTATTCGCACGTCGTCAATCTGGAGTATGTAGCATGGTGGAGATTCGTCCATGGCTCCGGAAATTGTGTGTAGCTTTATAATCGAAGTCATTTTAAAGAATTACTTTTGTTTTATTATTCGTTTATGATTTAGACCAAGAGACGACGCAGAACTGTCGCCGGCAGTGCTGTCAGATCAGCTTTTTTCAGAGAGAGTTATCTGCTGGCGGGTGAATTTCAAAAGACGCGGGAATGTAGCCCTATTCATTTTGAACTCTTATTTATAATTAAGATTTAGCACAGTGGAAAGGTAGCCTCAGTTATCAAGGAAAACAATAAATTCGGTAGTAAACATCTCATATCTTATACTTTATAAGATATGTCTCAATGTCATATTATTGCTGGTGGCCTTTATGGCTGAAAAATGGTCAACACTGGTTGCTGCAATCGTCAAATCAGCTGTTCCAAGTGCTCAACTGCAAGAAAACTAAAAAAAAAAAAAGACGTTTCATGGAATTAAAGCTACCGCCTTGTGTATTATTATAATGGTTCGGCTGTGCCACCGGACTCCCCACATTTTCGATCTACTAATACTTATTAGTGTGGGCACGCTCATAATTTATTTGGCACTGCCATTCCGCTTTGCTTCTCACTATCCGTACATCAAGGAGGATAGAATTGAGGACTCATTGATAGCACAAGTTACGGCAAATGTATCTTTGCAGCAATCTTTCGACTGCATCTACCAGGACATCATTAAAAACAATCGATTTGTCTATGACAATCCATTGTATCATGAGGGCATACTGCGCGGAGAGGAAATCCGTCCGGGCGGAGAATATCAACCCGAGCAATGTAGGGCTAAATACAGTACCGCGATCATTGTGCCATATCGACAGCGCGAGAAGCAATTGCATGCCTTTCTCACCTACATGCACAACTATTTGCGGCAACAATTGATCCATTATCGAATATTTCTCGTGGAGCAATCGGATCAAAAACCATTTAATCGTGCCACTTTGTTTAATATTGGAGCAAAGATTGCAGCGGAATATGGATTTCCGTGCTTGGTTTTGCACGATGTCGATCTCTTTCCATTGAACTCAGGTAAAAAATTTATTTGGGAATTATTATGCATATAATAAAATTGTTTCCTTTAATCAATTAGGACAAATGTATGCATGTTTGGAAAAGCCCCGTCACATGTGCTCAGCCCTAGATCACTGGCGTTTTCATTTGCCATATCGAGGTCTCTTCGGAGGAGTTGTGGCCATTAACACATTTCAGTTTCAACTTATCAATGGCATGTCTAATCTGTATCATGGCTGGGGAGGCGAGGACGACGATCTGTACGAGCGGCTGCGTGCCATGGGCATTAGTATTTGTCGCCTTGCTCCCGAGTACAGTGAATATACAATGTTGAAACATAAACCGGAACATCCCAATGAAAATCGGAGGGCACTACTTCAAGCTGCCACTTTGCGCCAGCAAACAGATGGTCTCAATTCGTTAGTCTACAAGGAGGTGGATCGCCGTATGCACAGTCTCTTTACCCACATTATGGTGGAGACTTAAGCGCTAGAGCACTGGTACAATACAACCGGCAATCAATCACACACTTTTATTGCTCAGCTTTAATGGCACAATGCTGTATTAGCTAGCTAGTAAAATAGCTTGTTGGAATCCCAAATACCCTGCCATAGGACAGACAATGTTAAATTGGCTTAGATATTAAATTAGCTTTACAATAATTTACCTCGATTAAAATGTGATTCTAAATACAATATCAAGTAAGTTTAGGTGAAGTCCAAAATAAATACATAGACACAGTAAATTATCTGAACTATTTAACTTAATATTTTGCGTCAATTGGAAATTCATTTATTATTTATATGGATATACACTATATAATATTTATTATTAACGCGTGCCCTTTAAAAAATCCTAAAGGTTAGATTGCACAATACATGTTTAATTATAGTTAGTTGGCTTCTTTTCTTTTATCTAGACTACATAAATAAGTTAAGGATTATCTAAATACACATTCGTTTCGCATTTGATATTTGTTAAATGTTGTATAACATTTAAATAAAACCGTTAATAGTACTTTAAAACATTATAACAAAATCATTCACGCACGCACACACAAATAGACAGACATGTGTCATACCCCAAGCTGGTATGACATTCGCACATTAAAATATATAAAGTTCACAAAAGACATAGATATAGTAGATAAATACATATATATAGATATAGAGGATATATTGGATATTTTTTGAATTCTGTCTTAGGAATGTGCTTTAATTCAAAAAATTGAGAATATCCTGCTGCGATAGAGCATTAAAGTTTTGGTTATCTGTAATCTGTTGCTGTTGTTGGTTTTGGGGCTGAAGCGTTGGTGTAGTCATCTTATTCATGGGCTGAGCCTGTCCATGTCCCATGGGATAAATATAGTTTACATTCGGTTGCTGCAGCGTATACAAATTGGCACCATTCAAATTGTTTGGCTTGGATTTTGCAAACGGATCCAAATCATCTAGAGAGGAGAAATTATTGTTACTGCTGGCCTGTTGGGGTGAGGCCAATTGATGATTCATAACCAAAGGATTGGCACTATGCCAGCCGTTGTTAGCTGTTAGTGCCATAGCTGGAGCTGGAACTGGCGCAGGGGCACCCAAGCCACTCAGATTACTTTGCATCAGAGAGCTCAAAATGTCGGGTTTAGAAGCTGCTGGTGCAGGAAGCGGTGTCGGTGTCATTGATGTGTGCGTTATTCTGGAAAAATATTTAATTGATATTCGCTTTCTTGAATGTCCACCTTGAAATAATGGCTTTATTATTTATCCTACTTGAGCTGCTCTTTTGGCCGTACTGGTGCCAGTGTGGAAGTAGTAGGAGTAGGAGTGGGAGTAGGTGTTGAATTAAATCCAGAGAACATATCGTTGTCCATTTTATTGCCATTGGTAGAGGATATGACAGAGCTGCTCTCAAGCTCATTGGCTAATATTTCGGAAGCATCTTTAGGTCTGTGCCGGATTATAAAACAAAAATATTATTAGCATTTGTACCAACATAATCTTTGAACAATATGATTTACTTATTTTCTCGTTGAATTGTTGACAGTTGCTGCAGTTTTTCACGTTGCTCTTGTTCTACACGACTGAGCATGTCCTTGATCAGGGCCACAATTGTATTGAATTGAGCAATAGTTAGACCATTTTCCACACTAAGTGGCACAAGGAATGGTATACATTTGTGGGCCATAACATCCTTTGTTATGCCCAGCTTTGTATTGGTCATGGCGATCTTATAAATACCTAAAAAAAAAAAAACATATTGAAATGAATGTTAATGTTCATCTTAATAAACATGGTTAATCTTACCTATAATGGCCATAACTATAGCTGGCTCACGGCTTTGAATTTGCTGCAAAAAGGGCAGTATTTCATCCAGAACCAGCCACTTGTCTAGATTCTCTAATAGTTTGCCAATCGATATTAGGCAATTGACTTTCACCGACACATTACTACTTTGCAGACATAGTTTCTTAATACGCGGCAACACCGAATTCTTCATAGCATTGTAGTCTATTAATGTGGAGAATGTGGGCAAAACAGCCAGACAGAGTTCCTGAATTTGAGGCATATCGCATTCCAGGGAACGGTACAATAGCGGCAGGACACTTAACTTCACATCCTCGGCAGGTGTTAGCTTTAGCAGTAAATCCATTTTTTGCATGAAAATCAAGAGAATCTGTATGGGATCGGTAAGCTTGAAGATGGGCTTCAGATGTGGTAATATGTGATCACAATACTCTCGCTGGCTGCTCATCTCGGCAATTAGTAAAACATTGGGCAACACAAATGGAATCATGGGCGAGTTAATAAACTCTTTGACCAAATAAGGAAGAATGGAATGGAGATTTACACGATGCGGCAGCGTAGGTATAATTTGGGGCAACCCTTTGTAGAACTTTGATTTCTGTAGATTATCCCACTGATAAAGGGAATCTAAATAGCTCAATGTCTTAACGCCCACATCCTGAAAATAGACAATCTGCTTAAGTTCATGCAGCTTGGGCCGCAAACTGGCACTTGGGTGAAGCAGAGCCTTAAGGCTTTCGGTCAATTCATTGGGTACAGCATTCATAGGCGGATACTTCCGTTGGTTAAGTTCGTTGGCATAGCGCCGAAAGCCACTATAATCACTGCCAAACATTTTCAGTGGTTTTCCCGTGTAAATGGTAAAGATGAGCACACCTAAGGAATGGATAAGGATGACTTGTTTTATTTGCCTTAGCATTATTCAAGCTTACCAAGGGAAAAGAGATCACTATCTGGGGTATTCACACCGTTGAGAGCTAATTCTGGGGCCGTGTACTCTAAACTAGGTTGAGCCAACACATGTAGCGATGTGGAATGTTCTCGGCATGGCCAATGGGCAGTGCCATCAGTTGCAGGCTGATTGGCTATACTAAAATCAAAACCAAAGAGTTTCCAACTTCGGTTCTTATTGATCACAATTGTCTCGGCGCAGATGTTACGATGCACGATTTTGGCATCATTGTGAAGAAACTGCAGGCCATCAAATAGCTGAAGCAAACCATGACGTATCTCCACATCATAGAGTTTCTTATCCGATCGCACTGAATCACCCACTACGTTCGCTAACGAGGCAAATACAGGTTCCGTGGCAAAGGCCAGCGAATCGCGACTTTCTTCTAGCGGATGCTGCACTGTGAGGACATGCGGATGACGAATTTTTGTCAACTGTTGGACACCACGGCGCAGTGTCTCCAGCATTGTTTCTCTGTCATCGCGAGACCATCGCTCCAGGGATTTCTTTTCAAAGACAAAAACGGAAACCTCTTGCTTTGTGCTCTTCTTATAGCCATTGTAAACCTTCCACATGAGACCTGTAATGCACCAATAATGGGAATTATCTAGCGAATTCCGAATCCGTATGGTTCCCTATTTCTTACCAACTCCTGCAGTGCTGGTCAACTCGAGAACCTCATATTCTCGCGTCACATTATTACCAGGCAGCACTCCAGACAGAGTGGATACTGTTTGAACAGCCGTAGAGTAAAATTTGTTTATCATATCCATTGCGCAATGTAGTCCTCACAAGTGTCTCCGCACGGAGCAAAAGAATTTTGGAATTTTTTTTTTTTTTTGCCTTTGTTAGCAATCAATATCAGCGTTGCCACAATCTCCGAATAGAGGTGGAGAAAACATCGATGTCTTTATTGATGTATCGATAAGGGAACAATCGGTGTTATCTCAACTGTTGCTATCAGTATCGATTTGGAGTTGAACTCATTGGTGTGGCGGCAAATTAAAAAATACTTTAGTTTTAATTAAATTTAAAAGATTTAACTATATCAAAAGTTGCCAGGTGAAACAAAAGTGCAACAATTTTGAAATTTAGAACTTACTTACATATCATTCCATGTCTTTTTCCTGCTTTTATTTGCCAAATTAAAAAAATATTTCACATATTTTATGCATTAGATTAATATTGCAGATAAACAAACGGATACATATATATATTATATGCTTAAATAACTTCAATTGAAATACATGTACATTTCTACTCCCCATTGGCCACTAATTGTCGGAATATGTAGTTGTAGTTGTTGGGGTTTGTTGTTTTTCGTTAATTTTTTCGATTCTAAATTTATAAATTTTTTTAGTTGTGGAATTTTTTTGCTGCTAGTGCTTTTATTTGCGATGGCGAATAGTGCGATCCATGATATTATTAATGCGTGTCTCGGAGTAGCCCGGAACCAACATGTGGATTAGTTCCTTCATGAACAGATCACTAACGCCAGGGCTAGAGCGCTCGGCCAGTTCGAAGACGGATTTAAGGTCACCAATGTCGCCCAAGTTCTTGTTGTTGCCGATCCCAACGCCGCCGCCCAAGCTGCTGTTGTTGCTAGAGTACTTTCTCTGTATGTCGGTCAGTACGGGGAAGAGGAAGTTGTTCAGGCAAGCGCTATTGGTCTGCATAAGACGTTGTCCAGATGACGGCTGCTGTTTCACATGGTTCGAATCCTCGTTAACAGCATGGAATGGTTCACGTTGACTGCTACGACGCTGCTGTTGCTGCTGTTCGATGGTATTCAAATTAAGACCCAGGGAGGAGCGCCTTTCCTCTACCTGATCTATGAAGGTTCCAGCAGAACGGCTCTGACGCAATTCCGGCTTGGAGCTTGAACGCTTTTGCATGAGCTCGCTGGCAGAGGATGAAGTGCTGACCACCGAACCAGTTGCTCCAGCAGCTGTGGATGAAGATGAAGCTGCGGCCAAAGATGAAGCCGGAGCTACAACTGGTACAGGCGTGGCATTTAACATGGTTGTAGTGGCATGTTTGTTGTTTAAATTATTGTTGTTATTGTTGTTGTTGCTGCTGTTGTTAGACGAGGCAGTGGTGCTGCCACTGCTGCTACTATTGTGATGATTTGTCGTCTCATTGGAGCTGGCTGTGGTAACAGAAACACCGCCTCCACTGCCACCTGGAGAGTGTGTGGTCTGCATAAGCTTTTGCATGGTAAGCTCATGCTCCTGCAGCTGAAAACTATTAACTCCAGCTCGAGGAGCACTATTGATATGTAGCCCCTTGACGGTCATGATCCAGGGTTCGTCTTGGCTGCTGCCACCCTGCTTTGCATCTGAATCGGAATCAGAGTTCTCCGACTCGGTTTCGCTCTCGTCGCCCTTGGATAGCTTCCACTTCTTAAAGCGATCGATAAGATCAATCAAATAGGCATTCTTTTTGGCCTTCTTAATAAATGGGTATTTGAGCAGCTCTCTGGCAGTAGGACGATTCTCTGGGTCCTTGTTAAGGCAAGCCTCGACAAAGTCCTTAAAGGACTTGGTATAATTGCCGGTAAGCTGGGGCGGATTATTCTTCGGAATGAGGAAAAGCACTCGCATCGGGTGCAATTCCGAATTGGGCGGTTCACCCTTAGCCAGTTCAATAGCTGTGATTCCCAGCGACCAAATGTCTGCTTTTGAGTCATACTGTGACTGCTTGATTACCTCAGGTGCCATCCAGAAGGGGGTACCCACAAAGGTGTTACGTTTTGATGTGGTATTTGTCAACTGACCAGCCACACCAAAATCCGCTAGCTTAACATCGCCAAGTTCGCTTAGCAACACGTTGGCCGCTTTAATGTCGCGATGCAACTTGCGTTCAGAGTGCAAATAGTCCAAGCCCTTCAGTACCTCACGCAAAATGATGCCAATGTGCATTTCCTCGAAGGAGCCAGCCTTCATCAGATCCAAAGCCGAGCCTCCACCCAGGTACTCCATGATAATCCACAGTTTGGTACCCTTGAGAAAGGAACCATAATACTTGGTGACATAAGGCGAATCGCATTGCGAAAGCACCATTATCTCCTGCTGGATGTCATCGATCTCATCCTCGGCCTCCTCCAAATCGATGATCTTGATGGCGACGACCTGCTGGGTCCGATTATCAATGCCCTTAAAGACCTCACCGAATGAGCCTTTGCCAATGCGCTCCTGCTTGGTGAAGATCAGCTCAGGATCGACTTTCTCTGTCCATGACATAGACATGGTTGCGTTGCCCGTTCCCCGTTCCCGATCACCTTGCCAATTTCTCTTTTCTTTGCTCTGGATAGGGCTTACAATGCTTGGATTTGGGACTTTCCAGGTCTCTTCTTCAGCAAATTGATAATCTTTTCCGTCGGGGTGGGGGGCGCTGGCACTGGCACTGAATATTTTCTTTTGACTTGAATTGACTAATAATTTTGCTCACGAAGCCTGCCAGTGTTGTTAAATCGGTGGTGTGTAATCGATAATTTTTATTTTACAAATATCTTTAAAACACGGAAAGTTTATTTATTTCGGAATTATCTCATCCGTTGATCAATTCGTCGTAGCTCTCTAAAACTATATTAAATGTAAACAAATATTCAAAACATTATTATTCGATACAGCTGCTATCTAGTTTTCATCACTAACGTTGAATTAACCAACACTTTTCATTGCCATATGTAAATATTTACGAAAAGTTTGGTACTTAAAAAATACCGCAAAAGTTTGCCTTGTAAAATAAATCAGTTGCTTTTAGAATCAATTGCCAGCTAATGAATGAAACTGAACATTGACTCTGGATTCAAGGACAGTGAAAGATGCACCAACGGCTGGTCAACTTCCACAAATCGTCATAAAGCAAGTAAACAGAAGTCATCTGTTCTAATCCATTTCGATTCCCAATCTGCATTCCTGTACCCACCGCCTTCAAAATGATGTTGTACCTACGACGCTTCTTTACCCAGGAGCTGGCCCCAACCACGTCGAATGATTTTTTCGGCTGCCTGCAACAGACACCGCATCTGTTGTCCCCCAATACTTTTGCAGGAGCACCTGCACTGGAGAGTCTCTCGTGGTTACACAATCTGGCGCCATGCTTTCCCCTTAAGCGGCGATCAGATTCAGATTATTCAAGAGCCGCAGAGTTTTTACGATACGCTAGTGCAGCGCATAACCCGGGCAAAGCGACGAATTGTTTTGGCGAGTTTATATCTAGGCACAGGACAGCTGGAAAATGCCTTTGTCCAAACGTTGCGTCACCGTCTACAAAGTGAATCCAAACTAAGGCTGAATGTTCTACTGGATTTTACGCGTGGGACACGTGGTGCCCTTAACTCAAAGACTATGCTAGTTCCATTGGTCAGAGATTTCTCTGATCAAGTACAGTTTTCCCTCTACCACACACCGGACTTAAGGGGAATTACAAAGCGCCTGATTCCGCCCCGATGGAACGAATTGTTGGGTCTGCAGCACATGAAAGTCTATCTAATGGACGACACCGTGATCATATCGGGAGCCAATTTGTCAAATGATTATTTTACCAATCGCCAGGATCGTTATATCTTGATTGAGGACAAAGCGCTGGCAGATTTCTATGCTCAGTTCATAGAACGGGTGCAGGAGTTCAGTCTGGCTGTGGGTCCAGATGCCACAGAGGGACTGCATCGTAATTGGGCTATTTTACCCTATGAGGGCATCAAGGAGCAGTTCATCCGTCTTGCTAAGAAGCGCATAACCGACCTAGTCCAAGAGACATATAAGCGTCAGGCACAGCTTAAGGATAAGCAAACACAGGCGGATACTTGGGTATTTCCTTTGGTGGAAATGGGACAAATCGGCATCCATCATGATAGTGTAGTGACAAAGCGACTTTTATCAAACTGTATAGATGGTTCAAGACTTAAATTGGCCACTGGATACTTTAATCTTACACAGGAATATATGGACACTATTACACACAAATGCCTAGCCCAGTGTAGCATTCTGATGGCCCACCCCAATGTAAGTAGGATTTTATTATTATTTTTATTATTACATTTTTAATTTTTGCCACATTTCTACAGGCCAATGGCTTCCAAGGAGCCAAAGGACCTGCTGGCGGAATACCAGCCGCATATACTCTCATCGCAAAGAGTTTCTACGAGAGTCTCGTGCGTGGCCGACAAAATCATCGTGTTAACTTTTTCGAATATGAAAAACCCGGTTGGACTTATCATGCAAAGGGATTGTGGTACTACCTCCCACAAGCCACATTGCCAAATCTCACTCTAATCGGCTCTTCCAATTTTGGTGAGCGCTCCGTAAATCGGGATCTAGAGACCCAAGTGTGCCTAGTGACATCCAACAAGGATCTCAGTCAACGTCTACAGGCGGAGGCTGATCGTCTGTACGACTTCTCGCAGACAGCAGAGCATCAAATTGTTCAGCGTCCTGTTCCGCGTTGGGTTCAGGCAGTGGTCCGCATATTCAGGAATTTTTTCTAGCCAACTTAAAGGACATTATAGTTCAATTCTAGTTTTTTTTTGTAATTGTTTTTGTAGCTAATTGTTAGCCGTTTGTTTAAGAGTGTGCCTGTTTATTGAATGTACTTTGTTAAAATTTGAAAATAATAAATTTTTAATGGTATCAACTAAGTTAAATAACCATTAATGTCTCCTCCTAAGATTAATCAATAATTCATGTTTCAGGCACTTCTATTAACGGTTTTTAAATATATAAGAAATAATTCATAATTTCTTTTTTAATATTCCTTTTTGAGCTGTTCTGGATTTGAAATATGTTTTGGGACTTAGTAGTACCAAAATTGTTTAAATCTAAAATTCTTGCCGCCCGCTAGTTCAAATTTTTTCCCGCAAAAGGTTGCTCAGGCGAATTGGTTCACTTTTCTACAGCGAATGTTAGTTTGATGTTGGTATCAATAGCTCGAGTTCGATGTGGTTCGATGTGATTTTGTCTTTCATTTGTTTGTTTGTCTTTTTATTGTTGTTTTTGTTTTCAAAGTGAGCGGTTGCGCGATCGGTTGTTGCTAAAAATCCGTTGTTGAATAATTCGAAAATCGAGAAAAGCTATGGTAAAAATTACTGATATGTAATGATTAATGAAATAGATTAATAAAAGTGCTAATTTGTGTGTTTGCCTGTTAACGCTGTCTGCAAATCATGGTGATCAATAATTTACCGCTATTCGAAAACAGCAGCTAAAAAAAAACAAAATAATGAAAACTCTGCAAGGCAGTTTTAATTTGATAATAACAAAATAGAAACAGTGCTAAAATAAAAAAAGTGCCAATCGAGAGACAACTGCTCGAAAATGTTTAGAAAATGAAAAAGGTACAACTCGAAACAAAGCCAGACAAAGATTGCACTTGCTTTGTTTGTTTAATTTTTAGTGCTGTTGCTTTTGACCGGATATTAATTCAATTTGTTTGATTGTTTTGCTAAAGTCTGAAATTTGGTTTAAAACTCGTTTTGGGTTTCTGTTGTTATTGTTATTTTTGCGTTTAAGACAAATTAAAAATATTTTCTGTGTAGGACTCTCAGGCATTTCCTCTCTTTGCGACTCTCTCATAAGAAACATGTGTGCACAAGAGCAATAACATAACGGCATTTGCATTGACATTTATGAGCGGCGCTAGCGGCTCATCATCATTGAGAACTCATCCGTGGGCGGGGTGGATTTTTCGTTTTTTTTTGTCCCATTGTTCATTTTGGTTTCCCTTTTATTTGTGGAAATCCTGCACGATCTGATCCTTGCACGCATGCCCAGCAGCTTAAGTGGGAGATTTTGTGTGGGAAATTAACATTTATCAAGGCTTTAATTGAAATTTCGAAATATAAAATATTCATACCAGCTGTTGGAAATATGTCATTGTCGCAGTAGGAAGAGATGAAGAGTATTTGCCGTTCAGGATGGTTTCTTAGCCCACAGATCTGGTATTTTCTAACTTTTATTCCTACCGTTTGTGTATAAACCGGGAAATTCAGTTTTTGAACAGAAAATTTGTCATTTGTATTTATAAAAAAAAAAAAAATGACAACCAATATTAAAGTTATTTAACCAATATTGAGTTCTCCAATGGCAAAATTATTCAAATCAATGAGAAAAGTATTCAGGGGCCTGGATTTTGTCGGATTGTGATATAGATTTTCCATAATTTATCTTTCAGATTCTTCTTTATTTTACACTAAAGGGCTTTACCTTTTATCTTATCTTTTCAGTGTGACTATCTGGATAATCTGTTGACACATATTTGCATATATAAATATATATACTACTACACTGGATATATCGGACTTCATCTTGCTTCCAAGTGCTGACACACATAATTTCCTTAACTGCGACAGAAAAACCGACAACTAATTGAGTTTAAACGGTGATCTGAACCTTCCCCCGTTTTAAACTAATTTAATTGTTATTTTTTCGCGCATTGTGTTTAATTGAAAGTGTCATACGTCGTTGTCGTCGTTTGAATTATAATTTAGCATTTGTTTTTGTGTGTAGTGTATTTGTGCAAGTGTGTAAATGTAAATGTAAAAAAGGCACAAATATGTGGCCAAGAAAATCGGCTCAAAGTGAAATGTGCAACTATAGTTTGATGGTATTTATGTTCTTGGGGGCGGCTCAAGGTGCCACACCCTTTGCAAAAGAGTATCGAAGTGCAGGCCTCTTCAAAGGTAATACTCTAGTGGATTTGGATGCATTAACCACACTAGACATGGACGCCGAGAAGCTAACAAGTCCCAGTACTAGCTCCAGCAGCGGCAACGACAATGGATTTGGAGATAATTCTATGGCATTCAAATCGGAATCATCGGTTGTTCTACCTGGGGTGCAAATAAATGCAGGTAATTAAAATTATGCCAAACGAATAATTAAAAATTTAAGTAAAGGAAAGAAAATTGTTGGTTAGAGCAAAACCTATACTTTTTTTAAAGTTTAATGTGCATTCTTAAAAGTATCTATGAAATGTTTATCGAATGAATGAGATCTATTTCAAATAGTGTAAAGGTTACTATAATATGTATATTGATGTACCCTTTATTAATTCAAGCGACAGCCTTTTTTTATACTAGCAAACATGTTCCATTCATGTTTTTTCCTTTATACTTATCAATTGGATTCTTCTTTAATTGAAAGGCATGAAAAAGGAAATGTTCTCTCAGGTATACACACACAGACACGAACTTTTATTGCATACGCCTGTATAGAAGACCGGCGCTTATCTAACCTTATCTTGCAACACTTTTCCTGTCTTGTACACAGCGTTCTGTTGCCTTTCTTTCGGGGTTTCGTTTTTATTTATGACCTGAGCGCCTTTGCGGCATCATATTTAAAAAAAAAAAGAATAAATGTAAGCGAACAAGTGCCTGATGGTAGAAGACATGAGCGTGGCTGGGATTTGTAATTCAGGAGACGGTCTTGGAGGTATAATGGGATAATAACTTTACTTTATAAACTAACCTAATACTAAGATCTAGTCGTCTTACAACTAAAACTATGAACTATTTAAGGTATATAATGCTCTGATATTATAGATTTATTAAAGACTTTAATTTCTGTTGATCTATGTATGTATTAGAGTAAAGTTTAGTGAATTATCCCCATTCCACGTCCATGGGTTTTTGGTGTTTTTTGAGTGTCTTTTGCCCCGCTATTGAATGTGTGTGTGTATCTTGTATGGTAATTCAATCGTTGCACTTAAGAAAGGCAGCCCAGAGAATAGGGAAGAATAAAAAAGAGATATGTACATACATATAAATGATGATGCCCCATACTGCCGGCAGCTGGAGGACCAGGATGTCAACCACAGGAGCGTTAGTCGGTCGTTTTCGGTGGATTGCAATTTAGAGATTTGGGCACGCTCGACACATCCGCTGGAGTAATTTTCTTGCCTCATTATAACAAGATTAAAGTGTAATCGAAATGAATGTTTATGTGTGTTTGTGTGTGTGTGTGTGTGTGTGCGTCTTGAACCTGATTGTCTGCACTCCTGGGGGTTTCTTCTTCTCTTTTGGGGTGAGGTTCTTCGAAGCGCCAAAGTGCGAACTTCCTGTGTCTGCGAAGACACGACAGTGAAAGGAATCGGCTGGCATGGACCGACCCCAGAGGTTATAAGTATTTACCTTTCTATATTTGTTTTTTTCTCTTTTCTCATAAACTTAAGTTCTCTCTTGTCTCTTGTTCCTCACTGTGAGCTTTTTTTCTGTCTTATTTATTTAAATGTCATTTAAGCCGCTTAACTCTTAAAAACTGATGTCTTTTTTGGCTGCATTCTCTGATTTGGTTGTAGTTCATTTTTTGTTTTGTTTTTTTGTTTTATGACATTTTTTTATGCTCATTTTATGAGCGTGAGCGTGAAAACGAAAGTACTTTCGTTACTGTCTCTCTTTCTGTCTGCCGCTTTCTTGATTTGCTGCTGTCGGCCTTTTTCTTTGGTTTAAAAAATGAACTTAAAAACGTATATTTGTATGACTCTGCAGCATTTCGTAAATGTGTCATAATTAAAGAGTACAAGAAGCAAGAGGCTTGACATTTTTTAAACCCTGCCAGTTGATGATCATGAGTATGAGTAAGCGATTATACATACTTACATATATGTACATACGTATGTACATACATATGTAGATTATGTGCAGATTTCAAGGTAATGGCACAACATTTTTAGTAATATTATAAATTCTTTGTAAAAAGTGGTAATTTCTAAAGATATTAGCCCCACTTTTGGGTTTACCAGAGTAAACAGCCGTTAAATTACTTTGATTGTCTCCTTTTATCAGTATATTTTCCAATTTCTGGACTTTTACTCCGATTTTAGGTTTGATTTTGCGTCACTAAGCTCCCTTAGCATGGCTACCTGCGATCCATTGGTTGGTTGTTTTTTTTTTTTTTTTTTGACAGATATAAAGGCTTTAGGCAATGACCATAAAATTTTCTGCAAAGCACGCAAACTTTGGCCCAGGCAAAGACCAGTTCTTTTTGGTTGCTGTATCTTTTATTTTTGGTAGCATTTAAGACGAAGTCGACAGGCTGTAGTACAGTACGCAGATCTTGGCAGGAGGTGGCAACTCTTCAGCTTGTATTTTTTCTTGCTCCCAATACTCAGTCTCTCCATCTGTCTCCCCGCATCTCCCTATTGGACGGAGTGGAACAAAAAGATAGCCGACGATCGTAAAAACCTAAACGGCTAAAGAATTTATGTGACTCCAGAGACTCTCAGGCTTCCACACAGAGACGTCTTTCTTTCCTTCTCTCTATCTATGTATGTCTTCTTGCTCTATCTTATATCATTTAGTGTTTTCTTTGTGTGTTTGTGCGATCGAATGCTCAAGAGTTAAAGAAGAGTATTCTTGGCGTTAGATAACAGTCAAGGTTTTTGTCAGTTGTTGTTGTTGTTTTTCTTGTCTGGCATGCAAAATTCTATCCCCCCATACTAGAATCAAATGCAGTTTCTGTTTTTGTAGGCAGAGAAATAAATCAAAGTCAGGTAGAAACTAGATAGAGAAAGAGAGAGACTACCAACTGACAACTGAAATGTAGCGCAAAGTGCGAAATATCCCACAGAGCATTGAAGCGGCAATGAACTCCCTTCGTCTACCAATATGTGTATATATACCAGACATCTGCATCGTTAACGCTGGCACGCTAATTTGACGAAAGCCTATTTCATGCACATTTCGATTTGGTATGCCCAGAGTGATGCATCCGAGGTACCTTACACACACACAAAACACCCAACACCTTACACATTTGAATGTATCTTACAGGTAGTTTATAACACTTTAACCTAAGGATTTCTATTCACCCACCCGCTGCGTTTTGTTCATTGTTTTTAACACCTTTTGCAAAAATAGGAGGAAAAAAAACTCTCTATTCATGCACCTTCAAATCTTTGATTTTCCCAATTTTATGTTCATTCAATGCCCCTTACCCCACGCCACCCCTCACAGACTTACTTCCACTCCCTGCCTTTCCAGAAGACATTGTTTCTTTTTGTTTTTGTTTATTTTAGCAATCCTTTGTTGTTGTTGCTATTTATTTGTTTTGAATCTTTTTTCTTTTGTTAAAAACATTGTGCAAGACATTTGATTATTTTCTTGTTGTTGTTTATCAACTTCTTTTGGTTATTTGTTTATCGTTATCGATTTCATTTTGCTCTTGTTGTTGTTGTTATGAACTTTCGGCCAAAGTCATTCCTTGTTAGTTTGTTTTTCTTTTAACTTCATCCCGCCCGCACTATGGCTAATCAAAAGTCCATCGTTTACATCAAAAATGGCAACAAGAGGATCGCCGTTTTGGTTCATAAATTTTTAATTGTTTAACTCAAGGGTTGTATCTGAATTTTTGGGAAAGAAACTACATTTTTAATCCTAACTAACCAAAGGACGACACAGGGCCGAAGTTTTTGTCTATCAATTCAATATCAAAGTTTTTACAATACATATTTGTAATTAAATGATAGAAATTTTATATTTTTGTTTAAATTTTGATTTGTCTACATGCATTAACATTCAAAAATAATAAATTTGTTCCTTGAACCACCAATTTCCAATTGAAATTGAGTTACTTTTTGTATGCACCATGGCCTAAACTCATTGCACTTTAGCTATATCCATTTATTATCTACATATACATATATGTACATACATATCCATATATATTTGGAATAATGATTAAGCAAATTTACAGATTTTTATCAAGCGGAAAAACAAAGCATTGTGTGTACACATGGTTAACAAACAATGGACAACAAGCCAACAAGCAAGTGCAACAAAACGTACCAACAAGCCATGATGTTGCCACCTACGTCGAAGCGGCTGTAGTGAATGGCCTGCTGCTGGCCAAGAAGAAGAAGTCAAAAGAAAATAGACATAACCATAAGCAGGTGTTGTTTGTCTGACAATGCCTACGAAAGAGTAACTAACTGTCTGCATTTATGCATTTAACAAAACGTCTTTTCTTTGCACTTGAACCACCATCACCGCCACCACCACCACCCACTCAACAAACAACACGCAGTTAAAAAATGAAACAAACAAGAAAAAAAAGAAAAACAATCGTCAAGACAAAAGGCAACTTTCGATTAGAAAGAAAGTCTTAAGTAAGAAAAAAGTGAATGTGAACAACAGAAAAGTACAAAATTAGAAATCTTGTTATAGGCTGTAAAAATATGACCATAAAAATCTTAAATTAAAAGAAAAAATCAATTTTTAATTCTCTCTCTCTCTTTCGCTCTCCTCTTTGCTGGAAGAAGAAAACAAAACATGCCATGGGTGGGCGTTAATTTCTTGTCGATTGTGTCAAGTCTCTATCAATTCAAGCTAAATTTGAAATTTCTTGACATGATTTCAGAGTTTTTTTTTCGTTTGGTTTTGGTTTTTAAGAATCGTAATTTGATTTTGCCATAAACATAAATTGAATAGCGACACATTTGAATTTAAATTTGAAACTTGTTCTCGATGCGGGCATCAGCAACAAGAACAACAGATGCAGATGCAGATGCAGATGCCGATGCACATAAGATGAGAATTATTATTATTGTGGCGTTGATTTTATTCCAACATCCCACATATATTGTACGATGGTTCATATTATGTATCCATCTTTGACTAATTGAAATAGAACATCACTTCATGGGCGTAGTTTAATCGATTGCATTGAAGGGTCATTAAGAAATCTGATAAAAATTTGAAGAAATGAAATCTGACAAAAAATTTGGATGTATTTATCAACTTACTTAAATAAATAAAAATCGCCCTTAATTATTGTCGGTTTTTAGCAATTTCCAAGGTAATAAAATAACTCCAAGCTTCCCGTAGCCATGAGTGTAACGATTCTTCTCCCACGTCTTCATAATAGTTTCTGTTCTCCGCGGAGCAAATAACTGACCAATATCCATCTAAATTAAAAAGTCTATTTAAAAGAGAGTGCTCCTCTTCAACGTAGCTCCGTCCATGTATCGCTTTAAACAGATGTTTTATTTCATGATTTGAGTTACGCTATGTCTTGCTTTTTATATCTTTTCTTTGCTTCTCAAAGGAGGCACAGAGAAGGTAAAGACATAGATGATGGACTGGGAATAGGAATGAGAGACGAATGAGAATGGCTGACATTTGAACTTCAGGCGCGCAACCGCAAAATGTTTAAAAAAAGTTTTTGTTTTTGGGAGGGAACACACATACACATACACAATCACACACATTAAGACACGTTGAATAAATAATGCTTTTTTCCTTTCATTATTTTCCCGATGAAACAACAACTTGTAGGTGTATGTGTGAGTATGTTTTCTTTATACAATGACCTAGAAATTTGGCTTTCTTTTTGGCCAAAGGGGTCTTTTGTTGTTTTATCTTGAATGCACATGTTGAACACAGCATCATAACTTAATGGAGTTTTGGTTTAGAGCTAAAACCTCAAGATGAGTTCAATAAATATACAATACAATATAGTGCGATATATCTCCATACATACATACATTTGTATGAATGTAGTAGTTCCTGGGAGACTTTTATCTGTGCAACACAAGCAATCTATTTTAAGATTTATGTCTACGTAACTACATACATATAATTGAGAAATGATGGATATAAAAAACTTTATACTTTACAATCTTATATTGTTTTGTTTTAAACTGTTTATTTTAAATTTATTATTATTAGAGTTTTCAAAGAAGGAAAGTCGGTTCAAATGATATTTTTGGATGGCTAATGTTTCTTAGTTCTAGCCACTTCTAAAATAGTTCGTTTCATAAGAGTTGCACCTGCAAATTTTTAAAGTGGAAGGCAGTATTTTATATTAGGCTCTTGTTGTCAAATAAATTTTGTTGGTGGTCATATAAATAGATCTCACACGGAAGTCAAACTCAAAGCCATAATTATTGGCTATAAAAAAGGTAAAAGAAAACTGTACACAATTGCTTCCGCACTGAACGATTTGTCATGGCAACACCCTAAGGCCGATCCTCCTCCGCCTCATCATCTTCTGTTTCCTTGACACCTTCGGAGGTGCCACCATGTGAGACATACTAAGCAACAAGGGGAGCTTAATATTAACTTTACCAAACCAAATCGATCATTCAGATGAAAAGGCTTATGCCGACAACGACGTTGCCAATAAACAGTCAATTATTGCAGACGGACAGAGAGACAAGTGCATAAAATTGTAATTTTTTTTTTTATTTTTGTTTTATTTCTGCTTAAGGCGCTTGCTCCATTCATCAAGCAGTCAATTCATCAGTTACGAATTACGCAAATGTGGCCAACAGCAAAAACATAAAAAGAAAACGAAATTTGCATTTTTGCTTTTGTTGTTGTGAAGCAGCAGCGGGGTAAGTGAAGTGCGGAAAATTCGCTCTATCTTTCACCTTGTTCGTCTCTAATGCAAACGGCGTTTGTCTGTTAATTTATGGCAATTTAATGAAAATTACCTGTTTGCCTTTGCGCCTGAGAGAGATAGCGAGCAGAAGGAGAAAAAAATAGGTGTTCCCATCACCTGTATTATCATCGTCATCTCGACATCATCATGCATGACAACGATCGTTTAGTCGTTGCGACTACTGAATATCTTTTTTGTTGTTAAACATCTTCACTAAGCCGCTTACAAGGCAGTTTCCCCCGTTAAAATGATTTCCTTTATTTATTTTTCTCTTTCTCTCTCTTAGTCTATGTATGTTTATTTGTTGTCGCAATATTTTGAATGTGGCCAAAGAAAAAGAAAAATAACCAAAATATTTTGGGTCATTTTACATGTAAAATCTTTTTTCTTACAATAAAAATATATGGCAATACACACATACAAATGCATTTATTTACGAGGGCTTAGTGGTTTTTTTTTGTTGGCGCCAATGAAAAGATTTCAACATTAAAAGATATTTTTGAATAACTTGTTTGAATTTTTGGTCAGACTAGAAAATTGTTTTGTAAATGAACTTAAAAAAATAATGCTCAAATATTTGCCGGAAACTAAACTCAAAGGTTGTTTCTATGTCTATGACCTTTCCGTTTTTTGATAAAAAAACTATATTTTCTAATATGAAGTACCTATTAATGAGTAAGGAATTTGAATATTATATTCATTGTTTTCTAAGTGAGCAGTTTATGGAATTTGCCTCTAAATAACTGGTTTTGATTATTTTAATTTTCATAAGTGAGTCATTTAAATTATATTTAATAATATAAGACTTACTTTATCTGAATATTTCCATATGTTTTGTTTTGTAAGAGGATTAATGTGAATTCATCTGAGTCATTGATGATTGAATTCGACAAGAGTTCCCATATAAATGTTCAAGTCAAATCAATATGTTAGTTTATAATTGTAGAAAAGAGTTCAAGTAGCCTATTTTTTTAAATTCTAGGACTATTTGAAAATGTAATCGTTAATTATAATATTTAATTTGGATCTAATGTGTTCTGTTAAAATATTTATGCCAACCAGTCAATGTTGGCCATAAAAGTTAATTTTATTAGAAAACAAGTATTGTTCTTAATGATTTTTATTATTGACATCGTTTTTCTTATTTTTAAGTATTCCAATTAGTCACCATTTTACTGTTGGCGATTTTCTAAACCGGTTTCTGTTTTATTTTCCATTTCTCAGTCTTTGCGTCAATTGATATGCAAATCTGAAATCATCTGGCTTATCAGCATAAATTCAATCCTATCCATTCCAATCATTATCGATGAGAAATATCAGTCTTAGAATCTGAACGCGTGCTTAAAGTCTTGGTAGGGGGGTTCTCGGGCAGCTCTCGTTTTCTATGTTTTGTCATAATTTTGTTTTGAGGGGAGGTTTTCTGCATAAATATCTTGTTGTATATATTTTTCCACACTTGAAAATAGAATATACCGTTAACATGCTAACGTCTAACGGCACTTGATAGGTAGCCCCTTTGTGTTTGCATATGATTAACATTTGGTATGGGGCAGGGCGAACAGGTGAACGAACCGATGGATGACTCTTTGAAATGATCAATTTTGATTGTTTTTTTTTATTCTTGTGTTGCTTCTTCTTCTTCTGGCAGTTTGTGGTATTTGACCCTTTTCTTTGTTAATTTGTCTGTCTGTCCGTCTGTCTTGTGGCGACATAGGCTATAATCAAATGCTATTTATGTATGTTGTACATATTATATAATTTATGCACAATAAATTGTTCAACTAATGAAGCAAATTATTGAGTTGAAAGACCATCAAAAGTTCTCCAAAAGTAAATATAGAACTTTCACCATTTGACTTTTTGGATGAACCTCTATCGATCGAGAGTAAAGACACGCCCACACACACCATCAGTTAACTCGAGAATAGAGGCAAAAGTGTTAAAAGAAAATATGTTCACATTCAAAGGCTACAACTTAATTAGCCACAGAAATAGACAGACAAAAAAAAAAAAAAAAAAAAAAAAAAGAACTAAACATGAAGCGAGGGAAGAGAACATCAAAATGAACATGAACATGAACATGGAAAAAAAGTTGTACCAAAAATGGTAAAGGCGTCGACATTTAGATACCTTTTATTTCCAACAAGCTGGTGTTTTGATGTGACAAGGAAAATTCAAATCATTTTCGAAAGACATTTGCAAAAGCAAGGTGAATCTGTTAATGTCTTAAACCGACACATGGATAAAATTGACTCTATATCCCATCTTTCTAATCTATTCGATTTAACCATTCTAGCGGAGTCTTTGCTGCATTTTTCTTTTAATTTTGCTGATTTGTATATACCCCTTTTGAATGAGGGTATAAAAAGAAAGCCATGTAGACATGTGGCTGGCTGTCTCTCTTGGTCTTATTTAGATAGCCCCCGACATCTCCACCATGACTCAAAAACAAGAGGAAAAAAGTTCAACACGGTTGATCGCCCATTAGAAATTGTTATGTGTTGTGTGTTGGCATGATCTTTAAATGAATTTCATGTTTCATTAGGCAATTGAAAAGAACTCACTCACTCGATCACACGACAGAGACAGAGAGAGAGAGAGACAGAAAGAGCGATCTTTCAATCGATCTTTCGATCTTTGATCGTCCTCTCACACTTCTTAGATCTGTCACACACCCTTTTTTGGACGGGGGAGCTGAAGAAAAAAAGTGTGAAGAAGCAATTTTGGCCCATAAATCTCTCAACATTAATGATCTCTTGATCTCTCGCTTTGGCTGGCTGATGATCTATTTTTGCGTACAATAACTGTCAGTTCCTGCCAAAAAGACAACATATTCAGGTCAAAGACTTGAAATATTTACCCGCATCCCGTTTCAAATTTCTTAACTTAATTTTTCCGACACTTTTTTTGTTGTAATTGAAGTTACACCAAAGTGAGGCCCGCACAAAGAATGGTTAAAGACATGGCCAACAACATTTTGGCCACAATTTGACCACCAACACACACACACACACACACACAAGTACGACAGACGATGATTGATCGTTCGTGTGCCACTCCAAAACTCTAAAAAAAAAACCGTCAGACAGTTCCACTTCAGTTTTACTTCTGTGTTTTGTTTAAAGTTCGCTTTTTTAATGTCTTTTCAGTGCATTGACATTCAGGTTTTTTTCTTCTGTTTATTGTTTTTGACCATGGCGAAGCGATTGATAGATATCTAGTAGATACGTATATCGATATCACTATCTGCATCTTAAGATTTATATATAGATGCCAGACAATGGGTCAATGTTTGACCATCTATAATAAACAAGATGTGGGGGGCAGTAACGGGTCTTCTGAGCAATTAAATGGATACTTTATGGCCTGAAGTCAAGTTAAAATTCGGTGGGAGTTACATTAAGTATCCAATGTCATTTGAATGATTATATTGAAAACCTAAGCTATATATCTTTTATATCTTCACCTATGAGATGATGACCTTCGATTTAGCAAAAAATTGTAACATAGCAAGTTAACATATATTAGTTCAGGTACTAGTAAGTTGAGACTTAACGAATCGGTTTGACTTTGAGTTGCCGCCTTGCAAGGGGCAGCATAAATAACATTTTCCAGTCATATCAAGTTTCGTGTCTCTTGTTTGGTGTTTGGCCAAGTTAATTGATTGGTTGCCGGGGCTTGGCTCAAAGTCAAAGCCGATGCCGATACCGATGCCGAAGCTAAAGCTGAAGCTGTAGCTAAAGCCGCACTCCCGCAAGTGCTGACATTTGTTGAGTGTCACGACTTCACAAACAGCAGACAAACTTACCAAGACAAGAGAGGAACAGCCGTTTGTTCTATGTTAGAGTCAGTCAGTACGTCTGGCACTTAGTCAGTCAGTCAGTCAGTCATTCATTCAGTGGCTGCCACTCACGACCAACCAGCAACTTTCTTTCGTGCCGCACAATGACAGCAACAAAAACAGCATCAGCATCATCTAAGGACGGTGGCAGCATCCACATCCACCCAAAGCTCATCATGATGTCATTGATCTTTGGGGGAAACTGCAACAGGCCAACTGCATTGTTCTGAAAGGAGCTGTTGCTGCTGCTGCTGCTTCAGCTTTATCGCCTTCTGTTGATCTTTAAAGCTTGCGGTACTTGGTTCAAGAGTCAGCACATCACGACATAGGCAGGCAGTGTGGCAGATGCAACAACACAAGCAACATGCAACAATTTTTTCCCCTTATTTTTCTCTCGAAATTAATTTAACATGAGCTGACAACTAATTTGGCAAGTTTTTAGTTTTATTTTTTCGGCAATTTCCCTTGACCTCTTCTTGCAGTTGATTAAAAAAAAAAAAATGTTGTTTCTTGGACATTTTCTATATGGCTTCATATAAGCCTGGCTGCCAGACAGCTGCAAGTTGGCGGTATTGCTTTAATAGCCCCCCAACTTGACTCTTTCTTTCCTTCTGTTGTTGTTGTAGTCTTTTTTTTTTGTTAAGTGTTCATTTTTTTTTTTTAGTTTGCCAAAAAAAACTTGTTTTAGCCATAAACTGGTTCTACAACGACTGAAGAAGTTCAGCTTTGCGGCCACAAGAATTTATTTCTAACCTAAGCAAATGCGACTTTATTGGAAAAAAAGGTAGAAAAGACAAGAAAAAAAGACGCAAAAGACAAACCCAACTAAAATGTTGAAATTGTTTAAAAGATATTAACTAAATGATAAAGCTTTGGCAGCAGCAACAGGTAAGGGTTAAACTATTGTGTGCTCAGCTAAGATCTTGTGGTTAGTTCATCATTTCATGCGAAAAACCAGACTACGGAAGTCTTGCAAAGTTTCATTTCTTTTGGTTCTTGGTTCGTTTTAAAACCTACGTGCCATCGGTTGGCCACTTGCCTCATTTGGCTTGGTCACAATTTCCGCTGAGAATCATCTGAGAGAGGGCAATAATTGAATCTCAAAAAGTACCTTGAAAAACGCACAAAGCAAATATGAAAATGCACTCGCTCATAATGTGTTTAATTATCAGAAACGGAATTCTCTAATTACCAAAATACCAGAGCATATATTGGCCATAATAAAATGTGCATAGTTTCAAGCAAAAATCTCTCTTCCTATAAAGAAAATAGCAATTCGATTCTGTAATTTACGTGGCCCAAATAGAGCAAGCAATGTAGGCAAAAACATTTAATGGTGGGGAGAAACAACACAAATTTACATCTGAGCTGCAAATGAACTTATTTTTTGTGTTTATAATATAAACTTTATATCTGTTATATGTCTTTTAAATAAATTTCGTTTTATTTAAGACCGGCTTCAGTTCGTGACCAAAATTTCTACATGATCAAATATGTATACCAACCCGAAAACGAGTTTGTCTGTCCGACTTTAAAGCAATAATTTCTGTTTGAAATCATTCTAATTATAATAAACTGTTTTAATTTTCATATTTAAATCTGTTTTTCTCTCTACTACAATAAGACTTAGAAAAAATTATTTTTCCTATACATATATTAACAAGACTCTCCTTTCGATGGCTAATAAGAAACCTCTGATCTGCCTGAAGTAGTAAGCAATGTTTATTAGAGTTAATAATTGCTACTAAACTTAAGGCGTAACATATTAATTTATTATGCTCTCTCTTTAAAAATGTGAAAACTCTTTAAAATGTTATTGCTAATTGTTTCACGATTGGCATTCAATTGTAATGGCTATTGCCTTATGTACTGTAGCGATGCTTTAATAGTACATAAATATGTAAGTACATATAGATTTTACAGGCAATAAATCGAACTTATGTTTGCATCCGGTTGATCAATAACAGAATATGCCAAAATATGTATATAGTCTCTATCTTTATACTTATGATTTTCGTAAACAAAAATTTCATTGCAATTTTTATTAGCCAATTAATAAGTCAGTTTCTGCGTTTAACACAAAATCAAATTGATTAATCAGCCATCAATTCAAAGAGATTTTTTGCTTTGCTAACTAAAAGCCAACTAAAAACTTTGATTAATTAAGGGATTAATAAATTATCATCTTAATATCTTTCTAATGAGCAAATCTGGAACATTAATTGTAAATAAACGCCAAAAGTTTGACAGGCTCAGCGGAAATGTTTATGTTTTAATGTGTCTATATAGAAAGTATGCCGATCGAGATTTCGAGACTTGTTTTGGCAACATTTCAATTTCGCAAGAACTCAACTCAACTCAGCTGGCTGATTCCACCTCTGCGCCTCCTTCTACTGGCTGGAGTGGTGGTAATTGTAATTGGCTACGTCCACAATCTGTTCTGATCTTGACTGGATATCTCTTATAAATACACTACAATTTATGGTATGCTCGATCTCTCGTATTTGCTGGCGAAAATGAGAACCGTTAAGTGCGCGTGCCTCTTCTGCCTTCTACCGCCGCCGACTCCGATTCTGTTTCTTAATTAAAGACCATGGTGCGGAATCGCATCAGCATTTGGCGGCATAAAATGTTACCATTTTGTGTTGTTCTCTTTATATACAACAACGCCAACAACAGTCAGCGCAGCAATTTACATGCCTAAGAAGAAAAAGAAGAAGAAAACACCAACTGAAAGAAATGAAACTTGCTCAATACTTTAAGAGGCCACCATACTCAAGATATAAATACACTTGGAGAAAAGTTAGAAAAGGTGAAACATAGAAACTGTTTACGATCATTAATAGATTAAGTTTAATAAATTGTTTAGCAAATCTCTCTCCAAAAGCTAATAAATAAAAGGATTTACATATCTGATTTTAGTGTAATGAACTACATTTTGTTCAGTGTATAACTTCTAATGGGCAAGTATGTATATGTATGTATGTATGTACATATACATATATGAATATATATACAAGTATATAATATGTACGATCTATATGCAGATAGATATTCAATTTAAACAAATCCGCTTGCCGCCTCTTTGACATTGAATGGCAGACGGCGGCGGCATTCTCTTGATTTCCTCCATAAATTTTGCCAGTTTTGTAATAGTTTTTGTGCATTAATTTTGTTTTTGTTTTGTTGTTTTGGTTAATGTTTTATGATTCTTGTGTAAATCAATTTGTTTAGCTTGGTTGCCCTTCAAGAATGTTTGGCGCTTTCATTAATTAATAATGAAGAAACTCTCCGGCTGGGCAATAATTTACTTACACAAAGTCTACAATTTTGCAATGATATCATCCAATTATCTGAAAGGGGTGGGTGAGGCCATGTTACCAGTGGAACAGAGGGAGGGATAGAAGAGTGTGCATTGTTGCTATTGCAATTATTGCTACTCACAGCTTTTGCAATTAACTGAGTTATTGTTGTTGTTGTTAGTGCATTAGTTGGAAGCAATATTGAATGCAAATCGAATGAGTTTCGTTTAACAACTGGTTTGCCATCAACCATAAACAGTTATATAATCGGGTATTACTATGATATGACTAATCCTTCACAGCTCCCAAACGCATTAATACCTTATCACAAAAAAAAAAGAGGGAGAAGTGCCAAAAAGTCATAAAAAAAGCGATCAAGAGCAACGAACTTGTAAGGAATTCTTGAATTTTTCGTATGTTTCTTTCATTTTGATGGCTTTTATGGAAGTGTTGTCCATTTTCGAGAGTCTTGTATAATTTTATTTATGCCAAAGGCGTACGTATGGGAAATGTGTGTGTAACAAGTGGAATATTAAGTATACGCATACGGTTCTTTTTTTTGGTTTTGTGGGAGGAAAAACAAAAAGCTTCAAGCTAACAAGATGTTACAACAATGATTCATTCAGAATACATATTTTGGTACATAGATAGGTTCATTAAGTTGATATAGTTGGAAAAATTTTAATCTAAAAGTGTGAATTAAAAACGAACATTAAGAAAGAAGATGTTCCCAAAGAACGGTGGGAAAGTGTTTAAATGCTAGAGAAGTAAACCATAAAATACTTAAATCTAATTAAATGGGTTCTCTCGTTCTTTCTCTCTCTCTCTCTCTTTCCCTCTCCCTGTCTATAATTGTTAGCGGAAACTTTTTTTTTGGCTTGTTAACTATTTCTGAATGTAACATAATTCGCAGTCTTCTTGTCAACTATGTTTACACACAAAGAATTTCAATGTCAATATGACATAAAATCTATAAAACAATCACTATGAATTACAATCACCGAATCGCAGCAATTGTTTCTGTTCATTGCTGTGTAACTTGAGTCGCAACTCTCTAGAATATTTATTGATTATACATATGTATGTACATATGTGTGTAATATGTGTCATACTCTTGCTGTGGTTATTATCAATAAATTGTAAAGTTGGTAACACACAATTTAAGAATTTTTCTTATCCCAAGTAAATAAATCTCAATATAAGTTGATTAGCCAATTAATCCTCTAACATAATAAAAGTAACTTAGTTTCTTATGTCGTTTTAGACACAGAGTATTAAAACTTCGAAGCAATAAAGTGTTTATACTTTCTTGTTCTCCTTATATAGAACTATGTATACATTTTACACAATTTATTAACGCATGATTTAATGTTTTGAACCCGAGTTCAAGTTCAGTGAGCACAGTTTGCTGGCTGCTACGACAAATGTGTCTATAAATGTAATTAAAAAATAAAAATTGTTATGTCACGCAACCAAAATATAAAGAAAGACGGAGAGGGGATCAAAACATATTGCACAACCCTTAAAAAAAAACCAACATATTGAATGACTGATAATTGAAACTCATGTAAATGTATTTTTAATGAAATATTTTATGCACGTTTTCAATAGATTTTTAGATTTGTAAATGGCAAAAGCAAGCGCCAGTCATGGATGAGTTGCCAAATCAAAGTAATAATAGTACCTAAAGCACTTTTTTGTACCCCTTTTGATTTATCAATGAATGGCATTAAATTGGCGTGGTGCTAATGAGACAATAAAATCAACTATAAAAACAATTTTCAACAATTTTACATTTTTCGCAATTTTTTTTTTGTTTTTTGTATTTTTTGTTTTTGCTATCGTCATCGCTTGACCTCAAAAGAAAAAAACAGACAAAAAGAGAATGAAATTTTTAAATTGATTTTGATTATTTTTTAAACTTGTTGAACTCAATTAATTAACTAGAGATAAATTTGTCGTGGGTGTCAGCAAGCGGCAAAGCGGTTATAACAACAAATTGCTTTTGGGTCAACAAGTTGAAGGCAACTTAAATAGTATAATATAAGGAATATTGCTCATTTTTTTGCAACTAAAAATTATATTTTGTTTTGTTTTTGTTTTCATTGCAGGTAAGGCCAGCAGCTATTGCTCTATGATTTATGTTAAACTTACTTATGTATATACATACATATATGGTTGAGAGCGGAAAGTTGAAAAATTTTCATTAGTCCATGTGCCAAAATCCCATTCAAATTAACTTGGCTGGCAAAAGAGGAGAAAAAAAGCCACTACCATAACCAAAAACCAAAACCAAAACATGTGTCAGTCATGTCAATGCGGTGAATAGAAAAAAAAAACTAAAGAAACTAACGAAAAGTGCATACTTTTACTACGAGGGCTGCATAATAGTTAATAGTTAGTCTTCTTTAACGATCAATTTGGAATCTACTTTAAATGAAATGCGACTGTAAGTAATCTTATATAGCAAAAGGCAAATTCTTTTACTCTTCTATTTCATTGATGTGAAAGACATTTACAATCAAAACTCAATTTAAAGTAATATTTCTCTAAAAGCTTATGATTTTGGTACTCAATATACAACCCACGCAATTTTGTATAAAGTTTTTGCACTTTTCACCGGAATTGCTCAGGTCGTTTGCTGCTTATCATCAACCCACGAATCTCTTTAGCTTGGAGTAGATACAAGCATCTGTTTTCGGTTTTTCTTTTCGTTTCTTTTCTTTTCTTTTGGTTTTCCCGAAGTGCCGGCGGAAATTTCATAATCGTTGCGGCGGTTTGAAAAAATTAAAATGTTACATTTATTAAAATGTATTATTATGTCTATCATAAAATTTCATTGAGTGACACTTGCGCGTGGTCTCCCCTTCATGCAGCATCAAAAAAGCGAAACCAACCAACAAAAAAATCACCACAAATTATTTTGACAGCGGCGATTTACTTTCCCTCTCTATCTTACTTTATTAATCTCCTCTTTCCATCCATCCATTCGCAACAACTAAGGGAACCCTGCGCTAATTTTGTTGATTTAAGCTGATTTTTTTTTATTGTTGGAACGTTGCACATTTCAAAAATCAACAACAAGACAAGGCAATCGGCGCCCCAAACCGCTGCCGCAATCACTGCCAACGCAGCATAATTAACAATAAATTAAATATTTTTTTTAAAGTAAAAAATTTAATTTGTAATTTTTTTTTGTTTGGTTTACTTTTGTTGCTGATTGCAGACTGACCCTCACAGACATTGCAACAGTTGCCACAGTTTTCATTCGTTTCTGTTCATGGTTCTAAGCTTTAAACCTTTCCATGTAAATGCAATAAAGTTTGCTTGATTTCTAAGCCACCTAGAAGCCAAGAAACCAGCTAAAAAGATCCCTCATCCCATTTAATTAAATTTCAAATAAGTTTCCATTTTTAGCTCATCTTAAGATTAGGGTAAGGGGGTGCAGAAGCAGAGGCTTGAGTTTGGCTTAAGACCTTTTCACAAAATAACAAAATTCATCCTTAATCATAGCGTAAATCGATTTTCAGGGGAATTTGTTTTTATTATTACCAAGAAATTAGTATGCCCAAAAAAAAACCAAAAACATACAAAACTTGATGCCACTTCTTGAGTGGAACGAGAAGGCAGACAGCAGGCAATGTCTGCAAACTATCCAACGACCCGCATATGCTCAGAGCTGGAAAACAAATATTTTCACACATGTCAGAAACAGAAATAAATATTTCGTTGTCATGGTTGAAAGGAGTGAAAAAAAAGAAACTAAGTTGATAATAATCTGCCATATAACGTACATACAATTCGATGGCGATGGCGACGACTTCACAATGTCGCCGGAGCTTCGATCGTGCTGTAACAGAAAAGAAATATGGCAAAAATCGTGCACAAACATAGATGTATGTACATACATATGGCTGTAAGTTATATACGTGGAAAACTTGAAGGAAAACGTTTCCTTGAAAGGTGAATTTGAACAATTAATTTTGCTTTTTGGGCCTTAGAGAGAATGGGAATTTATTCGCTAGCCCAGAATGCGGACAACAAACGAGTACAAGAGATATGAAAGATCATTATGACGTTGATGATGCCAAACAAAGTTGCGGCAACAGGGTCGGAATTATGTCTTTGGAGTAGTTCTGAAAGCATTTGTTCTTAGCTTTTTCATAGTTTAAGTTCTTTTTTCACTTTCACTCGTTGCAGAGGACGGACGTGTTTTTTTTTTGCGCTTATCAATTTTTATTTTTTACTCGCGATTAATTACTTTTACAAATTTAAATTAAATTAAATTCATTATCGGTTTAATTAATAAAAATTTCAACATCCGAATTTTATTTTCATTTCGCGAATTCTTGCTGTCGCTTTTGTTTAAATTTAAATAAAATCAAAACTTACAACAATACTTGCATTAGCGGTGTTGTTGTTTTGCTTATTTCTTTTGCCTTTTGTCTTTACCGTTTTAACTAACTCTCGCGCTCTTGCGTACAAATTGTTGTTGCATGTGTTCAATTTGACGCGCTCTCCCGCTCTTTCCTATTCTTGATTGATTTGCGCTCTCGTCTTTTGCCTACCCGCGACTCTGTGATACGTGTTTTTGTTTTTGTGCTTTCATCTCTTTTTATTCTTTAGTTGTGAAGGCTTACTCTGCACATTAACCCTTGTGTCAGAACTGGTCAGTATATTCTTTACACAGAATTTTTACCTTTAGAATTTTTATTTTTTGTATTTCCTTTTTTAATTAAATTAAACTTTTTGATAAAATGGTTGTCTGCTCAAAAAATAATTGCATAGTTGCCACTAATGCGGTTGACTCCCATGATTATATTCTGTGTTGGTTGTGTGACAATGCGGTTCACGTTAAGTGTGCAGGTTACACAGGCAGAATCAAGGAGTCTATTGCTAAAGGTGGTGGCTTAAAATATGGATGTGATGCTTGCCGAGAGGTCGAGAATGAGATGCGCTCTTTCATGAGGCGGACTAGAGATAGTTTTGACACTTTAAGGGCAGGTTTTAATAAACTCCAAGCGGAGTTTACTGCGGTGGAGACTCAGTTCAGAAGTTTATCGCTTATGAATGAGTCTCCGAAACGTAAAAGGACCAGTCCTTGGGGTGTTTCTGCATCTGTAGACCCGCCAGCGTCTCTTATCGTCCCCGACCGGTCTCATGCACCGTCCACTCCTAATGTACAGCAATTGATTTCGTTTAAGAGCCCGGTTGTGAATGCTATTAGTAAGGAATTACCGGTATCACCTGGGAATGATCTCTTAAAAACGATGCCTATTGTAGTGTCCGATGTGTCCGGGCAATTACCCATTCCAATGGAAATTGCCGATAGTTCTAAAAGTATCGAGGGCCCCGTAAACAAGTCGACTGCTGCAGTGGGTAACTTGTCCAACGTTACTGCTGCGGCTGACGCTTCGGGACCGCGGCCTCTCGTTGGCATACCACCAAAGAAACATATATTTGTTTCTAGGCTAGACCCTGTTGTCACATCTGATGATGTAATAGCCTATATTCGGAAGAAAGTTAACGTCTCGAATATTGCGGTGGAGAAGTTTAAATTTTCTTATTCTCGGGACATTTCGTCTTTTAAAATTAGTGTTTCTGCCAATATCTTCGACACTATATGTCGAGAAGATTTTTGGCCAAAGCATATAATAGTTAAGGAATATACTGTGAAAAGAAAAATCGGAAACCGATTCGCTTGCCAACAACAACAACTAATACTAATCCTGTCACATCAGCATCTGCTGGTGTGTCAAAAACTAGCTTCGTCCCTTAACCTGGGTTACCAGAATGTTAGAGGGCTGAGATCTAAACTTTCTAATCTCTTTGTAGATAGTCTTTCTTTTGAACATAACATTCTAGCTTTTACAGAGACGTGGCTAAAACCTGATATTGCTGATGCATCGGTTTTTTCCACAAACTTTTCTATATTCAGACGTGACCGGATTTCTCGTATAGGTGGTGGCGTTCTGATAGCTGTTGATGCTGCTTTATCATCTGAAATGATTCAATTTTCTAGTACCCAGGAGATTGAGTTTGTCGGTGTTAAAGTAAATTTTAAATCTTTTAATGCTTTCATTACTTGTTCCTATATTCCACCATTGTCAGACATGGCGGTATATTTAAATCATTTAGAGGCAATTCAGTTTGTCTCCTCTTTAGTTTCCAGTCAAGACTTGCTCATAGTTGTAGGTGATTTTAATTTACCCGCTTTAGCATGGTCACTAACAGATGAATCTACCACGTTGCTGCCCTCTTTGTCACATGACTTTATTGATGGCCTTCTAGGCTTATCTTTATCCCAAGTCAATCCCGTCTTAAATTCTAATAGAAAATCGTTAGATCTTATTTTTGTATTGGATTCTTCTTATTGTGAGGTTTCTAGGATCGAACCTTTTGTTCTTCCAGAAGACAAATTTCATCCTACATTAAATTTAAAAATTGATTTGCCCTTGCTTTCACCATTACTTGGTTCAAATGAGTTACCTCTAACTAGGTGCTTTCGTAAGACTGACTTTGCCAGCCTTAATGAAAACATTGCTACTACTGATTGGTCTTATCTGTACAATTGTAGAGATATGAACTCAGCTGTTCGTTTTTTCTATGATACTCTGAATTCACTCTTTGATATTTGTGTGCCTCTTGGTAGGCTGGAGCGGCTTAACAAACCTCCCTGGTTCTCTCGTGAGTTATCCAATTTGAAAAATGTGAAGACACGATATTATAAGAAGTTTCAAAAAACACGTCGTTCATCAGATTATGCTCTGTATACAGTCGCTCGTTCAAAATTCATGATGCTTAATACACAATGCTATAAGAATTATCTTCAGCGGTGTAAGCTTCAGTTTTCTTCCGACCCTAAACAATTTTATAACTTTGTTAATTCTAAACGTAAGACCTCTGTGCACCCATCTTTTTTGTCTTTTCAAAATAAAAAAGCAAGCACTGATCAGGCAATTGCCGATATGTTTGCGAGTTTTTTCAAAACAACTTATTCCTCAACGGAATATCGAGCAAGTCCGTATCCTTATCATTTAAAAAAGGCTAATTGCATTTTCAATCCAGTCATTGATGAAAGTTCTATTCTTAGCGAACTTAAATTAGTTAAACCTGTTTATTCTCCGGGGCCAGATGGTCTTCCTGGATGCGTACTCAGGTTCTGTGCAAACGCATTATGTAAACCCATTTTAAAATTGTTTCTATTGTCTGTCGAATCTTCCTCTTTTCCATCTATTTGGAAGGAGTCGTATATCATTCCTCTGCATAAAAATGGCAAAAAGTCCGAAGCCTCTAACTATAGGGGTATCTCAAAATTGTCCGCTATTCCGAAAGCTTTTGAGAAAATTATAACTTCTCAATTGCAACATTTTTGCAGTTCTATTATTTCACCATCCCAACATGGGTTTGTGAAACGTAGATCTACAACCACTAACCTTTTAGAATTTACATCAGTAATTATCAAGGGGTTTAAAAATGGTAAACAAACTGATGTAATATATACTGACTTTAGCAAAGCCTTTGATTCCGTTAATCATACCCTATTACTTTCTAAGCTGAGCGACATTGGGTTTCCACCCCTTTTCCTTTCTTGGGTTCGTGAATATTTAACAAATAGAAAACAGAAGGTACTTTTTAAGTCTTCTTTTTCCGCTTCCATTCCTGTGACTTCTGGTGTACCTCAAGGTAGTCATCTTGGCCCTCTGCTCTTCACACTATTCATTAACGATCTTCCATCAGTCATTGTTCATTCGCGTGTGCTTATGTATGCTGACGATGTCAAGCTTTGTCTTACTCATAAAGATACAGATTCATTTAGTCGGCTACAAGCTGATCTTAAAAACTTTCAATCCTGGTGCCAGTTTAATCTACTAAATCTTAACACTACCAAATGTAAGGTAATGACTTTTTTTCCGTAACTCTCCTCAACTGGTCACTTATTTTCTAAACAATAGCCCTCTGGAACGTCTAAATAATATGAATGATTTGGGCGTACTTATGGACCATAAGTTAAATTTTAACACCCATATTTCCACCACGGTCGCAAAGGCCATGAGTGTCCTGGGTTTCATTAAAAGATGGTCAAAAGAATTTGATGACCCCTATACAACTAAAGTTCTTTTCACTTCGCTTGTCCGTCCTATTTTAGAGTATGGATCTTGCATTTGGTCACCTCAATATGAGTCGCACCAGATTAGACTTGAATCCGTTCAAAAGCAGTTCTTGTTATTTGCTCTTCGTGGCTTAAGCTGGGATCGCAATGTCAATTTGCCTTCGTATTCTAGTAGACTTCTCTTGATTAACCTTCCATCCCTAACTAACCGTAGAATTATGCTTGGTGTCATTTTTATGCACAAGCTCCTAATTGGTGATATCGACTCGCCTGAGTTATTAGCTCAGGTGAATCTGTCGGTACCATGTAGACGGAGTAGACATCCTTTGATACCTTTATCCCTTAGTCGTTGTTCTTCTAACTATGCTATGCATGAACCTTTTAGGGTCCTCTGCTCTGATTACAACCTTCTATTCCCTGTAATCGGCTCAGAGTTTTCTATTAATATGCTTAAAACATCTATCCTATCCCATTTAGTTAATAGATAGCTGTAGTATTATTTGTTTGTCTGTTTTTTCTATTGTGTACTTGTCCACGCGATTCGTGCCGTGCGTTATACGGCTGCACCCCTCGGTCGGTCGGGTGGGAGGTGGTGCTTGGGCTCGCGCGTAACAGGCTATGTCCTGGTGTCGTAGGGGCCACTTGAACGTACTGCGCATAGTATCGTCAACGTCCGCTAAAGTTCAAGAGAGGTAAACAGAAGTAAATAAAGGGAGGGAAAGCTTTTGTAAGCATTCTTTCTAATCAATATGTTATAAATAGTTATTAATTGTATAATTAATTAGTTAATTCATGAGCCTTGAGAATACAGAAAAGTAATTTTCGTATGCACTTTATATTGTGTGGGCCTTGTTCGTCTAGTTAATAATCCGTACCTGGAATAGCATTATGACGATGAAGCGCACACAGTGACCATTCTGAGCTTGGAATTAAAGATCTGTTGGAAAGTTGCCTCTTCTATATGCCTTGCAATGCGGATTTCTATGGAAAGGCCATTTGATGACGCCAATAAAATGTGCTTCAAGGCAATCGATTGTTGTCGACGCAGCTCATAGACATGCGCTTCTAATGGCCAGCAAAAGCTGTTGGTATCTGTTAAACACACAGCTGCCCATCTTAAGCCACCACATAGTGCGAGAGAAAGAGAGTCCCACTCCCAATCCCAGACCTAGCCCTACAGCTGACAACTCTAGTGGCTCTTCAGATGGAGTAAAGTGCATTTTCAACACATGCACAAGATAGTCTCTAGTGCACTTAATGGTATAGAAGAAAATACTTGGAAGAAGCATCGGGCTTGTTTTTTTTTTTTTTTTTTTTTTTGGCAGTTTGAGCTCAAGGTAAAACGTTGAAATTGATTTTTTTTTTCCGTTCCTAACAAGTGGGTTCCAATCTCTGACCCCAAATAAGCCCTGACCCTTATCTAATGGACCAACTTTCACCTATAGGAAATATAATGATCACCAAACAATGTGTATAGCAAATTACTTAACTAGTAGGTATTATTAAGGGAAACGGTTTGTAAGAGATTGTTCGGAGTTATCGAAACAAGTCTATCAATATTTAGTGCACTAGGTCACTTAACAAAGTTTTTTGGGCGTGTCGTCACAGCCTCTACCGCCTTCCACCGTGTCCCATGCCTGTTTCTCCATTTCTTGCTAATGCCATTAAACCGTAGCCAGAGTCTCAGAGCCTGACTGACTGAAAATTTATGCACCCACGCGTCTCAGCTCACTTGTCAGACAAGAAACGCAAATGTTTTCCATGTGTATGTGTGTGTACACATACAATACATGCCTATATACAACAACTTATGTACAGATGTTGATACATATGTTAAGTGCAACCCACTGCGAATTGTTTGTACTTTGAACGTTGCTTTTAATTACCCAAAAGGAAATAAAGAACCCAAATAATGCATACAACAATTTGTAAAAGTCAACAATAGAGACGTTAGACAAGGGGCTAGGTGAAAAATGCGCTTAAAAAGTGAGTGGCTAGCAGGCTTAGCACCCAGATACTACATACATCTACTTAGAGGTGCATACCTGGTCTAAGTGCTATACCTTAATCCAACCCCACAATATATGTATGTATTAGTTATTATATGTAGTCATTGAAGACTAAAGAAAATCCTTTCAAATTGATTAAAATATTAAATAAAATACATAATTGTTATTTCATTTCGCTTTTGTTTGCAAATGAATTTCTGCACTCATTTCACTTTTGAATGATTGAATTCCATTTTCAATTCCAAAATACATTTTACCTTTTTTTTACCTCTGATTAAAACTTTTGGTTAGACCTTTTCTATTATGAGACCTATAAAACAAGCTAAAATCACAATGAGGGATGTGGTAGTCTTCTCAATTTCGATAGATTGCAACTAAGTTTTTCTGCCAAACTTTGGCATTCTACTAATTTTACTGCATGTATCTATGTATGCCTATATTTGTATGCATGTATGTTGTTGGGTTTTTTATTTCAAGTATAGAGTCTGATTGTGAGACAGAGCAATGTTTGATTTGCAAATTTCAGTTATTTATCCATAAGTGCAGTCATAGTCTTCGCAAGTCTCTTCGCCTTTTCAGATTTCTTGGTGTTTCGGTGTCAACGCTCAGACGCAGACGCAGTTGCAGTCGCTCATGCCATTGCCAGCTGCCTCTTTGGCTGCCAGACAACTGGGCATAATAATTATGCACATGCAGTTGCAGTTCTTTTAGCTCTCAGGAATTCGGTCAAGTACCATGCCGCCCGCTGCCGCTGCCGTTGCCGTTGCTGGCACCGTTGCCACTACTCGGTTGCAACTGTCTTTAGCTCTCTGCCGGCTGTTTTATAGGATTTGATTTGTGTGACATGTGGAAAAAGCCGGCGGGTTGTGGCCAACACTATTGACACTTTAACAAAGCTGCTGCAAGTTGTTGCATATGCATGAGATATTGTTAAACAATATGGCCCAGATCAATGCCCACATGCCAACTACTACACGCATTCGGTATCAAGTCGCTTTCTACGCATTTGTTACAGTTTTCTCTCTCTCTCTCTCCCTCCACATGCTTATCAATTGCCTAAAAAAATTTAATTATTTCGCCTGTCAATTCTTCTCCAGAAACGAGGAAAAAAACCGAAACGTAAAATATTTTTTAATGAGCTGCTACCGCGCGCTTACAGGCCTTAAAAAGAAAGTCCAACACTCGTGGATCACTTTTGGAACTTCATGCTAACATGTTTTGGTTTGTTGTTTTTGTATTTTGTGTTTGGCCTCCACTTTGGATGACGTTGCTCATTTGTGGCCCATGTTGATTGCCCAGGCTTTGTGTAGGCTTCCGGAAGCTGAAGCTGTTCACTATACATACATACATGTACATATGTATATATATGTACATATATTTGCAGTAATTGTTTGATTTGTTGGAAAATTTTTTAGATAGCTACTGTTTGAATTTTTCCAGTGACATTGTGACAAGTTTGTGGAAAAATAGTTGCAATATCATCTTGCAATTTATGAAAATAATTTCAGATAATAAAATAAATTCTGTAAACCAACATAAAAAATAAAGATGTTTACTTTGATCTAGAGTTTGATCCCTAGAATTAGAAAAAAGATATTGCCTTATAAAGATACATTCCTAAAATACTTTGATTTGCAATATAAGTGGCCATTATCTTCTTGCTAAAATCGAAATTGATATAGATTCTGAATCCATTGACTTTTAGTTACTGGCATAAAAAATATTTGTTTATAATCTTTGGAATTTAGCCCGAAATGATCAAATTTAAACCAACTTCTCAAAAAGCCTCCCAAAAGTTGGTAAAAACTTTCAAAATTTTTAATTAGTTTATTTATTGTTCACTGGTCCGTTAATTCTCTTAGTTAGTCTCATTTTTTTCAAGCCTATTTGCAGATTTGTCTGTAAACTTTCAGTGTCAGTTGAAATATTTGTTGGAAATTCAATTGGCTAATTGAACAAGTTGGCAATCGAGCGCCTCATTATCAAGCAATGCCACTTTCCCCTCCCAAAACTGTAAGCGGCCTGTCAACTTCATTAGATTTTATTTCAACAAGAAAATATCACTGAAAACATTAAACGCCTCTGAATAAATTCAAATTAATTGATAAATTTAAAACCGGAATGTGCAATAAAGTGAAATAAAAAACGAGACAAAAAAGAAAAACACATACACTGCAAAATTATCACAACATTTGGTGGCAATCCGAGGCAGTCAACATTTAGTTGGTCAATTTGCAGACCGAAAAGTGCAACCGTTTGAGAGCCGGTATGGCTCCAGATAAGAGAAGGGGGAGCTGGGCGGGGCGGGTGTTGCAGTATTTGTGTTTGCGCATGCGTTGCCACATTGCGCAAGTGGCTGGAACCAAGCAAACAGCCAACCAGCCAACCAACCAGACTCACTCTGCTGGAGATGGAGCTGCAGTTTTTGAGCTGGACCGCTAAAGCTGGACCAGTCTGCTGCGTGTGCAGATTTTGTCGCTAGGCCACCAAAACTAAAATAACTTTATTTGATGTTAACCGCCAAGGCAGGCACAACTACGAAACATTTGAACTTTTTAAAGCCGATACCCTTTCAAATGGGGTACATTATATACATACATAGAATGTTAAAGATCAAGTCGTATCAATATGCTGTTCACGAATAATAAGAAGTCCCCAACAAGTCTTTTGCTTTCTCATTATAAATTTGAAAGTGTATACAAACTTTTATGTAGCTTAGTTTCTTTTATTGGTTGAGCCTGTGCCCCGCCATCACCCACCACCATGGGGGAGCATGTTTAGGCTATGACATTTCATCATGCTAATCAGCATGGAGTCAAGCCAAGTCATTGGCTAATTGGACCAAATCAGATACAGAAAACATGGTTCAAATTACCTTATCTATACTGAGATATGGCTTTGAAATTGTTTAATCTTTTTAGTCAAGGATTAGAGAACTATAGTTCTATATTACTTAAAGATTATTTAATATGCTTTTTTTTTGGCTTTATTGAGGGCCAAAACTGAGGCCAACTGTGTGTATATACTACCTTATGGGTGATCAAATTTAATTATGCCAACATAAATATTATTTTTTCTCTCTAATGAGCTAAGAATTTATTTTAATGAGGAATGTAAGGTAAACACTAAAGATTGCCTATCCAAGATATGGTATAACTATTTAATGTTTAGCATAAAATTAATTTGCAAGTATAAAAGACTACAGGAAAATCAATTATGCAATGTTATTTGGCAGTATTCAGAATCTGACAAGCTTATGTACATTAAAATAATATATTAAAGAATTTTGCCTCTGATATAAAACTGGCCAATCAGACAATCCAAATGACTTTTAATTGGACTATTATGTTGTTTGAGACTCAAAATGGTTCAATTTGTGTCGCATCTTGGTCGATATTAAGACTGTTTCAAGTTAATTAACAGATCGTTGGGATTCATACTGCAATAAACAAAACTTTGCTAGAATATATGTCTTGAATCATTAAGGGAAATATGAATAATAAATAGTTCTGTGTTGAGATAGCCTATCATTAGCCAGCTTTTTAAAATGTTGATTGATTGAATTTCCCTGTCGAATGATCGAACGGTCAATGCCAAAGTCAAGTATTGAGTCAAAGTTGTCATTATCGTGTTTTCCATTTCAATTATATTTCTTTTATATGTAGTTTATCAACTGTGTGTGTTGTTATTTTTGTCATTTTACTAATTTATTTATTTACTTGCCCTGTCTATCTCTGGCTTTATCTCACTTTATAGTATTATTATGCAAATTATCCCTAGCTGGTTGAATGTGTGTGTTTGTGTGTGGTCTATCTAGAGAATTATGCATATGTCGGAGTGGGTAGATCGTTCCGTTGCCAATTTAATTTGTGACATTGTTTAAACAATTTCTAAAGTGGAGAGTATTGAGGGAACTGAGTTGATTCTTGACTTGACTCCCTGTGTGGGCCTACAATAGACTGACTACAAGGAACTTGCGTATACATGAAACAATTAAACTCAACATGCATTAATGTCAAGTTATTCGCGCTGCGTCAGCAATTAAACCAATTGCCACAGGAAACAGTGGAGTGGACTTGTGGTAGTGGTGGAACTGTTGGAACTGTTGGTGGGTACCTCGTACAATCACCAACCACCACACAAGATTGCTAACCGACAGCTGGAGTTGTAGTTGTAAAATTGATTTTTATGGTCAAAGCAACAAGCCAAACAAGTTGGCTAAAATTGTCTTTTTTTTACCTTTTTTTTATTTCCATTATTTCTTTTTGTTTTACCAATCCAGAGTGAGTTTCTGTGACAAACACAACCAAACAACCCAAATATAACTGCAAATGGCAAACGGCTTTGAGGTGTTAATTTAGCCACATGCACACAGTATTTGGTCATAATTTAACATGTGTTCATGGTTCCAGTCAATTAGTCGAATTCATTTATATAAAATTAAACTAGTTAAAGTGGTTAAAAAATATAGTTTGTTTCTTGAAGTCAAAATAATAGTGATTTTTTCTTTGGACCAAGAGTTAGTTATGAAAAGCTTCTAATAAAAACTTATTATACTTTTTGTAGTAAGTTTTCTCTCTTCGATGTGATTTCCTGTAAAATAATGAATACTGGTCTTATTTAAAGTTAAGAACCTCATAGGTTGAGGCTTTATTGCGTTAGCTTATTGCTAACTAAGTTAAAAGTTGTAAACCAAAGTCGTATAACTCAGCGAATTGGTTGTTGGCAATAAATCACTTGGCTTGCAGCAGTCTAACAATAACCTAAAGCATGATTTAATTGGCCAGTGTTGGTTCCCTTGAACCATCATCTAAGAGTTGTGCCATAGACAGATCCCTTGCCATGTAGCCATAGTCCTCCAGCAACAAGGGCCAGACGTGAGTCTTCACATGGTCCATTTCATATTCCATGCAGTGTCTCGCCGACCCCCTGAGGTCAAATTCTAAAAAGGATTTTAAGCTTTCGCTCTGTCAAAAAATTAAGCAAACAGCTTTAATAATTTGTTTTGTTCAGCTGCATTTTAATTACTATTTTATGTATGTTTTTTGTTTTACCGTCTGTTGGCTGTTTAGTTATTGCATACAATTAAATACCAAATTTTTAGTGTGTCTTGCTTTGAGTTTTGTTGTTTGTGTTGTTGCTTTGGCCAAGTGCCCCTTGTCCAGCATGAGAATCGTGACAATCATGCCAAATTCAACGGATGTTTGAGAAAACAAATGCAAAAATTGTATTTGGTTTCAGTTTCGGTCACTGTTTCTTTTGTGCCGTAAAAATTAAGCAATTTATCACAAAAACCAAATCAAAATCAAAAGTTACTGTTGGATTTGTTTTGTTATGTTTGTTGTTGTTTTCTTTTCTTTTTGAATAAAACATTTTTTTTTCGCTCGTTTCGTTTTTGGGTAATAATAAATTGTCATTTGACGTGTTTGCCAGCCAATTTTCAAGTTTAAAATTATTGACAATTAAAATTGCTTACTGAAACGCAATTGATGGCGTGCAGAGATGAATTGAAAGTGGGTAAAGGGGGGGGGAGGGAGACCCAGCAAGGGGTTTTAGAATTGGGCGTGCCTCTTGGTACAATTTGGCATCGGTCGGGAATCGAGTATCATAAATTTATCGAGTTCATGAACTTTTGTGCCTAACAAAATGTTCAATATGTTGTTGTTGTGGGTGTGGGAAAAACAATAAATTGAATTTGAACTCAAAATACCATTTAATTTTGAAGGTGAGCCTCATATGAGAAATGTTTTTCTAAAGTTCATAGACAATTTATGAGAGACTGAGTGCAATGAGTAATTTTAAGTTATGAAAGGATTAATCATCTTGACTTTCCAATAGGGGAAAATGTTCTTAATGTTCCAAAATATTAAATATTCAGAAATTTCTCAATATATTTTTAAACATCCTTGAACAAACAACTATGGATAGCATTTTAGATTCACATATATACATATATCCATAATTCGATACATCTATCATAAAATTAACTTATATTTTCTAGATTTGTTAAGTTTATAACCTTTCTGAAACGAATATAGGGCACCTGATAATCGGTTTGGTAGATTTTAATGTACCAAATTTCATTGTGCCTTTCCTGTCGATTGCCCTTTTTCTCGGATCCGCCCATGTTGAATTTTTTAAAATTGTTGCTTTTGTTGTAGTTTTTTTTTTCAAGTTAGTTGCATGTCTTGAGTGCAGTTTGCTTAGGGCGTACTTAAGTACCGTTATTTTAATAAACGCCGCTTACTGCGCATGCGCGCAACTTGCCCCGCCGACATCAGCGCGCTTTGCGTTGCCTTTGTTCCTTTGGGGTAAAAGTCTTTCGACAGACTTTCTTTCCAACAACGAAATAACATGAACGAAAACCGAACAAAAAATTAAATGGCTCATATTAAGTATACGTATACATATGTATGTGTATGTATGTATGTGTATAAATACAAAAGCCAAACTATTCGCTAATGTTGCATGATATTGTTATTATTAGTTCCCCCTTTTAAAGAGGGTAAAAGGAAACCTTCTTAACGTGTTGTCAACTAGCCACAATTTGTTTTCAGTTGAATGTTTATTTAGTTGTTGAATGCGTAGAATTTTCTTTACCTCTTTTTTTTTTTGTTATGCATAAACATTTATGCAAATTTCCCATTGCCTAATTGACAAACAAGATGAGTTAGTTGAGTGTTTGACTTGGACCTTACCCCGTTCCCGAACACTGTGCTTCTCCATTCCCCCCCTTGCCCCCTGTTGACACTCACTCACTGGCTTTATGCTGACAGTGGTCGTTCATTGTGATCGACTGGGGGAGGAAGAAGAGGAGGTGGCGGTGGAAATGGAGGTGACTCGTTGCTTGCTGATCGTTTGCCCCGATATCGAATTTGTGCTTTGACATGGAACGACCTTGAAGTTGTCGGGGGCTTTATGATGGTTGTTTGACTGGTTGGAAAATGATTTAATTGATCAGGGCCATAAAAATGACGCTTTACCTTTAGATTTGAAACACACGCAATTTGCGATTGAATTGGATTGAATTGAATTAGATCTCTTTTTATGTTGTTGTTTCAAAGGGGGAAAGTAATTTGTTAATTTTTGTTATTGGTTTATCTTGTGTGGGCTTCGATTTTGACACGCCTATGAAGCAGATAAATATACAAAATTAAACAAAAAAACGAGTATATACTTCAAACGGACGGAATATTCATTGATCTGACTCACCAGATGGTAGAAAGTTTATAAATATCTGATTTGTTGTTCTGCTTCCCTTCATCTTCATCCTTCTCTTTTGTCGTCGTCTTCGTCTTCTTCATGTTGTTGTTGTTGTAGTCATTATTAAGCTTTATAACCATCAAATTTTGTTTAATGTTACTTATTATAGCCGCTTATTGAGTTAATCATTTAGCACAGAAATTTCACATAAAAAAGGTACAGAGAAATTTCCCCAATTGAGGAGAAGGGGCAAAGTGAAATAGTTTTAACTAAAAGAGACAACTTTCTCATTCCAATTAATCTATGTCTCATTCATTGATTTCTTTCCTACACTAAGCAAAACAATTAAGAACTTTCTTTCTTCAATTTCAATCGATCATATGTTCTTAACATTGAAATTATTATTAGAAAATGGGAGATTTTCCAATTGAATTGAGTGAAAATTATCATAAAGTTGTGGAAATTTGTTTAAAGAAATGTCAAGAATTGGTTAAAGTTAAAAATAATATTTCTAATTCGCATTTATATGTTGTTGCTCCTACAATTTATAGTTTTGTATTAAAATATTATTGCAAGTTAAATTTGATTGGATTTAAATAGCTTCTTCGTTTGTTATTTTGCTGTCTCAGTATAGAAATTGAGCCAATCGAGCAATCGAAGATCATTATTTATATCAATCTGATCAGTAGTCTGTAGGGACTGTAATTTCAGTCCATTTACATGATCAACTCAAAGAAGAACATAAACGCAGGCAGGCACTGCAACAACACCACAACAACAACTGACAGGCGAATAAAACCAATCTTCCATTTAATAACCAATTATCATTGATCAACTGCACGCCCAGCACAGCCCACTGGGACCCACTGCTGCATGCCTGGCGACAGACACAATGGCAATGGTAATGGCAATGCAGAGATGGGGAGATGGAGACACAGAAACCCACAGACGATCACAATATCAATTACGAATTACGTCTGATTATCTGTAGAAACTTGAGTTCGACTTGAGTATAGTTGAGATTCTTCTTGCATGGGAATTGGCCATGGCCAAGGTAAACTTCAATGGCAATTGTCGGCGGCGGCATCGCTCGGGGGGGCTGCTGGCTGGCTGCTCTGTGTCTGATTAGCGCATAAACAAGTTAATGCAATTGCCAATCGGAAGGAGGCACCAGAGCAACTGAATCAGACGCCGCCGCCAATATTCAGCTACATGTTGCTATGTTTTTTCCTTCCTCCTCCTTCTCTTCCTCCTCCTATTTCATGGACTCCATGTGTCTAAAAAAAGAGGAAAGAAAAACACTTTTGTCCAAGATAAATGGGCCAAGCTGCTGAAACTGTTTGGGAGTCAGTCTTATGGCGTTGTCAACGCTGTGCTGCGGCTTTCAAAAAGCTTTTGATGTTGGGCGGCAACCACGTGTATATGTGTGTGTATGTTTGGACCATGTTGTACTTTCCCAGTTGTCGCGTCTCACGTTCCTAGAATATGTAGACTCGGTCTCCGTATCTTTGTCCGTTTTCTGTTTGCCCAACACTTTGACGAGCTGTATCCAAATAGGGTTGGAGGGGTTGACTATGCTGTGGAGGGGGGTAAGAGAGTAAGGTTAAGTTATATGTTAATGTTGTTTATGAAACCAAAAGTCAAACACTTGGGTTTTTGTTGGCTTTACCTTGAATTCGAACCAGCCGCAACACGACACATTATGATGAGTTAAACAGGAAGAAGAGAGGCCGAAAGATTTTCATAGATATGGATGGTTAAACAAGCCACTCATTCTCACCCCACTGCTCAATGAGACACTCTTACCTGCTTAGAATGGGAGAGCTATAGTCACAAGAATTTTGCCATAGAGTCCTTACTTATTAAAGATGCGTGTGAATATTCATTTAATCCTAACGAAACTTAACTTCAAAAACATATTGTTTAAGTAGGGGAAAGAATTTACATTTGTTTGTAGCTTCGCTGTGTCCAGTGTCCAATTGGAGACTTAATTTGCTGATATTAATGGGTTAGCTAGTTAAGAATTGTCAGTCGTGGGACCACTGGCGACGACTTTTGCATACATTTGTATATATGCAAATGAGAGGGAGCAACAATTATGTTGATCAGCACTAATTGACCACCACCCTAACCCTTACCCCACCCCACACACCATGTGACTCATAAAAGACTGACCCAATTCTCTTTTACTCTCTCTCTCTCGTTACAGGTTGCCCGGCCACAACTAGTTCCCATTGTCTACGCTGTAATAAGGCGGGCTGCATCAAATGCCCAATGTACCTGGTTACAGACAATCGCCAATGTGTGGATGAATGTCCGGCAGGTTATCTGGAGCAGTGGTCGGCCCATACTGAATTCATGGGTCGTGTGTGTGTGCCCACTGGCTACTCTGGTCCACTGATGGCCGCCCTGGCTGGTTTATTAGGTGGATTTTTGGTCTGTCTATCCCTCTTGGCCGTGGCTGTGATGCTGGTCAGGCGTAAGCGTCGGCGAAAGTCAGTCAAACAGAAGCTTATCAATGAGAATACAATGGATCGTGCAGATTTCATGCGGCAACTAAATGAGATGCGTCCGAATGCGGAATACTTTCTGGCCATGTTGAATGATACACGACGACAGATACGTAAATTATATCTATCCGGCGAAGTGGCTGCTGCCAATTCATATCGACCCATAGTTAGGGATCTTGCCAAATTGCTAATTTTACTCAATAGACCGATCGAACTGATTCCCACGCCACCGCACGACTGGTCGAGATTGCATGCCTGGTCAGAGCAGGCTCTGGAACGCTATAAGCCACAGGTGGGCCAGCTGATTGACTTTTTCCAAGCCTCGAATCAGGAAGTGCTCTATGCGGCCTCAGTCAAGAAGCAGACACAGAAGAATATCTTCAGGCCGCCGCCGGCTCAACAGCAGCAGCAGGGTGGCGGTGAATTGCTGGCTGGAGATCGCAGCAGTAGTGCTTCCAATCAACAGAAATTGCATTTGTTTGGCTCACTCATCAGCTTGCATGAGTTCGAAGAGCCGCGAGCCTCGGATCCATTTGGCAGCAGTTTCAATACACTAAAGAGCGGCAATCTTATATCAGATCTCAATGCCAGTTCACTGTGGCTAGAGGATGAGTTCTATAAGCTGGGCTTTCGACCGCAGGATGAGATAACAACAGAACTTTGAGTATTATTTATTCCATGGATCACACACAAATATTCCTGGCTAACCAGGCTAAATTTATTGAGTTTAGTGTTGGTACTTCAGCCGGAAACAATAGAGAACAAAAGATGGATCATTCCGCTAACTGAGACGCCCATTTAGATTGCTAAATGTCAACGTTTAGTTTAGTATTAAGCCAGCAGCACAAAAACAACTAGTCAAGTAAAATCGAGCTTGTAAATGAATTTAGTTTTTAGGGATTTTACAAAAATCGCAACAATCATCATGTAACGGAGAACAACAATATTCAACACACATGATATATCTATATCTATAACTATACAATAAAGATCTGTAAAAGTATATATGCAATACTTATAGATATAGCTAACATAGACAGAGATTATTATGCTTAGTAAATATGAATACAAAGAAATGAGAAATAAATTTAATAAAATCATGTGCCTTAAGTTAATGAAATGCAAATAATTTGTTTTAGTTTTTGCCAACAATTTAAGCAATCGTTAAGGTTCCTCATACTTCCAGAGTATGAAGGGCTCCTCCTTGATTCTAACACTGTCCGCCTGTCATGTCTCCTTTTTCTTCGTCTCCATTTGTATGAGCCGTTCTGCAGCAGTTTTTCGCTCATTTACCCGTTTCGACAATTCACAGGCATCGTAGCCAATGAGAAGCTTTAGATCACAATCAAATTTGTAGGCAAACCGCTTGCCTGACACCTTGGAAATCATATCACCATCGTAATAGTAGCGCAGGGCTCTCGATAGTTTCTCATAGTTCATGGCCGGTTTGTTTTTCTTTTCACCCCACAGGCGGGCCACACGATCGGGATCGGTGAGTTTGAATTCGCCTTCCGTACCCACCCATTCAATAATATCCGCATGCTCGCAGTCGGTAAGTATTTCGAGTAGGAATTGCCACAGTTGAACCTGCCCATTGTTCCCAGAGCCAATGTTGGTATAGTTGTTCGGGCTGTGAGGAGCTGGTGAACTGTCTGCAGCTTTAAAAAGAAAAGTTTTTATTAAAAATTATAAGAAATATGTCATAGAATAAGCTACTTACAGTCGGAACTTTTGACACTTTGATAGGATTTTCTCATTATACGCTGTTCTAGTGTCACATTGTTATTGGCCGTTAATCCTGTTGATTGTGTGGCATTAGTTTTTATTTGCTTTTGCGGCTTTCGCAATTCCTCGGCTTGTTTGTGAACGACTGATACGAAATTGCATTCCTTAAGCAGCTGCAGATGCGTCCAGAATACGTTGCCAGGATCGTTTAGTTTTTTACTAAAGTCTTCATGGGTCATGGCACACAGTTCTTTGCCATTGATCTGCCAATCGCTCATTTTAAGATCAGTTAGATCGAATTGCTTTACTGCCCACTCTAACCAATGGGTAACATGGGCTTGCGTCCATTCAATTGCTGACTCTGGGATTTTAAGGCGAGTCTGCTCACGTTTGAATTTACTGTCCAATACCCAGTTGAGGACTGGATTAACAATCTTTCCGTTCCCCGTTGCCTCATCATCCGATTCCTCTTTTATTTTGCGTTTCGCGGGATTTTTTACGGGGGCAGTATCATCGGGTGTGCTCTCTACGCTGTTCGTGTTGGGAGTGTAGGAAGGTGAGGCCTCCTCGGCGGCCAGGGCAGCCAAAGCAGCTTCTGTGGGCTTGAGGACATCGGCAATGTTGATTCTTTGTCGTATAGTCTGGATTTGTACATTGATTTGCACCAATCCCTCGCCCTTGACACATTGATCCACAAGATTTTTATGCGCTTCCAGCTGAAACAAAACCAACAAGTTAAGTCAGTAATCTGCAAAAGAATTACCAACTCACCTCTTGGGCGTCCTGCAACCAGAAGGTATAATAGTTAAGTTCCACACCAATCTTTCGTTCTACAATTTGTCTGTATTATTATGAAAAGGAATTTAGTAATTTTGTAACCGGAAGTGCTTGTCCACTTACTTTAGTGAGCTCAGGGGTTCCCTTATATCCATGTGTACAATGATGATATCATCGGGTTCCATTTCCACATCATTGCTATCCTCATAAATGTGCGTCTCCTCGAATATGTCGCTAGCAATGACTTCCTCTGGAATTGTTTATAACCAATTGTTAACCAACATTCGGGACTCCAACTTCTTCGATAATGGCACTTACCCAAATCAGCCCCCGCACTGAGTCGTCGAATCAGCTCATCCGACAGGTCGTTGTTGCTATCCATTTCTTATTGGACTTGCGGCGGATTAATAAATAAATTAACAACTTTAATGCTTGTTGTTTAGGACCCAATTCCGATTTTACCGAATATCGATGTTTCGATATGTATCGATAGATTTGCGTGGCATTTTTCATTGGCTCTGGTCACACTACAAATTGTTCACTTTATTCAACATCTGGCAACACTAATGTCAACGGAAATAGCAGCTCAGTGCCGCTTGGCAGTTATTGGCGCAAAATTTTAAAAAATTATTTTATTTTGAGTTAAAATCTAAGAAACTTGAGATTTTCAATTTAGAATATTAAAAGTTAAAATTAAAATATTACCAACATTCAAATGAGAGATTTAGGTCGGAATATAATTTATTTTAGAAGATCATTATTAAAGTATTATAGTTTAAAGCTAATCACTTAATGGAAAACCATTTTCAAAAACATTTAGATAGCATTAAGCCAATAAACTTATCATTTATATTTTCAAATTTAGCAGCATAATTGATTGATCTTTGTTATATACTATTTTGTCTGTATATATATATGCTATTTAATTCTCACTCCAACTTTCATTTGTTAGTATAAAACAGAAATGTATAAACAAATAAACAAGCAATTTGATTTCGTATGTAGTGTACGAAAAAAAAGAGAGAAAAAAAAAATGTTGAAACAATGAATGAAATGTTTTTGTTACGTGTCAATATTATGTTTTCTTTTTGTTGTTGTCTTTGCTGGCATTTTTGTTTATATATTCAGTGGCCGAAAGGAGAAATCAGCGGCAAACCATAAAAACATTGCTTTCAAAATATATATATAAGCATTGCTCGTGCCTATTGTTCTTACTGATTTAAAAATAAATTAATTTCAATACGAAATGCAAGACATGACGAAATAAATTGTACAAGTGTCAAATTGAGTCAACTTGACTGGCAAAATCTGTGTATATACATGGATATATGTATGTAGGTACATACAAATATCTGTGCGAAAATAAGAATAGTTTATAATTTTAGAAATAAAAGTGAAAAAATATAAAAATAAGAAGAGAAAAAAAAAACAAAAAATAACGTGGGATATACAAAAACATTGTCTAAGAATTAATCACATGCATATGGCTTCAAGTGCGCCCCACGTTTGGGGCGCCTGCCTCTTAATTGCGCTTAAAATATGCTGCCAAAGATTTTGCCCCGTACGAGGAATATATAAATAAATAAAATATATAGATAGATATATCTATAAACCATCACACTACATATGTATGCACATATAAAATGTTCAATATAATGGCAAAGAGACGATTGCCAAAGAATTGCTAAAACGTATTATAGACAAAAGGAGAAGGGCAACGGATGGATTGTTTGACGTGGCTGTTAGCACCTCTGCAAAAAAAAGGAATCTACGGCCGTACGCTCGTTTGAGTACATATTATTGTTCCATATAAAATGGAAAATGTTTCACATTTTGATGCTCAGTTTCCATATAATTTGAAATACAAATTTATGGCTATTATTCTATCCGCTCATATGTGTAGTCATCCGATGCCATAAGATATGCCAAATATATAAAATATGCCAAAATACAGGGAAAGAATAGAAATACTTAGTACTCTTTCTCGCCGATGTAACAAATTCAAAATATATCTTCACTTTTTTAATTATAAATCTTAACAAAATTATGCTCTACTTTAAGTATACTTACAAATACATATTTGACTAGAAGAAGAAGAAAACGCCTTACAGTTGTGAGATTAGAGTAGGGTTCATTCACTATACATACATATCAATTGACCATCAAAACTGGCACGAACCGAAACCAAAAAGCATAAAACAGCCAACGAAAGAAACACACAAAATTGTTATTAAAATATTGCCACGCTTTTTGAATTTTATGTCATTTTTTGTTCTCTTTTGCCTTTTTATTTAATTGTGTTTTTGTTATTCATTGCCTAAAATTTGTCTAAAATCTTATTCCGATCGTGAAAGGAAACAAAAAATATGAAAGAAAGTGGAAAACTTTCGATACACTTTATCGTATTTATTTTGAGCTATTCATTAACTGGATTTTCAACAGATATAGCAAATAAATTATTGCAAACACTTGACTTTGACCCTTTCAAGAGGAAAATGTTCTTAAAAATGTTCTTTAGAATGCTGATAACTGAATATAATAAATTTGATTATCTAGGCTACATACCTTGCTCATTTTAGATCGCTTTTATCCCACACACACACACCCCACACCCACACAGGTATGTACGTGTATATATAACACGAGTCGAACATAAACTCAAGACTACTATGATTATTATAGCGACACCCACCCCACTTCCACCTCGATTGGCGCCCAATTTCTACTCAGAATACTCGACGACACACACGCACTCAATATCACGGACAACGACGACCCGACTCACGGTCAAGTTGAAAAACATTGTGAGCGGATGTGAAATGTGGGGGAGGAGAAGATTTGTGGCATTATTTTTTGTTCACTATGTTTATGCCGAAGGCCGCCAAAAACGAATTCAGAAGAGACGACTACGACTACGATCCAAAATTCAAGAAGGGCAACAGCCATACATCTCAAACATATGTATATGTATGTATCTACTCTATAATGAGACCTAGAGTGTGACTAGTGTCACATTAACCCAATAAAAAAATCCACGAGTAGACGTAAATAGTTTTGGAAATTGCTCTCGTTGCAGTTGGATGGTAGTCAAATTGGAGACATCAACTCTACGCCCACGCATCTGAAATACTCTCACGAGAGGTTTGGATTTATTTTTGAACTTGCCCGAATGCTAGCCCGAATGCTTTTAGCTAGTGGATCGTTTGGTTTTGGTTGGTCGTCTGCTTGTATTTTCTTCATCTTCATGATGTGTCTTTTGATGTTTTGCGAAAAAAAATGTTCAAAAAATTTTCGCTCAGTTTCGAGGAAAATCGCGACGCGCCAACTTGTGAAGGAAAATGCGTTGCGTGCCCAATCATCACTTAGTAGTATAGAATCAAAGGAATTAGACAATTTTCTCTTCTTTGGCTGCATTTGTGACCGATATCCATCCCATACATATGCATGTGCGTGTGTGTGTCCGTGTGTGTGTATGCTAGCCAAAAACTTATTTGTATTAGTGGCCAATTAACCAAAAGGTGTCAAACAAAGTCATGCCCCAAATCAGTGCCAAGAAACAATGAAAATGAAATGATGTGGATGACTACATGAAAAGTTAATATATTTTCTCACCAAATACTTGCTTACTTAATTGTTCTACATTAATTTTGTGTGTGTGTTTTTTTGGTGGATCTTCGAAATATTTAGTAAAAATACAAAATAAAAAAAAAAAAAAGACAACAACAAAATTGTCTCTATATATTGGCATTGCCTGGCTAAAAATATAATTTAACAACAAATTTTATTTATGGCCTATATGCATATGTATATCTACAACTTATATACACATATATCTATCTAGTCAAAAAAAAAAAAAACATTTTTTAAATATTCAAAAAATACGGAAAACGCAAAAAAAAATCATAATAACTAAAGTGAAAAACAAATTAAATTGTGATTTTTCTTTAACAAAAGATCGCAGCCAGCCAATTAAATATCCCATAAAGAAAATTAAAGAAACAACAAAATTCAAATATATATAAACAAGTTTATATCTCCTGTATAGTATATAATATATATAGCTGATAAACATGTCCACATCCACGCGAAGTTCAGTCACGAGAAAATCGTCACTATCCAAAAGTGGCAGTTCGGACAAATCAACAAAATCCTCGACAGCTTCATCCTCATCCTCATCATCAGCATCGTCAAAGGCATCGCCCAAAACGAAGGCAAATAATCCTGGAAACGGAAATGGCAGCAAACAGAAAATGCAATATACCAGAACCAGGGAACGAATGGTCGATGGTAAATGAAATGAAATTATTTAACTTGAATTGATTTTAATGTGTGTTAAGCGGATGTGTGTCAAAAGGAATCTGAAAGCATAAAAACATAAACAAGAAGCAAATCAATATGACAACTAAGTATCTCTTGAGGTTTTTGGATAACATTCTATATCCTGTTCCAAATCCCTTAGTATTATTAGATCATGGCATTAGGACAACATATTTGTCAAGAGAGAGAGATAGAGTTTTAATGTCTCACAAGGAATGTCAATGTCTTGTTTAATTGAGACAACAAAAGTATTTTTGAAATAAGATTTTAACGATTAAAACTGATATAGCCTTTTGTCAATGCCAATTCATAGAGTTCCATGTGTTATACATAATATGTTTTTATAGTTTCCTACCATATATTCCCTAATGAGTGGGGAAATGTCGAAAAATTGAAATTGAAAATTTCAAATATACATGTTTATATTATTGAATATTTAAAGATCAGAAATATTGTCATAATTTCTGACAATTTGAAACATTATTGCAATTATTTTGTGGTTATTCTTGTTGTTCTGTGTATGCCAATCATATATTTTGACTTTTATATTCACTTATTCAACATTTTTGTTTTTTTGTAATTAGCTTTCAAAATGTACAAATACAATTCTCCTAGGTACATATACATATATCATATACCCACCCATCGAGAGAGTCAGTGTGTGTGTGTGAGTGTGCGTGTGTTTGTGGGCCTTCCTGCAACTTGCGTCTATGTGCATTATTTTGGTTATTTCTGGCAGCAAAGCCAAACCAAATATTGGCGATAAGTTGCAGCAGCTCGTTAACCTACTTACATAGTAGATTATAAAACTATGAAACCGCCTGGGTTCTTTTCTTTTTGTGTGTGTGTGTTTCTCTTATATGCAGATGTTCCACTGCCGCCCACACATAAGCTGACCATGTCTGAGGTCTACGATGATCCCAAAACTGGCAAGCCAAACTTCGATGCGCTACGTCAGCACTTTCTGCTCGAGGGTCGGATCGAGGAGAATGTGGCCCTACGTATTATCGATGAGGGGGCCGCACTGCTGCGGGAAGAGAAGAATATGATCGATGTGGAGGCTCCCATCACTGTGTGCGGTGATATACATGGACAGTTCTTTGATCTGGTCAAACTATTCGAAGTCGGCGGACCGCCAGCCACAACCCGTTATCTCTTTCTTGGTGACTATGTGGACAGGGGTTATTTCAGCATAGAGGTATTCTTACTAGCCTCATCAGTCTATAAATATCAACTTCAATATGCGTTCGATCTACTTGTCAGTGCGTCTTGTATTTGTGGTCCCTGAAGATTACCTATCCTGAGACTTTGTTACTCCTCCGCGGCAATCACGAGTGTCGCCATTTGACGGAATACTTTACTTTTAAACAGGAGTGTAAGTGGTTGCAATGCCTTTCCATTTGTGTGTGTTTTATTAGTTCTCTCTCTCTCTGGTTTTTACAGGCGTCATCAAATATTCAGAGCAAATTTATGATGCCTGCATGGAGGCTTTCGATTGCCTGCCATTGGCCGCCTTGCTTAATCAGCAATTTTTGTGCATACATGGTGGACTGTCGCCAGAGATTTTCACACTTGACGACATTAAGACGGTAATAAATTAGTGCTGAAATGTTTACAACAATCACATAATATTAACGAGCCAACTGTGTGTGTGTGTGTGTGTGTGTGCAGTTAAATCGTTTCAGGGAACCGCCTGCCTATGGACCCATGTGCGATCTCTTGTGGTCCGATCCATTGGAGGACTTTGGCAATGAGAAAACAAATGAGTTTTTCTCCCACAATTCGGTCAGAGGATGTTCGTATTTCTTCAGCTATTCGGCCTGCTGTGAATTCTTGCAGAAAAACAATTTACTATCAATTGTTAGGGCACACGAGGCTCAAGATGCCGGGTGAGTTTACCTTAAAAAAGCAAGAGTGTCATTTTGAAATTACATAATTGAATCCTTGTATATTTTACTTAATGCAGTTATCGCATGTATCGTAAGAATCAGGTAACTGGCTTTCCCTCATTGATCACCATATTTTCGGCGCCAAATTATTTGGATGTTTACAACAACAAGGTATGATATGAGCCCCCATCCCCCTCTCTAACTTTTTCGCTATAGTTTATTTGTTTATTTACCAATTTGTTGCTATTTTTAAATAATGAAATCTCTTGACGGCATTGCGAGCTGGTGCGAGTATTATTATTCGCCCTGTGTTCGTACAATTTTCTTCTTCTTCTCATTTCAAAAACAAAACAAAAACAACATGTAATATTTCTCTCCTGTGATGCATTTGTCAACCTTCCCCGAAAACATTTGATAAAAGGCAGCTGTACTGAAATATGAGAACAACGTGATGAACATCCGACAATTCAATTGTTCGCCCCATCCATATTGGCTACCCAATTTCATGGATGTCTTTACATGGTCCCTACCATTTGTTGGTGAAAAGGTAATTCTAACTAACTAATGAAAACAGCAAACTAATGATAACAACTAAAGAATTATTAGGACTAAGCCTTTAAGAAGCTTTAACCATTAGATAAGATAATGAGTAGATGATAATTTCACTTAAAAATATTTATATTCCAGCTAGCACTAAATCTATTTTACAATCTAATTTAGTCAGTTTTCATTGTTAGAACGAAATTATCCATTACATTTACTTGTTATTATCATAACTTTTCTTTTTAGGTCACTGAGATGTTAGTTAATGTGCTTAATATTTGTTCTGATGATGAACTGGTGGCCGGACCCGATGATGAGCTGGAGGAAGGTAAGTTTTCCTTGATTTCCAATAGTCAAGATCAGTCACTAAAAAAAAAAAAAACGAAATGCCATTATTGTCATCGATGTTGTGTATTGCTGTTCAAACACACTTTACAATTTACAAACTAATTATGTATATATAAACTATTGAAATCTATCTGTTAATAACTATTTTCAAAACAAAAATACTGAAACTCACTTACCATTCGAATACTATTTCCCCGACAAATGAAAACAACAACACTCAAAATATATAAACTACAATGTACAAAAGAACTGCGTAAGAAAATTATTCTTGTGCCGGCGAACGTGAACAATAACAATAATAACAGTAATACGCCCAGTAAGCCAGGTAAGATCCATGTTAAGCTACAAGATCTGCTAAAAAAGCTTATAGTGAGCTTTGAGAATATTGCACACTGGGTCACAGTTTTTCTTTTTTGTCCTAAAGAATGCATCGAGAATTTTTCATATGGCCAACATAACGTATACGTAATAAAAAAGAGTAATAGAAGAAATGAAGTAAAGATTTATGGTTTAAGATAAATTTTTGTCAAAGAAAAGTTGTTTTTATAAAAAATGCAAACAAAAGTGTGTTTATTTATAATAATATCTATTAACAATTGACTTTATTAGAAAATTTGATAAATTTCACCTTTGAAAGTATTTCTTATTCATAATTTTTTCAATATATAAAGGGATATAAGAGATCCCTTATCAGATAATAAACATTTAGCATCCCATTTTGACCCACTGTGCAATGATCAATTGATTCTCGTGAGCTTTTAAGGCAATCACTCACTACACAATTGTTGTTGTTGTTGTTTCGTGAAAGATGCTGCTATTGCTGCCGCTACTGCTGTACTTATTGCTCTCTACTAATTGGAACTTAACTAATATAAATCTGTATATTAAATTCACAGCTTCCATGTCGGCACTACGTAAGGAAATTATACGAAACAAAATACGTGCCATTGGTAAAATGTCGCGTGTCTTTTCTATACTGAGGTAATTACTTTTGTTAAAATATATTTCAATTTGCATGCATTAGAGCAAAGAAACAAAACAAAATGAAAAGAGATAAAGCAAACTTAGTTTAAAGTATTTTTGAATTGTAACGAGAAGTTATTCATGCGGACAACATGACGGATACGTAATAATAAGACGCTGTACAGGAGAAGCTAAGTTCTGTTTTAGTGACTGATAAGTAATTGTTTATACTCATACAGCCAACATGACGTATACGTATTAAACAAACTTTTTATAGCAAAAGTTAAGTTTAGATTTCTGAATAAAGCTATCTTTTAGACAGACAACTTTCCTTGGGATATCAAACCATAAGCTTTTTGAAATTCATTCGAATATTATACATTTTCCAGAGAAGAATCGGAGAGCATTATTAAACTGAAGGGTTTAACGCCAACGGGAGCCTTACCAGTGGGTGCCTTATCAGGCGGACGGGATTCGCTCAAAGAGGGTAAGGACTAACAAACACTCTTTATGTATTTGTAATGAGTTTATTTTGCATTCTCAAAAGCTCTGCAAGGCCTAACAGCAGCCTCTCACATTCACTCCTTTGCGGAGGCCAAGGGATTGGATGCAGTCAATGAACGAATGCCACCACGTCGTCCACTTACGATGAGTGCCAGTAGCAATAGCATTACAACAATCAGCAGCAGTTCGAGCAATAATAATACGTCTATCAAAAACAACAATAATAATAATAATAACAATACCGAAACAAGCAGCAAAGATGAGGCTACTACCAAAGTCATCAAGTCGAGCAGCAGCAGCAGCACCAGGACGACTGTCAAATCGGCAACAACCAGCAATGTGCGATCCGGTTATATGAGCAAAAAGTTCTCTTAGCTGTTTATTTTTGTTAAACAAAAATATATAGTGTTTTCTCTTAATTATATACACTAGACACATTTGATTTAGTTAAAATTTTATACACAATTTTCGGTTGTAGAGAACAAAAGCAATTGAGCGAAATTTTCTATTTGTTGTTACACGTTACGCGTATTGTACTTACATACTATACTTATACTATAATTGTAAATGCAGGGAGTATCCTCTTTTAGCAAAAATATATATCTACGTGACATAAGCAAATTTTTCAATAAATAAAAAAAAAAAAAACAATGGCAGTAAATAGAAAACCAAAACCAAATATTGTTCTAAGATTGTTTGCAACAAATTTTCCACTTGCAATTAAATGAACCAAATGATGAAGGGAGAGGGTGGAGAGGGGCAGAGAGTTAAGACAGGGGAGAAAGATCCAATGTCAAATAAAATCTTGTGTGGTGAAACTTCAATCAAGCGTTACAGATCAAATACACATAGTTCGAGTTTAAGGTCGGCCATTGCCGTTGTTTCTATACCCTTGCAAATTTAGATGATTCTATTAAAAACACATTTTATGTAAAGTCATTTGACTTAAGTTTGCATCAAAATGATAATTAATTGGGTTGTTCTAACTTAAGATGTGATTTAATGGGTGATCTTAGTATTAAGAATTCGTGGCTCGTTATCACAGGACATTTTAAACTTCCTATATATGGTTTAATAGAGGAATTCTTGGGCGAAGTAGTGTATACTTAAGGGGCAAATATGTAAGCATTAAGAAAACATGGCTATTATCTTTCTTAGCAACAAAATAGAGGAACCTATCCTACTACCCTGCATCACATGTAAACATACGTCACTGAATGAAACCTTTTGGCAGGTGTATAAAACAAAGCCAAACACACTGCTGTAATTATTAAAAAGTCAACAATATAAAGTAATCATTACTTAATGTCATTTTAATGGAATTCAAGACATTTCTCTTCTCTGGCTTATCTTTGGGATAAACTTTTTATAAGGCCATTAAAAAATGAATGCAATGAAAACAACGAGAAAGATAAATAATACATTAATGGGGTGCCAACAGATCACACCAAGAACATAAAGTGGGCAGCAAACGATTAATTACTGTTACTGACTAGTTACTGACTAACTATCACTGAAACCATAAATTATGCCTTTGAGATGTTTGAAGCTGATTTTCATCCTTTTATATTCATGAATCCTTAGCAAAACATTTCAGTGAAATGAAAATAAGATGTCAGCATAAATAATTACATGAATGGGTGGAATAGATGTATACTAACTACTATTTAAAATACAGCAGTCATTGACTTAGTTTTGTATACCCACTATTACTATTCGCAGTCTACAGAACTCAAGATCAACCTAACAATAGATCACACAATTGGATCACTTATTTTTGGATGAAAAGCAGTCATGTAATGAATATCTATCTATGTGTCTTGCTTGAAATTTATGTGACACTTGACATTGACTAAGAACTAGATGCGTGTTTAACATTTTTGAACTTTATTTGATCTTCAGACAACGCCAGATGATAAACTCTTTTTTGTCTTTTTTTTTTTTTTTTTTTCGGCTCCAATGTTTGCATATTTCGGCTGACACGCATACGCCCAGTGGACCCAGCGAGCCCAGTGGGCGTTTATCAATTTGAAACTTCTACTAAATAAACTACGGTATAGCCTAATAATAAATTCATCTGCACCACGCAACAAGATAATGCAAAATCAGAGAACAAATGACGATTAGAGACGATCAGACGAGCAACAGCCACCCAACGGCAGACAGTTCACGTGAATTCTTCTACTCTAAATCAGCGTATCGACACATGTGTTCGACAACCGTGCACGATTACGAGAAGATACATACATTCGTATCTTAAAGATACTCTCGTACAAGAGTAAATAATCATAAGTGAGCAGTTAAAGACTGGCTACGTATTGTAGGCAAGGCCCTTAGATTGCACGTTTTAGTGCCTCATATTTTGTTTTTCCGCTGTATTTTTATGGATTTATCTTGAATGAGTTGCAATTAAACGTTTTGCAAGTACAAAAATAAACTGCGCTTATGCCGAACAGCGACAGGTCGGCCGATGTTATATTTACCACCCCCTCCTAAACCACTTTATCAACGATTCATATCTCCGAGCTGGCAAAGCTTAGTTAGTGCGACGATTCGGGTTCGTGTTCTGTGCCCATATAACAGCGCTTTTGGGTCATATATTTGTTAGTCGCTAATTGAGATCTACACTAAACGCGACCACTCTCCGTTCCGTTTATCCTAATTCCGAATGGATTTTTCTTAATATAATCCAGCACAAATATACTTCAAGCTTCACTGTGATATTCCCCATTATGAAAGTGTTTTGCATTCAATTTGTGTTGTTGGTGTTTGGCCAAAGCCTTCTAAGGGCACCCAATCTGACCTCGGCGGCCACTCTGCAGCCTCCGCCATTAATTCAAACTCTGAGCGATGGCGGTGATATTGGACCACAATTCAAATTGGAACAATCATCGGAGACGCCACAAGTTAAAGTAGTAGAAGGTAAGTAATAAAGAATAATAATATTGGCAATGAAGCGTAACGTTAATAATGGATTTCTAATATCTAAACTAAAAATCTTAACTAAATATATAACAAAGTGTTATGTAATCAAGAGGTCTTAATAATTATGTAAGATTTTTTGTTGTATTTAGTAAACTGCGGAATTACAAAAACATTTCTGTTCATTTTGCACGTATTAAAAATAACTTTTATGTGGAACACTTGTAATTTGATTAAATAGCAGTAAACCAACTTGTAAATTAATGTTTCAACGATAAAAATTTTATTGAATGCATTAGAAAACATTACGTTCAAGTACTTAAGTAGCACTTAAATACACATACATTAAAAAGTCATTTGATATTAACTAGAGAATATATTTTAAAGGAAATACTAATTTTACGAAACCTTTAACTAAAGTCAGCCTGCTAATTACATAGACTTAAATGTCAAAGAAAAGATATATTTATAGATAAACAATGAATCAAAATATAACTCTTGACTCTAGAATGAGTCCTTTGTGAGACAAGATATGACTCTATGTGATTCAAAAAGGAGTGGAAACTGATTAAAAAAAGTTGGCTATAACTTTAGTGGAACTAATAAAATGTTTAAATGAAAAGTCTAAGTCTTCAAGTTTGTGTAAAATGGTTCTAATTATGTATGCTAGTAATATCAGGAACTAAACTAGACTTATCTTGATAGAATCTTCATTCTTTTTTAACTGAAAGTGTTGACTTTAGAGTTTTGAGAGCCTTTTTCATGAAACAAAATGATAACTTTTCCTAACTTGTTAGTTTACTTTTCAAGTTAATCAAAAGAAACATTAGATTTAGTTTAAAATTAAATTTTACTATGTAAATGCTCATTGATTCTTTTAAGTTTTGTTACAAATAAAATTTAAAGTGACAAAAACCACACTGAAATCTCAAACTAATTGGCAATGAATAATTTCAGTCAAGCAAGCCAATTTTTTTTTTTATTTTTTCCTGTTACTCGTATTTATCTACGCCGTTTGAATAGTAATTGTTAGGGAAATGTAATGATTACAATAATTAAACAGTTGATATTCAGTTTCGGCCCTACTTAAATCATCAGAAACAGTTAATGTCATTATCGTATTTGAATAACTTGCAAAATAATTAGATTTAAAACTCATCTAGTAACTAATTCAGTTGTATTAATACGCTGCGAGTCATAAGATTAGTGACACACATGAATATATTTATAAAAACCATGGTTATTTTAATTTAAGATTAAATATTTCAGGCTAATGAGAAATATTTCATGTTTTTAAGAAATATTCATATGAAATGTGCATTTATAATTCAAATGAAGTATTTATATATATTTATATTCATCGTCTAGATTCTAGGCCCTAGAATAATAAAGTGTTTAAATTTGCTACCTGGAAAGCCCCCGTTTTTTCCATCTGAAAATAGAATCTATTGCATAAATTAAGGGAAAAAAAGCAAATGCTGTTTTCGGACTGTCAAGGGGATTTACAATCTATAAATTCGAATGTGTAAAAATCCAAGCAACAGATATACATATAGGTATACATATATATCTTCTTAAATATCCATTATATACACTTGTATAGGTAAATCTAAATTATTAGCAGCTTATACCAGAAATACTTACTAGCAAGTGCAAACGAGTGCCAAGTGGATCTCACTAGAAACAATTAAAAAATGACATCCACGACATGTATTTAAGGTTATTTAAATGATTCCACTTGTAATTATTTTCAGATGCCAAGTTCTGGCACAATGTGGGCATGCGGCAGTTAAAGAAAACCATTGATAAGGCCAAGAAGGCCAAGGAATACTCGTATACTAACAAGGCCAAGAACATAATTGTATTTGTCGGAGATGGCATGGGCATATCGACAATAAGTGCCGGAAGAATTTATAAGGGTCAATACTTAAAGCATGGACATGGCGAGGAGGAGACACTGATCTTTGATGATTTCCCCAATACGGGAATGGCAAAGGTAATAAATAATCACAAGAAGATAAACAAAATGATCCTTTAGATCCTACGCCTAAGCCTAATTAATCATTGGTTTTACTTTGCTTGACAGACCTACAATGTGGACAAACAAGTACCAGATTCAGCGGGCACTGCCACGGCCATGTTTACGGGGGTAAAAACGGATTACGGAGCCATTGGTGTGGACTCGACTCGTTCCGAATTGAATGCTGAACAGGGCCGTGTGGAGTCCATTATGGATTGGGCCCAACGTGCGGGTAAACGAACGGGAATCGTTACAACTACTAGAATCACACATGCCACGCCTGCTGCAACTTATGCGCATATCTATGATCGGGACTGGGAATGCGATACGGAGGTGCCGGCACAATCGGTGGGAATACATGTGGACATTGCACGGCAGCTGGTGGAGAATGCTCCTGGCAATAAGTTCAATGTCATTCTGGGTGGTGGACGCAAACCCATGGGAGCCATAAATACACAAGAAGTAAACACAGTGAAATTCGAAGGGCCCACAGAGACGATTTGTGCTAGAAACGATCAGCGAAATTTGCCCAAGGAGTGGTTGCAAAAACATGCCAACGATAGTGTGCCAGCCGCGTTGGTTCACTCACGCGAGGATCTGCTGAAGGTGGATTTGAAGAAAGTCGATCACTTGATGGGCTTGTTCAGAAATAATCATATCACATACTCAATTGCACGAGAGGCTGGTGAGCCCTCGCTGCAGGATATGACTGAAGCGGCCATTGGTGTACTTGAGCGTGGACAAACATCGTCGGGCTATGTGCTCCTTGTCGAGGGTGGACGCATTGATCAGGGTCATCATATGAACTATGCTCGAGCAGCCCTACATGAAGTTTACGAGTTCGATTTGGCCATCCAGGCTGCTCTCAATAATACAAATCCCGAGGAAACACTTATACTGGTGACAGCTGATCATTCCCATGCTGTTACCTTCAATGGCTATCCCTTGAGAGGCAACGACATCTTGGGTTCGGCCAATTTGCATAAGCCCAAGGATCCAATGGTTTATGAAACAATTACATATGCCAATGGGCCGGGTTATTTTGAACATTTGGCCAATGAAACGCGTCCCGCCAACAGCTCGAATGTTTGGAAAGCCTTGAACCTTTTCACCGAAAAGGAGAGAACTTCACCCACCTACCGTAATTTGGCTGCTTTTGCCATGAAGGACGAGACTCACGGTTTGTGTTAAAGAACTATTAACCCCCTGTTCCTATGTATATTGACAGCATCGAATTTGTCTTTCAGGTGGCGAGGATGTGGCTGTCTTTGCTCATGGTCCTGGCTCCAATTTGGTTCGAGGTGTCTTCGAACAAAACTATTTGGCCTATGTGGTCAGCTATGCTGGATGCATTGGACCCGCTAAAGATTTCGACGGATCCTGTAGTCGAGGTCATGCAGCCTCGCCTGGCGACAAGATAACTGGTAGTGTAACCCTTTTGGTAGCTGCCATAGTCTCACTCCTGGTTGCTGCACCGGCTACATAGAGAAAGCAAATGTGGGCTCTAAACTTATCTAATGTTACGAATTAGTTGTTAATGCTATGCTATAGTAGCAAATCCTGTTGTTTGATGCTGAAATAAGTGCAAAAATTGTTATTGTATATACAGAAATAAATCTCACTAAATCCACCAAAATATTTAGCAACCTTTGGATTCATTTGGATATAAACAAACTACTTTAAAACACTATCTCACTCATAATATATATATATATATAAAAAAAAAAAAACAATTAACAAAACTCCAACACAATTTAATTAAAGTGTTATCGTATATTATTAATTTACTATCATCATTCATTCACACATAAGATCTCAAGACAAAGATCTGTATTTAATGCGTTCGTTTTTAGCCAGCCTTGGCTGTTCGCACCGTGGCTTTGCTGTCAATGGTTGCTTTAGGCACTGGTGGCTCCTCATCCAGTTTCTTAATGCGATGCAAATCCACACATTGCCTGAACTGGGCGACTTCATCAATGCACTTTAATGTCTCGCCAGGATGGGCGCGATAGCAGGCCAAGAGCTGTGCTTTCAGATCCTGGCATGGGGGTATCTTGTGAGCGGCAGCTGTGCTAACAAACCGCTTGTGAACACCTTCCACAGCATTGGCATACTCGGTTTCCAGAATGGTATTGGTTTTCTTCAAATTTTCCTCCAACTGTGTCATGCGGCCGCGCCAGATTTCGTCGTTCTTCTGCAGTTCCTGATTCATTTGACGCTGCACATCAGCGGCACTAATTGTGTGACCAGCTGTTGCTCCAACGGGAACGTAGACAGGTGTAGGAGTCTGATAGACAACTTTTGGAGCCGGAGCCGGCGTGACAGGCACCGCCTTTGCAGGTGTTTTCTTCGTCGGCAGCTGGGGCTTGGCCACTGGTTTGGTATCTTCGGATGCGACTGCATTCTCTCGAGCTAGAGTAATTGGTGGAATTAATTAACATTGTCAAGCCCAATTTGTAATTATTTATACAAATTGTTGCATAACATAATAATAATGTTTAATACTTTTCTATGGTGCTTTGCACATACCCTGTTGTGTGATACCCTGCTTTAGACGCTTGACTACATCGTCGGATATATCAATTACACCGGCAGGAGTTGGATTTTCTAAAGAAACGGACCGTGGCTGTGATTGTTTAGCTCCCATTTTATTTTATTTATTTTAATTCCTTCAGGGTTGTCGCGGTACCAACTCTTCGACGACTTAACAGCGGCGAGGTTAAATTGAGTTAACAGCGCCCACACTAACAGAGTTCAAATTGAGTAAACAGAATTCCCACATTCAAAACGGTTAAATTTTCAAACAATTTTTCCGTTACAAAATTGATTTCCCCATTAAGGCCGATAACCAAAAGTTCAATTTATATATCTAAATGCATTCAATAATTTTAAAAATCATACGGTTTTATTTTGTTTTTGCGTACGTTATCGTGTTTTCTCTTTTTTTTGACAATTAATTACATACAGTTAAATACACTTTTTTGTTTTTTATACTTAATATTTTGTTGTTTTTGCTAGCGTTACGCTACGACATATGGCTAACATTTTGTTTTTACCCCTTTTTCGCATTATTTTTTGTTGTTTCAATGAATTATTTTAGCCACGTCTTTATATTATGGTTTTTATACCATTATGAATTTTGCATAAAATTTGTAATTTATCACGTGTGGTCTTTATAAACATTTAATAAATTTTTGAATTCAATCTGATGATCTCTCAATCAGGGGGTTGTGTTTGTGTGAGTGGTGTTTGTTGGAATATTGCTAATTAACTTTCTCAAAAGGTTTTTGCATTTGGAATTTATTATTTGATGCATGGCCTATTTTAGGTTCTCTGGAACATAGGACAATTTAACGGGATCGGTTCCGGTGCTCATTTGACGTACTCATTAGAAATATCTGTATATATATATATGTACATACATATATGACGATGAAGGCGATGTCTATTTCTCATGCATACATATACATACATATAAAACTTTAATACTATTTCTATAGGAAAGAAACCGTGAACTCAACCCGCTTTTGAACGTAATGTTCGTAACGCCATTTTTAAAACGGAATCCTGCGATTCCGAGTTATTGTATATCCGGTGTGACTATCATGGATCTTGGTGCATTTATCAGGATAGTTTTAGTTTTTTTTTTTTGTTTGTTTAAATATAATTATTAAATATTATGAACTTTTGTTATGATTATTTTGTATTTCATATCACTGTTGGTGGTTTGTTTAATGTTCATATCATATGATATATATTCGTTTTGAGTTCATTAGTTTCCAAAAATTCTATTATCAATATACATACACATTTAATTTTAATATTACAAAAAATGGTTCAAAAGTGCCTCAATACCATTTTCGAGATTGTTATGTTTTATTGTTTTTCTTTCTTTTCTTTTTTTGTGTGTTGTCTTGTCATTTAGTTAGGTTTTAATTAAATTTTTACGTTTTCTATGTTTGCCGTTTGTCGCTTACATATCAAATTTATTTATTAATTTCTTGCATTATTTGTATTTATATATGTATGTTATTTTGCGAATAAAAATGGTTTGTATGTTAATTAATTCTTGAATATTTTCTATGTACACTCATTAAAGTTATGAATAGTTGTATATTAAATGGATGTGTATGTGCTTAAATATTCAATGTGCTAATTTCGAATACACCAGACTTTCCTAATTCCAAGAAATCCTTGAATTGATTGGATTGATCGATTTATCTCTTATCTTACTTGGACTTATGAATAAGAGTTTAGGATCATCAGTTTGGCTTGATTCATTATTCATTTGTGGATGCTCTATCTAACGGTAATTCATTCAAATTGATTAAAATCAAATGGAGATAAACCTGTATACAGCATTTGGTCAAGTTACAAGGCGTGTTCAAACAGAATCATTTTAAATTATTAAACTAGAATTCAAAAAGTCAAAACCAGAAAGGAAAAGCATACATTTTTTGTTTTAAGACATATCACGTAATGCAGTTTTTATTCAAATTTGTCTTGTTATTTTTTTTTACCGTTAATTGTCTGCTTTTAAGTTAGGCTAATAAATATATTTATATATATATAAATATATATAGAATAATATTTGCATTAGTTGCCTTGTGTCAAGTGGTTTGCCTGTTTACGAATATGTTTCCATTTCTGTATTTATTTTATATTATAAGTTTTTTTTTTTTGTAATTTTCTTACTTATATCTTTTGTCTCGACATCCATTTACTTGGCGCATTTAGAATTTAAATTATTTTTTGTTTCTTTGTTTTTTTTTGTGGTTTTATTTTTTTTTTTTTTCTTCTTTTAATAGTTTGATATTACTTATAAACAAATTTCATATTATAGCTACAATTTATTGGCTAGCGTTACATAATTTTAATGCCTATTGACGACGGTCTCTTATGTTTGTTGAAAGAGACTTAATGAAAAAAGTTGAATGCAAAATTAGTTACAAGTTCTTGCTTTTGTTTTCTATTTGAGAAATGCGCAGAAACGACATGAACACATGAGCACAAAAGTATTATAAAGCAGGTATCAAGATACATATATGTTTTATATTATTTTATATCGTAACTTAATATGGGATAAGGGCGGGTTGGAGGGGAACAAAAACAATTTTAAGAGTGATGCTTAAAGCTAAACCAGAAGGTGCTTCTTACAAATATATATATGTATATATATATATAATATAAAGAGAATGCATTGCAAAAACCAAATTGAACTCAAAAACAAAACCAGAGATGGTTGGGCTATATACGACTGAAGCGTAGATCTTCCTACTATATACTCTTGCAAATAAGATGCTTTTCTAGCAGAACAATTTTATTACACAAGAAAATCGAAAAAAGTCACCAAATCTGCAGAGCTAATTTATACATAAATATATTTTAGAATTCAAATATTTCCTTTCTGCAAGAGTATATTTACATTTTAAACAATAATGATATATATAAAAAAAAAAAAAAACAAAATGTGCGAGTGGGAAATACTGCGATTCAATAACGAATTCGTTACAAAGTCGGATCAAAATCATTAGCAGCTTAGACATTCGTAATATAACTTTTATTTTTTATCTTAACTTAAACAGTGTGTGTATGTGTTTCTGTAGTATTCTTGAATTGTTTTCATTTTCGATTTGTATTAGGGCTAAGTTTATAGGCTAAAGTTAGGGACAATCAATGAAGTCGATTTGTCCATATATCTGCTGCATCTATATACTTAAAATCAAACATAATGGTTTAAATATTAATTTTATATTCTTTTTTTTTTTTTGTTTTGTTTTCTTCATTTAATATAAATTTTGCTTACGTTTTTTGTTCTGTTGGAGGAGTGAGTTTAATGAGCTTTGCATTAAATGTATTCTGTATATCGATTGGATGTATTTAATCAATATATCAAAATTTGTAAGTGTGATATAATGCATATATCAAAAAGAAATGCTAAACATTTGAAGTTTGATTTCTGATTTCCTTACCTTAAATGCAACAGCAAAATGTTCAGAATGTTTTTATAGTTTCTATGCTTTACATTAATTTTGTTGTTCTTGTTGTCGATAGGTCGATCAACTTAATATTATATATATATATATATATATATTGCCTGCTGTTCTTATTAATTTGTCCTCCTATTTTTTGACGCTTTCATGATCAATAAAATGTATCATGGTTTTACTTTCTGGCAGCCTTTCAACAAAGGTTCCCCAACTAAAATTATATATTATGACGTATATATAATTATATTAATCTAAGCCCTTTCTACACATACAAAGTAGCAGAACAAATGAAAATGTACAAAAAAAATCATGTATACATGTGTGTTTTGTGTGGGTCTGTGTGTGGGTGTATGAATGTACGATGGGTGAGGGAGGGACCAGGTCCACCTTGTATTACATTCAAACATGTATACCGCCATAAAGCATATATATATATATACATAGATATATATAAACATATATATATATGAATGAATATATATAGTAATATATGGGTCTATATATTCTATGTGTGTAATTTGCCAATTTTTATCTCTACATAGCGAAAGTTCAATAGAGCTGCGAAAGTATCGCAATATCGCTTTGTCATCGTGTGATTCATCTTCGTCATATTGATATTGGATAGCTTCGCTTCTCTAGTGTCCTAACCCTACATTTAAACAATAAAATATTATTTAGCATTTCGTACATCATTTTGAAGACCTACAACTCCACCTCCTCCACCACCTCCTCCATTACCACCACCCCCTTGACGCATGCGTATTGAAGGTCGACGCTCTGGGGTATCATAAGGCTGTCGCGATGAATTTGTTGCCGCCATAGAGTCATCCATATTGAGCCCATTGTTGCCGCCACCAATCAGTTGGCCACCGTTTCCGCCAAGCATGGCAAGTGTTTGACCTGCCCCTGAGCTTCCGCCGAGCAGCTGTTGTGTGCTCCCGCCAGCCGTGGCCATGGTCACATTATTGACCTTGTGCTGTTGCTGATGTGAGACGGCTGCTGCTGCTACTGCAGCTGCTGCGGCCGCTGCATCCTGTTGACCCTGCTGACCATCTGTGCCGTCTTGCGCTTGTTGGATAGCTTGCGAATTTCGGGGGCCACCAAACTTGAGCAGATTCCAGTCAAATACATAGTCATAGGTGAAGCCCAGTCGATGGAACAGATTACGGAATAGCTTACGCAAATGGCAGTAATCGGGACGCTGGTCAAAGTGCATCTGCCGGCAGAAGTTTAGATAATTGACAAACTCACTGGGGAATCCCTTGCAGAGCACCACGATCGATGTGGAGAGCTTTTTCTCCGATATGCGTTCGTATTTCTGACGCTTATTGGCGGCCTTCAAACCCTGCCAGGGAAGGGCACCTAAATTAAAATACATCAGAACGTAGCCAAGCGATTCAAGGTCATCACGTCGCGACTGCTCAATCCCCAGATGTGTATTGATGGAAGCATAGCGAGCTGTGCCAGTTAGATTCTTGTTTTCCCGATACGGGATATGCTTTAAGGAGCGGGCATCACGGAATTTCTTGGCCAATCCAAAGTCAATGATATAGACCAAATTGCCTTTCTTACCCAGGCCCATTAAGAAGTTATCAGGTTTTATATCGCGATGAATGAAATCTCTCGAGTGAATATAGTCAATGCGCGATATCATCTGATCCGCCAACAAGAGAACCGTCTTGAGTGAAAAGCGACGGGAACAAAAATTAAACAGATCCTCTAATGAGGGACCCAACAGTTCCATGACCATAACATTGTAATCGCCCTCGCTGCCGCACCAAATAATTCGCGGTATACCAATGCCACCTTGCATCGTTTTATAGAATTTTGACTCTATGTGCAATTGTGGATGTTTAGTGCGTATGCATTCCAATTTTATAGCCACCTCTTCGCCTGTATTAATAGTTGTGCCCAAATAGATGTCACCAAAGGATCCAGAGCCAATTTTTCGACCTAGTCGATATTTATTGCCTACACGCAGTTCCATTTTGTCTGCTCTGTGTGTGTGTAATTGTGTCGTTAAAGTTACTCTTCCTATCGGAGCTACTTCTTGTGCTGCTCTAGCGGTTTTAACACGGCGACGTGCTCTGCCTGCCTGTTGTGAGGGTGGAAAATAGGATCAACAATATGCGTTATGCAAATGTCACATTTTTGTACAGTGAAAGCTTCTATAACCATATAACTGCGCAACACGTTTTCCGCCCACTTCCACAATGAGGGGACATAACTTAGGTAATTGATTGGTTACCACGAAATTGCTCTTAGATGTGCAACAACTCCTTAGAGTGAGGTGCTTATTAGATATACTTCAAGTTCATTTTAACATAACCCATTGTGGCAATAGAAATAAAAGCTTTCACTGTACATTTAAATGTCTGGGTTCAAATAAGCACCTGGCGATGTCCTGTTGTCCAAAATGTTGTATCAATTAATATTCCAGACAGTCGCCAAAAAAGAGGCTTTATGTTGGCCGCGACGTTCTCGTCGTCGAATCAGTCAAGAGAGCTGAATCACCTGCCAATGTTGCACTGCAATTGTTAAAAAAGAAATATTACATGCAATTTTTTACATTTCAAAGAGAAGAATTGTTGTTGATGTTGCTGGTTCCTTTTACAGATTCTAGAACCTATACGTAAAAGGTTTTCTATGTTTGTTTTGTTGCACAGTGTAAGTCAGTGTCCCAGCAACAGAGTAATTCTTAAAATAACTTAACAATAAAGCAATAAAAAAAAAACACAAAACAAATGACGACTTTAGCATTAAGTGAATGAATCGGCTTAAAAATTGCAAAAGGGGCAAAACCAACAAACACGATAAATATTGCACTAACGCAGGTTAAAAAAATATGTGCGTGTGTGAGTGAAGTGTATTAATTAGACTTTAAAGTAAATAAAAACGAACGAAGAAGAAATAAACAAAAAAAACTTGGTGGCTATAAAAATGCCGCTTAATTGTTAGGATAGAAGGGGGAGGTGGATGACAGTAAGCCCATTATACATATGTACATACGGAGAGATATAAATGTATATGTAAGTTTGTACATAGATTCATGGGTGGGAGGAGATAGAAAAGAAAGACAAGACAACAAATAAATGTGCAGCAGAAAGTTTTCACTTTGCCCGAAATAATACCCCTACATGCATACACTCATATATGTACATATGTATATTGTTTGTATGTGCGTGACAAAAGACTGCTCAAACTGTTTGTTTGTTGTTTTTGCTTTCTTGCACTTTTGTCTTTTATTTACACTTTTTCTCTCTTTATCTATTCTTTTGCTTTCTTTTAATGCCCGCTCACGCATTTCTTTCTCTATCCCACATACCTGTAGAGTTTAAGAGGCAAGAGCGAGAGAACGAGAGAGAGAGTGGGAGACACATCGAAGTAGAAACACAGAGGGGAGCTCTGGGGAGCATTCTAACCTCAAAAACTGGCACTGGCACTGGCACTTGTGTTGTTGTTTGATGCTTCGTGCCGATTCTGATTCATTTAACACTTTTCAGGTTGCGTTTGTCGCGTCACTGGGTTTCATTTACCAAAATGTACCGTTTTTTTCAGTGTCGAGGTTTTTTTTTTACATTTTTTTAAACACGTTCTAGTTGATGTCTTTTTAGCCAGGTGCGCAGGCGAGAGGCGGTGACGACACTCACTTTGTTTCTCACTCACACTCTCTTTCGCTCCTTGTTTTTTTGTCACTCTCCCGATAGTTTGTTCACTTGTCAAGAGAATCTCACAAAACAACAACAGCTGATCGAACTTATTTATGGAGATGATTTTTTGGAAGAGTATTCCATTAGTCGAATCTTTAAGAATTGATTGGTTATCTACTTGTTACAATTGTAAAGCGGTTGCATGTGTTGCGTTGGCGGCCAAAGACTTCCGCAAAAACATATTTGCAGAGAACAAAGGAGATTCGGCGATAAATAAACATATATACGTATATACGTGATTCCAGGGATGGATTTTTGTTTTACAGTCTGAAATAGTAAACCAAAGTCTCCTAATTGGAATTGAGAATAATTTAAATCAAATGAAGGTTTTTTATTATTTCTGTGGCAAACGGTAATTACTTCGGCCCTAAGTATCCGCATAAAAAAAGATTAAGAAAAACAATGGAGTCGAATTATGGGGTGAGAGAACTTTTTTGTATAAACAACCAATCGGATAATTTATCATCGTAACAAATCAACGGCAAGGACGACAATGGAAAAAAATGCAGTTAACTTTCTGATAAGTGAAGGTGGCAATGGCGTTTAAGGAAACTCAGACGGGGGATGGTTGGCGCCTACCTTGGCCAGTTCTGGGGGGTATCCGTGTGCCGATTCCGTTATTTTCACTTTTTATTTCTTGCCTTTTCTTTTGTTTTAACTGAAAACAGAGAAAACTCAATAGGATTTTCAACTTCCGCTTTATAATCACGTTAATATACCCGATAGCAAAATACATTTTGCATTATTCATATTTGCATTAATTACACATTTTGCACACATATGGCAATTAGGATTATGTGAAGGATGCAAATTCATCCGATATGTGTAGGCGTTGAAAAAATGCGAATCACAAACAAAAAAATTGGAAAACGTTCCGAAAAATTGTTTGAAAGAATTAGAAGCATTAATCCAAATTGAATCGAAGACTGCGACATAAAAAACTTATTAAAAGGAAAACTAAAACTTATGCGAGTCGTTCGCCCTGACACACACACAAACACACACCAACACAACACTCACATATGTATAGATGTCTCGCTTGCTCTTGAGCTGTTTATACAGGCAGCACGTTGCTAGCCAGACTGTTTCAGCGTTTTCACACCACTACAACTGCAAAAAAGTGGCTGGCTGTGGCCCCAAATGAAATCTTTTTGAGGCCTTTGTTATGCATAGTTTACGCAGATATAATTGGGACGCGCACATTACACATTTATACACACATTGAATTACAGATATCACTTACATTTTACATGAATTTGGTGCTTTTATTTATTATTTGACTTGCAATTTTATAATTTGGTGCATTAATTCGCTTCGAGCGAATTCAAGAGGTTACAGTGTTACAGTGTTATCGATAACATTTTCTCGCCGCTCGACCACGCAATGCTCGCGAGTTCGCTCATGGTTCGATAACAGCGCTCGCAAACAACTCGCGGCTCGACGGTGGCGCCCCACAACAAGTCCGCGGCGGGGTTGAAAAATTTTAAAAAGGGAGCGTTTCTTAAAATGTTTTTTATGGTTCCAATACAAAAACTGTGCCTCATAATAAATCATCATTTTGTGTATTTTTCTTTCATGCTAAGGAAAAAACTTCTCAAAATGTATGTATTGTGAATTTTGCAAGAAATTTTCAACAGCAACAACAGATTTTCACGATAGAACTATAATCGTATTAGATTTATCCCACAGAAAATGTAAAAGGTTTTGATTTTATATTGTTTTCTTACACCAATATCTAACGAACGCCTCTGACAGCTTCTGATTGGCAGTTGTTTGCGATCTAGGCTAAATTAATTTACAGCTCTTACAAACATAAATGCACACACACAGACAAAGTTTCATTAGCGATCGGCCAATGGCATATCGTCGCGACCCGATGGTCAAGTCAGTGCCGGACTAAGTCAGCTCGGGGCCCATAGCTAGTATTTTTACTTTCTTACCGATTTTCGTTTCTGTCCTTCAAAGTGAATGTTGATCTTCTAATTGGCGTTAAAACCCCGAAAATAAATGTTTTGTTTCTTCATTGCAACAGGCCCTATGCTGGCTTGATTAGGGACAAGTCAGGTTTCGAACGTATCGGTGGGAACAGGTAAAACAAAATGACGTGTGAATGCACATAAATATGCAGAGAGAGAAAGGTGCTCAACAATTTTTGTTATTGCCGAGTATTATAGTTTTGGTCCTATGCCTGTGCCACCGATATCTTCAACAGCAAAGAGCATTAACCAATCTATATAAATGAGTAGACAAATAGGGCTAGTAGCCTATCTGCACAAAAATCTCAGACCTGAATGATTAAAGGTCAAGCTAAATACCAGTTAAAAAGCAAAGGGTTTCGATTCGGCTTAAATGATCTGAAATATTAATATTTTTTCTCTCAGTATACATATGTATCTACATATCTACATACGTACATATGGAATTAATGTTTCTCTTTTTTGTTTATATCTCTATGTATGTATCTTTTCCGATTGTTGTTTTGCTAAATATTTCCGGAACACATGTTGTCGCAGAGCTTGGAATCGAAATTGGTTGCTCTCGCTGATTCTCTGGCAGAATTCTTGCAAGTATTTCTAACGACCATTTGGTTTCGTTTAAGATGTCTCGCTATATATGTATACATATGTATGTACGTATATGTATGTATTTGGCATATAGTAGGTTGTCGGCTTAGATCAAATAATACGATTTCATGCCAAGTCAGAAATTGTCAAGCGGGCTCATCGCATCCGCTGCGTTGAGCTACCCAACTTTTTTTGTATGTCATCTGTCTCCTGATTCCTGCCTTCCGTCTGTCGTCTGTGCCTCCAGCTGCATTGCCGACCGATATTGGCGACCTTTCTCTCTGTTCTGCTCCAATTTGATTATGAAACCATCAGCCAAGCAGCAAATAAGCAAATATTTTTAATTAATTCAAAATATTTTTTTTTACTTTAATATTTGTTTTTATTTTGCACATAGTAGAGGGTTTATCAACAAGTTACTTTCAACTTTGCCGTCAAATTGTTGGCTGCTGCCTAGAGGCAGGCGCTTTATTAATTTTTTTCTAGTTCCAGTTGATGCAGTCGGTCAGTTCAGCGAACTATGGAGCCATATTTTATGTGCCTATAGACCGACTACTATATAAAGGCGAATAATTTCCATTTTGATGCCTTTTATGACACTTACCAAAAAGAAGAAGAAGAAAAAACCAAAATAACACCAAAATGCCAATACTAGATTTGACTTTTGTTATGATACCCTGCGTTCATTTAGATAAATAAAGGGTATATTCCCTTCTAATATAAATAATTTGGTCGTATTTATCATTCTTAAAATATTTTAAAGCTTGTATATAGCCAACTTACTTTGGTATCTTGAAAACCATACAAATCAAGGTAATACTTTGCTCACTATTTTTTGATATCATTCCAAGACGATTTGACCAAGTTTTGCATTTTCATGGTAACTTAAAGTCGACTCTTTGACTTGGTGTATAGCATTTTTATTTGGGATTTTTTTATCACATAAAATGCTCATTTGAAGTATCTGAATTCTACTAGGTATTTATGATTTCGTTTATGCATTTTTGGTTTTTTTTAGTGTTTAGTTTTGGTTTAGGGGCTGTCGGCGTTTTAGAAATGAAGGGGAAAAAAAGTTAATTGAGTTGTAAAAATTATAAAGTTGTAAAAAAAAAAAAAAAAAAAACACCAATAGAGACAAAACATGCCGGGTAAAAGTTACGATTGTATGGATAATTTTTCTAGATACATATTACTTCCAGTTGAAACTGGCTGGAAAACAAAAGAGAAAAAAAAAAAATATCACTCTAAATTTTTACGACCATGAAATGAATAGCATCCAGTTTTTTTGAGTAGTGGGGGAAACGAAACGTTTTTCTCGAGATTTGATTTCAGTTTTTAAATTTTTTATGATTTTGATATCCATTTTGTTTATGTCGTTCGACATTTACCGGTAGATAACTGGTGCACGGCGGTTAAATGATCGATCAACAAAATATACCTATATACAGAAAGCTATATAGAAGACGAGCTTAACATTTTGTCCTTTTGGACCCCTTAATGATCTTTGAGCATAGTCCAAATTACATATCGTTAGCAATCAGAGGAAATATTAAAATCGTAGCCAGGATTCAATCAAGGGGGACAGCCAAGGCGTATTTAGCTTTTCTAGCTGCTCAACACTGCCAGGACCTGTTTATGCCTTTGGGAAAGGCACTTGACTCTAGTTGAGAGAGACTTGATTTCTAGCATAAGTTTTAGAAAGTGAGAAAGTTCTCATCATCTTGTTCTTTATTTTCAATCCTTTTATAGTACTGGAATAATCTTATCCACTGCCTTGATGTCTGACTTCGATCCTACCCCAGTTAACTGCATTCTTGTCCCTTTGAAATGCAGCTGCAACAAGTGGGTTTCCACCCTTTCACGTCGGTGTCATAAATCCATATTGCTCTCTGTCCTCCTTTTCGATTTAACTTCTTTATTTCTTACCGATCTTAGGTGCTCTAGGGCCACCTAATTTCACACGAATATGTTAATGTTTACACGCGTAGCGTTATTTTTATTTGTGTCCCCGTAGCGTATCGTCGGCTCCAGTTAGTTGCCCCTACCAAACGGCCCCACATTCCCCCTTCCACACACCCACAATAGGGAGCAACAAGCAACCAACCACTGAAGCCTTGGCTTATCTTTGCTTTCGTATGATCTCACGATCGCCGAGAAGCGAACACCGAGCACCGAGCCGTCTTTTATATGGTTTTTTTTTTCTTGGGGGGCTTGCTCATCTTTTGGACTTGGGCGCCAGATCAGTTGCTGTTTGAATGTGAACTGCGTCGCGTCGGCTTAGGAAAACCTAGAAAGATAAATTTGTGTTCGCTATTTTCGTTGGTGGACTGAGTGATCTAAAAATTGATGTTGTCAGTTACCGACGGTGGTTGAGCTACATTGGCAGAAAAAGAAAACAAACCAGGAAATAATCATTAGTAAAAACAAAAACAAATCAATACTCTGAAAATGAGTGAAAATTCCAAGAACGTAGCGGATCGCGTCAAGCCAGTGGAGACTTTGGTCCTGGCCAATTATGCCCTTAAGGCGGAACAGAAACGTGCTGCCGGTCAAGGTGGACGTAAAGAGGATGAACGTATAACCAGTGCCGTGATGAAAGTTCTCGAGGGCTATGATTGGAATCTGGTTCAGGCATCTGCGAAGTAAGTTGAAATATTTGAAGAAAGGAATCGAAAAAGGATATTACAGGAAGTTGTAATTTGAATTCGTTAGATTTCCAAAAAAGAGTAGGAAAAGACAAAATAGTTGCTGCTACAATCGTCTTTCAAGTATTCAAGTTTTAAACGGAGGGGGAAGGTTAAGGACTCTCAGCACAGGCAGAGGATATAACGTTCTGGGACTCTAAAATTTGTGCAGTTTCAGAGATAATATCTCGCTAATTAGGACGGGATTTACCTAATATATCCCCTTGATAAAAACTCAGAATATTTCACATAATTCTTAGAAAAAGTTTAAATGAGCTGCAAAACTGCAAAAAGGCTAACCATAACTTTAAATTGGCTTGGCAAATATTAAAGTAATATGATACATAAATATGTATCTGAATACATAAATATGTAGATATATTGTGGTCGATCTGAAAGAGATGAAACGAGGCAGAAAAAGAAAAAGAGAGAGAGAGAGAGAGACCAACAAAATGGTGTTTTCTTAAGGGGAAGCACAATAACAAAAATATGAAGACAACAACAAAAAAGATACAAGATACAATGCAATACATAGACATGTCGTAAATATGTATTGTATATTTTCTATGTATTCGTATAGTACACATGTATGTATTATAAAAGTGACGAAGAATCATGTTCAATATATGAAGACGACAAATCAATTCAGGCATGGAAAGCGAATAAATATGTTTTTAGCGTTAAGATGCTAACTGCTAACAAGGTGGAGAAAGAGAGGAGGAGACAAAACCCAAAGTGAACCACAACAAGAGTCAGGTGAGGGAGTGTGTGAACAAAAAATAAAAGGAGATAGGGAAAGACCTAAAGGTGAATACAGATACAGAAACATACATACATACCTTCATACATACTTACATACATCCATTCATACATACATATGTAACGAAACCTACAGTTGCCGTTGACAGTTAGCACTGCAAATTGACACTTGACAGAGAAGGTGCCGGAAGATGTTGATAATGATGATGACTATGCCAATAATGATGATGGAGATGGTGCAGGACAAAATTTTGATCATGTCGTGAGAATGCAAATTGCGGTTCCATGCCTCTGATCCTTAGGCTTACCTTTAGGTTTGCTCAATAATTAGCAATGGTCTCTCTCTCTCTCTCTCTCTCTATGTCTCTGTATAATATTTTGCTTTCTCATTATTACTGCCTTTAACTATGTATGTAACTTGTTGTTGCCTTATCTGAGTTAGTACGTTTCCTCGCTCTGCTTTGTTGCTTATCAGGGTTAATGCTCAACTCAGTTGGTCATAGCAGATAAACATCCTTGGCTAGAAACGCTTTGCTGGCAAAATGCGCTGTCATAAGCACGTGTGTGTTTGCACAAGGATATGAGCGCCATTTCCATTTCCTTTTCTTTATTTGTCTACACAAGAGTCTTGGCTCTCCCCCTAAGCCCCGCCAGCCCACTCAACCCTTTTTAAAGTCACACTAGAAATTGTTTACCTTATGATTTATGCAGTATTTTTCTTTAAATATTATTTTTTTATGAATCTACACACACTTTCGCCATGGTCGTAGTGTATGAAGATGACTCCTCAATATGGAAAAATAAGATTTATATTACTTTTTATGCTCTTAAACGTTTTGCATGTCATTTGCAGACAAGTTCTTGACTTTATAGAAGCTTGTTCTTCTGAAAATATTGATTTGTTTTGAAAATATATTTATCTTTTGTGACCCATTTTATTTTAATCAAGAATATATTTACTTTAAGGGGTCGAAAATGTCTCTTTCGTGTAATAGTTCTATATCCTTTATCCAAAAAACCTTTGCCTACGGTTCTTAGGAATCAAAATCAAATCAAATCAAGATAAGGTCAAATGTCAATCAATCCGAATCAGGTTCGGGGTAAAAAACATGTGAAGGATATAAAATCTATTGCGCACAACATGTTTCTCATGTGACTGAGAGAATATTGTTAATTTTGAAACCGCAAAGAACACCTATAAAAATGTTCATTTGTTTAATTTAGTTAAATCAATATGGGATGAATCATTCTTTGAGAACTTATAGTCCAATAAAATAAAATTTGATAAGCAAATAAATAAACGAAACCACAAAAAAAAATACAGAGTGTTGGGAATATTATTGGCTGACCACTTGAGCAATTTGCAGCGTTCCTAACTTTTATTTAATTATTCTTTTTATTTTTTGTGTATTATTGCCTAATGTTTAGACTACACTCTACTCTACCCACTTATGTATAAGATGGACTCCCCTATTGCTCCCCATGTGCGATGCGAGTTGTGTTGGGGATTCGAAAACCCTTTCGAGCTAATAGCTTTAATTTTTATGCGCTCCTTTCTATATTTACTTCACGATTAGATAAGACGTTCCCAGACCAAGTTTTGGGGTGGTTTCAAGCAGACATTGGGCGACATTATAAATAATTTATTGCTTATCTGGTGTTTTTTCATGTTGTCATAACATCCAGGTGGCGGGGAGTTCGAATTGGTTGTGATATCATCAAAGTTAGAACTACTCCACTATGTACATAGCATGATTTTTCTGTCTTGTCTTTTTGTCTTCCCCCTAAGTCACACCACAACGCATTTACATAGTCCACAAGTCAGAGTCAAATCAGTCAGTCTGTGGGCGGCCTAAACTAATACACTTCACTTACATTTCAAAATAAGTCGGAGAATCTCACCGCTACAACGAACGGGGTTCAACAATATCCTTTATCAACATCAACTCTTTTCTACAGTGGGACAAATCTTGTGTACACATAATGTTGTTCTTCCTCCAAGTAGCTCGACTTCTTGGGATATGGAATCATTTCCAAAAGTAATGGTTAACAAAATGTACCTACCTTTAAATTGTATCACAAGAGAGAGCTTATATCCTAGCCATCTCTTTTAAATATATCTAATCAGCTGCCTCTCCAAATCTTCAATGGCAAATATTTGGGATATCTTAATCGAATTCAATGTTACTCAATAATAGAATATATAGGATGTCTTTACATCCATGTTATTAATTTATAATATCCCCTTGTAGTTCCTTAATGAACGGATCTAAATTGTTCAATATTTAATAGTTGAATTTGCCTTCTAAATTTTACCCTAATCACTTGCTGTCACTGTACATGAGAACGGCTTGGTCCTGACGGCTGTGAGGCTGATTCGGAACAACTCGAATGAACATGTTCCTCTGGTCCGGGTAAAAGTTTCCAGTTTCTGCCACACAAGTTTGATACACGTGCGGCTTACAAGACAAATATTGATTTTGGTGGTGGCCAAGGACCACAGAATGGGCGTGGGCTGGTGGGGATTTTCAGAATTTTCACGTGTCTGCATAGATTTTTGCATATACTTTTGGGCCAACGGCCTCCTGTAGCTTTAGCTGTAGCTGAAAATTCACAAAACAATTTACAAGTCGAAGCGCTTTTTGGAAGCAGATGAGTGACAATGGGCCAGGAGTTTGGCACTTGGTTGGATTTGTAGGCAGGCAGTCATCTGCCCCAATGGGGGGAGTCAAATCATCCATACAAAATACTTAAATCCAGCTATCAGTCTGACGGAAATGAAGTGGATCATCGAGTTGGCTAAATTGAGTTTTACATTTCCCCCTTTCTGTACCAGTAAAATTTTTATTTTTATGTTGAGGGTAAAATATATTTTTTTTCGCGTGAAATTTGGAGCATATTTTATAAGTCAAAAAAGCTTTTCCCCAAAGCTCGTGTTGCCAGAAACAACCGCTTGACATGACACTCTTAAAAGGACGAATCAGTATCTGACCCTGCGGGATATCCTTTCGCTGTGTGTTCATGATTGTGGCCTTTGAGTGTATGTAAAGGTGGGCATAGTATGAGACAAGATTCAATTTTCCCTAATTCAAACTTTGACTTGGATTTAGAAAACGATTTGAGATATTTCTGATAACTTGGAATAACTAGTAAGATTGTATCTTCTCTTAATAATCCTTTGCCTTTGCATTGCCTTATGCAAACCTAATATCCTTTATCGACAAGTGTGTCATTTGATCCTAGTCTTGATTCTGGGCAGCTCCATGACATTTATAAAATCAAATGTCAGGGACATATGGTCTACATCGTTAAACATTGATTGTAGTTGCCCAAATAAAAGCGCCACCACCACCACCACCACCGAGCGTCAACAAAAGCACCACCAATATAAAGCCATTGTGCTCTCCTCTTCATTGTGTGCCCAATACGTCCATTCCCTTTTCTTCTCCATTGCCCCAGTCATCGGATATTCTCTCCTCTTCCACTTCAATGCAATATGGGAATATGGGGTGCCAGGACCATGAGGCCATGGCCTAGGACTATCGGCCGACAACGATTCACCATCACTATCAGCTTCGTTCACGCCTATCCAGTTCATGGCATGGTCACTGTCGATACGAACCTCGTGTCCTTTTTGGTGCTCCACTCTCGAGTGCGACGTCGACGTTAGCTGTAAAAATAAATTGACTTGGAAATTGAAAAAAAAAGCGCCAAAAAAAAAAGAAGAGGAAAAATACAAAAATACAAAAAAAAAAAAGAAAACCACCCACACACCCAACAACAACAACAAACAAGCACCGCAAAAAATTGCGTCCTGAATGAAGTGGAAGTGGCAGCAACGTCGCTGTCGCCGTTGCCGTCGAATTTGCGGAGTGGCGGATAAGAGCGGCTTAAATTAAAAAGTAAAAGCTTAACAAGTGCGCCACATCCCAGCCACACACACACACACACACACATACATTCATAGATGCGGCAAGTGCGTCGGATTAGAGATTTGCAGAGATGACAAAAAAATGGTTGAAAACGAACCAATAAAATTTGAAAATCCAACAATTTTCGATTCATACGAAAAAAATTTTCCGTTCTCCTTTTTCCACGCGGCAATGAAAGCAGTAGCAATAATCTCAAATATCACTTCAATTTAAAATATATAGTGTTATATGTATTATAGTCTATACAAAGTTTAGATTTTGTAGTTTTCCTATATTCCTCTGCCTGAGTTTTAAGTCAGTCCATTCGATACTTGCCGCTTTAAGTATTTGTTGTTCTTTGCACCAAGCAGTCAGTCATTCTGCTAACCACCTGGCCCATAGATTGTCCAAGTTATGAGAGGAAACATTGCCTGCAGGAAAAGCTGGCTTAAATGTCAATAGCCATCCTTATGAATGATGGAAATTTCGTGTCGCGTTTTGAATTCAAATAAAGCAGAGACAAGTTCTAGAGGGAAAGTGAGAGACAGTAGTTTAAGTTTATCATGGGTAGGCTTAGCTTTATTTTATATATTAGTATATAGAAAATATCAGAAGATATGAATCCATTATAGATTTCGTAATTTAATCAAAGCCACTAAGCTATTTGTAAAGCAAATTAGTTTAATGTTTACAATTCCAAAAAATGATTGTTGGTCAAACCAAAAATTGTGGCAGATCTTGGTGATAAGTACTTACTTATCTGCAACATTGTCCTTTAGCTCTTCATAGTCCGTCCTTAGTCTGGTCTCTGGACTCAATTATAACTTCGCCGCAGTTTATGAAGCGATTATGGAAAAAGGAAAAAGAGATATATATCAACCGGGAGGGGGCAAAATTCAGGTCCATCGACGGGACTTGGATGCTGGCGACTTGATTTTGGTTATCTGCCGTTGGTATCGTCGGCGTTGTGACCCTTTTCCATCCTCCCCCTTCCGTGGCCTTTTAAGACAATAAGTATGTATGGGCAAATGTGCATACATACATGTTGCATGTACTTTTGTAAGTGTGTATGTATATGTATTTGTATGTAATCAACTCTCACGCTTGACAGCACGCTAATCAGAATCAAGTGATGTTCGCCTTTTGCTGCATTCGCGCATTCAGTTTTCAGACTAAGAATTTCCTCCTTTCCTCTGCACTTCCTCGACGGCAATTGGCACTCAAGCACGTCTTCATCATCATTGTTGTTGTTGTTGTTGTTTTAGTTGTTGTTGCATTTGAAGATGCGTAAATCTCATTAAGTGATATCTTCAAGTGGCCGTTAGCTTGTGCATATGAGAAATGAGCAAGAACTGCAAAGAATTTAGTGTATTTTTTTTTGGTTTTTTCTTGCTCATTTTTTGCATCTGCTATAGTTGTTTATCGGCAAATGGACCATTTGCCGCCCTTTGTTATTAACAGACACAGCAATGAGAAAAAGAAAATTTCAAATTGTCTGCAGAGCATTGGCTAATTCCCTCATAGATTTAACTATGCTGTTGTACAGACTATTTACAGATACAAAATACAATTTTGAAGATACAAAATTTCCATTTTCAATTTGTAAGCTCATGTAAAGTTGAGGACAAATGACACTAATTAGCATTGAAGCGGCGCATTGGCATCGGCATCGGCATCGTCTAAAGTCAGCATCACTCAAATGGTTTTCACAAGTTTACTGAAATGTATCTTACAGATACAAATGTAAACAATTTGCAGCCGCCGCATTGCAGGCAGTTGCTGCTGTTGCTGCTGCTGCTGCTGATTGTTTACTTAGGTAGCTTGTCACACATTTTCCCACGCACTAAACCACCATTTTACGACATTTTTCTCACTTTTGTTGTGCGGGCAATTCAAATGCATCCAACGGATGCAGTTCACTCTCTGGGTCTATTTGTTTTCCTTTCTGGCCCGATTCCAGAAAGCGAAAAGGTGACCAAACAGCGATAAGCCCATAAGGGTGGCACTGGCTCAGTTTGCAATTGAAAGTGTCAGTGGCGTTTTTTATCCTCTCCTGAGAAATAGCATTCCACTCCACTCGAAAATTTGTTCAGTGGTTGTTGTTGCCATCTCGACATGTGTTGTTCTCTTGCCATGTGGAAATGGGCACTCGCTCACGTGACATTGACTTTGAATGAGCAACTTCTGAATGACTTCAGTGGAATTCGCAGAAGAATCAAATAAATGTGTACAGTGTACATACATACATACATAAATGGGAGGTGTGTCCGCAATTCGTAGAACGGCCCCAGCGGTAAAATACAGTAGACAGTAGCCCAGCAAAAAGGACTCCAACGAAACCGGATGACATTGCCCTTGACTAAACAGAAACTACTACACCTTTGCGTACATTTATGTTTCATTAGGTTTTCTAATGTTGGCTCTTTGTAAAGTAATAGAAAGCCAATTATTGTTATGTTTCTATGTAGTTGAAGAGAACGGAAGAACCTGGCGGGAGAAAGTATCCCCACCCCACATAATGTCCCACTGGATCCTTATAAAGAAATGTTAACAGTTTAAGTCTGCCAATAACTAAACCCAGATTAAAGTTACTAGTTATAGAAAGGAATTTGTTCTGCAAATGTTGCCAAATGTTGGGGAAAAGATTTATACATAAATTTAAGAGATTTTTCAAAGTAAAGTAAAAGATATTAGATTGAGCTAAATTCTTATGGGATAAAGAATATATGTTTTGCATTGTTGTGTGTATGAAATTTACGTATATCCTTCTTGCATTATTTGATTAAATTTTCGTTTTTACTTTGACCAGATTTCAAGTGTTTTGGGAGAGTTTGAAAACACCTGGCTCTGTATTGATTCGCTTTGATTGAAAGCATTTCTCCTCTTGATACTCGAATCAGGGCATCCAACATAAAATGCAGCCAGGCAAATCAAATACTTTCACAAGCACACACACACACACACACACACACACAAGATTAACACCCACATACCAGCACACGTTCATCTCAATTGAAAGGTTTATCTAACAAATCTCTTGCCTGATCATGTTGATTTAGGATAAATAATTCAATATACAGGAGACAGTGGCAAAATGGGACACATCTTGGGCATAGGGATTAGAGGCATAGAGTGTCTTGGAGATATTTATCACACACATACATACATACATACACCAAGTGTATTTGTATCTTTCTGATTGAATTTGCTTTACCATATTGAATACATTGATTGCTTGGATTCGAGCACAACATGTAAATTGAAATGAAACAAAAAAGAAAAACATTGCATAAAAACAATGAAAATGGCAAAGTGGCAATGTGTATTGGGAATATCTGTATATTAAATTGGAATTGCCTTGTCATATTGATTGAAGTATGTGGGCAAATTAATCAGCTAATTGAACTACTTATATATTTAATTAATATTTGCATTTGTTTTTCCTTTTTTTTGTTATGTGCAGAGCCCCCACCGATCGCAAAAAGGAGCATATTAAACGTCCTATGAATGCTTTTATGGTCTGGGCCCAGGCAGCTCGCCGTGTCATGTCCAAGCAATATCCACATCTTCAAAATTCCGAGTTAAGCAAATCACTGGGCAAACTATGGAAGTGAGTATTGAAATTGGGAGCTGAATAACGATTTGGCTTAATTTAATTTGGTCGGTTGGCAGTATAAATTCATTTGCTTACTCTGCTAATTTTAGTTTTACATATTCTCAACGACAATTTATAGATTTTACTTATGATCATGTACAATCTGTTTTATAGTGTGGTCGTTTATTTTCGGAATTTTTTTCGTAATAAAATTGTCAGTTCGTTATGAAATTAAAAATTTCACAGTTCATCGCATTCGTTGACGACACGCGATAAGAATTTTTTTCCTTTCAAGTGTGGATGGGAGCTCTTTGGAATTAAACCGATAAGACTTAACGCATCCGCACTCAGTTAATTAGAAAAACTTGTCAATTTATTGATCAACCAATTTGTATGGTCATAAAAAACAAAACGAGACTCAACTTGACTAAGTCATAAATTTAAAGCATGATTATTTCCTTGTTTTTGAATATGTTGCAGAAATCTGAAAGATAGCGATAAGAAACCGTTTATGGAATTCGCTGAAAAGTTGCGGATGACGCATAAACAGGAGCATCCCGACTACAAATACCAGCCGAGACGAAAGAAGGCCAGAGTGCAACAGGGAGCGGGTGGTGCAGGAGGGGGAGGAGGAATCATGGACGATGGCATATCATCATCGAACTCCTGTGGTGCTGCAGCCACAGTCAGGACACAACGTACGGCCAATTCAAGTTCCTCCAATGGCCAAAGACGGCCTACAAAAGCGAATAATGGCGCACTGAATAGTTCAAGCCTAAGCCTTTGTTCGCCCACGGGTGGCTCTAGCAGCAGCTCGGATGTATTTAGCAACGAGGCATTCATGAAATCCCTAAACAATGCTTGTGCTGCCAGTCTAATGGAACAGGGCCTATCCTTGAATTGTGAAACGGAGCGAGCACTCCTCGACTCTCCATGCTCCACCACCAGTTCCTTATCGTCGTCCCTGACTCCGCCCGATACGCCCTGCAGTGGCACGGGAGCATCAAAACAATTTAACAGTAGTTCAAGTTTGCTTCTTCGTCAATTGAGTGAACCCAGCAATGGGGGAGTGAGTGTCCAGTGCAACAATGACTATGGAGTTCTTCTGGACGCGGGCAGAGAATATATTGCCTTGGGTGAAGGAAATTACAATAATCAAGCAGCTCAAGAAATGGATTTTATTGAGAACATCAATAGTTATAGCTATGCTGGGGCAAGAGCTACACTTCATCCGGGCTACACTTTCACCCCAACCACTTCAGTGAACTTTCCAACTGACTCAGAGGAGCAGCAGTCTGTCGCTGTTCCACCACCATCCACCGTCAATGGTGCTTTAAATTACAAAACGGCCAACGACATTGATCCCAAGGAAATTGACCAGTATCTCATGGATCAAATGCTACCCATGCCCTCGATGAGCCATAACCACCACCACCACCCACAGCATCATCATCATCATCACCATTCGCCGCCTCCTCTGAATTCATCTGCTTCGCTTTCATCCGCCTGCTCGAGTGCCAGCTCTACAGTTACTGTGCCAGTGGATTGCACTGCCTACTACGAGCAAATGGGCTACACAGCACAAAGTCAAGGAAATGGAGGCAACTTTGTTAGTCCTCACTATGCTGGCCCAACAATTAATTTGCCTTTGCCTGTTTCTGCAATTTCGCCGGGCCATCAGCAGCAGCAGCAGCAGCAGCAACAGCAACAGCAACAGCAACAGGAATTGCAATTGCATTCACTTGGCCAACCAGAGCAGGAACAGCAACACCAGCAGCCACAGCAACAGCAACAACCAAATTCAAGTCAGCATCATCTATGGGGCACTTACACTTATGTCAATCCCTAAGCTACTTAATTTGCGCATTTGTTGACATAGCTTTTATTACTTTGCCCCCCTTCCATCCTTACTCCTTACTTTGTATACCATCTTCACTCTACTTTGCTCACACTCCGTCTTCCTGTTTAGATCTGAGTCCATGGATGGAATAGTCCAGGACATACTCATACACTTCGAACCACTTGAATAGAGTTCAACGCAATTGTAAATATATTGTTCCTAAACGACTGCAAATATTTTTCAAACTCATAATTGTTTTTGTCTGTTTAGTTTTGAATCATCTTGAAAATGTTTTCCATATTTAAAATGCTCTTACAATCTTGAGTTTAAAACTCAAACCTTTTTTTTAACCTTTTCAAATCGGATTAATGTACAGCGACTCATTTAGTGCTAACACTAACTTCGAATTCTACCTTAAATTGATTTGCTATTTAATCTTAACTGTTTCGATAATTAATTGAAATCGATAGGGTAAATTAAGTGCTGTTCTCTTCAAGTGGTTTGTAGTGTATACATATGTACATGTGGATGTTATAGCTCGAGGTCCTTTTGCCAATTTTGTGCAATTTAATGTAATCGTTGTGATTTTCGTTTATTTCTTTCCACCATTTCCAATTGCCACATATACATATGCTCATCGATTATATACATAGAAAAGAATATTCTGTCTTGCATAATGAAATGCAATTTATCTGTATGAATATTGGTTAATGGTTCTTCCATTCTGGTAACAATAACGAATAATATTTGTTTTATTTTCATTTTAAATAGATAATTTGAATATTTCTCTGCTTGTTTATTTTATTTGTATGTAAATGAATTATAAATTTGTCTAATTAAATTGAATGAATTTGTTGTGTAAAATGTATTGAAAATTACATATGTTATTATTAAATTACATTTACATAGAGAATTTGTTTCTAGTTTAATCTCTAAATTCATTTTTTATTGTTTTATATACATTTTTTAGCCATATTTCATTCGCACATATGTATATTATCTAAACGTTTGTATTATGAATTAAATTGCAATTATTTATTGAAAGAAAATTATATATGTAAATGAAAATTGGCCAATTAATATTCATCGAATTGACGTCTTAATTTGATTTATCTGCATATATATATAAAATTATGTAAAATATGACATCATTTTGGGGTTTCCTTATATATAAGTTAGTTAAAAATAAATGTAAAAATAAATAATTTTATTTGAAATACGTACTTTTCAAATGCCTCTGTGGGAATCCTGTAGTAAACTTTATAGCCAATAATTATGGTAACAACGTGCTAAAAAGGTAACAGATAACATTTAACAAATTAATACCATATACGCCTTTGAAATGGATGCATAATTTAAGGCGCACCAGCACCTAAATCATTGACTAGTCTCTGGATGATTTGCTTACCAGATTATCGCTTAAGTAATTGTAATTTATGGCCACACGTTCAATTGAAACACAACCCACGGCACTTGGCCCGTTCTTGCATCATTGCAGAAGTCCTTTTGGGTAAATCGAATGAACGTTATTACCGGATAATGGTTAGGTACCTATTGAATTATCTTTAATCAAATCGTTCATAAATGTTTGCTCCCAACCTCATTCTCATTATATTAAGTGTGTCTATTACATTTTCCCACACTTTGATCTTCCCCTCTCTCTCTCTCTCTCCCTCTCTGTCTCTTTATCTCCACTTTTGGAGCCGTCTGCGTGTGTCTGAAGAGCGTCACCTGTAAACGTTGTAAAATCGAAATAAATTCCAATGGAATTAACACCCACCTATTAAAAGGAACATTTTACTTATATACCTACTACTGATATATACATATATACAGCTATAGACATATGTCTGTATATATCTATAAGTATGTTTATTTCGCAAAGTAAGAAAAAAAAGCAGCAAACGGAACACGAAAATATCTCAATAACAAAAAAAAAAAAAATAATAATAATGAAAACCTTACGCAGTTTTTTTTGGTTGGTGCTTCAGATTTTTGTTTTTCATATTTTCTTTTTTTTTTCTCTATTCTTTTTTTTTTTGTTATTTATTTTCTGTTTAAAGCTTTAGTATAAATTTGCACATGTAACAAGTTGTTGTTAATTGAAGCGCAAACAGAAAATGAGAATAAAAAACAAAACCGAAAAATATGGAAACAAGCATTAGAAAAGCAAATCAATGGCGATTGGGTTGAGAAATAAAATGGCGGAAGGGCCAACAAAAAAAAAACAAAATAAAATCAAAAACAATAAGTTACAAATGTTTTTTAGGGGGCGGCGACTTTTTGATACCCAGTAACAAATACCAATGGAAATTGGGTTGTGGATACATTTTCATTTAATTTTCCCCCCATGCTATTGGGTTTTTTGTTGTAGAGGTATCGAAACGTAAAGGCAGAGATTCAAGCATTCCGGAAATTACCGCCACATTGAGATCTTATCTGCATCTGCATTTGTTTGGGCATCAGACAGACATTTGGCGGGGGACTCAAATCATATTTAAACATAATTTAAGAAAAAGAAAGTCCTTTAGTATGGGTAAATCAATCTCGTAAAGCGGCGTCAGACCAAATAACCCAAAAATTTCATTCAAAAATCAAAGAAAAAACTGAGATGATCATATTAACTTTATTAAGAAAGGCGAGATTTAATTACCCTGACCCTCTATATATCTGTTTCTTATGTTTGGCTATCTGAGCAGACTCTTCCAATTTCGTGGTACTGGGTGTAGAAAATTCCATTAATTTAGAAAGTTCAAAAGCAATTGCCAAATACATATATAATTTGTACATATGTATATGTGTTTACCTTTATTTTTTTGAAATTTGCTAAATTAACACATTTTTCTCATCGTTTGTTGATTTATTCACATAATTTATTTATTTATTTTGTGTATATATGTATGTATATGTATTAGTCAACGCTTTCTCAGGTGATTATGCAAATTGCATCAGTCTTGATGGATATATAGCTTTAAAAGAGGAAACTTTTTGCACCTATTATGCAGATTTCAATCCTGGTTATAATTTAATCGTTATGCAACTTAATTATGCTGGCCAACTAAAGGAGGCGGGCGACAAATCAAAGGCAAAGAAACGCATTCAAGCGTAGAGCCGCAAAATATGAATGTAATTCTGTATTTAGTTTCAAAAGTTTTGTGACTGGTTTCATTTACGTTTTTTGACAAGGATAAATATCAGTCAGTGTGTGTGTGTGTGTGTGTGTATGTGTGTTTGCACGGACTTTGTGTAAATGTTATTAAAACTAATGACGTTTGCAACAAACTTTCGCCTGCCACTTTTATTTTTTGTGCCTGGTCATGCAACGGGTCGTATGCGTAATGAAATTTTGTTTGCCCTATGCCTTTCGGTAACTCAATTAATGGCCACAGAGACCAAATGTAAACACCAACCCAAGAGAAGAGGCAGCAAAAGTTCTGCCTTATGCGGGCTGGGCTCACTTTAAATTCATTTAGAACTTGCTCCTTGCCCCAAATGCGACTATATAGCATTCTGTTTAGTCAATTCAAGTGCCTCTCTCATTATGCTACCTACGGCTTAGCACCTGCTCTCCTGGGTGTCGAAGAAAAATGTATTCTGCCTTATTTTTTTTTCCCAAATTTGGTTCAAAAGAACCGGCTAATGGTCGTTGAAAAGTTTTTCCGCTACGTCGTTGACCCACAAATAACGGTGCATGAAATCCAAATTGGACGTATACTAAAGGCATAAAAGCGTGCCAAGTTTTTTTTCTCCCTTGGACAATGCCAGCCGTTGTGTTTTTTTTCTTGATTTGCCGGCTATCGTCATTTTGTTACCACGTTCGTAACGGACAAAAGAACAACTGCGCCCAAAAGTATGCGACATATTTTGAAAGTTCTGATGCGAAATGCTTAGCGGCTTAAAAGAGCACGAGTAAGGGTAAATCAAAAGTCGGTTTTATAACGTATATATGTATATATATATACCTTTTGTTATATTCTATAGCTATAGCATCTTTCTTGCTTTCCGTTACTTTTGCAATTTTCTTTACATCTGCAAAGTGAAAATGTGGGGCACTCAAGCAGCTGAAGTTATCTGTGGAAAGTAAAATACCATTTGAATAAAATATAAGACGAGAAAAGTTAAATGTAATGTAAAAGCCACAGTAGGCTATACTTTTTGGGTACGCGTGGCATGATTGTCTGTGTCCTATTCGGGCCTGAGAACAAAATTGAAATTGTGTCCTGTCCTGTGCTGTGCTTCTTTTGCATTCGCTGGTCATTAGGAAGGACTTTTCAGATGCTGATGGTGATACAATTGAGTAAATTTACTACTGGACAACAGAGAGGAGCTTGGTAAACACATTTATTTTTTCTGTTTTAAAGCGGAAAGTGTGCTACGGTCTCTTTGTGTTGCCTTGACTATCTCTGATTATTTTTCTGCTCCATTTATTACAAATTTGAATATGACTTTGAAGAAAAATGCTAAAAAGCAAAACAGACATTTTTAAATTGTTGCCCCATGAACTCTCCATGAACATATATACAGATATTTGATTTAGCCGTTTCTGTCTATGTACACATCAAGTTTAAGAGCAAAATTCTGCAAATTTTGTTTATTTATGAGTAAATAATCCAGCGTTTTCCTTTTAAATTTTTACTTATAAACTAAATGGTTTTTGGAAAAGTGTAAATATCATTTTTTACTGTGCTACTAAAAGTATAATACAGATATTATCACACTGCAATTCGTCTTTAACATGACTGCCTAAACGTATGCAATAATAAAATATATGTTTTATTCATAAATCAAAACTTGTTGAATGAAGGGGCAGGCAAACGGGTAATATTCATCAATCATAATCATCAATCAGCGTCAGGAAAATTGACGAAAAAGCCAAACTTATCTTTGGCATTTGCCAAAACATATTTAAATTGTCATAAATGTCAAATTGTGTGGCAATGAATTTAAATTAATAAATGAAAGGCTTTGAATTGTTCTTATTGCAGTTTTTCCATCTCGTTTTGTTTAATGTTTGTGCAATTTTAATGAGCAGTTAGCTAATTAATTCTGTTAATATATGCAGACAAAATATTTGTTTTTCATTCTCCAATGGTCAAGGTCAGCATACATAAGTACATTTAAGTTGTACAAAAACTCGGTTAACCATTAACAAAAAGTTTTCAATACTTACATATAGATACATTGAATCTATGGCGAAACGTTAAGACACCAAAAGACACTTGACACAGCGACAATCCCGACAATCAACTAAATTGAAAGACAATTTTAAAGTACACAATTTTTCCATTAACAGTTGGATTATTCTTTCAATGGATATAGGGAGAGAAGGATGTGTCTCGGCATTTGCACTTGCCACAATTTGTAGCTGTATTTATCGATAGTGGTAAGAAGCTTTGCTTTCAATTAGATACCTCACCAGTCATTAGTAAGATTGATATACTCATGAACTCAATTTCTAATTTAATTTTTACTAACATAAGGAAGGAAAACCTTGAGCTTCCTTGTCGCGTTGCTTTCCTTTAATTAAGTGACAATAATTCTAAATTATGTGCTGCTTAAGTAGAGTATCAAGAGTCAGCAGTTTGTAATTAGAGTTTCATTCTTTCCGCTGATTTGGCGTTTTCCCATTGTAGGCTCAATTTCTTTTTAGGGCTTTTGTAGACGATTTTGTTTTATACTTTTAAGGAGCTTTGCCTGCAACCTGTTGCGGTGTATCAATAGTCTAATGAACTCTGTAATTTTTTTTTTTTTGAGTTAATTGAACTTTTTAAAGAACAAACTCAGCGAGAGTGAGAGAGAGAAAGACCGAAATCTTTCTCGTTCCGTAATCAGTTTTCGGATGTGTTTTCTAATTATTCTCATTTCAAAGTTGCTACTTTGTGGTAGCGTGTCTTCAAGGCTTAGGTTTGCGGTAATTGTATGTGTGGGTGTACATGTATGTGGGTGGGTGGGAGGTAGGTTGTTGGCTGCAAAGTCTCTTAATTAACGACTTTAATATTGGTTCTCTAGCTACAGCATTGTCTTGTCAGTCACGAAAAAGGGCTTCAGACTCAATTTTCCTTGAGACTCCTTGGGTAATGTGATTTACGTTGTTGGCATTTTAATTTTTTACTATTTTCTATATAAGTAACTATATAACTTAATAACTCTACGTATGTACATTTTCTTTTTTCTTCACTAAAAATTTATAATGCACTTGTCCAAGACAATGAAATTTTGCTTTTGCAGCAGCAACAGCGGAGAGCAATAAGGTTATAAAGTCTATGTCAAAAAATATGAATTGTTATCATCCCCACTCTTTACCATCACAGGAGAATAAAGGTTGCAGGTCGAAAGCAGCAGCCCTGCTAAAAGGACATTTAATGGTTTAATGTAAATTCCTGTCTTTGAAATGGCTTTTAATATGCAGCCACATGAAACATTACGCTCTTGTGCGGTTCTTGTTTGTCTATATATTGCTCTCATTTGATTTTATGTAAATGTCTGTGGGTATCTTACGCTCGTTGTACCTAGTAGGCATAAAAAGTTTACGAGTCCATGTAATAAAAACCAAACTCAAAATTTAATGCTTACCACAGGGCGTGAAAGGCAAACGGCAAAAGGCAATGTTATTGGGCCAGAATATACTTACATTGGTATACATATACATACAACAGCGACTTATATACAATACATATGTATATACATATATTCCTTTATGCTTTCACATCCATCAAAATGTCAAATTAGCTGTCCACACGCACACAGGAACACACACACACACACACACACACACTTATAGAGAAAGACACAATGGTCATGGAACTGTGCTCATGCATTACCTAATTTTTCTTTCTTCCATATGGAATTGCATGCTCGTAACCCAGAGATTATGCATATCAATCAAACAAAGTGGACTCTGAATTTGGACATTGATATGACCAAAGACTTATACAATCACAAAATTAAATCGGGCGTAAAGTGAATTAAGCTCTACGAAATCAATAATTAAGTTAGTTATCACCTTGTAAATGTTTCTCATTTTTCTCTCTCACTGGAATATCAATTAACAAACTATGGAATTAAACAAATCTTGTTGTCCTTAACTCATTGAATACCCAACTAAGTCAAAAGAATAGCAAATGAATACAAATTAATGATCACTTTTTGGATTTCAGAAGATTAAATTCTCAAATTTCTCCTTGTGTCTTTAAATAAACTACTTTTTTGTACCAATTTTACCTTTAATATTGGCTGCAGACCTAACTTAAAGCTTAGAAAAATGGTAAGACAGAAATTCCCTTAGTTGGTGGGTTGGTTGCTTGTTCTATTATTTTGTCATAAACACAATTGCTTAATTGATTTCTATTATTAATTGTTCATTCATGTGCACTGTGTTGAGGGACCCCGCTGTTGATTAATATATGTTCGCGTTTCTTCGGTCTAAGAATTAATTATCAAATTATTATGTTAATGAGCACAGAGTAGTAACTTGGAAATCTTAATTTAACTGAAAAAACACCCTACGGCTTTTCTCATTTCGGTTGTGTCTTTGAAAATCCCCGTTGCTTCCTTTCAACACCTCCTCGGCCACATTTCATCATTATCATCAGCAACCAGCAACCAGCAACAACATCGTCATCAAGTTTGGACATACTTTTAATGACACCACAAAGTAAACCAGGGTACCGATGTGACTCAACTCAAGCCATTTCCATGGAAGTTCTTTTACCCTTGCCAATTTCTGATTTAATCAAATATCAATCAAAGTTTGCCAAAACAAATTGAAAATGCATAAGTAGTAAGTGTATTTTAAAGAGTATGCCATCCATCGATGGCAGTTCGCCTCATAAAACTTGTGTTTCTTTTTAGCTGCTTGAGTTAAGGAATGTACTCTATAGTTTGGAAAGTGTATATGAAACCTCAACAGCTGAATAATTTGAGAAACTGTCTACAAGGCATTATTTTCCGGATGTTTGCCAAGCTGGACCTAAAATGGCGTCCGCATTTTTAATTTGCTTTTCATTGCTTTTTCTTGGCATTCATTTCTTGCCCCCTTGCCTTGGCTTGGTAATGAGCAATTTGAACAAAGTTTTCGCAATTAATGAGTAGACATAAAGATTTCGATTTATAAGTACATTTCACATTTTTTTTTCGTTTTTTGTTTATTGAAAAATACATTGATTTGGTTTTCATAAATAATTTTTGCATATGCATTAGATGATATGATTTTCATATTTTGTTTTGTTTTCTTTTTTTAAGAATTTTTCATTTTTGGGGGTTTCTCAGTTGGTTGGTTGTTTAGCTCTTTACACACATTGAAATTTGTTTATTTAGTTGTTTTTAGACCACTGCTAAAAGTCTGCTAAATATATATAGATATATGTATGTATGTGTTATATGTATACTTATGTACATGCATAGAATATGTGTCCCTTTCGACAACAGTCTACAAATATGTTTTCTCTGTTTTTGTTTTGCGTTTTTATGTGTTTTCCATTTTGTTTAATTAATTTTCATTAGGCCCAGATGCGTCAATTTTTGTGCTCTTTGCCTTTGTGTCAATCTCAATCACGTTAACGGCATGAGCGGTTCGATTGTCGGTCTCCTATGATGCCTCCGGATGACATCATTTAAATGTATGCCGTAATTGCTTTTTCTCGCCTTTTTGACTGCAAGAAAAAAAGAAAAACAACGATACCAAATTATATAGCAATAACATAAAGTTAAAGATTGGCATTTTAACTACCTTTAAACGGTGCCGCCAGGCGGCAATTCCAGTTCGCTGCTTTTCATAGCATTCAACGAAAGAGTCTTCTACAATAACCTCTCCAGATCCTCGCTCTCGGCGTCACTGATAAACGAGTCGGTATCCGTGAAATAATCATCATCACAACGATTGCGCCGGCAGCAAATGCGTCGACCAATCTCCTCATCGCTCCAATGTTCAAATTCTTCCTTGTGATGTTCCAGGAGCATTAAGGAGGGGAACAAACTATCGCAGCCGCTGCAGCCGAAGTGACGTTTCTTTTGCTGGTGCGAGGCCAACTGACGATGACAATGGAAGGCTCGGTCGCAGACATTACAGGTAAGTGATTCATCTGAAAATGTTTTTATCAAATTTCGGGCTAAGTGTGTTAACTCATGATTTACCGTTATGATGGCACTCACCATAGTCATCGTCATCATCGTCATCGTTAGCCATGGCCAGGACATGCAGTCGACTTATTGTGTTCTCGTTAATCTCCTTCGATGTGGCTGATGTGCCACCTGATGACAGCTTGTTTGATGTTTTGGCTTTAGCTTGGCACAATCCCAACTCGCACAAGGCGCTATCCACCATAAAATTGCCCTGACAATCGGTGTCGGAGCAGGGTAAAACTGATAAATTTTCATTGCCATTGCTGTTCCCGTTGCCATTGCCGTTGCCGTTGCCATTGCCGTTGCCGTTGGCTTCAGCCTCGTCATTGGAATTGCCATTGTTGGCATTGCTGTTGTTGCTGTTTCTGTTGCCGTTATTTCCCAAGGCCCTGGAGTTGGCCGCAAGCATTTCAAAATCGTCTAGCTCATCAAATGGATCATCGATTTTGTGGCCAAGTGACACGGCGTCATCTGCCTCAGCACTCAGCCTGCCATATGCCTTTCGTGGTGGCCTCTTTACATGCTTGTCTAAAATTTTAATAAAAAAAGTCAGCTTGCAGAATAACTTCTTTGTCATAAGAAATAAGATTCTTTGCCAAAGAATCTATTAGGTGAAAACACAAATTCAAAACTTAAGAACTTCAATGTCAATATTAAGTTGAAATTGAATTTCATGACTTTTTACTTATACATGATCTACTTCTCATTGGTTTTTAGTGGTTTTAAAATGCAATAAATAAGCTTCTTTTAATGTCCTTTTTGAGCTATCTCCAAGGGATCTTTTTTGATAATTTTATGAATAGACATAGACCAGAATAAGCTTCATAAATAAAACCACGCAAAATACAAGTAATTTTGAATGTATCTTAATTAAAAATGTAATTTGAGAAGGTAACAAGCAGCCATTTAATTGGAATCTGGTTCTTTGTATAGCAACATAAATAATTTTGTACATATGTATGTATGTGTTATATAGGCCACATATGTTACATGAAAAAGAAATTAAAACGTATTCACATTTGTGGAAAATGTTTTCAGCCACTCAATGCAGGCAGATAATTCTTGGGTTGCCATTGTGTTGGCTTTTTGTTTACGGTCGGTCTTCCTTTCCTTTTTGCCAAGTAGACAAAAGTTCTTCTATTTTTTTTTGCAGCTCTTCCGCGAGCCTTGAAGTGATAAAATAAGATTTATTGTGGGCATTGTTTGTCATTATATTTAGGTAGTATATGAGGCTTTTTATGTATGTGTGTTTAAGCGAAGAAATGTCAATGCCGAAAAAAAAGGAATTCTATAAAATCTTTATTTACGGCCTATTATATTTGTGTAGTGACATAGTCTAACCTCGATTTATGTATCTATTCCGCATACATACATAGATATGTGGAATAAATATTGCTCCTGTGAAACACATTTCTTGTGGTCTCATTAGCAGCTCATTATGCGGTTCTCATCATGTGGTTTTGTGGTCAGATTTGTCCTGCTGGCTGTAGTGGTCTTTAATTGCAATGCAATCCAACATTGTGTATTGGTCGTGGCAACAACAGAGCTAAGCACAATTGGCCAATATGAAACTTAGTTGGAAACAATTCACATTACGAGGGAATTTTGAACTGTTCATTGAATGGTTGTCTAATGCATAAATGGTCAATTTGATTCATATTTATATTATCGTAAATACCTGATAGAATCTTTCTTGGCTACTGTAATAATCTAAATTTCTTAATTTAAAAAGAAACTTTATTTTTAGTGATTCCGTTCTATCTAGCGAAAATTTATTAGATTTTATATTATTCGATTACTTTTCTTATGCCATTTGTATTTTAAATGGGCTCGACTCTGAAACGTACCTGTCACACCGTGCGTATACGTTATTCAAGATAACATCTTATTTGTGTAAAATCGTAAGTTCTGCATTTGTGTTTAACATTTCAACAATTGATTAATTCAAACATAAATTTCATTACTCGTTAATATTAACTGTATTAACTTGTTTCTTGGTTTTTAATGAAATAACTTCGAATAAGACCATAGATGAATAGAGGATGACTAGAACAACAAAATTTGTATTTCTGTGCTACAAAAACGTCACACGAGAACAATAAGGAGATAGCATTTTAGTTGCCACATACTCGTAATCCTATGGCAAAGGGTCTATAAAATATTATTAAAGAACAACAATGGGAAAGCTTAAAAGAGAATATGGAAAACAAATGAGAACTGACATGGATATTAAAATCTCAACATTTGAATAGAAGCTCTAGCCGAGAGTGCCAAATCCACAAATGTATGTGGGTGCGGGAACTGAAAGCAAAAAGAAAAAGAGACAGAGAGAGAGAGACACGGGACATGAAGTAGGGGGCTAAGAAAGAGAAAGCGCTAACGCGTGAAGGCAAACTAAAACTCAATTTTAACGCTAAACCCTATATGTGTGTGTGTGTGTGTGTGCCACAGTGCGGGGCGCCAAAAAGTATGCACAAACACTTTTACAAGCAAGCATTTAACGCAATATTTACCGTGCTCGGTATGGGGTTGTTTTTGACTAACTATGTCTACGTTAGTGTGTGCTGGCACGTTTTTTTCATGCACAGATTGAAATTTATGAAGCAAATAAAGTCTCCACAAAAAGTTTTCAGCCTTATAATAATCCAAAGAAGAAGGCCGAAAACTTCTTACCCCCGATAAAGTCTGGGCCTCGTTCTCGTGCTTTAGAATTACAGCACAAATTATAACAAATGACGGCCCTCTGGCCAACTCATATAAATCATGGTAGAAATAAAAAGAAAAAAGTAATGAATTACCAATAAATATATAGGAAAACAACGAAAAAAGCAAAAAGATTCTTTTATCTGGTACAAAAATTAAAAGGAATTGAACAAAACAAAAACATGTTTCCTTTACCCACAATCAAAGCAAAAAACATGAAATATCAGTTAATTGATTCTACACAACTAACCATACAAATACACACTCACATAAGTATGTACACATATGTATGTATGGCTGAAATCTTGTAGCTACATAAATTTTGGTTGTTTAACAGCTTTTGCAACAAATTTCACAAATTGAATGCACAACCTATTATTATTATTATTATTATTGACAAATGGCAGCCATAATTATCGGTTAATATTTCTCCCATATGTTCAACACAATTTGCATAACAGATTCTGTCTGTTTTGAGCATAGACACACGTACACAAAACACAGGGGCGGATCCCTAAGACTAACAAATACTTGCTCAAGAAGAGTATGAAAGTATTTTTTGCTAAATGTTCAAATGGTTTTCTTTTCATGTGTGAAAGAAAACTCGAGTAATCCATTTAAATAGCCAACTGACTTTTGCATGAGCATACAATAGAGTCCTTTTTCGTATCCAACACTCAGCATTGACTCGAAAGAATTTAGAGAGAAGAAATAAAGTATCGCAGAGATTGGATCAATGTCACTTTAGTCTTTTTTGCGTATCCAAAATGGATATGTATAGTAATGTGGATAAATTCAACCATGAGGAAGACTCAGTAACGAGATGACTTTAATCTATTGAGTTTGTTGAATAAACTGACAGCCAAACCATTTCCCTAGACTCAAATAATATTTATGTGAGAAATAATTTTGTAAAGTTAAAAAGACGATAATATATTTGAAATAAAAGTAAAGGTAGTATAGTTAGCTATATCAAAACAGTCAATAGATCAAAGAGATACAAAAGGGAGTCAATGCCAAGTTTCTCCTATGTCATAGACAAGACATTTAAACATTGAATCGGACAAGGAATTGTGGATATTTGGAGACAGATTTTAAACTGAGGATGAGACTGTTGATTCCCCAGGCTCTCAGTTTTAATCCGCACCTGCATTTTGACATGTATGTATCTTCAAGGCATTTGTAAAACTTTATGTATGGCTCAGAGATGGTCAAAGTAATATTTACTACTTTGGTTTTTGATTACATTTATGATTAAAGTTAAATGTTTGTAAGGATATAAACACGGTTGGGTCCAATTGAAATACTTGATAAATAAATTTATTTACAACATTATTTGGCATTTTCAATTGTTTTGCAGTTTCTGTAGAAAAGTGGGGACAGGAAATGTAAATATATAGTTCTGCTGACATGGGTAAGCTTAAGCAGATGTTGGCAATTTCGAATGAAAACATGGACAATTTTCAGTTTCCGACTAGGAAAACTTGACAGAGAATAACAACAGCAACAAGGGAAAAATCATCCTTCGTTTTGTTGCACGTCTTGGGGTGCTAGGCTTAGCGCTTAGACAAAAACATCATGGGACAAAAGCCTGAAGTATTATTTCCTTTTTTCCCGACACTCATATCCAGGCCACGTTTTGCAGCAAACACACACATACATACACACATAGATAGATACCAACACCCATACACACGTTTACGTGCTTAGGCTCATTATAACGTCGAATTCGGTAGCTCAATGTTATTTGCTTTACGTTGACTGTCTTGAAGTCCTTGCCATATGGTAGAAGATTTGTATAGGACAAAGGCAAACAATATAAGTAAGTACATATATATGTATATGTACATATAAATAAACATATATATGCGTATATAAATGTACATACATATCTACCCACGATATACTCATGCAGTCATTTCAGGAATTTTAATTAACTTGTTTTGATAATTCCCAGCGAATCTTTGGGTGCTGATAAGTTCAGGGTAACATGTTTGGTAACCACTGGCTTCCATGGAAGTTAACACACAGAAGTGCTGACAGACTAAGTGCATGTATGTGACAAAAATGAAGATAAAGAATTTATTTAAAGTCAACCAGCCAACATGCTAATACCATTAGACTTGTCTTGATTAAATCTAGTCTACATAACTTAAATACAGTAAATAAAAAAGTACTATATTAAATGAAAACCTTCAGTAATTCTTTTTGGCTTGCTATTTCCTATATTTTCCTATTACGATCATGATCGGTGGTTCTATTGTTTAACGTTGATCTTTTGAAGAAGATTTTCAATCTTTAGAAGAAGAAGATTAGATTAGGTTCGACGATTTACTTAATGTCTGCTCAAATTAGAGGTTTCTCTTGTCACCAGTTAACTTTTCAGCCAAGTTCTTAGTATATAGAACGTTACGTTAGCTAAATATATTTCAATTAGATAAACTTTGATCAATATAAGCACCTTTTTTTGGCAATTAGATGCAATATAGCTTTTGTGGTCACAGAAATTAATTAACTACCATCTCGCTGGCAACAAATGAAATGAGTTAATTTCTTTGGATTTTCATAAATAATTTACCTTGTGTAGTATTAGTGCCTCCGTTGGTGTTGTTTTTCGAATAGCTGCAATTGTTGTTGCTGAATGAATTAAAGAAATTGGCAGCGCCTGTGCGTCGTAAAATCCAAAACATTGTTATATATGTACAATTTTGTTGAAGTTATTTCTCAATTTCAGCTGAGTGATATGTTGCACAAAAGTATGCTATGAATTAGTCTAACCGCACCGACACCGACACCGACGGCATTTTAAACTGCCAGATACAGAACCTAAACTGATAAGCAATCCCACTCACACCCATACACACACGCACACGCACACACACAAGCACTATGGAAACACAGTGATAAGCGACGATGTTCTCTGTTGCCAGACGAAGGCAATAACGACCACCGAACAGTTGCTGGCGACTGTTTCGCTGTGTTGTCTGCATCAAACTGATTGTCCTTTGCTTCGGGAATCTTGTTTTATATACCTCAGCATATCAGATACCAGCGAGAGAGAGAAACTGATAGAAAGAGAGAGAAAGCTAGAGAGATAGAGAGTAACTAACGACTACGTGACGTAAGGTATAACGTAACTGGTTGCTCATTTCACAGCTCCTGAAGCCGCTTTGAACCAATATGCATATAAAACGTTATACTTGACCTTCATCAATACTAGCAATACTTACTTTGTACAGGGCAGCTGACAGTCCATGATTTCTTCGAATAAATGATTACATATACCGTAAGAGTACATGTATGCACATATGTTTGTATGTACATATGTTGACATGTCAGGTGAGGGTTAAATTTTAAAGCAAACCCACTAAAATGTCCATCAATCATCACAAATTCCGTAGCAGCTCGGCACCGGAAGCAACAGTGTTGACAATGTCTCTGTTCTCCGTTTGGGGTAAATTAGACGCAGGAAACTTTATAGAGCGCCAAGCCAAAAGGTCTATCGTTAAATTTAACGTCCGTTGCAACACATGCAACCTCGGAAAAGATCTCTCCATCGGGATTTTAGCGCTGCTCTTAACATTTTCATCGCACACACACACACAGACATACACACGCCATTAACTTCAAGTGCAAGTTCATGTCTCCGCAAATTGTTTCTGCGTTCTTAAAGCGTCACACACACTTTCGAATTTAATGCTCAAATGTGGCAAATGGCAGACCGCATGACAGCCTTCTATATCCACCAGATTGGATGAGCTGAGTTTCATTTTGAGCGGAAATGAAACAAGAAAACATAATACGCAATTATGGTTTGCCCTAGTGTCAACATCAAAGCGAAGGCCACTTCTGGAGGCATTGTGTTACCCACATCGAGAGAGAGAGGATTCAATTTGTCAATTGTAAATTATACGAATGGAAATTCTGCGTATAATATACAATTTTAGTGCCTTTGATTTTCAACTAAACTTTAATGACTTTAATAAAGTCAAAATCAAGAGATTTAATATTTGTTATTACAATATTTAATAATGTTTATACCAGTTTAGTCTAGGCAATATAACAATCAAACAAAGGAATTAACAATAAGTATTCTAGTGTCACAAATTCTATAATTATAAACTTTTGTATACTATGTATGTAGGTATCTGTAGTAAGTAGTAAAAAAAATGTAAAAAATCTAAAATTATTATATTTCTGAGTCAACTAGTTGAGATTGATTGCACGATTATAATTTAAGTTTTTGTTGGCCACAATCTAAACGACGACTCAAAAGTTTAGCTCATTTGGATTGTTTTACGAGTTGTGGGGTTTTCTATTTGTTAAACTTTTCAAATTTTCATCCAGTTTCGACCCACTTCATGGTCATGATTTAAAATTAAAATTGTAGCTCAGATTTCGTTGGAAAAAAAGATGAAGAAGTGTGGCCATTGTTTTCGCAAAAAAAAGGGGCTTGCATGTACTTGTGTCCTTTTTACGCCATTTCATCTCGAAATAATTAAGGCTAACACAACTGAATTCCAGCACGTGCTGCGTTTAAGAAATTACTTTTTTCTTTCTTTCATTTCTCCTGCGACGTTGGGCTTTTGTATTCTCGATGACCTTTTTTTTACTTTGGTGTTTTTTGTTGTTGTTTGCTTGCTTGTTTTTTTTTTTTTTTTTTTTTTTTTTGTGTTTAATTTACGCCCAAGTTTGCACAACTTGGCTTAGTGTGTTACTGTTACTTGAGTTGCTATGTGTTGGTGGGTTGTTGTGTTGGTTGTGCGCTGCAACGCTGCTAGTTGTGTTTCTGGCGTGTGTCAACAGTACAAAAGCCACACACACACACACATATGGGTAGCGTAAACAATTTGGCCTCCCATTTCTTGTTTTGTATGTATTGAAAGACAATAATTTTGTTAAGTTTTGCATGTGCTATGAATGAATATTAGAAACAATCACAATTCAATCCAACTACCATGGAACTACAAGCAAAAATAGAAATATACAACAATTATATACATACATGGGTATATAATTAGCTTTGTCAATGTGTCGTATACGTGATGAAATGAGACGAATAATTTTAATTGGATAAACATTTTTGTAGACTTTTTAAATAACAAGTAAACATTAACAGGTGCGAAAACGGCAAAAGTGTTTATCTTCTAGGCCTTATAAACAGATAAGACGATTGGCACATAAAGGCTTTATAATTGAGAGAATGAAGACTTAAATTTATCTAAAAATAAGTAACGCCTATATCTAGAGCTTTTAGAGCTAGGGAAACATCAATTCATCAGTGAATCATTAAAAGTTTGAAATAAGTATGTACATAGGTTGCTCGTGTTATGATCTCTAAAGTCCAAGTTGTGAATCCTTATCTCTCTCTTTATATTTTCAGTTTTATCAAGCATCTTGTTTAGAATAATTATACATATACAAATGCGAATATAGAAAAATCCCCCTAATCGTGTATAATAAAAAACAGTCTAAGTCATTTAACATGCTTTTGCCTAGCCATGTGTTAAATCTACCTACAAAAACCTATAAAAGAGGGCGATTCAAGCGAGAGCAAATCATTTTGGATGGCAAACCGGTTGTGATATCGTGTCGTGTGTGAGCTATTTGGTAAATCATTGTTTGCCAACGTAAAATACAAATCGGCGAAGCGTAAACAATACTTCAGATTAATAATTACGATTTCGGTTATTTCATTTTAAACTTAATTCTGGATAACTATCAGAAATAGTAATAATAATTATACTAAAATACTAAGGCCAAATCATGGCCAAGGACGAAAAGTCGGCTATGTCATTCCATCAATTAAAAAATCTGCAATGGCATCGGATTTTCAATATGTTTTATCTAGAGCCGGTTATCTTTATGTTGCTCTTCTCCCACATGCTGGCAGGTAATACAAATTTCGAGATTTGCCGATCAAGTGTGACATATACACATATATGTATTTGTTTTGATTTCAGGCACAATTATGAGAAACCAGCTCATATATCAGACTTGTGTGGTGATATTTCAATATAATGAAACAGATTGCCGACTTCTGGAGTACTCCAACGTCAGCGCTGAGATAAAGGTGTGTTCTTAATTACCTCTTAAATACCTATTTGACACATGAAAACATTTTAGAATATTGAAACAGAGTTGCAATCATATGTGACAAATATGTTTCTAGTGAGGACCCTCTTTGAGAGCATAGTGCCAGCAATTTGTGGACTATTTATTGGTTCCTGGTCAGATCATTATGGACGGAAGCCATTGCTTATTGTATCAATGATCGGTATGTAAGATTTCGCTATCGATGCATATGATTCTGTTTTGATTAGTTGTATTTTTTAGGATTTTCATCTTCTTCTCTTCTAACTACTGTGATTTGTGGCATATCTAGTTACTATATGGTGAATCCCTGGTGGTATACATTGGCTGCTATTCCCCATTCCTTGCTAGGAGGCATGTGCGTATTTTCAGTGGGCGCGTCGTGTGTCATTTCCGATATAACAGACACTAAAACAAGACCATACAGGTGAACATGCAGTTAATTATAACTATCAACAAAAATGTATTAATCGAATACCTATCTGGTGTGCAGGATGATCCTAATGGAGCTGATTTTGTTTGTGGCTCTCACAAGTGGTTCCCTTGCATCAAGTTTTGTCTATGCAGCCACGAGTGCTGCTATAACTCAGAGCATATCTTGCTCCATGATTATTATAGCCACCCTGTTCATTGTATTCTATCTGCCAGAAACATTACATATGGGTCGAGAGCAATTGGAAGCAAGCGAAAATAAGGAAAAACAAAATGACGACCTGTCCATGGCTGATGCACCAAAAATGCACTTAAAGATTGTTCCACCGCCATTCGAGGAAGGTGAAAAACCATTAAAGATCAAAGAGGCTTTGCCTGAAAAACTGACAACAAAAGAACAAGAAGAAACCAGTCCACAGCGGGAAAATATTGGCTTATTCAGTTTGATTCATGTTCGAGATATGTTCACTACATGTATGAAGAAAAGAGACTATAATGCACGTGCTATCATTTGGTTAATTACCTTGGCTGGGTTCTTGGGTATATTTGTAATGGGTAGGTCCGGATTGCTTTTTACTCTAGCTATTTTATTCTTAAGAACAATTTTTGTTTATATTTCCAGATGGAACTATGCCAGTAATGTATTTGTTTATACGACAAAAGTTTCATTGGTCTGTAAGAGAATTTACCATTTACGACTCTGTAAGCCAATCTTTACCAATGATTGGCGCTGTCCTTGGATTCCTTGTTCTTCGAAAGGTTTGTTAAACTAATAAACTGTTGTTTCTCTATATATTGTTCACACTATTTTTTAGATCTTTGGCTTGTCCGTTGTCACATTAGCTCTGTTGTCGATATTCTCGGAAATTCTCAGTAGCCTTTCGAGAGGACTAGCATTTTTACCGTGGCATTTGTATCTATCAGTTGTCCTGGGTGTCTTTCGAGCCATCCAAGGTCCCATGTGCCGAACTATTGTCTCCAATATAATACCATCTTCAGAAATGGGTATGCAGTTTTCAAATTTAAACATTTGGGTGTTAAGTTTTTAAAATCTTTTCCTTTTAAGGCAAAGTTTTTGCAATTGGCAATGTTCTGCAATCATTTGCTCCATTTGGTAAGTAGCCTCACAGTGGATTATTTATGTATCCATAAGGATAATGTGTTTTTTTTCGCAGTTGCCGCTCCTCTTTACACTGCCCTCTACAAAAGCACTTTGACCACATATCCTGGAATGTTTAACTTTCTCAACGCTGCATTGTATCTGCTGGCCTTTGTTTTTCTATGGTAAATACTAAATGATACCAAATATTCATTTCATATAAAATCTAATGTTGTTTCTTTGCCAGCTTTGTGATGCACATCAGGTTTAAACACCGGAGTTATTATGCAGAACTGTTGAAATAAAAATAGGCTTTACTTATTAGATGTGATTGTGTGTTGCACCTACTCGTTACCTACCTTAACCTAACGATGATTAAACATTAAAACTATAGCTCAAATTTCGTAGAAACATAAAAAAGGTGTCGTCATTGTTGTGGTGAGGGATTCGCAGGCAAGATATCAGGCGTTTGGCATACATTGTTGCTGTTATTTGAGCTGTTTTAGCAAAGTGTCTCAAACGAAAACTTTGTTAGAACAAACACTGATAACCCTTTTAATTTATCTCTTAAAATAAAACAATAACATAACCTGAAGTAAAAACTTTAACTTAATTATCATCTTTTATCTCTTCGGTCTTATTGTTTTGATTTAAAAGGCCTATAAAAGTGATTATGGTAAGCACCTTATCAAAATAGAAAAAATGTTTTGCCATCACTCAATTTTGTCACTCTCAGTAGATTAGAAAAATTATATCAAAAGTTTCTCACATACATATATGTAAATGTGGCTACTGGCAATAATTACAGCAACTGCTAAGTAAATTCGCTCAGTTTCAGCATCGACTAAGTGATGATTATATACATTTTAAGTTTCAAAGTTCTTCTACATCTTGGGAATTCAAATTCATTGCTGAGTCATAAACACAATGTATATAGTTGGCTCGTGTTTTAATTACTCTCTTCTCAGTAGAAAGACTTATCACGCTTTAGATGTTCTCTATTATAAAGCATTTGTCTTTTGAATAGTTACATACTATATAGCACATATAAAAAGAAATCACTTTAATAGTCGCTAATAAAAGACAGTCTGCTTATCCGCATATTACTGCTCTTGTGTGGTTACTAAAACCTATATAAAGGTCCAAGTCAAGCGAGAGCGTCTCATTTTGAATGTAAAATCGGGTGTAATCTTGTTAAGTTTTGAAAATTTTGTTCATATTTTCTTCAATCGGCCAAAAATAAGTTATATTATTGAACGAGACAGAATATTAGCCTTGAGATCGGCTAGCAAAGCGTGAAGAAAAAATATAGGCGATAAAACAGATATATTATATTTTAATTTCACTTTCGTACACCACGAATTGACCTCGAACTGCTATAGCTATTAATATTTACAAATTAACTGAAGCCTGGATTAAAATCCACAATTACTTAAAACAAAACCTTGGTCTAATCATGGCCAAGGAGGAAGAATCTGAAGTTAACTTAGATGATCTCAAAACTCTCCAATGGCATCGGGTTTTCCATATGTTTTATATAGAGCCGGTTATCTGTATGCTGCTCTTTGCCCTCACATTACCTGGTAACTAAACTATTTATAACGCTGATTAAAAGAATAAGATTTGATTTCTATATGCATTCAAGGAACAATTATGCGAAACCAGGTAATGTACCAGACTTGTGTAGTGATTTTTGAATACAATGAAACCAATTGCCGACTTTTGGAGAATTCAAATGTGAGCGCTGAGATAAAGGTGTGTTCTGAAATACCTATTGGAAAAGTATTGAAGACATTATAGAATTTTAGAATATAGAAACAGAGGTGCAATCATATGTAGCAAATATGTTTCTTGTTAGGACACTCTTTGAGAGCATAGTGCCGGCGATATATGGACTATTTATTGGTTCTTGGTCAGATCTTTATGGACGAAAGCCATTGCTTATTGTATCAATGATCGGTAAGTTGGATTTATATATATATAGAAATATATCACCTTTGTTTATGTTGTAGGCTTTTCATCTTATTCCTTTTTAACTACTGTTATTTGTGGCATATCTAGTTCATACAAAGTCAATCCCTGGTGGTATACTTTGGCGGGTGTACCTAACGCTTTGCTGGGTGGCATGTGTGTATTTTGGGTAGCTGGGTTATGTGTTATATCTGATACAACAGATACCAAAACCAGACCATATAGGTAATGTAATTTAATGTTATACCGATTGTCCTACATTCGATTAACTAACTACTTTGATCTGCAGGATGATCTTGTTGGAGGTGGTTATATTTATTGGTCAATCAAGTGGTTCCTTAGCTTCCAGTTATGTGTATGCAGTCACGAGTGCTGCAATAATTCAGGGTATATCCTGCTTAATAACAATCATGGTCACCCTGTTTATTGTATTCTATCTGCCTGAAACATTGAACATGTGTCTAGAACCCGTTGAAGAACTTGATAAAGCTATTCAGCTACATTCGAAGATTGTTCACCATCCAATTGAGGAAGGTGAAGAACCCTTGAAAAGGAGAGAGTCTCAACAGAAAGAAACGAATTCGGAGCAGCAACATATTAACTTATTCAGTTTGATTCATGTTCGAGATATGTTCACTACATGTATGATGAAACGAGACTATAATGCACGTGCCATCATTTGGTTAATTACCTTGACTGGGTTCTTGTCTATATTTGTATTGGGTAGGTTCAGATGGATGTTTACTCAAATATTTTGTGACTTTTTTTTATTTACTTATTTGCAGATGGATCTATGCCTATAATGTACTTGTTCATAAGACAAAAATTTCACTGGTCCGTAAGGGAAATCACATTATATGAAACAGCTAGAGAATTTGTGCCCATGATCGGTGCCGTTTTTGGTTTTCTTATACTGCGAAAGGTATCGTGTTGAAGTCAAATAAGTTGAAGTCTATTTTATAAATTTTTTGTACACACTTTAAGATCTTCGGCTTGTCTTTGGTTACATTAACTCTACTGTCGATCTTCTCGGAAATTCTTAGTAATGTATCAAGAGGTTTAGCATATTTGTCTTGGCATCTATATCTGTCACTGTGTCTAGGAGTCTTTCGATCCATTCAGTTTCCCATGTGTCGAACTATTGTCTCCTATATAGTGCCATCATCAGACATGGGTATGTAGATCTAAGACAAGGTCTTTACATTTTCGGAAGTAGTTTATTTAATATTTTTTAACATTTTTAATTCCAGGCAAAGTTTTCTCAATGGGCAATGTTCTGCTATCGTTTTCTCCAGTTGGTAAGTATTTAAGTTTTTTTTCTTCTACAAATTTATAATCTGCTTCATGTCTTGCAGTTGCCGCCCCCCTTTACACTGCCCTTTACAAAAGCACTTTGTCCACGAATCCTGGAATATTTAACTTTCTCAACGCCTCATTGTATCTTGTAGCCTTTGTTTTCAAAGCTAATGGAGTTGAAGCAAAATTTTGCTTTATATTGAAATTGCATAGTTATCGTTGAAGCACTCGTCAAGTTATTCTCATGGCATCAAGTTGATTGAATGCATTCTTGCCTGGCAAAATGATGAGTTAAAAATAAGTTAGTAGGTATTTTTCATTAATATAACAAAGTACACCATGGCGTATGAACAATGTTTTAGTCTACGCACCGTATAGAAGAATTTGGAAACTGTAGGTAAAAAAAAAATACGCTTAAGACGTCCAAAAAAGAACAAAAAATTAGTTTAATTTAAACAACGACTAGAATTAATACTTGGCTGTTTCAATTTTGTACTGTTTTCGCAGGGTTTTCAAAAGAGTTTGCCATTATTTTTGCAACTTATTGAATTATTAATATGTAAAATACATCTTAGACCTTCAGCTTAATTTAAGTTGACTTCTATCATACATTTTGCATACGTTTATCTACACACATACACACACACACGCACATACAAATGGCATACACTTGAAATGAGAAATTTATCTAATTGCTTTATTGTTGTTGGGCATTTAGTTTTGTTATATGACCGGTCATTGAATAATACATTATGTATGTATATGTATGTATGTATGTCTGTGTATGTGCAAAGTTTCGCACAACATATCGTAAAGCTGAACTAGCTTCTCGGTCAACTCACATCGCATTGATGTGAATGCTGATATTGGGTTTCATTTGGACTTTGCTTGTGGCACGTATCAAATGAATTTATAATGTTTGTCCCCGAAAGCCGAAAGTTCAAATGGCAATTTGTGGCAATTTGAAATGGTAAATACCAGCTCATTGGTTAAATATTTAATGGCACACTTTTATGTGAAATGAATGATTGAACGACCAACTAAATGGGATACAAACTATATACAAAATAAACTTTAGTCTCTCAACATTACGTGTAGCAGCGAATTTTCAAAATATTTTCAAATATTTTGTTTTCATTTTCTTTTGCTTTTAACTGGGCAACGGCCCGTATATACATACATATATATACACAATTTGGTCGCTGTATGAATCTTAATTTGCGGTTGTCGCTGGATCCTAATTAAAAATGAAAAAGGGGCCTTAAAAGGTTACAGATGAGAGATGAGGTGGCGAAGAAAAAATCTTTATTATGTTGAGTGTCTTTTGCAATTAGAGTGAAAAGAGCTTAGCGGCCTTAAAACAAGTATTTAAGCCATTGCAGCTGCTCGGCATTCATTTGATAATAAATTTCAATTTCGCTGGGAAATCAATGGTTGTTGGTTGGGTTCCTAATTGGGCTCTGCAATATGCGGTGGGAAGGATTCTTCAACCCATCCATTCGTCCCACTTTCCCATCCTATTTATGTGCCGCCCTTTCGTTTGCCAACTGTCTGACTGCTCTTTGTTGATTTTACTGAACACTTTTGGTCTACTTTGCACCGCAAAAAGTATGCAGCCAGCCATTCAAAATTTATTCTGTTGCAAGCTTTATACGTTTTGTGGTGGATTTAAATTTATTTCTTTTTTGGCAGATTTAACTGTTTGGCCAAGCGATTATGCTAATTGTATTTTTCAATGCGGTTGTGGGTTACTTTCCAATTGAGTAAAATAACATTTTCCAATTCGAAAAGTTCTATGACAATATGTGTGTGGCCAAGGTTATGGTAAATTATTCATTCAATAGAAAAAGAATATGCTAGAGGCGAATATGTCAGGAATGAAGGATTAAAAGAATTTTTATAAACAGTATTAAAGCTGGTTACAACATTTCAAAAGAAGGCCGGGCTTTAAACTGGTCGATTCTGGCTTAATTGAACGTTTTCATATCCATGAAATAATAACAAGGACCTTCTGGCAATGTGTACATAGGCACGAACAGCCGCGAAATATGAAAAACAAACAACACTGCTTACACAACACCTAAAAGAAATGAAACACACAGCTAATTTTGGCGATACTAAATCTCAAGACATGGCGAAAATAAGAAAAAAAGACAAATATTGTTTTCAAGCAATTAACAACAAGCTAGACATGCTTATACGCCTCGGCGATCTAAATTTCATAAACCCAATAAGACCACATTATACCTGATAGATAACAGTTCTGAGAATGAGAAGGAGAGTTATGGACCGCACATAATCACTGGAGAAGAAGACTGGAAGTACCAAACGTAAGGAATAGCTCAAAAGATGAGTAATGGTGTTGCTATGATTCTTACCTGAAAGGTTAGAGAGATGGCTTCATATGCAAACCATCAAAAGGAAACACAAACACAGTTCCTGGAACAAAATGAATAGCAGAAGTCTTTGAGGGAATAGCAAAAGAAAATATATGTGTATTAGCCCCTCTCTCACCTAACCGAATCAGAAGCCATATGCCTTAAGAATTATTCAGTCTTATCCTTAAAGCATAGGTTATCAAAGAAAAACTTAAATCAAGTTTCCAATAGTTTCGAGACAAATAAAATTAAATCAGAAGATGACATTCTGTTTATTCATTTCATTTCAGCATGTATGTACATTTCAGGCCTGCTCTCCTCTATATTATTGTTTAAATAATGGCGAACAATAAAGAAAACGGAGTGCACAACTGACAACTAATAAATTTGGCTGTGAACGTTTGGCATATTACACATGTTAGCCAGCATCGCGCACTGGTTGCTCACATCATCACTCATAACAAATGTGGCAGAAACATTTGTATGTACATACATACATACATACACGTCTTCCATGTACATACATGTGATGTATGTAGGCCAGAGATTTCTTCCATCAGCAGTCATCACCATGCTCAGTGCATTAGATGACGACTTGGCTAAGGGAAAATTAATGAACTCATGATGTTAGGCATATTTCACTTAGATTAGATGCAATCCTCATATGAGAAAAATAAGTTACATTCACAAATATATGCACAATTGAAAAACTTGAAAAGAGGAAAATTTCTCGCATTTCGTTTCCCATTTACATATTCAAGTATTTTTGTCGCATTAAAAACTTTCGTAATCATAAATAACTCTGAGGCAAAAGATACAATCGTTTCTTATTCTATCGACTTTTGTGAAAAAATTCAGATATTTTTCCCCTATTGAAGTTGGTATTTGCCCGTGTGTCTGCTTCTGTGTGTGTGTGTGTGTTGGGCACATGAAAAGAAATTGTGAATTGCGAATGGCAAATGGTGAATGGAAAATCAATACATATTTATGAGTTCATGTTGTGGTCGCACGTACAAAATATCAGGCAAACAAACACTTATACCTAAGAAATAGAAAAACATTTTGGCTATTTGCACGTTTGCAGTCGTAAAGAAAACTTCCAACTTACTCATAGGAATGCTAAGATAAAACAACTTTTATCAGTTTTATGTTTGTCTATAAACTTTCCAAAGACTAAGAATGGGCTTAAAATGCCATTAGATGTTTATTTGTTGGTTCCAGCACAAAAAAGTGCTAAATTGATTAACGATTAATGATTTTTTGATTAATGATATGGAAAATCTTGTCTTTTTATACCCTTCCGTTTTATTTATGGCATTTTGTATTGCCTACTTTCAAGCGCCTTGTATTTTTTGTGGGTACATTATGAGGGAACACTTTATTAGCTTTAAATTTCTAATAATGGAAAATATGTGCACACAGAATGGCTTCGAGCCCTGAAACTGATGCATTAAATGGTGCACTTTGGTCACAAAAGGTTAGCACTAAAGCTAAGAGGCTTATGATACTGCTTCCCTCACTCACTCTCAGATATGGATGCAATTTGCTGCTGCGAAACGGCTTTCAAATTGTGCAGCATTCGCCACAAAATTTGGTCCACAGCTCTCTGAAATGGTATTAAGCACAACCAATTCGAAATTTTCGTCGGGCTAGAGCTTAAAATGGACGATGAGAAAACAAAATATCAAAGCAAAGGCCGGGCAGCAAATAACCTAGTGGCTAAATCCAAATTGAGCGTAAGATGAATTTAATTGAATTTCATTTTGTTGTGAAATAAAATATGAAATCAAAGCAAACATTTGCATTGCTTTAAAGTTGCTTAAATCTTCAATAGCTTCAATATTTAACAGGTGCTCAGGAATGCCATAAATGAAGATGTTAAACAAAATGTCATTGGCATTGCAACTTTACATTGCTGCAAACGAGTTTCATGTGTCCTTTGAAGTATTTCATGGCTAGAAAGAGAAATATAATCGGCTATTCAAGCAGCATCATCATTTGGCAATCAACTAGAAATATCATATGCAAAGGGCACAGGAATATCGATTGATTTTTCTGCTCTGCTAAACTGTATTGGAAACTCTAAAGATATAACCATACTACACTGATAACCTTTTTATCAGCAAGTGCTGTCAAACCCAATACGCCATTTATCTTTAATCAGGCTCAAATTCTAGACATTGAAGGTGGCACCCAAAAATTGGCTTTCTTGCGACATTCAATAGGCCCAAGAAATGTCAATGGAAACAAAACAAGAAAAGCACCAACACATAAAAGAAATCTGGAATGTGAGCCGGTTAAAAAACGCATATGTATTTATCTTGGATAGGTAGGTAGGTAGGTGGGTATGAATGTAAGTATATGGTAGAATAGGATTCGTGGCTTTGGTATTGTTATGCTCATGTTGTAGACTTGTAAATAAATAAGCCCTTAAGCCATTTTCGGGGGCCTCTTTTGCATTTGTTTGTATAAGCCATTAAATATGCATGGCACACTGATTTCCCTACTATTTGCCTTCAAAACCATTTCCCATTCGCCCCCATCGCAATAAAGCAAAAACGGATGGCAATAAAATGACCTTTGTGAATCTGGGTTGTCATCAAACAAAACAGAAAACACAAAAAAAAAAAAAAAACAGCTAACAAAATGCCAACAACATTAAATTGGAGAAAAGGTCCTTGCTGGATAAATGGGCGGTGTGGACATATACCTACATATACCAGATGTATTCAGGTAAAAGGAGCCAAGTCAGCGACTCCTGTTTTTGATAAATGGGCTTTCATTTGCGGCCATGTAAATCTATTTCACAATAGACATTTGTCACGATTTCGATTTCGCTCTATCTAAGTATATGTACACTCTGAGCTGAGCTGGGCTGAGCGGCACTTGGCATAATTGAAATCAGTCAGAGTGCCATAAAAGGGAATTGTTTAACGACTCTTATTCATTTGATGGATTCGTATAAGGGCACATGGACATTACATATGTAAGTAAAAAGCCTTCCAAGCAGCTTGACCACACATTTTGTTGCTCGTAAAAAGGAATCTCCTTCAAAAGCATTTAAGATGCGTTTCTTAATGCGTTTCCTTTATGCCTTTTCACTGAAGATGCTCTTATAATGGACTATTTATGATAAATATTTCGAACATTTTTGAAGAGTTTCCTTGTTTGGTGGTTTTTCTCTATTCTATTACTCCGCCTTTGTACCGAGAACTTAGTTGTCATGGGAACTCTTTGATAATCTCTTTGCCTTGCTTCTCGTAGCTCAATTAGCTTTATTGCTTGATTAGTTGTCCTCTCTTTGATAGGATTATCATATAAAATCATAGCCAAGTTAAATCTCTACCTAGTAAAAATTTGCTTGCTTGAATCCGCTTGCCTATCATCAATATTCCTTTGATGCCATCACAGTCTTGCTTAAAGCATCTCGAAATTAAATTATTTAATTAACCACAAGACTCTTTGGCATATTAATCGAATATGCCAGCCAAGGCATCTCGAAGAATTTGTTCAATTTTTCACATCTTTAGGAATTTCATTGGAAGAAGTTTTCATAAATAGCAAATTAAAAGGCAATTTTTCTTTGGCCCAAGTTCTTGTTGTTGTGGCTTTTGTGTCAATACGCAGGGCCAAAGCGTAAAAAAGAAATTGTCCTCGAAAAATCTGAATTATTTATGTGCCTAAGAGATGTGCAAATGATGCTGTCAAAGACATCACCAAATTTTTTGGTGCCAAAACAGAGGCGGAGGATACGAAATTGTAAGTTGATTTTTATTTCATTTCATTTCATTTCTTTTTATTCATTTCATTCGTTTGCCTTTAATGCGTTTTTCACGCAACATTAAATGCTTTCCATTTTATTTGAATCAAAATAACAGATGGAAGTCACTGTCAGTGGCGAGTTTGATGTCAGGTGTTAGCTTTGGGAGGGCTTAACCTTTAGGAGTCTGTTGGGGCTTTGCTCAATTTGTTCTTGACAATTTATTTATTTATTCCAGTTGCTTTTTGCTCTTTGCCAGCTGCCACTGCAGCAAATGCCGCCAAATTGTGTCATAATTAAAGTATTGACCAAACCGAACAGAACCCATACAAATTAAACCAAATAGGTGAGCAACCTCACTGACAATGCCAGGTGTCGTGACCTGCAGCCATTTTTGCTTACTGCTTTTGTATAAAAATAGCAATCTATGCGAATATATAGGTACTAAATATATAGATATATACATGGGACCGTCTGTTCATATACATTTATACACAATGTTTGTGGGTATGTGTAGGCTTTTATGGCCTTTGGGGCAACAGGACATGGCACCAGGTCCTGCCCACGTCATCGACTGCGTCATAAAGTGTTAATGGGCAATTAAAACTTGGTTGATCCAAGAGACCTGAGTAACATTTGTTCACTTACAACTACTAAATTAAATACTGCAGAGGCACAACCAAAGTTGGCCCAATAGGCAGGAAGGTGCTGGCCGCACATCGAGAGCCACAAATCCAAGCTTACTGGGTTTTGAATCGAGTGCAATCAGTTTAAGTGTTCATCGGTTTCCGTCTGTGTTTCCGCTGCAGGTTCTGTGCACAGTGGTGCAAATGAAATTTATAATTGGTTTGAAATCCCTACTAAACTTCAACTTAGAGTTTGTTAGTCTTAGATAATACTATTTATTAAAGAACAATTAAGCTGATAATGGAAAATTTTCTGAAAGACGCCAATGAGATGTAAAGTCTTTACTTTGCAAACTACTGCTGGTATATATGTATATTTGCGGCAATTCTTCATCGACTATAGACCACTGTGCCCGTGCCATGGGCGACTACCTGCATTGTATTCACATTGCGCATTCTCCACTCTATATCTGCCTCTGTATTCTGGATTGTGTTTGCATTGGGGCTGTCACTTGCATTGTCAGCAGCAGAATCAACCGAAGTCAACGACAAAAGAAGGCAGAGTTCAATTGTGTGTATGTAAAGCTGATGCATGTGTGTGTGTGTGTGAGTGTGAGTGTGAGTGTGAGTGTGTGCGAAATGCAAAAGGCAGTGAGGACAAAGGAAAACGAATTGGTTTTGCAATCCATAGTAAGTCATATATAACGAAATGAATTTGCCATGCTTCAAGATGATTTATATCTGTATAAGTAAGTGAATCTTCTCTCACATTGAATATATTGCATTCGGCCAACAACTAGCTACAACAATTCAAATTACGTTTCATTATCATTTCGCCTCGCTTGGCTTTAGTTCTCTGACTCTTAACAAACAGGTAACTGGCAACTGACATCCAGCCATACAAAAATCAATATTTGCTTGTTACTGTGGCTGCCAGTTAAATGAATAAACAACTGAGTCAAAAATGAATTTCCCAAAAACAAAGACTTAAAGAGATCCCCAGGCATAGTATGTATGTACATAGAGGAAAATATTTGACTGCATCGGGTACATGGAGTTGGAGATGAAAATGAGAATACGGAGAAAAATGAACAAACTTGCTATGGTTTTTCTGGTTAGATGCAGCAAAAGTTTTGCATACATGCCGTATACGTAATGTAGCCGTAGAACAAGCCAAAACCCAAAAAAACCAAGTAAAAAGGGATAGTAAAAGCGTAAACAAACCTGAAAATGGAGACGACTGATGCACTGAGAGTGCATTTACTTTCAGCTAAAGTATTGTTGGATATTCTAGTTTGCTTCTTTTTTTTATCTCCCACAGAGAGAGAGAGAGGGAGAGAATAAGAGACAGAGATGGTCGCATAATGGAGCTTAAAAATCAATAAGACTGTTGCTTTTAACTTTATAAAGTATGCAAAATGTTCATTGGTTTGCAACAGGCAAGTGCATTTTCACTCACAATCAGTTGCAGCCTCCTTAAAGTTCGTTTAAATGAACAACTTATTTCATTCTAATCAACTTTGCAGGCAGTCTAAAAAATGAAATTCAAAGTACTTTCAAATTTCGCTTAGATATTTCATCATATTTTATGCAATCCTCTCAAAAATGAACCCTTAAGGATGTTCATAAATTCCAATTTGAAGCTGCAAAAATATATGGTAAACTTTTGTTTGTAAACTATGAGTTTTACGTGCGATCCCAATCAACTAACCATTTTCATGCATGTGCTTGAACTTTGAACTCTCATACCATGACTTTTCATGGTGTGTTTTTGTGTATGTGTGTGTGCATAGTTATGAATCTGCAGTATTTCATTGTATTAAGGAATAGTTCGGAGTCACTTCGTCTGCCTGGCATTCATATTTTCTATGCGAGGGCCTCAAGATAAGTACCAAGTAAAGAAAAGTACGTCAGAAATTTACAGAAAACGCACTTTAAGTTACAAAAAGCGTAAATCATCATCATTTTAAGCTGCGTTAAGCTCATTCATGAATGAAATGAAAATTCCTTTTTTTTAGGGCTCGACCAAAGTTCAATATCGGTGGAAAATCGCCAAACAGTGCCCATCATCCGATTAGTGCCCCCTCTCAGGCATTTGATTTCGATTCAACTGCCCAGACAAACTAACACAGCCAAAAATTTTGGGTTTTATTTCTTTTCCTTTAAACTAATAGAATGAACAAAATATGTAAAATAGAGTAATATAAATGTGGGGTCTTAAAGTGCTAAATGAAAAACTAAAAGTGATAGTAAATGAAAAGGAATACCTACTAACAATATAATATCGCTAAAAGAAGGAATATGATGTAACATAAAGAAAGAAATGATAGTGAAAAGGAAAGAAGAATACTGCATAAGTATGAGTATTTATGTTGATTGAGAGAGCAATGTTGCTGAAATTACACTAAGTAGTGAATGTTCTATTCTTTTTCTGGTACCAAGATCCAACCCAAAAACTATGAAACAGCCCTCGCACATAAGTTTGTTCATATGCATGTTTATTTGGAGCATGTTTGCCCCAACTAGCACAAAAATGAGCAATAAAAGTGGCCACTTTGCCATAATGAGTTTTATGCACAAAATGGCGCAAATAATGTTTATTCCATTATTTTACAGCCACATTCATAACGCATTTGCTACACATACATGTACACAAAAAGTCTGTATGTATGCTTTTATGTACCATGGTATATATGTATGTAAGTATATTTAAGTACATATGGTGGAACTCAAGCATGAGTGTTAACTGTTTGCCGCTTGTTATTACAAAGTTACGCGACAGTTTGTAATTTCCATCGCATGGTAGGTTTTATCTCTAATTAGTCAAAGTGAACTACAGGTTGCAGCAATATCAAACATGCAACAGTTTTTGTTGTTGTTGTTGTCCTTATTGCCACACACTTTCGTTTTGTATGCATTGTGATGGGAAATAAAAGTGCTTTCAGACTGTCAAGTCACTTGCACAGAAAACTGATTAAATTTGACATGTGAAAAGTCTTCATTTGAAATGAATTCCCATTGCAACATGAAATATGCATCAACTTATGTGTAAATGTCAGAATGAGTTAAAGCATAAGCATTTAGTTTATTATTTAATTATAGTAATTGAAATGAATCAGATGTTTTGCTTGATTAGTTATATTGCTTTGCGGATATGAATGAAAGGTCTCTCTTTTCTTATTGGGGAAATGGATGAAGTTGATTTATTCATTCATTTTCAATTATATATGTATATATTTTGTTTTATTGACTGAATCAGAGTGTATGTGTGTGTGTGTGTGTAATAAAATTAACTTACCTGATGTGCCATTGATTATTACCATTGCGTATGCAATTGATTTAAAATAAGAAATCAAATTAAGCATACGGCATGTTGGCCAGCCAAAGTGAATGACAATAAAAATGACTCTTGGAATAAATAAGATTCATCATCAACTGAATTATATTATGTATTATTTTTCATCGTAAACAACTTTTTATGATATAAAGGATAAAACTGAAATTTAACAGCCTGGTTCAATCAAATGTTAATCAAGTATTAAAACTACTCCATTGACTGTATTATTAAGCTATTTATCTAAAGCTTATTCAACCAAATTTAAGATATTCATTTGATCTTTTATTACTTTGTTTATTGGGTTGGGTGAAATGATAGACTTAATGATGGATCATTATAGCTAATATCGTATTTTATGTACCCTGATTAGCTTAGTTAGTTAAACAAAATCCATTACTTTATACTTAAATTCAATTTATTACTTTCAAGAACACATTCTACACTTTTCATTTTCCATTTGCTTAGTTTGGACTTGGGAAAACTTAACAGGGATGAATCCTTTTCTTGATAAACATTTGGCAACATTTTCTCGCAATTAGACTTTTAAAACGCTTAGTCTAGCTATAGAAAAATTTGAGACTTGGTCTGCATTCATAATATGTACTCAGTTGTTGTACTATCGTTCGTACACATGCCAGCTGCGGCAGCATCTCTAAGTGGTCTTCTTTGTCTCAGCCTAAGTGGTTTTTCATGAGAAACATTCCCGTGCTCTTGTTGCATTGTGACTGTGTTTGTGTGTGTGTGTGTGAGTATGTGTTGTCCTGTTGTCAAAGTTTTTTGTCTTTGTAGGTACTTCATCTCTCTATGCGTGGCCCTCTCTGGAAAAGTTGTTCCTCATCATTGTGGAATGTTCCAAGGCACATACAAACGAATTTGTAATTGGAAACTTTTTTTCCCCCTACAAAATGTGATATGTGAATGACTCGGTGTGACTCGGAGCGGATGTGGGGTCAGTGAGTCGGTGAATGGCCCTTAATGCTCCTCTGTACGTAATTCAATTAAATGCGAACCAGTCAAGCAAATTTTAACCAAAAGCTGAACCCTTTTTTCTCATTTCCTCGACATATCCGGTCCAGGCTAATCGAAAGCCAAGGGCAATTTCCAATGAATTTAAAGTTGCCTATGCAATCTATACAATAAGGACATACAGTTGATTCCAATTGAATGTTATACTGAGCCTATGCAAATGATACGGAAAGCCAAACGGCATTATTTATCGGTGTTTATGGAGTAACTGTTGATGGGGCCTACATTCCATACTCCTCAAATTCAATTACGTGTTGTCGGCAAAGAAAGAAGCAGGAGCAGCAGACGTGGTAATTGAATTAAACTGCTTAAACTTTGCACAACTGTACAAAAAAAAAAAAAGGAAAAAAGAGGGACACCCAGCACGTCCACATGCATACATCCCATATACATACTTATAGCAGGGCCAGGGCTAGATCCAGATCCTCGTGACACATGTGTGCTCTGTGTCTGGCTCACTTGTGTCAAAGTTCGCGCTGTTCCTTCTCAACATACACACACACACACACACACACACAGACATTGTATCTGTTGCTAAGGTAATTGTATAAAATCATGAAAGAAACATACTCTTACCCACACCCACACATACACTAATTTTGAAATCCATGCGAACATAATCTGGCTGTTAAACAGGGTGACTTGAAATTAGACAATTACCAAATGCTTTTAAGACGCCAAAAAATTAGACAAAAACATTTAAAAACTTTACAAAAAATTGTCTGTTAGGGTTGATTTTACCAATATTTTTATTTATTAGCTGCAGGCACCCTATACAAATTTATTTTTTTTCCATATATGATAAAATTAAGGTAAGCTTCTTCACCTACCAATATACAATACAGTGGGCCAAATGTTCAATTATTGAAATGTGATTAATAAATCTCAAGAAATTACACAGATATTCAGTTAAAAGTTATTGAGGCTACAATTTTTTGTATAAATAAAAACCAATGCAAACTGAGTAGACATTCCCATTGAAATGAGTTTTCTAGCAAACTGGCCCACTGTATGTGTAATATAGTACCTAATTCTTTTAAATCCCAGCAACCTGTTGTCTGGCCCTAAAAGAAGAACCAAAAAGGAGGCACATTTTTTCAGCAGGAACAAAAAGTCGACTTGGAGATACCAACGAAATGGAAAGTTTAAACTTTGATATGGGTAAAATGAATTTTCTCAAATTTGTTTAAAAGTTAAACTAATCTTATGTATGTAGCTAATGCCTACATTAATTTGTGGCATATATTTCCAAAAAATGATATACCTTTCTCTCGGGTTTTTGGACTAAGAGGTATAAATTGAAACAGTAGGAATTTTTTGGGAAACAAAAAATGTAATTTAACTTAGCCCCGCAAGCCAAAACGAATTTGTTTTTGCTGCAATTGACAGGTCAGAGGTGGAAAGGAGATGTTAATGTTTTACCATGCGGTCCATGTGGTTCGCCTCGTAACAAATACCAACCAAATCTGGCAAAAAAAAAAAAAAAAAATTAAAAAAAATAAAAACATTGTAAGCGCAAAACCAGCTAAATGAAGAATGGCATCCCATAAGCTTAATGGTCTCCATCGGAGGAGCAACAGCTTTAAATATTCCATTATTTTGCATGTGAGTTTTAATAGAGAATGGCTAGACAGACTCTCTAATTTGCTAAACAAAAGCAAACTAATTTAGTTAGACAATTGATTTGACAAAGAGAATAACGAAGAGTATAGAAAATAATTTAATTTTAATTCATTTAATAAAACATTTTAACAGACAGTTGATTTTGTCAATCATTTTGATGCTTTTGTCCTTTTTTGAACTGAGAATGTCTACGCCCATGGGCGTAAACGAGCCGTTTAAGTGCTTAAAAGTCAACGTGAAACTTTTTTTCCAATTTTTATTGAACAAATATAATATGTGCTCAATATTAACGATGCGTGCGTGGCGATGGCAAAGACTTAAAGAGTCGTTAAATGCGAGTAAACGACGACACGGCTCATTGCTCGTCAGTTCAATTTAAGACTCAACTAACTTTCCACTAGAAAAAAGCAAACTTTTTGCTGTTAGTTTATCCCTTAATCTGATTTGCATAACATTCCAACTATATGCTCTATTTAATACCTATCAACTATAATCTTAATTAATGTTGTATCTCAAAAAACTGGTTGTATTTGATTGTGACACATTGAGTTTAGAATTAATTCACAAGATGAACGATTGCGTATATCCATTTCTATGAGACACATGTGCTAAAATATTGCTAGTATACATATATGATATGTATGTATGTGGGTATGTATATCGTTCTATCACGTTTAACATCATGTCACAAAATAGAGGAAAAGTAAAAATATTGAGTTGTGACACATTTGATTGAATGCGTGCAGACTCAATCAACTTTTAGGCTGGCTTTTTCTGTGTTGTTGCCAATGTCGATTTCGCTGATAATCCGAAACGTGTCAACGTGTTCAATAAAGCCTCAATTCGACGTGCCTTCCGTGTTGTTGCGTTTTTGTGTTTAGTACAAGAGAATAAATTTTGAAATTGAAATTTTCTTTTACACATCGTCACCGTCATCGTCATCATCATCGTCCTCAAATTCATCATCATCATCGCTGCTACAGTCAGCCATGGATTCCAAATAAGAATCACATCTATCCAAATGATATTGAACATTTGTCGAGGAGTAATCATACGAACCAACGGCATAAATTACTCCATACAGTTTAACTACAGCATCCTCTGGAAAAACGAAAGTTGATTGAGTTTTCCCCGTCACAGGCTTTAGAAAGTCTCTGACTATCTTAAACTCAGTCTCTCACCGCCGTTCACATAAAACACAATTTTCGCAGCCTTACCAATAACCGTCTTCAACGGATATTGGGTTTTCTTGTCATCGAAACTCAGCAAAGGAAAGTAAAAATTATCTACGTGACACATAACCGTCCCACATATTCCAGATAACAAAAGTGCATTTGCGAGCGCTACTTTGCCATTTGGTCGCAGTAAGAAAGGACGGCCCGGTGCTATACGAGCACCTATCCAAAAAAAAAATAAAGTGTACTATCTCTGAAACGAAAACTGGAAAGTACTCACTAAAATCCATGGTATATCTCTTTAGAGTAATCATTTTGTTTTGAATGCGTTCAATGAACTTAAAATCTATCCAAATAGATGGAAATTTCTTCTAAATTTTATTTAATTTAATTTAAAACCAAAAAGTCACAGACGTTCAAATTAATGGGAACTTGTTTGTGGAATTTACACTGGGATTATCATAAATAATTTGTTATCAGTCAGAGGAAGAAAGCTATAAAATCAGTAAACTTGAAATAAAAATGCAATTGTTATGACGTATTTCATGAATCATTTCTGTTTACTACACGTTTGTGTGCACTCTGAAAAACAAGACCAAAATCCAAAAATGATTACGAGTGCATTTTTAAAATATGAATAAGTGAAAATGTAAGTATGTTTAGTTAAGTTATAGAAAGTGCTTAAGTTAATCTAACCAGTTTTACCAAGTTCTTTGCCCTTTATGAATCAGTTTTCCCGTTTCTTTTTGCTGAGTGTAATGATCGTACTTGTTGTAGACACATCTTGGAGGTAAAGGGGCAAAGTAATGAAATGTTGAGGAGGCATGAAATGCGACGTCACGGTTTAATGGGCGTCAAGCTAATACTACTCTAGTCAATGTCGTCAAAGTCCAAAAAGACTTGCCAAGCTTGTGCTAATGATCGGGCAAACAATTCGAATATCTTAACAAATTCGAACCTCAGTAGGTGCGTTATCGGCGAACTGAGATAGTGGGGCATTAGTAATGTTCAGATTACCAAGAACTCACCAAAAGTCCGAGCACATTGGAAAAATGCTTGATAAGTGCTCGTGCTCGCGGTCGGCTTCAGGTATATTGGGAATGAGACTGTTTTTTAACGATTGCCCGACAGTTGATCGCGATCCACGTAGTGATTCGGACATACGAATATCTTGAGAAACTCATAAATAAATAATAAACAAAACAGAGAAAAAAAACCCCTGAGTCATAGATAATGAAATTACTATTGACTTTGGGGCTTCTGTTGGCTTTAGCCTTGCCCTTGCAGTTGGAGGCTAATGATCTGAAGGGACTTTTACATGAATTTCATAGAAGCCAAAGGTCAACAAAAATGGGTTCGTATATGAGAGATTTCACATCCAGCAGCACAGAAATACCAATGGTTGAAGATGACCACATAACGAAGAGAAGCCGGGTCAACTATCCTTGCTCAGCAGATACACTCCTTTGTGAGCTAAGACACGGTGCTTATATACCGACAAGTTGCAACGTAGATGACTTTGGTCAAGACAACAGCGGTTTGGTCTATTGCAATTCAACATACTGCGAATCGGAACGGTTTACTCACGACTATATTACCCGAAATCATGATCAGACGCCACATGAAAATAGGTGGAAGCGTGCCAGAATAGGAGAGGAAGCTACGCTCCATGATGTGTGCTTGCTACGGAATGGATTACCAGTAACAAGAAAATGTCAACTCAAGAAACACAGAGCTCAGTGGGAATCCACAGATCAGTGGCAAAGTGTTGTGTGTCTACGTCGTATAAGAGAACGGACAATTAGTACCGAGTTAAACACTTTGCACGATGACATTCTGGAAGGAAGGCGGCGTCCGAAAGATACCCAGAGCCGTCGCCAGATGACAGCCACCATGAGAGATATGTTCAGGCAATCGGATAGAACTGTTCTGCCGGCTGATATACATCTAACCGGTCAGCTATTTTCCTCTCTAATGGATGCCGACAAGGATGCAGCTGTCAGCACGGATTTGGTTAGCGTTTGTAAGGACATCATGTCAAGTGATGCACAAGTATTGCGTTTATCTGCCCAGCTGAATGCAACCAACAATTTATTAAGTAAATTTGAGAGCTACATGGACGACTTGCCACAGCAAATGGTACCGAGCGAGAACTGTGGCAAAATAGTTGAGGATGCCGCCAAAAACGACAGCGCCGCGGCAGCTAGTGGAGTGGAAACTGTAAATTTTTCAGAAATTGGCGTTCAGGCACTGATAACAAGTAATCTTAGTGTGCTCTTTGTAAATCCGGAATGTAAGGATATAACAGGCATAGCCATTTATTCCAAGCCTTCTGAAGAGTTGAAAGAATCCAAAAGTGGCTTCTGGTATCGTTTTTTGCACTCAACTGAAGACTTGAACAAACTCAGACGAGACTCTAATTTGGAGGCAGCTACATTTGTGCCGCAAAATCTTTGGACATCCTTGAAGCTAAGTGGTGCCGTCTATTTGGTGTTTAAGGTTTATGCCCATGATGGTCTGTTTGTGGAGATGTCAGAGCAGAGAAATCGGCGTCCACGCAGCAAAGTGTTATCTATATCAATACCTGGTTACGATGGTGAGCAAATTATGGGAAATTATTTCTTTGTAGAAGCTAACATTTTATTCTTTTTTCCTTTTGATAGCTTCAACTTTGCCACATGAATTGCCATTTTTGTTACGCAATGAAAATCATCGTCAGCCCGATGCCAGAGCCATCAGTTTGGGCAGTGGCTGCGGTTATTGGAACTACCAGACTTGGTTAAGCGATGGAATAATCTCTAGCGAAAACAATGACATGCTGCGTGATCCTGTTATTCTTTGTCAAACACGTCATCTCACGCAATTCTCGTTTCTTGTGGGAGGCAGCTACAGGACGAATGACTTGGGCGAGGAGGTCTTGGTCACTCCACTCAACGAACGTGTTCTGGATATTATCTCCATTGTTGGCTGCTGTATATCCTTGTTTGGCTTAATCGGCATATTCCTCACGGCGGCTGTTTTCAAAAGTTGGCGTAATCAGGCCTCTACCAAGGTTCTGCTACATCTTTGTTTGGCATTGACTTTGCAAATGATCCTCTTTGTCTTCCTCAATACGGACGATATATCCGAACAGTTGGTCGCCGATGGAGATAGTCTGCGTTGTGTGGCCTTAGGAGCGGCCTTGCAATATTCCATCCTTGTGCTTTTCAGTTGGATGCTGATCATAGCATTTTTGCAGTTTCAACGTTATGTCACAGTAATTGGCATTGAGAGGCCACGCCATTATATACTTAAATCTGCAATTGTTGCCTGGTCACTGCCATTACTGCCCACTCTTTTGGTGGCCTTTATCGATCCCAATTCATACTTGCCGACGGAAAGCCAATTGGCTACGGACACAGGCATCTGTTATCCTTCTGGCTATGGTCTTACTTTTGGGGTGGTGCTGCCAGTTACTCTCGTTACGATAGCCAATTTGGCGATCTTTGTCTATGTGTTCTTTAGCATCTCACACTCACTCAGCCAGAGTATTCACAAGAATGAAAGGAAAATGGTTATCAAGCAGATACGTCTGTCAGTTCTACTGTTCTTCTTACTTGGCCTTACCTGGATATTTGGCATATTTGCTTTTATGCAGGCTGGCGTCGTATTCTCCTACCTATTCTGTCTCACTGCCACCATGCAGGGCTTTGTCTTATTTATTTACTTTGTGATACTCGATAAAGAGAATCGTCGTGCATGGGTGGGTCTTATATGGCCTACAAAGAAGTTCATGGACGTGGAGAGACGCACCACAGAGCTGCAATCGATGACCACCTCGTCGACCAACTACTCGAACAGATTGCCACATTAATTTGCACACCCACTTTTGTTCTTTATGGTTTGAGTATTTCATTTTTCCAGCGAACAAATCATTCACCAGCATATGAATCATTCATTTAATTTATAACATTATTTCTAGTTACTATAGGTACTCAACTGTTACAACCTTAAAATAAACAATGCCAAAGCTTCAGTAAAACTTTACAACCTTTTTGCTCTGAAATGTATGCTATACGTATTTAAGTCTCCCCCTTGCGAGTTGAGCCAGCTATCGATGTTAAAGGTGTGCCCATTTGCACAGTGGTAACAAGTGACAAATAATCCACTGAATATAAACGAAAATCAATGATTTAGTTAACAGTTTATTTCCCTAAAAGTTAGGTACTTATAATAATAAACAGGAAGCTAGATTTTAAGATTTTTATTTGTGCTCTTGTTAGCCTTGCCTTTATCACTTCAATCAATTAAAAATCGTAGCTCTAGTTTATCTGATTTAATATTTCTATTTTTAAAAAACAGATGTGTATCTGTAAATATCTTGAATTTTAGTTTAAAACAATTCAAGAGCATTGGCCGATTGATTGCCTGCAAATTTATGAGATACGGCGCCCAGTGTGTTTGTGTTATAAATATTTTGATGATATGAAGGAGGAGGGTGTGAAAGTTTTCATTGACCAAAAATAACGACTTTACCGCCAGCAGCTGTGAGCAATTTCGACACTTCTCAGACTGGGCCTTTGATATTTATTGTCTAAACAAATCGCCGTCAGTCGCTTAACTGTTTTGGAAAATGAATGGCCTTTGGTCACCTGAAAGCTGTAAAGGGAGCTCTTTATACTTACATTTGTCTCAATGTTTGTGGCATGGGGCCATGTGCTATACCTTAAGATTTGTGTGTACATATTTTAACACAAACATTGCCGATATTTGCCCTTGAAATGGCTATGTAGACTTCCAAGTGTATTGAATATTTGCCGCCATATTAATAGGCAAAGGGAATTAGATTTTAATAATTGAAATTGATAATGCTTTCTATTTGATTAACCGTCTGATGCTGATTGATGTATCTGCTGGATAAATGTAATCACTTTTAATGCACATTTCAGGGCATGTGTAAAATGTTTTCACGCTTTAAGAGACCCCGTAACAATACCACAAAAATACAGCAACATTGCAAATCAGGCTAAACTTGAAATAAATTTTAAAATATTTCGAGCCACAAACAATGTCAACACAGGGGCCAAGGGCCAACAGCCAAAAAACAAAGGGGAACTGCCTCAGGCAGTTGACGTCAATGTTAAAGGCTATGGCTAAGGGCAATATGTAAACCAAGTCAAGCAAAATGCTGGCAACAAGAAGGCAAACAAACAATGCCTTAGATGTATGTGCATTAAAAGTCAACGACTCGGCAAATGAATTGCAGGCCAAACAAATTAAATTAGCAGAGAAACAGTAAAATGCCAAAAGAAGAGTCAACTAACTTTTCTTATACAGGTTCAAGGCGAATTTATTTTTACCATTTAATTTCATTTCATTTCATTTTGGGGCAACAATGAACCATACTTAACACCCGTGCCTTCTCAGCCACGTCTGAGCAGGCTGATAGTCTGATGAGACTCAGCTTATTTAATTTCCATGGCAACCATTAACCATTACATGTGCTCACCTTGACCGGTTAGTTTTGCAGCATCAACACTCCCATTGAGCAGAATTAACGATTTCATGGCAATCAGTAATTTGCGCTTAATTAGAGCAATCAATGCTGGTTCTTGTGTGCTGAGTGTGAGTCCCTTAAAGAGTTGGCTACTCAAGTTACATTTATTTGAGTTTTCGAGGGAGCGTGAAATATTAGCCTCAACTTGATAGAAGTTGTGAGAAAATTCCTAATTTTATGACGGAAATTATTTGGCTGGAATTTACTTTTATTTAGCTACTTCACCTGTACTTTCGCTCCAGTTTCTTGCTTTCTCAGGCTTCCTCAGAGCATTTCGGTCCAATTACAGCAGATATTCTGATTTGACAGCTCAGCATTTGACAGAATTGTACCCCAATGACAATGTGTTCCTCACGTCTGATATTGCAACACTTGCCCGTGTTGCCAAGTTCATCATCAACGAAGCAACTTTAATTTGCCACCTGCTTCAATAAAAAGTAATAAGTGTTAAGAGAGCAAAGAAAGAGAACCTGGACATGGATGTCGGGCTAATGCGCATGCGACGTTCTCATAGTCATTTTGATGCTATGCCCCGCCTGCATTTGCTTACGTTACGGGCTTACGAGTGGCACACATTACGTATACGACTAGTTGTATGCCTGGTCAAAGGCATACGGGCGGACATAGACTCCACGATGTGTGAGATAAGAAAGCAAACAGTTTGCGGCATTCCATACATTTGAACGGTACTCAAGCGGAAGTGAAGCGGCCTCCGGAAGAGAGAACAACAACAAACAATAAACGACAAATAAAGTGATTGTCTTTACCGTCGCCCAAAGCCCATGATTTTCAAAAGATATGCTTTATATATTTTTAGCTCTGCATTTCCACAAAGGTGTCGCTAAAATATGGTTGCCAAATTAGTTTAGTTATGAAGCATACACTTTATTTACCAAATTGCTTAAGTTAACTTTAAGCTTTAATATTTTAGTTTATTCTATGATAAGTCAGAATTCAGAAAGCAATCAGATTCAATTGAATTCAAAAATTGGTACAAAAGTATGCATCTTTTGATTGTCCGTACTACTTAAAATGCTATTTGAGTTAAGTAGCAAGTTTGTTAGCATTGGTGCCTCCCCAATCCTTAGAAGAGCAATCGCAAAAACAAATACATAGATAGCATGGAAAAACTGAAGGGCACTTGAACACACAAATAGAACACCCTTCGCTGGCATTCTCGAATGCAGAAGGGCAGTAGGGAGCAAGTGCAACCCATTAATCAGGGTAATAAGGTTTTTACAACAAGATAAACATCTAAAAATAATAAAAGATAAACTGACCAATAGTGTTCATTATGCTGAAATATTATTAACAATTTTTGTAACAATTCATAGAGTTTCTCTCTCTCTCTCTCTCTCTCTGTATTATTCAGTTAAATTACTCACAGTTGGTGGCAATAAATAAATGAACAGAGAGATAAAAAGAAATCTAGCCAGGGGAATAGCTACTCATTAAATTGCATTTCAAATGTCATAAATTGGCTTTTAGGTTTATTTTAGTTGTTGTCCTTGGCTCACTCTCTCTCTCTCTCTCGGCTGCTTTGTTTCAACTTAAGAATAAATTCCATCAACGTTTCACATCCAATTGTTTTTGTGCTAGGAAAGAAAGTAGAAAAATAAAAAATAAAGAAAAAAGGGAGAAGAAATTCCCTTCTTCTTATTTTTCTTTACGTTTTTTTCCTTCTTTATCTTGCCACGTTCATGGCTAAGCAAACACTTGGCTGGTGTGAAAAAATGTAGACAAGTGCAAAATTTTATATTCCCTCATTCCTCTTTGGGTCCTTTCCATTGCTGAAGAGTAAATCATATTTGATACGTTGACTTACAACTGATATTTACTAAATTTAAGTATAACTGCCATTTGTATTCTCTGACGGAAATAAAATAATAGTCTATACAGACTTCTAGACTAGATACAAAATAAATAAAAGTAACTGTTTTTAATTATACTTTAAGGATAATACGATAAATCAATATCATGACTATCTAGATGCTGATGCTTCCAAATGTCGATGCCAACTTATAGGGAGGGAGTAAACACTAGATAGAAGTTTATTACACATCAACTGTATAACTTTTGCAATTCCAAACGTAAAACTTCTAAGCAAAATAAACAGTGACTCAATTCACAAGAGCGTCATCAACAAGAACGAAGGGGGAATAAATGTATGTACCTACTTTTGGGTTGTCGGAGGGTCGCTCTAGCTTAAATTTAATATTACCTACAAATAGACAAAGGTAGTCGTCTTTTACATGTATGCTTATATGTATGTTGAGCATATTTACATAGGATACAGCTTCTGAATTTGCATATTTTATGTATGCATTAGTCAGTTAGCCGCTAAAAGCCACATCGCACTAAAATGCCCAATGGTACCCACATACACACACACACAAACAGATGTAAGTATATGTAAAAGTAAAAAGTTTGAAAGCGAACCCCGTTGCATATAACAATTTAATTCAATTTAACCCAAACTATATAATTTTTTGTTCTAGCAAACTGTTTAGTACTCTTCCCAACCTGACAGAGAGCAAACAACTTTCAACTTATCTTAATGAAATTATCTCTGACATGATCTCTAGTTAATAAATACACGATTTAAACATACATTTCAGCTTTATCCAGTATACGTACTCTCAAAAAGGACTTTTAAGTTTCACAGAATCGTAAGGAAAGCCTGTTCTTATAATATCACTATGCAAATTTTCGTTAGTTTACAGCAGACAGAAGTCATTTTTTGAACTCATCAACAAAATACAAGTACTTCAAGAGCAACTTCTGGGATAAGGGCACTTTACTTTGTAAGTCAAATTCTTTTTTTTCAGCCATTCTTAAATAAGCAGATGCTTTCAAATTCTCTATGTAGATTTAATTTTTAGCCTTCATTTGTTTATGGTTGAATTATATGCGACTATGTAGGTACGTTTCCGTATTTTTGGCTGTATCACGTCGACAAAGTGCAACAACTTATTAAATATGTAAATTTTCTGTTGGCAACTACACGAAAAGGGGCTTAGTGGCGATGTCAGTCGCATTGCCAGTTCACATTTCTAATTTTACACAGTCGCAGAAATTGTTACTTATTCTGGTATACAAGTATTATGAATGGTGAAGATGCCATTTGGGAGTGCTCGGAGGCAGCAGCATAAATAATTCACCAGGCAGAGAAGGTCAAAGGTAAATTTGCGTCTCCCTCTCTCTCTATCTTCATCTCCATCCCATTTTCTGCTGATGTTGTCTGGCGGTTGGCTTCAATCCCGAGGGGGCATTTGGGTAACATCATTAATGTCAAAGGAGGGCGGTGAATGCAGCCTGCTTGGAGACGGCTAGATCCATTGGTTGTTGACGTTGAAACGTTTTCGTCAGTTCAACAATTGAGTTCAACTAACCAACTATTTTAATTAGTTTTGTGGTTAAGAAGTTGATATTTTTTCCATTTGGTCTTCTTTTGGTTAGAAAATTTCTCATTGGTAGCAGGGAGAGAAAAACAACGAAGACAGACACTAGATACGGCAGACTAGTTATTTGGGTGAGTGCGCTTAGTCGATTGGAAAGGAATCCGTTTGCCCCTTGTCATGCATAAAATATGAGCCATCCGTAAGGCCATAACTCAATTTGCTACATGCATTCTCATTTCCCATTCAGCCATCAAATAAAAATAAAACATCCTAGCCTTCGATTTGGTTTAGATCAAAAGCCCATCAAACTCATTACAGCTAAAACCAAGACCCAAAACCAAGTTCTCCCTCCTTGCCAAATGGTTTTCTTATTCTCCCGCAGTGACAGAGGATTTTGTACTCAATGGACAGCTGGACATCAGCAGAAAAACTCAAATGGACCGCTTCATGGTGACTGCTTTCGTTTTAACATGTGAAATAATGGAATGTTTTCCCCTACATGTGTGTGTTTGTTTGTTTGTATGTGTGCATTTCATCATAACTTAAGCAGGAAACGACCCTCATCAATATGGATGGATATGGCTGGTCCTAGTGGTCAGGGCGCCGCGTTTATTGAGCTTAAAATGAGAGAAGCAAATTGCCATAAATAATTTACATAGTAATTAGAACCGATTCATATTTAGCTTAGCAAATCCTTTAACTACGTTGCACACACATGCACACACACACACACATACAGACATTGCGCTAGTCGCTGCAGAGTTAGTTAGTTTTGCATATAAATTGAAATTGAAATGCTTATACAATCGACGGGGTTGAAAATTATTATTTCTCCTCCATTTTCGCGTCATGTGAAATTCAAATTAAGCCACACACATTTCCACCCCACCAGCTGAAATCATTTTCCCGCTTCTAGTCATGGCAATATTTCCGTTTCCGCTATGCCAATTGATTTTCATCAATTTTCCTTCTGCCATACGTAAACCAATCTGCCGAGATTGATGCCAATGCAATAATTTTGTCGCTGCTGCTGCTGCATCCGAAAACTGGAGTGTGAAAGGCAAAAGGATGTAGGACCAAGGGCGTTTGCTTGTTAGTCGCGGTCGAATGAAAGTGGATAATTGTGTTCGCGGTTGAATTTCAAAAGTGATGGAGAGCATCAGGACAGCGAATTTTTTTTTTTTTAGAAAATTAGGTTAAGTATTTACCTCAGTTTTGAGCATCTTTCTATCTGCTGGTGGGAAACAACTTTTAACAGGCACTGTAACAGAGACTAGTAAAACTTTGACAGGTTATAAGACATCAGCAAATAATATATCTTTTAAAGGTCTGAATTGCATAATTTTGCATTTTAAAAACAACAAAATAATATTTTAATTTTGCAGTCTTTTGAATTTTTAGCTGATAAAAGTTTTGTACAAAAATCAAATGAATTATTGGAACCAGTTTTTATGTTTTTATATCTACAATATCCCTTCTGTTTCATATATTCTTTTGACTACTTGATAGTAAAGACCAAAAGCCTTTCAGAAATATATAAATATTCAGTTTAAACAATAAACAGAAATTAAAACAAAATGACATCAAATCAAACTTTGAATGACTCATTTGCAACAAATATAAGATTATAACCGGTATAATAACCAATTTAGTATATATATTTGTTAAAAGACAAGAACTGACTGCGGGCTTAGATTGTTTCTAATCGCATAATTATCAACAAATTTAATTGATCAAAACAAATCTCAATCGATCAACAATGCGTGTGTCCAACGATCAACGATCAATAAAAACTTTTTGTATGTTATTAATATTTCAATTCTTTAGCATTTGAATGGCATTAGACAAAGTGGACAAAAAATGGCTTAGAATATTGTTATAATTCAAAAGAGGCCCCTTTCAATATAGTTGTCAAGCTGGCATATCGAATGACGACAAGACAAATGATCAATGAAATGATTTTAAATAGCATTGTCAAACATAAAGAGTCACCGATTAAAAATCAATATAAATATATCTCCGCTCCATAGAGGCATTGTTTAAACAAAACCAGCCCATACAAAACTAAACATAGTCGTCATTTTTATGCATTTACATCTCTATATACAGACATATGTATATGTATGTATGTTAGATGGTGCTGGAGATCGGCTCTATATGGTGGAAAACCTTATGCTAATTATGTGTGCATGTTATGAGCTCGCTCATAAACTTGATTTATACAGCTAAATCAAAATGAATTTACATAATTATAATGGCGTAAACTACTGCCAAGTTGTCTGGCGTTCCGTCTCCATGGAAAAAAAAAAATCACAGCAAGCCTCATACTATTCAGAGCGAATCATTTTCTGCACACAATCGACTGAAATCTCAACACTTTGAATGAAAAATAGCCAGGTTCGGCTTGTTAACTTGCCTTGGTTAGTGGGAATTCGTTGATCGATTAAACTGGATTGACGAAAATAAAAAACAGGGGACGAGCTAAGCTTCAATATATCGTAATTTATATACTCTACTAAGAGTATGAAGCTTAAGAATTGTTTTTTAAGATGAAATAAAAAGAAAAAGAATGAAAAGAATGGTTTAAAGAAACCAAAGTAAATTAATATCAAATTTTAGTTTAATTGGCTCAAAACAGAACATTTCGAAGGCAAGTAATCTTAACCAGCTGACACAAGTGTTTTGTATATACCCCTTGATAAGGGTATTGAAGTCTCACCTAACACAGCTTGCCGAGAAGTAGATAGTGAACATTGAGTTTGGGGACGTTTGCATAAATCACGTGCCAGCCAGAGCAAGCTGGTCTAACTTTAAAGTGGAGAATGTTTTTTCTGGCCTGATAGAAATTTATGTAAATGCAGGAAGTCAAGACCCTGAACTTGAAACGGGTTGGCGACGAGCTGAACGCCAAGACGCTTAATAATAACGATTTAGTCTTCTGTTAAACGAACCGGAGTGCGGTTGAAGATTCGAAACTCGAGAGACCCTATGTGCTAGTGCGTTGTGTCTAAAAGACAAGCAAAAAAAAAAGAAAAAACAACAACAACGAGACAAAATCACACTCAATAATGTATCGGACGTGCTTTTGTGTAAGTTTTACGCCTGCTGTTGTCGAGTCATTTATCACTGAATGGGAAATTCTATAATTTGTCTTTTAGTTGCTAACACTACTGACTGTTGTCCTGGCAGCCACCCAGAGTCGCGATTATTTGCCAAAGCGGTCTTACTACTATGCCCCACCTAGTATGGAGACTAGTGCCAAAACTATGGCCGCCCTGCGTAGAATTATTCAAGGACATTTGCAACGTTTCCAGCAGGCGGATAACACATTTGCGTTGTTCTCCCCTCGAGCCATAGCCCAGCAGGGCAAGGCGGAAGTGCAACTAGACAAGCCCAAGCAACATCTGCAGCAGCAGCAGCAGCTGGTGGTTGCCGGTTCGCAGAATAACTTGGAATACGCCTTGCCACCAAACACGCCGACACCAAAGAACTATGCCCAGAATTTCCTACCCGAGGGCCAGGATGTGGTTCCCGGAAGTTCTTACATACCGCTAAGGCTGCTTTTGATTCGCCGCTGAGACTGAATGTTTTGTGCCTTAGTCGTTGTTTCTGTCGGCATCTTTAGTTGTTGAAACAAGTTCGGCAAATTCTGTTGCCGTTGCTGCTGGTGCTGCTGCTGCTTCTGACTTTTGGAATGCCGTTCTCAGCTGTGGCCAGTAACCAGTAAATGAGGTTAATTTGTTTTAATCTTACTGGTTCTTATATAATTTTAATGATATTTTAATTCTTGACCACACCACCATCATAAGGCCAATCTAACGTAGGCATATTTAACAAATACATACATATAATTAAGTAAATATAACAAACAGTTACGACCTTATCATTGACAATAAAAACAAAATGAGACACACAACACGCTCACAACACAACCAAAAAATAAAAAATACATTCACCAAAAATTAAAAAACAAAAACTAAAGTTTCTCATTTACATAAATTAGAAACGATATAAATTAAAACGGAACGGAAGGCGGCTCACCAAGTGGTCTAAGTTTAGCATTGGGTTAAAGCATAAACTAAGACTTGCAAGTCCAACCAAGAGCTTTTAGTACGAAGACGATTGTGAACTTTTAGATCAGCTTTGAATGTAGCTTAACAGGGTGACCAGCTAACCACAGGGTGAAACAGAGTTTAGAAGTCAGTTTAGATTCAAAATTATGAAAATCGGATTGAAATTATTATTTTAGACATAATGGTAACCAAGGTAAGTCTGCTCCTGAAAATGATGATAGATAATTTCGCCATACTGACATGGAATATAAGTTTATTATGCTTTTTATTAAATGCAATCTACTTTGATTATTGACATAAGTAAGTGAGTTTCTCTAAATATGACTAATATTCTTAACAAACGAACTTTCCATGGAGTCAACTGCACGATTTCCGTTCTGAGAATATTTTGAAGATCCCGCAATAAGAGACAGCCACAATTTTCGATTTGTTTTGTTAATTATACAGAAATAGATGAATAAGACGAAGCCCTGTAATGTGGCCGTCAAACAGAATAGGTATGAGAATGTTATGCCAAATTGCATATAATTGCAAATGCCAAAGATCCAGGTTAAGCCCAATAGAAAAAATAAGAGCACAAAGAGTTTTAGTTCTTGGAAAATTCTTTGGCGTTTGACACTTAGACTAGCCGTTCCATGAATGCTGTAGATAATGCAACCAACCATCCAGCCATTGGCAAATGTTATCACGATTATGGGTAAGATGACAGAATAAAGCAAATACTTGCCCGAGGGATAACAGATGGTAACTAGACTTCCATTTTCGTGGGGTTTATATAATGAAGGTGACACTAGCACTAACGAAAGTACAGCCAAAAATGGCAGAATCCAAGCCACAAAAGAACTAATCAATATGTAACGCTGTGGTCTTTGGGCACCCAAGACTGTTACATAACGTTGGTATTGTAAAAATGCTATGATCAGCATCCAGATAAACACAACTAAGACCGAATAGTGCAGCAATGCTCCCAAAAACAGGCATCCATTAAAATTACTTAAATTTTGAGTCCATTCGTCAATATTTAGAATGACAAAGAGCAACATTTGAAGGGTCAAGGCCGCACAGAGATGAAGGAGTACTTTGGTAGAAGCCGATTCGCGAAATTTCCGGAATAGAGAGGCCATCACGAAGATGCCCAAGAGACCAATTAATGAGAGAAAGCAACCGATTATGGTAATATAATCCAAAATCTTATAGTGTAAAGATTCTGAACCTAGATTGACATTCTTTTGGCTGGCACCCAATAAGAATGAGAATTGTGTCAAATGATGGGCATAACAGACGATAAGTGGATCATGCAGCATATTGCCTTGGTTACTGGTGGTAACGCCATCACTTAGCCAAGTCTTGTAGTTCCAATAGCCACAGCCACTGCCTGGACTAATGACTCCTGCATTAGGTTGATGAAGATTCTCATTGCGTAGCAGAAAAGGCAATCTCTCGGGTAGTGTCAAACCTGGCAAGTAAACTCCATTAATTCCACAAAAACTTAGTTTAAATGCCAAATCTACTTACCTTCCATTCCAGGTAGGGATATGGATAGTATTTTGCTGTGAGGTCGTCGCCTGCGTTGTTCTGCTGTCTCCACAAACAGACTATCATATGAATAGACTTTAAATACCACATAGTTTGCACCTTTCACTTGCAAGGACGACCAAAGTTTCTGAGGCATGAACGTTGCTGTCTCCAAATTCGTTTCTTGACGCAGCTGTTCCAAGCTCTCATTCCATCGCAAGAAGCGATACCAGAATCCACTGTTGCTCTTATAGAGATCGGGAGAACTCTCCGAATAAATAGCTATTCCAGTGATATTATCATATTGGGGGTTAACAAAGAAAACACTGAGATTGCCACTTATCAGATTATGGACACCATGCTGGTTAAAGATAACATTTTCCACTTCACTACCTTCGCTTTGAATAGCTTCCATTGTGGTATTGCTGGGGCATTTCTCCATAGGAACCATTTTTGGAGCAAGCGTATCCATATAATCTTCAAATTTACTAAGCAATATATTGGTGGCATTCAATTTGGCAGAGAGTCTCAAGACTTTTGAACTGCTTGCCATTACCTCGAGGCAAATGCCAACCAACTCAGAGCCTAGTGTGGCTTCCCTCTGAGGCTGATCCATGAGATGGGCAAACATGTTGCCAATATTGAATACGTCAATAAGCGAAAGCTGTCCACGCCACCGACTCAACTCATGCCGTAATTCAGCCACCTGGTTATGTTGCCCACCTATAATTTCATTTATCAAATGATTCACTTGTGTATTCAATTCGCTGCCCCTATAGCATGTTAAATTATCCAGGGGCTGCCACTCAGATTGCTCCATGCATAGCCTTCTCTTGGGAAATCCCTCTGAGTCCAAACACAAGTCCCGAAATACAGCTTTTTCACCAACTTTAGTCCTCTCAATACGGTTGGTATGCATTTGCCATAAGGTAGTTCCATTCTCTGTCCTCATTTCGTAAAGATGATCAACATTTTCAGCTTCGCAGTAACTTTGCTTACATTCAATTGTCGGATTATCCGCATATTTTCCATTCTGTTGCAAGCAAGGAAAATAATGACAGTATTCCAAGTGACAAAGATCCAAACATTTGCGTGAATCGATTATAGGTTGAATATCCGAGGGAAACAACTTAAGGCCAACACTTCTTTCCGTCGTCATGAGTTCGGTTAATCGAACATGCATAAATATTTCACGAATACAACAAGTTATTATAAGAAAATTAAAAAATTCATGCATTTTCTATATACACTTAACTTTTTATTAATTTGATTTGAGTTTAATGTTAGCTACGTTTCAACTTGTTGACCCAAGTAAGCACTACGATTGACTGTTTGAAGAATTTTTTCAATCTCATCGCATTGAATGGTAATTGTCTTTATGCCCTGTACAAAAAGGAGAGAGGAACAGTCAGCACATTGAAGCAAGAGAAACATATTTAATATATATATATATATAAAATATAAAATTAACAGAAAAATGCTAAGAAAAAACAGGTTATTATCAAGAAAATGGAGTTAGAAAGTTTTCGCTTTTAAGAAATTGTCAAAACAGGGTATTTCTAAGTCTTTACAGCAAAGAGCAAAAGTAATGCTCAATACCCTTGCAAATTCATTGTTATTCTTTTTCGTCATGACTTGGTAATGGGTATTTTTATTTATATAGGTAATGCATTTATGTATATACAAATATATATGCTAAAGATTAACTCTATTTAGGCCTGAAAATTATGATGTGGAAACGATTGTTTCATATTACATATATTGATACAGATGACACTTGTTTGTGATATTTTCTAAATACTTTAGCAATTTTATCATGAATGTAATAATTTCTAATAGTTTCTAGCTAGTTGAGAACGAGAGCAAGGGCAAGGGTATACAGAATTTGTTATGACTGCTATCGAGGTCTATATTTAGCTCATCTTCCGAGCTTCTCTTAGATTTTCACCGACTAGACTTGCAATACCATTAAATGACGTTTCTATTTATACTACAGTCAGCTGAAAGCTATTCAAGATGGAACGTCAACCGGTCAGTAGCGAATGCATGTCACAGAGCAAACATTTGAAGATTGCAATCTTTCGTTTATTCAAACGGAAAATAATAAAAGCTGAATAATCAGCTCTGGAATAATTACCAACATCACTTAATGATCACTTGATATTTCTTCGTTGCCTCTTTTTTGTTTCAGTATTTATTTATTTTATTATTATTAAGTTTTTTTTGTTGTTGTTTCGTTGAAGTTCACTCGAGACTTGAATGACTCGCGCGCGCTACTTCTTCTCACTTTGCGGCTGTCACCTCCTAAATCACTTTGCTTCAAATCACTTATTGGATTTCGAGATTGAACAACTTAAATATTTAGAAACAACAAAATGTATTATCTATATCAAAAGTTGATCTCATACATTGTTAAACATTTAGCTAAACCAAAGAGAAATGTACTCTAATGACCATATTTGTTCTCTTGTTTGGCATTTGTTGTTATTTTCTATGGCCCCCGGCTCAACATGCATTGTGTTGTCCATAAAAATCAATAGTTGGTATGCAGTTTGACTTCAGGCTTGTCTCTAGTTATTTTAAATTGAAACTAAGGCTGCCAAAAAGAGAAATATAATCACATAAATGACCAACTTAAATTTTTAGTCACCAAGTAATTTGATTAGCTTAATATGCTTAGCCAAAGACTTGGAATAATTCAGCCAAAAAATAATCTAAATGCAAATTTTAAGCCAGTCAAAAAAGCGACTAACTTTTAAACATGGATAGATACATCAATTTTAACAGTTCCAGTTTTGAATTTCAAAAACTATTAATTAGGAGACGTTCTATTAGCAAAGAGCTAATAAATAGTTGCCAATAAATTATTCATTGTCAAACACAATTGGGTTTTCAATAACTTTGAAAGTTTTAGAAAGCAATTTCAAATATAAATTTCAAACCTCAATAAATGTATGTACATGAATTGTGCAATTGAAAATATTGAAAATATTTGAAACTAATTATCTTTTCATTTATTATTGGTAAATATTTTAGAGAATGAAAGCAAAGCAAAGTGAAAAGGGACTACTTTAAGTGTTAATTTCTTTGACCCGAAATTTGACTGAAAGATTCACACATTTAATAGTTAATAAACTCTCGTTAATAAACTTGAATTAATTAACGTGTTACCTTGAGCACTGTAGATAAACATACCTTAAATGTCTTTCAATGAAACTATCATCGAAGACAATCAAGTAAAACTCGATAAATATGTATTTCAATCCAACTATCAGTCGGATAAAAAACTTTTATTCTTGTTTATTATCTTCCCATGATTCTGCCCCTTTCGTTTTTCTGCTATCTTGGCAGAAAATTTACCAAAATCTGCTGGCACGTTCGAGAGGTCTACCCAAAAAAAACAAAAAAAAAGAAGTAGATGAATATGAAGGTTGAAGTTCTTTGGTACCGTTCGACTATATCAGACAAATATCCTGGCTACATGTTTTTGGCCTCTGTGAAGTGCGCCAACAAAGTTGGTTCCACTTCACAAATTTATTTACTCAAGTGTGATGCGATTATCCTGCTGCACTTGTCCTTTTGTTTCTGTGCGCTAGTTACGCCCGCTGGGCATATACGAACACACACACACACATACAAACAAATCAACTTGCACATCCACGTCACCCACGGATGAAGATTTAACAATATCTCCCAAAGGCATTTGCAGCGCCAAAGCCTGTGCCAGTGTTGGTGTATTTGTCTATGTGTGCGTGTAACGAGAAATCCCAAAACTTGACTCTATTGCTTTTACTCCTTTCTGTACCTCTTAATTAAACGCCAGCCAGATAGTCATAGATTTCCAAAAAAAAAAAACTTGATAGTCAATTGCAGTTTGCTTGATGATTTTTTGTTTCCCCTCTTACTCTTTGCCTCTCTCTTACACATTTTATTCAATCTTCAATCAAACAATTTAACGTTTCAATGAATATTGAAAATGTTGAAGGAGTTTAGCAAAATGCTGAATAAAATTTCTAATTAATTAAGATATACTTAGAAAGTCAATGTAAACACCACAAAATAATTTATATTTTATGTAAAGTAAGACGAGAAAATTGATAAGACATGCTAGGGAAGAAAGTTTTTAAAGACTTTGTCAAGCAAATTTGGAAATTACCCATATCCTTTTTAAATCGTTGATTAAGTCACCCTATATACCCTTTGGTTTTGCACTGAGTTTGCAAAATTTGAACGTTTATATCGTTCTGTTTCTTATCTGCATTGGCAAGGGCTAATGTTAGTCAGCTTTTGTTTGGATTTTCTTTCAAACTTGGCCAGTTGCTCAGTTTGACTAGCTTTGGGTTAACTTCTGCCAGTTTACCTAGCTCTTTGCTCCTCCATCAGTGTCAGCAACTCTGTTGTCCTGTCAACGCCAGTGCGGCCTTTAGGCTTTATTCTGACGTTTATCGGACAGCATGGCTGTTGGTTGTTGATTGTTGTTGTGGCTGCTTTTACTGTAGTTACCAACCTTTGTCCGTTTGTTGACAATAAAGGCGAAATTAAAACCGCCATGGCGGTAATAATAATTTAATATATGAACCATTATGAAGATGCATTGCTTTAACATACTTTTCATTCATCGTAGACAATGAACTCTTTTGCACCTGCAAGTTAAAGCCATTTCTTCATCTGCATTTCATTTCATTTGCTCCACCCAGAGACAAGCAACTGTTTCTAACGCCTTTATTACTCAGTTCTTCCCATTTTCCTTATTGTTGTAAACCAGAGGACAGCATAAATTTTGATATGCCTGACTGAAGTTGAAACTGTAAATCTATTGTGGCGGTGAAATTATGCGTATGCCATTGAAGTGAAAGGAGACCAAAAGCAGACCGTAGACCACTCTCGACTCAGTTCAACGAAATTTGAAGTAGACGCAAAAAAAAAAAACAGAGAAAACTCGCAAGGACTACTAGGAATAACTACCGCAGAGCTGATAGCTTTTTTGACATGCAAATTCGTTGAAAAATAAAGTTCCCCATGAAACATAAAGCAAGAATAATAAGCCGATTACAACGAATTGAAAATTGGAATTCTGCCAAAATGTTGACATCGTTCTTACATTTACAAATAAAATGCTAAATTTGTTGTATGTTAATTGTGGTAACATAAAAGTTGTATGAACGGTGACCAATATTTGAGGTCTTAACTTAACAATTGAATGTCTCATGATGGCTAAAATTGTCAATGTTAGTTTTAGGGAATGAGTCAATTGAATATGTAGATTTCTTTTTGATTTTTCTTTTAAAAATTAATCTATGCATTAATATTTGATGCCTAAGTTTGAGCAAATAATTGTCAAGTATTATTTAAGTAGTCATTTAAAACAAAATTATGGGAAATGTTGTTAATTACTATAATTTGTGAATTTTTGAAAATGTTCTTGGCGCCATTTCTAGTTGTTGGAGAGCATGGCTGGGAGGAGCGCAGAGAGCGAGCTTTTTGGCTGTATGGGAGCTTTTTGACGAATCCGAATCCAATTCCGAATCCTCTCATCGTTTACATGCCAGGACAAAACAACAACGACAACAACAATCAGCTGAGTGGACCAGGCAATTGGCAGGCGGCAGGCAGCGGGCGAACTGACAGGAACAGGCACCAGACCACCAGGCAGCAGGCCACATCCAACGGCTGTGGCAGAGTCTGAAAAGCGCACACAAGTGTCCTGGCTTAGTTGCCGCCTTTAATACGACTAGCACAAGGCAATGCGAACTCAGTCTTCGACGGCTGGTTAAAGCGAGTTGTTCACTGCGCGTAGCCCAAACAGAGAACGGAAAACACCGTCGGCAAAGGCAAAGGCAAAAGGCATAGAAGGAACATTATTTCTTGCTGAAGCTGGCACGCGGTTCGCTTATCAGAAAAGTCAGCCAAGCACACACATCAAGTGAAAGTTCTGTGGGTGTGTGTTTGTTTTTGTAATTGTGTGTGTGTGTTTCAGTTTGCGACAGTGAGTGTGAAAGTAAAACTAAAATGAAAGCGAAATACAAAACAAAGAAAAAAACGAACACAAAACAAATAAATCACAAGTGAAAAATAAAAAATAACTTCTTAGCAAAAACAAACAAACAAACAAGAAACGAGACAGAACGAGAAGAACTTTAACATAATTTTGCCACCGACTTGAAACGAACAATAGAAATAAGTCATTTCGCTTGTGGCCAATGCGGCGTATGCGCAATTCTTCAAAAATATTAAAGCCTACTTTCAGTTGTTTAAATGTGGCCTATCATTTGTATCATTTCACAGACACAGCGCTTTCTCTGTGTGCGAATACTTTACCTTATTATTTATCTTTCTGTCCATGCACATAATTTATGTTTTATGCTTTTGTGTTTTGCAAAAAACAAAAACAATAACAAAAATAAAAGTTAACAGAAAACACCAAACAATTTCCAGTTGGAAATATTTGCCTCAATATGTCAAAGTTTATTAGACATTTGGCTTTGCGTGCCAACGGCAATTTGCTGACAGTTGTTTCAGTTGTTGTCACTGGACGCTATTATATTTGATAAATGTCTAGCCAACACAGTTCTTCACACACCCACACACCCATACATCCGTCCATCCATCCATCCATCCATTTAGTCATGCACAACCCACAGGCAAATAGACAATTGTTCCAATCTCCTCGGTGATGATTGTGCCCAGTGCCATTGCGGCACATTTTGTGTCCTTGCCTAATAGCTGGCTCATCATTAACTCAGTTATTGTCAGCTTGGTGCTAAATTGACAGAACTCGAGTAAATATCAATTTGTTTTCAGATTTCGGCCCCTTTTAATATCAATGTCAGACCCGTATAACCGCAATTACCAAATGGCGTGTTCATCAACCGAAAATAGTTCAATTTAAGGAAACAAAATTAAATGCTTTCGCCTTCTTCGACATGGAGCTCTTCTGACGTTATTGGTTGGTTGGTTGGCTCCACTCTATTTACACACTTTTGGCGCGGACACGCAAGGACCCAGTTCAGTAATCTCTTATTGAAAATGTCGAATGTGGCACGTAATTAAAATTCGTTCAATCGAAAGTTGACTTCTTGTGTCAACATTAATAACCTGGGCTTAAAAGTATTTAACAAAAATTGTCTGTTTCCTCGAAATTCAACTGATTATAACGCCATCTATATATAGGTATATAAAGTAAATAACTGAAAAGCCAGATTAATTAAAAGAACGATAGCAAAAGTTACCAAAGACACTCACATATACATATATAAATCTATATGTGTATAAGTATACTTTGTATACTCTTTATATCTACGTTTTCTAAATAATGTATACCTTAACGAGTCTGCTAATGGGCAAACAACAAATGTTTTGAAAGATGGAGAAAAAATCGATATTTTGTTCCCCCCTTTTTTTTTGTTTCTTGTGAAATCTGACGCGAAGGTTGAGAGTTTTCTTGAAATTATCTTGAAATTCTTGAAAATTAACATTAACCCAAATTGAATTACTCATGGCTAATAGAGTTACTAATAATGATATGCTTTGTAAGTGTATTTCTATAGACATTCTTACACAGCAAATGACATTTGTTTAAAGACAAACTTCTGATTGCTAATTGATAACCAATATGAATACAGAAATTTGAAGTAATTGAAAGTGTTTTTTTGAAAGAAAATATACACAGTTTTTAATCCTTTTTACTAAGTTAGTAAGTTAAGCCATATGTCTGACGATTTTATTTCTTAAAGAAAGAGATTTGTCTCGTACTTGTTAAATTACCACAAAACAAAATAATCAACAAATTAACATATATCTTACATTATGTGGCCTTAAGACCACAATTTTCTTGGAAACTCTTTTCTTTGATAGGCTTATACTATCCTGTTCACTTTTAGCATCCTTTTTAAATTGTTGTAGAATAGTTTCAGTTACTTTATAGTCGAGTGCCTTAAAGCTCCTTTGAATTTCAAGCCTGCAGATAACGCAATCTTAACACCTCAATTGCCGTGCAGTGGAAATGGTGCATAAATTTGGAAAGCACCCAGGGCACAGGCTCTACCATGTTGTATGTGTGTGTATATGTGTGTGTGTGTGTGTTTGGCCTGATTGTGTGTGTAATTAACCAGCCTTTTGTGCCGGTTGTTGTACCTACTTCGTTTTTTGTTTTTTGTTTTTTATTACTGCTGCCATTTTTGTTGTTCATGCATCCATCTCCTTGGCTGTTAGCCTCTTTCTAATATACCCTACAATGCACGAGGTTATATAACTTTGGTAGTCTCTCTAGTTTCAATTTCTTGGCATCATCTGTATGCGGCATTCAAGAGCCGTTGATATGCAAATTGTTATATTTCTGTTGCTCCGTTTTTTACTCGTTATTTTGTATTTTTGCATGCCTTTATTGTGACCCAATTGATGGCTATGGCTATGGCCGTGTGTTTGCCTGGCTGGTTTTGCTTTTGCTGGGTGATGTGCCTTTAGAGTTTTGCACATGTTGCATGTTGGCGTGCAGGCATGCAACACAATACAATACGAACAAAAATACAGGAAAAAAAAACACATCAAACACACACACACATACTCATTCCAATGCCCTGCCAACAAATGGCCCTAAAAGAGAATTGTTGCTGTTAACTTTTTGTTGTTGCTGTTACCCAAGGCTTATGGGCCACTTGGCCTAACTTTGCTCCTTCCGTTCATTTAAATATTTGATTTGAATGCATATTCCAAAAACAGGCCTCGCTCTAAAGTTTTTAATGCCACAACAAACAACAAAAAAAAATAAAAACAACAAAATATGCTTGCATGTGTGAGGTTTCATTTGAAACTATAATGAAATGGTATTTCATTTGCATTTCTCAGTTTTATAACATTTTGAATGTGAAACAAATGAATCAATTAAGGCAAACCAAAACGACCGAAACCAGAAACTAAAATAAATTGATATGCTGCATGAGAAATTGTGAATAAAAATATCTCTCTCTCTCGACCACAAGTGAATACAAAGAGGCAATAAATATGGTAAGTCAACACCATCGATTAAATCAACAATAATTTTCGAGAAAATATTTTTATTTTCTATAAATGAAATTAAATAATTTAACATTTTCACCCACCCAAAAGAAGATGTGATGACAATTTTCCTGTGATTGTTTTCGGTTTCTTTTGAAAGAATTGAAATCAATGAACATCAAATATCGGTTCGATTTATACCAAAAACATGTTCATTCAAAGAAAATGAAGGCAGTAATAGCAACAGTCGCAGACAACACTCGATTTCGTTGTGTGTGTATGTGTGTGGCGAACGCCTAGACGTATACGTAATGTATGTAAATATATTTCAAGTATTTCGCTTGTTTAGTATTACTTCCGCCGGAAGCGATTGATTGTGCGCCATATCTCTCTCTCTCTCTCCTTCTCTATGTTTGTATGAGTGTGTCATTGGTTTCTACCCACTCCACAAACAAATCAAATTGATTACTTTTTGGTCTACCCCTGGAAAAAAAAAAGATATCAAAATGCGCAATCTGGCTTCTAATTTCACTGATTTGTGAGAATTTTTGAGAAATTTTATATCAATCAAAAGTTGAGTCTCAGAATTTTCATAATCACTTCAAGCAATGCCCAAGGAAATGCAACAAACATTTTGATTACACATTTGTAATGCGTAATTGAAGCCTAATCAAAATGCTCAATTATTGATTTACCTATGCATTTAATCGTATCTCAGTTAACATTTCTGTATATTTCTCTTATTCATTTTCAGTATGGGTTTGTTAACTATGCCTTGGAGCTGCTTGTGCTCAAGCATTTTGGCGAGGAACTATGGGAGAAAATCAAGTAAGTAGTAGTTGAAAATCCATTCAAGTGAAAACAAAATATCATAATTCAATTAAAATTTTAATTAATATCACTTGCTACATCATTTGAGTGTCTTTGGGTACGGCTTTGTGTGGTTTGTCCACAATATTAGGACATCAATTTTGGCTGATGCAGCCCCTTTGTGCCAGGCAAAAACAAATTAACACTATTGCGCACTTAATTAATTACTAAAATACATAAATTATGTACGATTCTCTGCCACGTACAGCAATTAACTTATTATCCATTTTTCACATTTGGCCTGGCTTCCTGCCAATGGTCTTATGTGACTTAGTGTGTGCGTTTGTGTGTGTGTGCGGGGGTATTGTGTGTTTTGGTATAGTTCATGGCAGATAAACAAACAGAACATGCGTCGAATTAATGTACACACAGACATCAACATTTCAACATACTTACATACATACATTAGGCTTGGGGTTCCAGCCCACTAAATTTCGTTAAGACAGCAGCGGCTAAATTCAAGCTTCAGTGGTAAATTCACACATTCCCGCCCACGTAAAATTACATTTGGGTAGCTACATACGATCCCTCTTGCTTTTGTGTTGTGAATGTTGGACTATATACAATTCGCATTTATCTTAATTAAGTTATTGATATTACCGTTTGTGTGTGTGTGTGTTCTAGTCTTGGCTAAATCGTGTATGTAGTCCAATAACAATCAGTGATGTCATGTCGAAGCAATAGCTCTTACTAATTGGTAATGATTTATGATTTTGCATTGTTTAATCGCAAGTCACTTGCCACACAGTTAATTGCCCACATTTGCTACAAGAATACACAAAGATCCTGCCAGTCAAAAGTCTAGAGCCCTTTTTGTTGGTTTGCAAACCCCAAACTTTTCTCATTAGTGAAAAAAGCTGAAAGCAGTCAAAATGAAGGGCACAGAAGATACACCAGAAGAGAGAAAACACAAAAACCGATATTTATTTTAAATTCCATGTCTGCCAATCAAATGACTTTAATTATATTAAATTTTCGTCAGGGTCAAACAAAATCGAAATCGAATTCATTATTCCTTACTCGAGGCTACACAGCGAAAGGCAAATACTGTAATCAACCTTAGACGCATTGCAATTGCCGCACACCGCCCCTCAAGACCTAACTAGGATTTTGTTGTTGTCTCGCACTTGAAGGCATTGTCAGAGCCTTCATTAAAAAAAAAAAAAAGGAGGAAAAAGAAAAGTAAGAGCCACAGGCAAACAAGACCCAGAGGTGGATGGCAAGCGGTGTGTATGTGTTTGTGTGTGTTGGTCTCGCCTGTCTGTCTGTCTTGTCTTTCAATATGAATGGCATTGGCAATGGCATATCGCCTTGATTGACAGACTGCTGACCGCAATGAATGAATTGTACTTCTCTGCTCACCTCATATACTTAGATATGAGTTTGTATTTTCTACGTAAGTTCTTGGTCTTGGCACATAAGTTTTACTGCCCTTAAAGGCTTACCAAATTGACTTAAATTCTATTTGCTGTTGTCTTTCGCCTTCTGTCTTAAACTCACTCTCATGTTTGCGCTCACTTAATCAGAATCAGTGCGTTAAGTGCTTTACGGTCTCTTGTTTTTGTTCTTGTTGCCTGGCGCATAATTGCAGCACATCAATCTGCAAATGAGGCTCATTAATTTGCCTAAACAAGTTGCTGTGGTTGACTGGCAGGAAGCAGAAGGAGCAGGGAGCAGGGAGCATACGACATGAAGACGAAAAAGAGTCTTAAAGTTTTAAAACGCAAATGAAAAGGCATTTTCCGCATGGCTCTGCTTTGGCTTTGGCTTTGGCTTTGGCTCTGATTCTCTTGCTTTTGCTGTTGCTCTTCGGCTTGACTTTGATGTGAGCCAAAAAAGATAAAATTGAGTAGATAAGCTAACGCTTTTGACTCAACAGTCTAGCCATGGTCAGGAAACGTTTTGGTTTCTACTTGCTGTTGTTATTGTTGCTGTCGTTTGGTTGTTGTTGTTGCTGTTGTCACAGTCCTTGTTATTATTATCGTTGCTGCTGCTGCTGCTGATGCTGATGTCGATGCTTATGCGTGTTTGTGTGGCACTTTAGACAAAAATCGATTTGCCTATAAAATGTTTTACAGGCCAAAACCACAGGAAAAGCAACTTGATTATGTCTGTCTCCCCTCGCGACACCCGCACCAACATCCATCAAATCCCAACTCATTCCTCTAGATAGCCTTTCGTATGTGGTTTGTTTCTATGGAGCTTAAACTTATTAAATAGTATCACAATTACTTAGTTTGCACTAAATAAAGTTTTTCAAATAAGAGGGATTTATTTTTGTCAGTGCAAATATATAACAGATAATACCGATTGTAAAAATATAAAAAAAAAAAACGATTAGGGGGGGATGGGATATAAAATTTTGACAGTTTGCTTCCTGAATCTTTTTGTGGACACTAATTTTCCAACATCAATTTTCTCCCTACCTATACACGAATAAGCGTAAATGTGATTGACACGCGAAGAACGTTGGAAAATTATGGTAAATTTTCCGTAAAGATGAAGATTTATAGCTTGAGTCTTTTAACCATAAAAATATCAAAGAAGTTAAATTCGGCTATGCCGAAGTTTATATACCCTTGCAGTCCTTGACAATAATAATTTCACATGTTCAAAATTTCTTTTCTGCAACTCAATTCATTAATATACAAACAAAACAATTTTACTCTTCATACTATGTACAATTTGTTCTTCTTCTTCCCTCATTCCCTAAGCAAAGCAACGCACGCATACACATACAGTTTATGTAGCGTTGCGTCTGTGTGTGTATGCATGTGCTCTGTTAACAGATGGTGACGTAGTAGGCAGCAAGCAGAGCTGCCGGCAGCGATTGAACCGATTTATATAGACTGTAACTTGTGTTCTATTTATCCGATCAGGGTCAAATTTTGGGATCTGAGATTTTATATCAAATTCTATTATATTGGTAAATTTCATGGGGATACTCCAATTTTTGCAAAAATTTTTGTTCCAGAGCTATATGATATAGTAGTCCGATCCCAAAGATTTTCATACTTTATCTCACCCGGGTAAAAAAAAGCTCCCAAAAAAAATTTCATCCCGATAGCTCTTAAGATGGCTGAGTAAAACGCGTACGCACCGACGGACAGACGGACAGACGGACAGACGGACAGACGGACAGACGGACAGACGGACAGACGGACAGACGGACATGGCTATATCGACTTAGCTTCTCATGCTGATCAAGAATATATATACTTTATGGGGTCGGAAACGTCTCCTTCTGTGCGTTACAAACATCTGACCAATTTTATAATACCCTCTGCAAGGGTATAAAAATAACAGCGGTGCGCACGTAAACGCTTCACTGTCATATTAAATGTAAATTTGTTGAAATAAAATTTTTGTGGAAAACACGTTCCAATGCCTTTTACCAAATATTTTTGCGGCTTATTAGCTTTATGCGGTGGATGGTGGATGGTGGAGTGAAGAGAGAGAGGGGTCGATAAGGAAGCTACCACAACTTGCTGACAAATGCTAAAAAGCCATCAATCTTCATTTTGGCCTAGGTTTTGGAATTTCCACCAAGACATGTTTCTAAGATAGGCTGCAGCTTCAATCAGTCAGTATTTTGTCACTCATCTATGAAAATGTCCAGGACACGCTTGTGTGATAGCTATATGTTTGTGTGTGTCAGTACTGTGATTTCATTTACGAATCCTTTACCATTAAAAACACATTTGTAATAAATGCAATAATAATGTTTTTCGGATGAAAGCTAAGAAAAAATCGCGTTCAGGCCATTAGTGGCCATCCCACCCCCAAAAAAAAAACCATCGCCCCCACCCCAAGTTGGCTAACCAAACCTGCTTTTGCTATTTTAGCCCTTTTTAGCTTTGTCTGTGTGTGTGTGTTTGGGTTTTTTTTTTAGGTATTTATATGTATAGATGTGTATAAGCAAACACGCCCGCAGCATTATGTCTTTTTTTGCTGCCACACATGAAAATCGATCGCATTTTCATGGCAGACATTATGGAAATTCGAGTCGTTCTGTCAAGTGATTGTGTATGAGTGTATGTGTGTGCATAGCTGTGTGTGAAGGAAATGGCATTTTTGAGGCATATAACGAGTTGAGTGTGAGTTGCTGTGTATGGGTGAGTATGTGTGTGCGTGCTAATGCGTCAACAAATGTGCGTTGGCCTGGCTAAAGTTTCGACCCTTTCCAACAAATACGAATCACTTGCTTACACAAACACAGGCACTCACTTACATACACAAATACACACACACACACACCAGCTCCCTACACTACTGATATCCGCCTTCTGCTGCCAGCAAGTTTTATCTTCAACTTGTGCATTTATAATATTTTTCATATCTGTCTCTCTCTCTCTCTCTTATCTGTCCTCAAAACTGTCGCCATTTTTTGTCAACTGTTTTCAACAGCGGAAAAATATTGTTACGCTTTATTGACTGCCGCGATGACGACGATGATGATGCCCGACAGATTTCCCTTGTCAAGCTGCATGCCACGCCCCCAACGCTTTTGGATGGTCGTCCTGAGAGTCCCGCCATTTGACACGTTTTCACACTTATCGCTGAGATTACTTTTTTGCTTTGATTGCATTTCTTTTGCGTTTTGTTGCCTGACTCCGTTTGGCTGCTTCATTTATTGTCTCGCCGATTGCTTCATATTTTTGGAAAACTTCCTCCGCTTCGCATCTGTCCCACTTTCCTCCTCAAGCCCCCTCCTGCCAATCTGCTCACTATTTATGTACATAAGACCGGCATTCTCTTTCACTTATTGTTGCAAAGTTTTTTAGCTTTGGCATTTTATGTGCTCCAGTTATCTATCGTTTTATGAATTAAGTATGCGCCACGTTGCTGCGCCTAAAGTCTGAGCTCTGGGCTGTCATTGCCATCTTTAATTCGAATCCCCTTAATGGTTTGCCAATGGTGTCCATGACTTGAACGAGTGTCCTTTCGTGCGTTCAAGTCAAATGTAGTGCAATAATCGGAATAAAACGTTGAACCTATCCCGCATCGCATGGCCATGGGCCGTGGGCAGGGAAGATGGTGAAATATGGGGCTAATTATAGGTCATTGTATGGAATGGAAGGTAGACGGGCGCGTGGCACGACATTATGACCAGCCATTAGGCAGACAAAAGCCCTATATAAAAACCAACAAAGTAGATTCTTGATTGCTTGCAATGAAACTGCGAAACTGTGCGATTTTTATACATACAAAAAAGGAAGTGTGTTAATAGCCAACATCATTGAGATCATCATTATACATACATATATACTTCTTAGATGGCAAAAGAATTCAGTCCTTACGCTTTACTTATCTAAAATTGAACGCAAATAGCTTCAGGAGATGAACAAATATTTACCATCTGACCGACTTTCCTTATTTTGCTTTACGCTTTCTATGCGATGCTACCTATTCCTTTGCCTCGAATTTCGTTTTACGCCAAAAGCTAATTATACACTCTTTGCCTGGCGACCACACAAAATTCCATTAATTTATTATAATAATTCCATGGTACAGTTAGTTGTTAATTATGCACACTGACTTTCCACTGGCTACTGGCCTAATCCCTTGCCCAGCAACTACCAAATTCACCGACACACAGTATCAAAGGATACCCCAAGTATGGGTATATAAAAAAAGTTTGTAAAGTTGCAGCTATGCATTCTTTATCAGCCCAAAAAGAATTACATACACTTTAAAGCTATTTATGTCTATATTATAGTCTTAAACACGCAAGACTCATTTCTAATTAAAGCTAATTTCATTGAATTTTTCTTTGCTAGCACTGAGATTCCGTAGGAAAGGGAAAAGGCCTCTTTTCATAAGGTTTCTAGATTTCTTTAGGTGTCAATAGTTTTTAATATTTCACTAAGTCTAGGAAGAAGATAGTCTTCGATTTAGTCTTCCTACACTCCATTTTTATCATTCTTTATTTGCTTTTATGAGTCGCCCCCAAGAAGTATGCAATGCTTTTCTTGTCACCTACATATATTTCAAACATTTGTTTAATAAAAGTCTTCGATTGTCTAGTAAATTTTCAAATAAAGTGATTTAGTTCAAGAAAATTAACGGAATTTTGACGTTGGCCATTTAATGAAAACTTTTTGAGATTTGAAACTAAAATACAATGCAATGAACGGCAAATTAATGTTGAGAATATATGTATGTACAACAAATTATGCCAATTAAAAATAAAAAGTTTTGACCATAACAAATGCTAAATTATAAGACTACAGTAGCTTTTGAATAAATTTAGAATTCCACGTGCGATAAAATTGTACACTGTATCATTTATATTATGGAAAATATGTCCCAGATTGGGGACTGATGGTGGTAAATTAATAAAGACCATTTGGGAGGGTCGCAGCAAGGCACGTATTTTTGCGAATAAATGCATCAATGAATTTATTTATTGCATTTGTGAATTGCAACAACCACATATGGGAGTATTTTTATATGTATGTAAGTGTGTGTGTGTGTATGCGAGTGGATCCTTTGGGGCAGCAAAACACGTCGCTTAAAAGCAATTTATTTTCCCTCCAACATAAAAGTCGTGGGGTCAGTTGTTGTTGCTGTTGTTGTTGTTGTCCGATGCCTGACCGACCAAGCGTGGCTCAAACGCTTTTCCCGCTACGTTTTCTTTCATGTTTTTGCTTTTTTCTTTCTGCTATTTTAATAAAACTAAAAACTGTATTTTGTTTATTTTGTATGTTGTTTTCCCCGGTGTATGTATACTGTCTGTACATTTCCAAATTGCATTTGGGTCTGGCCGGCATATGAAATTGAAATCTCTGACAGATTGAAATCATTTAGAGCATCCGTATCAGCATCTGCATCTGCATCTGTTCATCATTCTCATCGTGCTGATTGTTAAAGAAAATCGATGAAATGTTTTGGCCCATTTGTATTGGAAAAACAAGACATTTGGCAAACAGGTTTCCGCAGGAATGCAGCAAACATCAAGAGCCAGGGAAATTTGAATTGCCTGCAGAACAATTTACAATTACAATTCCAGTTGCAATCGCCCCGTCACAGTTCGAATCAGATCTAGATTCCGAATGAATTCCATAAGCTGGAAATGTTGCTATGTGCCACTGTGTATTTGTATATGACTGTGTGTGTGTGTGTCCCTGACTCAAAGACTGTTGGCAATTGCTTTGAGTACCATTTGGCCGTTGGGCATCGTTAGATCAGAATAATTTTTGCTGCATACTTTGAACTATTGAAGCACTAAGACTCTTAAAGAAGTATACCAAACTTGTTCACGTTTATCAGCTTATATCAGCCACATTGATAGTTGCTAATGACATCCTAATTTTGCAGATGTCACCCGAGTACGTAACATGAAAAAGAACGCCAATTCTAGGTCCATGAGACAGGTCCGGACAGGACAAGACAAGCGAGACTCAATCGATGAGCAGGAATAACAAATGACCCCCCAAAAAAAAAAAAGTAAATGTGTATAGAAAGGAAATGTTGTGGTGGGCGGCGGCCTGAGAATGCATGTGGACAGTTATTAATGAGCCAGGGCAAAAGTGTGATTCATTAATTTTACTTGGCATCTTTTGTTTTGCTGGTTTTTTTTGTTGCTTTTTTCGGTTTTCTGTTGGGTTTTATCGCCCCTTAGGTGCGATACACTTGAGGTGGCATTAAAGGTTAAGTATACGTCTCGTGGCCAAAGCTTAGCAACAGTAAAAATGCTAAGCCTCAGCGAAATTGACTTGACAATCGTTAAAGAACCGATGCATAAACAAAAACGTCCAGTCTTTGTTACAAATTCTAAGGACAAAAAAGGAAAACTATAATGAAAACGGGACAATAATTAGAAGCATGAAATGAATGGAACTAATTCCAACATTAATTAATTAATAAAAAATATTTTGAAAGCTGATCTTAAATTGTGGTAAACAGGCATGCGTCTTGGTTAATTTCCTTCCAATTGATTGAAATCGATTTGAATTTTGGTCACAAAGTTAAATACTCTCGATGGGGCTTGTTCTTGACCAAATTATGCCAAAGCTTTGCCAAAGCACAAAACCAGGAAACAATACTAAACACAAACAAATTCACTTGGCTGATTTGAATAACCCGTTCTGGGGATTATCCACACACAAAGCAGCCACAAGGAGCAGCTACACGAACAACAAACTGGGGACTTTCTACAACATTTTGCTGGACCTTTTGCTTTAGGTTCAGGTAATTTTAATGTTAATTTTCCTTTCTGGTCACTTCACGTGTGCAAATCTCTTGATGACGCTTTGCATTATGTATTTTTATTGGCTAAGCCTGATGTGAGAACAAATATGCCTGGACTTGGCATGTAGTCCATTTACCACTATATACATATATATACTTAGTCTTATGTATGTATATTTTATACTCTTGCATGCATTTCATATGTATGTACATACCTACATATTTTGCGCTCTCTGGTTCTTGTCGACCTCTAACTATTTGTGGACAATAAAACATGTGACTCACTTGAGTTATGTAGCACATTAACTTGCACTAGTCTTAAGTGCCTTTTAACCTTATTTCGTTTCCGTTTCTTGGCTGCAAGGCAATAGAGCAGCCGCACTTGTTCTTGAAGGTTGCCGCAGTGGCTGCTGCAAAATTCCAAAAGAAGCAATTGAAAATGCGCAAAATGCCATCTAACCACATTAGATACTCTATTTACAAAACTAAACTTTAATGTGGCTATAAAATGCTGCAAACTTTTTAAGTATAAACTTACAAGTAAATAACATTTACAAACCAAAAAAAGAAAAGGACTCAAAGGAAAAATATGCAAAATCTTTTTAGTTAGAGCATAGAAAAACTTTATGAGGTCTCTTTGTTTTCCTTCGCCCAAGGAGGCATACATATTTAGCTAAGTGGCTGCGATTACAAATGCCACAATGTGGCAATGTGCGTGTGGAACTAAGCCACATAGATTCCCAGCTAGATCTACGTTTAAACCAAAGTTTTCCATGGGAGATAGTTGAGGATATTAGCGAAAAGAGGATTTTTAACTAACAGTTTGAAATTTTGTGATAATGTTTGACGAATCTGCATTCAATTAGTAATATTTTTTATCTTAAGTTTAGGGACCAAAAAACCAAAGATAAATGAAAAGAGTTACATTTGAATAAACCAATTAAAAGTTACATGAAGTTTTATGGACATGCATTAAATAGATAATTACAAAATTGAATTTGAAACTCATTCTCCATTCGAAATATATAACCGCATAATTATAAACATCTTGAGCCAGCTAATCGATTTTTGATGAAACTTTTAAGCCAGCTTAAAGTTGAATTTAACGAAAAGTCAACAAGTTGTCCATAATAAAGCAATTCAAATAACTTGCCATAAAAGCGAGAGAGGTAACTTCCGCTGCCGTACTCCTTTCTCCTTTCTCCTCTCTCTTTTTCTTTTTACTACAATACCAACATCATCTATATATGTATGAATGGAGTGTGGGCTTGTGGGTGTGGAATGTTGGTTGTGCGATCCGGTGTGTGGCATATTAAATAATAATATTTATACGCAACAGTTTTCGGTTGCCAAAAAGCAACAAACATCATGGGTCCACATCCATATTTGATGTGACAGTTAGCTGTAAAATTCAGAAGCCAATCCGCGGCAAACAAAAATAAAGCAACAAAACTCACTGAACTATATAGCTGGGGCGTTGTACTAAGCTACTTAGGCGCAACATTTTCGACTTGCGACCCTCCCACTTGGTCCGCCTTTGTCACTTCCTTCTTGGAGGCAAATAGAAAGGCCAGTTCCAACCTCTCGCCATTTGGCAGATTAAGCCACTTAGTTTTGGCCTCCGTTCAAGATGCGACGCCTTCGTTTTCGACGCCATCGCCAACGCCAACGTTGTCATTGTCACAGCGTAAACAATATTTAAATGACTTTAAAGTGTGCGCCAGAAGAAGCGGAAATTGAATTTGTAATGATAACGATGAGAGGATGCTAACGAAGAAGCGACCTCCTCGCTCCTTCATGACCAACCATGTCTACAAAGTGCCGTCTTGCATTTGTCACGCTAATGCGGCGTATACTTAACGCCCCATGGAGACCGGGCACAGATCTGCCTCGTAATAAGGCAATAAATTCTTACACACATTCATATATACAAACATACATACATACATACAAATGAGTGTGTATGTTCTGGTATTGGTGTTTGTGTGTAATTAATCTTTACGGAATGAATTAATTGATGTTTATGCTGCCGCAAACGTGTGAAATTTAATGGTAAACTTTGTTTACTGCGTTTGTGTGTGAATTAATCACAAATTGCATTTGTTTTTGTTGTCGGGAACTGAAATTCAAGAGAAAGAACAAAAAATACAACGTGTCAAAAGCAAATGGCCAAAATTCGTTAACTTTTTCAATTAAGTTGTCGATCAAAAAGATACCCAAGACACACACGCACATTAAAATCAATAAAAATCAATCATACGCAGTGTTAGCAAGGTAAGACTAAAAGGCAAAACGTGCTGCATAATTTAATTTAAGGCCATAAAAATGGCCAAACAAGAAAATATGATAGACATTTAGTTCTCATAGCCATGAAAAAAATAAGCAAAATAAAGGCCTTTAAATTGAAAGTAGATGAAGTAGATAACCTGATCATACTTGGCAAATCGACCATGTAAAGTGAATTCCAATAGCCAATCCATAAATTATACTTGAATTTCCATTAAGAATATACACACATAAGTTTTAAATTTTAAGACGGCACTTTAAAACTGAAGCCTTGAAATTGTGTTACAAAATGTTTCTCATGTAGCTTCCATAAATTTTACATGCTGGCATAAATCTTATTTTAATTTCGAAATTTTCTCGTCCTGTGGAACTCCCATGAAAACTCTCACACTCTTACACACACAGACTATACTGGGCACTGGCATATGGCATATTTCATAGAATAATAAATTGCAGTTGAAAATCAATTTTCATTTTCGCCTGTTATATGCAGAAATTTCTAAGGACTCTGGTTTCCTATTTAACGTCCGTTAGCCAGAACAGGAAATTAAATATCAACTCTTGGGCCCCCATAATATGCTTGGCAAGAAAAGTGTGAAATTATTGTAAATATTGTGCAACAGCATCACTGCAACTCAATCACATGTGAAGCCAGTCAAGTGCAAAAGGGGCTAGTAGGGGAGGGTGTTGTTGATGCAAACAGTTTTCCAACTATTCTCAAATTTCAGTAACAGCTGCCAACATATTTCTCTAATCTCACTTTCTCTTTTTTTTTTTTGGGTTTACCATTCAAAATGAGCAATAATGAAATGCCATTACCGACCCGTATTCTGATTTTGATTCAGATTCTCATTCCATATCCGACACCAACACACACAGACACACACCATTACCACACCTGTCTATGGCATAGCCTCATGGACGATTCTCTGTACTTTTGTGATGACAGCAGCAACAGCAGCAAATCAGAAGTTTTGCTTAGAAAGAAAATGGAAAAACTTTTGCACGTACAAAATCTACTTTCTATTACACATTTCGTTTTTCTCTCGTTTTTGCGATGTTTGCTCTTTTTTTTTTTTTTTTTTTTTGTCAGACTTTCCTTTTATTTTCTCAGTTATTTCAACAATGCTGAAACGTTGTATTCAATTTGTTTTGGGTAACAGCTTGGCATAAGTTCTATTAAATAATAAAGTCGATTTGCACGATGTTCACTAAAAAGTAACGAAAAGGAAGTACAAAATATTCAAAAAGGATGAAAGAAATTCAAAGTCTATCCATGCTGGAGATTTCTTACACATTTAAAGTCTCACTGGAGGGACCCATAAGACCACATTCTATTCACAAGAAAAGTCTTCAAATATGTATGCATAAAGATTATTCGTAATTGCCAAATCATCAACATAACTCATTGATATTGAGGATAATCATCATCTTAAGCATTTAATATAGATTTTTCCGTTCTCAGCGTTTGTTTAATTTAAATAAAGAGGACATAAATTTCAAGTATATTGAATGTTACTGGTCAAATTATGCTTTTATGCCCCAACTTAAGAATATGTAAAGGAATTAACTTTTTGTGATGACTGAAAAAATTCCAAATATATTCATGGATATTGGTCAATTTGGCTGAGATTCTCGAGATTTGTTCTTGTATTTTGGTTAATTAAAAAGCATAAATATTTAAAAGGATCCAATATAATCAGAATTGCGTATGGGCAACGATTTTATGCCGTTGTCGTCACCAAAAAGACATGCCCATGCTTAACCACTCACTCATAAATTCAAGGAGAGAAAAGCAATTTAATTAAAATTAATCTATTCTCTTTCCCGCTCTTTCTCTTCTTGGCCTCTCCATCGCCTGTATTCCCTTTTCTTTATTTCTTTTTTTTATCTTTGTTGTTGTGCCTCCAACAACTCGATTTTGATGCCGCAGGAAAAAGGCCATGGTCAGCATGGAGGGGCAGTTTTTGGTGCGACAAATTTATGACGATGAAATAACATACAACTTAATTGGAGCAGCTGTGGAAATACTGAGTAAGTACCATGGATAAGCACACAAACACACACAAACAGACCACATGCACATCGAATGTGCCATATAAACTGATATAAATAGTTATGACCAAGTTGTTAACAAGTTTATATGTTGATGGGGCTCTTTATAGATATACCAGCCGATGATATTTTGGAGCTGTTTGGCAAAACATTCTTTGAATTCTGTCAGGATTCGGGATATGACAAGATTCTGCAAGTACTTGGCGCCACACCTCGTGACTTTTTGCAGGTAATGCATTATAATAAAAGTCATCTTTAATTAAATTCAATTTCACTGTACGATTTACCCCTCATTTCACATGGAATGATTTATTTTTTCATTGCGATATTATTGATAAGCATTAAGTATTTTGCTTGAGCGCACACAAGACACCAACGCCCCGCCCCCTGAGTGACGCCTTTTGTTGCACTCACATTCGATTTATTTTCAATTTTCCACATTTTTCTTTTGCACCGCAACCACCAACCACAATCCTTTGTCATAATGAAAAATGAAATTGAATTTTTGTATTTTTCTTTGTATATATATTTTCTCACTCTCGCTTGCGCGTTTTCCTTCCTCTATTCCCTTGATGAAAAACTGCTCAGAATCTGGATGCCTTGCACGACCATCTGGGCACCCTGTATCCTGGAATGCGAGCTCCCTCATTTCGATGCACAGAACAGGATGGTGAACTGTTGCTCCACTATTACTCCGAGCGTCCTGGACTAGAGCACATTGTCATTGGAATCGTGAAGGTATTAGGAATTTTCATTTTCCAACCAAAAACGGTATTATTCATTCGCCATCCGCCTCTTTGGTATCCATACACATCCATACACAGGCTGTTGCATCGAAGCTGCATGGTGTTGAGGTGGAAATCGACATTGTCAAGCGGAAAGGTGAACCAATCGATGAGGCGGAGAAACAAAGGGCTTTGGCTCGCGAACAGCTTCAGCAGCAATTGGATACCACAAATGAGGTGACGGCTGCCCGGGACAGTGCCGCTGGACCAGATGCCGAGCGGAATAATAATCAGAATGCCAACAACAGTTTCAACGTGGCCAGCAATAGCAGTAACATCAATAACAACAACGATGGCCAACAGAGTAGTGTCCAGTGTGAGCCAGGTAAATGCAATCCGAAGAACTTACCGAAATTTAATGAGTAATTAAAAGAAGAAGTCAATCAGCAACAAAAATATATATTTATCGTTTCGTGGTTCTATCAGGAAATTTTTCGAGAAGGTTAAATATAATAAAATAAAAATAATAATAAAAATTGCCCTCTTAGATTCAAAAATTTGTCTAAATTCTCTATTAAATAGTTCTCAAAAGTTAGGTCAATAGAAGGGTAAGAAAGGAATATACTTTTCTAGTTCCTTAGAATCAGACTATCCATTATGTTCCTCAAAAATTACACTTAAATTTGCACTTAAATTTTTGGTTTATTGTTTTGATTCAGAGCCCTCTTCAGGCTTGCCTCTACCGCAGGATAGCTTTGACTGTGATGGGGATAAAGAACAGAAATGTTTGCGACTACTGAAAAATAAAAGCGATGACATCGAACGCTATGACCATGTGCAATTTCTGATACGAGAAATCAATGTGGCGGCCAAAACGCAAGCGGATGCTAAAAAGGACGAAGTGGCAGCCGCCAGCAACGATGACATGGATTTCCTATGCGAAGGTAATGGATACACATTGACTGAATGCTCTACTTAAGCTAATTGGTCGTTTAATCTCTTTCACTTCTTTTACCTATTTTTTTTTTTTTGTGCAGCTCCTCTAATATCACCTGCCACATTTTGCAAGGTTTTCCCCTTCCATCTAATGTTTGATAGACAAATGAAAATTGTTCAGGCTGGCAAGGCGGTCTCACGTGTAATACCCAGGTACAATGAACGTTCTAACGGTTATTTTGTGGTTAGTTATGAGCCATTGTTATCGATTAGCATTATTTACCGCAAGGTCAACTTACTTGGCTAAACATTGGGCATTGATTTTATTTTCTATTCTATCCACACACACACACAAACACACATGTACAGGGTAGCTGAAGAGAACTGTTCGTTAATAGAAGTGGTTGAGGCTATTCGACCCCATCTGCAGCTAACATTCGAGAATATTCTGTCCCACATAAACACCATCTATGTCCTGCAGACGCGACAGGGAGCCATGAGTAGCCGGCACGAGCAACGCTTTCTCAGACTGAAGGTGAGTTTGTCCATAGAACGTTAGAACGAAAGAAGCCCAAAAACAAAATATGAGCAGCTTACGCACAGCCGCGTCTGAGCATTAAAGTTAATGCCAAACGATTTTCTAGCGGCCTGCCACAAAATGCAGCATAAAAATCAATTTTATTATAATGGTTGGAACATTTTGATTTTGCTTGTGCACAGCTTTAATATGAATGTATGTGTGTATCTTTCAGGGCCAAATGATGTATATACCAGAATCGGAACACTATCCAGATCGTATACTGTTTCAATGTTATCCAAGTGTGATGAATTTAGATGATCTAACCAAGTAAGTACTTGAATAATAATCCATTAAAATGGCATATCCTTTAAAAGTCATCATATTATCACAGAAAACTTTCTGTAATAGGACTAAAACTAAACCATAATTTTTGTTGCTTGAAATAATTACTCCTTTTAAATGCTTTTAAGCCCAATTAGCCTAATAAGCCGTTTAATTTGAAGGCAGTAAATAATTTTCCCTTTCGGCTACTCAGATATATTATCATTTTCTTTTGGTTGCGTAAGCAATTTCATTTAAAAGGAGTTTTCAAGTGACGAAATGCAGTGGCGTAGCCAGAAAATTTTTTTGGGGGGTTAACATGTTTTAGGATCAAAGATATTGAATTGGCTGAATCAATTTTATAAGAAATGAACCAATTTTCGGGGGGGGTTTATCCCCAAAACCCCCCGTTACTACGCCACTGACGAAATGCGTCACAAAAAACGTAATTTAATGACTGATGACGAGCATTTTACATTTTTAGCCATTTTGAATGTGAATTTTCCATTTCCATTTCCATTTTCTCATCAACCAAAGACAATAGCCAGCAAATGGCTGGGATGTATTATAGGAAAACCTTATGGTTGTATTTATGCAGCTAAATTGAAACAAATGTGCCTTTAGCTCGCTAAATTTATAGGTGACATTAAAAAGCCCTTCCACGCCTCACCCCCACAGCCCATCCATCTGTCCCCATCTAGCAAGCTGCCACTCCCTTTTAGCGAGTATTTCATTTTATGTGGCATTTGGTGTTGCTATTTTTGCTCACCAAAATGAAATTTAAACAAAGGCAACAACAACAAGAAACAGACTTAAGCAAAATAAAAGACATGCCATTTTTTCTGTATTCTAACTTTATCCTCTACCCCAACACCCCTTGCCATTACTTGTACTAAAGCAATTGCCTGCCACGTTTCTTTGTTTTCCCATTCAAACCGTAGAAAGGGACTATACATTTCCGATGTTCCATTGCACGATGCGGCCAGAGATTTGGTCCTGCTCTCTGAGAAATTTGAGGCGGAGTACAAACTGACCAAGAATCTGGAAATGCTGACGGATAAGCTGCAACAAACATTTCGTGATCTGGAGAGTGAGAAACAGAAAACGGACAGGTAAAAATAAAACGAAACATTAAGGCGAAAAACCATAGCACGCTGTCAGGCGCGAAATTGAAATTACTTGGCTATTTCTTCTGCATTTGTACTGTCATCCTTATACTCATTCTCGTTCTCTTCTTCTTTTTTTGCTCAATTCACTCTCATTTCTCTAGGCTCCTCTACTCGGTGCTGCCCAAGTCTGTGGCGAATGAGTTACGACATCAGCGTCCAGTGCCACCCAAGCGGTAAGCCAGCGAATCCCCAACATAAATACCAAAATGATTGCCCCTACTCCTACTGCTCGTGCCCTGCCCCCCTATACAGCCCTGCTCTGTCCTTGGTCTGCCTGCATTTATTTATTGCACACATATTTATTTCTGCTCCAGCTACGATTTCGTGACGTTGATGTTCTCTGGCATAGTGGGCTTTGGCCAATATTGTGCCGCCAACACAGATCCCGATGGGGCCATGAAAATTGTTAAAATGCTTAACGAGCTCTACACAGTCTTCGACGCCCTTACCGATTCCAAGCGCAACTTGAATGTTTATAAGGTAAGTGCCGAGAGGGCAAGCAGTGGATATCAAATGATTGTCAGACACTCAAAGTCAAAGTCAGTTTTAATTACAGTTTTGCAATTTTCCATTTTGCAGGTTGAAACAGTCGGTGATAAGTACATGGCCGTTTCGGGTCTGCCTGACCCTTGTGAGGACCATGCAAAGTGCATTGCCCGCGTTGCCCTCGATATGATGGACATGGCAAAGAATGTGAAAATGGGCTCCAATCCAGTGGTGAGAGAACTAAATTCCTAAGCACTTTGTTAATTACTTTATGTATAAATAATTTTTAATTGTCATATGTGTAAAATGCCCAAAGGGGCGTATCTCAGGAGAGTTTCAAATGTATGAAACAATTGTAGGCAACTTTAAGAATTTCATTAGGCACTAATTGTTGTTGTTCTGTATAAAACAAGTGTTTTTTCAAGTTAAAGGATATACAAAATTGCCTTTTGTCTAAATAAGCCAAGTTTTAGAAGGGTCTACGTTAAACTTTGTAAATTTCACAGAGAATTAAACATTGCAAAACTGTTCACTATATGTACTTGATATTTACTTGATGTACAGTTTATTTAGCTTTGCCTGAGTGAATTTGTGTGTTAAGCTGAGTGAGTGCATCAAATTTTCCAAAAAATAAAGTTTATAATGTTCAAGTAGTAGCAGGGCTTGACGTGGCATCATTCTAATTGTGCACATTGAAAATAGTTGAAAATTGTCCTTCTCAGTGCCTGTGTGGGTGTGGGTGTGTGTGTGTATGTAAGTGTGAATTCGTGTGAGCATGCAACTTGAGCCAGATCGCGCAATTTGTTACTGAATGAGCATTCAAGGAGCAACAGCAACAACACCAACTCAATAGCGCATAAATTTCAATGCTGCACCGCCGTCTCGTGCACTCTCAAGCCCTCCCTTTCTCTCTCTCTCGCTGTCTGTCTGTTAGTCTATCTCACTTTTGATTCAAGTATAAGGATTGGCTGTCAAAGTGCACGTAAAATATTAACAACTTGTAGCAGCTAAACTGTAAAAAAGTTGCCTCTTACGTCCTACTTCTACTACGCATACGGAAAAGTTTCCTATTTTCTTTCCTGTTTTTTTTTTTAAACCAAACTTTTTGGGTATAAAATTGCTAAAATTGCGAAAATTGCTAAAAAATTAATTCAAAATTGATGACACACAATGTCAAAGGACATGCAGGCAAGTTATCTTGTGACATGCCCATGGTCGTGTCTACTATCTCCCTCAGTTCCTGTCCCTATCTCTGTCTCTGTGGGCCTTGCCATGTAGGCACTTGACCGTCAGCCGTCACCAGAGACGTTGTGATGCGTTTTTTTTTGTGGATTTAAACACTTTTGCTTTGAGTGCTCAAGCTTAAAATACACTGGGTCACACACATAGCCATATATATATGTACATATATGTATGTATGTGCATAGAGAAAGATATACTTGATCCAGAGGACGAGGCCGAGTATGCGGATTCCCTTGCCCCACTTACCCCACTTGATGGCATCCTTCACAATTACAGTATTGTACGTGTGGACAATGCTTGTGGCTTGTCAGTCACTTTTGTGCCCGAGTATGTGTAACTGTGTGTGTGTGTGGGTATCCCTGTGTGCGTGTGTCATAAATACATACAGTCAGAGAGAGAGAGAAAAACATCTCGTCCTCGAATGCTCATGCTCATGTCACTTGGCTTTATTGTAAAATTTGTCTTTACTTTTCCTTTCCCTTTTTCTTTTTTGTGGGTTTTATTTTTTGCTAGAGATTCCATTGCCTTTTCGCTTTCGCATCTTACTTATTTCAAGAAACTGTGTGTGCCTCCTGCTCCAGTCAGTCATCTCTTTAGCCCACTATCCCCCCGCCCCTGACCCCAGCTCAGACTGACTCAGCCCGGGTAGTGCAGTCAACTTTTGCGGCTGTCAGTATTTCAAATTTGACTGATTGCTTTTGGTTATGTAGCCGGAAACACATAGTCATCGCCATCGTCATCGTCATCGCCAGCGTCGTCCTCGTCATTGTGAATATTCTTTGGTTCTTCCTTCATTTCATTTGCTACGTGCTGTCAGACTTACTATATTTATAGTCAACTTGTACTTGCATATTGATAGATATTCTGAAATTCAATTAACAATTTCGAAAAATACCAAGCCGAGTAATGCAGTTTGGCCATTTCAAACCTATCATTAATATTTAAATATTTTCCATGACTTTTACTCTTCTAATAAACAGCTTATTGGCTTTTCAATCAATCAATATTTGAATGCTTTTACTATAGATAGTGCAAGGGATTAACTTATCATACAACCCTCGCATCGATGACGTGCCTGTTGCATAGTATCTTACTGCTGGAGCAGCTCTGTTTTTGTCATTTTGCGCTTCATTAAATTTTGTGAAATGAAAGAAAGAAAACCAAAAAAAAAAGAAGCTATCTCAATGAAGGCCAAGGCATTTATCGAGCCAATTATGCCAATGGAAATGGAGTTTATTCAGGGCAGAAATTGAAAAAAAGAGGAAAAAATTTACTCGTTTGTTTTCTCGGTTGCTTTTTGTGTTCCCAGTCAATAAATATTGATTCGATTGTTCGTACTGAAGTTTTTCCGATATGCTTTATGTGTGGTTTTTCCGCTCTCACTCTCTTTCTCTGTTCCTTTGGCCACATACGATGCTGAAATGAAGTAAATTGTTGTATAGAAAACATGAAGATGGGAAAAACAAACTGTAAATTAGTTGATTAGTTTTTATGGACCCATCTAAGTGCTCATCAGCATGTCTTACAGAAAAAACAATAGCAAAGCATAATAAACAAAACTAACTGACTTTTTGTTTGCTCCAACGACTCTGAGCATCATTTATCAAAATTGCATTTTTCCAACTGGCCATATGGTCTACTGATTTAATTTCGTTTACTCTATTTTCCGAAATGGAATTGGCCAAAGTTTTGTTTTTGTTTTTGGTTGTTGCTCCAGAATTTGCGTTTGTGTATTTATTCTTTACTTTTACTTATTTGGACATTTTTGATGGTAGCTCTCTGCTTTCTATTCCAGCAATTAAATAGTTTCATGTAATTCCTCTTTGTTTTCATGGTCCTTACACAGTTTCACATGTTCACACTTGGCTTGGGCTTGGGTGTTGGCTTCGTCACCTAGTTACATACTTAGCAACAAATGGATGACCAAGATTTTAGTCTTTGCTGCTAAAGCCGCAGCTCATTTCGCTTTTAAAATTTAATTAAAGAAAACTTTTGGCTGCTGCAACTTTTTCCCAAGTAATTGGTGGAGAAGTTTTCGTTGGTTTCACTTGGTAGAATTGTGATGCGGTTGCCAAAAGTCTCTATCCCTCAGATAGAGACAAAGGACTTGCTCCTTCAAGTTTATCTACAAGGCGAAAAGAAAGTTTATTAACGTTTTATGTAGATACATATATAAGAAGAGTGTTCGGACACTTGGTAAACTTTATTGCTTAAAGAGCAGATTTATTTTCTAATTTTTAACTGTTGTTTAAAAAATGATTTATTTTCTCTCTATTTTTGTTTCTTGAATACAGCAAATCACCATTGGCATACATTCGGGCGAAGTGGTGACAGGCGTCATTGGCAATCGAGTGCCACGTTATTGTCTCTTTGGCAATACCGTTAACTTAACCAGCCGCACCGAGACAACCGGGGTGCCCGGCCGTATTAATGTCAGCGCGGACACTTATCGGTGAGTCTATATGTCTATGGTTTCTATTGGTTATCTAAGTTGATCGAAGGGACACGCTTGACCATCATAAGATTCACTTTCATTGCTGACTGCCAGATAGGCAGCCACTGCCGCTTGTTTGGCCTCCTCGGTAATGGCTCCATCCGCGGTTGCCACAAAGGCAGCAACCGCAGCCTTTTCTGCCTCCGTCACCGGTTCCAGCAATTGCCCTTGATTCTCACTCTCATCCTCGCTCTCGGCACTGCTTATGGTGTCTAATCTTTGCATGGCATTTGTGAGTCCTTGCATGGGTTTGTTGTTACGCGATTTGTTCGACTCTGTTCTTTCCTCTTGCCCTGAGCCAGGTCCATCCAATTCCTCTGTAAGGTCAATATATCGTTGCAGCCGATTGGGTAGTCTCAAAGTGTCAATACCATTGGGCAATTGATTCTGCTGCCGCAGAACATCGCGAATGTGACATCTGGCAAAGTTGATAAACAAGATAAATCAATATTATAAATTTCAAAATGAAAAAACTACAAAAAATATAGAATCGTCGACAGTTGTAAATGAGCAATTACAGTAAATCTAATATAAATTCCTTCCCACGAGAGGAACCATCAAAATTTTTACGAGTATTACACATGTTGGAACAGAAATTTACTACAAAAAGTTGTGCATCAGATAGTCCGAGTTAGGGCCAAAGTTCATCCTTTTCTTTCTGTCAACATTTACGGCATATTTCATAAATTAATTTAAGTTTCACAAAAAATAAGCTTACACTGAAAGGCGAAAAAATGGAAGCAACAAATCGCAGCGCACAGCAAACTTCATGTGCTTAAAACTTTTGTTGTAACAAAGAGCAAATATAAAAAAAAAAAAAGAAACTTTGGCCGAGGTTCCCTTTTTTTTTTGTTGTGACACACGCAGTAAAGAAAACTAAAGGAAGAAGTTTAAGTAGCGGATATTGTGCCTTCTTCTTTCTTTCGCTCTCGATTTAAGACCCTCCTTCACTCCGCTCGGCATTCGTATGCCGGCAATCCGATCACTTTGAGGCCATAGTGAAAGCTTTTAGAGGGGCACAAAAAGTTCAGGCAATAGGTATGTGAAGCATGGTAACAGCCAAGTGTCTGCCCCAAAGTGGTACTAACAAGCAACCGCCAAAAAACCTGTCCAAAAAGTTCTCTTTCCCAAAAAGCATCCAACGCACACACAAATTGGTGTCATAAAATTTCATAAAATACAGTAGCAACTTAATGGAATGCTAATCGCCTGTAGACGATGCCAAAAAGCACTAAAAATTCTCAACTTTTAAGCAAGAATTTGTTGCTTCCTTATTTTCAACACAATGGCTTCACCTTCCAAAAAAAAAAAATGTTTTTAATTCTTACTGGCATTATGAGGTGAATCCAGACAAACAAGAAAAATGTTAGATACTTTTTAATCTATGTAGTTTAAGTTTGAGTATGCCGAAACTAGACATAACTGTATGATAAATTTCATAACTTAAACGGATTCATTTTTATTTTTCCATTCATTTTTAATACTTATACTCTTGAGAAAGTGTATGTATCTTAGGGAAAATCCCATCAGGAAAACAAGAAAATGGAAATGTAGAATTTTCTTTCAATTCGCAGCAGCAAATGCGATAAAAAGATGACAATTTGATTGCAAAAAACGAAGTCAGATTGAAAACTTTTAGGTTTGAATGTTATATGAACTTTAACCTATTCGTTTTTCTTAAATGTTGTCGGAAATAAACTTTCGGCTGACATGCGTCTGTTTCTTTAGTGAAATCATCGATCAAAGATTGATTGTCCACAGTTAGTACTTGGAAAAGCATCTTCCATTCGCTTCGCCAGTTGGCACAGCACAAACATTTGGTGAGAAAGGAAAAACATATATGAGGAAGGCCAAAGCAAGCAAAGAGTCAGCAAGCGAGAAGGGTCAAACTTGGTGTACATTTTGTGACGCGAGAGAGAGAGAGTACACAAGCAGATGAAGTCAAATATTTGCATGGCGGCATGGTTGGGGAGTGCTGGGCAAATATATATCTATATATTTGATATAGAGTATATGTATGTATCTAGATAGACGACATATTAACGGCAGCTACAACGTCTTTGCTCTATACGGGCGATTTTTTTTTTTTTTTTTTTTTGTCACTTTGACAACATTATTAAATTAGATAAATACGCCTGCTAGTAACTTGCCGATTAAATACTAATCAAATTTGCCAAGAAATTCAATTTAATTCATTAACTTTAGCTCTATTCAGGGGGTGGTAATGGAAACTAACAAGGCATGCGGGCAAAAAGTTCTTGGGGACCAGACATTGCCTGATATGCTTAATACAAACATAAAGGAACAAGCAAAACTTGCATTAACTAAGCCACATGACAAAGGCAGGCGAAGTTGTCAGTTTGGCTAAGCAAGAAACCCCAAAACAAAATCGTTTGTCAAGTTGTCAGTCAGTCAGTCAGTCAGCCAGTCAGTCATTCAGCTAGTCAGCCAGGCAAGTATTCAGTCAGCTGCTCATCTCCATCTCCATCTCAATGGACCTTCTTCACCAACTCCTGTGTTTATTTCATTTTTTGGGCTTATCACAAAATTCGGCGTCCGTAGAAAGTTAAGCAAGCGTAGCGAACCCAGAAACACCAGCAATAGCAGACTAAGCCAAAGTAATTGAATAAAAAGTAAAACTTATTTCAGACGTCAGTACTTTGAGTGCCTTCAACTGTCTTTCTTTCTTTTTGTCTGTCTGTCTGTCACGCTGACAGTCCTTTACATTGTTAGTCACAAAGTCAAGTGCTTAAATGAGAATTCACTCTTTACTCGCCAGCAAAATGACAGTTCAAAGTTGATAATTACCGGCATAAATGTCGTAGTGTGGGCACACCATAGACCTGCTCATTGAAAATGATTTTGTCCATCAGCAAACGTCCATAGCGTTCGAAGAACATTTCACGCCGTACTGCGTATAAAATGGGCTGCAAAAGAATTGAGATTAAAATGAACAATAAAGCCGATAAAAGTCTGAGCAATGTTAAGTTCTTTCAACTTTTGTTCCATGTCAATCAAAATAAAAAAGTTGATACTAAGCAACTTCTTTAAGCTATTATGTTCACAGTAATTTTGGATAAATACTCTTAAAATTTGTTATATTCAATATAAATACACTGAATTTGGACTGTTCTGTTTCCTGGTCTTACTATAACCTGAACTTTTTGAAAGAGTTTCGCGTTTCGAATGTCTCTTTAGATCTCATTAGTTTGCTTGAATGAATGGCTTGGTAAGTGGTAAATTTGAGTGGATTAATGAAAGGAAGAAGTGCTTTTTGCACTTCTCTTTCACAGTTGTACTCACCTTGAAAGGCATTTCAATCATGGTTACATTACGCAACAAAATCCTTAGACACAAAACCAGTTCGCAACTGTAATTGCGCCCGTTCTCAATGAGTTTGTCGAGCAGTGATATAATCACAGAAGCTCCACCGTCGGGTGGTTGCGGTGCAGCGCCATATCTGTAATGATAATGGGTACAATATATACATAAGGATGTAAAGGACTGAAGGCACGTATGTGGTTAGTTGCCCTGCGGTTTTTTGTGTGTGTGTGGGTGTGGGAGAAAAAGGAAATGATGGAAGTGCAGGACAAGGAGCTGAAATAGAATTTGTAGACGACATTGTTGGTAAACGGGTAATAATGTTTAGAGCACTGATAAACGCCCACACACCCAGCCACATACAAAGATATACAAGTGCAAATGAAATAATAGACAGACATGGCTCGCGGTTGTGTAGTTGCTGCCCCTGTCACTTGCACACTATCATATAACCACACACACACACACACGGACACAGAGAGACATGCCCGCAAGAACGGACAGATAGATGGACGAACAGGCGGGAGTGTGGACAACAGTGCGTATACTTACTCTATGTACAATACAATATATATACATATACATACATACATGTAGAGCGCTGTGTGAGGCAAAATCGCAAATGAACTGCAAATTGTGGCATGTGTCGTGTGGCATTGGCAAAATGGCGGTAACACAGCGTCACTTTTTAAATTGAAAATGTTTGTCACACGAAATATATTACATTTTATATTTGCATATTGCGTCTGATAAGCTTTATAATTTATATGTTTTGTTTTGGCATCATTTAAATATTGTTCAAGTAAATCAATTCCCCTCACGAGCAGAACCATTGCACACATATATGCAGAGGAGAGCTGAGTGAAGGGTTACGCGGGGGGTATCAAAGTGAGAGTGATACTAAGAGCAAGAGGCAGGCAGAGGTCGCCAAATACATCTGAACGTGGCAATTTGCATATTTTATGAGGCAATTTCCAATAAAATGCAGCAAAGCGAAAAGCGAAACTCAAATTAAAATACACAAAAGAGGAACCGAATAAATGTATCTAGTGAATTTCGCATCAGCATTAAATGAAGTAAGTGAGTAGTCTCACCGACTTCGGGATACCATGCAGCAAGTAAACAAATGTTTAAAATTTTGAATTATGTCAATTAAATGGTCTTAAATGCCTAATTATAGCACGAAGGAAACTTCGTACTTCTAGCTCTAACAGTCTCTGACATGGCTTTATCGACTCGGCTGTTGATGCTGAACAAGAAAATGTATACTTTAAGGGTTCAGAAAAGCTTTCTTCTTTCTGTTTTTATGTCTGTCATTTTGGAGACTTTAATATATCATTTCGACCTACGAGTGCATGGTATAAAAATCAAAAGCAATAAGAGCGAAAACGCTGCTCATCCGATGTGTGGCACATGCAGGAGCGTTTATTTACCATCAATCGATTATTAACAATAAAAGGCAATATAAAACTGTCCAGCATACACACACATATGCCTGTTAATCTGTAATTAAGGCCATTTTGTAGCCAAAAAATATGAGGGTCAATAAAAAGGTTTCCATAAGGGTCGTCCATCAAAGGCAAATTCGAGCAGAGATAATTCAATTTTAATTCAGATAATTGAAACTTTAAAAGTGTTTTTTTTTTTTTTATAAATTCAATCAAATTTACCTCTATATCAGTAGCAAAAAAAACTGTGGAACTTGTAGAACTTTTTGAAATTTAATTCAAAGTGTAATCAATCACAGATTAAAGTTTTTTTTAAGGTCTAAAGTTTTGAAACCAACTGACATTCCTTTGTCTGAAATTGATTGTTCAATTCCCTATCGTTCGTGTGGAGAAAAATCAATTTGAACATTGAAGAAAAATGCGCATCTCTGTATATTGATAAAATATTTTACATCTTTCGTGCTTTCGAAGCGCCCTTTTTGGCTTGCAATCAATTGTTGGCATTTTATGCAAAAATTCGTTTTTCTTTTTGGCATTGCATCAAAAATTGAAAACGCCAGAGTCAGATGCAGATTCATAGTAACAGATTCCATTGCCAAAATGAAAGAAGAGCAAAACAAAAATTAAAAGGAAAGAAAGAAAAAAACAATAGCAATAGCAAAATACGAACTATGACAAGCTATGAGGCGTGGCAGCAGATGCACCAGACAAATGCAGCTACAAAATAAAAAGGGTCGCGCCATATCAACTTTGAAAATAATAAATGGCCAGGCAACCAAAAAAACTAGTAGAGACTAAGACTAAGTCGCAAGTGGATTCAAGGGCATCGAATGCGGGGGGGCATAAGAAACTAGTACGAAAACTGTGGGCGTTTATATATAAATTTATGATTCTCCTTCACTCTGAACTTGCTGTTGTCTTGCTGCTTGAGTTGAGTTGAACTAAGCTGCCTCCGACCATGAGACAGAATGGAGACGCTGCTTCTGCTGCCTTGTGATGCAAATTCGCTTTGGCAACGACCTTTTTCTCATATATTTATGATGATAATTCCGGGCTCTTGCCTCGACTTTTGACTTGTTTACGTCGTCCACTTGCTTATGCTAAGCGTCTTGTAGTTTCTTTTTGCTGTTGCATTCATTGCGGATGCGCCAAGTGCCGAACGCTTTGCATATTTCGCGCTAATTGAAGTACCTCGCCCCCATTTGCAATTCTTACTTACCTGAGCAGTATGAGCAGTAATTCCGGAGAAGATGCTTGTAAAGCAATACGCAAGGGTGAAGAACGTCCGCAGGACTCAATGGGCACATCTATAAATCTGCAAAAGTGGGAGACAAAGTGTTTGGTTAAAATGTCAAAAAGTCTGTTGCTTTTAGGCCACAATTTGGGGAACTTTAATGGACATTTACAGAGTTGGCTTTAATAGGCAGATAAACGACACCCTACAGCATACACACACTCACTCTCACACACAACAACGTACCCACACTGAAATAGGCAAATACACTTGGAGAAACTAAATAAAAAATGTATAGAAAATATTGAAAAAAAAAATGCCAACAAAGCAATTTAAATGTAAGCCTCTTTTCAACCAAATGTATGAGCTCAGCAATAATTTTTTGTTTCTTTTTATATTATACTCTTGCTTAGGATTTATCCTGAGTGTAGAAGGACGTACAATTAGTCTGCTCGCTTGTTGCTTGCTTCTGCACATTTAGCCAGCTTCTCAAACGCCTCCTTCTCATTCACTTTCACATTTTGGCTTTTTCACATCTCCAAAATGGGGAAAAAAATACAGAGCACACTTTTGCTGGATACCCTAAATAGAGTTTAAACCAGATCTCTGAGATTTTATCTTAAAGGTTTTCCGTTCTAAGCTTCTAATTTTCATTTCGTTTAGGTATATTTTCTTTATCTCTGATAATTATGCCAAAGGAAAATTTCCATATACCCCCAAAATATTTGGCGCTAGATATGTAATATAGGCTTTGGGTTGTCTTCTCCATTCAGGCATTAGCATGTACAATGCACTTAAAGCAGTTTGCGATACTTTGGAGAGACACATATGTGTATGTAGACACACGTACACATGAACATTTAGTACATATTTGTGTGCCTACGCATAAAAGTAGGCAAATAAAAGACTATGAAGCAAAAAACGAGAGAAACCGCAATAAACCGGAAGCCACTCACAATCAAACACACACATACACATACACATGTATGCAGGTGACTCTCTTACACTTGTGTACATTAGGTGAAGCAGGCGATAAGCATATTTTGAGCCACCCACGCCTGCAAATTGCCTTTGCGAATTCATTTGCGTTTTATTAGAAGCGATAAAAGCGTGTGACATGAAGGATCAAGACATTTGCATTTGCTACAAGCACAAGGCACAACAGCAGCAGCAGCAGCAGCAACAGCCCCAATAAATAGGCAATGGCAAATGGATGCTTTTAGCCATCAGATTATGTAACATCCAAATTCAAGATTTTCGTTGACGCAAATCAAACATTTACAATTTAACAAGATGACTGACAAATTAAATTTTATTTTATTCTTGTATTTTTGCAACTTAAGCTGAAATTTATTGCAAATAAGCAAAGAGACAGTATAGACTCTTCTACATATACTTGAAATCAATTTTACTTTGAGTTATTTCTACGAGCAATGCTTGTTCCAGTTTTATGTATTATTTAATATGTTTCAATTTAATAATCATTTTAATACTCTGACTTCTGACAAGTATCTACTATGTATATGTAGATATGTATGTATGTATGTATGTATGTATGTATGTATTCGTGTTGCCAGTTTCTTTGCTTCATATCCAGTGATTTATACAGTTTTAGGGGCATTTGGCCAAAATATTTATTGTCACATTGTTTGGCCTTTGTGCCTGCAATTCTAATACAAACAAACATACACCCACACACACAAACACAGAGCTATTAACAGTCGCTGCTGTTTGCGTGAGGGCTTCATAAATGTCGTCTTAATGTTTTGCCAGTCAGTTTTTGTCTTGTGTTTGTATAAGAATATATGTTTATACATATGTATGTCAATGTATGTATTTTTTGTTATGGCGGTGGTGTGTGGCTGTGGGCGTGTCCTGGGCTAAAGCTTTGTGCGCTTATTACACGCATTTTTGACTTTAATCCTCCGGAGTGCTGCCAAACAAAGCCAAAAATACAAAGGTTTGCATTGCTGCCAGTTGGTTTTCAGCTTATCGCTTACACCCACACTCACACGCGCACACACACACACATACTCACACATATATATAAATGTTCATAAATCTCAAGCAAAAAAAGAAACGGAAACAACATGAGCGAAAGAGAACACTGAAAATGAGACAACCTCCGTGCTGAAATTCATGTTGAAAGTGAAAATCTTAATTATACATGACACACACAGAAGCCCGAGGAGCCAAGCATCTGTTGTGATTGAGAGTCGTAGCGGCCATTGTTTAAATTAATGTATGTATGTGTGTGAGTAGTAACTGAGTAACTGAGCGTTGTATATGTATGTATATATATGTAAAGTGTCGCCATCTTTTACTCAATTATGGCAGACACACACGCATACACACACACATTCACCACACAATGGCTGATGTAATATGTATTAATTTAATTAAAATCCTTTTATATGCAATTTGTTCTGCTTCTCTGTTGTTAGTCTTCGTCTCTGTCTCTATCTCTCTATCTCTCTCTATAAGGTATTAATGGGCCTCAGTCTGCCTATTACTGTTGTCTTTGCTGTAATTGTGGGTCATGTTTTGCAATGAATTTATGCATTTAAAATGAGTCCCAGTCAAGAAATTTCAGGTGTAATCAAAAAAATATATAAATATATTTTCATAAGATGACATTTTAAAACTTATTAAAGTTTTCTATTAAAAAAGGTGCAAGCATTTACCAGGACCATAATATTTTACTATAATTATGAACAAACTGTGAAAAGGAAGTCGCCATACACACTTATAAAAGGAAACAATTAAATTGAAAGGAATTACAAATTGCGACCAACAGGAAGAGCTTCTATTGTTGACTGACAAACAATTTACTTGTCAGTCGCAATACAAGACCCAAAACTAGTTCTAGTTGCAGCTGTTTTTAATATAAATATTAACAGCAAATAAAAACAAATCCAGTTAGTAAAAGAAAAATATGTCCTTCTCAGACTTAAAAAGCAAACAGGTAACTAAACTTAATCAACTTGGTTTTTCTCTATAAAATAAGAAAGATACTTAAATTTGGCATATTTCATAAATTGTGTTAAAAAATTAAGTTGGAAAAGTTAAAATGCTTAGCAGACAGAGAGACACAAAAGCTGAATGTTCTTCAGGAGTCAATTAAAATGACAAAGACTGTCGATTTATGTCATTTGAGGAGACAGACATTTGGTTCGTCACGAATGACTAGTCAAAGTTGTTGATGTTGTTGTTGTTGTAGACATACCTGAGTTGCTTCTCCTGTTCGTAGCGCGGTATAAAAACGGGTAACACGAGCCTTTGCCTCGTGGCATGCTTCAAAAAGTAAACCATAGCACGAACATTCTCATGCTGCAAAGATAAATTGAAAATCATTTATTATATCATCTACTGGTACGTGTATATGGCTCTATATATGTATGTAACTTCATGCTTGCCTGATTCAGAAAATCACTACGCCATCCAGCAATAAAATGTGGAGCATGAGGACCAAATAGAGCCCCCAAAAATATACGCTCAAAAGTCTTTTCGCATTCATAGATAGCCACTGTGATGGAGAAATGATGAAAATTTTAATTATCCAGTAACAGGATTTCTATGAAAATTCTGTTTCCCACAAAAGCAACACACACACACACAAAACTAATTACTCAACTGACTTGTTGCTCGATAGTGTGTGTGTTTTTTGTAGCACTTTTTAGTGTTTTTTTTCTTGTTAAAGTTATGGGAGCGGGAACGACAACACAACAACAAAAAAGTCATCTAAGGCATGAATGGAAGGAAAAACTAATATGACAGCCATGAGAGCTGAAACTTGGTTTATTTACTTCTTTTTTTTTGTCCATGATGTCCGTCCCATGATACAGGCCTGTCATTAATTTTGTTTTTGTAGTTCTGCTTGTTTGGTAAAAGTTTATGCAGCATTTTAATTAGACATAACCACAACACTCTGGCTGGCAACCCTTTCGGATACTTTATAAGTTTTACGATGCAGCATGAAAGCACTTAGTAACCATTTTCTTAACGCAATTTCACTTGGCAATTAGCAGAAACACGTGATTAAAGTAAAACTGCTATGCCTTGGCAGTATAATAATCTGATGCGTTGCCATAAAATTCATTAAAACAAGCAAAACAAAGCGCCACGCCCCAGGACAAGGACACAAACACACGCACACACCCACAGACACCCACACACCACACACACACACATCTATACATATGCATATAAATTAAATTATTTAGTTGAAATGACTTTGACTTACCCAACAGTTGAACGACCACCTCCGAGTCGCGTACTCCCCAATCCCAGCAGGTGCGCAACGCAATGTACAGAATGTTGTGATACTTGCCCATGAGGCATACCTAAGGGAGAGTAAAAGTGAAAGCAAAACTCAGATGAGAGAAGTTTTTTCATCAAAATTTCAAATTAATTACTGCCCGAAGGCTTTTGATCAACGAGAAAAAAAGGGTAAATAAAGAAGCAAACATTCTAACCAAAGAGTGCATATTATTTTAGTTAAATCTCATTCATGCATTTAAAATGAAATTTCTAAAGGAATTTGAATAATATTCTTACCCCTCCATTGTCCTCCTTGGCCAGTCGATGATAGCGTAGAGCAGAAATCACTGCCAATGCAGCCACCTCTTCGGTTGGCATATTCTGTCCCTCACTGCAGCCCTTGATGATGGCACTAAGATGGTCCAGGACATCGCGACGAGACTGACGATCCTGCAGACCATTACGTGTTATCTGCTCAAAGGTGTCATTGAAGAAACACTCAAATATATAGTCCATGACGAGGTAACGTCGTGGGGTCTTTGAATTCTTCTGATGGCTAGCCCTCGACCGGAAGCCGTAGAACTGACGAGGCAATGGCAATAACCAATACCACGTCAATTGTCGTTTTAATTGACTTACGAATCGTTGTAATGCCTCAAGCAACTGGGAAAACATATTACACATCAACAAAGTGCACAAATCGACATTGATTTAAATTTGTAACAAATTAAGTTATATGTACAATTGAAATTCACGAAATACGTTGTAAAGACTCCTCGCATAAAAGAGCAAATGAAGTCAGAGATGGAACAGTTGTTTTGAGGGTGGAAGCGAAAGCGTAAAGAGAGTGAAAGGTCTTTCACTCTCTCTCGCAGTCTCTCTTATTCTGTATTGATTTTTTCATGCTGGCAATGATGTGCACAAAAACTATAAATATTCAAACAACAAATATAAACAAAAGAATCACAATGGAATCGCCGGCAATCAAACATAAAAGCAAATACACCTCAAGCAACTAAAAGCAACTATAAACCAGAGAATCAACTTCTTTTAGTACAAATTGTAATTACATTTTTCCAAATAAATGTCTTTTTATATGTTTATGTGTTCCCATTGAACAGGCAAACAGGTGTCCATTAGTCGTGTTATATATTTATCCCCCCTTCAGTCTCAATCGAACATTGTTCAAGTATTCTTTGAATCAATTCAATTGAATCAACATCCACTCATTGCTTTAATGCCACTTTAAATGAATTCCTTCAATTTTTCACAAGGCTGTTGAAAACAAAATTTCACACACAAAGAAATTCACCCGCGTTCAAGAGACACCAACCAACCAACTGAGGCAAAACATTCTAATGCACAGCTGTTTACCTGCTGGCACCCACCACCCAACCACCACTCTGCCTCGTTGTATTCCGTTTCGCTCGCTTTCTCTTTTATTTCTTTCTCTTTGATTTGTCTACTCTTGCCTTTCTATTTGATTTAGCTGACATAGACAATTCAATCAAGCCGATTTTCCAAATCATGCCAAGTATTTGAAAAACTACAATTTACCAATTTCTACAACTTCTTTTATCATCATATTAGCATCAAAAGTCAAGTCATAGTCAAAGACTTCTCTTTTCACAAAGTTAAAAAGCTTAAAGGACATTATGATTAAGAATTTAATCGCTTAACCAGCTTTGCCTAATCAACAGAGCATATCAAGTCGATTCAAAAATAACATCCCACCGACCATTTTCTTTTCGAAACCTAAATAGTTATTAAGGAACTCTTTTTTTAATTGCCCTGGTTGGTAGAAATCAATACCCTTTCTATCTTTGGAATATGAATGTAAATATGATCCTGATCTCAATTTTTAATAAGTTTACTGAATTACTAAGTTTAATTAAGCCCAGAAATGGTTTAATTGTTATCTCTAAGAGCCTAACATAAGCAATCGAGGATTTAAGAGTTCCTACTGAGATATTAAGGTTTGATCTAAATAAAATTGACAATTTAGGCCAAGTTAGGTCAAGTTTCTGACTGACAATTGCAGCAAATTTTATATGTACTAAGGCTTCAATGACATACTATGATTAAGTAATAATCTATATAATAATATAAAGTTTAGTTTTCTCATTCATGTATGATGCATAATAATCAGCTTATGAAAATAATTATATGTGATATTACAGAATTCCAGTTGCAATTAATTATTATACTCAATGTATATTAAATTTTTGCCACCCAATGCAGATATTGATTTGTGTCTCGTTGACAATTTCGGATGAATGTTTACTTGTTGATTCATTATATTTATTTTGGGTTTTGGCTCCGGCATATCGATATTCAACATGAATTATTCATTACCCGCTGGCACCCAACATTAAATCATTTTGTTTGCAAATTTAATATTTGGACTGACAATTAAGCAATGTGTAAATATTTAAATACAAATGGTAAATATTAATTAAGAGATGGTTAGCCCAATGGATGTCTTATGTATGTATGTATGTAATATAAGCATAATTACATAGGGGAACAATTGTTTACATAAATAAACTGTGTAAGGGGAATAAAAATTAACAGCATGTGAAAGCGACCTGTAAAGGAAATCCACAAAATAGCATCCAATTAAGTATGCTACATTAAATGAGTATTCTTTTAGTGAATTTCGCTTGCTGATCAACTCATTGCTAATTAAAAACTTTTGCCATGGGCAATAAAATTGTGGCCATATGCCGGCCGAATGTTTCAATAATATTGAATTAAATGTGTATGCAATGTACACACACACACACACACATTAGTGCACTTACAATATTGCCAACAACAACAAAGTCCTCGAATTCGTGCTCAGATAAAATGTTGCGGTTGTTCGATGCGGAAACGGAAATGCGACCTCAACCAACAAAAATGAAATGCTCCCTGCTGTCTCTGTCGTTTTCTGTTTTCCTTGTTGTCGATGTTTTTGCTGCTGTTACTGACAAATTTGTTATTTTATTGTACATTCTTTCAACCAAATGGCAATTTCACTCGGCAGTGTGCGTGTCATAAATTTTTTTGTGTGCTTTAGACATAGGATTCAATAATATATTATAAACAGACATTTCCATAACTTTACGACCTGGAGATGCTTCAATACAATGTCGTTAAAAGACAACAAATAGTTATCATATATGAATTCAAAAATGATAATTATTAATTTTGTATATCACTATGTTATTCTATATTAATTGACTCAAATGTTATTGATAGGGCTAGTTCTTTCAGAAATAAGTTTGTTTTAAATATAAATAAGTTTGGGGGCAAAGAAAGTATATAACAATTTTAAATTACCTTAATATCTTTGGCAATTCCGTAAACTTGATCATTAACAACATGTGTCGGTTTAGAAATGTTTATTTGGGGCTTTAAAACATTGTATGCGATACTTTTGACTGCAGTTTGTCAGCAGCAAAGTCCATTAATATGGCTTTTATAAAGAGTCATATATATTGTTTTAGTACCCAGGAGGACATTGATAACACACTGGATTTTCTTGGATCAGCAGCTCATAAAATATTGCGAATCTCATAATTCAAAACTCAATGTTCAAAGGTCTGCCTCACATAATGTGTTATTCTCTTGCAAAATGGAAGAAGAGATTTATGTTGATAAAAGCTTGCTCTATATGCACTTTGGTCACTTTTCGACAATGCAACTAACTTTATACTCTATCTTTGGCTGCTTTATTTTAGACTACTATGCCAGGAGATCAATCAGGATGATTCGTTTCATCTGGAATATCGAGGGCCCGTTATCATGAAGGGTAAGCCAACGCCCATGGATTGTTGGTTCTTAACTCGTGCCAGCAGCACAATTGCAAGTGGAAGCGGAAGTGCAAGCATGGCCACAACTAGTGGCAATGGCAGCCTGGATTCGCCAACGGCCATGCCCAGCCAGCGAATGACTCATGCAAGTGTCTCACGTACATCGTCCGGAGCAGGAGCTGGCGCAGGAGTAGGAGCTGGTGCTGGTGCTGGAAGTAGTGGTTCTGTTGGGGCAGCAACGACAACTGCAGTTCCAAGAGATACATAGGAATCGTGCAAGGATTCGTCTTGCTGCTGCTGAAATATCCTGTAAATTTGCTACGTGCGTGCTTCTGTCCTCTTTGTCCTGTCTCATGTCGTCCTTTTCATACAAGTCGGCCACTTAACCACTTCATTCCTATGGCTTTGCATTTGTCCTGCAGTTGCCTGCCTGCCTGCCTGTCTGCCTCCTCGTCTTGTGCGTTCTGTACATGAGTGTGCGTTTGTTGCCACTGACACGTTGCGGTCGATGTCGACTTCGAAGGAGCCCAAGGATCATTGTGCAAGGTAATTTATGTTAATGCTCTTCTCTATCTGTAACTACTCACTATAGATGCCCGACCACTTAGCCAAGTCATTTTACAAGTGATTTACATTTCGTTAGCAATTACTTCTCCTTAATGCAGGCCTACCTACATAATTTATTGCATATTAACTGCTTCAGCTTCAGTAGGCCAAGTTCGTTTATCTGTTGGCAAAAGTTTAAAATACAGCAAATTAAATTCCATCCCTAAAAAATAACAAAAACGTGACCAACGCGAACCTTTGAATGTAAACACTCTTGTCAGTTGGCCATAAACTAGATAAGTCCAAAACAACTCAATATAAAAGCCGTAATATAGCAAACAGTTAAATGTCTATACACACATACATACATAGATACATAAGGACATGTATAAGGACAAGCCAGATTCAGGCTGAGGCAAACAAGCTCTATTGGCTCTCGCTCTGGCTGCTGCGGGGGTCTCTCTGAAAACATTTTGTGTCCTACTTTGCCTGGTCTGGCCGCAAAATATATTGTCAACATTTGCCACAAAAATTCTTCTGGCGCTGCTCCCAGAGTCAAGTGAAATGTTCAACGAAATGAGGCCAAAAAGAAAAGCGACCAGCGATAGAGAGCTCCAGAAGTGGATGAGTGAAGAAGTCATATTGCATTTAGCACATACTTCAAGAAAACAAATATTTATTCTCATCGATAAGAAACCAAATATTATAAATTACTTTTATTTTTACAAGCAAAAAGCAAACAACAAATATCTGTATTTAATTTTTAACATGGCCTATAACAATTCAGTTTTATTTCTTTATTTCACAAGCTGTGTTGAGGTCATTTGAGACGTTATTGAAAGATTTTTAAAAGTCTGTGGTCTTTTGTACTCTTCAGGTTACTTTGTTAGTTTGGCTAAAAGGAGTTACCTTCCTAAAGCAATGGAAAATTATCAAAAGTAATAATCATAATATAAACAGTTACCTTCTGAGCAAGTTTAATGCTTGCAAACTTATTAGTTTTTATAGTGGTATATAAATATATACAATTCCTTATCATTATTGTTCGTCACCTTTATTACTTTCACTTCATTAAATTTGCAAATAACTCGTTGTGTTTGGACACATTTGAACAAAAAGTTTACTACTCATAACACTTACAACTTGGCCCACACAAAAGGGGGTAAGACTGCTTTGGCCTGGCCTAATTTTCATTTCGATCTCAGCCATTTCATATGTATATGTATGCATACATATTCCCATAGTTGTTTACGGCCTTAATATGTTCACATTATCATCACAAGGACAACAAGAACAACGGGGAGAAACGTTAAGAACGTTGGCTTGCAATTTGATGACTTGGAAGTTGCCTGGCATTTTGATGATGATGCCAAGTGTGTGATTTGTGTGTGTGTGTGTGTCGTATGTGTGTGTGTGTGGGCATTAACGAGTGCTCGTTAGAAATGGATTAACATTGATTAGGTTTCGCCCATCCCAATGAAATTTGGCCTAATTAAATGAATGAAAATGTGAACTAAATATAAGTAGACATAAATATTTTCTATTTTAATAAATCAAAAATAATTTGGCATCGTTTTATGTAAATTTATGTCTAAATATAAAGTCTTAAGATTTTAGAAGATGATGATGCCCTGTATTGTACCTATGCCTATTCTTTGCTTTCTGGACAGTTTGCTTTAACTTTAACTTGAAAATAAATAAACAAATCACCAGATTACATAAATTTTGTCCTATTCAACATTCCCTCAGTTCAAGTCAATATGCTTACAGGACACAAGAAAGAAAAAGAAACAGGGAAAAGTTGGTTGGCAATGTAGCATCCGGTTCGCAGCTTTTCCTTCATCAGTTTTCCCTCATTACTTCTATTTAGTCCTTATTTATTATTCACATCCGGCCTATTTATGCAGAATGAGGGTTTTCTTGCGGCATTTTCTTTTCAACACTTCCTTCGTTTGGTTTACGCCAATTGCTTTAAATTTATAATTAGACTCAAACGGAGACTTCAAAATTTATGATGACAGAAATATTGCAAAAGATTCTCAATCGATTGTAGCCAAAGAATTCATTGAAAAGACCTGCATCATCAGATTTTTAACAACCAATAACAACAATATCTATTTATCAAACATTTGCCATGCACAAATAAACTAATGTATATTAATGTTTGTGTGTGTATGCGTGTGTGTGTGTGAAAGTTTTTCTTTACATTTCCGCTTCAATGAATGGAAATCCATCCTCATAATGTTCGCATCGGTCTCGCACAATTTCCGTTTCCTGTTTCGCTGCTACACAAAACCGAAATCCAAATCCCAAAACCAATCAAATAAATATATGTAGATTTGTATATATTTTTGCTTAACTGAATACAAGGACAACTTTTTTTTCGTTTATATTTGTGTGTGTGTTTGTTTGCGACAATGGGACAGGGCGTTCAGTTGCTTCTTCAAGGCCAGAATCTTATTAAAAATTTAGTGACAACGGCATGCAAAGTTTTCATACCCTGTATATACAAGAGGAAAATGGGTATATTCTAGACCAAGATCTCAGTGATTGATCAGTGATTCTCTTGAATTATCAAAAAGCTTTATCTATTGACATTGCTATCAGCTGAAAGAATTTCCTCACACTCAAGGAAAACACTCTCCAAAACGGTGAAATTAATGAGTGTTCGGCTTATCAATGCGGCCCTTTTATAATCAAGGGTATCATGAAGTTTTTGCTCCGTCTGCTGAAGAGTTTTTTTCCCATCTGTCTCGTCTATACAGAGACCGTGCTTGTTTTTTTTTTTTTGTCCTCATTAAAAATTCATAAGGATGGAAATTATGATTGCGACGAGCCGACGATAAAATGTTCTAAAGCATTTTGAAAGAAAAGAGGAAAACAGCGAGTGAGTTGGGGATGACGACCTTTAGTCCTTACTTTAGATATACTTATGTAATAATGATAATATTGCTGATTAATATTTTCAACTTATTATGAACAAACATTACGTATACGCATGGCAAGGACGTACATTTCTCTAGCGACATTAATTTAGGATATATTTAGGAACTTTGCCATGAAATCCTTTTAAGTTAATGCAGTTAAGTTTAATTGCCCTGGTCAACTTTAATTTGTATTAATTTTATATGTACATAATAACCATATAAATAACCGAAATGCAAGAGATGGTATTCAATTTTTGGAATCCTAGTCAAATAACTTAAGCGTCGTATTTGAAATGCTGTTGTCAGTGGCAGACACAAACATTTGCCTATCGAAAACATTCAAGGCGTGGCCCTAATCGAAAACTCAACACTAATTTCAATTAAAGTTGTAATGAAGGCAAACAGACTGACAGAAACGCACCATTCCGCAACAATGCCAACTGACAGATGCCGCAATGCCAACTAACCAAGAAACCTTTCACTATTCCAATTCCTCTGAATTTGCCCCTCTTCCCTTGGCATCCATTCCCATCCTCCGCATTCCTAAGTTAGGCAAACAAACGGCTTGAACATTCATTTGCATACCCAATCCACGATACCACCGCCCACGCCCACGCCCACACCCACACCCTTACCCATTGAGAGTGCAACACACAACTGGCAAATCAAATCGAAGGCAGATTGCAACAAATCAATTCAAATCAGAGTTTTTTATCATGGAAAATTGAATGCTAACGATAGAAAAGTTGACATCAGCTGCGACAGTAACAACCAAATCGAAATCAAATTATTTTTAATCAATTTTACCCAAAAAATATTTAAAATTTTGCATCCATTTTACACGAGTTGGGACTTTTTTAACCAATTCATAAATGTTTTTGGCCTTACTTTTCCAATTAAAGTTCATTAGAAGTAACAAAAATTTGAAGTCAAAAACATTTAATGCCATTGGATTTAGATTTCCGCACTCACATGAGGATTTTCTTATACTCTAAACTTGCCTCTTGCCTCTTCTACTCCAACTATCTGTAGTTTGAACCGATTAGATTGTGTTGTGGTTGTTGGGGGCATCCAACTTAAGAGAGATAACATCAATATCTTTTGTGTGAAATATGCATACTTCCTAAATAGAAGAGTTTCATAAACGATTGTTTGCGGGTTTTGCTCCTCGGTGTGCTAGAAGAACAAATCGAGCGTGTAAAAGGAAAGTTTTTCTCAATCGAATACAATTTGCCGCAGCAACAGTGAAACACAAAAGCAGCTTCAATATTCCCATTACATACATACATCATACAATACACATTCTTCTTTTGGTTTTTTTTTTTTTTTTGTGTTTTTTTTGCAATTTTATGGTATTTTCTTTTTTAGTTTTTCCGGTGCGCGTTAAACTTTTTCAACGAGAGCAGCATTTGGCATTGGCTTTCGTTCTGGCTTCTGGCCCTGGGCAATGGGGCGTATTGGCCACCTTTGTTCATTTGATTTGTGTGGCCATAAAGTTGCGAGCCATCGTCTCTGATATTTACAATTTTAATTCAATTTGTAGAAAATGTAAGGACGACCCCACAGAGCCACAGAATCAGCCACAGCCTCAGTCTCAGCCACAGAGGCAGATGGAGAGGGTGAGGCAGAGCTAGGAGCCACTTGCTGCTGCTATTTTTGAACATTAAACTAATCGATATTTTATGTGCAGAGAGTGCAGAGATGGCGCAAAGGAGTGGCAGTGCCAATGGTTCAAGAGGGTCGAGGTAGGGGCATATACTATATATTAGATGCAAGTACATTTTAGCCATTTTATCGTCGTTGTAGTAGTCAATTCAATGACAGCTCTGCCGAAGGACATGGCAAGACTCGATCCGGATCAGCACCAGCTCCAGCAACAGCAGCAGTAGAAGCATGTTGTTGTTTAATTGTCTGTAAAATTGTTAAATTGCTTAGCGTGCAACTGCTGGAGGCGCCTGTCAGCGGCTTAGGGTTAACATGCATGTGCAATTACTATCAACTGACCCCAACCCAACTGACACTCACAGCCATTGTCAGCCCGGCAGTGTGCTGATGCATTGAATCCTTTCAACTCGCAAACCCCACCCCTTCTAGGCTCACCATACGTCAATTGAAACTTGTACTTGTGCCAGACCACACAGAATATCTAACCCAAAAAGAAAAACCGTAAAAAATGTTCAACTTACGCTATAAATAATCGTTTTTGGGCACGACCTTAGAACTTTTCAGAATAGAATATGTAACCAACTACCTAGAGATCAGCATTACATTTGGCAGCCACGAAGTGCTAATACTCTTACACAATGCTGCCAATTCAAATTACTCTATCCTGTCTTAAATTGGATTATGGAGTTGACTTATAATTGGACATCTGTAGAACGTTTAAAAATTTGCCAAAAAATATCCTTAGAGTTTAGTTTTACCTTTAAGAACCCAAAAGAGGGCTAACGTAAGTTAGATTTGAATAAAGTTTTTCTTTAGTTTGTGTGGTTCATAAATCTGAAATAGGAACAGGTCTTAACAAGAAAAAGGAGTCTTGATTTAAAAACATTAGCCACATAGATTGTTATAACTTTGGGTGAGAATTGATTCAAAAGAATCTTCCATAAAATCCCTTTAACTTGTTTACGTTTTGTAATTGCTCAATGACAATTCATGTCAATTGTATAGTTTTATTAAGAGTGTATGAATTGGAACAAAAAGGACGAAAACTTGGCATTAATTCAGATGCTTTGATGCATATATGAAAATGACTATATGTATCTATTCATGCCATCAGGCTTATCAATAATGCATATACTTAATTTCATGCGTTGCCAACTTTCAGTCGAAATGTTTATACACTTTTAGCCAGAGTATAAGAACTCTACGTGATTGAAATTTTCAAATTTGAAAGCGCCGACCCAGATCTGGGTATCTTTTTTATTTTTACCCCAGTTTTTGGCAATCAAAAGTTGTATGTTTCGTTGCCTTTGTAGTTTTGCTGCTGCTGCTGCTGTTATTGTTGCTGTTGTTTGTTGTTTGCGGCTTTGCTTGGCCCACGCAGTTGGCATACCAAACAAGTCAGAAAGAAGGCAAAAGTTTCACTTTCCACTTGGGCCAGATTCAACTTTGACATTGACACTGTTCTGGGTCTGAGTCTGGGGCTAGAGCTGGAGCTGGGTCTGGACCCGTTTCCACACGGGGCCGACGGTGGTGATGGCGGTGGGCTAACACTATTCTGGCCGGCTTTGCAGCGTAATTGGGCGTGAAGGGTTAAATTGAATTGCATGCTCATGCTCGTGGGAGCCGAAATGGCCAAAACAAACAAACAAAGCTTTGATTTTGTTTGCTTTAACCGCATTTGATGGAGGCATTACGTGAACAACCTAAATATGAGTAGTTTAGCCCAGTCTAAAAAAATTTCCATAATATTGCAATTTGAAATTAAGTATTTCTATTATCTCGTTACAGGATAAATACATACAAACATACATAAATAGAATAAAAGTTACTCCAACATAAAAAAAAAAAAAACGAACCCAAAACTAAGAATGCACTTGTACAAAATACTTAAGAACATAATTATAACTTACTTGATGGTTGATGAAAAATGGAACTTTATATATGTTGTATACATGTAATGTAAATCAAACTTTTTGTTAATATGTATTATTATTATGGATTATTATTACTATTGATTGTTATTCTACTTTTGTGATGGTTTCTTAGGCTGAACTGTTGTGCTATCGACTTATTGTGCACTGTAAATCTAATTGAAAACCCAAAAACCAATATCTGTAAAAATCGTTGAGCAAATGGAATGTAAGGCAAATATTCTAACTAAAAAAAAAAAAACAAAAGAAATATTGGTAAAGAAATGCATCCAGTGTTTTTTTTCGAAAGAGACTTTACCAAGTATAATGTATTAGTATTAACCGATAGGCATTAATAAGTATATGTTTATAGGAACATTGGCACACGACTTTGATGTTAACTTCTATACAGGGGCTATTGACCAGACAAACAAACAAATCGTTAGCTAACTTAACCAACAAAATAAAACAACAACCGCACCAACAATTAAATTAAACTGATACCAAAACCTAGAAGAAAGCTCTATACAACAAAACATACAATATAAATTATAAATAAATGTTGAAATGTCCGCGGCTCACTAAATATATATATTAAATGTATAACCAATCAACCTTCATACACAACATTTCATTAATTTCAAAAAATTCCACAAATTCTACAAATCCATAACAAAAATTTACTGACAAGTCTTTACCCAAAAACAAAAAAAAAAAAAAAGGAAAAAAATAGCTTTATAGCTTTAAGCCAATGAATGATATTGGAAAAACTGAACTATGCACATTGTACAACACACACACACAAACCACAACCAAAATGAAATAAACAATATATATATATATGTATGTTTACTTACCAATACAAAACAAAGAGAGAAACTTACTATCAGCTGAATATACCAATAAGTCAAAAGTTTAGCTAAACTTATAGAACTCCATACTGATCAATAGGCTAAGTATGTGTCTGATACATAGTCAAAATTGGATATATGTATGTATGTACATATGTCTGTCTGTATGCACACACATATCTGATTGTTCAGTTTCTAGCTCATCATAAGTTGTAGGAAATTGAAGAGAAAGATTAAGCGAGAGCAGAATTCAATAATCCAATGTATTGTAAAAATAATGTGTATCTAATCCTAAATCTGACTCGGCTTTCACACTCTTCCACCCTTAATATGTGTATTTGTTGCGCATAAATAAACAATATTCAAAAAGTAATTACGATAAACCACAAAAAAAAAAAAAAAACAATAAATAAAAACATTTCATTGAACCCCAAAAATTCAAAGCAAAAACTTTTTAGTAAGTCTATTAATCTGCAAGTTTTAACCAAGGTAAGTCATGGCTCTTTAAATTTATGTATTATTTTATTTAACTTTAATTGATGATGATTTATAGGTATTATTTAGTTAACGTGGTAAATTTTAAAGAGCTGAAATCGATGTATCTTATTTGACTTTATATGTCTTTGTTACGGCATTTCGATGCAATGGACAACATCTAAAAAGAGAAAAGTGATAATGACGACGCTATGAATCATTAATATCAGCGACCAATAATACGAATAGAAACTTTACTCACCAAGAAAAGAAGATTTTTGATTATCTAGATATAATAATTAATTAAACGGTTGCAACTCTCAACCCACTGAAGTAATCACAACTAAAACCTGAGAGCATAGAAATAATTAATAATTTAAAACTTCTTCACTTACCCAGAATATTCTGAAATTTCAATAACCTCACTGAAACTTTATATGCCAAGAACCGATCTAGGCAATGCACTCACAACAACAATTAACAACAATTATTCTTTTAAAATATTGGAAAATTTTAATTACTTATTATGCCGAGAACCGATCTAGGCAATGCACTCACACTTTAAAACTTTTTTATTCTTTCAGAATATTCTGAAATTTCAATACCCTCACTGAAACTTTATACGCCAAGAACCGATCTAGGCAATGCACTCACAATAACTGAGCATAGAAATAATTAACACTTTAAAACTCCTTTATTCTTTAAAAAAATTTTTAAAAATTTAAAATACTTGTCAAGCCGAGAACCGATCTGGGCAACGCACTCACTACGACTGACGCGCGCGCGCTTTGTTGCAGCTTTTATAAACTGCACTCTCGCATAGGCGCTCAACCCATAAAGAAGAGGAAGAACTATCGCTCACTGAACTGCACTCTCACTCTCGCATAGGCGCTCAGCCCATAAGGCAGAAGAAGAACTATCGCTCACTGAACTGCACTCTCACTCCCACATAAACACTCAGAAGAAGAAGAAGAACTATCGCTCATTGATCTGCGCTGTCACTCGCTCTCCCACTGAACTGCACTGTCACCCGCTCACGCACTGAACTGCACTCTCACTCAGCGCATACAACTGCACTCGCTCTCCCACTGAACTGCACTGTCACCCGCTCACCCACACACACTTAGGCGAACTCTCTTTCTCTATCTCTCTTTCTTGTAAGCTTAACCGAGCGTGGGAGTATGTGTGTGAGGTGTTGGGAGAACGCTTTTTGCATACTCTGCCGCTCTCCGCATGCGTTGAGCGCCTAAGTGAGAGTGGGTAAAGCTCTTATAAAAGAAGCTGCAACTGAGAAAGCGCGCATTAGTTGTTGTTGGTGCATTACTCCGTTTGGTTGACGCCATACTAACTTTCTCAATGGAAATTTTCCAACTGATCGTGAACGAATTGGGTAAGTATGTAATTAGCTCTTTGGACCTTTTGAAATCTATTTCAATATATTCTTCATTCTCTAACTATAATTATAGTGAATTGTTATACATTTTTTTCCTAGCATTTAGAATTTGATAATTTCATTTATTGTTGGCCCGCCGATAAATAATTTAATAAGAATTAATAAGAAGGTATCAATAAAGTTGATCTAATTTCCTAACTCAAACAAAGAATTTTGATTGATGATTTCAATTAACGCACACTCGGCTGGCTGTATGTTTATTCAATATTATTATTCTAAACATGATTGAGTTTCATAATACATTACTAAATATATTTACTAACATACAATAAAGTTTATAAATAGTATATATACAATGTTCGACAAAAGCGAATTTGGAATTTCTTGTTTAAAGTCAACTCTCGTCCCACGTAGTGACAAAGGAAGCTGTCCGTGTTGTAATCATATTTCCTCATGAGACTTTTGCAGTTGTTGTTCTTGTTCTTGCTCTTGCTGATGTTGTTCTTTGAGTTTTAGCCACTTTGCTCTTGGTGACAGAGCGGCGGCTGCCTCGGCTTCCTCTTTGGCAATTTGTTCGCGTATCCAATAATTTGCTCCACAAACCAACAACAAGAGACATGGTATCAGGATGAGTAGAACCATGCCCAATGAAATGCTAGCCACACGTGCCGAATGCTCTTCGTTCCCTGAAAATAAAAGGTGCGGCAGAAAAAAGGTATGCAATAGACAAAATGATGAACAGAAAAGAGACAGCGGAGAACCAAACTCAAAATTGAAACTGAAAGAAAGCAAATGAATGCTCTTGTTGTTCTTTTTTGTTGTTGCAGTTACTGTCGTTTCTCCTACCATTTGAAAAATGAATGAATCATAAATTAAACAAGCCACCAATACCATCTATTCATGCTATCGCCCATTCGCCGTATTCAAACGTATTTTGTATTCATTCGAGGTTAAAGAAAAACGAAAAAAAACGAAAAAAAAAACTACTATACAGATGATTTTGTATCGCGTCTTGTTTTCTCTGGCTGGCATTGTGCTTTGAATTTGAACTGTGACAGGATAAACGCAAAATACATACTACAGATACATAAGTAATGGCAACAGCACAGCAAACAAGGACCAGCAAACCATCAACTGGAGCGGCAACAGTGGCGCGGCAACTTGTCCATCAATTTGCTCAAGATTGATTGACATTGTCGTAATGCACACAATATACATTTACCATGCTGAAGGCGGTGTCCCCTAGGTGGGAGGGTGCAAGAATCGTGATTGGGAGGGTTGTGGGCGTAATTCAGTTCATGTGACAGTTGGCTCCAGGATTAATGTCTTTGGCTTTGGGCCATATTGCTTCGTAACAAATTTTATGTAATTTTATTTTTGCATTGCCATTGCAATTTTAATTATACCAACGGCTACTACCAAGGGCAACGGGCAACAGGCAACATCAGCCACAACCAAACTGTGTCATTTTGCACTCGGTGCGGCGCCATAAACAATTACGTATTGTAATTATAACTATAAACTTTATGCGTGTGTAATAGAAATAAACTTAATGAATAACTAACTGAAAGAATGGTTTATAAATGTCTGAACTTCTGCAGATTTATAGTTCTTAAAGCCCACTAAATAAATAGGCTAAATTGCAAAGGTTTTCGGGCTAATTCACATGCTTTTCCAATTCATACTAAAGCTTTAAATGACACCTCACCTTCATATATATAGCAAAGAATCTATGTAATCAATGCAATGCAAATTATTACAGAAAATTGACATGCACTTTGCTATGGCTATTTTTGGAATACATTTAAATAACAAATAACTAAGCAAATGGAGCGAAGTGTCAACTTTCATGTAACAATTGGCATTATCAAACTATACTTAAGTCCGGCTGAAATTTAAAAACAAATTAAATGATATATGTATGAATGAAATTATATATAAACAGAAACGTTTGCGTTATATTTTGTTTCACTTTGAAACGAACAAAAAAAAAAAAAACAATAATATTAATAATAATGATAAAAAATTTGTAATTAAAATTTTGCTTTTACAGGGCCAAAATGATAAATCTGATAGAATTTATGGTGAAACGAATATGCTTAATATACAGATAGCTGGGAATACTTGGTCATGGCCATGGAAGGTGGGTTTGGATAGGTTGTGGTTAAGAGTCAGAAGTATATATACATATGCATGTATGTATGTATATATATGCATGTATTTACATAAAATCAGATACAAGATGCAAATATATTATTGTTATTATTAGAAGGAATTTATGACAGGTGGCAGGATGGGTGTAATTAGGAAAGTTAAACAAATATCCTTAAAATTAACATTCATTTTTGTTTTTGTTTTGTGTGTTTGTGTGTTTTTGTGAGTGTGTGTGTGTGTGTGTATATGTGGGGGTGGAATTAATTAAACAAAAATTTGAACTTTGGCAAATGGAATTCATATAAAAAATGGTGTATGAGTTTTGGTTATTGATTAGATTTATGGCTTAAACTTCTGTGGACTTTTGCACAGATGGGGTGGGTGATGTGGCTAGTGGCGGCGATGGCAGTCCACTGTCCTGTGTCAGTGGCTGTGTGGCCGGCAGGGTGGGAGCAGACCTTAGGGGCACAGCAGTCGCATTAGCTGTCGGACTAGTGCCAGTGGCTGTGGCTGTGGCCGGGATACTCGATGGCGGCCTGCTATAATATTGGGTATTGCTAGGCAACACTGGAACACCGCCAAAACGATTCTGGGCCGCCGATTGGGGTGTATAATTGATGGAGCTGGCGGCGCTGGTACGGCTGTCCAAGCCACTGAATGTGGGACTGTATTGCTGCTGATGCAAGTGGTCGGCCTCCTCGGGTGACATGGGTTGGTGATAACCAGCAGGATGAATTGTGCCCGTATGTACATCAGCCTCATCGAAATCATCATCGTCCTCGTCATGTCCATCCACCGGGGTGCCATGGGCGTCGTGTTGTGTCAGATCAGTGCCCGATGTGGAGCGTAGGGAACGTCTTCCAGACTGCTTCGGTTTCTCACCTGTTACGTTAGTTTTATTAATGTAGGAAATGTCCTTGGCTTGCTTTGAGCTAGTTCTATTATCACTACCTTCCGATGATGTCACATCCTCGTCGTTCTCATCCAGATCCCATTTCTTAGCTGGAAAATCAATTTGCGGTTTGCCCGGTAATGGTTCGTTCGTGCGATATACTTTATCGTAGGACCTACTTTTTTTCAGCGTACTGGCATCGGTATCGCTATCGTCGTCATAGTTCAAGGTACGTAAGTTGCGTGCCGAACTGGCCCTGGAACGGGGCAGTATGGGCATCTGCCATGCGGGATCCTCCTTCAGTTGCTTCTGGCGATAGCGATACACACCGCAAACAATGCACAGCATCAGGGGGCAAATGACGAGAATGATAATGCCAATTGCAATGAAAGCAACCCGACGCGTATAATACACTTCACCTATACGAATGGAGGTTAGTAGTATCGAAATGGCAGGCCAATTGAGTAAACTTCTCAAAACAAGAACCAAAAAAAAAACATACAAATATGATTTCAAACTTACGTAGACACTCGGTGTAACCATATTCAGGTATATTCCATAAACCACTGGCCAAGCACTCACGACGCTGGTCACCGACCAGAATGAAACCTTCATTACATTCAAAGGACACCTTGGCTCCGGGCATGAAATCAAAACTGAGCTTACGTCCAAAACGAGGGGTTTGCAATACTCCGCAGGATATCACACGTCTATTTAATGTTCATTTGATTAGCCTTTTGAAATGTTCATACCAATTTTTTGTTCACTTACTGTTTATTCTCTGCCTGCATATTAACCAATGTGTCATAGTAGTTCTTGGTGAAGTGAGCCAAATCTCGATTCAGGGTCATCGCATAATCATATCGACACTGATAACACTCGCCGCACAGTTCCTCAGCTCTTTCCAGATCGTAGGTACGGTTAGCTGGCAGGAAGTCGGCCGGATCCATCACATAATTGGGTGCAAAAGTGGCATTGGCATAGTAACTTGCCATACGTCCAAATTCACGGGTAAATAATGCTGCACCCACTCCAGGAACATCACGATCCGTGAGCATCCATTTGAGACCAAAGTTCGTGTGTATACTACGCAAGTCATTGAGATTAAGAGATGCCACCTGGCCATTTGGCAGCATAAAATCGTCCAGCGGATTGAAACTCCAATTACCAAAGAGACCGGCGGTTTTATTCTGGAAAAAACAAATAAAAATCATTCACCCATATGTATCAATGGTTAGCATATGTATCAATGGTTAGCATCTTCTTGACTTACAATAAACTTCCACGGCAGGAATACACGACCCGTCATAAAGCCTTCATTTTCCACTATCTCAACACCAACTCCCGCATCGAACTGAACCACCACCTGAGACTGATTGAGCAGGTAAGTTGGTGTATAGACAGTCACTCCATCAAAATGCTGGAACTTTAAGCTTTCGCGATCAAAATAGACCTTACGACCATCGGCCAAGACATCCAGACGATAACGCCAACGAGCATGCAGGGGACGGAGACGAACCTCAATCGTTGTGGTGGTATTACCTCGCATGGCCACCGCTGTTAGCTGAGTTGCCATAACCTTGCCATAATAATTGTCAGGCAATTGCTCGAAACGGCCCTGAACCTCAAAGCGTTCACTCTCATCTGTACTTCTGGCCAGCACGAATTCACCCAGACCATTGAAGGTATAAGCAGTTCCATCGAAGGTAACAAAATGCGGATCTCCAAAGACACCGGCAATACCAGGAGCCTGATAGGCCACACAATCCTGCGTGGGTCGACGTTCAAAGCGATATGTTTCACAGCCAACGGCCTGCTCCTCTTGCCAAGAGCAACATGTATAGAAGGGGCGCATGTCATGGAACCACATGGACAATGAGGGCACTTTGCTGGCCTCATTCCATGGCATTTTACCCAAGTTGTGAATACGACGTGGACGAGAACCCCACATTTGATCATAGGTCAGCATCAAATAGCCATAGCGATCATAACAACATTGCTGTTCAGCTCCTTGGGCCCTGTTTGTGTGTATTGCAAAATGTAATTAACTTTTTCCCAATTACCAACTATGTATCCATTCGGACTTACACTGGGGTACCGCTGACCACACAATGAATGGCGCCACGTTGACGCAAACAGCTTGGATTCGAATCCTTATCACATTCACGATCCGGTCGGAAACGACCCTTGTCCAACACCGCCTGGTCTAATGTACAAGGACACAGCGGCAAGTCAGCAGCAAAGTTTCTAAAATTGCAAAAATGGAAATTTGTTTTGTTTTCTGTGTTTGTTGTTTCTTGTTTTTTGTTGTCGCTGGATTTCTGTATGTCTTCCCCAGCTCTCTAATTAGACAGCTAGCAGGCCAGTTCGCATTTCCCATTGGCAATTTGGCAGCTTTTAATTAGCACAAAATGCAAATGCACTCCCGCTCCCCGTCTCCACCTCCACAATCATCTCGGGCATCAGGCATCTCCACCAACTCACCTGCGGGTGTGGCATTCATTTTATGTGAAACTTACCTCAGGAATCGGTCGTTGCGTATCCAATTATCGCACAAGGCTCTGGGCCAACGTATGCCATGTTTTCGCTCCCATTGCGGTCCCATGTACCAACCCAATGGTATGGGGCGTGACCACAAGATGCTTTAAGATAAACAAAAAAAAAAGAAAAACCAAAAATGAATTAAAGTTTCTTTTTTTGTCGAAATGTTAATCAATCCTCACATTAAGCACTTTTTCTTGCATTATGTCATACTAATGTACCCGACCACACACAAGTATTCATATCTGTCTTGCTCTCGAACTGCTTTTGACATGACTTTCGCATTAGCCATTCCAGTGTCTGCCTAGTTAACATTCACGGACGGATATTTGTCTGACTTGACATTTCGCAGAAATATTTTTCATTAAGTTTGACAATTACTTGGCCATGGCTCAACTAATTCATCTGCCGTCCATCAAAATGAATATTAAACACAACAACAAAACAATGTGAGAGAATTACTCAAGACACACAAGCCTCTCCCTCTCTCATTCTCTGGGCTTTTCCAGATATCCCTAATGGTAATGGTACCCAAAGGTGCCGTAAATTAAAATCCTCCCTTAAGCTCAGAAACAGGCGTTTTGCCTTCGTCTAAGTTTTGTATGCATTTTATGTAAGCAAAAAGGGTTTCAGCTTAGATATGACAAGTTGGCTACACTCTCAAAATGGACAAAAAGAGTTTTATGGATATTTTACTTACATATATCTCACAGGCAAAGTTAAATGCTCTTCAATGAATTACGAGAAAGTTAGCAGTACTATATGAAGTCTTTAGACTAAATGTCATATTCAAGCTATAAAGATTAAAGCCTTCAAAAGTATTTCTGCCAAATATGATTTCCAATTAAATGACAAATAATATTTTCAGTAGCATTTTCTAAGATTCACAAGAGCCTGGAAAATCTAGAGTTTATTTGCAATTAATTCTTAGATTCATATCATGAAGTTGAGCTACATCCAGCTAAAGTCTAGTCATCACTGAGAAAATTTTCATTTCGGTTGTATCTTTTACTATGGCACTTTATGGCAGCTACAAAATTCTTGAAAGTTAAGTGCAAAATAATTGCAAGAGGAAAAATAAAATAGAAAGAAAAGGCTTTAGCCAATGCAAATGAAGCACAATGTCGAGACAAGTGAATCGAAATTAAATGTACGATTACTGGCCATGGTCATTAAAAACACATTTTCCATTATTGATTGGCTGTGCAAATGTTCTACCAATTACACACTGTCATAATAAGCAATCTATCTATCTATCTATATGGAACAGAGAGTTACAGCCAGAGCAAATTGATTAGACCCTCGGGGAAACAAGCGCAATGTAATGTCTATGGCTCTGGCTATGGCTTTGGTTCACTCTCTCATCCTATGTCTCAATGAAATTGCCATGGCAAATTGAATAAAAACATGGACGGACTAGAGAATACAGTGGATGCAGTAGAGAGAAGCCAATTAAAATATAATAACAGAGAGATGCTTCCACTCTCACTACCCATTTACTTACGGACTGAGTGCCAAGCCGGAATATTGTTCCGGTTGGGTGAGATTGATTTGCAGGAAGCCAAACTGCATGTCCGAATTGATGTTGTTGCGATTAATATAGTTGGAGGGGGTGATCACATAGCTGCCTGTATTTGAGTAACTAGCCTCAATCACATCGATATATTCCAGTTGTGGTTCAATTTTCGTTTCACGATAACCCCACAAAGAGATCATCACATTGGCAGCCGAATTCGAGGTCAAATTGAAAGCACTCCAGGTGATGCGAATCTCATTGGGATTCTTCTTATGGACATCATCGGTGGCAAAGAAGATTTTCTCGGTGGCAGCAGCCGGGGTTTCCACAAAGTACTTGCCACGCCATTTGAAGCGCTGCACACCGACCGATATCTGGAAACGTATATAACCCTCGGCCTTGAGGAATGGTTGGACACAAATTACACGATTGCGGTCCACATAGGTGCCCAGCACGGATTCCGTATCAAAATGACAAGTAACACGAATGTCGGGATCAAAACAGGGGCCAGTTATATTAACCACTTGGCCACCCAACATATTGCCCGATTCGGGAGCAAAGGTCAGTGGCAACAAAGCAGCATCTGGATAAGAATAAATAAATGAGTATCAAAAATGTGGATTTCGATATAAAAGTAATTAACATTCTAATTAGAGAATCATACGCACCAATATCCTTGTTGCAGGAACCAATTAAAATTTGCTCATCGATGCGGAAAATGTGACGGCCAGGAAAACCATTGCCCCAACCACGATTTGCCAAATCTCGAATGACCATATTCTGGCTATAGGGCTTATATTCATACGCTTGTGTGCCATTGCCGGCATTGAAACCGACCTAGAATCAGATGTAAAATAAATTTAAATACCAATAATTGCATACACTTTAACTGCAAAGCATTTAACATGATAAATAATGAAATCGATTGTCAAATTTAGTGGAAACAAGCATTTAGTTACATGGAACAGAAAGGGTGAGAGGTCAATGGAAACTGTCTAAATTGAAAATGATATATTTTAGAAAACTTGAATCCACTGCATTTTCAGTATATCCTTGCATTAAATGGATTTACTCGGTTTCTGCTCTTCACATCTTTGTGAAGTGTTTAATTAAGTGCCAACAAAATGGCAACTGGCAATGGAGTAAGCAACTTAAGTACTACAAGTAGATACATACACATACATACATACATAATGCGCTTAATAATAATTATGAAGAAAATGAAAGGAAAATAAAAGCAACTTACATATGCTGGAGTGCCACCCTCGCCCTTGGTTGTATCACCACCAGCCTCTGTGTGAGATAGCCAATTGAGGACAGCATAATTCCAAATTACATACGTGTAGACCTCATCAGTGGCCAGAACCATTTGGAAGGTATTGGTCTGTAGAGGAAGTAAAATAAGAATTAGTGTCATAAGCATATGCTTCTTACGAGAGAGGGAGGGCTTACCGTAAATAGGGAATTGTCAATGCCACCGGCAAAGGAGACGTTCTTCCATGTGGCGATCACCACATGTTTGGGCACAAAGGTATCGGCACCAACCACACCAGTTCGGATATCCCACATGGTGCGCTCACGTACCTCAACACCGAAACGGTCTGTGCGTCCCATCAGATCGCGTTCCACGCTATTGCAGGATGAAAAAACAAGAGAGAGAGAAATAGAGATTCGTGTGTGTAATGCGCAATCAAATCAACATAAAACAGCAACAGCAGCAGAAGCATCGGGAAATATGCAAAGTCAATTTTCGTTGCCTACTTTTTGGCGTCTAGATTCTTGTGTATGAAGATAAATGGATTTGATGTTTGGCATATAAATCAGCATACGCCGCAGTCGCAGCGACTGTTACTGATTTTTAAACGTGCTTTCCGTATAGACTCAATATACATACATATGTATTTGCAATATTTGTATACATTTTTGCTTTCCTTTACTTTTATTTTGTTTTGGTATATTTTTTTTTTTTGTGTTTGTTTATTTTACGCTCTTGTGAGCAGTTTCAAGTGCTTTTCGGCTTGCCTATCGACAAACGACAACAGCAACGGCGACGTCCGACACATAGGCGACGCTGCTGCTGGCAACGTGCCGTATGATTTATATGTTTTAATTATTCATTACGCATACGCCATGTTGCCACTTTCTTTGTTTAATGGCCACAGCCGTAGCTGGTTTTTGGCATATTTTGTTTCGATTTCATTTTAAAGCCATCTACACATTTTATATTCCTCCTTGCCAATTAATTTTACTTGAATCATTTCATTCTTAAACTATTATCTAAATTTTAAAGAGCTGAATATCCTATATCTCTATGATAAAGTATAATTTATTACACTGTACACAGTTGTTGCATCTATGGCAATTGATAAATGTTAACCATATTTATTTTCCATTTCTATTTGCATTTTGGTCACATTTTATTGATTTCAATTCGATGCAATGGAATGCAAACAAACAAATATATACAAATATGTATGTATGTACATATATTCGACAATATATGCAATAACAAATCAACAAAAGCTTCTAAGTATCTGTTCATCTGTGGACTTTACTAACTGCGAGTGAGCAATACATTTGCATTTATTAGCACTTGAACAAATTTTGCGTGTTTTCTCATAAAACACAGATTGTTCATATAAATTTTAACTGGCTGGCTATGTATATAAATTCAATTTTCGCTGACCTGTTTAACTAACACTAAGCCCCCCCTTCAACCCAAAAAAAAAAAAAAAAAAAAACGCATGATGGCAGCTGTAACATCGTGCAAAAATAGAAAGTCCTAAAATAAATTTAAAACGCAAAAGTCTGAAAAAAACCGCATGCCAAATAAAAACCTCAAGCCACACACACACAGTAATAGAAAGAGAAAGATAGACCAACTCACATACATATTCACACACATTGCTACACACACACTCACAAAGAACCTTTCATATGCCCAGGGAACATTTTCTAATGGAAGATTCTTATATATTTAGGAACGACTCTTGAAAACTTAGGAAAAATTTGTCATTTAAGAATTTTCCACATTTAAGTAATGAATTTTCAAACTTTCACAGCTAAACTTGTCTTCTGAAAACCAACCAATGTTATTGCTTAGTAAGATCAAACTGTCTGATAAAATCTCCGTTAAAAATATAATAACTGATATCTTTGACTAACTTCAATTGATATTTATAAACTCACAAGACAATATAACTTCTTCTATAAACTGTTGTGAAATGAATGAAATTTATGGCCAAATGCTCGTTGGGTACAGTCTTACAATTTAGTTATCATTTGCCTTGCCCCTTCCATGGCTTTCATCTACTTTTATATCTCTAGGTTTTTTGTCAGCTCCTGCTATGAAACTTTAAATGTCTGCAATTGACATTCCGGCACAAAAAAGGGAAGGCAAAATTGTCACTCAGCCTAAAATTGCGCGCGCAGCAACCAAGGAAAGAGTCACAGAGCTCAGTATATTTGAACATTGTACATTGTACATGTAAATAAGATAAAAAGTCTACATTGAGAATGAGTCTAGGGAATGAAAACCTTGAATTTACATAGAAAGACTCACAAAAAGCCAATATTGCAGACAGTAGATTTATGAGAAATTCTTAAATTTTCGGGTAAAATATTATATGAACGCCTTGAAGAATTTCATTTGTCACGCACTCCTCTCTAAGTTGGAGAAACTTTTACAAAATTTGTTCATAAGTCTTCACCCACATACGAAGTAAAAGTCGCTGAAAGTAATAGAAACTCGCATACTCATATATATACTTGTATGTATGCCATGACCCATCCGCGTTGGTGTTCCCTTTGCCGCTCTGTGCATTTGCTCGGCCAGTTCTTGAACTGTGCCATTATGTACTTTATTGCATACATTCGGGCGTTCTGCCACAGTTTTGTTTTTTTCACCCCTCTCTCTCTTTCTCTCACTTTCTCTTTTTGTCTGAATTTTAGGTTAAAATGCCTTTTCGCAGTTTTGCATGAAACGACGACGGCAACGGCGATGACTTTCTCGTCTTTTGCTTTGGCCCAATTTCATCTCTGGGTGTAAATGAAACTGAAACAATGGCCATACTTAAAGAAAATGGTGAAAATTGCATGTAAGCTGCAAAGAAAACCCAAACGCAAAAGGCACACAAAAGTACATACAGTAAGTGCACAAAAGAATCGGCTAAAGAAACTAGCAAATGTATAGCACATAGCCAGAAATTAAGTAGACAATATCTCCTTTGAGCCCCAATCAGTTGTCAGTTAGTTACAGTTGATTGGCATAATGGAAGTCATTTTCCATCAGGCGAACCAAAGACGAAACACAGTAATAGAGTTCCTTAACCAAATGGGTGAGAGAGCATTGTATTAAGATCCTTCTCATACGTTTGTATAAAGGGTGCTATTATCCCAGTTAATAATCTAACAATGAGGATATTAGTGAGCAAAGGGAACCAATTATTGTTAAAAACAAAATCCATCCACCCATTTGAGTTTTATAACAAATAAATCTTTAAAGATAAATATTTATCACATGAGACACCAGAGATAAAAGAAAAGCAGAAATTACCCCAGAAATGAGGTACTTAAAACGCCTATTAAATAACTATACCCAACAAAAGATTGTGACTATAAAGACTCGAAATCTTTTCATGTGCAATTATTCATACCTGGACACTCTGGCACTCTTTTTATGTGGCACACAGTGTCAGTCATATTAAAAGAGAACCAAAGACCAATGTTTTAATTATGCCATGACCAACCCAAAGAAAAAAAACAACAATTAAAATTCTGTTTGCTGGCACTGCCCTTGACAAACAACAATTAAAAAGCTCAACGCGTCTGATGCATGCCACACCGCAGATTTACACACTTGAGCGTTTAACAAACACTTAAATAACAAAAAAAAAATATGTATAAAGAGGAAAAAGGGCGAAAAAAAGGAATCTTTAACAAACTCGGCATGGCATTAACTTTTTATATGTATGTATCCCCTTCATCACCACCTCCATGACTCCGTTTGCATGTGTAATTAAACGTGAGCTCATAATGAATGAATTTAATGCTCAAAGCGGGCAAAGGATAGCAAAAGGAAAGGGCCCAGCCCATGGGTATGGGCGTGGTCCCATGCACTTTAAGCTAATCCCACGTAAAGTGCGAACGTGTAATTAAATTGATGCCAAATAATTATGGTCAGACACATATGACAGACAGAGAGAGAGAGGGAGAGAGAGAGGAGCACCATAAAAAAGTCGAGTTGGACAAGAAGGTTCTATACATTGCTTACATTTCAATCTTCGCCTGCCATGCAAAGTTATTTAAATTAAATTCCTAACAACATTCACTTTCAGCGCCCACACAAACGACATCAAAGTGTGCGTATATATCTGAGTGTGTGTGTGTGTGTGTGTATTTCCCCCTTTTTTTCAACCATTACAATTAAATGTCAAAGGACAAAGAGGTGAAGCAGACTCCCTGCCCACCCACTCCACTCCCCCTCTTGATTGAGCGAGTTATGTGAAGCAACTTTGACTATTGCCCGAAGCTAAAAACAAAAAAAAAACTATAAAAATGCAATTACTTGTCTTCAATTGGCTTCTTCTACTTCCACTGATTGTCTACAAATATGTTTTATATCATTTTAATTGCTTTGGTTCTTCAATCTGTCGCCCTTGACAACGGGTCAAGGATGACGAGAAAAGCCAAGAAGGTGTGGTATGACATAAAGAAAAAACAAAAAACTTGATTAAATTTAATTGAAAAAATGACCAGAAGGCATTCTATTTTGCCCAACATCTTCAAAAGGCATCCCATTACACCTTTACGAAATTAATTGAATTTAAATTTAATTCTAATGAAGATTCCTTTCTTTTTTTCTTTTAGGCTTTAACATAAAATCTACCAAATAGGCAAAAGCCTGACTACTACCCAGATTCCCAAGATATCAATTTTTAATTAAACCAATCAACTTAAATCGCTTTGAACCAAAGAGTATTGAATTATTTCTGTAAATGTTGCCTCAACACTTTGTCCTCTTCTTTTGTTGGCCAACCGCCACTTTGCTTTGGTTAATAATTTATGTGATTCCATTCCTTTTTTTTTCCATTCTTCTATTCTATCTCTGAAATTTAAGACAATGTAGCCGAGCAACCATAATTTATGCTCGAAATATTGTGATCTATAGCACTTTTATTTCTGGGTTTGCTTTGAATCAAACTAGAGACAAAAAATAAAATTGACTGGACAACATTCTGGCAGAGACCTTGCCAAAAATTACAAATGCTGACCTAATTAATGCAATTGTTGGTGGATTCTTTTTTGCTTTCTGGTTGGGTTGAAAAGTTGAAAGAAGCTGCAGGACACAACAAACTGCCCCCATTTGCATAATTAGATAAAGGAAACAGCGAACAACAAAAAAATGCTTCTATAAATTATTACCAAAAACTTGACAAGCACGAAACATTATGAAGGGGAGAACCAAACAAAAAATTTGCTGAATTTCACTAAAGTAAAAAATAGAATATGAAACTATATTAATAAAGTTGCTTCATAAATTTCCATATACTAACGGATTGTGATTGAATTTATAAAATGGGTAACTAAACTCCCCCATTATATGATGAATCCTATAACTTATTCGATAAGAGATAAGCTAGCTTTTGACAATTTTGAGGATGCTAATGGCCTAGAAGACTATTTTCTTTTGATTACTTTCTTAATTTCTGCCTATTAGATAAGACTGATATGAAATCTGTGGCATTATGAAATAACTATGTAAGTGAGTTATCTCTGTATCTTTGTTTTTCCTTATTCTCTAGCCTTCTTTACTGTATTCAACTAAATTGAGCTCTTTTAAATTTAGCTATACCCTTTGACTAAATTGTGACTACAGGGTTTGGCCCACACACGCGCAATATCCGCAGGAATCAAAATGAAAATCTCACACTGCCTGCCGTGGGCAACTAACTCTCTCTCTATATACTGCTGATGTCACTCATATTCTCATACTCATGGGGAAGCACCATGTCCATGATTCCCATTCCAATGTAGTCTTAAACAAAACGAATCCACGCATAAATGAAAGCTGAAATCAGCAAAATGGCCAGAAACCAACAGATAAGAGTGTCACTATTTAGGGCAGGTAGCCAACATGCAAATAATGCAAAAATGTTGACTATAGCTACCAATAAATGACAGTGACCACTAACAAAAACCCAAAACAACAATAACTATAGACACAATGGGGGGGGACACAATGGGAATCGCCAACGGAAATAGAAAGGACTGCAAAAATGCAGTTGGGTCTTCATGGCATTGCGAATACATTGTAAAGGGGCTAAGGGAATCATCTGACTGTAAAGTGATTTAAAAACAGAGTATGCAAATATTACAAATGGAATGTTCCATTGCGATTGAGAGGGAGAGAGATGGATTGGGACCTTACCGGAAATACACTCCAGGCGTACGTTGATCAATGTCCGAGGGATAAATGCGACCAACACGACATTTGCTAAAGAATATGCCCATAAATGAGGGATCGCGTTTGGCTGGCCAATCTTTAATGGGGAAAACCAGTGGATAGGTTAGATACTCTGGTGGATCTGAGAACTCCAAGTAGCCGTTAAGTGATAGCTGCAAAAGTAAAGCAATTAGTATTAAATCTAAAGAAATGTGTTTAAAGTCACTTACACGTGTGTAATTGAAACGAAAGCCATAGAAGGGTAACTGAAAGTTTAAATTCTTATGCAGTTGAGTCATGGAGGCATGAATATCAAATTGATAATCGCCTCGACCGCCATACTGGTCCTTATCGAAGAACCAGTAAAGGAAAGTGCTTCTCAATTCAGCCAGACGGGCAGTGGTGATTGTATAGCCACCGGCAGCCGTCGAGGCTGTTCCAGATGGGGCCACATTGTTGTTGGGATCTATTGGGAAAATAGAGATCAATTTATGTGATGAAACAAGTAAGTAAGTATAACATATAATTTGTGTTTCTCATCCCCCCCAGAGATAATTTTTCAATCCCTGTACATTGACTCTCTGCTGCACTGCATCGCATGCAATTTGCAGTAGCCTTAGACATTTGCCTCCGGCTTTTCCTTGCTTTATCCTTTTCTTTTTTCTGCTCTCTGCTTTTGCAGCTTCCTCACTAGGAACTTTTGCTGGCTTATGGACACTAAAGGTCACAGTTAATATTCATTTCTATTTTACCAGAGTGCGGCTACAAATTCTGGTCTATGTTGCTTTTACTTTTTCCTCTTCGTCGTCTTCGTGGTGCAACCATTTTTCTAATTTATTCCTGTTGGCTGCCGTTGGCATTTGACTGCTGCCACCGCCAAAGTCGGCGCCTCTAACTACCACCGCAGTTGCCTTTTTAAAGTAATTTAAGCTGATTAAGTGCCAAGCAGGCGATCCTGTTGGCCAGGACATGGCAAGGAAATGGCTTAAAGCTATTGGACTTTAAATGCTAATGGATAGAAGAGTCTATGCCAAGCTCTGGCTTAGGTCGTAGTTAAATGTAATAAAAATCAATTGCAGATATCTATACATACATATACATTCAATAAATTTATGGGTAGACATAACTTAAACTCATAATGGCAATTAATCAATTCATTAATAATAACATCAGACATTTTCACATTTCTCTCTTATTTATCAACTGTCAATCTACATGAGTATTATGAATAAGCACTTCAAATGGTAATACATTCAAATAAAGACAGTTGTTCAAAACTGACAGTTGCTTTTCAACATGGTCCATATCGGGGCCAGCTGTCAGGCTAGAATGGTTTTCAATTTTAATCTATTTATGAATAAATTTGCCTGGACTCGCGCTATTCGCTAATCCTTTTTGGGAAAAGCCTCATAAACTGCGGATTAACAAATAAACGAAGCAGCAGCAGGACTAGTAGATAAAAAGGAAAAGCATTTGCCAGCTTTATGATCCTTCGTGCCTGCCTTCAGGCAAAATTAGTGCGCGGAAAACACGCAAAATTCGCGTGTTCGGGTTATGTATGTGTGTGTGTGTGTGTCTTTAAGTTTTTTGTGTGTTGTGCCTGTGCCGATTCCAGGTAATTCCTGGAAAAACTTCAAGAAGGCAAAATCGTTTGTCAAGTCAAAACGAAAAAGGAGACCGCATCCTAATATAGTTCAACTACCTGACACAAAAAGGGTCAGGTAGATTAATAGTGAGTGTAATACCTGGTAACATTTGTAGGTACTACAAAATCTGTTACACTTCTTATATAAACTGCCGTGTCCACAAAGTGTCATCTCATTCATTCCGAAGACATAGCAACATGAGCATCAGCACGTTCAATTTTCAATTTTATAACTACAAGCTACCCACGACAACTCCGAACATGGGCTCCTCTACCACTACCATCGGATCCGGCTCTTCGTTCATCAGTGAACTGGAAATGGACATTGACGATGATGGCATGTCCAGGCCATCCATCACATCAACGCCCAAGCCACGTTTCACTAGCGAAATCACTAGACCAGCCCAACCAGCCGCTCTTCAGGCTCTCCGTCCACAACTTCATACACCACAGAAACGTTGGTCCATGGAACTGCGCGAGAAGGTTTTAGAAATGTCCAAACGCAACAATGGCTCTGATGGCGAAGAAGAGTCAAAACCGCAGCAGCAGTTAACGTCAGTCCAGCTACAGGGACAGGGACAGGCACAGGCACACGCAGAGGCACCCGGACAGGCACAGGAACAAGGAGTAATGGAGGAACAAAGCACTACTCGCAGTGTCAGCGACAAAATTAACTTCTTCAACAAGCTAACCAACACCTTTGAGTCCTTGCGGCCCACTGTGGCCACAGCCACTGGACACAACAACAATTGCTTCATTTCTCTATTGCGCTCCAGTCGACCAATGAATATAGCTACCACCAACAGTAACGCTTCTGCTGCTATCGGGCAAGTGCCACCACCTAAACCCAAGCGTCTATCAGCTGCCCCAGTAACAGGAGCACAGTTTCCATTTGCCACGCCCACACCCATTTCCAGCGGAATGGTGCAACGCAAGTGCTCACTACGCCGCAAGCCATCCATGGAGAAGTCATCCCGCTCCACAATAGCTCGTCAGAATTCGAATGCATCGATGCGGCCACAACGTCATGCCATGATGGAGGATCTCAGTCTGGTGGTGCCAGTTCGATTGCGCATTGCCGAATACGAGCAGCGCATTTCAATGAGTGCCTAACCAACAACAAATTAGCGGCAACCAATCTACTGCCAAGCATGTGCCATATTCCCAAGGACAAAACTAAACTAGTTACTAGCGTTTAATGTAATACTTTAAAAGTCAATTCAATAAACAAAGAAGAAAAGTAAAAGAACACTTGTTTTGCTTTACAATTATTTACAAAGTATTTAGGAAACTTGAAACTAACCTCACATATATTTTAAGTATGATTTCCTTTGTTATCTATCTTATCGAATAGATATATCACAAGTAAGTAATTTGTACAGCATTGTTTTTGCTGTGTGACTAATATAAATTCTCAGTAAATGATTACAATTTACCCTATAAATTGCATTTAGTTATATACACCGAAGCAGGTGCTATAAACTGATTCATGTTATTGGCTTTGCTGTACTCTCTTTCGATATGATTGTATGAGTCTGTATATAACTCACTATCTTGGCTTGTTTGCAGAGCCAAAGTAAAAAACAGAAAGAGAAGAAGCAAAAAAAAACAGAAAACCCGTTAGCTTATAATGCCTCAATGTGAGTACACATACAAAAGGGTTCGCTATCTTATCAAAGTATGTGAGTTACAACACATATGTACACAACCACACACACACAATGTCTGTATACACCTGTTGGACCCTCTGCTAAAAGTCGAACAAGTTATCGAGCAAATATTGGTAAGCAAAGCTACGTTGTTCTCCCTCTAAACTGAACCCAAACTGAAACTGAGTCTGATTAGATAGCATATGGGGCGTATGAGTAATACACGTTCATATATGTATGTAATTGAAGAAGACAACTCACCCCAATTGTAACCACTGGAATCCACATCATATAGCTCGCCCAAATAATCGTATGGCATAACTAAAGCTCCAGACATGGCCTGAGGCTTCAAGCCGGACACTGAAAGAATATCATCAGTGTCCCGGCTTGAGGCATGGACCACGGGAACCAAACGCTGTCCCGGAATCACTGCACCCCCGCTAGCTGGTGCGGCTGCTGCTGCGGCTGTTGCTTTTGCTGGTTTCACTGTTGAAGTTGTAGTCGCTTTCGGTGATGGTTTTGCTTTTGGTTTCGCTTCGACTGGATCTTTTTGTTTAATTATCTCTGGCGGCACTTCCAGAACTTCAGCTTTATTTATAATCTCATCTTCCTCCTCGGTGGAGAAATTCTCATTGGCCAGCACATAGGCCATAAAGCCGCAGGCCAGCGCACAAACCAAAAAGAGTTTGAAACGCATTTTCACCTTAGTTTAATATTAGTCGTAGGTTATTCGTTTATTAATTCGTTGGAGCACTAGAAAAACACACAAATTGAAATTTTTTTATCAAAATTTTGTGAAACACTGCTTGTTTTCGATGTTTTTTATTTCTTTCACTTTGATGACATCATCGAATAATTTTTTTAAATTGTACTCTTATCTGAGTTCTTTATCGCAATGACACTTGACACAATACCTACACAACTTTCCTAGCTGGAAAAATACATCCGTTGCCGGCTCACGTTCAGTTAAGACTAATGTCGGGGCGTTGCCAAAATGTTGACTATTCCTTTCAGTTCACCTGCTTTGGCCGCGATTGTGAAACGAGAGCTCTATTATCTGCTGTTGGCATATCTTATCACAAAAAAAATGAAAAAAGCTTACGCACTGATAACACATTCCTTCTAGTCGTTTATGTGTTTCAGTTATGTTTGTGTTCTGTTGGCTTGTTGTTGGAATATTGTGCAAGTTACCAGTTTCCAAATCTGACTTACCATTCCCCCCCACACCCACATACCTTTCTGCACTCTCTCTTCATCTATAGTTATCTTCATTTGTTGACTTTTGCCACATTACGTTTAGTGATTCACTTTTGCATTACAGTTAATCACCATTGATATTCAGGGTTTGTCATGATACTACCATTTGGTGGGCGATTGGCCACCTCTCACCGTAATTCTTCCTGTCTCTTGCACTCTCTATCACACTCTCTCTCTCTCTGTCTCTGCTTCTTTGCCATTATAATTATAGACAATGAGCCATTATTGGGTCTTTGGGATGGATAAAGCATTTCCGTTGTAGCTTTAGTTTTATGAATGAGTATTACAATTAGTGTAAACATTTCACTTGTTGTTGAAATTTTCATGGTCATACTGTGATTGATTGATTAAAAAGGGGAAAAAACAACAGAAGAAATGGCTCAAAACACTTAACAATAGCAAATTCTTTACCCAATCAATGAAAAGACTACTTCATATAGATTTTGGAGGAAATCAGTCTTGGGTATCGAACTTTTTGTCTACCTAAGTGGTAAAATATTTCATCTTACCCTTAGTAACTTAAATTTATCCACGTTCAAAATATTTATAAGTGCACATCAATATACAAATTAATTTAGGACTATAAAATTGTTAACTGAGTCTCATTACTCTCATTATCTATCACTTTTAGTCATTGAAATAATCAAGCAGTTTTTCTAGCTTGAAAAAGTAGAAAGAGATTGCGAGCTAAGGATATATTCTCTTAATACAAATATGTTCCCCTAATTAAGCAGACCGTCTAAATAATTGTCAAGCAGTTTTATGGTATGTTATGAACGACAGCCTAAAAGTAGGCAAATCAAATTGCTATCTTTCAAAAAAGAGAATCCATTTCTTATCAACATTTCAATGCTTGGGGTCTCTCGAACTAAATAAACTATACTAAAATTCAGTTCTACGTCAGATGTCAGTGTGTACGATACACTCGCAGACGACACTCTCCCGACTATAGTATAAACCGATCGGTAGAATCATACAGAAATAAAAAAGAAAAATGATGCGACAAAGAAAATTCGCCAATTTAACCCATATATTTTCACGCCCACAACGGCATTATCATAGTGAGAAGGGCGTGTGGGGCTATAAACCGGTTGCTAAACGGAATTATCAAGGTACTTAAATGTGTGCGTGTGTGTGTGTAATCAATGACTGAAAGTGAGATGTGTTTTTTCTAATTTAAATTATATTTAATCTTTCATATTTGTTACTAAGACTTCAATCATAAACCGTTTCATCCGTTGAGATAACAAAATCATTATGATAAGCGGCAAACAACAACAACAAATCGTAAACAAATACATGCATAGTAAATGCGAAAGAAACAAAACCAATTGTTATTGTCGGGTGTCATGTGGCAGCATCGTTGTTGCACTGCCTGCCTCAAAAGAAAACAAAAGTCAAGCTGCAACTAAAACTTGTTTGAACTGCAAATGTTTGAAGTGAAACATGTTTGCCTCAGAATGTTGCAGATGCATTTCAAACCAACATTGTTAGCATTTAATTCTGTTTGGTTTTTCCGAGTCATCTCTGCTTCTGATGGAAATTTTTTGTTTTGATAACTTTTTGTTTATGTCAAGACGTCTAATCTTTGAGGTTTCTTATAGCTGCTGCTTATCACATGATTTTTTTAGTGTGAAATCTGATTAGCCAGAAAATATACAGCTTATTCTAAAATAAGAACTCTGATATTGCTTGGACCCCCCACTCAGAAGTTGGTTGACTGCACTAATTGTAATGAAGCTCGGCCGGTTTCGCCCATCAACCTTGCCACTACAATCTGCAAAATCCTTTGGAATTTATCAAAGCAACGAAAGGCAAACAAAAGGCCGAAAAATTTCAATTGTTGTCCTGCATACGTTGCGTATACAATTGCTGGCTTATCAACACCATAGTCATGCCATGCCATGCCAGGACAGAACAGAACAGGACACCACAGCAGCAGCAAGAGTCTCATCCCTTAGAGATGTAACAAAAATGGTCATAAATTGTCGTGAATCGTGTATATAATAATAAATAAATTGCTGAAAAGAACATTTTCTCTCAAAAAGTGCATCTCATGAAGATGAGACAAGATTGAGGGTAATTGCCCCCTAAAATATGCAGTCGAAGAATCTGCTGTTTGAAACATTTAAGAAAAACTTTAGGAAAGTTTTGTGAATAAAAAATTCCACTCAATGCTGCTTATAGACAATTTTTCGTAGCTACAGGGCAAAGCAAAAGTTTTGAGTGTTGTGAAAACAATCAATAAATTTTTTCTTTCAGCATAATTTTAGGGTCAAAACAATCACAATTTACATTCCCCTAAATGGAATGGGAATGGAATGTGATTTTCATTTTTGACTAGATTATTAGAAATCTTCAAAATATTTTCAACTCTTCAGTTTTAAGTATCTGGTAATTTCTTTATTGTCTCAACTTCGTGATAATTACACGTACTCATAACTACTGTAAATTGTTTGTCCTTCACTTTCTTCCCTGTGATTTTTCATTTCATTTTGTCGTTGACCTGACATCCAGAGACATCGATGAAGCTCTTGTGTCTCCCGTTTAATTCACTTGACAAACCAATCAAGCAACAGCCCAACAACAGACCACTTTTCTCCCGTGCGTTCGTCTTTTACATTGGGCCACTCTTTGCTTTTCTGTTTGCTCTGCCTCATGTGTGCATTTATGAATGTACTGACACAAACGGCCAATATCCTTATAGCCCATGACGCGACTGTTCAATAATATTTACACGTTCATCTTGTTCATTGTAATTCATTGCGAAGTTCTCTGTATCTTGTGAAGACTGGTATGCTGTTCAATTCATTTAGTATCGTAATTTATACTGAAACGTATTAAGTATCGCTATTACCGCTTCATGAAATGTCTTAATTTTACTTTACTAAATAAAAATAACATCGGTAAGCGGCAAATACCTACCAATTTATATAAGTTTTGTTTATATTTTTGAAGATTTCCCCCAAAAGTACCTCAGATAAATATTTGCTCAAGGCGCTACTTCTGCAAATGTATTTACAAATATATTAATTTCTTAACTCTCATTCTCTTTACTCCCTGCAGAGCTTTGGCTTAACGTTTATGCCCTCTAAAGTATGCTATCTATAATCTAATTAAGCTTTAGCAATTTGTGATTTATGAAAGGTTGATTGTTGTTGATTGTCCTTATCCGCTCTTAGTGCCCTCCACAAACACGTATTTCGTGGTCGGGTATTTAAGTGATATGCATCTCGTAAATCCTTTAAGCGGGATAACACTTTAGCACGTAAACACCTTAGAGCGAAACGAGTTGTCAATGGCTTAACCAGAAAATAAAATAACCCAAAAGGAAATATATCCAATAAAAACCACCCATAACCATTCATCTCATATGCAATCACATTTAAAGATGCCCCAATATATATGTATGTAGGAACAAACGAATTGTGTACACCCTTTGTCCAATCATGATTGCATTTTGCTTTGATATATTTCCAAATGTCCTTACAAATTAAATATGCCCTCATCAAGGACCACGAAATCAAACCTAAACAGTAGGAAGTAAAAAATAAATATCATAAAAGTGAAACGCCAATAAATTCAAAAAGGCCCGCACAATGTGGCAATGGGCCAAGGTCCAAGGGCAGTGCACGTGAATCCTTTTTTAAATAATTTATAACATCAAGAGAAATTTATATTGTTTACGCATGTGTTCGCTACCATTCCGACTCCGAACCCCCTTCCGTTTCCAAACAGTGGCCGAGGATGTGCGGGAGGCGAGGAACTCACAGGCGAATGTCTATCGTTGGGTAGAGGCTTTTCGCCAGCATGGACACAAATTGGCAGCCGTAAATCCCATCAGCATCAAAGCGACCAACAGTCAGAGGTAAATAATGGGTAGACTGCCCGCCCAGTCGAGCCATCCACCCAACCACCCATCCCATGTCCACCTGCGGGAGAATATATATTTTATATATTTTTCGGTTTGCTTCTTTGTATTGTCAACTGAAATACAGAGTGTGTGTGTGTGGGTGTGTGTATTTGTCTTTTGTTTTGTGTGTTCTTTTTTTTTTAACCTTTACTCTGGGTTTTGTATATTTTTTATTGCCTGACCAGCGAGCTGCAGGAATTAAATCCCGCATTTTATGGACTGCAGACGCAGGAGACGGTGCGCACCGTTGGCCTCTTAAGTGCTCCACAGGCGGCCCAGAATGTTGGCCAACTGGAACAGCTGCTAAAGGGCATTTACTGTGGCAGTGCGTCCAGTGCCGAGTTTTCATATGTCGAGGTACTTTCATACATTTGAGCGTCCCGTAAGAAGTTTAAACCTGCATTTAAACCATTTCTGACAGAATTTGGAGGAGCGCGAATGGTTGGCCAAGAACTTTGAGTCTCTTAACACGGAGCAGCTGCTGCCTGACCAGGAACGTTGCGAAATCGCCGAGCTGTTAATTAAGTCACAAGCTTGGGATAATTTCATGGCGCTTAAATTTCCGACTGTAAAGCGATATGGAGGCGAAGGTGCAGAATCCATGTTGGCCTTTTTTTGGCAGCTGCTGCGCGACAGTGTACAAGGTGAGAGAGTGAACATGGCTGGTGCGTCTATAACACGATTAGAGCAATGCCAACAACAACCCAACTCAAAAAAGTTTTCATCATGACAGCCCCCCAAAAGAGAAAACTAGAGATGCCAAGTTTTTTTTTTAGAAATATCAAATAAAGATAACGATTAAATTAATTTGTGATGACTAAGATCAGCTTCAAGTTGCTAAAAGTAGACTAATTAGTAAGTTTAGACTTTCATTTGCAATGAAAGTCGTAAGTGTAGTTAGGCAGTAGAGACGTATTTTATTTTAAGAAGTCATACTTTTACGTGACTCACGCCGTTATTGCCATTTACTTGGCCGCGGCTCACATATCAGCTCACGCTTACTTAAACCCTAATCTGCTTTTGCCTTCAAAAACTTTTCCCTTTCGCATGCATCCAAACAACAACAACAACAACAATACAAACAGAGAATATTGAGCATGTGGTGTTGGCTATGCCACATCGTGGACGAACCTCCCTGCAGGCAGCGTTACTTCAAATGCGGCCGGCAAAAGTTTTCCGCAAACTCAGCGGCGCATCAGAGTTCCCCGACAATGTTGAGGGGGCCATGTCGGACGTCATAAGTCATTTCCGTAAGTGAAACTTTCTCATTTTTTTTTCGGGGAACTGGGCGTGGGTCTATATCTAAGCGCACACGGCGTATGCGTAATTTAATCAAAATCCACATCCTGCAAAACAGATGTTTCCGAGCAGCTGAAGGTGCTAGGCAAGAGCATCAACTTTAGCATGGTGCGCAATCCCTCGCATCTAGAGGTAAGCCTTTGAAAAGAAAGAACAGCATAAACTTAAAGTATTATATAATATGTATATATATGTATGTATTTGATTCGCAGGCTGCCAATCCAGTGGCCATGGGTAAAACACGCTCGAAGCAGCAGGCACGTGGCGATGGCTCCTTTGGCAAAAGTCCAGATGGTTCCTTTGGCCAATATGTTCTCAACGTTATCCTCCACGGCGATGCCGCATTTGCCGGTCAGGGTATTAATCAAGAGTGTCTGACCATGGCCTATGTACCGCATTTTGAAGTTGGCGGAAGTTTGCATTTGATTGTCAACAATCAGGTGGGTTTTACCACCCCTGCGGCACGAGGACGCTCAACTGACTACAGCTCGGATTTGGCAAAGTCCATACAAGCACCTGTCTTCCATGTCAACGGCGATGATCCTGAGACTTTGGCTCGGATTACAAATTTAGCGTTTCGCTATCAAAGGGAATTCCGCAAGGATATTTTTATTGATTTGAATTGCTTCCGTCGCTGGGGCCATAATGAATTGGATGATCCAACATTCACAAACCCGTTGGTCTATAAGATTGTTCACCAACGTGAATCGGTGCCCGATATGTATACCAAAAAACTGGCGAAGGAGGGAGTACTAAGTGCTGAGCAGGCAAAGCAAATGCGTGATAACTATATGGCACATCTGGGTGAAGAGTTGGCCTTGGCTCCTAACTACCAGCCGCCACCTTCGTACTTTGAGAAACAATGGGCTGGATTACAATTGGCACCAAGCAAAGAGCTCACCTATTGGGACACTGGTCTGGATTATGGCCTATTGCACTATATTGGGCAACAAAGTGTTGCGTATCCGGCCGACTTTGTAAGCAAGTAAACGATATGAGTCCCACTTGAATCTTTTAGCAAATTAACCCTTTCCGGCAGAATATTCACCCACATTTGCTGAAAACCTATGTCACCGCCCGTCTTAAAAAGCTGAAAACTGGTGTTAAGATTGACTGGGCTACTGCCGAAGCCTTGGCCATTGGAAGTCTCATGTACCAAGGACATAATGTACGTATCAGTGGTGAGGATGTGGGTCGTGGCACTTTCTCACATCGGCATGCCATGCTGGTGGATCAGGAGACAAACGAAATGTTTATACCGCTCAACAATCTCGAGGGTGGTCATGGCGGTAAATTGGAGATAGCCCATAGTATTTTGTCGGAGGAAGCTGTGCTGGGATTTGAATATGGCATGGCCATTGATAATCCACAGAATCTTATCATCTGGGAAGCACAATTCGGTGACTTTGCCAATGGAGCACAAATTATCATTGATGCCTTTATAGTTTCGGGTGAAAGTAAGTTCCGATCTGAAATTCCAATTGATAGATTGTCTATTAAAACTCTATCGCCTTAGCCAAGTGGATGGAAAGCAATGCCCTGGTGATGCTTTTGCCACACGGCTATGATGGGGCAGCTTCCGAACACAGTTCATGCCGCATTGAACGTTTCCTGCAACTCTGTGACTCCAAGGAGAACGCCATCGATGGTGATGGCGTAAATGTTCATATTGTAAATCCAACAACACCTGCCCAATACTATCATGTCCTGCGTCGTCAGTTGGCCAGAAATTTCCGCAAGCCCCTGATTGTAGTGGCACCCAAGACCCTAATCCGCTTGCCAGCGGCTACCTCCACACACGAAGATTTCCAGCCTGGCACACTATTCCATAATGTTCTCGGTTCGTTACTGCAGTTTTTCTAATAACTAGAGATTAGCAAGACAAAACATTTCACACATCCAGGTGATACCACTGTGCCCGCGGATCAGGTGCGGAAGGTCATCATTTGCAGTGGCAAACATTATTACAACCTGGTGGAGGAACGTGAGAAACGACAGGCTTTTGATACAGCCATAATACGTCTGGAATCCCTTTGCCCCTTCCCAGCGCAAGAGCTGCAGGGCCAGCTGGCCCAGTATGCCAATGTGGAATGTAAGTGTTGCCCAGTTATAAACTTGAACCAACCACTGAGTTAAACGCCTCTATTCGCCTCCCCCTAAAGCCTACATCTGGAGTCAGGAGGAGCATCGCAACATGGGTGCATGGACTTTTGTGCGGCCACGTTTTGAAAATTTAATTGGCAACAAGGTAAGTCAAGTGTCCGGCCATAACGGAATTTTAAATACCCTTTCTAACTTGATATAAATTTGCTGACAACACAAAGTATTGTCTATTAAAATGGAAGACTTGTCCATGTCAGGAATGGTTTATATTTTGAAGAGCAATTCAACTTTGAAAAACAAAAGTGAACACTTCCCTTCGGCCATGGGGCGAAAACTCTTTCCGTTGCAAACACACGGCCACACAAGTATACATACATATACATATATATATATATTCTCCACAGCTCCAGTACTGCGGACGCACGGAGGCTCCCACACCGGCCACTGGCATTGGCAAAGTGCATAAACGGGAAGTTGATGAGATTGTTGCTGCCCCATTTGAACTTTAGTGCGCTGAGCCGGAGAAGGAGCCGGGGCCACTTTCCACTATTCCGCAACGCCAGCCAGCCAATATATCACAAAGTACTTTTAGCTCAATAAAACTGCCAAAAAAAAAAAAACCAAAGGAGAGGAATGGAGTAAAACACAAAGCTTACAGCTTACAAATAAAACGTAAATGGCACAAAAAAATCAACAAAAAAAAGGAACAAAAGTTTCTTGCTCACACACAATTTCATAATAATTTATGCTATATAACAAAGAAGAAAAAAAACCTTAGGCAAAAACTTTAAGCCAAAAGTTTTTAATTGCTGACCCATCCTCACAATATTTGTGTTCCCTTTTCCTTTTTTTCTACAGACCTTTTAATGAAGTCCAAGTAAAAAGTTGTAAACCAAAGAAGAAACACTTAACCTACCATAAATATTTATTATGTTTATGAAACATTTTACAGACTTTCAATTGGAATTGTTTTAAGAAGTATTGTGTGATCTATGCAATTTCTTTTTTCCTTTGGGATTAAACTATATGTGAAACATTATAGGTGGATAGTTATTGATCGAAAGACTAGTAAATAAGTATATAAAAGATTAGATTACATACATGGATGGCGGATGGAAGTGACTAATAATAGGTGAGGTGAGGCATGGTTAATTAGGGTGAATTGAGGTGAGGTGGTATCCTACATATAAGGCGTTGCCAAGGACCTAAAAAGTTGTTTCTTTGGTTTAATTTTTTTGGGAATCTCTACATAGAAAGACAGAAAGAATTGAAAGCTAGGTTAAACAGTGTCGGAACAAAAGTCTCATTCATCACGCTTAAACTCTAGACATGGCATGGCACAATCAATACACTAGGCAGTTATATACCAAGGCACTAACTAACAAACTTATACGACCTGCCTGCCATAGACTTGCTCTAAAATATCATAAAAGTCGGTGGACGTCTTATATGCAAAGTGCAAAAGTCACATCCAAAAGACAAAGGCCAGACAAACGGCCACTATGACAAAGGCAGTCTCTCGGCAATTAGCATTATCCCAGCCGCATTCCAAATCAAATTTGAGGGCCTTTAAAAAAACAAAAAATCCAGCAATTAATTTACCAAAATAAGTGATTTATATATAGGGGATAATTACCTCCATCAACTGCTGACCACCCTTGTTATCACACCGTGTTTCGCGCAAATCATCGTCATGATCATCGCAGTTATGACGTCCATAGACCTGGCATGGTGAATTCATAAAAGTACGGAACACAGTGTCCGTCCAGGTTTGTGAAGAGCAAATATATTGGCGACGTTTACGCTGCCAGAACTCCACCCAACTGTGAAGATAGAATTTAAAATTGAATAGCTTGTAATAGTTTTTGTTATTTAGATTTACCCCAAGTCACAGTCACAATTCAAGTCTGTGTGTGACATCTTTAAATCGGTTAGGAAGACACTATTGGGCAGATATGGCACAGCTCCGGTATTCGGATTCGGTATTTTCTTAAGGTTACGATTGTGATAGCGTATGTCTAATGAAATGTTGCGAACACGTCCCATATACTTGAAGAAGTTCGGTGGCAAGGCTTGCAATGAGGTATTGAATAATTGCATATAGAGATAAGGTGAACGCATTCCCTATATAGACGGAAAAGATCACAGAGCTTAAGATTTTGATATCGTTTAGGGGGGGAAGGCTCACCCTTAAGATGCGCTCATTGAGATTACTAAATTGAGGTCCACTGAAAGTTATATTGGTCAATTTGGATGGCAAATGGCCTTCCATTTCACGTTGCAAATCCGTTGGCATGCCCAGCTGTAGGGTTTGCATTTCCTGTGTGGGTCCCGATCCTTTTTTGACAATTCGTGTAAACGGTTGCGGTGCCTCAATCCATAGTTGACGTATATTATGATGATGGCGCAACAAATGTGGAATATTAAAGTGTTCCAAATGCGAATAGGCTGTCAATTTAAGAGATCGCAAATGGGGCAAAGAGTCCAAACAACCATACTCAAAATAGTGCAAGCGGAAATTAGAAATATCCAACATTTCCAGATCTTCGTTGACGCCATCGAAGCTATTGTTGTTGAGTGAGGTAATTGGATTGCCAGATAGCATAAGTCGGCTGGAAATTAATTGATAGATTGTATGATAGATTAATTAATTAGATTAATTGTAGATTTCCCCTACCGTAGATGGGGTAGTGCCTGTGTCATCAGTGGTACATTAGTCAGATCGTTGTTAGAGAGATCTAGCATGCGTAAATTGCTCATATTGTGAGCCAATTCCTGTGGTATCGAGGGCAGCTCATTGTAGCCCAAACGGAACTCGCGCAGATACTTTAAGCGTATTTCGGGCACAGTGCTCAAAGAGACATTTTCGAGGCCCAGTTTAATCAATGAGGTCTCCAAACCCATAAAGGATTTATCCATAACCTTAAGATCGCGATTATGTGATAGATCCAGAACAGCTAACCTGGGCATGGTGGCAAAGACTGCATCGTCAATGCGTAACAAATAATTGTAGGAAATGTCCAAATAACGAAGTGACTAAAACAAGAAAATAACATTAGATTTTGGCTAAAGGGTGACTTATGCGTTGAATCTACCCTAAACTTGTTCGACAGATCCATACTGTGTATCGTGGAAATGAAATTGTTGGATAAATGCAATTCACAGAGTGTTAGAGCAGCCAAACTGGACAACGATGATGAGGGTATCTTCAGAAGCATGTTGTGCGAAACGTCCAATCTAAAATCAAACAGAGTAATAAAATAAGTTGTGGTACAGCTCAAACTTGACATATACTCACTTCTCCATGCCGCCGTTGTAGAAGAGATTATCTGGTAGTCCTCTGAGATGATTGTAGGAGAAGTCAACAATACGCAGTCCCTGCACAGGCTTAAATATATCCTGCGGTATGTCACTTAGATAATTATGGCCAAAGAAAACAAGTTGCAGCTGTTTGGTATTCTTAAAGGCATCAAAATCCAATTCATGTATCCAATTATGGCTGAGATCCAGCCATTGCAAGTGAGGCATATTTCCAAAGACATCCCGAGTGGTGTTCTATGAAACCCCAAAGAAACATTGCAATACAATAGGAACATTATATTTGTATTATCATACACACCATTAGCGAGTTGTAGCCCAAATGCAGATGTGTCAATGATATTTCCGCTGGCCGGAAGTATCCCGGATGTATAATGGAAATATTATTATGGGATAGATCCAGAATTTTTATATTCGAATGGTACATGCCTCCTGCAAGAAAAAGACAAATTTAATTAGCTATCCATTCAGTTGGATCCAATTATGTTACCATGTTCGTTACGGCCACTCCAAGAGGAGTTATACATCAATTGGCGGATCTGATTGTGGCTAACGTTTACATTCAAATTGGATAGAGTTCCCACTTGATCAAAGTAATCAAAATTGAAATTGGGCAACTGATTGAAGGCCATATCCAGAATCTCCAATTTAGGTAGATTTTGGAAGGACTCATCTGCCAGATTGTTGAGTTTATTGCCCCGCAAGCTCAAGTATTCCATTTCGTCTAGATTCATAAATGCACGTCGCTCCACCTTATCGATTTTGTTGTCGTCTAATTGAAGCTTTCGCAATGCCTCCAAATCAAAGAACGTATGCTGCGAAATGGATGTTAGGTGATTGAAGCGCAACGAAATCTCCTCCAGCTTGGAATGAATATCGCCCTGGAAAGTACCCTTCAGCACCTGCTCAATGCGATTGTCATGAAGCTCCAGAAGACGCAGATTTTTAAGAAAATGGAAACTAGTGTCGCTCATACTGCTAATGTGATTATTGCTAAAATCGAGCTCCTGCAGTGAAGTGAGATGACGCAAGGGCTCAGATGGCAGAGCGCTACCCGAATAACCATGTGACATTTTCAATGAAATCAGAGAGTGGCCAATCTGAAAAATAAATCAAAAAGTTATTCAAGTCTTGGGCCAAGACATCTAGACGAATCTTCACCTCATGGAAGGCATCATTCTCTATGCTTGAAATGCCATTCTCACTGAAATCCAAACGCTTTAATCCGCGCACATGCTTAAAGGCATGCGACTGTATGCCAGACAGACTGGCTCGTGTGATCTGCAAATCCTCCAGCTCCACACCAAAGTCTTTAAAGTCCTCCGGTCCGATTGACGTTGAACCCATGCGGGAAATCGATAGCGAGCGCATATTCCGCATTCTGGTCATACTTTTTGAAAATAAATACAAAATTGTTTTGTGGGGTAAGGGGTATGTGTGTGGGATAAGTGGATGTGCAAGGGATCACTTACTTGCGAAGCGTCTGCAGATTGGTAGGATCATTGCGATCACCGCTCAAGTCCAGTTTCAGTAGAGTATAATGTACGGCATTGAAGGTTTCAGTTGGTTTCTGAATTTTGATCTTGTTGTCACGCATGCTGATGACCCTATTTTTGGGACAACAAATGTGGGGGCAAAGAAACAAAAAGAAAGGGTGGTAGTTAAGGGTTATTATGCGGCTTTTCTCTATTCCTCACGTTCTGGGTAAGCAGGTCACACACATTGCTATAGTGAAAGCCGAAGCCCCACAGCAACAGCAATGGGTGGTCCAACAATCGGATTAGTTTGGGTTGATGGGCACTCAGCACTCACTTACCTCAAGACATCGAAATTGTTGAAGAGCTTGTGATGCAGCTTTGTTAGATTATTACCAGAGAGATCCAGAATCTGGAGGCTATTCACCAGACTATCAAATGCCACGGGCGAAATATTCGTAAGACCACAATATCTCATGTAGATCTCACGTATGCGAGCCGGTTTAAAGGCATCTTCCCTGAGCGTATGAATGGGATTTCCATCGAAGAAAGTGCGATTGACCGTATCAAAGTATTTGAACGAATTCGGTGGCAATATCTCAATGTGGTTATATTCCAAATGTAAATTATCAAGATTCAGTTTCGTATTGGCCTTAATGTCGTAGGTTTCATTGCCACTCAACGACCAAATTACATTATGGGAAATGTCTAGAGTTCGCAAACTTTTCAATGGACCCAACGCATCATAGGGTATCTCCGAAAGTATATTATCGGTTAGCAAAAGACGTGTCAGCCTCGGCATGCCATCGATGAAGACATTTTGATCGATTTCAAACAGATTATTGCCACTCAAATCAAGCGTCTCCAGAATAAGCAATCCACTAAAACTGTGCGACTGCAACATCGAGATACAATTATCTCGCAGTATCAATGTCTGCAGGGAATCCTCAAGGCCGCGGAACGAATCATGCTGTATGTGCGTTATATGGTTGTAGCCCAAATCCAAATGACGTAGTTTTTGCAAGTGTCGTATCGATTTCGATGGTATCTCTACCAGATCGTTTTGCGGCAGTATCAGCTCCCATAACGAACGCTCCAAACCCGTGAAGGCATCGTCGGGAATTTCAGTAAGATGATTCCCAGAGATTTTCAGTCGGTACATACCAGTCGACTGCAAGAAGTAGGGCTCAATTTCGCGTAGACCCGTATTCTCCATGTGCAACATGAAAACCTAATACCACAAAACAAAAAGAAGGGATTCCAACAAAAACAGTTGCATATATGAGAAATATAATTGGAGTGTTTAGATTGCCTCACCTTAGATTGATTTACCATGCGTGGCAGTGCGGGAAACGGAACATTTTTGCAATGCACTATACCCAGATCTGTTGATGATTTGGAACAAGTGCACATCACATTGTAAGTACAAGGCGGGTAGTGTGTCTCCTCCATTTCGCGACTGAACATCGAGGCACGTGCCAGAGACATCCAGATCATAATGATGAGTGTTATGGTGAGGAAGGCATAGCCAAATTTAAAAAAGAACTCGAGACCCTGAAATAATAAAATCCATATGGTCAAGATGGTTAAATATGTTGTCTAGGATTAAAGCCCTTAAACACCATGTTGCGTCCAAGTCATGGTAAAGAGTTGCACTTTAAAGGCTACCAGTCTACTTCTGCCGTATCAAATGTCCTTTTTAATTTTAATCCTTGCAAAAATAATTTCAAATGTCGTTCTTAAATAGTGACAAAAAGAGCTTACAAGTCTTTTTATTTTTCCTTTTCATGATTCACTTTCTTGAGCTTATTAAGAACTATTAAATATCTGACTAAGCTAATCTTTATGAATACCAATTCAATTTAAAAAGAGAAGGAATGCTGCAAGGATATATGAAAATCGGAGCACTGAAGTAATCAAACGATTTTATACAATATTTTTTTAAGCAATTAAATCAAACTTATTCAAATGATTGCACAATACTTTCTCACCATTTTCGTTAATTGGATTATAAACGCGCGACAATTCGCATTTAGAATAGGCTTTACTTAATTTAATTGTAAGTCAATTATTTAGTTGTTTTTGCTTCAATCGTCTGGCTTTCACAAAGCTTATCCTTGGTGTGCGGCAGGACACTAGAATCACCGTCACTGTCACTGTCACTGTCACTTGCACTGCAATAAAACTTATATAGCTATAGCTATGGCCGCCACCGAGAAACACGTCCGAACCGCAGCGCCTTCCACGCACGTCTGAGACTTGAGAAACGACAAATTAACCCAAAATGGTTGCATGCCACTCTAATTGGATTGTAACATATTGGCTATGTGCTACGATGACGGCGCCGTCTTCACTTAACCATTGAGCCCACACACATGCTGCGGTTTCAATTCCATTCCTTTTTTTTTTATTATTTTATGCTATATTCCATTGCATTACTTGGCCTTTTGTTTAGAATATGGTAAGCAAAACACACGAAAATGCGAGGCCGGAAAGATTTCATGCCTTTGGTTTAACCAAGGCAAACGATTTGAAGCAAATAATGCTTAGTCAATCAGCCGGATACATTTCCACCTTCAGCTGAGAAAAAAAAAACGGGTGGAAAAAAAATAACTTGTACGAATTCCCTAACATGATTTCTGCTGCGAAAAGCGGATTGTCCAACACCACCAATGGGTAATAGAAACAAGCTGTTCGTTCCATCTTTTGAATACATATTTAAATAAATTGTTTTAAAAACTTTATTTAAATGACTTTATTTTACGATATAGCCACGAATGGTAGGTGCGATCTTCGATCATCTCCTTATCTGCAATGAAAAGTGCATATAAATGATGAGCAACTAAAAAAAACCTGCCGCTTACGTACCATCACATTGAAAGCACTGAGCTAGCTCAGGTGGGCAAATGTTTTCCATATTAAAATAGAATGTAGTTTTGACATCACGGAATTTCTTATTTGATTTCATGATTATGCGACGTGAATGCGGGTCTTTGCCCTCCAAATATTCACGTACATAGTGGGCAGACACATCAATGTCTATTGTATCGCTTAGCTTGTCATCAATTGATTCTACCAATTTTGGTTTCTTTTTCAATAACTTGGAACAGACATCGACACAAACTGAAGCGAGATTAGGGGGAATAATTGAGAAATTGCTGAATATTTAAAAATAACCAACAAAATTATTGTAATACGAGCTTACTATTTGGAAGATTGAGATTCATCTGCAGCATCAGCAGATGTTCCAAGGTGCAATGAGTTTGAAATAGTTTGGATAATCTATGCAAACTCTCCTGCTCATCGAAACGGCTATTCTTCAAGCCAGGAACATCATCGAACTTTTCCTTTCTAACGGCAGCATTAAGATGCAGCAGAGTTTTGCGAGCTCCTGCAGTCGCTGCTGTGGCATCGCCCCGACCCCCACCATTATGCAGAGATTTCCGCGTCTGACCCAAACCTTGAGATGGATCGTCTCCATTTGATTCCTCCACGCCAGTGCCGCTGCAATCTTTTAATAAACTGGAACTGCACACCTTGCTTTCGGTATAAATAAATTCATAGTCTTTGTAAACCTTGTCCAGGCCAATTTCAAAGAGTAACTCCAATGGCTCTGCACCATTTAGACAAGGTATGGCCAGACGCCGATTGACAAGCTCTCTAATTATTTCAGCCAAACGATTCGTATTGGTTGGAGTGTTCTTAAATTATAAACCCAAGTGTAATTTAGTTTCATATATAAAGAACTCGATATTCATGCCTACCACAATATTGCAGCGCGCAGCGCATTGGAAAACCATGCTAAAGGCCAATTTAAGATCCTGGTATGAGCCACAACCTGGGAAAATTTTAAAAATTATCTTCCCCTTATCTTTAAAACATCAAATATTTCTTACTTTTAAGTAACTCCCACAGCTTGTCGGTTAGATCCGTAATGTTCCTGAATTTGCAGCGTTGAATCGCTTCCTCAAAGTCAAAATCATTATGCACATTACCGTAAGAATCAACAACGGGTGATACTTCATTCATCATCTGGTTAATTGATTCACTCAATTCACCCATATCAACACCTCGACCACAACGATACGTGGGATCACCTCTTTGGCCCGATTTTACATTACTATGGTAGTTGATAATGTCCTCGCGTATGTAAGCCAGAATGCGCAATTGATTCATCAAATCTTGTGTGATTGGAGAGCAATTGCTCACTCGAAATATCTGTTTAAGTGACACATCGCAGTCGCTTAGATTGATTAGCTCAGGCACTGAGCTGTGACTCCACCAAATGCAATTTAAAGTTATATTGGGATTCACTTGATAGCTATTCTCAATGCAGGTTTCCAACGGCTCGCCACCAGCCATAAAATGCTGGCGGGCCAGAGATTGTGCAGTGACAAAGGAGACCGGTAAGACACCCTGATATGTAAGTATGCCGCGGCAGAAGTGTGATTTATCAAACTCGTACTGGAGCAGCTGGGTATGGCCAAAATCGTTGCCATCACAGAGGAACCAGCAAGATCCTGAGCACCTTTCCCGCTGAAAGCTCTCGGTGCAGATGATTTTACGAGCCAGATCTACTGGCAAGCCGCGATGATACTCCTCCTCTGGCTTCCACGGATTTATAACCTCCAATTGCAAATTCAACGATAGATCGCCAATGGCGTCAGCAAGGCAGTCATCCTTTAAAGGACTTCCAGTCAGATCCAAATTGACATCTGAATTGCCCTCCATTGTTTTTTTCGGCGTAGTTTTCACCAGGGACGCCATCGCCATCGACCGGTCTTCTTTGTAGAAGAATACAATCTTTTTTCCCGGCTCTACTTCTTCAGGACCTACTATAGTTAGCAAATAGGAAGGAGGCGCTCCATAAGTAATAGTATGGTGCTCCCCGTACTTGCGTAGCAAATCTGCATAAATGTTGGCGAGGTTGGCGGACATTGTTTAATTCAAATAAAAATCAAAGTAATGAAAAACCACAGAGTTGTCAAATTTGCCGGCGTACTCGATCATTCAACCATTGTTGAGCGTATCGGCAATCGATAATAATCGATATTAATCGATGTTTGAATTGTCGTCTCTATCAACAAAACCGATAACTCCGGCCGCACGTGTTGAATTTGGTTTTTGTTTTATTTTGATTGTATTTCGTATAATTTAAAAATGACAGACTTTGAAATGGAAGAAAGTGGTTCAGAATATGAATCAGAAGATAATTCCGATGCTGAAGTAAGTAAAACAAATTACTGGGTGTAGGGACCACAATTAACATTGAACATTTGATAATCTTGCTACTTTTCTTGTAGCTGCAAGCGGCATTTGAACGTGGCGATCTTAAGCCAGGACTTAATGTGGAATATTATGGAGAACGGCAGAAAGTAAACGATATTGTAAGACCAGACATACACCTTATTATAAAGCTTATGACTAAGTTTCTTTACACATTTACAGGCAAAACTTCTGGCTAAAACGAAGGAACTCCGCTTGGAGTTGCCATGGCTGGAACGTCTGGATATGATAAACAATCCAGCTCCCTTGGCTCCAGAACTAGCCGTTCAACTTGAAAAGCACGAACAGAAGCGTGCCAATCAGTTCAAAGGCAATGCAAAGATCCCATACATAAGCCCCGAAGAAGATCCCGTTCTGAATGACTTCAAGAGGGAGATGCTTTTCCATCGACAGGCCCAGAGCGCTGTGCTCGAAGGCATTCCCCGACTCCATGAGTTAGGAATAAAGACACGCCGTCCCGATGATTATTTTGCCGAAATGGCTAAATCAGATGAGCTGATGCAAAAGGTGCGATCTAATCTGCAGGCTAAGCAACAGGGGCAAGCTAAGTCTGAGCGCATCAAGCAAATTCGTGAACAACGCAAAATGGGCAAAATGCTGGCCAAACAGACCAAGGTGCAACGAGAAGCCGAAAAGAAGGATATGCTGGACAAGCTAAAGAAGTTCCGCAAAGGCAAGCTGAAAAATCTCGATTTCCTGGACGATGCCAAGGCCTTAGAAGCCAAACAAAAGCAATCTGCACAGAATCGTAAACAGCGAAACAAAAAGTTTGGATTCGGTGGCAAAAAGAAAGGTCTTAAACGTAACACTAAAGCATCAGCGGCAGGCTTGGAGACGGAGGGCAAATCTCGCCGTCAACGTGGTGTCAAGGCCGGAGCGTCAGTAAACAAGCGAATGGGTAAATCACGACGTATCAAAGCCAAAGGAAAAAAATAGACCTGAAACAATGAACTTTGCATAAGCTAACTAGAATTATTTTGAACTAAAGGAACTAAAAATAAAACTACAATTAATTCAGCTTTCACAACTTTTTTCCCATTCGCCTTAAATGTTTAGAGATTCGGGGAAACAACGACTCGCAATAATTTTACAAACAGTTAACTTTTGTATACCAAAAAAGGGTATAAACTAATTCATTTATGAAACAGCTTTTTACAAATTTACAACTAGAATGTAATTAACTAAACTAAAGCTAATCGTTTGATATCCTCTTGCTTTTCTTCTTTTTCTTTTTATTTGGAACTTCGTTATCCTCAGGAAATTCAGTAGTCTGCTTGTGTTTCTTCTTTTTTGATTTGACATGGTCTTCAGATGGAGTCTCTACCTCCTGTTCCTCTTGTAATTTCTCGATTTTTTGTTTTTTCTTCTTTTTTGGAGTTTCCTTTACTTCTGCTTCAGCCTTTAGCGTCTTTTTTCCTTGCAGCTTCTCCAGCATTTCTTGTTCTTGCTGCTCCAAGCGGGCCAACTTACCACTCAGTTTCAGGCCATGTCGCGCTCCTTTGTGTGCTGTTCTTCCACCACAAGCCTTAAAGAGTTCCTCATCGGTGAGAACGTTGACCTTCGACACTGCAATGTCCTCCACCTTGATGGCCTGTGCGTTCTCGACCTCTCCTCCATCTTGCGTAAGTAATGTAGTCTGCAGAAAGTTTTCATAAACTGTGCCGCCGACTTCATCCTTGGCCTTTTTTAGTTTGCGGTCCGAGTAGCCCTTGGTGGATATTTCTACAGCATCTTCACCCCGTTTTCGACCTGTTTTCACACGTCCATCTGTTTGCACCTGGACTTCTACATTATTTGCAGCCTCGTTAAAGCAACGCTCCCACCAATGGTCATTGAATTCTTTTGCCCGATCCACACCCAGACCGGCGTTGTCGAATTTTAGGCTGGCCTTTAGAGGAGCTGCAATGCCAGTATTGTTCTTGCCCAAGCCATCGCCTTCTTTCCAGCCATATTTACCAAGAATTTTCTTTGCAAAATCCATAAAAAGGAAAACCAACAAAATATAAACAAAGTCTGGCACATGTGGCGGAACCTAGAGATGTGAAACATTGTTAGTGATGGTCAGGTAAAGCAATGAATCTTATCGGAAGAAATCGATTGTTCTCTCACGCGAAAAACTGCTCATCATGCATCGATGGTGCAAGTATCCCCCATCTCCAAGAACATTTTTAAATAACCATCTCTAGCTCCCCAAAATCGACTTCAAATCAACATACAAATCTTACCGCCAGCAGATAAATTAATGGAAAAAAACCCAACAAATTGATTTCTTTTATGCATTCATATCTCATTTTATTTCACATTTCAGCTGCACATTTTTTATTCTGCGTTTTCTACTTTTCATTTCGAATACATGGTGATGATACTAAGTGGCGATAATAAACAAAAATTATTAACTGCATTTAAATTATGAAATATTTTCCAATTCAGTACAGGCCACATAAAATCGAATTGCCCTCGCAACACATTACACTACCACGCCCCACTCATCAACAAATCGCCGCTTCATTTGTCGAGAGAAAGTTGCATCCCCTGTCCTGCATCTTATGGTTTTCGGGGGGAGAGAGAGACTTATCAGGCTGAAAATGCAACATTTCCATCTACACATTGCGTTGACTGGCTTGACGGTATGCATGGTAGTGCGGATGTTGTTTGGGAGCGAGAAGTACATTCGCTTGAATTAAAATCTAATTTCAATCTTTGCAACTACTTTTCGCCTTGCTTTGTTTCGTTAAAATATCGTCGATTATACTAAACTTCGATGCTGCTGCCGCTGATACTACGTTTTCCAATAATTGTTAATATGCTAACTTAATTCCAAGTATGTTTTGCTTATGATCCTCCTCTCCTTGCTCCGTGACAGTGTTGGATGTTTTTTAAAAACAAAATTACATATATTATGTTGTGGTTGTTATTTTTTATAATTAGATAGTACAGGATGTTCTTTGTTTGCTATCAATCAATTGTTGTTTATCATTAATAATCGAAAAACGAACGCTGATGTTGTTGGTTGTTAATTGGTTGGTTGGTATTTTTCTCTATTATCTCATTGTATCCCATTACAGGACGACGAGTGGCGCGTTATACGCAAACGCTTAGAAAGCGAACAGCAACAGGAAGGCCATCATAAGACAGAACAGACCCATAGCCTCAGACAGGGCGAATCCCAGAATAGCGTATGAGAACAGCTGCTGTTTCAACGATGGGTTTCTGGCATAACCGATGATGAGGGAACCGAATACTGTTCCGATACCGGCACCTGTTGTATTGGTTGCCAATAGTGTTGTTCACAGAAAGAAAAAAAAGGAAATAAAAGCAAATATTAGTTTAAACATTCAGTTAATTAAATGTAATTCAATTAGAAGTAGGAATGCAAATATTTTGTTTGGGTATTCCTTTAAAATCGAATACCAATGAGAATTTGCATTCCTACTTTAGCTAATTTTTAGTTTTTTCTTTAATTATCCCATCCAAGTGTCAAACCCAGTTTTTTCTTTTAAAGTCAGTCAGTCGCAGATTAGTCTGAATTGAGTTCTGCTTTTCACTTCCTCCAAAGGAGGGTAGCTTATAGCAGCAAGCACATCGCACTAAAACGGCTGGTCACGAAAGATTTCAATGCATCCGTAAGGCGGCAGTCGAGGGGACGACCGCAACAAGCCAAACGGTACAGAATTTCTGGTACCTTCGCCCTGTAATCACACAGGTTTCCTGCTAGGAAATAAAGCTACACGCCAAACACCTTTCGGATGAATTAGCATGTTGTACAAAACACACAAGCTTCGACCAATTCTCAGACCTTCCCGGGGCAAAGAGAGTAATCAGATACTCGTTATGTGTGCCCCAGATGCTAGATTGCAACTGACTGGAGAACTGACCAGGAATGACAGATTACAGTGGAGTAGGAATAAAGAGGTAGGTAGATATGAATTATAACTAGATGTAAAGATGGCAACCAATACGAACCGGAACCAGCGACACCGACTGTTGCAGCACCAGCACCAATGAATTTGGCAGCCGAATCAATATCGCGCGTGACTGGCGAGGTCTGGAATGACCTGATTTGTGGCAGTAATGCAACTGGGGTTGTGTTCTGAGCGGCCAAAGTCTGGCTCTGGCTGATGACGGCGCTGCTCAATGGTCGCAAGTATTGCTTGGAGTTGGCGAGGATCTAAAAAAAAATGTAATCAAAAAGAATTAAAATTGGTAAATTCTGTGAAATTATTATATAAAAACAATTGAATTGTGCTTCTTTGTGTGTCTGAGATAAAACGCGAACTAAGATTGATAAGATTTTTGAATTTCAATTTAAACTATTTTAATTGTTATTTACTTTTTTCAACTTTCTTGTCATGCATTACTCTCTTTAAGAGAGAACGATTCTCTCTTTTGCTCTTTCTTTTGGCTATAATGCTCAGGCCAAGAGTTATGCAATCGTTAAGTAATTTTAGGTTTTGCTGACATTTTCTCAACAATTGACATTGTTGTTCTAAATATATATTATATATCACTGCCGAGATTTTCTTTAATGTTATAAACAAATGTTTAATTAACCGCTTACTCTTTCCCATGTCTCTAGCTATCACTCTCTCCTTCGCTCTCTCTACACGAATGTCGAACGCATTCACCTAACCTCAACATTGATTAGAGAGCAAAGTCGGGGCAAATTTTTGGTTATACAATAGGCCATGTCTAGTTATTTTGGGATAAAAAATACTTTTGCAACTATTACAAATACATACGTTTTAATAATATAATTTAATGGAAAACTTTAAACTTGAGCTATAATTCCCAACATAACCTCAAATGAATCTTATGTAACTGTATGTGTGTATTTTTTCACCGCAGGCCATTGGAAGCCACCACAGAGCAAGCGGCTAGAAGCTGCTACTAAACTTATAATTTCGGAATGAAAAAAATCAATGGCATTGCAGTTAATTACATAATTACATTAAAAAATTTTATCTCACACACATGGACCACACATTCGTTGTAAATTTTATACTTACGGCGCTCCTGGCAACGGGGGCAATGCGAGAGACTGTCGACACGAACATTTTTAGTTGATTTCTTTTTTTTGGATTGGCTTACGACAAAACTTGAAGCTAGCGCACGGAGCTCTGCAAAAAGATATAAATAATTGAGATTAATCTAACTGTAAACTGTTTTGCAAAAATTTTAATCCGCCGCTGCTGCCGCCTTGTCATGGTAGTTACGTAATGCAGGGAAAATTTTCAACTTTTCACTAATATTCTTACAAATCTCACTGAATGTGACAACACTTTGGTTCTAGTTGATTGCTTTTCACTTCTAATCTTAATAATTTATCGCAAATTATTGAAAAAAATTTAATTTGAAAACTTTTTGCTGTGACGCAACGGCTGGTCTCACTCATACAGCTACAATTTGCCAGTTCTCTTGTGACACGTGTGTGTGAGTGCCGCAAAATGGCGACAATATCTCTAGATAAAATACATTTTTCACTGCATTCATTTGACACTTTTTCACTAAAATGCATTTAATTTTCTTCAGATTTTTTTTTTTTTTTATCATTATTCAACCATTGGCTGGGGGTGCTCCGCTGGCAGCAGCTGACCAACATTTTTCCCTTTAATTTAGAATCTTTAATCTAGAGCAACAGCGAACTCACTTCGAACAAACCCTTAACAACAGTGAACGCGAAATGAAAAATTTCATATATATTTTAGAGAATTCGACATTTTAGAGAAGGGAAAAAAAACCTGTATTCCGTGGGCAAAATCTTGGCTGCATAGTGAATTGGAAAGCTGAGGCGGACTGGAAGCGGTGCGCGCGCATAATTGGTTATCGATAATGCATTAGAGTGATAATTACTGATCATAGTTGAATATTTATAACAATTTGAGATTGCCTATTAAACTTACTCCGACTCTAGTTGCTGAAGATTACTTTGAATTGTCCAACCAGCCTGAAATTTATATTGTTTTCAAGATGGGGTTATCGAATATTCGATTTGTCACTGGAAGTAAAGAGCCAGAGGTTTTTTGAGGCCGGTATATTTATTATAGGATTATTTTAACTTTATCCGCCTTGATACCAAAAACGTTTGAACAAATCAATAAATATAACAAATAGTTTCAGTCGCAAATAACAAAAACTTTTGTGAGTAAAAATTCGATTTCAACAGTGTATCGATAGCATACAGGGTTGCTTTGAGAACTCGTGAGTCGGCAGCCTATTTCTGGTCACTTATTCACCACATCGTGTCGTTGGGTGTCTACGTCACGTCGTTTCAAATATGTTTTGAATTTATTTGCCAAATTGAGCCAAACGCAATCGTTACAGAATGCTGTAAGTAATCTAGTTTTCAATTGTTGTCTGTATCTTGGCCGAGTGAATCCCGAAAATAATTCTCAAATTTCCCCTCACCCTTTTCCCTGAATTGCATAACAGCAGCGTTTGTGCCTGAGTGTGTGTGTGTGTGTGGCACGCCAAGCGAGAGAGAAAGAGAGCGAGAAATTCACCACACCACGCAGCAGCAGCCCTGTGACAGTGACTGGAAGCCACGCGGTTAATATATATCATAAACGAATTTCGCTGCATTTATAAGAAACCAGATGTTAATTTAGTATTCATCTGAAAATAAGTAAATCACATCGAAGTTCAGAGTTCAAGAAAAACCGCCCAGCATCTTCAAAAACTACAACAAATATGTTACGCCGCTGACTATCGATAACACACACAGACACTCGATAGTTATCGCAATACATATATCGCTCCACACACACAACAGTATTCATACGAACAATTTTACATAACAACTACAAGCACATATAGGGGCAGTCACAGTGTACGACTCGAGTGATATGGCCGTGTTCCTGATCAACGTCTGCAAATATAATGGCTGCGGCATCACATTTCCAAGTTTAAGCGATCTAATATCACACATTGAGGACACCCACATAGGTGAGCAATACCAACAGACAAGTAATTTACAGCAAACTCAAAACCGAAACAGTGGAATATCAGTATCATGTCGCGTGATGCGATGCGACGCTAACCAAAGCGTCGTTGGGGCGACGCATAAACGGTGTTTTGTTTATTTTAATATTTACTAAATATGTGTGTGCTTGTGTTTGTGAGAACGCGTGTGCTTGTGTGTGTAAGTGTGGTGAATTAAATTTTGCCGCAAAAGCAAACAAAATTCAATTAGAATTGACAAGAAAATCAATACACATATAGATGACCCAGACCTACCTATTTACCCATATCAAAATGCATGCCACATTCACATTGTTTTATCGTAGTTTTACCTTTGCACGCCCAAGCGCTTGGACTATTGACGCTCCGCTCTCTTTTTTGACCATGATCTCCTTGAACTGTTATTGGTGGAAGCGAGAGCGAGCGAGCGAATGAGTTGTATTTGCAACAAAACAAAGCCAAGCAAAAAGCCGGTGATCCATTCAACAATAACAAGAACAACAAGCAAAATCATTTATGTGCGTGTGAGTTTCCCCTGTGTGTGTGCGTGTGACTGTATAGTGTTTTGTTGTATAGGTGAAGTCGGCCAACACGGCAGCATCATCACCGGCTAAATTGTGCGCCCTTTTTTTTTTTTTTTCTTTTATTGCTGTGACCGTGTGTTACCTGTTCTCGGTCTGGCTTGGCGTGGGTTTTGGGTTTTTCTGTGGATTTTTAGCGCGAATTGGTCGACAGGTGGTGCAGTTGCAGGTGCATAAAAGACCATACAAGATATTGAGGATTAATGTTCTAATTTTGCTTCATCCTCTAAGAGACAATCAGAAGTCATTTAAATATTAGCTTCGATTGATTTATTATATCCCCACCCACAATAATCCACAATTGTTGGCAATCAATTCCTGTCAGTCAGATACACGTGACTTGAGGTCCCAATTTCCCTCCCATTAATCATACAATGCCGGCTGTCAGAGCAGGCTCCACCCTAAAAACTCCACCCGCCCGGTGTATATTCTTACATATGTACTCAAAAACATATAGTTTCTAATTTTAGCGCTGTTACTTTGCCCAGGTACTGGGAAGCTCATAGAGACTGAGGCGAAGACGGAGGCAGCAGCAGTATAAATCAATAAAATTAAGCTCAGTGTTGCCACTACGCTTCAATTGTGGCGGTCGGGGGTTTTTGGGGGTGTGTGTGTTTGTGTTGAGTGCGTTTTGTGCGTTAAGATGGGGTGTGTTACCGGTGGCGGTGGTGGTGGTGTTGATTGGTGATGGTGGTGCAAGCGCATTACATATATATATATATAGGGGTGGCTACCCCCAGGCTCAGCTGACTGTTACAGTTACGATGGCAGCTGTTTGATAACGGTCAACAGACATACACACGAACGCGCACACATTTGCCCGGGTCACAAACATTACATAAAGTTGCAATATACATGTATACATACACTAACATATACGCCCACATGGCAACTGGATATGTACATACACACATACATACATAGTTAGCAAACTTACGGATTATAAATGCCTATCATTTCATTATCTCGAAGGACATTTGATGTGTAGGTGGCCTGGTTGCTGCTACTGGTCTTGTTACGTCTTATCAAAATACATGTATAATTGTACGAGGGCTGCTGGAGAACCTCGGACTTGGAACACTATTTTATTGAAAAAACTCTAAAGGAACATCGGGAATTCATAAAATATCTACAAATTCGTGTTGTTCTTGGCTTTCAGCCTCTAGAAATTTGTTACAGCAAGTTAGTTGGTTTCCCAACTTTGTCAATCTCCAACTGACGTTTCTTGTCATGTTTGCTGTTGGCTGAAACTTTTTAGGCAGCCCTCTGTTTATGTGTAAGGGGCGTTGGCGCTGCTACTGCTGCTTGCTTGCTTACCCGGACAGGCAACAACAATCTTTCATATCATTTGGGGAGGAGGGACGGGGATAATAAGACCTTCAGCATTTGTCCTTTCTGCACAGTTGCCAGGCACCTGTTGTGTTCTAGTTAGCTTATGACTTCATAAAGCTCCCGCCGTATCCCTATATCTATCCTCTAGTTATCGATAACTCGATGCTTGTGCGCGCCGCTCATTATTGAAATTCAAAACTTTTGCAGTAACTTCTCAAAATTTAGACTTCAAAGAATTCAATGCCAAATGCCAAATCAACAGGCTTTTGCTCAGAAAGTGCAATGCAAGAGTGAAGTCATTGACTTATCTGTCATTTTTTATGTTTATCAAGTTTCAGGCAAATTCTCGTTTCAAATGAATTGGAAAAAGTTTTGCCCCCCACCCCAAAAAAAAAAAAAAAAAAACCAAAACAAAACAGAACAACTTGTACAAACAAATTGATAAATATACTAGATATGTATATATGTATGTACATATGTGTGCATAAATATATATGTATATTTGTATACGTGTGTGTAATTATTATCTGTTAAAAATTTTTGCAACAAGTGCATGACTCACTCACATGGCAAAGGCAGACGACGGCGGCGGCAACGACAAAAACAACCACAACAACAAAAATATCGCCGCAACAGAACGGCATCTGGGTTTATTTTGTTTTTCAAATGATATCTATACATTTTGTATACATATACAGTACATACATATACACCTATATATTCACATACAATTACTAGATCGCAAAACAAAATGCGTTGCTGCGTACAGCACACAGATATACACGTGGATGGACCCCCAAAGTCGTCTCACCTAACCAAGAAGGTGACAGACTTGACTGCTTAAGGTTATCACAACTAGCGAAAGCAAAAAACTGACACCAATAATCATTTTTGTATGCTCAAAGTTTAAATTAATGACAAATCAGCAAATTATGTTAAGCTGATATATACCTACAAGTTCCCTTATAATGGTGAACTTTCAAGATCTTAGCTCTGACTGTTAACTTCTTATATACCCCCTTTAAATACTAAGGCTACAGGGTATCCACAACTCACCGAAAATAGGGATGAAACGCAATAATTTAAAGCTAAACTAACTTTATGGCAAGTACGTGAAATTATGTGCACGATACTGTATTTATTGTGGGGTGACCTTTCCTCATAAACGATTTGGTCTCTACCCGATATGCAATGGAATATTGAATTATAGTACGATTTAAGTATTTAAGCTTTTAAAAATCCTGCATATGCATTGGAGGGGGAAATGCGTCATTAGGATGAAATGGCGGCTCGAGCACGTAGACATCAACATCGTCATAATCATAATCATCGTTAGCATTCCGGCAAATGTTTTTAATCGCCATCTGATAAGAGGACGATAGGGACAAAAGCATAGGCATATATACATATAATGTGTATGTTTGTCTATATATGAATATTCAATATGTATTATACACACTGCTTAATTAATGGCATATGTTTTATATTTGCATGCCAATTTTAGCGTTAATGAAAATAAGTGTGTGTGCTTGCCGCTCGTTATTGAACACTTTATCTTTCCCTTTATTTAATTTTGGACAGGGGTTGAAATCGCCATAATGTCTAGATCGTATAATATTTGTCTTTATTCAATCGCTTATTGATCAATTACTGTTTCCAAAAAAAATTGTGAGAATGAGTCAAGCAATGTGTGACACAGTTACGCACTTAAATGATTTAATTGATAAATAAAAAGTGGGCTCTAACATATGCAGGCACACAAACAGACACACACACACTCGCATACAGATTTCCAGTGGGGCTTTTGGGAGGTTATGTTGCTCACATGTAGCTCAGATAAGTCACCTGTTCACAGTTTTTATGCATTCATTTGTTGATTAAACAAAACGATGAGCTTATGTTTTGGCTGTAGCGATAAGATAAGCATATGTACACTCATGATGAATATAATAGGTACACCCCTTAAAATTAATTTTTTTGACTTTAAATTAGCACAACTTTTTTTCTTTTACCTTAATCACCAAAATTTAAATGCACATTTGTTTATTGAACATTTGTGTATTGTTTTCCATAATTTGGAAAAGAAAAATTATTTTATTCAAAAGTTACAACAAAAAATATGAAATTTCACAATTTCGTGCTTGATGAAAATAATAGGTACACTTTAATTGACTAAGTTTTTTTTTTTTTTTTTTTGGTTTTGAAATCACTGAAAATCTATTTTTGTTTCATTATCTGATTAATATGGAATGTATCCACCTTAATTTTACCGTTACTTTTCTCATCCGACTGGGAATACTCTTAATCAAAGCTTGGCAGGACTCTATCGAAGTCTTCTTCGACGCACTCCCACAATTGTCGGTTGTTGCCACTTTTTTCTGTTCGAGACTGATCCTATAGCTCACCCCACAAGTTATCGATGAGATTCAGATCCGGAGACTAAGTGGGCTAGGTAAGAGCGACCACTATATTGACCTCTAACCAAGTTTTTAAAATTTTGGAGGTGTGTTTTACGTCGTTATCCTGTTGATAAACCCACCACAGGGACTTTTTTTCCTCTAAATATGCTAGCATAATATTTTCCAGGACATCCCTATAGTCAGCTGCTCCCATCATGTCAGATATTAGGAATATTGGATAGTGTTCTGACCAAGACAAACAATCCCACACTATAATATTTTTAACACCATGCACCACTGTAGCGGTGATCAAAGTTTTTGGTTATAGGGCGCCTTAAATGTTAGGAACAGTCATTTCCGAAAAGATAAATTTTAGTTTCGTTGCTAAGAAGGATATTAGGCCGGTTTTTTTGAACTTCAGATGCTGCCCATGTGAAGTAGTCGTTAAGAAATCTTTGCTACATGATCAAATCTTTGGTTCGCATCAAAGGAACCCTTCTTGCGATACGAACTGATAGATTAGCCATTTGTAGTCAAATCCTAATTGGAAAAACATTAATATCATTGTCCATTTTGGATCCAATGGCTCTCAAGGACTCGAAAGTGTCCGAATTTCCTAGGTTAGGAGTGGTTTTCTCTTGACCCAGTTAGTCTCGTGATCTGAATCTCATCGATAACTTGTGGGGTGAGCTATAGGATCAGTCTCGAACAGAAAAAAGTGGCAACAACCGACAATTGTGGGAGTGCGTCGAAGAAGATTTCGATAGAGTCCTGCCAAGCTTTGATTAAGAGTATCCCCAATCGGATGGGAAAAGTAACGGTAATATTAAGGTGGATACATTCCATATTAATCAGATAATGAAACAAAAATAGATTTTCAGTGATTTGAAAACAAAAAAAATTAAATATGACTTAGTGAATTAAAGTGTACCTATTATTTTCATCAAGCACGAAATTGTGAAATTTCATATTTTTGTTGTAACTTTTGAATAAAATAACTTTTCATTTCCAAATTAAGGTAAAGAATACACAAATGTTCAATAAACAAATGTGCATTTAAATTTTGGTAATTAAGGTAAAAGAAAAAAAGTTGTGCTAATTTAAATTAAATTTTAAAGGGTGTACCTATTATATTCATCATGAGTGTATAACCCACCCATTCGCAGTCTGATTTCTACGCCCATGTTTTGCGGGGGTCACTCCAAGCCCTAGTAACACTGTAAAACTCAAAAATTTAATATAAATTCAAGTTAAATCTGAGGAATGAGGTATCAAAGTTCTTTTTAATCGTCCTTAAAACTATAATATTTGATAATTTAAAGTGTATATTTACTTCGTTATTGTCGAAGTTGACTTTATTATAACCTATTTATTATATTCTTAACCTTTTTATAATAAATGATTTGTGCATTGACGTCATTTCAACTTGTTTCAATGCAAATGTTGCTGAAATTTATTAAGTCAAAATAAACCTCTCACTTTTCTAGCTACACGAGAACACTTTAGATAGCTTATATCAGGGTAAATTTATCTTATTGATCGTTTCAGACTATGATCCTAAGGTGGTTGAACAGAAAGAGCAGGCCCAGCCTGCATGTTTACCATTAAGCTATGTCCTGCGTTTCGTTTCGGAAGACACACGAAAAGAGGCTACCACTTTTCTGTCCAACGCGGCGTCAGCGGCAACTGCCAACAATAATACAAACACAGGTGGCAACGGCGGCGGCGGCAATGGTGGTCATGGCAATGGCCATGTGGAACTCAAACGAAAGCTGGCCATTAAACATCACAGCTACAGCATGTCCTCATCAAACCGCAGCAATACTCCCACAGGTAAATAACAATTCCTAAAGCAGAATAAAGCTATTCGATTAACATTTCGCTCTCTCCATCTGTGTCTCTGTCTCTCCATTGTATAGGTAGCGAAATGGATGAGGATGAAATGGTGGTCACCGAATCGGAGGACAGCGATGATTCATGGACCACTGAAGAATTTAGCTCAGAGTTTATAATGCGTTATGGCAGCAGGTGAGTCCACGATAGTTGACCCTTATGCGAAGCAGTGTTTATATATTTCCCTTCTTTTATACAAAATTAGGCATTCCGGTGGTGGCAGCAATGGCACGCCAGGCAATGAGAAACCATTTGCTTGCCCTGTGCCTGGCTGCAAAAAGCGTTACAAGAATGTGAATGGCATAAAATACCATTCCAAGAATGGCCACAAAAAGGATGGCAGGTGAGATTTTTTCCTTTCTCTGACAAGATGTAGATGTAGTAAGGAACAGGCAAAATGACTTATTAATACTCGCTTTGAATTAATGAGTCTTGTTGGGAATAACATGAGAATTAATTGTGGTTAAAAATTTGGTGATTAACGTTCTTAGGAAATCTTTGAAAATAATTCACATCATCATTTTGCATAGGCAGTTTACTATATATATTTAGAAATTCATTTATATCAAATGTGGTTAACTTATTGGTTTTGTATTATTTTTACACAGGGTACGCAAAGGCTATAAATGTCATTGCGGCAAGAGCTACAAGACGGCTCAGGGTCTGAAGAATCATGCCCTGCTGACTCACAATAGTCAGCCGGAGACTGTTCTGACTACTCAGCAAGTGGCTAATGCGGCAGCCGCTGGTGTGATTAACACTAGCAGCAGTTCGGCAACAACACCCAATCCTATTCCTCCGCTCGCTGCTACACCCACGCCGACTCATATCCAACGCAGTGCATCCCCATCGCAACAATCATTGGGATCGCTTAGTCCTTCGAGCATTAGCAATATGTCGAGCAGTGCTAGTAGTTGTCATGGTGGCGGCGGTAGCAGCAGTTTGTCGAGTAATCACAACAACAATTTGCTTCAGCAGCTGACGGTGACAAATTTGCCAAATGTCCAACCGCAGCAGCAACAGCAGCAGCATCAGAATGGCAGCTTAGCAACAGGTAACAACAACAACAGCAACAACAACAATTTAATGCGCAGCACACTCGGTTTAGTATCAATTAAAACCACTAGCAACAACAATTGCAACAATAATCCAAAGTCTGTTAGCAATTTAATGGCTGCTAATGCAACGGCCAATAAGATCCTAAAATTGGCTACAAATGTGGCAAATGGCGTTGTCGCTGCCCCACCACATGTGGTGGATATTGTTCAGCAGCACAAAATCATTGAAAATTCGGTTAAAACGACAGCAGTAGCAACAAATAGTCAGACAATGGTTAATAATAATAACAACAATAATAATAATAATGTCAATAAAATGCCGTTGCCTAATTTGGTTAATCTGGGCATATTGACGCCAGCGACTTCACCCACCAAAAATACACAGACGCTGACCTTTACAACTACCACCAGCAGCAACAACAGCAACAATAATAATAATAATGGTCAGCAGCAACAACAGCAGCATACAATTCATAAGCAAAAAACCAACATTTTGTTGCTACAAGATGCAAATAGTACAACAACGCAGGTTATACAGATGCCAATAGCCATGCAGCAACAGGTGGCGCAACAACAGCAGCAGCAGCATCAACAACAACAACCCCAACAACAACAACAACAACAACATGTCTTGCCAATTAGCCCAACAAGCAGCAAAAGTAGCTCGCCCACGCCACAGCAACAACAACAGCAGCAGCAGCAGCAAGTCAAGAAAATAACTGTATTGGAACCTATGGAGACGGATGAGCCTCAAAATGTGGTAACTGCCGTCGTTGCCAACGAGTCCAAAGAGGAGGCAACAGCAGGGGCTTTGATATCCTCAAATATGGAAATTATTGGAGCTACTGTTATTAACGATGCTACGTAGCCTATACTAAAGCAGCTACTAATGCATCGTAAATTGACGCTAGATCTTGGATCGACGACGACGACGACAACTACGACCACCTAACCCATCCTAAATACGCCTGCTAATCTAACCATGATTAATTATATCTGTAATAGTATACGATGAATCAGAGCACTTTCTCACTTTTTCTGACAGACAACTTTCTCATTACATATGTAAAATGTACTCATTTCAAAGTCAAACTCACCAAAACACACAAATTATTAGAAACATTTCATAGACTGCTATTGCGCCTGATGATTTTCATTTAATGCACACACACACACACCCGCACGATTCCCATTGATTTTTGTGCAATACACACACATACACACATATATCTTAAACCTTTAATGATTATCATCATTCTTGCATTAAACTATATACAACGGCTGATCTCCTCCTTAATTTAATTTAGAACATAACAAGGAAATTCTCATAAAAACAAAATGAAAACAAACATTGTAAAAATATGGATGATTTAAATGTTTAATCTATTCAACAACAAGAATCAAGTATTATTAATATTTTAAGCTTTAGCAAAATGAATTTAATTTTATATAAAAAAAAAACTATATTGTATCATTAAGTTAAGTCATCGGCAACCGCTCATTAACACACACAGATATACGTATATGTCTATATATATATTTACACATTTCCAAACTGAAACTTTAGTGCAATGTTTATATTTTATTTTTCATTCTTTTTGTATATCAGGGACCGATAATACGAGAACCCTTATTAAATATATGCAATTCTAAATGTAAAAACAACACAAAAGATAATCAATATTTTGTAATCTTTATATTTATTTTTAAATCTATATATTTAAAGTCTTTGCTGCAGCTTATTCGAACAAAAACGAATGCTAAAACGAGAAATGTTTTTTAAATTCATCAGGAGCTATAACAGAGTCTTAAGAATATAATTTAATGAATCGCAATAGTTTTAAATATATTCTTTAAGATTTTTTTCTGTAACCAATCTTCTTAGATTGGTCCCTGCTTTCATTTTCTTAATGAAATTGGTTTTTAAATTTTGGGTTTAGTTTTTCTATTCTTTTTTTTTTTGTTTCCAATTTTTATTTTATGTTTTTTTTCGTTACTTCTTGTTTTCTTTTCTTTCTACTTATTGCAGAAACCTCTTACTCCTGCTTATACACCAACAACAGCAACCACAACAACAACAGCAGCGACAGCAATAGCATCAAACAGCAGCAAATAGTTGTAGGCAGAAGGCCCGCTCATACTACAAGCAGCTCCATCACATCGACTTCCACCACCAAGTCATCACCCATGCAAATCTCGCCCACCTTCATCGAGCACAAGTATTCCGCTTTGGCCATTAAAGAGAAGTTCTTTTCGAACTTGCGCGCCGTCTCCTCCAAAACGGCGGCATCAGCAGCCGGCTCTGGCCCATGCAGCGATAATATCGAGATGGTGACATCAGCTGGTGGCGGCGGTGGTGGTGTTGTCGTTGGAGCGGCCGGCGGTGGTCTGCGAACTGTTGCTGCTGTGGGTCAAATGTGCGCTCTGCAAAACGAGCACATACACCAAAATCTCTACAAGAAAACTATCAACTGAGTGAATGAGTGAGGGAGGAGAAGAGACGATATAGAGAGCAAAAGCTAGAGCGAGTTGGCTGTGATGAACTATTAATATAATATATTAACAAAAAACGGAAAGGCAGAAGCAAGAGGATTCGTCAATAAGGCAGATGGAAAGAGGACAGAGGAGCAGTAGCAGAAGGCACTACTATGGCTAGGATGTCTGAATCGTTTATGAGAGTTTTCAACTCTGGCTTCCACGTTGCAAAAATCATCAAATATATATATATATATGCATACATATAAATTCCATGCAATTTAATTTGCAAACTACAAAATATTAAAGAATTAATCTCAAAAAATCTTAAGCAGAGACAAAAAGAAATCAATAACATAAACCATAAACCACCTATGAAATAGCTTCTCTAACTGAATAATTCGTAGGATAATTCGTACAAAACAACAACAACAACAAAAAAAGAAAAAAATGTAAAACAAAAAAAGAAGAAGAGGGAAAAAAAAAAAACAAACAAATTAACACACAAAATTTAGTAAATATATTTGAAGAGATGCTTCTTCAACTAGTCATTACTGTAGTTAAATTAAATGTTTCGATTTTTTGATTTTGATGATATACAAAAAAAGAAAAAACAAAATAACACTCAATTGGGTAATTGATTAGCTGCTAACACTAAATCTACCTATATCCATCCAATTCTCACCTCTCCTATCCAATAATATTTATTGTCAAAATCAGAGGTTATGAATCGTTAATCAACTACCCAAAAAAAAAGCATAAATTTAATATTGGCAAAACACAGTTAATTGGTAACACTTTCTTGATTATAAGATTTAGTAAAATTTTCAATAGCTACGATGTTTCCCTGCGAACTTCGTCGAAAAAAAAAATAAATATACATATTTATAATATTGGGAAAAAAATATTCGAATATTCATAAAAGAAGAAGAAACAAAAATCAACAAAAACAAAAACTGAGAAAAAAAGAAATGAAAAACTAGCTAGCTAAAAACTTTTATGGAATTCCACACACAAAATGGAAATGGAAGCTGGGGGAATCTGCAATTGTTTCCGATCGATGAAAAATCCCCTCTCCTCCATACACCCCCGCAAAAACAAAAAAAAAAAAAAAAATAACTATGGTAGTTATAGTATTATGTAATTATAAATTATGTTTAATTTATCTGTATATGTGTGTGTAATAATGATGTATTGTAATTGTATAATTCAAAATTTGATCGTCCTTAAATGTAAAAACAAAAATTCAACAACCACAAATGAAGAAACGAAAAAATATAGTTCTTAATGTTTTCATTGAAAGTATTTGAACATCCAAAATTCAACTTTCTAATAACAAAAACGTAATAAGTAATTGGGTTCCTTATGCATCATCAGAATCAGAACAAATTAATTGAAATTTTTAAATATTATATATATACAACAAGAAATATAGTATAAAATATAATAATATTAATAGTAATATACAAAACCTACTGCATATATACATACACTACTTATTAAATTTGGTAGTCCTAAGCGAAATGAAAAAGGAAAAACAAAAACCAACCGCCAGTCGCCAAATTAAACGAACTTCAGAGCGCATTTTGATGGACGCCCAGCGCTCCGTTGCCCACATATGATGATAATACCCATAATAGATAACCATGAAGATAACTAATTATGACATACAATAAATATTATGTACAATATGGTTAAATATCTTACGCTTGGGGCGATTTATACATTTGTAACAAAAAGCCCGCCACAGCCTAACAACTTTTATATTAAAGAGCAACAGAATGAAATTGTAATAGATCCGGATTCTTCTGCATGGACTTCATTTAATAGAGCTCTGTTACTTCGGTGGCACTTTGGTTTAACTCAACAAACAAATAAACAAACCCCTCTATTGGAAACAATAAATTTAATATGTATTGTGTATTTCTATGTATAATTAAATGTATGTCATCTTATATAAGACTGCTGTTATGTTCGTAAATATATTTAATATATGTATGTAAAATTAACGAAAAACAAGAAAAAACACAAAAAAAACCAACTACAAAAAAATACCATGCTAAACGACTAGGCTTTACCTATATACTACTATGTACTATATATATATATTTAATCTATTGTAATTTACTAAAAACAAGAAATCATCATAATATGTAGACAAATAACTGATGCGTAAATATATATATATATATATATATTTAAATCATCTGATCGACTAACATTTGTAGCCAGATAAAAGTATTCGATACTTTCAAGTGAATAATAAACGGGTTCAAGATCATGTAACCTAATTTAAAACATCAGCAACCAGAAAAAAATGAAGGAAAAATAAATAAAGTAGTAAAATATTCTCTTTTTGCTTTATGTGATCTATTACATACATACAACTACAAATACATATGTATAATAAAAATGTCCTTGAAAACACATCTCTCTAAACATATGCTGTTTTACTTAACCTACTAGTGGGTTTTCTGTCGTGAATTCAAAAGCTTTTTAAATACTGGCAAATTAAGTATTATCTGGATAAAGTGGCTAAATAAGAGTATTAATAAGGTTTTTAATAACAGATCAAGAAAAGTTCATATTACAATTTGAGTTATATATATTTATTTGTAGACAAATAGATTATAGCGAATATATAGACATAGATATTAAAATAATATACATTTATTCAGAATATGTTTCGAATAAATAGAGTTTGGAAATATTAACATATAGGTATGGATAATAAGGTCCCCGGAATGTTGCATTCACTTTCTAGACTCCAGCTGAGCTATAGACTTAAGAAGTTTATCAAGTAAGTTGTGATCATTGAGTATACTATCCTTCTTTTTTAACTCATATAGACTATGCAGATCTCTTTGTTCGTATGCGCAATCAATAGCAGTCTCAAATAATCTGTACAAAAAAATCAAATGTAAGTTTTAAATTCGTTAGAAATGTGATTGAAGACAAAACTTACTCCGTTTGCATATACCAATGCACTTTGCGAGTCTCTCGGCAGCGCGGTATGTATTTCTGAGCCTCCACCTTGTTTTGGTGCTTCAAGCAGACCTCCACAAACGGCTCATAACCAATGGGGCTTTTCTTGCTTTTGGCAAACTTCTCCAATTGATCCCAATTCGAAAATTCGGCCATAGCTAGTATGCGAAGCCACCAAAATCTACGATCGGGTACCTTGTAATCATTTTTGATTTTCTCCGCCTCCTTTAGGTCGCCCAATTTCAGTAGATTGCTAATGGTATTATGTATTGATAGGCCATTGAAGTCAATATTATGCTTGGATGATAATGTCTTTTGTAACTTCAGCATCCGACTTGTCTCTGCACACAGTTCAGCTTCAACGGGACAACGCCCCTGAGTATAACTATTACCAATCAATGACAAATTTGATTCGAGTCCTTCGCTTTCAATTGCATTCTCAAAATGATATTCGGCAATGGCTTTCTGGTCATCTACGCCATTGCAGATGCCATAAAGTGCAGCCCGATTTGTGTCCCGCATTATCTTCTTGTACATGCTCAAAGCCAATGGATGGTCGCGTATTGTCATCTAATTGTCAATGCAAATTCTTAATGAAAGCCATAAACATTAAAGACTCGGATGTTGACTTACTTGTAAATTTGTAAGCATCATGTTCATCTTAATCTCGAGTAATACTGTAGTTATTAACTCAGTATCACCAGATTGCGTTGCACTGGCCACTGCTCGATCAAATTTGCGCATCTTAAGCAACAATGGCACCTGCAGAGATGCTCGTGGTTCTAGCTCCAGAAGTTTGATAGCCAACTCGTCTCGACCGTTTTGATGAGCCTTCTCAGCAATATTGCAAAAAGAAATACCCTCGACCGATGGATTCTTGAACTTTTCTGTAATCCTACGCGCTACCTCATTATCGTCTATAATAATGGAAAAGTATAAGCAAGTGACTAGATAAAGTAGTTAAGTAAAAACTTACTGTGATCATTCATTACTTTGTGATAGGCCCAATGCTCCAAAATCCAGGACTCTGGCAAGCTGAGATGCTTGGCTACTTGTATGGCTACAGCATAGTGCTTGCGAAATACCAAACGACTCAGTATTACCTCCGGATTAAGGTGGCTAAATCTGTGATTAATGTTTAATTAATTAGTTAACTAAGACAAACATTTAGTTAGTTTTAACTTACTGCTTGAATGTCAGCGGCATGGCAATTTTCTCGTGGCGCAATGTATTAAGAACTCGTAAAATTCTCATGATACGCATATATTCATCAGGGTTGTGACCATGGATGAAGCCTTTGCCAAAGTTAGCAGTCTATAAATACAGCATTAGAAACAATTGTTTCACATTGATCTTACGATCTTACCCTCAGTAAACTTTTTTGGGTTTCTGTACAAAACTCATAGGAAGCCGCCTCTATGCATTGGTTAACTGACAAACCGATTTTATCGCGGCACATACTCAAATACTCATCCGATTTATAGGATTTCTCTTCAAATTTCTTTTGCGCCTCAAAGAGATAACTAGCCGGCTCTTGGCTATTCACGGCAAAGATATTCTCCACGCATTTGGGCAAACGTTGTATCATCTCATGCGAACTTTGAGTAATAATTCTTACGCCATCCATTTCGGCCACTAGAAACATGGAGGGATCATGAGGGAAGTCACTTCTATCGGCATTGCGATTAACGATTAGCAAAAACGATGGATACGAGATTACAACTGCATCCGATTCGGTGTTGTCGGTGTTCATAATCCATTCAATTTGCTGTGGCAGATCCTTGCGTCCTGTATCGAATTCGCAGTATTTTTGCCTCATATCCACACTGCCGAGCCATAACAATCCTGTGTTTGTGTACAATGCCAAATGTTGATGATTATACGACACGGAGATTTTGATAATGCGATCATGTGGTTTCTCAAAGAGATTATCCTTAATGGTGCCCACTGTTTCGCCTGGAAATAGTTTAATGATCTCCCGCTCCCGACCCAACAGGCAATAACTGTTACGTCCCTCAGTTACTATCTCCCAGCATGTGCAATCAACGTGCGAGTCTGACAAATAGAATAATAATTGTAAAAGTAGTCTGACTTTATGCTGAAAAACTTACTGGGTATATCGGGTAACTTGCGTTCCGTTTTATTGCTATTGTGCTTGAGGAAAACTCGACCGGAAGTTGTCAAAACGGCAACACCAGTGCCGACAGATGATTGAAAAACCTTGGCTTCCAGAATCTTGGTCACGCTGGCCTCATCCCCAAACGTATACGATTCCTTTTCAATACCAAACATGTCGTAGACAAAAACCTTGGCATTTTCCTGCACACATATCAATTCCTCGGTGTCGGACCATCCCATGGCAATAAGTTTGCCATGATTCCACTACAAATAGCATAATTTAATTATAAAAATCACTAGTTCTTACTGACTCTGATATACCAGAACGTGGCCTGTCTCCCGACCGGTAGTGTCGAATATGCGAATCATGGGACGGGAAGAACCTTTCACAGGCACTAATTTTAAAGGATCTCGTATGGCCGCTAGTGGTCCGCCATAGGGTGCTGCCACCACTTGCATATATTCCAAATCTAGATCCATTGGCCAGTCCGGTGCATCCAGTTCCACTTTTCTATGGGCGGATTCACATAAATTTCAACAACAAGAACATAAGCAAACTCGTTGCCTTTGTTATTTTCTTACCTATAGTAGTCCGGACGCACCTTGAACCATTCGCCCGTATTATACATAATAGGCATTTTGGCGTTGGCTTAATTAATAACTATTTGCAAAATGAAAACAATTTTTAAGAACTTTTCGCATTTTACCCTGCACTGCACTCAACAACAGCTGATATTTTCTCGATATATATGCGCCACGACACAATGACAGAAGGTGGCGCCAAAGAGCGGGCAACTGTTAGCTTGCTCTGTGCAACCATGTTACGTCATTAATGTCGTAAATAGTGTGCTAGGTTTTATTTATATTTCCTAATTTATTTTTTTTTTTTGTGCAGTAAGTTTAAAAATTTGTAAATCACTTTAAATATGGTAATTGGTGCCTTTCCGATAGCAAAACTTGGCATATTAGCTGTCAAACAAATAAGCAAACCGATTAGTGCTTTAACCAAGAGGGCAGCTCAACAAAATTCCTTCATCAAATCGTATATAGTTACCCCACCAGCTCAACGTAAGGAGACTAGATATCTTTATGTACATATGTATATTTAAAAAATCTACTGACAATCGTTCTCTCTAGTCTATAATCAAATTGAAGTACGTTCAAAACTATGGCTCCTGAATTTGGGTCAACCGAAACGTATTCCGCCCTTATCACAAGATATGGCAATAAAAATGGGTAGCGATATTATATCCGAACTTCTCATATTTATAATTGGTGTATCATTGATATTGGGAGAGTTTTCCAGGTAGACTGCATGGGGGAAGGCCCTGTATTTAGTTTTTATATACAAATTCACATTTTTATGTACATAGGCAATCCCGCAATGATAAACGTAAACACGAGAAGCATAAGGCAGAGAGATTGTTACTTAAACAAAGAATTACGGATTTATGTAATCGCATTGAACATCAGGCCAAAGAAGTCAAAAATCTTAGGGCCCAATTTATGGAAAGCCATGAATCTACCGAAGAAGAATGTTATTAAATCTTAAAATAAACATTCAAAATTGATAGAAAGTAACATATTCAAAATGACATTGCTTTATTTTTTCATTCCATATCAAATTTAAATATGTCTAGTTTTCTGGCTTTCAGTAGATTTCCATTGGCAAAAATAGTAGTTTTTACGGTTAAACATATTAGCAAGCCGATTAGTAATGCCATCAAGACGATCGCTAAACACAATCCATATTTCAAGAGGTACATTTGCATACCACCTGGTCAGTTTTACAACAATTTGGAGACAAGGTCAAAAATGTTTATCTTGAACTTGCCACAACCCATATTTGTACCACCGCTCACTCCGGCCATGGCTACAGAAATCGGTGCCAATATTCTAGGTGAGATTGCAGTCATAGGAATAGGCATTTATTTAATATATTATGAGGTCTCACGGTGGGTTAGAAATTCGTTACTTTTTCTTTATTTATCGTTAGTCTATATCTCAGGCAAGCCCTAAAAGATAAAAAGAAGCATGAGAAGCATAAACAGGAAAGGATAAAGCTGAACCAACAACTTGACAGTTTGGATAAGCAGTTGGACAAAGTGGAAAAAGAACTATTCAACATGAAACGAACAAGTAACCAAAGATGAAGAAATGTACATATTTGAATTGCCATCTCTAGGACATATAACTTCAGCCCATCTCCAATTAAATTTCTTCGGTAACACTAAATATTTGGCTAAAAAAAAGAACATTTTGTAATAAGCATTAGTTTTATAATAATTTAAAATGGTTATCGGCGTATTTCCGGCGGCCAAGTTGGGGGTTTTGGCCATCAAACAGATCAGCAAACCCATTGCCAATGTGATCAAGGCTAATGCCAAGTCAAGTCCCTTCTTCAGGAAATATGTGTGCATGCCACCGGCTCAGTGTAAGTGGGGAGACAGTTATCAAATAGGAACTTGGTACTAATATTAATCAGCTGTTTATTTCAACAGTCTACAATTGGGTGGAAGTAAAAACAAAAATGTGGGCCTTAAACCTTGGACGCCCCGTCAATGTCCCGCCTCTGAATGAGGCAATGGCCATTGAGCTTGGGGCCAATCTGCTCGGTGAATTTATTATATTTGCTATTGGAGCCGGTCTTCTGATATTTGAGTATTCCCGGTAAGTATTAATTTAAAAAATATATCTCTACGTCGCTGATTATAATATTTTACTTCTGCATAGTCAATCAATCAAGGAAACAAAGAAGAATGAGGCAATGGAATTGGAAAAAAAGCAACTAACAAATCAGTTGACAGAATTGAACTTCCGATTAGAGCTTCACGATACACAGATGCGAGAAATGACACGCGTACTAGCTGAATTGGGTATTTATTTTTCTACGGATCAGGATATTTGTTCAGGATGGAACAAATAAATTGAATTTATTTCAGATTCTCGATCCATCTTTCGGTGGCATAAGGAACCGCTGCAGGAATTTGTACCTTTTGATCCCAACACTCCAGATCAAAGTGCCAGTGCCAGAACTGCCAAAACATACGAGGGTTTCTATGATCCCACAGGTGGTATGGCGTTTCGTGCACTGAACTTCCTAGAAACACAAATATTTGTCGATGGACGCGATCGAAAGGGTAAAGCGGCTCGGAAACACTTAGATGAAGTGGCCACAGAGCTGGAGCACACACTAACAGAGGCTGTGACCGAGTCAGCTGCTGCACTGCCAATTAAGAAAGAAGCATGACCTAGTACGCAACTTGAGCAGGATCTGGCCCTGCTCATGTATGCTTTGGCCATGGAGGAGCAATAATTTCAAACGTGTCCTTGATCAAATTGCCTGTTACAATTCTAAACATAAGTAAAAAGTTATAGTCGTACATATTTAGGGGCATATCTGCCACATAATGGATCATCTTTTTTTCAAGAATTAATGTATAGGCAAGACGTTTGCGATCCGGTTAAGACTTTGAAACGAATTACTGCAGCAAAAGGTTTCAATGTTTGGTTCGGCTAAATATTGACGCTTTTTTCTGGTATATTCATTCATACAGCCTCTTTCAGCTTCCAGATCGCAAGTGTTTTGCCTGTCCACATGTTCTCCCCGACTCAACCCCAGGCTGCAATTTAACTAACCAATTCACTTATAATCTTGACGTTTATATAAATAATAGCATGAGATGCCCCTATGTTAAGCACATCCGTTTTTAGTTGTATTTATTAAATTTATTGTTATCAAAGACAATAATTAAAACGAAGATGATGAAAACAAACAGTTGAACCAAAAAATAAATGAATGAGTAAACAATGCGAACTTAAAATCGCTGCTAATCCTGATGGATAAATGACTTAAGCATACGCAGTTCTTCGGGGGAGTCTATCAAATCGCCAAGATAGGCATTGAAACAGGTGCCAACGTTGTAGAGGCTGCGCCGGACAGCACCTCGTAACATACTAAAGTTTTCTGTATCCGACCCACTGAGATTACCTACAACACTGGCTAGTTTATCCAGATTATCTTTAAGGCTGCTCAGTGCTTTTATAATGGCTGGCAAATCATTCTGCACTACACCATAGATATCCTCCGTGAGTGAGGCCACACAGATTTGGGCCAGACCTTCGCTCAGCCAAACAATGGGTAAAGAATTGGATAGCAGAAAAATGGCCTTGGCTCCATCAGGTTCGCTAAACAGATAGGCAATGCCCGGTATGCGTTGCAAGAGACGTTTCAGGGCCTGTTGCAGTTGCAGGGACACACGTTCACACCAATTGGGCATATGCCGGATGCCACCCAATACAGGCTGATCATCAGATTGTTGTTCGCGCCGTGGAGACACAATAGGACGAATTCCATGCAAATGATTATATTGTCGAAGGAGCACCTTTTCGGCCAATAAAGCGGCACTTGCCGAGTCATGGTTGATGACTGGAAAGTGATTTTGGGTCACCTTAAGCATACTAATTTGCTGCATGGAGTCCGTTAGTTCATCAGTGAAACCACCAATAATACTTAGAGATTGATCGCAAAAGGCACGCCAATTCGCAGGACGATTCCCTGGCTCGGTTAGTTGGAATAACTCCTGCCGATACCCTGAGTCCTTGCGGTGAGCCAACTTGAAGAGGAAACTTGCCGAGAGGCACTGTACCACATAAATATTGATTACTCCCAGACCAGCTACCACGGTCACTTCTTGATCTTGGGCAAAAGCTGTCCGATTTTTGCTCACAACCAGAGGTAGATCTTCAGTCAGTAATATGGCATAAAATCGTCGCATAAGATGCATATTGCTTAGAATCTGGGCAGTAAGGAGCCAGGCATAGAAGATTAGGCGAATGCTTGTAACCACGCCGAAAAAGCCTTCCAATCGCTCATCCGTGTCCACTCCAAGTAATTGGCTCAGCTTATGGCCCACCAATGAACCACACAACCAAAAGACAAGCGTAAAGCCCAAAGTAGGAACCAAGGACCTGGTAAGTGACTTAAGCAGTGTACCATACAGTAGTTGACGCATCTTATGGCTACGTGATTGATCCACAACCGAAAACTCGATCCTGACATCACGGTTTAAATAAACTGATACAAAGTAATAGCAGCCAGCTGTAGTGCCCATGCCTAGGAGAAAGATGTGGTAGCCACTAAGGCAGTCCGAGCCATAGCATTTGTACATCAGATGCCTGGGACGAGGAAAATGAGTTATGGTTGATGTTAGAAAACAAATTAGCTCGTCTTCACCTGTAATCCGTGTGCATATAGCCAGTATACAGCCAGGCAGTTAGATAGCCCACCATTAGATGAGCACCCAAAAACATGAGCTTCCGCAGCCCGTGTTGTTGCAGCCAGCGGTATCGACTAGGATGGTAACGTCTTTCGACCAAGTGCTCTTGGCACAGTATCACTCCATACAACACAATGGCTGTGATCAGCGGAATACTGGCAAACCAGGTATAGAGACTGCATACCAAGCTAAATGTGCTTGCCACCCAATTCAATGGATGCAACAATTGAAAATTAACGAACAGCAGAAATATGGTCAGGAGCAGGAATTGAATGATTACGCTGAATACGACGGCGCGCAAACATCTGCCAAGCAACAGCAGCTTGCACACATCACTGGAAGTGGCCGTCGGCATGGGTAAATTTTAATTGGACTTGTTTCAACTTTTTAAAAGAATTTCGGCAAAACACTCGCACATTTGTGCGCGCTTTTTTTGTTGTGATTAGAGATGGCATCAACAGTATCGATACCTGCGCTGCAAAAAGCTGGATTTCACCTATTAAAAATGGGCGCGAAACGTTTAAGCTTTAGACAAACTGGAGTAAAAATTAAAAAAAAAGAGACACATATTTTAGAAATAACTCGAAAGCAAAAGATATTTCACAGGTTTTACAAGCTTCGTGTTCTAGAAAACACAAACTGACGAGTTATTTAAGCAATATTTGAGAGCACTCCATTTTAAAAAATCACCGCCTACTCAGATCAACGTTAACCAGCACTGATTATCTAGTCAGTATGATAACACTGTTGTCGATATTTAAAAATGCAGAGTTATCGAAACTGCTTTCATCACTATGGTGTCATCGCTGCTTCTCGATTTTTACGGCGAATATTCAGTTTTTACGGCGAATGTTCACTTTTTAACAGCGAATATTCACTTTTTACAGCGAATATTCAATTTGTTAAGGCGAATACTCTTTTCATTGCCGCTTGGGCGAATTCGGCCTTGTGGTTGTTGTTGCATTTGAGAGAAACCTTAACTTACGAGAGAGCGCCCCCGAGCGAATTGAAGAGAGCTGCGTCGACGTCGGCGGCGGCGTCTGCGGCGGCGGCGGCGTTGTTGTTATTTTCAAGTCGAATTGGGAGGACGTGCGTCGGTCGGTCGTCGATAATTTCGAAATATATGTGAAAGCAAATACAAACTCGCGCAAATAAAGGTAATAATTGTGTATAATTAGTGATTACAAGTGGAATAAAGTGCCCAAAATTATTGAAATTCACAGTGAATTAATCAACAAAAAAGAAAATCAAGAAAAATAATCAAGAGAGCGCGCAAGTGCCAGAGAGAAAGAGAGAGAGAGAGAAAATGAGATAAAGAGAGCGTGCAATGTTGCGTGTATAAAAAAAAACGACACAAAAATTTGTGTAATTGATTCATATTTAATTGGTGGCCATATAAATTGAAAATCAAATGTGAAATATTACAAGAAGAAAATGTGACAAGTGAAAACAATATCGAATAAGAATCTTAGCCCGCTCACAGCCTCTTTGCCCATTTTAGTTTTTGTTGCAGTTTTGCAATGCGTATTGAGGTCACTTTGTATATATTAGAAAGAGCATAGGCACGCGTCTCCCCACCTCCCACCGCTCACCAATCACCACCCCTTCTGGCAAAATACTAATACAAATCGTTGTTTCCTCCTACTCCCCTCTCCATCAACCATCCAGACCAAAATTCATTTTCATCCCACTCTATCCCAAGGCAAACAGCTGCTGCTTACGTGTTTGTGTGTGTTTGTGAGTGCGTATGTGTGTGTGTGTGGAATAGTGAGTGCTTCTCTTTTGTGGTGTGTTGATCAGTAGAGCAGAACCCGAGGGCAGGTGGTGTCCACACATAAATAAATTCTGCATTAATTATGAAAAAACACGCGTTGTTTTAAATGAGCTATTTAAAACCCATACATACATATGTACATGAACACAACACACACACACGCGAACATAGTTTGCCATTCGTTTCGGAAAAATGTTCATCAATTTTCCATCTCTGAGCAGAACAAGTACACAGACCACCCCAACTCCCGTTACCTCTGCCCATAACTTTTTCTCTTCTGTGGCAAAGTCTTCATGCTCCATTCACCTACTTTTACGCGTTGCTTGACTTTTCGACCAAGTCGAAGTCAAGTCAACCAAGCAAACACAACGACAGTCCGACAGACTGACAGACAGACGGTCTCAACTATGCGACGTTCGTTTGCTGAATTCGAAATGAAGTCATGGGGCAACAACAACAACAAAGAAACACAAAAATGAAAACCGTCTCGTTGTCGCATTTATTATTATAGCAAAGAAAAGTTGAATTCCCCCAAACGACAACAACAACGTATAAAAATAAAAATTTTTAAACAAAAAAGAACAAAAAATAAAGAGTGAAATTAAGTGCTTTAAAATCAACAACAACAGCAGCAACATCAACAGCAACAACAATAACATTAAACATGACATGGCCATGTCTCGTTTACACAATAATTTAAAATTAATTAAATATGCTGGCAAACGAGGCAACCAAAATTAACATTAAAAGGTGAGCGCTTCAAAATATTTATAAATAAAATACACAAAAAAAAAAAAAGATACATACACATTTAAAAATATCACTCGTTGTCATTATAAAATGTAAATTTAAACCTTTTTGTTGTACTTAATAGTCAGTCAATTTAAGTCAAAGAAACTATTCCACCTAACATTTTACGTTAATATTAAATTTTTTAAAAACAAATTGAAATAAAACACTGAATAACTTAAGTCTTTAATCAAGCAAAACCAGTTTTTGGTTGAAATTTTGTTGATTTTCTTATTTTATTTGTCAGTTCTCGTTAGCACTTTAAGGCTTATGGTAGACAGAGAAGCTAAGTGTATTTATGAAGACATTAACATTCGACTTTCCACAAAAGAAAAACCAGAGGGCCGGGGCTAACTTCGACCGCGTCAAAGTTTGTATACCCTTGCAACTTTTTTGGTAACTCTATCCTTACCTCTTAGCCATCAATGTGGAAGAACGTTTTATCTAAAAAGGCTTAAGCTTGAGAAAGAAAGGCCTACAATCATAGGAAATAACGAAGATATTGATCAAAGTCACTGTTTTCCACCGATCGTTCCTATGGGAGCTATATGATATAGTCACCCGATCTTTATCAAATTCGGCACAGTCATTAACATATATATTAAATTCAGAAATGTTTAATTTAAAAGCAATCGCGTTAAAAGTAACGAAGTTATTTACAAAAGTCACTGTTTTCGCCCGATCGTTCCTATGGGAGCTATATGATATAGTCACCTGATCTTGATCAAATTTGGCATAGTCGCTTATAGGCGTAGTAAACTCTCTAATATTAAGTTTCACGACAATAGCTCAGAAAATAACGAAGGTATTGAGAAAGTCACTGTTCGTGACTTGGCCGTTTGTATGGGAGCTATATTATATAGTCACGATCTTGATCAAATTTGGCATAGTCGTTTATAAGCGTAGTAAACTCTCTAATATTAAGTTTCACGACAATAGCTCAGAAAATAATGAAGTTATTGAGAAAGTCACTGATTGTGACTTGGCCGTTTGTATGGGAGCTATATGATATAGTCACCCGATCTTGATCAAATTTGGCATAGTCGCTTATAGGCGTAGTAAACTCTCTAATATTAAGTTTCACGATAATAGCATAGAAAATAACGAAGTTATTGAGAAAAGTCACTGTTCGTGACTTTGGGGTTTGTATGGGAGCTATATGATATAGTGGTCCGATCCGGCTGAATCCGAGATATACAACGCCTGCAGTATATACAAGCCTACGTGCAAAATTTGAGCTCTGTAGCTCTTACGGTCTAGGAGGAGTTTGCGTTGATCCAGACGGACGGACGGACGGACGGACGGACGGACGGACGGACGGACGGACGGACGGACGGACGGACGGACGGACATGGCTAGTTGAACTCGTCTCGTCGTGCTGATCAAGAATATATATACTTTGTATGGTCGGAGATGCTTCGTTCTATGCGTTGCACACTTCTGACCAAAATTAATATACCCTTTTTGCAAGGGTATAAAAATAGCGGGTATGCGTTCAAATTTTCAACAAAATAAGTATAAAATTGAGACAAAAGCATTTATATTACGATAGTCCTTAATTATTCGACTTTTCGGACAACACTTTCGCTTTACAAAGACATTTGAGCGACAGTTATGAGCCATTGTTATAAACATTACGTATACGCCCGGTTACTCCTTCTATTGAATCTAAAACAAAAGTAAAATTATTGGCTTTAAAATGTGTGTCTTTTTTATTTTGTGAAAGTAAACAAGAAATTTATTTCAACTGTCTGTTTTTGATGTTTATTAACAACCATTTAATGTTTTTATTTTCTTGTTGCAGCCCCTAAACTAAGGCGGTTTTTATTTCATCAATATGGCTGCCACATCAGCTGGCCAGCAGCAACATAAATTGAATATTGTTGCCAATGCGGAGGCAATTGCTAGCGAAATGCAACATCAACATCAACAGCAGCAGCAGCAGCAGCAGGCCCAGCAGCAGCAGCAACAAATTCAAATGTTCAAGCAACAACAACAACGGCAGCAGCAACAACAACATCAGTTTTTTCAACAGCATCAAACGAAATTTGTATCGCGGGTCGTTACAAATACAACAACAACCATGCAACAGCAGCAGCAGCAACAAATATTACCAGCTGGTTTGGTAAATGGCAATGGCAACATGGTGCAAGCAGCAAACAATCTGCAACATCAACAGCAGCAATTGCAGCAGCAGCAGCAACGAAATAGTCAGCACGTTTTTGTCTGCCCCACAAGCAGCCCGCAGTTACTTTTGCAGCAACAGCAACAACAACACCAAGCCAAACAGCGTCAAGCGCAAATAAAGTTGCCAGTAAAGTCAACATCAGCAACAGGAACTGCAACAGCAACTGTTGCTGCTGCTGCTGCTGCAACTCAATGCCTGCCGACTACAATTGCATCGCGTCAAATGAGTCAGAACAATCATCATCATCATCATCATCAGCAGCAGCTCTATGCCAAGAATGTTGCCAAAGCCAACAACAATAATCCAAGTAGACGTCACAACAACAACAACAACAATAACAGCAACAACACCATTAGCTACAATGGAAATTTGGCTCCAGGCTGGCGACGTCTAACCAACAACAATGAAGTGGCCTACATCAGGTGAGTGTTGCTATTTCAATCTCTCTCTCTCTCTCTCTCTCTCTTTGTCTGTTTGACCTCTAAGCTATATACTATTTCGAGCAAATGTCGCCTTCGTCTAGGGAAAAAAGAAGAAATGTCGTCAAAGTCTGAATATATTTATGACATAAATGAAATGATTATTGTCTAATTACTAACATAATTTCAAATAACTTCTTATTTTGTTATACGTAAGATTAGATATGGGATATCTGTGTTTATTTTAGTGTATAAATACAGTGACCACAGATATAAATGACTTATTTCTCGTTGCTTCTTTTCAAATGAAATTAAATTTAATTAGCCACTTAATTTTTAGGATAGATATTTTGTTTTGTATAGAAATTTTCAGTTATTATAGCGAAAATGAAACGGTAAACGGATTGTCGATAGCTTTTTCAGTTTTTCAGGTTTGTTTGTTTTTCGTTTTCTTCTGTCAGTCTATCAATCATTGTTGTTATTACTGCTGTTGTGGTAGTTGTTGTTGTAACATGACATTTACAGCACTTTGGAGGCTCCCTTAGAGGCGAAAAAGTCAATCTGGTTATTGTCTGACAAACGCATTCAAGAAGCCATAAAACTGTGTGTTTTGTGCCAGGAAATGCTTATGCCGCCGACGACGCCAGGTAAAAGGATGGGCAGACGAACAGGCCATGTCAGTATGTACATATATACACATACAATTCATATGTAGTCATAGTCTTGTCAGAAATCAGAAATCCATGGGTCGTCGAGTTGAAATTAATATTTACACCTGGCATTATCTTTCTTTCTTCTCTCTCTCTCTCTCTTTCTCTGAGCTATTATCATCAACATGAACAGCCCCCAAACACAAATAACCACATAGATTCACATAATTACGAACGCAAATTCAATATTTACTTAAATATGTTGAAAACCTAGCAGCAGCAACAACAAAAACAACATTTGCCTAGGCACTTTTTAATTGTTCTCATTCTCGTTCATCTTGGTCTACCCAATAGCTTCAGGTTATTTTGTGGGGGGGTAGGCGCTACTGCTTAGTTTCTCTCTGTCTACATACATATCTCGTTCTCCCAGGGGTCTTTTGGGGTATCTGTGCAAATAGTTTGCGGCAATGTGGCCACTGCTACCACTGCTGAACTGATGTTGGGTAATTGTTGATTTTATAAGTGGCTTGGCACTTCTGAGTCGTTGGTTGACTCTGGAGTTCTTTTTGGGCTTTGGATTAGTTTTTAACAGCAGTAACAGCAGTATTACCCTGTATTTTGAGCACTAAATGGTGAATATAGATTTTGGGGAACATTTAAGGATTAATTACGTGAACAGACGATGAGTAAGATTTTATTGGACCTGGGTGAGATTTTTCTGTAAGTGTCTGACCCCCCAAAATGAAATTTAATGAGATTTTCTTGGGCTCCTTTGCCTCATTCAAAGCTCACTTGATTAATGGACAAACCCTTACAATTTATGAGAATTAAACAATAATTTAGTATTTATTTTTAAGCCGTTTTAATGGAGGAACTCAAGTACATATAATTTACCTTTTGGAGGGTGGCATACATTTAGCTCTAACATAGTCAAATAATAGAGCGATTGAAGATCTAGAATCAGCATTTTTTTATTTCTATTAGTAACGCTAATATTGCTGATATCTACTTAATAACTTTACATGAATAGCCCAAATGGCATTTTGAATGAATGAAAGAGACTAAATGTGGCAAGCCATACTAAATGTAAAACCACTTTTCCGGCATAAGTAAGAAAAATCTCTCTTAAAGTAAAATCTCCCACACTTCTCATTTAATTTTGATTGTTGAAAATTAATGGAACTTTTCCCTCTTTAGAATCACAAAATAATTACAGGGTATTTACAGAAACATAACTTAAAGAAAGTGAAACAGTGAATAATCAGAAATAATTTTTTGGCTTCTCAAAAGCTGATACAGAAAAAGTCATCTGTTTGTTGTCTTTTGCTTGATTGCTTCTTAAGATAGCCTCAGGAGCTTGAATAATAATTGAGAATGTTTTTTCGATTAATAAAAATAAATCTATTATATTAATAGCCGAGGGGAAAATGTTGTTAGCACTTTTAAAGAACTTTGTAGGCATGAGTGTGGTCAAAGTTTTGTGTTTATCATTTAAAAAAACTTTTCAAAAGTTGTTATGCCCAACTTTTGACGAAACTTTAGTTACAGAGATTACACATACACACATAAGCAATATCTGTTCACATTGTTTGTTAGTGTTTAGTTTCAAAATTGACTGGAATTCATTTCGTTTAAACTGAACCTTTCTAGTGTCAACGTTTTAAGCATCTTTGAATAGTTAAGTCTTTGCACTCCATTTCCTTTTAGTTGACACCTTGTCCTTTACAGTGTCCTTTGCTGAGGGAAAGGAAAAATGTCAAATTTTACTTACAACTCGGTGGCACGTTACCAGGACATTTAGACGATTGCAAGAGTCTAGGCTCTGCTCTGCTGGTTGCCCATGGCATTTCATGGCCCGCTGGCTATGGACTTTCGGTCTCTGTGGGTCTCTGTGTGTGTGTGTTTGCTTGTGACCAACCATTGTCATTGTCCGCCGCCATTAGCCATGAGCAGCGACAACGAGCATGCGACAGCTGCTGCTGCTGCTGCTCATTTCCACGTTGCGTGCCTTTGATTGTTGTTGCAAGCAGCAGCAGTCTCAGATCGAAGTGGCCAGCCCCGCTCTACAACTCCTCTTCTCCCCTCTAGCGATTTTTTGCAAATTTTTTAAGTTTGTTGGTTTTTTTTTTTTTTTATTATTATTTGTTGCAAAAGATAACCAACACACGGTCGGTCCGTGTTTTCGGTGGGGTGGGGGAAGGAGGACTGCTACATGAAAACAACTTTTTGTTTAGCTTCCGTCTACATTCGCTGTGTGCAGTTTGCTTTTTTTTTTTTTTTTGGCGTTTTCTTGGAAAGAATGTTGCAATCGTAACAGTAGAGAGGGAGATACTTGTAGGCGGGAAAGACGGTTAGGGGGGTAAACGAGGCCAGTAAATCAATAATTGTTGCGCAAGCATTTTTCAGTTGTGTGTGTGTGTGTGTGTGTGTTGTTTGCTCAAGTGCTAAATGACTGCGCAACGTGACGTCAGAGAGCGAGAGTGTCATGTCAGGAAGAGGGTGGAAGGGGAAATGTAACTCTGAGGCGACACAAATTTGACGAACAACGAGCAGGTCAAAAGTGATGTGATGTCCCGCCCGCCCACTGTGCGGTCCACAACAGGCGGAAACTCAGCCAGCCAGCCAGTCAAAGGCAAAAGCAAAAAGGCTTCCATAAATCATAAATCTGAAACGGCAGCTGGAGATCGATTCAGAGCAGCAGGCCATCAAAAGAATGCGGAATAGTTTTTTTCTCTTTCCTCTTAGGCCTGAGGCTTGGGACTTAACTGACTTTTAGAGCGTAGGTTGCATCAGCAGTTGTCTCAATGTCTAATTGCCTCTATAAATATCTATTTGCTCTACATTTTAGTCGTTTGTGTTGTTGACTTGGCTAGCCATGCAAATTCGTTATTGATGTGATATCGTGCGAATTCAATATATTGAACAAACAATTGACTATGGAAGCTTGGACATTTTCACTTGTAATAAAAGTGATTTAAAGTCTTTATAGATAATTAATTATTGACAGCAATTGATGGCTAAAACTATGGTCAATTATTATGTATTTTGAGTAATGAACGATTAACGTCTTGAGTTTATTGATCACTTTTAAGGCAATTAAGTTGAATAACTATACAACACATCCTCCAAGTAGTCAAATATTTAATTAATGCCAATTGCTTGGCTATAATTAAGGATAATTGCCATTTATACTATGTATACATACATAAAAAATCAATAAAAAAAACTCATTCTTAATAAGTGTATGAGTCAGGTATAGAACGTAAATAGGTACGTAGGGCTGGCTAATATACCCTTTTGATCAGCTGCTTTTCTGTTCATTCTGTTTCATTCAAGAAAAAAGGATTTCTCGGATTTCCTGGCATGTCCTTGTCTGCTGCTTTTGTGTTATAATTCTTTACAGTTTTATGCGCCACAGCGAGACGAGTTTTTTTTTTGCCTTTCTTTTCGTTTCTTTTGGTTTTTTCTTTTTCACTTTTTTGCTTATAGTCAGCGGTGCCTCTCAGTGGCTTCTGCTGCTGTTGCTGTAGGTGTTGTTGGGATTATTAATTTAGTAATAGGCTCAGTCAGCTGCTCTGTCTGCAGTCGACTCGTTTTAAGGCTCGAGGGTGCACTCAAGGTCATAGGGCGTGAAAATTTTTCTACCTTTTTCCACACAGTTGGCCGGGCAATCGGCGGCGGGAAGTCAGAATAATGGCCACTCGACGGCAACACGGCTTTCTCTCTGCCACTTGACGTTTTTATGTGTAATTTATTAAATTATTTTAACTCGTTAGCTTAACGCCTTTCATGTGGCCAAAGGGGATGCTCGATAATACGAGAGGAGCGAGAGCAAAAAGAGAGAAATGAGTCTTCAGGCTCTACTCAATGTTATTAGCGCATTTTGTTCAAATAAAAACAATTTTTTTAATGAGTAAGCGACTTTTCTGTATGGCTTACAAACGGTTTAACTTCCTCCCCCTCTATTCTGCATCAACATCATCATCTTGTTGAGCTCGTCTGTTGGTCGTGGTCGTAATCGTGAAGCTCTTAAGCTTACTTGCCACGCCAGTTGCATACAAATTGAGCCATAAGCTTTTGGCATTGATGATTTCCTTCACCTTCTCTGTCTGTCTCTTTCTCTCTCTTCCTTTCGCTCGTTCGTTCGTCAGCCTGTCTGTTTGTCTGAGCCAATTGACTTGCCATCGATTTTTCCAATCTCTGAACAAGACTCATTCGACTCATAGGCCTCGTAAGTAGTTAAAAATAATTAATAAAACAAACCAGAACCAGTTTTCTGATGATGATAGCAGTATAGGGGAAAGGGAACTGGGAATGGCCCTGGTTCCTGACTGGCTCTCATCTCCTGTTTGGCCAGCTGAAAAGAAAAAAAAATAAAGAAAAGGGCTACTCAATTGACAATTCGCATACTCGTTTAACCCGTAACATGATTGTTGCTTCTGCTGTTTCTTGTTGCTTATTGCTGTCGCTCAATTATATTGTTGTCTCTGCTCTCTGGCTCTTGCCTCTTGCCTCCTGTAGCAGCTCATACTCCTTTACCTTCTTCGTCATCGTTTCATTTAATGCCCATCCCGCTTTCACACTTCATGCATTATTCAGATTTCCCATACGAAGGGTCGCAGCAGCAGCAACTTACATTTTGTCGTTGAGCTCTCAAGTGTGGCTCTGGTGTGTTCCTTTGCCTTCGTCTCCCCCCTGTCCTCGACTCAACTCGTCAACGGCGTCATCATCAGCGCCCTTGATTCCGTTCAAAACGTGCTCACACTTTACAATTAATAAGCAAAACCGAACTTTTTTTTCTTCTTCTTTTTTTTTTTTAACCCCATCACAAACAAAAAAACCTTTTTTTTTATTTTTTGGGTTTTTTGCGGTCTTATAAAGGAAACCAGCTTAAAGGGGCTCGGCAGCTTCAGAACTGGCTTCGATGTGTTTTTTGTTTTGTTTTTGGTTTGAAATTTAAATTATTTCCCATTCCATGGCAAAGAGAGTATATACCTCATTTGGATCACCATATTGTAACATATAATAAGTGCTTCTCCCTGATCTTTTTTTAAGATTACCAGCAAACAATTAATGTACGATGAGACTCTAAATTCAAAAAAAATTAAAGGGTATTGAAAATTTCAACTTTATGACAAACTTTCGTGATTCTCATGTTTCATATTGTAAATTAATTAATTTAAATGACAAAATATTTGTTTAAAGATTTTGCAAATTATACATATCTTTTTGAATTATCGATCTTATGATAACTTAATCCTTTTGGCCATAATGTTTTAAACAGAAGGCAGTTTGTTACTCTTTATAGTTGTTATATATGGTTTGTACTCAAATTCCGTTGCCAAAAACTGACTACTTTCGATGATTTACTCCACGATAGACATAACTTACAATCTTTTCTAGGCTAAAGCAGTTCCATGCTGAACATTAAATTCATAAACCAGTTTGAGTTATGCGCGGACTACATCGACGACGGCGACTAATACGTATATGTATGTGTGTGTGTGTGCGTATGTATTTGACATACGATCAAAAATCAAGTCAGGCTATATTTAATACTGATTACAATTAATTTATGCGTCGAGAACTGAAAACAGAACCAGAGTACCGTACCGTACCCCGTAGGAAGGAGAGAGACAGAACAGAACACCCGGGTCCATTAACATTGTCATGTTAATGTTAATGCCCATTATGTTAATGAGCTGTTAATCAAACAGTTGCCTATTCACTGGTTTGGCCTTTTGCATGTCGTAGGTACTTGAGGAGGGATGGAGAATGGTCGGGTGGGGTTATAGGTCTGTAAGGGACTAATTGTAGTTGAGCGGCGACGAAAGGGCAAGAGGGGTACAACAAGTAGATATCTAATTGCAATTTACATAACTCGGGAACGACAAATTGTGCGTTAAACTGGTGAATAATGAATAGTTGAAATATTTACCATTGTGTTCTGGCTGTTGTTATTGTAGTTGTTTCTGTTGCCCTCTCAGACACATTATTTATATATGTATATGTTTCGCTTTCAATTACAGTCCCACTGGCAAAACGCTACGCACGCAATATCAAATCAAGGACTATTTGCTAACACAGGGTACCTGCAAATGCGGCCTGCCGTGTCCGCTGCGACCGGAATATATATTCGATTTCAATGCTCAGGTAAGTGGGACATTAAATAACCGATATAAAACATATCCTGATGCTATAATTTTGCTGCCAATACTAGTATCTCTCTCTCTTCTTGTCTTTTAACCAGCTACCAAACTAATTCTAGTTCTCAGAAGAGAAATTCCTTATCTTATTCCACTTGCTTTATGCCTTGCTTTTTTCAGAATTTCAGAAGCTCAAAATTAGAAATATCCAATGAACTTATAGAAGTTCTTAAGCTTAGGTTCGAAATAGGAACTTTAATGACCAATTAAATCGTATTTAAGATAGCTCCGATTTTGAAGCTTCTATTGAATCAGAACTATAAAAATCGGTTAGTTATTGTCAGCCAAAATGATTCGATTGCTTTTGTAAATCAGTCAATAAAAGTTGAGAAACTCGTTAACGTTTTTGTTGTCGCATTGTCACTTTTGCTGGTAATGTGCATAATGTGATTAAATCTAAATCGATTTATGTCGTATTTATCGCTTTTATGGACATTTCACGCGTCCATCTCTATGTTTGTTGTAGAGTTTAAAGCTCTTAACTTGTTTGTCTCATAATTGGCTGTAAATACCATCAAGCAATGAATGAGCCAAAAGAAGAGGGAAGCCTAAGCTAAAGTTACAGCCAAAGCTGAATCTAATTGAATGTGCACTGAGAGCTAACCTAACCTATAACAGGCAGACAAAGAGCAGGCTATCGAATGGGTGGACCATTGCGGGGTGGTGGTGGGGGAGATGGAACAGCATTCAACAGACTTTCACTGAGCATTGCAGGCAATGTAAGAGCTCCCCACCACCCCTCCTCTCTCTCTCTCCCTCTTTCGCGCTGTCGCTCTTTCCTAACCTCGTCGTCGCTTTTTTTAACCAAGCTTTTCTGGGCTTCCAGATTAACGCAAAATATTTTGTAAAACCAGTTTGACAACAAATCGACTGTGACGACGACGACGACGACGTTGACGTTGACGGTGACGTTGCCGTCGACTGCAACTCGTATTGGATGTGCAAGCTGCATAATCACACAGAGTCGTCTCCGTCTCCAGTGACCATCTGCCGTTTTACTCCCGAGCAAGCTCCAATTTGTTTGTTTCTTTGTATGTATGTATGTGTGTGTGTGTATGACCAGTGAAAATCGCAGTGAAATCGCTTGCAATAAGATTAATTTTCAACAACGAAAACTGTTAACGGTAAATCACACCCAGACATGACCATGTGCCGTTGTTGTTATTCTGTTTCTCTCTTTCTCTTTGTCTTGGCTGCTCTTATTGGCTTCTGTCTCGACTTTCAGTGTTCATCTCTCTCTCTTGGCTGCTGTTAACGTCGCTGTCGTTGTTGCTGTCGTCGTTGCTGGTGGCTGAGGTCATTAATTTAAGTTTATGGTTTCTCTCTTTGGTTTCTGCGTGACGTTGATGCCAAAACGTCAAGGCAAGCGCCAACGCCCCCGCCTTTGTACACACACGCACGCATACACATACATTCAATGTCCTTTTAATATGATCTCAATACCCCCCATGCTGCTTGTCGATAATACATTGGGAGAAAATAATAATAAACCGATAATTGATATTAATACTCATAATTAATCGATTGATTCCTTAATCTTCCTGAGGTGGCAATAAGAAAAATGGAAATTCAGACTACGTTTGCTGAAATGAAATGCCTTAAAGTCCAATACAATCGCGGAGTTAATTTACTACCTACCTACGTAATTTAAATTTAGAATATTGTGATTAGTTTTTCTCAGTGTACACACACGCTTTATAAGTTGAATGTCTGAACTCTGTCGTCAGCCTTGATTGTCGTCGCCTTTTGTTGCTGGATGGCTGGCTGGCTGGCTCATCAATCGATATTTCGGTGCAATGCACTTATAACGCTACTTCTGTTCCCAGCTAAAGTAACAGTAACATCTCCAGAGCATACATTTACAGCATCCCACTCCTATGCCAGAGACACAGAATTGCGTATTATCGAAAGGAGGCAACCGCAAATTTGTTTACTAAACACTTCATTGTGCCACAGATAGCCCAGCCGACCCCAGTCTCTTTCTCCCTCCATCACGGTTGACCACAAGTCGATGACTGTCTTGTGTTTGTGTGCTTTTGTTTGGGGCAACGAGCTTAAGGATTGAGTTTTGAGATTTTCTCATCCCCTCTGTCGCCGTCGTCGTCGTCGTCGTCGCCTGTCTTTCAGCTCATTCAACTCATGACCCTCCGCTCGATACCACACATACTCCCTTGGTTGTTGGCTCGCGATACGTTTTGGCAATGATTGATGTGGCAACATAATAAAGTCGTCGTTTGTTGGTTGGTTGGTTGGATGGTTGGTCTGTTCGTTCGTTTATTTGTTCACATTTCTGTTTTGATTATGGCCATTTCATGCTGTCACTTAACTTCAGCCAGCCTCTCTCTCTCTTACTCTGTCTCGCTATGGGCCAGCAGCAGCGGCAGCTTATTTAGGTGTGGTAGGTTAGGGATTTTTTTCTTTCTTTCTTACTTTCTTTCTTTTCGTGTGCGGTTTTTTTTGGTGAAAGTCGTAGACAAAGCGATCTGTCAGTCAGTGGATTGAGTGAAGCGAGCTAAGGTTGGGCCTGCAAATAATAATGTTACCCTTGTCAGTGGGAGTGGAAACGGGAGACAGGGAATTGCTTTTCATTGGCTTTCAGATTGGAAAGTTTAAAGACAAGACAATCCAAAAATTGAATTAACAAAATGCTGTTTTCTTCTACAAATGAAGAGAATAATAAAAACCAAGGACAAATCTTGTTGGATTATTGGATTAAAAATAAGTCAACAAAATTTCGAAGAAGATTCTTTTGTTTTCCCTTGTGTGTCAATTGCAAGAAATTTTTGTTTTACATGCGATTGCATATGGTTATTTCTTTACTGTATACCGTGCGTATACGTAATGTTGATTGCGTATACGTATAATCTTCAAGTCAATTAAGTCATGGGCATGAGCATGGAAATACATGATAATTAAGTATAACAAATTTGGCATTTGTGATACAAAATACACACACAAATACGTGAATATACATACATACATACATATATGCACATTTTAAGTTTATGACTCAGAGAAATCGTTTTATAGCCATTCAAAGAGTCGAGCATATGACGCAGCTAAGCTAAACGAATGCTTTGTTGTCCGCTTGCTTCACTCGATTCGGGTCAGCTCTATATAGAGATTCACTCAGTCGACTGCAATTGTCGATAATTAAACAATTATTTACAATTGAAATTTTCAATTGCAAAGTGCAAACAAAGAAAGAAAAAAAACCAACGAAAACCAATAACAAAACAAAACAAAGCAAAAAGCTTCATTTTTCTGATATTTTTCATTCGATAAGTGTGAGAGGCAATTGAAATTGATTTTCCAAATGCAGCAGCAGCTAACTTTGCATAGACAATGCGAGAGAGAAAGAGAGAGAAACAGTGAGACAGAGAAAAAGATAGACCCAGGCAAGTTAAGCAAACAAATAAAACTTTTCGACCCAAGTTTGCCTCACATTGTTTCTCTCTGTTTCTGTGTCGTTCAGCAACACATTTTAAGGCAACCAAACAAAACAAACAAACTTGAGAAGGTCAGCGTCGTCATTGTCGGCAGCTCGTTTCAAAAATTTACAGCTTACAATAAAAATAAAACAGAAATGAAATGAACGCACTGTATGTATTTTGTAGCCGCTGCTGCGGTGCTACGTCTGACTATATGACTTTCAATGAGCCTACAAGTCGTCAGTGTTTAGCTTTTGTTGTTGTTTTTGTTTGTTGAATGTGCGTGAAGGTTGCTTGCGCCAATCAGCGTACAAGTGTCAGAGGCCATGATGAGGGAAGCGATGGGGAGAGAAGGAGATTGGAACATTCGGGGCAAGGGATGGATGGGCCATGGACAGCAACAAAAATGAAAATGAAAGTGAACCCGGGGTAAACAGTTTTCTGTGTGTGTGTGTTTGTTGCTGTCATTCATTCATGCCAATCTCGTTGATCTTCTCTTCTTTGCCTTTTGCTCCTTTTGCACACCAAAAATGCAACCAAGCACGTCCATGTCCACGTCCTCACATCCTCATCCTCATCCTCCACATTGCTGCCGCACTTTTCGGCCAATTTGCATTTATAAACATTTACAGAGCGAGGCCGGCCAACAGCAGCAGCAGCAGTGAGACGATTGCAGCAGACAATTTAGCATATTCATGGAACAACAACGAAAACAATTAGGCTGATGTCGGCGGCAGGTGGGCTGAGGCACCACCAGAGCTAGTGGTGCTGGTGGTGGTGGGGTAATTTGCACGTCACTTCATTGTGAGCAGGAAGACTTCACTTCACTTGGCAAAAATTGAATTTTTAGTTTAAGAAAATTGGGGGAACAACGTTTTACTGTTCGCACTATTCTCTGCCGACTGCATTTCTTTTTTTTTTTTTTTTCGGTTTTATTTTGTCCAGTCATTCGTTTGGGTTTTTATAGAAACTTCATTAGTCCAAATTAAATGTTGTACGCGCCATGAGCAGACAGCGTGGCATTGGCAGCACCAGCACCATCACCATAAGAATGAACGAACGAACAGACACATCAAGGGCCCCTCTAGAAAACGAAGTAACAAAAAATAAAAAGAGAAACTGTCGGCTGCATAAGTGCAATGCCATGTTGTGAACAAAAGGGGAGGGGATTGAAGGGACTCGGAGTAAAATGGTGGGAAACGTAGATGGTGCGGCTAAAATGGGAGGGGGAAAACTAAGCTGTCTATCTTCTGATGTCTCCAGAAGCCAAGTGCAGCATAAACGTTGACTGACATCCAGCTAAAAAGCAACGAAGCAACTTGACTATAATAAAAACTTTAAATGCAAAAAAGGGACAAGAAATCCTCTTCGTTTTTAATGAAAGCTAAACCCAGTATCACGATAAAATGAATAAGATTTGACATATTTTCTATTTCTTTTGCCAAGCTGTGGGGTGAGATAAGTAACACAAGTAAGATGTGCTTAGATTTTGCTGTTATAAAAAGTAATTTAGTTGAATGAATAGAATATTTCATGATGCTTAATAAATAAGAAATTAATTGATATATCATAGCATTTTCTAGCTTATAGAGAAGCTTGATGAAGTATTTCTTTCATGCCCTGGCAGACCACAATGAGTGGCAGACAGCTAAAGACTCCATCTCAATGCTAGCTTTTCTGTTCCTGTGTCCTCGGCGCAGGATACAATGTGCACTTATAGAGCATTCGAGTTAAGAAACTTAAAGACCCAAAGCTATTGCTCTGTCTTCTGTTTTAGGTATTCAAAGCGTCAAAATCTCTTGAATCCGAAGCCATTTCATATAATAAGCTTGCATTTATCTGGCTTCATTATAGATTCTGCAATGTGGCACTGCTGATAGGGTGTGGAGGGGATGATGTTACGCCAAAGGAACTTCCGTGTCGATGAAAATTTTCATGGAATTTCCGTTTAATAGAAAGTAAAGAGAAATAAGAAAGAAAAAATAACAGAAGACATAAACTTTGCATTTCCCGTGTTTCAAAATAAACTGACAACTGCATTTCTGTAGAAAAATGTTCCTTCCAAGGTTTCTTCTTGCATTTCAATTTAGTTTTAAATGGCATCGACAAGCAACCTCCTTCCTGGCATCGCCTTTATATCCTGCTCCCCATTCAGCCCACCTAGCATTAACCGAGGGAACGTTGAGCGATTTCCGTTGTGGGTTACGTCATGCATTGCAGAGTGGTCGCTAAGTGTGTGCGTGTGTGTGTGTGTGTGTGTCTGTGTGTGCACACGGAATGGGAATCTTACAGGACCTGAAGGACTTTGATGCAGCGACTGGCAATGGCGACGTCGACGTGACTGAGCGATTACTCATATCCGGCAGCGAGACCAAGTTCCTGACTGGTCTAAAGTGCACACAATTGCCCGTAGGAGATCCGACTTGGTTGGTTGGTAGCAAGTACTACCCTATGCCAACCATTCTGTTTGCTGGCCAGGATTAAAGCCTTTCGCTGCTTGCCGGTCATTATGACGTTAATGAAATCCAACACCGACCAGGCACCCACCCACTCACCCAGTCACTTGTTCATGCTTAACACCTGCCTCGTCGCTAGCCAGGACTATCACAGCCTGGCTCGTTTGCATGTCGCCCACTCGTTGACCGCGCCCCCCGCCACAGAACCACTCCACCAAAAACACCCTCACGTTAGCAGTCTGTATTCTGCTGCTATTGGCCCACACAGTTCGTTTTAATTTTCACAATTATGCATGCAAAAGTGCAATGTTTGTTGGTATTTCACTGGTATTTTCGTTTGGGCATTTTGTTGCGTGTTCTATGCGACTGACGAAGCGGTACGCGGGGTTGCATCCTGGCTACATGGTGTCTGTTGACCCTTTCTCCTTTCTTCTGGCTCTTGGCTCTGTCGAAAACAGGAACAGTTAATACGTCAAATATGCAAAATGCATGTTTTACTCTACAGATACACACACACACACTGTCAAACAAAATTCGTGTCCAAAAAGTTGTATCCATATTGTACATGTTGCAACATTATACATACATACATATGTACATATGTATGTAGATTTATATATGTAAAAATGTAATATTTGTATTCATTAGCGGCACGCTTTGGTGGAGTGTCAACGCCAAACGATGTCGCTCTGGTTGCTTTTAATGCCAATAACCACTTTGGGTAAACAAACAGGATATACCAAGAGTTGATTGGGCTTTAGAGTTCATTTGTATAGGAAAGATTGTTAATACTCTGGATTATATTAGCCCACTTGTGCCTTAAAATGTGTTATATCGTTCCTCAATTCGATTTTTATTCACCTTTAGTAATATTGAATCAGTTGAAGAAATGTACTTGGCAAGGGAAGGAGAACAGACCTAACATATATTTCAATAACTTTTTTTAAAAGGGAAATAAGGCTCAAATATTTTACGATTCCCTAAAACTTTGAAGCTTCCACTGCTTTTTTAATACTCTTCAATTGACAATATCCAAATTAACAAGTTTCGAATCGATTTTGACTTCAGTTATCTTTCAAAACTGGGTATTCATTGCGTCGATTGAAGTATTCAAATTTATTGCAATTATTCTTGTTGTTATTGCCGCTGTCACCAGCACAGCTTTTGCTTAATTATTTTTCCATTAAATGGCAATTAAATTTTTGGTATTATATTATTTTAAAAATCCATCCTATATATGTATGTATCTGTATCTATATATATGTATGTAGATGTATATAGACACCATATGTATGTATAATAGGGAAAATCATATTAAATTTAGCTGCCAATTCGTAAGGGGCTCATTTGCCATGGCAACAACATTTGATTGCAGTTGCATTTATTTGAATATATATATATATATATATATATATATGTTTGTATATGTATGTTGTGTACCTAGGTACTATAACTTTATATCTATATACATATATGTATAAACAAGCAGACAAGCAGATGAAGAAGACACACAACTGTATGCCCCTGTGTACTTTTGTCCTGCTCTCTTGTGGTGTTGCTGCTGGTGTTTTATCCTACTCTAGATAGGAGGCTGGCTTCGTTGGGGAGTTGTGGGATGAGTTGTGGTTACAAAAGTTGAAATTATATTTGCATTTTGTGGCCAGGGCAGGAGCAGTCACCGCCTTTTTGGCCAAGTGGCAATAGGAAAAAACGAGCAACAGCATAAGAACACTTGAAACTTTTACAAAGGCAACAGCAAATAGAAGGAACAACAAATCAAAAGCTTATGTATTTATGTTCTTGTTGTCGTTGTTATTGTTGCTCCTTGTTATAAAGTCATTCAATGTGAGATTAGACAAAACGCAACAGAACTGCAACTTGAGATACATTCTAGACAGTCTGGGATTATGTGCGGGGTAGTTTGGGGTGAGCGCTCCATAAATATCCATTCAGACTGACAGCAGAGTTGGGCGGGGGATGGCATTAGCATTATGAATTGAAGGGTTTCATTAAAATTTATTGAGAGAACAAATGATATTTCGAAATTGGCTTAAAGGTCGTCTAACAATTAAGGTCTTGAAGTCTCTTATAGCAAGTCGTTAAATTAAATTGCAGAGAACCAAACTGGATCTAAAGAAAGAATATAATAATAAAACTATTTCGATAAGGCTCGAAACCAAGAGGTGTGTTTTATAATACCTTGCACTTAGTATTTTGGTCTTTTCCCTCTTTGATTAAGTCAAGTAATAGAAATGAGTTTATCTTATTTCGGCATTGAAATTTTAATCTTTGTTTAGTAGCTCGCAAGTCAATTAGATTTGCATATTTATATAGGAAATGTTTATATTTATTTGCCCATTTTATTGACTCAGTCATTCCCAGTGTTCCTGTAGATTGATGTGGATGCCATTTAAGTTAAACGACTTCGTCTCCTTGGCACGACTTGCAATTATGCGTTTAATTTCGCAATTTTCCGCCAAGTCCCCACAGGATTCAAGTTGTTTGTGGACATGATTTAATTGCTACGTTCTTCTTACGCGAGTTGTAGTTATGGCCCGATTGGTCGGTCACTCAACACTTGTGGAATAACAACAACAACAACAAGAACACTTTAATGTTTAATAACCAACTTTGGTCAGCGGAATGTCCACTTGCTTGTGCTCCTAAAAGGTTTGCCTTTTTTTTTTTTTTTTTGTTAAGTGCCGAGTGTGTTTTGTACAAATTGTTGACCCAAAATGGAAGCAACACATTTTCAACTCACTTTTACGGACTTGGGTTTCGCTCATCGGCCTGGGCTTGGGCTTGGGCCAATGAAGCAATTGTGTACTCCGTCCCACTGATTGAATTGACAAAATAGCAGCAACTCCCAAAAGGGCGGCGTCGAAAGGTATGGGTAAATTGAAACCTCTCGGCTGGCTGGCGGCAAACTTATTTGCATAAATTCCATCTGATACTAGGGTGCACCTGCTGCTGCTGCTGCTGCTAACTCTTACCCAATGTGGTGGGTGGGTGATTTGGATTTAGGAGCGGCATTCAGAGGTTTTTGTGTGTTGTGCGGTTGCTATGACATTATTTTAGCGACTCGTTTGATGTGAATTCATTCAATAGAGATTGATTTACACAGCATTTGATCATTGGATTACATATGTAAATACACACACACACACACACTTGTTTGACTTTCAGTCAACTTTTCGTTCTGGCTATGCTAATTGGACTGTAACAGCTTCTAACAGACAAGGTCGCCCTTAATCCACAAAAATCTTATAAAATCAATCACACAGGAAAGAAAACAAGCATCCGATTCGATTCAACCAAATTTGTATACTCTTTGACATAGATTTTGTGATTATGTGAGTGGGGAAACATTTTCATTGATTTATTTCATTTACTAAAAACTATTTCCATCGGCTGTTCGGCTGATGGCTTCAAAGAGAATTGTTTAGATTATTGATTTCCGGATACCTAACCTATCCAATGTGAAGAGTATAAAGCGATACCTCGAATGTCTTTGACGCCAAGGGCGCCAAGATAAAGTGTTTTTTTCGTTTTTCGTAAGCGACTCACGTTTTGCTATGCAAATTAATTTAATGCCAAACAGTGTTCGCATATATACAAATATATATATATATATATATAGTATATGTTTGGCATTTCAGTTTTCGATTTCAAATTGTCAGCAAAATGAAACGTAAAGACGTTTTTATTGTTGTCGTCGTCACTGTAGTTAGTCTTAGTTGCCGCCGCCATCGATTGTGTTGAGTGGCGGCGCCTAATTCGATTGCTGGGGCTGTGTCGCATTTATACTAATTATGGCAATTTGTTTGCTTTATGCAAATTGCAGGTACCCAACATGCCATTGAGGATGCCATCAGAGATGCCAGCGTCATCGTCGTCGTCGACGACGTCGTCAATGGCTTCGTCAACACCTTGCCTACACCAGAGGCGATTTCTTGAATCTCAACAACAGCAGCCACAAGCATCAGCAGCAGCAGCAGGAGTCAACATTATCAAGGATGTGTCTGAGGCAACAATGGAAGCTACGACGATGCCATCACCAATGGCAACAGCTGTCAGTGATGTCTTTTCAACTTTGATGACAACGAGAACAACAGCAGCACCAGCAGCAGCATCAGCGACATCAGCAGGAACTACAACGCCACCAGCAGCAGCCACAATAACAGCAACAAGAACAACTATAAACACAACTTCATTCGAATTGGCCAATAAAGGTAAACACAGATCAATATGCTAAAATCAGTCAAGAAACTTTTACGAGAGCTTTAAATAATTTTATTAAAGGTTGAATTATTTTAAATTTATCGTTAAAATGTCTTTTCATATTAAGTGTCAGTTTGATTTAGATGCTTTATATCCGATTTATTCAAGAACAACATAAATATTTCTATTGTCGATACGTTTTCTTCAAAGATCTTTCAAGAAATCCATTAGTGATAAAATTTTCTCTGCCTTTCTACTATGGGGTAAAACCATTTTCTGGCTTTTTTTTTGGAAATCTTAAAACATTTAATAAAGTAATGAATATATTTCTGACAATCTTTAACTTTCAATTAGTGAAAATTACAATGATTTATTGAGATGTCGCTAAATGTTTATAATTTAAAAACTGAATTGAGGTAATCTAAAAAACTTCAGTAAATTCTAGAAAAATGAGAGCAATTTGTTTTACAATATTTGTGTTCCGCTTAATGAATCTTATCCCATCCTTGGCATTTTGTTGGCATTTATAAATTTATAAAAAAAAAACATACATACATATACAGAACTGACAGAACGAACCCATGGCAACACTGGAATGCTTTGCCATGCACAAAAGTATGCTATATGAAAATGTGAAGGCTGCATTTTTGCGCAACTGCAAATCCAAAAAAAACACTGGAGACCCAAAGAGTGAAGGAAAAACAACGACGATGGCTACGACGAATGTGGTGATGGCAACCGACTAAGAACGAACGTATCCGTAGCAGCGGTAGCAGACTCACAAAATGCCCCCCAGGTAGTGGTTGTGGGATTGAGTGGGTGGCGCAGGGGGAAAATAGTGTAGATACGTGCGATAAAAGTTGAAGGGAAGACCAAGGGGCAAAAAAAAAAGCAAAGTAAATGGTAAAATGGAGCAAACGGCAGGAGACAAACAAACAGAGATCCTTGGCAAAAGGTGCTTGAAGTTGGCATCGTTTTCGGACTAGCTAGCTGCTAGCTGCTGCTACTGGCAAGTGAAAAACGATGCCTAGACAATGATAAAGTGAAAATGCACACAAAGACACAACAGACAAACAAGCAGTAGCAGCAGCGGCAGCGGCAGCAGCAGGAAGAAAGGATAAAAACGCAGGCAAGCGCAAACAAAAACAGCAAAAGAAGCAGCAGAAGCAGCGAGTTCAACAAGCTTTCAACGGAATAGGGTGGTAGGAGCAAGGGCATGTAATATACGTAGGGTTGGGATGTATTGCACTTTGTATGTTGTTCCGTTTGTTTATACGCCCCGTGGTCCTGGCCCCTGGCCCCTACCCCCCTGTCTCCTTTGCCTGCTGTGATTTTGTGTATGAGAGCCGTCAAAGGAATTTAACGCGTTCCTCCTTTCATTCGAAATGCATCACTCAAAAGACATTGCGAAAATGTAGGTTTTGGTCCCTTACCCTCACTCAATCCTAAGGCTCCATCCTATTTAAAAAATATATATATGTATGTACATTAAACCTCTGTGTTTTTATTAAATGGTCTCGACCGTTTGACACTTGAGAGTGAATGCTTCAGGCTGTGGTTGTGGTCAGTCAGAGAAATTGAAAAGTTTTTGTTTGTAGGCCACATGGCTTGAGATTGTCCTCGGGGGAAGTCTACACTGAGCGAATTGCAAATTGTCTTCAACCCATATATAACTAGCTTAAGTATGTATTTGATTTAGTTCAAATATTTTCTCAGTTATTTACTGCTGAAAGTTAAAAATCAAAGTACATATTCGTAAATAAAAATGCATTCCCATTGTCGAGTTGTGGGATTTTTTCTCGTCGTGTTTGAATATATTTCTATTGAAAAAGATTCTGTCGATTTCATTCAGCCGAGGCTTTCACTAGTTTGTCCCTTTCCCTTCGCCTTGATGAGAGAAAGATACATCCGCTTGCTGCTACCTTCTGTCCTCTTTTGGTTTTGTTTTTTTGTATATTTCTGAAAAGGTTCTTCACTTTTTACAATTTAAGGCAATTTGATTTCCATTTGAGATACTATTTGCACAAAAGTGCAAGGAAAAAACTAAAAGGACAACAAGAATAAAAATTGCAAAAGCTGTTGCCAATTTTCAATATCAAGTCCCGCTCCGCCCACACGCAATGGACAGTGGGGGGTGAATGGTGTGTGTGTGTGTGTGTGGGTGTGGGTGTGGGTGTGGGTGTGGGTGGTAAGGCGTGTCTGGAATAGGGCAAACATTTGGCAAACATTGTTAAAAACTTTCAAATGAAAAGGTTAATTGAAACAAAAGGGACTTGACGGTAAAAGTTTAGCCAAGCGCGTCCATTGCGAACCGCCTACCAGACACGCCTTTCAACTACCGCCCCTCTGCCCAGCATACCAATATAGAGCCATGCACTGGCAAAGGATATTGGTGGAGAAGGAGGTGTAGGGGAAGACGGCGGAAGGCCAATCAACGTCGCATTAAAAACGCCGCACAAAGCAAAAGTTTTCCACGTTTTAGAATTTTCCACGTTGTGGTTGGAGATTTGCCTAAAAACTTATTGTGTGCGTGTGTGTGTGTGTGTGTGTGTGTGTGTGTGTGTGTCCAGGCTGGGATGAATCTAAAAATTTCTCGCGGGTTTGCAGCTTAAATACCAAATGAATTCTGTTTTTTGTTTCTTGTTGTAAAAACAAAAATTGCAATTTTATTCATTGTTTTTTGTGGTTTCTCCTTCTCCCAGTAACAATTCGCATTAGAAGGGGCAGACATTGACCCGACAAGGGATTGGCTGTTTTAATTTTGTTTTATTTCGTACTTTAATTAAGTCTGCCATTTCGGGTTTTCCTTTTCCCCCAAAGTGTCGCCTGGCGTGTTGACCTTTTTTTGCAGTTGCTGCTTTGGCACCCAAAATTTTCAGCAAGACTTATGGCAGGGGGCACTTTAAGGACGCGCAAAGCTCTTTGCATTTGTGCAGAATACTTGACCTTTTACTGACTTTGTCGCCTGACTTTCTTTCTCCCTCTTCTCTTACAGATGCTGATTGCCACAAATATGGCAATAATAAATTGCCAGCCACATCCACATTGGCAACAACGACGACTGTTGTGCAATCTAGTCAAGCATTAACAGCAGTTGGCGGACCATCAAAACGTGATACATCTACAAATCCCGCCCCAGGTTCAGGTCCAGGTCATGTGATAAAGCAGCCAACAATGTCCACGATGACATCGTCAACTGCAGTGCTTCCTCCACCACCAGCTCCCGCCTCCGGCGCCGGCAGTAGCGGCGACTCCGCCTACACAGCAACCCAATTTCAAGGATGATCCCGCTGGCTATCTACAGCAGCAGACAACTTTGCTGCACAACACCCTAGGCATGGGCATGGGATTGGACACAAGCAAACCGAGATCATTGCCACAGGAGCCCATTGTGCATAGCTCCCAACAGCAGCAGCAACAACAGCGTCAGAAGATGCGCCGCCTGTCGCTTTTTAACAAATGGGAGCCAGAGGCTACTACTCCGGTCCAAACGCCAGTTTCCGGACCAACGCCACGCTCTCATCAGGTTGACACTGCATTTGCTCGTCCTCAAAAGCCGCAAATTACCAGCGTTTCAATTGTGCCCACTGCTCAGGAGTCGCCCGTATCGAGCAGTCCCCCCCGAACAGGTGGGTGCCATATCCACCAGCCACGAGAGTCCACGGCAAAGTCTCTCCTCGCCAACGGATTCACTGGACTCGGCCAAGAGTAGTACTCCTTCACCATCGCCCAAACTGCAAGTGCAGCAGATTCAACAGGCCCAGCCCCAAACGCAATTGCTGCAGATGCGACCCCAAGGCGTTAATCAGACGACCCAATTGAGGCTATTGCGGCAACAGAATCATGCCATGCCCGGCCAGCGTCTACCAACCGTGGTCAGTAGCAATAATGGGGCTAATGCAGCCATATCAAGGAGCATTGTGACCACCACAGCGGGAGCCTTGGGTCGACCAATAACCACCACACAGACCACAGGATCCTCGGGCATGGCTCAACTGCAGACAATGGCTGGCACTTTGGGTGGAGCCAATGGAGGAAGTCAGTTGATAATGACTTCTACGGGACAATTATTGGTTATACCAAACACGGCAGGCAAACATCATCAGGCTCAGCATCCTCACCAACAACGTGGGGGGCAGCAGCACCAAACGAATATGCTGATTCAGCAACAACAACAGCAGGCGGCTGAACTGCATCATCATCCAGGAGGTGGCTACATTGTTAGCCAGCCCACAAATGGTGGAGCTGCCCACAATGGAGCCAACGGAGGCAGCAGCAGCACTACTAGTAGTAGTAGTAGTAGCACAGTTATACTTAACTCGGGCGGAGCAGCAAAGTTATTGCATCATCAGATCATCACCTCCCAGGCAGGACAGATTACAGCGACGGCAGGAGGAGCAGGTGGAGCAACTGGGGCGCCAGCCCAGACAGTGCTTTTGAATACCCTGCCAAATGGTGGCTATATTGTTCAGCAGCCGCAACATCCGCAGCAGCAGCAGCATCAGCATGCGGAGCAACTTTTGGCCATGCCACAACCGGCGGCACCTCCCCCGCCTGGACAAACATTGATAATAAGTTCGCCGGAGGGTAAAAGGAGGACACGGAAACGTAAAGTTTCCATATGCCATACGCCACCACCACCATCCACCACCTCGTCCGCCTCACCAGTCAAGACTCATTCGCCACAGATCTCGCCAAGCATCCCCAGCCAGGCGCCGGCCTTACTCCAACAGGCCGCTGCAGCAGCAGCAGCGGCAGCAGCTGTCTCGGCACCCCAGCCAGCTCATCAGTTCTCACATCAGTTTCAACTGAGTCCTGGCATCCAGGGGATTGTGGTCAATAAGCCAGCTCCCCAGGCAGCGCCTCAAACTCAACAGCTGTTGCTCCAGAATGGCCAAATATTGCAGCACGTGAATCTCATTGGTCAGCAATTGCTTATGCCGGCGGGTCTTGTCATGGGACCGGATGCTACTCTTCTGCAGATCCAGAATATGCCCACTACGAGTCTACTGACCCCACAGGGACCAGTGATGCTGCGAACGCCTTCGCCCCAGAGCCACAAGCCTTCATTCATCTCTCCCAGTGGTGGCGGACAGCAGTATATAGTGGGAGCCAATGGTCAATTGAGTCCCATTGGACAGATATATTCCACTCCCATGGGATTGGTAATGCCCACGGGTCATCAACAGGGTGGAACCTCATTTGTCCAGGCTAGTCCAACCACCACGACCACCATTCAGATACAGCAGGCTCAGCAGACAGCCCAACAGGCAGCCACCACTCAGATAAGCCTTCAGCCGCCGCCACCGGCCACCAATAGCTATGTGACTGAATCGCTCGCTAATCGTCAAGGAACTGCGGCCAGTCCACCGGATACAACCACATGCAGTCCACGGAGTCCGGAAAGGCCGCCTAGTCATCGTAGCAGTGGCAGCGATATGGTAAACTTTGCATACCATTCTTCAAATCTGTCTAATTCTAATCCTTATCTCTTTGATTTTAGGTCCAATGCGTATCCAGCTCGGAACCGGATGCAGCTGTCTCGCCACAAAGTGTCGAGAGTCGTCAGTCGCCCTCCTCCACTGACTGCGAGCGGAGTAAGTAAAGTATATGTGGATTTCACACACACACACATTGTCTGGAAAAAAAGAATTCTCATTCCGATTTTTCCCAACAGATTCCATTGGCACCACCAGCAATCTAATGTACAAGCCCACGGATCCAAAGATTCGACGTATACACATCACATCGCAAGCACCCACTGAGAATGGAAGGAGTCTTATGGGTCAAGGTATGCGATTGGTTAACTCCACTTCCACATCCATGTCCATTAGCTCATCTGCAACATTAACCACGACGGCCAACCGTCCTCTAATGCACCATCACCTAAACACTGCTTTAGCTACTAATAGCCATCCCAGCGCCGCCTTACTTCATAAACATAAAGTAGTTAGCGTTGATTATAATCCGGGTAAGGCCTCCATACAATCCACTTGTCCTTACTAACTTTCCCACATCTAATCGCACTCGCACTCGCACCTCCATCTGATTCATCTACTAACCTAACCACTGCATGTTGAGCACACACACTCACTTTGTTACTAACTCATTTCGTGTCCCATCTGTGTTTACCCCGTCCGGTGTTGGAGTCTTTGTTAACCATAGTCCACTCTGAAATACAAAAACTCCTTGTCTCAATGTGAGTCGCCTTCCTTAGAATCGCCCACAACCACTCAGCAAGCAATTTCGGATGCCCCGGCACCAGAAGCGCGAAAAGCGGGAATCCACATTAGAAAGGAACCCACAAAACGTTCACGTCGGCCCCAGCGTGGCACATTGGCCCGGGGAACGGCCAATATTGGCGGAATAATGTTGCCGCCACGTTCGTTTGCCATTGGCGAACTGATTTGGGGACCAGCACGTGGACATCCCGCATGGCCAGGTAAAATCGTCAAGATGCCCGATGGCGTCTGCACCCCATCACAGCAATTTGATCATGTCTGGGTTCAGTGGTTCGGCGGCGGCGGTCGTTCCACATCGGAGCTAATTCCAGTCAACTCGCTGCAAAGTCTCTCTGAGGGCTTGGAGGCGCATCACAAGGCCCAAAAGGATACCAGAAAGTGAGCAATATTCCGAGAAATGGGGGTGTGAGGGGTCCAGTTTGTTCTGATAGCCAATTAAAGTGAAAGAGGGGGCAAACATTCTCATCTCATTTAGATTCTCAATTGACTTTTCGTCTCTAATTCTCCAGGGGAGTAGGAGCAGCCGTAACAACAGATTGAAATGGGTCACAAAATGTAGCTAATTTTTGAATTTAATTTAAGAAAAGTTGATTCTATTTATTCTTGAATTTAATTTGTAGTCAACTCTTAATTTAGTTATCTCCTTCCACAGGCGGAGGAGAATATTTCGACAATTTATTGATTAATTTTTATTAGCATAGCAAATTGTGCAATTATTTTTAGCTTCAAATTGTAATTAGTAGCTGTTTTATTTACTTTTTTCGTTTGATTAAATAGAGAATTATTTTGAGTTTGACATTTCATTAGATGTGCAATGTAGCAACAAAACAAATATGTATAATTGGCATTTAAATGCATTGTTAATTAATTTTATTATGATTTTCTATTTGACTTTTAATTTGCTAATTAATATTCTCATTTCTATTTTTTTTTTTTTATAAAAAAAACATATATGTTTCTAAAAATGTGCGCTGAACAAAAAAAAACAAACAAAAAAAAAACCATTCCTGCCCACACCAACATGCGTAACAACACTCTCTCTATCTGTGTGTGTGTGTGTTTGTATCATCATCATCATTATGACAAACCCGAAACACCCAAAACCAACCACACACACAACCTGAAACCAACCAACCCATCCACCCACTTACCATCAAAACCACAAAAGGAGCCGCAAACTGAACTCGCAACTCGAGCGGGCTATACAAGAAGCAATGACTGAGTTGGATAACATTTCAGCCTCCTCGTCGCCCGGTGTCGCCACCGGTACAACAGCGGCCGTTACTGTGACAACAACTGCTATTCCATCAGCAACAACCGCAACTGGAGTTTCAGTAATTGGTGGACAGCAGCAGCAGCAGCCTTCCTCAACCAACAACAACAGCAACGCCAAGGCAAATGGAGTGGTGCGAGGCAAACGTCAGTCTAACAACACAAGTGGCAATGGTGGTGGTGGTGGAGGTAGTGGCGGTGGAGGTGGCGGTGCCAGCATGCTACTGACCGCCAGCACGGCGGCAACATTGAGTGGCCTCTTCAGTCAGCAACGAGCCAAACCTATACGAATTGCTCCAGCGCCTCCGGCGGCGGCTGTTGCAACAACAACACCAACAGCAACAACTGCTGCTCCAGTAGCAGCGTCTGGCAACATACTTCCACATGGAAAGGCAGATATCTTGAAGCTGGCCAAATGACCGGAATTGTCGACGTTCTCGTCGACATTAACCACCACCACAGCAAACTATACGCTCATCATTGGGCATAAGTAGAGGCAATTGTCCGGACATATAGAGACACGGCACACATATACATACCATACCCAATATCTTAACATAAGAGTACGCGTGTAGACCTTCTCAGTTGGAAGAAGAGACAGACCCAAATTGTGTTTTCCAACCACTACCACCACGACCACCACTCCATTCGAATCCTGTATTGTCCTTCTCTGCTTGCTAGCTTGCTTGCGGTGCGACAATGCCCCATTCTTGAAATAGACAATAAAATAAACAACAACAACAACAACTACATTGTTATAAACAAAAACAAAAGAAATAATGATTGTTCTAACTATAAGCCAACAATAGTTTTTGTTGCTTCTGCGCAAAAGAACTTTATCACGTTTTGTATATATAATTTAAATTTAATATATATTGAGGAGATCGAACAAATACACCACAAGCTATATATAATACATTTATATATGTATATGATTATTATTATTATTATTATACTATTATTATAAATTATGATCAGATGAGATAAACGTTAAGTATTTATTTATTGCGTATAAACAACACTCTAGTTTTCCATAGGTTTTTTTTGTTTCTGTTGCAATCTGTAGAATTAACCATTATTTTTATAACTAGTTAGTGTAAGCCAAACTTTAGCCATTAAGTTAAATGCTCCATAAGCAAGAACAACAGCAACAACAACGGCAGCAGCAGCAAATTATGATCCGATCAATGCAACATTGAAACATTTCAACTGTTAATTACTTTGACCTTATACACAAGAAAAACCAACAAACAAAATTCATATAAAATCAAAAGAAACCTCTCAAAAAACACAAACCAACAAATAAATGTTATTCAAAAGTCAAGAAACAACAAATTATTTACTTCAAATAATAATCAATGAGACACAAACGAAAACAAAATATAAAGAAAGAGGAAAAGCAAATAAAGAGAAATTATATTTATAAATTGTTATTATTTATTTAGTTAAAACTATGGTAAAGTTATGATTAGAAAACAAAAACACATAATAACAGATGAAAAAGAATCACATGTAGCAAAACAATTCCCCCCTCCAATACACAAAACTAAAATTGAAAATGAAACAAAAAATAAAAAGAAAAACAAATAAATGGTAAATTATTCACAAAATAAATCTAAAATTTTTCTTACGAGTCTCTTACGAATCCTTTTTCTGATTGAAATAGCCACAATTGAGCTCATCTTATGATCAGCCAGGACTCTTATTTATTTGTGTATGACTCATAATAAATATATAAATAAATAAAAATCATGCTATGTGGTCAGAATTGCTTTCATCTATGATTAACATTTGGATATATAATTACATACCATATCTATATGGTTTTATTAGAATATATTTAGAAAATTTTGCATTTATTTCTGGGATTCATATTTGAGTTGATTGAACATTGGAATTCAGTGGCGAATTCTTCGAAATTGGAAAGTGGACCTATTGCTCGAAACTTGTCCGCAACATTCTTGATTGGATTCTCAGGTCCTTCTCCAGTGTTACACCAATTTTGGGCATAGCTAATAAAAAACAATTGATTGGCGGTGTAGTCAAGATCTGGTAGCTTCTCTTTGTCCTTCAGAGTTTGAGCACCAACTCGATACCAACTACGATATGCAGCATAAGCTAGACGGACACCTCCGTTGTCTGCAATATTCTTCTTACCATTTGGGCTAAAGTTATTGTACCTGTACACGAAATTCTCATATTGTTTATTAAAGCATCCTTCTAGTTTCTCGAAATTTTCAATTGTCTTGATGTCCCAGCATTCCTCATGCTCACAGAGTTCGGCATTGTGGTCATAACTACTACCCAGACCATAAAATGTGTGCATAATTTCATGTCCGATGAGCGAGGCCAATGTACCATATAGAATGGATTTGGGGAACGCTTCACTCCAGAATGGATAGGGTTCCAGCAAGGCGACAGGAATGCTGATTGTATTCGTCACGATAATGTTAAATGGAGTTTCGCCAGGATATATGTCTTGAGACTTGGCCGGCTTATGTAGAGCCGCGCGAATTTGCACCATTTCCAAAAGACGAATCTTTTGCAGATCTTTCACATAATCCACACCCTGCAACTCCAAACCAGCATATTCTCTAGCGAGTTCATTCTCGTCGTAGGAATTAATGTGAAGTGTTAAGGATGCCAGTTTCTTAATGGCCTCTCCCCGATTTTCTGGCTCCATCCAGTCAAGCACTGAACTGGAACTTAATGTGTAATTAAAAGTGTTCTTAAGTTGGTGCCAAAGGAGTTCGATTTCCTTTGATATTTCATTTCTATTACTGTTACGACGGAATGCCATATTGTCCAAGTATTTGGCAAAATGCTTCTTGGTTATATCGAGGCAAGCTTCCTTCTGTTCTTCCTCTGTCTCAGATGGATATTCGACAAAATAACTGACCAATTGATAGAATATATAGTTGGCTAATGTTTTGGCAGGTGTACGCTTTAAAACTTCAATGAGATTTTTCTGATACTGCGAGAAATGTTCGTACACAGCATCAGTTATGTTCTCACCCAAACTTGTATAGAAGAAACGTTCAATGTCAATGCTGTGCGAATAGCGCTCATGTATCCCAGAAACTGTTGATTTGTCAGGATTAAAGTCGTCAACAGTTTCTGGTAGTTTTCTAGTCAATTCAACCTCAAAATCCAATAATTCTTGGGCCGTTTGCCTGGCCAGTGTGGACTTGACGCTAAGAAACTTCTCCAAAATTCTCTGAATTTTATTTCTATACACGGAACGATGTATTGCGTTATTTTCATCGGAGTACATGCTTCGTGTTACTAGGTGAAAGTCCGGATGGCCTAGATAAGCTCTATTTATATGGTTTTCCGCCACATCGTTCGTTATTACCACAGCAAGAATCGGCATTACTCCATAGCGGTAGGAGATCCGGGCACTGGTCTCCTGCCAATTGAATTGTAGCTCCTGCCAGGCATCTCCCTCCAGCACAGGCATCGTTCCAAACTCCGATATCAGATGCCGAAGTGATTCCTCATAATTGTATCCAATTTGAATCCGCTTGCATGATTGATAAAACAATTTCACTTGCTTGTCTACGGGCGTATCGTAGTCATCCTTGCTCTGATCGTTTAATATAATTGAAAGTCTGCGATTAAAGGACTTCTTTAGTAGTTGAATTAGTCCTGAAGAGTTTGAATTACCACATGCAAATGCATAAAAATCATCGCATGGATCCATCTTCTCGTCCATAAAGCTCTTTATTTCCGTCGAATTGCCATGCTCAATTAAAGCCTTCGTCTTCGTAAATGTTAGGGCAGAGGATACAGCATGGTTAGACCTGCTTCCTTTTAACTTGACTATTACCAATCCGACGAGAACGACAAAAAAGAAATAACGAAAATAAGGTAGCATCTTTTAAACTAGCTTTGAGTTGTTATCATCACAAAAGTTAACTGAGGAATGAGACCGACTGGAAGTCGAATAAAATTATAGCTATACCATATGTATATTTCGTTTTTCTCGAGGAGATGGAAATATTTAACCACAAGTCACATATATATAAATATCTGAGCGACCTCAGATAACATCATATAATGACGAATTTAGTAACTCATAACAATGCTCATAAATCTGAAAACTTATAGTTATATAGATCGAATTAAAAAGTCATTTCAATTAAATGTTGATAAGATCTTTTGAATATCTGTCAAGTCCGTAATTTAAAGCTTTATAATCCACTGATATCTAAATTTTAGGGTCGTTTTCAACTTCTCTTTTGCCATAAATTAAAAATTCACAAATTGTTTTTGTTGTTTTTTTTTTTCTTCTATAGATTTATTTCCATTTTTTTTAATAACTTGACGATAATTGTTTTATATACCTTATATGCTGGTTGATCGGGTTAAATTGCAAATAATGTAATTAAAAATTAATATTTAAGTAATAATAAACTAACTCACAATCATTTTTGAATTAAGTATGTTAAGTATATATATATAAATATATACTCTTTTTCTCCATCAATTTCTGTAGTGTTGCTGATGCCTTAATCATGCATTTTTGTTTTGTTTTAGCATAAAATCTTCGATACTCGACACGACAGGACAAAATAATGAACAAGCGCAGTCCTTAAACGGGGACACATTCTTCTTCTAATTAAATAAAATGTTTTAATCTAAGAGGAGAAATGACTCGGAAGAGGGCTGCCATGTTATGAAAATTAACACAAAATGCGCGCTGTGGTAACTGACAAATTTGCTCGTAGTTGCACACAGAGGGCGGAGGGGGGCGTATTAACAATTCTCTTTTTACATTTACAATTACATATATATATTTTTTTTTATGTATAGGTAGGTAGGCATATATGTATATATATATGTGTACGCTGTTGAAATTGATGTAATTAATTACAAATTTTAGACGCACTCGTAAAATTTCTACTTGCGACTTCATCTACTATACATTACTCTACTACAATTTGTAGATATCTTTAAATGTTGCAGTCGTTTTGTTCCTTATCGAACAGTGTAAAAACTGTGCACACTTCAATGACATTCACAATTATGTCGTTATTTGTTTAGTTTTCTTTTCTGCTTCTGTTGTCGCTCTGGACGCACTTTTATATATATATAACTATATATATCAATATTTTACACGATTTGGTTATCTCATCACATAGCAAAACACAATTGGGCAGGCGATTGGAGTTTGTGTGAGGAAGGACGACAATGCCACAGGACAGCTCAATTGGCGAACAGCAACACGAGCAATTAAATGAGTGATTGATGATGATAGTGTATATCGTTTGTGTATAAGAAATATCTATATACAAGTCAAGTTCAAAGATTTCCAAAGGTTCTAAAACTTTAGCACTTAATTTACTGTACGCCGTTGTAATTAAAATTGTGGTAATTGCCGCCGACGCCGCTGTTGCTGTATGAAGATAATGAAGCTATCGCGGCAGGACGTGATGGTGGTGGTGGTGGTGCTGTGGCTGCTGCTGGTGCACGTAGTGTATGATGTCTGTTATATGGATGTGTGCTCAACGCTGTCTGTCAACAATAACCAAATCGCTGTAATTCTCATCTGGACAGACTGTGAGAGCGCTCCCGGCTACTGCTGCCGGAGGAGAGTGGCTGCTTGTTGCTTATCTCGCCAACTCGATGGTGTGGTGGTAGTCTATCAAAGAATGGATGACGCAATGCCTCACCTGGATATAGAAAACCAAGATTATTGCCTTATATTGAATCATTTTCAAAGAAAATTTTACTCACCTAACGTAATGCGTGATGAGGGCTCGTATTCCAGCATCTTTTTAATCAAACTGAAGAGCTCACAGTGATCCTCGCTGTCGCTCAGTTGGCACAGGAACAATGGTTTGCAATGGTCACGCACATAACGGCCCGCACTCGACTTCTCATCCCAATCTAACTTACCGTGATAGAAGTACTTGGTTTTGGTTTTGCTGTAAAGAGTGTGATTGCTACACATTAAACGATTTCGGTGAAGAGAACTGCGCCATGGTTAATGAAAGCTTGAGCTGCATTGTATTACCGTGCCATGCGATATGGTATTTGTCCCAAAATTCGTTCCATCATCGCCAGATGTTCGCGATTGTCGTGGGTCTGAAACAGTGTGATGCCCAGATACAGTTCGAAAAGAATGCAGCTACAGAGAAGATTCAGATTATAAACAGAGTTTGGATTAGTTATAGACACAAACGTACCCAATGGACCATACATCACAGGGTTGTGACCATCCCAGTTCCAGTATGACCTCAGGCGCGCGATAATGTCGCGTCGAGACAATTGTACTGTGATGTTCGTGATCAAAAGTAGCCGAGCCAAAGTCAATTAGACGCACATCTGTGTTTTTGACACGGCGTACTTCGCGATTCTGTAAGAAACGCAAAGGATTAGTAAGAAAGATCACATCACACATTTCCCCACTTACAATCTTATGATTATAATGAGCCGTATAGTCCGAATCAACAAATAATATATTCTCCGGCTTGAGATCCGTGTGCGTTAAACGACTGTCATGTAGAAACTTCACAGAGTAGCATAATTGATACGCCATATGTCGCACTTGATCCAGCGGATACGGCTCGTAGTTGTTCTCACGCTGAAAGTCAAATAGAAATGAATCATGTAGTTTCTGACTCCTGCTTTTTGTAAATGTTGTTTCTGTCTTACCAAAAAATCGAAAACACTTAGTCCAAGCATTTCAAAGACTATGCACATGTGTCCATGATAGTCAAACCAGTCAATCATTTTTACGCACAAGCTATTCAGGTAAATTAATGAAAGTTTATGAATGTTTTAAACTGGAATTTAGTAATCTTTCAACTTACTGATCACCATGCGGATCTTTTTTGGGCAATTTTCTCCAAGGCATTGATTTCGAGTTTCGCTGCCTCACGATATTTTTCCACATTTTTAATGATTTTCAGGGCCATGCAGTAGTCACTGTTAAAAAATGAATAGATTATGATTATTAAAAGGTGTATTACGGAGGAGATGGACTTACCGCTCCATGTCTTTCACCTTGACCACTCGTCCGAATGTACCTTCGCCCAAAGTGGCCATGATTTTATCTGAAATTTGGCAAAAGGAAGGCAAATTGTAATAGGTTCTTCTCAATATATGATTACGGTTCTTTAAATTGATCTTAATTTCTTTTTTATCTAAACCTGTAACTTTAACTGAGTTAATTCTTGATGAGATTTGAGATTTGATTTAAGCAAAAGTAACCCAAACACTCGAGTGGATATTTTTTTAGCTAGTGTGTGTGTTGTACGGAACAAAAAGTGTATCATAATATATCATATCATATTCAATTAATTGTTAATACTATTAATTCATTAACTAATTAAGTATTCGCGCCGTAGATCATCCACAAGGAAGACAAAGTAAGACTGAGAGTGAGAGATGATTCGTTTCTTTCGTTTACGGAAGACAACAACAAAAGTGTCATTAAGACACCAAAAAGGAAGATTTCTTTTAAAAGTTTTGAGTTGAAAATTGTGTGAATAAATTGAAGTATTGAAGTCGCCTCTCTCACTCTCACATTTCATATCTCTTGATTATATATTGTTGCAAGGCGGCGACGGCACGCGACACGATTTTGTTTTCAATTGAAATTGTGAAAATAATTAAAAAATGAAAAAGGAAAAACAACTTGGAAAGTATAAATCATAAAAGAGAGTTGAAGGAGAAGAAGAAGATTGATAGATATTTATGCACTTTGGGCATTAAATTTGGTTTATCTATGTGGTGTGTGTGTGCGATTATTATGAAAGTGTGTGTGTGTCTGTTCTTTTGTTCTAAACATAAAATATATATATGGCATATTCAAAGAAATTAAAAAAAGATTTAAAAACAAAAAATTGTCACGAACATCTGTGATGGAGAATGTCTCCGGTGTGGTAAATTAAGTGACCATCAGCATCATCTTGAATGACGGGTTTTGCTGTCTGTTTTGGGCGATTGTTGTAGAGTTGTTGTTGTTGTCGATCGATCGGGTGGTGGTGGTGGTTCAATTGCGGGTGGTGCATTCGCATATTTTCGTTTTTGTTTATTTTTTTTGTTTTTAGCCAGTTTTATCCATTGTTGCGACGAGTTTTTGAGAGTTTTTGGTAGTGGGTTGTTTTGGCAAGGCGTAGGCGTAGTATGGAGGGGGGGCGTGGTCGTGGTAGTTGTTGTTGATGGCAGATACAGACGTACACATAAGGTGCGTGTGTGCGTGTATGGTAAAAAAGTATGTAATTTGAAATAGAGAGAAAAGAAACATAAAAAGAAAGAGAAAAAAAAAAAAATACACAAATATATACATATAATTTGATATATATATATATATATATAAATGTATATTTCAATGGGACGCCGCCACAATCCAGGAGTCGTCATCACATCATTGTTGTCCATAATCCAGCCACATCAGAATAATTAGAGTCCACAAGATCCCACGTTGGCACCAACGCAATCCAAAATCCGCATTTAAATAAACCAACCCATTAACATCATTTCATCATCATCATCATCAAGTTGTATGTACATCATCATCAACCCATCATCATCATCATCATCATCATTGTGATTTTCATCATCATATTCAGAAAAAACACGAGAAAAATACGTTTCGTTTGTTCGATAAGAAAATTAGTTCGGACAAATTTTTTTGAGATTTGTGTTTACAAAAATGGTTAATAATTGTTTATAGATATGTTTTTTTTTCTTTTTTTGATACATATATATATATAGAGAGAATAATAATTATAATAATAGTAATTAAAGGAAAACATGAACAACAAATATCAAATATATAGAAAGGCAAATACATTTCATCATCGTATATATATACACATGTATGTATGTATGTATATATAGAGTAAGGAAGATGCACCCGATATTGTGTTATCTTTTTTCTCTGTGTGTAAGTAAGGGCAATCAATAAAAAAAAGGAAAAACTGTGAAAATATATCAACATAAAAACAATAACATAAAACAAGGGGCATTAGAGCTTAAAAGTTACTAATTATCTTGTTCTTAGTTCGGTTTTTAGGTATGGGTAAAAGATAAGTTAAGTCAAAGTCAGTTAAATTGTTCTTCTTACGTTTGGTTTAACAATCTGCTCTGCATTTGCTGGTTTTGGGGATTGGCACATGCAAAAAGTAAAAGCTTAGTTTCGAAATTAGTTTTTGTATTTTTTGCCATGCTATTAGCTTGTGGATAAGTGTGCGGGGGGCAGGAGGGAAGGAAGAGGGCGCATATTGGTTGGTTATGAGAATCGGCAGCAAACTTAAGCTTTAATCAACACAAAAGCCAGCTCAAAAGTATAGGCAAATCCAGATTCTGGCAAGAGTTCTGGGACAAGGAGCTTACAAATGTCGAGAGTGTCTTTGGAATGCGTGACCTGTGGAACAACGCCGACGATGTGGCGCTCTTCGATAACAGATATTGATCGTGCTGCTGCAGATAGTGGGAGGATGTGGACGACTGCAGCGGTTGCTGTTGCTGCTGGTGACGCTGATAGAGCGAGGCACCAGCCACATTGGAGCGACGACTACTACAGGTGGTGGTTGTGCTACTACTATAAGGATCATGCAAATAGCTTGATCCCAAACTGGGCTTATAGCGATCGAATTCGCTTAGAACGGCTGCCGTACGCGAACTGGCACCCTGATAGCGTTGTTGCTGGCGGCGTGTTGTATCCGCAGCAGCCGCCAGACGTGCCCCAATGCCACCAAAGGCCAATGCACCCGAACTGGAGGAGTGCATTAAGTGATTGGTGGGCTTATATTTGGACAGGTCATTGTTGTTATTGCGATCTGAGTGGAGCAGAAAACGGCTCTTGTTGGTGGTTGTGCTGTTGCTGGTGGTGGTTGCTGCTGTCGCGTGATTAGAAAGAGCAGAGGTGCTAGTAGATGTGTTTGATGAAGAGGAATTACTACCATTGATAGCATTTAATGTGCTGCTGGTGGAGGAAGTAGAGGGAGTGTTGGCCTTGTTTGTGGTTGTGGTGTTTGTGCTTGGTGTTTTCTGTGTATCTGTTGTTGTTGTTGTTGTGTTGGTTAGTTTCACACCAGTTGCAGAGTCTTGTTCATCATCATCAGAGCTACTCTCTGACGAACTGGCATCATCATCATCATCTTCGCTATCATCGCTAGTTACTTTTTTGCTTCGCGATTTCTTCTTTGGCACTTCCTTGGGCGTCGTGTCCTCTTCTTCCTTTGCCGCCTTTTGTTTGGCCTTTGCCGCTTCTATTGCTGCTGCCTCTTCAGTCTTCTTAGCCTCTGCTGCTGCTGCAGCGACCGCGGCGGCCTCTGTTGCTGCTGCCGTTGCCGCTTCTTCTTGTCGTTTAACACGTTCTCTCAGTTCACGCCTTTTGCGCATGCGCTCTTCAAATTTCTTAGCCTCAAGATATTGATTATCTTCACGTAATAGCATCAAGATGGCTGCATTATCCTCTGAGGAACGATCATCGGCCAGAATCTCACGTTCCTCAGCTGTCAACTCAGGCGCTGGTTGTTCTTTTCGGCGATAGGCAAAACGATTTCTTGAATTCAAGGTTCGATCTGAATCCAAGATATCGGCTCCCACTAGACTACTATCTCCTCCTAATCCTCCACCGCTAGTTTTTGTGCGGCCATAGGCTCTAGTGGAGCGTTGTGGTGCAGCATCCTCTTCAGCTCCTCGGCGTGGGTAACGCGGCGATGGATAACCCGTGGCTCCACCCGCACGCAAGGCATCGTGATAGTCATAACGCGATCCGTAGTCCACAGGATAGTTTTCATCCAGCAGACGATTGCCACTTGTCAGGTAGCCACTGTCATTCGAATCGCCCATATAGCGTTGCCTTTGGGCCCGAGCTCTGTACGGTGTCCGCTCCTTGCGATCGGAGGCATTAAATGAGCTAGATGACAACTTTGACTTGCCCGCAGCCAATTGATGTGATGTGGCCGAACGCATCAGGCCACTGCTAGGACCATAATCATCTGGCTCCAGTGTCTTGTCCCGATCCTCTTCATGACGTCTCCGACCGGCTGCCCTTTCCAAGATATCCGAGTATTTATTCTCCAGCCGCGAGATGGCTGACTGCTGTTTGCTACCCCCGGCAGCTGATGAGGTGGTGCCGGTGGTAGGTGTCTTGTCTTTATCCAACAGCAAATCGCGACGCTGCTGCGTCACACAAAGAGAAACCAGACGAATTGAAGATTGGATTGGATTGCATTGTATTTTTCTTTTTGTTTGGAGGGGTTAATGAAGAAGGAAAGTGCTTAAAAGCAGCGCTCGTGTGAAACCAACGGTAACGATGGACGACGACGACGGCGACGCAGACGACTCTTTACGCTCCAGAAGAGAGTGAGTCTCTATTTTTGACTCCAACGTGTGTCTGTGAGTCAGACTCAGCCGTAGACCCATTTAAATGGCCTTTTCGGCAATGGCTAATTATGGTGCTTGAAGCTTTTCATTTCGCACAATTTCACTGCCATTAAATAACAAAAAAATATATAAAGACCCAAAACACTAACTAAACTTTCTCCTAAAAAGCAGCATTATATCTTTTTAGTTGTTGTTATTGTTGCTGTTTTTCATTCCGTGTGAGTTCTTCTGGAGAGAGAGGAGATAGGGGAAACTATGTGTGTGTGTGTGTGTGCGTGTGTGTTTTTATTTAGAATATGCGCCTAGCGAAATCTAAACAAAAATGTCCACGGCACACAACCAACAACAACCATTGCCGACCTTCAAAGTTTATATATAAAACGATAGAAAAATTTGTGAATAGGTTTCTTCTCTATATATGTATATATATATCCCCCATATATTTATATGTGGAATAGAGATCGAGGAATATAAAGCAAAAAACCCGAGAAGAGAAGAATGGGCGGCCAAAATGTTGGAATCGAAAATAAATTCGGCATCGTCGTATACGCACACACGGCAAGAGAATGAAAAGAAGGCAAAGATATATACACACACATATTGAAAACAAAGTGAGGAACAAGAAATCTACAAATCGTGCTATAAAATGTTTCCCGTGTGGGGGCACCCACGACGACGACAACGATATATACTGCCGAGGCTACTACTTATTAGTTCTTAGGTGCATACACACGCCTGCCTGAGGGGTGGTGGGGGAAGGTGGAAATGGAAGTACTCCTCTTTAACTGGACAGATTTAGGGCAGTGACTTTTGCTGATTCACTTTGTCGCCAGGTGTCACACACTGATAGACAGACAGACAGACAGGTGAAAATGGCTCATGGAAATTGTGAAATATTCTCTCAACAATTTCCCCTTCGTATGCGATGAGAGACATGAGTCACTTGTCTGAGATTGGGATCTGACCATCCCATTGGTTTGCACACTGCACGCCGCTCCGGGGAAAAAAAAAACCATATACTAACATCGTCGAGATCACGCCGGCCACCGCCCAAGCCACGAATCAGTGGCTTATAGTAATTCCCAACGGGGCTTAGATGCGTACGCAATCTGTCAAGAGCATTTGCCGTAGTGGAGCTCTTCTGGTATCGTCCCATGGCGCCGCCGATGCCACTGCTACTGGGATAATGATGATGATAGCCCAGGCCTAATCCGGCGGTGCTGCTACTGGCTGTGCTACCCAAGCCTCCGCCGGTAACTCCGGCATAATATCGTCTATGACGATCACTCATTGTGTTGCTGCTGCTGTTCTGTTGTTCCGCTTCCGGGTGTCTTCGATGGGAGGAAGACGACTTCTCCGAACTGCGGCGACGTTTGTTTAGCTTTTGTAGCAATTGATCCGTTGGGTTTGTGCCGCTTTTGCTTTTGTTTTTGTTATTGCTGCCTTTTCTATTATTGTTGGAGTCATTCGTTGGAGTTTTGGAACTGCTGCGACTCTTCTCCCTATTCCGTTTGTCGTTTTCACTATTTTCTTTGATACTATCCTCGATGATGGTCTCCGACGTTGCTGCCGCTGCCGTCGACGTACTAAATGGAAAAGTAAACCACAATTAAATACGAAATTCTATCGATACGATTTTTGATCTGGAAGAAGCTAGCTGTAGCTGTCTTTTTTTATGATTCGATCTCTTGCGCGCCTCGAAACCCGACGACGACAATCGGACGCGCTGCCACAACACGGACCAAAAATTAACTGAGGAAAATTTTTCAAAATTTTTTCTCAACGACCAAAATACGGAACACGATGAGAACGACGGACCAAAAGAAGAAGAAGCAGTAGTAGTAGTAGATAGAAATGACCGACCGACCGCCCGCCCGTCTCGTAGAGCCACAAAAAAATATTGAGGAATCGTTTTTATTTTTGTGAAAAGTGTGAAAATATTGCGCACTTGCCAGAGTGAGAACAAACACACACTCAGACGAAGGAGAGGGAAAGAGAGAGAGCGAACAGGCAGACAGTCAGTCAGACAAGCTACCCGACGACATAGCTATATAGAAATGAGTGGGATGAGTGGGTGGATGGGATGAGATTGGATAAATTGGTATGGTATGGAATTGGAATCAATGTTCCTTTGTCTCTGCCAAGAGCAAAGCAACAGCTGCGTGTGGTTTTCATTTTAATTGCATTTTCATTATAAATTGTAACCTGTAACGGACATCATCATCATCATCATTATCGCGGGACATTTCCGTCAGGTTAACCAAAACTGGGAAGTGATCGAGAGAAAGTCTACAACAAATGCCTTGAACTCCGGTTCTTTTGGAATGGCAATGAAGGAAATTGTTTTAAGTACAAGAACAAAGCAGAAAATTATTTACGTTTTACTTTAAAATTCTACAACCGAACGCGAGAGAACCTCAACACAACAATAATAATAATAAAAATGTATTACAAAAGACGCAAATCAAAAAACGAAACAATATAAAAAACCGATCAGAGAAGAATATATGTATATATAGACATTTATATGCACATGGAATATGTTTAACTGAGATGTGGACTTGAGACATGGCCTAGAATTGAGGAAGCAAATATCATAGAGAATTTAAGAGAATCCAAAGAGAGATACAGAGAAAGAGAGAGGGAGTAAGTAATAAGCTTTTTTGGGAAAGCTTTTCCCGATCGACTCGATCTTTAAAAAGTTTGCACTGTACAAACATTTTGAGAAAAACTTTTTACATCAAATCCGAGAAAATTCAAATGGGCAGGAAATGAAGGCGTTAAGAGTTATTTTTCAATTTCCATCTTGTCAAACTTTCCCCGCCACAAAAAATTGCCAATTAGATTGACTTGAATGCAAAAACTTGTTGATGAGCTCCGCTTCAAGTCACTTCAAGTGATTTATGATTGTGATAATGATGAATGAAAATATGATTATATTTTTTTTTTTTTGCTTGTCGGTCTCTTCTGATGATGTGCATAATAAAAGTCATTCGAATTGTTCACACTTTTCAAACGCATTACAACAATATTTTTGTTAGAGTTCAACGCGATTCGCACGCACTCGAAATGTTTACATAATTGGCCTTCTTCCTCTTCTTCTGCTCCTCCTTCTTTTTGCCAAAAAAGATGCAAAAATGAGAAAAACTATATAAATGTTTTTTGAATATATACATACACAAAACGCACAACGGACGACGATATTGAAGGAAAAAAGCGAGCCAGAGCAGCGTGTTGCTGCACTGCAACTAAAAACTCGTAATTACGCGGCGATCACTTTTGGGCTCTAAATTAAAGAACACACAAACCGAAACCGAAAGCAAAATAAATGATGAGTTCTTTTGCTTCTTCTTCATTTTCTCTAGTGAGTGGCGACACGACACGCATTGTGGCAACATTTTGACCGACTTTTTGTTGTAACGATGGTAAAAAAAAAAAAGGCAAAGTAAAATACGGCAAATAAAAGTGTAAAATTAAAAATAAATTATAAATCTTTTGCTTCACTTCTTTTGCATCGATTACCGATTGCGTGGTTGTTGTTGTTGTTGCTGCTGATGTTGCTGCTGCTGCTGCTTCTGCTGTTTATTATCAGGTCGTTCGCTCGGATTTCGTCGAAATCTCTGCAGTAAACTGTTGCAGCTCTCAGAGAGTAGTTGGGTGACGCTGGCAGCCGTTGCGCTACGCATATAGCGTCTTTGTGGACGAGGAGCAGCTGATGATGTTGCTGCCTCTGTATCAATCTCAGCTGTTTTCTTGTTGCTGCTGCTGCTCCCCTTGTTGCTGCTGTTGTTGTTGTTATTTTCACTATTTGCAGCAACATTTGGTAAAATCTTTTCGCTTTTTTCCCGATGAAAGCGATTCAAAAATGTGGCCATTTTTCAAATATTTTTGTTTGTTTGCTTCCAACGACGACGTCGACGAGGGTAAGAGGAGAGGAGCGACGAGAACAGAAATCAAACAGAGCAAATGATGACGACAATTCTCTTTGTCGATGATGAGATGATCTCTGCTGCTGCTGCTGTTGATCGGTATGATGGTCTAGCCTGTGTGTTGTTCTTTGGCGGGTTTCTTTCCTCTGACTTGGTCTATTTCATTAATTGTACTAATTTTTGGCTTTTGCTTGTTTCGCTATTTTGTATAGAAAGAGTGATGTTGGTTGGTTGGTTGCTGCTTCTTCTGCATAAACGTATCGCGTATGTGTGTATGTAGCGTATTTTAGCATATACATAATATTGTACATATATTGTTGATTGAGAGCGTATTTTTTTCGTATACAAAGGAATGTGTAAAAATAATTGAAATTGTAAATTGAATAAATAGAAAAACAAAATGAACAAATAAAAAGAAAGAAACAGAAACAGATTTGGCCGCTCCACCGACAGAAATAGAAATACACACAGAGAACAACAGAAGCAGCCACCGCCGTCAAACGCGATCAAAATTTAGCAACCGCCGATACGAAATTCAATTAAAAGGATCATCAATTTGACATTCCACACAAATTTCATTGATGATTTGATTATCCATCATTATCACATGGACTTTGTTTAAACGCACTTTGATCCATTCGATGGGAACTGAGGTTGATCCAACTCCTATCCATCAGTCCTACAGAAGTGAGAATCTCATTTGGGGGTTCGAGAATGGCGTTCGAACAACAAACCGAAATCAGAGCAACATTTACGAAAGCGCACGCCACAAATACTAATTATAAAAATTGAAAATATCGCAATGCTGTCGACTACTGCGGCCAAAGACGAAGGCGTCGACGCTGATGCTGACGACAACAGAGTGTTCCCAAAGTAGCAGGCGAGTGGTACTATTCTCAGAATTCAGCGAGAATCCAAACGACTCTAATAGTAGAAGCGGTAGAACGGTGCGGGAGATCTGTATGCTGAAGAGTGTATATACATACTTCCTCCTCCTGTTGGTTCTATTATTGTTTTCCCTACTAAAAACCACAAAAAGCAGCCATCAAAATAGGTATGAGAGGTATCATAGGGTATACACACTGACATACCCTAACCAAGACCGACTGAAACAAACAAACAAACAATTCAGATGCTAGACATTTTTGATTAACAAGATTAATCATTCTGTAGTTAGGGTATTCTCAAAGTCTCATAGACCATTTCCCCCTCTGCTAAGAGAGAGAATACAGAGAGCAATAATATTGTGGTAGGTGTTAGACCACATATTTATAGATGGGCAATACTTATTATGATTATTTTTTTTCTTTTTGGCTGATCGCGCACACATTTCCCCCGCATTCAGTTTTTAGTGCTTTTTAATTATTCTACAAAAATTACAAGAATTAAAATTTGTTCTTTTTTTTTTGGCGTTCCATAAAAAGAAATGAGAAAAAGTACAACAAAGATTAGTTTAAATAAAAAAACAAGTTAAGATAAACAAATAATAAATTAAATGTGGTGGCCAAGCTATTTTTAGAGAGAGCTCACGAAAAACAAGAAATTGACATTGAATTTCATTGAATTTTCCTATAGTTTTTTTTGCGATTGTGCAACGGCAAGTGCACGAGAGAAAGAGAGGTAGACAGAGCGAAAGAGAGAGATAGAAAGGTGTTCTTGCTTGAGGGCTTCACACTTGAAGCGCCGCGAAATAAAAAACAAGTATACAGGAAGTGAGTGAAAACGTATTCAGAGGGAGGGCAAACATTATAGTCTCTGTGGCCTTTTTGGAGCGAATGAGTCAGGCAGGCACAGACGGCAGGGCAAGCGCAGGCAGAGGCGAGCAGCTATTTTTGGGGGCAAAAACATATGGTTGAAGCAGGAGAAGCATCATTGTTGTTAGTTAATGTTGGCTAAGGCTAGGGGCAGCAAGGCGAGGCGAGCGATTCAGGCAACAAACAACACAACGAACATAAATGCATAACAGATATACATAGAGATATATATATATGTATATATAGATGGATTATGGTTGGGAATAGAATCTACCTCGATGAAATGTAGTCCCAATGCGGACTTGGACATTTCGTTTTGTTGGTGTTGGTGGTTTGAGTGATTGAATATGACAGAATTGCTTTGTTGCAATGCTGGTGGTAACTGTTGTGGTTGCTGCGGTTGCACCGCCGCCGCAGTTGACGACGACGCATAATATAATTGCGTATTTGTTGGATTTGGATCATATTGAAGTCCCGCCGCCGCAGCTGTTGCCGTTACTTGTCCCCCACCAGCACCAGCACCACCGACTGTTGCTACCGTTCCCGTTGCATTGAGATATTGCTGCGTATGCGGATGCGTTTGTTGTTGTTGTTGCTGGTATTTGATTTGATTTGGCTTGGGATAGGCATACGGATCAAAAGTCTGTAAAGGTTTACGTTGTTCCGTTTGCTGTTTGGGTAAATTATAATAGTTTCGACTCATCATTCCAAGTCCAAAGTTGGGATATTGTTGCTGCTGTTGATGTTGTTGTTGCTGTTGATGGAACTGCATAGCCGTTGGCCTTTGGGCAGAGCTAAATGATACCGAATGAGTGAGTGGACCACCATTACCTCCAGATCGGGGATAGTTTGGCGTTTGTTGATATCCATACATTTGTGGCAACATTCCGGTACCTTGCAACAAACGTTGGTGTTGCTGCTGCTGTTGTTGTTGTTGCTGATGTGTCATGGGCGTCTGTCCAAATTTATTCTCTTTATTGTTTTTTTGCAGAAACATGGCTAAACCGGATTTGGGTTGTTGTTGCTGCTGCTGTTTAGCCGCCAATACATGAGAAGAGGAATAGGACTGCTGCAATTTATGAGGATGCACTTGTTGCTGCTGTTGCTGTTGCATGAAGGGATCACTAGATCCATTCATGGCCGAACATGCAAAGCTATTCCAATTCAGGAATGGTCGCTTATGTTGGGGGTAATGTTGCTGCTGCTGCTGCTGTTGCAGCTGTTCTTGTTGATGTTGTTGCTGCTGCTGCTGTTGCTGCTGCAACAATCGCTGATATCCAGCCATGGGCAATTGTGAGGTAGAATTTGACTTGCCTATGGGATAACAAATCCGTGGCTGCTGCTGCAGCAATGGTTTCTGCGGGTCGAATAATTGCACTGGTACGGGTATCTGCGATTCGCCCGAATATTTGCTATTGCCACTGTTGCTGCTGACTGTGCTTGTCGTGGGCGGTTCAAGTGGCTGCACTGTTGCAGTTGTTGTTGTTGCTGCTGCTGCTGCGGCCGACGCTGCAGTTGACATCGCTGCCGTTTGTTCTTTGTGCTCGCCTGTCATCAATGATTGTGACATGATGGGGGGGGAGGATTCGTGCTGTTGTTGCTCTTCAACTTTAGCATGTCGGTTAAGCATTTTTCTAGCTTGTTGTCCACATCTTTCTGGCGCTTTGTGGCTGCTGACGACGACGACAATATAGATGATGTTGTTGTTGTTAATGATGATGATGATGATGTTGGCATCTCTTGTGCTGAGCTATTCTGCATTAAGACTTTGTTGCTTTGTTCACTTGGCTGCAGCTGCTGCTGCTGTGAGGATGTTGAGGTCGCTGCCGTCGTCGTTGTCGTTGTTGCTGCTGCCGTGGCTGCTGCTGTTGTTGATGATGTGGCCGCGGGAGCAATGTGAAACGATGAGGTAAACTTTGATAGCTGAGGCAAATGTGTTGTACAACAATTGGTCACAGTGAAACTACTTGTACTTATAGTGCTATTACTCTTCTCCGATTTGCGATCTAAAGAGGGACAATCTGAAGCCGTTTCTACAATGGGCATCGTTGATGCTGTCGACGTCGTCATCGTTGCAGTAGCAGTTGGTGTTGTCGTGTTCGGGATCTCGACCGGCCGACGAAAGAGTGCAGCAGCACAACGAGGCGAAGGCACACATGAACTACTTGAACTTTTATAGACACCACCGGTGCTTGGTTTAGAGACCACAGCAGTCAGTTGCTTCACTGGCTCTTTAAGAGGCGGCGGCGGGGGCGCTGGCTGCTCTTTGCGTGGCTGTGACATCAAAATCGCGGAATTGGAAGTACTACGACTAAGGGATGGCAAGTTTTTCATATAGCACGGAATATGTGTTCTACTGGAGGTGCGGATTAGAGGTGATGGATTACCACCTGGCACATGAGTCATCGAGACACTTTTTGGCAGCGGCGCTGCCTGTTGTTTCACAGGCACTCGACTTATAAACGCCGGAATAGCCGTTGGCGTCATCGTCGTGGGGGATTGCTCATTACAGATGAGCTTGTAGAGATCATCTTTGGTCACAGCCTGCCTCACCTTGAGGTCCAGATGCGAGAGAGATGCGTTCTTTTGTAATTTATGTGGTTGCTGCTGCTGCTGGGTCTGTTTCAACGGTTGCTGCTCTCTTAGTAACTCCTTTTGTGCAGCTTCTGCCACCGTGGGATCAAATATGGCCAACTTCTTGGCCGTCTTGGCGTCGACTTTAAATGGTTGACCTGCATCTCCCAGTTGGGCCCCGCATATCTTCTCGTAGTTCCAGAAAGTCCTCTTTGGTGTTTGACGTTTTGTTGAGCTGTTTAAATTGTCGCTCCAAAAATCATTCATCAATTGTTTATTCAATGAGAGATTCGAACCGCTTTGCAAGCTGTTCTTTTGAGGCAGCGGTCGAAAAGGCGTCGGCGCCATCGGCGTCGGTGTTGTGGGCATGTTCAATGGCATATTTGAACTAGATATGCTACGTTGAAGCTTTGGCTCTCCTCCACCCGGGGTCTGGGCAAAGATAGATGGATAGGCCATGCGTGAGGTCGCCATTGGAGCAGCTGGGCGATTATTTTGAAAATTAATTGAAGATGACTTGGACAGTTTTGGGCCAGTTGCCACTGGGTTAACTGATTGCTGTGAATTGGATTTGGCCAATGGCTGTTGCTGTTGTCGCTTGAGACGATCATACAGATCCTCACACTCTTGGAACTCCTGATGCAACTTTCGATCCAGTTCGCTATAGTCGGGCAGACTCTTCAAGTACTTATTCATCATTTCGATCTCTGCGTCATAGAAATTAGCATCCAATTTGGCACTATTCGTGGCTGCTGCAGACTTCTCTTCCAGCTCTTGTTGCTGCTGCAGCAGCTTATCCAGATTGATCTCACCAGGGGCACCAGATGCTGCACCCGATTTGCTGTTCTTTTTGGGCGCCCGACAAGGTACCGGCGGTGGCGGCGACGACGATGGAGAACTGGATGATGACAACGATATGCTGGAAGCAGGACTAGATGCTATGGTGGCCATAAAACGTGCCGGCAAAACAGTGCCAGATCCCCCTGCACCACTGGCGGCGGCACTGGTTATTGTGCCCGTGGCCGCATTGTAGGCCAAAGGATGATGTTTACGCGGCAATGGCGGAGTTGACTTCGGACTTGCAGGCAACAACGGTCGATTCTTGCGTAGAGCCAGTGGCGAAGATATCGGCGAGCGCAAGGCGCATTTGCTCTCTGGCATGGTGGAGGACATAACGGAGGCAAACTGTGGCGTCACGACTTGAAAGAATTGCTGACCGCTCCCTGGCGGTGGCGTTGGTTTTTGCATGGCAGGATGAGATGGTTCTTCTTTGGTTTTCAAAGCACTGGATGGTGTTGCCGCCACTGCTGCTGATGGCTGAGGTTGAGATGTTGCAACGGCGGCCTTGCTAACATCTTCACTCATTTAGGTTTCTAATTGGATTTCGCGTAAACTAAAACGAGGCGTGGGCAATACCTCCATCAATTAAGTATGTGTGTGTGTGTGTGTTTTACTTTAATTTTTATAACTGAAACGTGATTGAATGAAGACAAGATCGAGGCAAATTCTACTAAAGATTTTGAACAGAACACAAGGAATGCAATGCAACCAAGAAAAGGAAGACAAATACACTAGACGTCTAGGACTATAACCAAACTGGACTGAACCACACACAGACGAGCAATCACTAGGGGATTCAGCACCACCAACCTGCAGATACTGTTCCGGTATCTTACTATTCTTTGGCACAATAATCTTTTTGATGATTATAATCTTATCACCCTCAATTTTCGTAATAGTTATAGGCACACCCGGAAGAGGTCGTTGAGGCTTGACAGCTACCGGTTGTTTGGCTTGCGGATTCACTGTGCGTATGACTTGTGGCCCTGTTAGAATTCCACCTGGAGATGGCTTTACTGCAGGCGGTTTTGGCTTCGGCTTCTGGGCCGGAACATGCTCTTTATTGTCGCTGCGAACGATGGAGAAATGATAGAGTGGTTTATCATCGTCCAGAATGCTCTTTTGTTGCACAGTTTTTTTTTTCGACTTTGCGAAGAACAACACCCAGCATGGGAGCTTCTTTAGGCTTGATGGTAATCGAACCACTTGGTGCAGTCACCCGCTTGAGGCAAACACCCAGATTGGCACCCACAGGCGGAGGTGTCTTGGTGCGATGTACCATTTTGCCACTAGGTATCTCACGATAGCCATCCTCTTGACGTTCAGGATGAGATTCCAATTCGGGCACAAGCGTGGGATTGCTGTGAAGAGTTGGTTCTGGTGCCACCAATGGCGATGGACCCGGAAAGAGGGCAGTTAGACTACTGCGACGACGATTCATCATATTGGGTGCCGAAACTGTTTTACATAGTGGGAATTTAGGTGGAACTGGCGGTGGAGCCTCAACAGCTGGCTCATTGATGGCACTGGAGGTGCTACCTCGACGACTTGTGGCTTTGCTGGGATGACGGGAGTTCGAGGCGGATGCCGAGATGCAAGCAGAATCTACGCTGCTTCTGCTGGAGCTGTCTAAACGATTGGGAGCAGCGCTCCTCTCATGATTACGCGATGCTGGTGAAATTGAACGTTCTCGATCTCGATTCTGAGAACGAGCATCACGGGCCATGCGTTGCATTCTTAATATCTCAAGAGTATCAACAAGTTGGGAATCACTTTTGGTTGGCGATGACTTCTCTCTTGATGCGGCATTCACATTGCTGGCATTCATCAAATGCATTTCCATAGCATCATCCAATGAACTGGGCAGATGATTATTCTTCTTCTGATCTTCTTCCTCAGCGCGTTTCTTTTCTAATTCCATGGCACGTCGAAGTTGAGCTTCCACTTCTAGGGCAGCTCGTGCTCTTGCATTGGCCTCGGCAGCAGCGGCCAAACGCATCTGTTCCTCGGCTATGGCTCTTGCCTGAGCTTCGGCTAATGCTCGAGCTTGTGCCTCTGCTTCGGCAGCGGCTGCTGCACGAAGATTGACCAAATCTGTGGCCGTCATTTGTTTAATGCTCAGTCTTCGCTCTGCACTAACCATTAGATCGATTTGCTGGCCACCCATCGACTTGGTACTCAAGTCTGGACATCCAAGAGCGATCAGTTCGCTTAGTTCGTTTGACATTGCTGGAGCAGGTGGTAGTTGTTGTGCGTTGTTTTGGACACAATTTACTCACTAAACTAAAAAAAAAAACAAATCTAAAGAAACCGAATTTTTTGTTGGTTATCTAATATTTAGATTTCTATTGAGACAATTCTTTCGTCGAATTGCGTTGGGTTTGGTGTACTTGGCGAGACTCGTGTCGCTTCTAACGTTCTAACTAAAAAGAAACCTGCCTGCCTGCCTGACGGATTGTCTATAACCATGTCGGGTTGGATGGATCGCGCCGATCGTACGCTCAATGTCAATGTCTCATTGGCATTTTGGCAAATGCATTGCGATTAATTGAACGACAAAAGACTTTTGCTTCCTTCCTTCGATTGATAGTTTCAATAACGCAAATAAATATATTATAAGCTCAATAGTTGTATATACATCACGATTTTTGGTGCTTTTGTTTTGGTTGGTATATAGTCCCATATAAATAAATCTATATCTAGTGCATTACAAATCGTAAACAGCGAATGAGCTCATTGATATCGGGCGCCGCCTGCCCAAAAATTGAATGAGAAACAGGGTCCGCTCCCCTCCCATCTATTTATCCCACCTACACCTAATATTTGTCCTATATATTTTATGATTGCGCAGAGGTTTCTTTGGGAACTGGCATCCAGAATGACGGACAGCTCTGGCTGTGTGTGATCTTTGCCCATATATACAGACCCGTACCCGTACGTATCGAAAATGCTGCAATCGGTGGGGGTCGTCGTTGTCGCGGCGTTGTTCCTGTGTGTTCTGTTCAAAATTTCTGTGTTTTTTCATATATATTTTTAACAAATACACAACGCGCGTAAATTTGGCGCAGTCGGCCATTATATGTACATACATAGTATATAGTACGTGGTATGGTGACGCTAATGCCAGAGGAGTACAGTGAAACGACCAGCAGGTAAAGCAGTAAATCAATGGGTAGAAAACAAAAATAATTAGCACTGAATAACTTTTTCTTTTCTTATGATAATCAAGAAATTGCCGATAATTAGATTCTGATTTTCTGAACTCAACTGATCTCGCACGTTGTGCTGCGTTCGTGGCAGGAGCTTTCACTGTACTCGCACGATTTTTCCGATCTTTTGTGTCAAATACAAATTCAAATATCACGAAAAACCACACACACTGAGAAAATGTAAGAGATTGAAAGAAAAATGGAAACTTTTCCACCCTATATAGATAGTTTTGACTACTGCTAAACTTTGTGTGTTTGGGGTATTGGAAAATTCGCTATAATTTTCCGCACACTAAATATAAATGCAAAACATTACAAAAATAACCCAAAAAGGAAAATGCAAAAAAAAAAAAAAAAAAAAACATGATCGAGGAGAAGGGCGAAAATAGGGAGAGCAAAGAGGAGCAGCATCAAAGATCAACACGATGATGTGGCGCGGCAGCCTGATGAATAATCCCCACAACTATATACATATATATATATAGAAACGATATCTATATATACATACATATATATAGTTGCTTGTAAGTGTGGCGTCTATGTGTGTGTGTGTTGTATATGCTCCAAATGTAGTTGTTGTTTTTGCTGCTTTGCTGTTTGTTAGTTTTGAGTTTTTGTTTTGATTCACTTGGCCGCTTCTCTCTACATCTCTTTTGCTGCTCCCCTTCCCCGACATCTATTTCTCCTCCTGCCCCACTCCTTGTACAAGTTTTCCAACCATATGAAATCGGCAAAGCAAGTGCAAAGTTCAGTATTAAATTTTCAATTTTCACAAATGTAATTTTCCTTCTTTCAATTGAAAATGCATTTTCTGTAATTATTTACTCGCGTCGTAGTTCATTTTGCTCTTTGAATTTCGATTTTATTATGTTAGATTTTCAGTTTTTCTATTTTGTTTAAAAGAAAAACGAGGCGTACTTTCTTTTTATTTCTTTAGCTTTTGCTATTGTTATTATTGTAGTAGTTGTTGTTGTTGCTGGTGTTTCGAATTTATTTTTAAAACACTAAAATTTGCTTGGTGTTTTTTCGTTTTTTGTGATTATGTCACGGTTTCCTCTCCTGGTGAGTGCTCCTAACAATTGTTTAATTATATCTTAGAGTTTTTATGTTTGCCTTCAACTATCCTTAATCATCGGATTAGTTAGTAGGATTATCGGAGCCATTGTATATATTAATTATTTCTGTATTTTTTAAACTAAACACACACAAACACACACACAGGCGCAAAGTGATGAAGAAGAATAAACAAAATACGCGAAAGGAAACGAGCAGTACTCGTGGAAAATAAAAAAAGAGAGAGACGAGATGTTGGAGCAAAGTAAAAGTGGAGGACTGAGATCAAGTACCGTTACACGACGACAGCGACACACAACCGACAAACGTAGATTTGAATCTGAAAAGTGAAAAAGATTTCCTACCGACAAAAAAATACAAAAAAAATCTGGCCAAAAGAAGAGACGACGTCTTGTATATTCTTTGAGTGAACTTTCTGCGCGGCGCAGCGCGTGTATTTTTAATTTTCCAATGGCGCGGCGAGAACAAACCAAGAAGAAGAAGAAGATCAACAACAGCACGGTGTTTAGAGCAAAGGTGCGCGCGCAGAAGGCCCAATCGGACATGCGCAGGGCACACAAGAGAGAGAGAGAGAGAGAGTAAGAGAGAACAATTGGGTATGCTTGTAAAAAGGGCCATGCAGGAAAGAGAGAGACACAATAGAAAACAGAAAACAGGAGACATTCATCTCATCCATCTGTCACTCACTCACTAGATAGTCATCGTTATGATCAACAAAATACTCCTCGACAATCCAATTATCGCCGGCATACTTGTCCACTGGCATATCACATTGGGCAACCAAATCAAAGTGATTCCGTTGCCTTTTCAATAGCAGGCATCGTGTGATGGGTCTCTCGTCCCCATCGCCATTGACATAATAATCATCATATTCTTCATCATTATGATGATTTCCATTTGATAACACTTGCGACGGCGGCGCATTCTTTAGGAATTGTTGCTCCAATTGCTGAAAGTACTGAATCTTGACGAAGAAAATACTCTATGCGCCGCCCCACCACTTAATTGGCGGCGAAATGGTCAACTGACTGACTGATTGACAGTCACACAATCACCAACCAAACAACAACCAACCGATTTAATGTCAAATGATCAATTGAATGAAAAACCAAAAAAGAAAAATGAAAAACTAGGGCAACAGCAGTAGAGGCAACCAAAAAACCGGCAAAATTATTTAAGAATCGATATTTCTACTCTCCCTCCCCACCCCTTAAATTAATATTAATGCCAAAAAGAAGTTGGTAAACATATGATGTTAAAACTTCATCCACTTGAGCTTCAGACAAGTACAAATTTAGCACAATGTCGACATATTTAGATAAGAGAACTCGAAAAGAAGGAGGAGTAGAGTAGTACCAAAGCGATTGCAATTGCGAGATCTGGTGTGGATCTCATCGATCGTCCATCGATCCACTCGACTTGCATTTCAGAATCGAGTATATGTATATACACACACACACAAATACAATGTCGAAATATGTGAGCGATTAGCTAACAAGTGGTGAGCTGGCGGCATGCAAGATTCGAGGCAGGCAGCACAGTGTCTTGTTGCTGTTGCGGCGATCGATCGATAACAAAGCAGGCGACAAACGGGAGCAACATAATAATGGTGGGCAAGCGGACTGGTTGTACATGGGCTTACAAGATAGTCACTATCGTGATCGGCAAAATACTCAATCACAATCCAATCCTCTGTATAAGGCCTTAAGCACAATTGTGAGCTTTGCCACAATAGATCGGCGCAATGATCGCGACGCGGCGGTGCAGGCAATTCACGCATTTTAATGTAACATGGAATCTGAGCGTTCTCAAAGTGCTCGGCTACCAGTTGGGATTTTTCCATATAACGCTTAAAGAACAGCATAGTGAGTGTGGTGATTTGGTGAGAAAGCAACTAGTAAGGCGGTTATTTGTCAACTAATTGTAGATTTTGGCAAGCGAAAAAAGTGAGTGTATTAGCCAGCAGCAGGTGGCAGAGAGGAGTGACGCAGGGTTTCTTTTTTGTCAGTCAGAGTCTCAGTAGCGTAGTCTCAGTAGTAGTAGTCTCTATAAAAAATACTTAACTTATCTTTTACAACATTGTTGTGATTTGCTTTCGTTTTGTTGAGGTATTTCTTTCTTTTTTTTTTTTTTTTTTGTTGCCCTACCTACAATTTTTTGCGTTCAATTGGACGTGTGTATTTTTTGGTTTTTTTTTTTTGTTGTTTTGTTTTGTTGTGTATGAATATAAATTGAAAAGATTTTACCTTAGATTGCGATTGGCGATTATTGCGTCCACTGTCACGCTCATCCTTGGGCCGATCACGATGCCGGCGACGAGAGCTCGAATGTGAGGTCTCGTCCCTGTAACGGTATTTGTGTTGTCGCCTGCTCGAGGCAGGCGATTTACGATGCGAACGCTTTGAGCGCTCCTTACGTCGGCGGGAAGAGATGCTGTCATCAAAACTGCAAAAAATAGAACAAGAAAGATGGAGAAAAGCGAGAGATTAATTAATGCTCAAGTAATTCTCTATTACTTAACAATCTGAACACAGATGAATGGCCGTCCTTGGAGCAACGCCCAACGCAACTGTCGAATTAAGAGAATTGGACTTGGAGTCGACATGGAAAGCTACTTAACAGCACTCACTCACTCACTCACTACTAAGCTGCTGCTCCACACTCCACCCGGCCCGGTCCCTGCATTTGGATTCTTAAGCCAGACCGCTCAGAGACCTATGCCTGCCTATGTGTGTGTGTTGGCGAATGAGTTTTGCGTTACCAATCAAGTTAATCAACTTGGCCGGATACCTGGCCGCTGCTAGCTGGCTATCTTATACCTCTGCCCACCATTAGCGAAATACCTTTCATACTGCCTCATTTTATATGTGACATGGCATAAAGTACACTCCACTCTTCACACTAGCAGCAGCAGCAATGAACTCAGCGTTAAGCGAGGCCAGAAACTGTGTCAGAAGCAGGCAGACAGCGGCGGTAGCTAATGTTCATATTCATGTTACATTCATCTCAAACAAACGAATGGATCTAGTTACCACACACAACGACCAGGTAGGTGAATCAGCTGATGTTATGGCTGATCTTTTAGATAACTGACCTATGTGTATGTTATGTTTAGCTAAATCCAAGAAGTCAACCAACCATATGCTAATAAGGCAAACAACTCTCCTACTCTATACTTCTCTCATTGAGAGCTCTAGACGATTACGAAAATTTTGTCGGTTTGATCTGCCCACGTGGCCGCCAAAAAAACTCAGTGTCTAAATTTGGGCACATAAAATTATGAGAAACAGAATCGACCGCGCAACGACTTTGACTATCAACACAAACATATGTATGTCTGTACATACAAATATACATGCAAACTGCAATTCAAAGCTGACAATCTGGCGTATACGTAACGCCTGCGCACACACACTTCAAATCGAAAAAGTCAACTTGATCGAACACACGCTGCGCTACTACCAAGCCCGGAGGTTAACCCGCGACGAAGGCGACGGGAGCAGCTTACGAAGCTTTTTGGCCAAAAAGATCTTTGACTGCCGTTTATCTTACGGTAGTAGTTCAATCACATACATACATCTTAAAGGAAGGAATCGTACGCGACATTGTAGACTTTAGCATTTTGATTAATGACGCGCTATGGGCAAATTGGAACAACTTTTTATGGAAAACTCGTAATTGGTTATTAATGATTCGTCAATTTTCAAACATTTGTGAAGAGCGATAGAGAGAGCAAGAAATACTTATCTATAATATTGTCTAATATGTCTGATGTTCACACTTGTGGCAGGGGCGGCAAAGGCAGCGGAAGGTGAAATAAATGGAATGAGATGGCTAAGAGCAAGTTCTATAATAGCTTCCAAATTTGGCCGTTTGATGTGTGTTGTGTAAGGTAAATTGGCTTAATATTTCACTCAAGGCAACTTTGATTTTGGACCTGAGACAATAAAAAATATGCCTGAACCCGATGATTGCTGGCTGACTGACTAATAACCTGAATATGATTCAAAGTGGGGTAAGTGGGTGGTTGTAGGGTGACGACGTGGGTTGGTGTATCACTTTAGAAATGTCAAGGGAGTTTAAAGTAAATTAGGTTATCTACCGCGACGAATCTATCTATCTATGTATATGCCAAACAAATTCTTATAAAGGGCTTTCTTTATTGCATGCTTACAAAAAAACTGTGTTAACTGATAAGATAAACAAGAAATACAAATATGTTGAAAAACTTTTCCTGACGAGATAATCTTTAGAAGTTATGCAATAAAACTTATATTGCGACTATCAATTGGAAATGCGATAACAGAGCCTGTTCTTTTTTATGTATATTTTGCAATAATTTTCATGTTATTGGTCATAAAAAGAAACGCACCCATATTTACTATAACCGGGTTCAATATTTTCCTGAAGGTTAATATACATATATTTGTAGCTGGTTCTTTTTTATATTTTTTTATTTCACTGTTAGCCTCGACTTTTCACAGGTCAGGTAAATTTCTCCATTAGCTAACATAAACATCACAAGGTTAAGACCTTGACTAAGTACTATCGGCAATATTTAGAACTAATAACCATCAACTGATTGAAAACTAAAACTCTGCCTCTACGACTTTCTCCTACCCCTCTTCTATCTAATTCTTCTAAAACCCATGTGTGGAAAATATTTTAAAATTAAATATAAAAAGCCATTTAGCAAATCACAGATAACTAACTAATACAAGGCACCGTCGATTAACAAGTCAGACAGTAGTAGAAGTAGTAGTAGTTGCCAAAATTCCAGCTGATAGCTAAAATATTGGTTAGTTATCCCGTTCGATTGCCTTTTTTTAGAGAATAGAACCTATGAAATTAGTTTCTTATATCTCGGTTTTAGCCATGTTATTGAGTTATGAAATTAATCATTTGAGAAACCTGTTTCTGTTCGCTGAATTTACATACATAGAGAGCAGCGCACCACAGCTGAAACACTTTAAACCCACCAGAGTCAGTCGTTGTCGACAAACATTTGTTGTGGCGGCTCGAGAAACAATTTGTTTCTCTTCTTTTTTTACATTTTTTTTTTTTGACCCTGAAAATGCCATAAATACATTAAGCAAAAGCGTAGCGCACATATGCAATGTGTTTCTTACTTCTATCTCTTTCTTTCTCTCTCCTCTGTCTCTTCCCCCAACCATCATAAGCAGCAGTCTATGTTTGTGTTCATACAAATTAAACAAGAAGAAAAATATATACAAATATAACAAAAACACAAATACAACAACAATAACAATAAAAAACAAGTTAACACCACAAACTGAATATTGTTGTTGTTCTTTTATTCCGCTTCCATTGAACTGCAGAAGTAATGCGTCATGATAAGTTTTTCAGAAACAAAAAAAAAAACAAAAAACCGAAAATCCAAAAATTGCTGAATGGACACAACGGGGAAAAAATAATACCAGGGATGGCTATCAGTTAAAATTGTTGATTTGGGCAAAAAATCTTAATTAGAAACCGGAAGTTCGATGTGATACTCTCTAAGAAAAATATACAATACAAATAAGAGAAGCTCAGCTATTCATCAATAAGAGATTTATGAGAAGCTTCTTTTTGAAGCTTGACACATTCTGTATATTAAACCGTTAGCTAAATGACCCATATCTAAACATTTTCATCCAGAAACGTTCGATTCAGATTTTATTACCTTAAGTTTTCTATATTTCACGAGTTATGCAGCCCTGATCAAGCAACTTAAATACATATTTATTGTTCCTTATACACACTTCACTTTGATTAAATCAGAGGTCAGTATAATGAGAAACTGGAATTTTTGACTTCAGTCATTATCTAAAAGCAATCCGTACTATTGTTGTTTGTGTGTGTGCGAGTGGTGTGGATTAGAAAGAGGAGAAGGAGGAGGTGGGGGAAAACATGCAAATTATTATTATAGTAGCGCGCCTTAAATGACAAAAGAAATGCCGTTACAAATATTATTAAGTAAATGTAAATTATGAACAAAGAATGAGTAATCGTCAAAGTATGTTAACAGCCCAAACACATCGTCTGAATTGAGTTGAGCTCAGACTGGGAGTTCATTTCAGCAGCTGGCGCAGATGGATTATGCAAATCCACTTGGGTGTCAGCAAACAGAGCTAACGAAATGAGGGCAAGAGAGGCTGCCACCCTGCCTGGCCAGGCTAAATGCAAGGTCATTGGTTGCGTCTGCGCAAACAGAAGACAAAGTATTTGCCATTAAATAAGTACACATCAAGTGTGGCAAAGGCTTTGACTTTAGATGAGTCAGATGAAGGCGGCACAATCTTGACATGACTTCCACTTGGCTGTTGCTGCTGGCGGTCATGTCAGGTTCAAGTAGCCACCCACTGAGTCACTTGTTGTCCGTCCATCTGCAGGTCTTTTAAGAAAGAGATCACACACACACACACACACACACACACACCAATTGTCGGTTCAATGAACGTAATGTAAAGTGCGCTGAATAAAGCTTTGCTCTCTGGCCATTACTGTTAACGAAAACAAACAACAGTTAAACACAGCAACAACAACAAGCAATCCAAATAAAATATGCCAAATGCCCCTCCTCCCCTTGCTCCTACTCCCGGCATTCGCCTTGCACGGGAAATTCATCAACCTCCATTCGACAAAACGTAAAAGGAAGCATCGAGTGTTGAGTTGTGTGTTTATATATGTGATTTAAAGCATCTCTAGAAGATCACCCGATATTGCATTGTTATTTTTTTTGTATGTTTGTACGTAGTCAATCACCTTTTGGCTGGCAGACTGTTGCTTTTTTTTATAGGAAGTCAATAAAACATATAAAAATCATTTCAACATTAACTGAGGCGACAGCAGGCGCTGAGAGTTTCATGTGTAAATACAACGAACGAAATTTATTATTTAATTCTTTTTTTTGTTTTTGTTTTGGTCTGCCTTGTGGCTGTCGGAACTGAATCTGAACTGTAAACTCAGAAGCTAAGCTAAGCTTTATTGTCAGCCTCAACTTTGCGTAGTTGTTGTTGTTATAGCCATCGGCAGTAGTCACTCCTATATGGTCTATGGAAACAGGTCCGGTTTTTATATCTGACGATAATAAACGTCAGATAAATGAACCCAAAAGCTAAAACAGAAGCAGCAAAATAAAAATATATACAAAAAAAAACAAAAAACAAAGCACAAACATTAAGATCCTAATAAATCCGAAAGGTGTGCCAGGCCCAATAATTATAATTTTTGGCAGCTTCTTGACATTATTAAAGAGAAAGCTATTTTGAAACACAATCTCGGTAAATAATTAGCAGAATAAAACAGAAAATTCAAATGAAATTCAACAATAGAGCTTTGCCCCTATAATCGAATTCCAATCAAATTGAAAAACAAAGTGAAGAAACTAATCCATACCTTGCGCAGTTTTTATGCAAGCTAAATAATTTCCTTTTCCTAGAACTTATTGTTTCTTCATAGGCTGCATTTACATTTAAGCTAGCCCACATGATTATATCAGTACACACAAAAACAGCTGGTCAAGTTAAACGGAAATATAAATGTAGATATAAATAAGTCGAATATGTGTTTAGTATAATATTTCAAAAGTATCTTGATTTCAAAGTGCAATTATCCTCATTTTTTAATGCCGAAATATTTACTTGGTAGTGCTAATAAAACCTATATAAATTATCATTAAATGGGCGAAAAAACAGCGTCAACTAATTAAATAAGCAGAAATTTCCTGTATACAACTAGCACATGACGAAATATGTTTGCCATTGGCCCATTTAAATGAAATGGATAGAAAAAAGAATGATGATCTTAAATGGTATGCATTAAGCTGAATTGGTCGAAATATGTATGATAATTGATCTGATGATTGAACCTTATGAAAAAAATTTCTTCCCCTCTTTGCCTCACCCTCGCATAGCAAAAAAAACCTTTGGCTTACAATATTTTTTAACTCTAATGAGGCTGAAACACTTGACTGACTGGGGGGGATAGCCCTAAGTCAACACTAGCCTAAATGAAGTGGCCATCGCTCTGATGATGCAGCAGCACTCCAACAACAGCAAAAAAAAAAAAAAAAAAAAGAAACGTCTCACAGGTAAATGTTAAAAGCTTCAACCAGCCGGCGCCGCTTTTGCCATGCTAAATAAGTTTCGAACGTGGTGGACTTCACCAAATTTGGCAGAGGGGCTTTATCTTGAGACAAGAATGGGCAGAAGGAGGGGATAAGTATTTCTCTTAAATGAAGTGCTTAGTCAGCTAGCTCCAGTTTCCGCATGCTTTAAAGAGAGTCGGACACTTACTTATACTCACACGTCGTGGACCCCAAGTGCTCATGCCGACGGCGCTGCTGCTGTTGTTGTTTGCTATTGTTGTTGCTATCCGTTGTAGACGATGGCAACAGCACGCGATCGGGATAGAGCGGCTTGGGTGCCCACGAAGCTGCTGCCACATAGATGTCCGTCCTCTGTTGTTGTGTGGGCGGTGGTGGAGTGGCGGCACCATGGGGTGGTTCAGGTGTACCGGCTGCATAGCTGTAATAGCCATCCTCCGGCTCGTCTACCACAGACAAGCGATGCTTAGCCTGGTTGATCTTTTCATTGTCATCACTGTAGAGATATTCATGCATGGAGCGGGAACTCTTGCGGCGTTGCTGGGCCTGTGTTAATTGACTAGTTGGTGGCTTTCTGCGTAGCAGGAGCTCGTCTTCAATATCTGGTGAGGCACGTATCCATGAGCTGGCCGGAACAAACTGTTGCTGGCTGACCAGCTTTGAGAAGTCTACATAAAGGGATTCATCGGTGGCAGGTTTGCGTTGGAACTCATCATACTCGACATCATTATCATCATCGTCAACATTATCATTGTCATTATCACGAATGGGAGCTCCCACAGAGCTGTAGAAACTATAATTACTGGAGGATTGCGAGAAGGAGCGATTGCGTCCATAAAACTCCTCTTCAAAGGGCAAACCTTGAGGGAACTTGTTGGAGTAGGCTTTTTTCAAGCGCGGCGAATCATGCGAATCGCTGGAGCCTGTCGAGGACTCTCCTCCACCTCCTCCTCCAGCTCTTCCTCCGCCATTCCGCTGCTTAAGATTCAGCTTGGGCGTGGCTGGCAACTGCCTACGCTGTACAAGAGGAGTGGTTTTCGCTGTGAGATCATTGTTCTGCTTACGTGCTGCTGCCGCTGCTGCTGATGCTGGTGGCAACGGGGCCGGATAATTCTTGCTGGAACGTTGTGTGAGACGCGTGGGGCAATTCTCTTTCGTGGATTTACCCGCTTGATAGGTGCGTTTCTGTGAGATATTTGCACCACTGGCTAATGGCTGATACTGTTTACGGGCAGTGTTGGGCGTGGGTGGTGCTGCTGCTGTTGCTGAAGGGGGCGCTGGAGCTTTGGCCTTACCATGGCCATGACCATGACCATGGCGTGTGGCCGCAGACGATGAGCATGTTGACTCAATGCGACGAATTAACTTTGGTGTCAGTGGTTTAACAATATTATTGACCACCAAACGTTGAAGAGGTTGTTGCTGTTGCTGCTGGCGTTGATCTCCTGGCAATTTGTGACGATTACTGCTACAGTAGCTGCTACGCCATGGCTGTTGACGACTAAAGTTGCTACTACCAACAGTTCCCCCTCCTCTTCCTCCTTGCTGATTAATCGATAGGGTCGAAGAAGCCGTTGAGGATGATGATGTTGTATTGCTGCTGCTGTTGTTGTTATTTTTGTTACTGTGATTCATACTACGACCGCCTCCTGGCATTGTTCTTTTGGATACATTGCTGCTCACAGGGTGGTCAGCTGTACCCACTGCTACTGATGTTGTTGTTGTTCCTTTGGTAGTTTCTGCTCCATTGTGATTTAAACAACTGCCTCGTGGCACTCGAAAGGAGCTATATGGCCTAAAGCCATTTCCATATTGCTGTCCAACGATGGGCATTTTGTTAGATTCTGATGTATTTTATATTCTCGTTGTGGTGTTCGTTAATTATTCGCAATTCTTTACGTTTGAAAATTAAACGGCGGAACATTTACTTTAAACGCGTGCACTTTGTAGATCGCTTATCTTATTAGATCGTTGCTTGCTTAAATGATGAGATATTTATTGAATTTTCAATGCTGGACACAACACACACAGTAAACACTCAGTGTGCTTCACTCGACACTGAGTGACTGACTGGCAAGCACACACACACCCCAAAACGAAAACGAGAGAGCCCCCTCCCCGGACCCGACATCCAGTCGGAGGAGCCTACCCTCTCATCATTATATCAATAAATTACACAGTCCAACACAAATTTTCACGATTTAAATGTCCACAGTCCAGTTAAAAAGAAACATAATTTCAACGCCTTTTACTAACTCCACAAAAGATTTAAAGTCAAATTACATGCCAAACAAAATAAATAAGGCCATAGACACTCTGAATGAAGTAATACATAATATACAATTTAATCGAATCTTGTCGTTTCCCAAACAAATTTGAAATACTTGGCTTTAATTACAACGTCATGGCAATACTTCCTCAATAATAAGGGTTATAAAAATTAATTATCGCTTATTGAACTTTTTAGCGCAGAGCGAAAAGATTGAATTTTTGCTTGAGATCTGAATGAAGTTTGTTTGAGGTCAAAAGAAACAACTCCGACGAAATTTACGTGATCGAATTTTTTTGGTTGGTCTGTGTTATCGGTCATTTCGCTGCTTTTGTAATTAACACATTCCCACACATTAGCCTCCTTTGAATGAGGGGGTGCCACTTGCTGTTGGCCCTTGCCACAATGCTCCTCTTTATGTGTGGTGCGCTAGCTATTGCATTTATGCGACTTCTCGCATTTGGCCGCATTTGCTGTCAGCAAAAATTGAATTAGCTTTTCCAACAAAAGCAAACACACACAAAAAAAGAAAATAACCCTGAACCTTGACTACAATTTGGTCGAAATAAATCCAATTGGCAAGTTCATTGATAAGACCTTTTGGATAACCAGTTAAATACGTTTTATGCAATTTGAGCAAGAAAAATACAAGTTGTATAGAAAGTGCCAGGCCAACAGGTCCTCCTCCTCTTTCATTCTCCAGACCAGTTTTCACAAGTTTTTACTTTTTTAACCTGAATCGAACGGGCTGCAGCCGCCATCCGTTGCCTTATCCCCAGCCGCCATGTAGTGGATACGGATAAACAGTGCAGCTGCTGACTCAAACTACTGTGTATGAGTAATCATCTATCGTATCGGAAATGCGTGCAAAACCCTTGCAAAAAAAATAAACAACATACAATCAGCACGTCCGGTTTTTGTTAATTTTACGTATAACTGCAACCGGAGTTGGTTATGGTAGTAGTGGTAGTAGTCGATAAGATGTATGTAGGTGTCTAGCGTCGTCGTCGGCGTCTTCGTATCTTATCACAAAATGTTAGTTAACCCAAGTTGGCCAAGTATGACTCTCTCGATTCGTGATGATGTGAGGGCGTCCAGCATTGAAACATGTGAGTTAGAAATTAAAATTCCACTGTCAGAGCAACGCAGGATGCATAAACAAATCTCAAAACAAATCTTGAAATGCACAGCACACACATACACAAATAATTGCACACACATACACACAATTGACAGCTGCATTTGTTATAAATTTTAGCTCGATTTACATTTCTTTTTTATAAAACCACTTGGTTATTATTGACGCTCTTATTGTTGTTGGTTCTGTTGTATATGGGGCTGCACGACGGCGACGACCGAAGAAGTAGCCAGCACCTCCATTCGCTTGCAAGTTGTCGTTGCGACTGAGCTTTAAAGCGGCAAGTTCGTAGCGAACAAGTGTCGGTCGCTCTGCGGCGGTTTGCCTGGGTTGGATTGGATTGTGTGGCTGTCGGTTCCAGTTTCTGGCGCTGCTGCCGCTAAACGATCGCACATTGTGCGTGGAATTCGCCGCAGCGAACTGAAGCCGCCTGGGTGCGTATGAACGTACGATCGATTGATCGACCACCCGTCCGCCCAATTGTAAGCCTATTCAGCTTTTTTTTTTGTTGTGTTGTGATGTACACATATTAATTTACATGTACAATTTGTTTTTTCTTGAATTGATTGTAATCGAAAACAATAAAAAGCGGAAATTGCGGAAAAATTTCGACATATGAGACTAGTTAGATGCACACATAAATTCTGTTTATATTCGATTTTCGTCAGTTTTCTGTTTTGGACATTTCCGCGTTGCAAGATGATGTCGTCGACTTCGTCGCCGTTGTCCGTAGCTGTCTCTCTCTCCATTGGCATCGTCGCATAATGAATAATGACCCAGGCTTGAAGTTGCTTTGGCAATTAATCTGATGCTGTAGCTGTTGCTGCTGCCCGGTTCATGAACACTTAGCAAGCGTGTTTTATTGCATTATTCGAAAAGGTTAATAAACAAAGCGAGTGCTGCACATGAAAACGTCATGTTAATGACAAAGAAAGCGCAGTTTTGCGACTGATTAAACAAAACTCTGGCCGGGGAGTGGATGCCGATGCCTAAAAAAGGCCAAGTCAAGCTTATAAAACAATAATAAATGCGACAACACTGCGCACCTCAGCAGTCGAGACTTGCTTTTGAGTAATATGCAAATATCTCTTTAAAATACGCAAGCGCATAAATTAAGTTAAGGTAAGGAAATGCAGCCAGGATACACATCGTGGCCTCGCCGCCCACGACAAATCACAGAGGTGCATCCATGGACAGACAGAAGACAAAGCACAAAGAAATTGCTTATAAATTTTACAGTAATCTGACTAAGGATGACTCGTGACAGTGAATTGTGACAGATCCAGGGTATCCCCATACAGACACACAATCAAATTTCACTTGCCACTTTTGGGCATAATTGTTAATTTGTTTCTCTGGCTGCCGCTTTACCGCATTCGCCATTAAAGACACGACTGTTTACAAGCCCATTGAGATGAAGAAACCGAGCCAGGAGCGTTCAAAAGAAAGCTGCGTAAGAAGGACTTGGTAAAAGATGCAAATAAAAAAAAGAGAAAAACCCAAGAGCCAGTTGGTGAATCAAGCCCGCTGAGGTAAGAAGTCACATTTGAATCTGGTATATAAACTAACAATACCAACATACTTTGCAATTTATAATTCAAGACAAAAGACTAAATTTATCTAGATTAGTATCAGGAATAGTTTCCAGCATTTTTAGTAGACTCTCTTTCAAAATGTTGGTTTAAAAACTATTAACTGAATTCAGATTATTACAATGAAGAGTAATCAAAGAATTTCTAATACTGTTTTTTATCATATCATAATAATAACAAAATTAGTCATGGCTCTAGTGATCATGAAGTTACATTGCAAAAGATGCATCATTTGAATAAAAAACTGTAAACAACTTTAAAAACTTGTCTAGTACACCTAAATAATCGACATACTAGTCCAAGGCCAGTGACATTAGTCTAATCGTTCGAAATTCGGTAGTTTTACATCCCAAATTCGTTATTATACGTCTGAGTCGGCCCAGGAATTTGCATTTATCATGGTTAACTTTATAATTTATGGTCTATTCTTAGTATGTAGTACACTCACGTTGGTTCCTTGGATATATGTGAAGAGGTATTTGCATCAAGTTCATGTCGCCTTCGTTTGGCTGCCGATCTGGTGTGATGTGTCTTGGTAATGCGCGGCCTATATATAAATATGCATATACACATATGCAAAAGAATGAAAATAGTGAGAGTATTTGAGAATATTTGCAACAAAATATGAATATATCCCACACATCCGAGAGAATAATAGAGACCAGAAAATATTAGGATGCCAGAGTGTGAGAGCAAGAGATTGGACAAGATACTTACGGCGACGGTGCTTCCGGTATTAAGTGTGGCGAATGATCGCCAGTATCAAGTCGTCTACGTTTGTCTCGTGTGCCCGCCGAGGAGCGATCCCTAGAATTATGGCGTCTCCGTGTTCGTGGCATCTATGAGGAAAATATACATGCAGAATTACAAAATTATGTAGACAAATATATGTATGTAGGTATATTTTACTACAGTATATTATATATATATGTTTAATAATATGTACTATATTTATTGTCAGATTGTAAGTCACAACAGAAGCAAAGAAATCTGGTGTTCCAACCCCTCCTCTCTCGCTAACAACTGAGCAAAGGTGAGCAGCAGCTGGGTAAAGTTTTCGTTGTATTGCATGCATGTGAGTATGTACACAAATACATGCCTACCTATATGGACGCATGCATAGGTGTGCATGTGTGTACACACATATAAGAAAATATTTCAAATTGCAATGCTTATGGGTGAAAAAAAATTGGCAAATGAAAATAAGAAATTATATATAATCCAAATTAGGAAGCTACCTTTATAATTAACGCTTTTCAGTGAATTTGTTTCTCAAGCGGCAGCGTGAAAATTGATTTTTTTATTTTATTGTATTTGGATTTGTTGTTGTTGCTGCTGCTGGTTTGCTTGGATTTGCTTTGCTTTGAAAGCGCGTCTCTCGCGTCGGTATTAAAAAGTATGGTCAACTGGCCCCTTGGCTTTTTTGACTGCAATAGAACACTTTAGTTGGGATAACAAACAGTCCCTAGTAGACTAGAGCACTTTGTTGATAAAATTGTTTAATATTTTGCGGAAAACAGGGTTTTTTTTTGTTATTTCCACTAATTCACGTCACTTGGCTTTGTAAACTCACCACGTCTGTGGCGAAGAACTGCCATCTTGGTGTATATTCGAGTAGCTGCCAACTCGCGTGAAAATTATAAATGATTTGAGATAATGCATATATGTATATATATTTATAAATCATTGCAAATTGCGCGCAAATTTACAAAACATTGATATTTTTACTTTATGTGAGATATTCGGTAATGAAAATATTTTTGTTTTCATTTTACTTAGTTTTTTCCATGAGTTGGCAACGCCGCGAGGATTAAAGTGCTCACATGCTCATGTTTGATAGTATTTGTATTTGTGTGTCTTTTGGATATCAATATATCGTGTACACAGGTAGTCAACCAAATTTTTGGTCTATGATGAATGAAAATTGATGGCTCTTGCTATCTTACCTCTTCTTTTTGCGTTGTTTTACCCTCAGGTGTTGTTGTTAGTTTACTGGGAGGCGCGGGAAGAGCTAGCAATGGCGGCGGTCGAGGGATAGAAAAACTTTTCCAAATACCGCCAACTAGTTGGACGATTGTTTGCCAAGTAATATTTGGTTGGGTTATGGTTGAGAACATTAGTTTTGTCGAATTGTGATAATTTTCTATGGTTGATTATATTTAGTTTCAGTTTAAATATTTTTTCCTTTTGGCGCAATTTTCATGCCCTTCTTAAAGCAGGGTTAACTCTTGTAATTGTTAAAGCACAATCTGAATAGTACCACTTCCATTATTAAACCTTTTTTTCCTTTTGAATACAGCTGATGTAATTAAAAACGTTTTGTTTTGCGTCAACAATAAAGAAAAATAGAAGAATTCAATTACAGCGAAGCCAAGCGCGTCGGCAGCTGATTAGTCCTAACGCTGCCAACTGATGTTAGTTGGTCTGCCAACTTAGATTCATTCTCAAAGTGTTGGTTAATGATTTCAGTGTTGTAATTTTTTTAAAATTCAAATGAAAACGGTTAATTTAAAATGTTGATTTACCAATTGCATATAGATAAATTTCGAAAAATATAAAAAATTTAAAAATTGATTTCGATAACTACGTCCAAACAGCTGAGTGGGGGCCTTAGGCGCCTGCGCTGATTTTTGCTTTGGCGCCCATTGCTTTAATACTGGCCATTCAATTGCATAACATTAAGCTGAATAACGGTATCGTTATCGTGCCCACGCTCAGTCAAACATTGACGTGCTTGCCATAACCGTCGTGTTCGCGAGCGGATTTAATATCCTGGCCTTTGGCTGTTTCTTTCGTCGTAAAGCAAAAGAAATTGAATTATTCAAAATTAAATCGACATCTGTCGTACGTCAAATGGTTGAATAACTGAATAATTGATTGCGTGCTTCAGCACGGCATGCCTCGCCTACGTCATAGTTGCAACAGAGACCGTAATTTTAGTCCGGAAAACAGAAGCTCATAGCAGTTATCCAAATTTTATTTACCCCGCCCAATTTCGCATAGAAATCCGTTAATCTTCCGTAGAACAGTTTTTAAGTTTTTAATTTTTTGGTGGGAAGATATTTTGCATACATTCAGGCGCATTCCATGGCAAAAGTGAGTATAGTTTATCGATTTTTTTTTTATTGAGCTTCCGCCTGGTCTTGGGACCTCATCAGCGTTCGGGTGCTAATCCAAAAGTCGCGTGATTCACATGAAATATTCAATTTTGGTCCGCACTCACACACATGCATACACACACATACACATAAACAGAGAGAGAGAGCCTTTTTTGGGTCACGAGGCAGCTGCGGCTGTGTATGTTGACATTGTCCTGGTCTCAATTTTTCGTCCGTTAGCACGTGCTTTGTACGTATACGTAACGAATAACGGTTCTTTGCTTGTGCTTGTGCTTGTGTGTGTGTGTGTTTATGTATGTAGATGTATATTTTTTATTGTCCTCTGCGCGCCTTTGCTACATTTTTGATGTTTATGACGATGGACTTTCGCTTTCAGCTGTAGTTGCCGCCATTTTAGAGATCAAACCATATCCGCAAATTAAGGGGAAGGCATGGACACCGCTGCCGCCGCCGCTGCTGCCGTTGTCGTTGACCTGAGCTCAGAGAGCAGCACCGGGAAATCTAAGCTCGTCAACAATCTTAATAGCAATCCCAGCCCCCAACGGACATTTAAACCGGCCGCAGCAAAGCAACCAATTTACACAACTGTCTTGACTGATCACGATCACGTAGAGTCCATGTCGGCTACACCGCCTCCAACGCCGGCCATGGCACGCGTACACTGTACTAGTAATGAAATGGATGCAGATCCTGCCGCCAATGGTGATGCACAACACAGCCTTAACTGCAAGGACACGTCGAGTGTGGAGCATAGTCAAACGGAGTTGGCAACATCAACGTCTTCCATAAATACAAGCACTTCCACAACGCTTCCAACGTCTGCCTTGCTTACATCTACCGCCACAACGACTGCAGTTTCTACAGCCGCAGCAGTGGCAGTTGTAGGTGCAACTTCAACCGCAACACCAACAACAACAACAGAGACTGGAACTGGGACATCGACCATCGGTACGACCCCGTTAAGCAATGCCTCCGGCTCAACCTCCAGCGTGGGCCAGCTGTTGCACTGGCAGGATATGCCCAAGTATCTGCAATTCAATCCTTATGTGCTCAATGGCTACCGTCCGTTGCAAACCTTCAAAGGCTGCTTGCTCAGTCTCTTTTATTGGCACAACGAGACCATCAACATCCTCACACACGGTAAGTGCTAACTACTATTACCACCCACCCACTTGCTATTACGCCCCCACCAAACCTCCATATACAAAAAAAGAAAAAACCTTCCATTCTTAGTTGCTCATTTATCGATCGAATAGGCCGTTGAGTCGTAACAATCACGGTCAAAGCCAAGTGCAGGCGACATAAATAGATTAGGTCGGCATTTTATTTCTAATGCACCTGTCTCGGTTGAGTTTATGGTTATAGTTCGTTGGTTGGGTGGTTTGCTCTGAGTACACTGCACATTTTCAGATTATTAAATGTATTTTAAATGAATCTCTGTTTAATGGATTTATGAAATAAAACCAATTTAATTGTCGTTTCCTTGAATACGTACAAACGTTAAGGAAAATTCTCCTCTTAAAGATTAATCTACAAATTTTTGATAAGTATATTTTTAAGCATTTCAATATTTTATGTGAAAGCAATTAAACAAATGTCCTAATATGTATGTGATCGACTACATCAAAGTTTAATAAGTTATTTCTCTGTCACCCCACTTCAAAAACAAAAATATTTGTATCGGCTAATAAATTTTACATTTCTTACTGGGATTCATGCGTGTGCCAGACGGACATTGGAATTCTTTGGCGAATTCCTCAAAGTTGGAAAGTGGACCAATTACTCTAAACTTGCCTGGCACGTGATCATCTGTGGCCAGTTGAATTTGCCGGAGACGAGAATGGGTATCGCTACACCAGATTTGAGCATAACTAATAAAGAACAATTGATTACCAGTATAGTTTAGCTCTGGTAGCTTCTCCTTGGCCAACTGCTTTAGAGTTTGAGGATTCGCAATTGCGGCATTGTACCAATTGCGATAGGCAGCATAGGCCAGACGGACACCTCCGTTGTCTGCAATATTCTCCGATTGAGATGTAGATTCCTTCAGGCGAATGTTGTTGTACACATATTTGGCATATTGGGTGGTGAAGCACTTTTGTCGTTCCAGGAAATTCTCACTTGACTTGTCGTCCCACCAATCATGTGCATTGCCATGGAGATCAAACTTTCGACCCATATCATCGAAGGTGTGCATAATTTCATGGGCAATAAGCGAGGCCAAGGTACCATATAGGATGGCATTCGGATACACTTCGCTCCATAGTTGATACGGTTGCAGAATGGCGACTGGCACCTTGATGGTGTTCTCTACGAGTATATTGGCTGGAGTGTAGCTTAATAATTGGCCATCCTCTATCGGCTTGGCAGGCTGATGCATCTCTTCACGCATTTGTCGCATCGATAGGAGACGAGTCTGACGTAGGTTCTCAACATAGTCATCAACGTTCAGCTGCAGATTGTCCAGTTCTGCAGCAAAATCAGTCTCTGTATAAGAGTTTATCTCAAGTGTCAAGGCTGCCAGTTTCTTGATGGCCAGTTGTCGGGTTTCCGGCTTAATCCAGTTAAGCAATGGACTGAAACTTAAAGTACTATTAAAAGTGGCCTTAAGTTGATGCCAAAGTAGTTCGATTTCGTTAGATGTTTCATTTGTGTTAACATAACGACGATACACCATATTATCCAAATTTTTGGCAAAAGGTTTCTTTGTCAGATCGATGCAGGACTCCCGTCTTTTTTTTTCTGACTGTGGTGGAACTTCGGCAAAATCACTGACCAGACGATAGAATATATAATTGGCCAATGTACTAGCATTCGAACGTGGTATAACCTTAAAGAGATTTTCCTGATACCGTCTGTTAAATTCGTAGACAGGATCCGTTGTATTTTCACCCAAACTTATGTAGAAAAAGCGTTCTACATCAATGACGGGTGCATAGCGTTTATGAATATCGGAAACCGTTAATAACTCAGTCGTTTGGGTTATATCTAGACCCTCTTTCTCATCGATGAGTCCCCGTGCCAATTCCACTTCAAAGTCCAAGATTTCTTGAGCTGTTTGCTTGGCCAACGACGACTTGACACTCAGAAATTTCTCTAGATTTTTTTGAATCTTATTACGATAGATGTTTCGATAGATTTCATTCTGCTCGTCTAAATACATGCTTCGCGATTCCAAAATAAAATCCTGTTGTCCAATGTATGCTCTATTTATTTGATTTTCCGCAATATCCTTTGTTATTTCTATTGCAAGGATAGCGGTTACACCGTAGCGATAATATATTCGGGCGCTTGTTTCCAACCAATTAAAATGTGACTCCTGCCAGGCATCACCCTCCAGCACAGGCATCGCACCAAACTCTGATATCAGCTGTCTAAGCTTTTCCTCATATTTGGGTCCAAGTTCAAGTCGTTTGCATGACTCATAAAATACTTTCACTTGCTTGTCCTCCGGTGTATCGTGGCGATCCTCTTCGTTGTCATTTAACATAAATAGAAGTTTATGATTTAGTGCTTTGGTTAGTTGCTCGAAAAGTCCTGTACTGGCTACTTCCTGTGAGTCAGCTGAATTGATCCGTGCATAATTACCACAAGCAAATTGATAGAAATCGGAGCACGGATCGGCCTCCTCGTTCATGTAGCTTCTTATCTCCGCCGCTTTGGCGCGTTCCATTATAGCTCTATGAAGAGGAATTGTTGGATCCAGTGTTAAATCAGAGTTTGCATCCAAATCCAATGCTGCCATTAAGACATACTGGGCGAGGATCAATACGCACAATATGTTGGCAAAAAAATTAAATTGATGCGGCTGCATCTTTTCGCTTGTAATTTCTTGCCTTCTCAATCCTATACTCTCAGACGACTGATATAGAAGCCTAACTTATTCCAGCTATGAGCTCCGTCGTTTGTTCGTACTTGGGGAAAAAAAGCTCTGACCTCGGGGTTATCTCCCACATCTTACATACATACATACATACATTCATCTCACATGTATGCAATATTTTGATGTATGTATGTGTGTATTTCTAAGCAATAGAGATGCCGGCGTGCATTAAGATATGTACATATGTACATAGCTTGTAAAGGAATTAAAGACTAAGAGTATTTAAAAAAAGAATCACAAAACTATTTTCACCTACCAAAATGCTCAACACGGTCTTACACAGATTATTAAATAAAGGCAACATTTAAACAGAACTTTAAACTTGATATCTAAAAACAAATTTGATCCACGTGCTTTTTTTGTTCAATATGTACACACTTTAAGTATTTTTTTTTTAAACACAGTTGTGCACACACTGTTTCAGGATTGCCAAAATAGCTATGCAAAAATAAGTAGGTACACACTGATTACCTTTGTTGAAATTAATTGATAAAATTTAGAATAATGTCAAGTGCGCTTAAAAACTTTCTAATTTTAGTTTATTTTCATACAAGAATGTAGAAAAAGTTATCAATGGAAATTGTTTTTATTTCGAAACAGTTTTAAGCTATTTCTTCAGTGAGGCATAAGGAAAAAGTGCAAACGGTATTTCTCTATAATATGTTGATTTTTTACAATACTGAAATTAGAAAAGTTATTAAAAATATCACATATGTAAATCCATTTTTCATTAAATTAAAATTCAATTGTCATTTCAATGACCACAAACGAATAAAGTATGCAAATGTTTGTGTTAATTGCCATTTTGAAGCGTGATTTGAGATCCAAGCACGCAGCCGTCACTAGTTTGGGGTTCAACGTAGTCTCTCATTCCATGCCAACTGCCGCCTCCAATGGAAGTGATAAGGCACAAAAGCTATGGCACTGATCTCGGAAGTGCGTTGCCTTTACAGTTTTTAGTTGTCCGCTGAGTGTTTGCTATGAAACACATCGCATTCGTATTATTCTTGCTGTGGAACGCTAGTGTCTGTACCCAGGGTCACTTGCTCTCTCAGCCCGATCTTGAGCTATTCCACATTCAGGCCCAGGAACAGCTTATCTCTAACCAAAATGATAGTTTGTATGTGCAGCGGGTTATGCGGCTGGCTAAAGCGTCGGAAATGCGCAACTATATGGACGAGAATGTAGATGCCTGTGAAAACTTCTATGAGCTAAGTTGCGGTAATTGGCCAAAAATACATCCGGCCAATGATGCCCATCCCCGGGAGACGAACTACGAGCAGCTTTTGGTAAAGGCATATAGACATAAACAACAACGTTTACTGGAGCGTCCAGCTAATCTGAAAACTGATGATTCTGGAGTGTTCAAGGTAAAGCAGTTCTATGCCAGTTGCCTGCACTACCGACAGACTCCAGATGTTCTTTATGCCCAGCAATTGTCAGAAATAATCGCAGAATTTGGCCGTATGCCCGCCCTTGCTCTACCGGGACAGGAGTGGCCGGCAGATGACTTCGATTGGCTGGAGACGGTGGCCCTCATCAAAAGAAAATATGGCTTAAATATAATATTGCTTCTACAGATGATTGACGATAAAATCTATGTGGGCCAGCCTCATCGATTTCTACCAGAACCTAATCAACAGGGTAGAGAGCTGGTAAACCAAATTACCAAACAACTAGAGCAGCATTTAAATCTGGCAGAAGATGTGGCCAAAGAAACGGCAATGGAAATCGCAGAATTGGAACAAAAATTGGCCAATGCCATGGTGGATCGACCGGTGGGTTTGTTGGCCATATTACGTACAGCTAATGAGTTGGATGCCGCCTATTCCACGGAGGTCAACCTTACCAATTATTTGGAATTAGTTTTGGAACGGCCTGTGGATTCAAATGAAACTTTCTACGAACATGTGCCCAGTTATTTGTCTCACGTTTTACCCATATTGACGGAGACGCCAACGAAAGCTTTGGCCAATTATATATTTCATCAGCTGGTAATGCACTTTAACTATGACTTTCAATCCTCATCCGCTGTGAAGCAGTGTCTGGCCAGTATCAGGGAGCATTTTCCGGATCTCCTAGATTATATGGTCTATCAACACTATGGAGACGCCGCCACACTTGAGGACATTGAGTCGGTTTGGCAGCAAATCAAACGAAGTTTCAGTGAAATACTGGAATCCAAAAATTCGGATTGGTTGGCTGTATTGACTCGTCGTCAATTGCTGGAGCAGCTTAATGCCACTCGGCTAGTTATAAATGGTCAAGCGAATGTGAATTTTAGTGAGAAGTATCAGATGTTGCAATTCAAAGATCAGGATTATCTCTTTAATTTACGCTCTATTCTCAGCCATGATAGATTTGAGAACAAACCGACTAACCAATTGTCGTCACCAACCTATGATTCCAGAAGTAATGCTGTTCTTTTGCCTGTTGCCCTGATTCAGCCAAACATTCTGTGGTCTCGTTATTATCCTCGTGCTCTGCTTTATGGAAGTTTTGGTTCTCTACTGGCCCAACCTCTAGCACACAGTTTAAATGACCATTCCGGGTGGGATACTACTTCACAAGCGGAGTATGAAAAGCGCAAAGATTGCTTTAAATATCAATATGGACGTCTGCGCCTTGATGGTCAATATCTAGCAGAAAACGAGATGCAAGCGCAAAATATGGCAGACAACGTAGCTGTTCACGTGGCTTACCTCGCCTACAAATCTTATCTGCAACAATTGGCTAAATCAGCCATTGGCACCGAGTCCCTGCCCACGCTGAATGGTACCCCTCAGCAGCTTTTCTTCTTTAGCTATGGTCAGCTCTGGTGCAGCGATGCCAATGAGCAATTTCTGGACAAGCAATCACTTCTTAATACACGCACTCCAAATCCCTTAAGGTTACTCGGATCACTTGCCAATTTTGCTGACTTTGCAAATAATTTTAAATGCCCCAAGGAAACTCGTATGAACCCCTCTCAAAAGTGTCACCTGTATTAGAAAAGGAAAAAGGCAGAATGCAAATTATTTACAATTTAAATTCAATTTTCAAGTGAACTAGATACCTTGTTTAATACGCGACAACTACCATTCGAAAGATTATTCACATTTCTATGTTCTTCTATACTAGTTTTATTACATTTCTTTAATAAAAGGTAAACGAAAACATTGCCATTTGAAGTTAACAATTTACATAACAGATTTTTTGCAAAATGAATAATTAGTAGTTTCCCTAGTAGATGGCACACTTGTACTCTGGATCCATGGGAGCCGACTGTGAGCAATTGAATACCCACGAGAATTCCTGGAAATTAGATAGCGAACCAATCACCCGATACATGCCGGGAGCATGATTGTCCCCAGAGGCGACAGAGGATTTGAACAGCGATTGGACATCTTCACACCAGAGTTGAGCAAAGGCCACAAAGAATAATTGATTGCCCGTCATGTTTAAGCCGGAGAGAGTCTCCTGTTGTTGTGTCGCCTCCGTTTGCTGTTCAAACCAGCGTTGATAGGCCGCGTAGGCTAACTTGACACCCGCATTGTCAGCAATGTTCTCCGATTGGAGGACAGTTTCGGGCAATTTGGTTCCACCATATTTATAAGCATGATACTGAGCCTGAAAGCATTTACGTCTCTCCTCAAATTCGTATCTAGACTTGTAGTCCCACCAGGCAGCCAGATTTCCATTTGCATCGTAGTTTCGTCCATCATCATCGAAACCATGGGTCATTTCATGGGCCAAAAGGTATCCCAGTGTGGCATAGGTAAATGCCTGCGGATACTCCACATTCCAAAAGTAGCGCGGTTGCAGCAAAGCCACCGGAATGCTAATGTTGTTTTCCAATATGTTGTAGGCTGGCGTAAAGCTCAGAATCTCGCTAGCCTCCAATGAGGTTGGTGCTCCATGAAGTTTAACAAATGTGTTATTAGCCTGAGCTGCCCTCAACTGCTGCACATTGGCCACAAAGTTTAGCCGATCGATGGTCACGCCCTCGTAAAATGACTCGAAATTTTCAGCATCATAGTTATTTATATAGAGTTTCATATGATCCAGCTTCTCGATGGCCATCTGACGCGTGGAGTTGGATATCCAATCCAGTTTATCGCCAGCCAACTGCTGACGGAACACTGCTTGTATCTGCTCCCAGACGCGAAATACTTCTGCCTCAGTTTCCGGGCTACGATATCTGGCATAGACTACTTGATCGACTAGCTTTGAGAAGTACTTTTTGGTCTTTTCGATGCACCATTTTGGCAATTGTGCAGCGTCAGCATCTAGCAGGTACTCCTGAAGCAATTCCCAGAGCACATAATTCGCCTGCGTCGATTTGGGCGTGGCTTGCAGAGTGTCAAAGGTGTGATCCAAATATTCCTCATTGTATATGTAAACGACTTGAGGCACATTTTGCGGTCCAAGAACTAAACCAAAAAATTCCGTAAAATTAATATGTGGTTCATATTTATCTTGCAATTCGATTAAAGAATAGAGGGTTAACTCATCTTCCAGGGATCGTCCTTCGACTACTGAACTACCGGCCATTAAATCGTGTTCAAGTTTCCGATGTTTCTGCGATGTCTCTCTGGCCTGTTTAGATGTAAGACCAAGGTACTGCTTCATATCATTGGTTGTGCCTGCCTCCTCCAATACATTCAAGATGCCCGAGTTGCTTATCCTCAAAAAGTCCGGCGGACCCACATACACCTTATTCTCCGTGTTGTTCTTAATATCACGCATAATATCCACAGCCAAAATTATTTGTTTGCCATACTTGTGTTGGATTTCTCCTGCTGTTCGCCACCAGACAAACTCTGTCTCATTCCATTGGTCACCGGCAAGAACAGGCAACTCTCCATACTCACGATAGACATTCTCCAGCGCCAACTTATAGTGAACATCGTCGCGATGAACCATTCTGCAAGATTGATAAAATCGTTGCAATTTCCCCTCAAGCTCTGATTTCTTTGCATCAGTAGATTCCAAAAGATTCTTCAATCGCCTATCAAAACCCTTTGCTATCAGCTGAAATGTATCCGTCATTATGTTGCTTAGCAGCTGGGCGGGATTCTGACGATGCCAATTGCCACAGGAATAGCTATAGAAATCATCACATGGTCTAATATTAGTATTAAGCATCGCTTTGATATCGGCCACCTTTGACTGGCGTATAATCTGTTTTGCGAAATCCGTGCTTAGATCATCTTTTACTGGTATGCCTTGGACAAAGGATGCGACCAACAGCAACACCAGACAAGGCTCAATGCGTCTTAACATCATCTCTAATTCAACTAAACTGAGGCAACAAAAAACAACACTCCCGTTTTGTGTGTGGAGGGCAAGCTTATCAGCTAATGAATACTGGAGGAATAGGTTCTGTTATCGCATCGATAGAAAGAGCAAACACTCTTAGACTGGCTTACATTATCTCATCATTAGTTAGTGACTTAAAATTTGAACAACAAAATATTACTCTTAATTCAAAATCCATCTCTCTTTTTTCTCTTCCCCCAGCAATACCCATCTTCTATATACTGGCGATTGTGCCTGGACTGATGCCCTGGGACAGCGGTTACAAGTTTCTATCGTTTTGTCATGTCTTTGGCTCCGTGGCTCCTTGGTGTGGCAGCTTCGTCTACCATCTGTTCATGAACATTGAGAAGGGCGAGAATGTTTACTATACGCTGCTCAAGCTTGACATGGTCGGCATATGGGTTAGCCAGAGCTTTGGTAAGTCTGATAACGCCGTCTCATATATGAAGAAAGAGAAACAGAGAGTGCATGTAGATGTCACACAAATATTACTCGGAAGCGGAAACTATTTATTCTCTCTATAGAAGCGACCTTCAGACAAAGCAAAAAAAAAAAAAATAATAAGAAAATTTTAGTAGATAACGCATTTACGTTGCGGATTCATTTTACTTTCGCTGGTGCACTCAAAGGCTTGAGCAAATTCCTCCGAGTTGACCATAATGGCAAAGACGCGCAGTTCCTCCGGTGGATGAACATTGGAAATTACCCGGGATTGCCGTCTCTCGGCCAATATATCGGTGCACATTGTCTGGGCGAGACCGAGGAAGAACAATTGTTGTGGCGTCTGCAACAATTCAGGCAAAGATTCTGTATCCATTGTCTTGGCCAGTGTAGCCTGTTCCAGCCACTTGCTATAGGCCATATGGGCAATTCGAATGCCCACATTATCTGCTATTGTCTCGCCCTGCGTCTCCAAGCGTGGTAGCTTTGCCCCATTGTAACGCAACTCGCTGTATTGCTCCTTCAGACACTCCTTGCGTGAATCAAACTCCTTAACGGCGGCACTTGTCCACCAATCCCTTAGGTTGCCTTTGCCATCGTACATCCGATTGAGGTCATCGAATCCGTGTGCAATCTCGTGGGCCAAACTGAAGCCCCACGTAGCGTAGTTCAGGGCAGTTGGATAGACTTCGTGCCAAAAATAGAAACGTTGCAAATAGCTAGCTGGAAGAATAACCAGATTCACCTCTGTCATATAGATGGGCGACCGAATTTGATAGTCATAATAGTTGTGATTCCAGGGACGTTGCAGATTCTCTCGGAGATTAAGGGCGCGCAAGGCCAGCAAGCGTTGAACATTACCAAAATAGTCAGCCGAGCTGACGATCAGTGATCCATAGCGCAAATCGAAATCAACTGGTTCAGCGCCGGCAATTTGGAAACTCATGTCTTTGAGTTTATCTAGCATTCCGGTGCGAGTTTCCGCTTCTAGCCAATCCATGGCAGATTGACGGAGCACGTCCTCAAAAACAGATTTTAGCTCTTTCCATAATGCTCTCAAGCTACCGGGAATATGAGGATTTCGCTGCTCGAGCTGATGATACACCAAGCGATCCACCACATCCGGTAGAAGGTGGGCTGTTTGGCGTACACAGAAATCTTGAGACTTGCTCACTTCAAAGTCTTCTAGCAGACTGGATAGCATGTAATTGGCCAACACGCGTTTGGGAGTCGTCGATAGAACTTTCTTTAACTGCCACAGATAACTGGCCACATGCTCGTAGACTGGCAGTTTGTACTCATAGCCCAACCAGATTCTCGCAAACTGTGTTAAATTAAGAGATGTCCCATAGGTTTCAGTCAAGGCATCCAGCATTGCCAGGCGATTTCTGGCTCGGGGATCTCGTTCCACCTGCTGATCAAGAATGCCCCTGGCCAATTCCTTTTCCACTTCAATAATCTCGCGCGCGATTTTACCGGCAAGTTCTGCCGATAGACCCAAAATGTCCAAGAATCTCTGCCTTAATAAAACTTCTCGAATTAGATATGCGGACTCATCTTTGATGTTGATAAGGTCTTTGCGTTGCCCCAAATACAAACGATTGATCTGAGAATTTATAAAATCGGGTCCAACCTCCACACCCAATAGGGTGATCTTGCCATAACGTCGCAATAGCTTTCCCATCATGGAGATGGCATCGAATTCTGTTTCCCTCCAGTTGGATCCCTCTAAAGCTGGCATTCCTCCGAATTCCTTTAGAACCTTAAGCAGATGGGCCCTCTGATCCAGCCGCGATGTTGTATTTAGACAAGATTCATGAAAATACTTGATACATGTCTCCATGGGTCTATCAGTACTTAGTTTAGGTTCATCCAGCAATTGTTTCACACGCCGCAAATAGCCAGCATAAAGAGACTGATGTAGATTTCGGTCTGACTCCGATGTGGCTGGACTAACTGATCCATAATTACCGCAGGCATACTGATAGAAATCCTCGCACGGTTGCACCGAACTATCCATATAGCTCTGCATCTCAGCAGACTTCATTCGACGCATTAGGTCATGGGCCAGCGGTGTGGTAAACTCATCAAATAATCCCGCTTCGATGTCCTCAGGTGTGGATACCAAAATGAGCAATGTGATTGCATAGCCAAGACCGGCGCAAGATGCTCTCTGCTTTCCAACCATCTCAAACGAATCTCGTTGTCGAACTAAACACTATGATTAAATTTTAATCACCAGCTAATCGAAGCGCTTCCCATCGCGTCGCACTGTTTCCCATCCTGCTCTTGCTCTCCCTCTCTCTATCGCTCTCTTTTTAGGTGCCTTGCCCTTGGTGACGGCCACAACGCTCTGCTTTACTCCCATACTCAAATGGTTCATCATAATCTCCTACTGCGTGCTCTCACTTTGGGGTCTATACAAGGTAAGAATTCCGTGAGCATATTTTTCGCTACGGCTTTCAATTTAAATTATAAACTAAGTCTATGTAATTTAAATCAATCTGTTAAAAATCTTGAGAGGGGAAAACCACTTAACATTTTTGAATTGATTTTCTACATAATATTTGATTTGATTATTGAGTTTTAAGAATATAAACTTTTGAATGTTTAAAAAATAGATTTCCGTAGACAAATCAAGAATATTATTATCCTAGTCCTAGTTTAAATAATCGTAAGATAAGTTAAGATCTATTGGTTGAAAAATAAAAAAGGTTAATAACATTTGTCCTGTTCATTTCATCGAGATTAATATTGTCGGAATCAACTATTTTCTTTGTATTTTTTACGATCCTTTGACAGGCTCTGACTGCAAGTTCACCTTGGCAGCGTCGTCTGTGTTTTGCTCTTCCCTTTGGCATGCGCTCCATTTTGACCTTTATGCGCATCCGTGGAATGGTCGGTGGAAGCCATATGGCCCTATCCCATGTTTATCTGCAGGTGCGTATGTCCGGGCATTCCAATTGACTAACTTGCTATTTTTACTAAACGTTTTTGGCTGGCCTATTATTGTGCTGTGCGCGTGCTTATGTGCATAGGTTGAAGTTGTAAGTCGCATTTCATACATACATATTTCGTTAACTTACCTACTACTACATACAAATATACAAAAATTATGTACCTACCTACCTACCTATTACTGTACTCTACTACTAATACTACCTACTACTACTTAATAATGGATAAAGCCAAATGAAGGGCTTACACAAAGAAATCGTAGTCATAACTTTCACTGATTGGACTCTATGTGTCTCTTTGTTTCGCTTTTTGTAGGATGGTGTTTCGATTCTAGGCGGTGCTATTGGAGCCATGCGTATCCCAGAAAAGTGGTTTCCCGGTGTAGTGGATTTCTATCTCAATTCCCATAATATTATGCATGTGCTGGTCGTAGTGGCTGTCTATTCCATGCACAAGGTAGGTATCCATCGACGATTTCAATCGGCTAAAACGATTAATCCTACCATCTTTTCGTATAGGCTACTATCAAGGACTTTGAGTGGATGTCCACACAGACTTGTAATGCAATTGGCAATGCCACCGAGCAGACCCTGGGTGATCATGTAGAACTATGACCCGTTTACTGGCTGCTATTACTGCTGCCGCTAATACTTTTGGTCCGACGACAAGGAGCCATTCTTGTGGGAGGAAGAAGAAGAAGAAGACTCTGTGCCCCAATCTTTGGGTGAAATGGCGGACGCCTGCGTTGACTCTATACCGTGTATATTCAAGTAGAGAGCATGCTGTAACAGTAATAAGTATATATATATATACATATATATACATGCATATACATATGTAGATCTTAGGACATACAAAACATACATACATATATTGATCTATGTATGAGTACTTCGACTGTGGTATTAAGCATTAAGGTTATATGTATAAATACAACACACAACAGAACATCAAAACAATGAAAATAAGAATCAGTCAGGATTATTCCATGCTATTTTAACATACATACATACAAAATCCGTACATCGAAAGACGGATGTTGATGGTGGATCCACATGTACCTCATTAAACTTATATTCATCTATATAATTGCATAAATACATATGTATAACTTTGTACCTCGTCGAAAAATTTAACAATAAGTAAAAATGAAGAAGAAAAAACACTCTCTAAAAGGTAACAATTCTTCCTAGTCGAACTCTTTAGTTTTTTAGGTAATTAGCAATCTGTTGATTTTTTGCAAGCATAGTGTATAATTAAGAAAACGAAAACCCCCAAAAGACGTTGTAGCTGTTGCGCCCTGTAGTTAGGTGTATTCAAGTTGGACAAGTGTGAAAAAAGCAACAGTAATCGATGAAAAAATCTTCTTCGTCAACGAATTATATAGGTATATATAAAGTTAAGTAGTAAAAGTGCTTCTAAATTAGCCACCAAATTATCTTTTAAATATAAAACATTGAGTTAATCTGATTTGTGTCAATTGTATTCGACTTAATTGCATAATATAGGCATATATGTACATACATACAGATATATTTGCTTTAGGTTTAACTAGGGCAAATATAAATAATGTACGACGAATGTATTTTAATCCACTAAGTAGTGTCAATAATTTACACCCAAGCCTGTAAAATGGAAACTAAAGCTAACAGAAATTGTATGCAAATAAGCAATAATAGGAAACGAATATGCTTGTAATGTTTAAAAGTTGCAATTAAATTGTAAGTGACAATTATACCATACTATATAAATGATTTTCTGAGAAAGTTAATAAACCCTAATCCAAAAGAAAAACTAATGAATATATACAATTTTAAAATCAAATCTAAAACAAAATGTGAGCATGTTGTAGCAGTCGCGCTGTTCCAAAAAAGCTATGGTATTTCAACCAAATATATTTAAATTTGCCGCTAAAGTTGTACCGACCGATATCGTGCCAACGTAGAACTCAAACCAATGAGTCGCACACATTGTCCAACACTGCGCAGGGCAGGCTGATAATTATTCCAAAACGAGGTGGCAACACTGAGAGGGCAAGAATTTACGGCGAGAAAGGCGAAAATTTACAATTAAAAACTGCGGCGAAAAAAAATTGTGGAGAAATTGGAGAAAACATATGTTTTGGAAAACCGCCGCAAAAAAAAAAAAACACAATTGTAATTTTAATTTAGCCGCAAGGACCATAGGACCTTGTGATCGCATCTAGGACTTGGACGGCAAGTCGAACAACATTGCACTTACAATGAGTGTGACCATAACGGAGATTGATGACAAGGCGGTGACGGTGACGCCAGCAGTGAATTTCTTTGGCTTGCAGACTGCTTTTGAAAAGGCTTTGGAACTGGCCATTAAGGAAAACAACGTTAAGATACTAGTTGAGTCGTACAACAACTTCAATGGCAACTCGGAGCACGACAAACGCTCCCCCATGGACCAGGCGTTCAGGGAACTGCTAATGAAAAATCTCAATGAAGATGTAGAGAAAATTGGGGCATTGGTGAAACTCTCTGTGGATGCCACACGAGCTGAGATTGTCTCCAGCACTATTCCAGTAGTGTTATTGGGCGACACTTTCGATGTGGTCACTTTGGACAAATGCCAGGAACTCTTTCAGTTTGTCGAACAGATGGTCGAGGTGTGGAAGGAGGATATACTGTTTGCATCGTGCAAGAACAACATCCTACGGATGTGTAACGATTTGCTACGCCGCTTATCGCGTACCCAGAACACCGTCTTCTGTGGCCGAATTCTGCTCTTTCTTTCAAAGTTTTTTCCCTTCTCGGAGAGATCTGGATTGAATATTGTGTCAGAGTTCAATTTAGACAACTTCACCGAATACGGCCTAGATGGTAAAGATCATGACGATGATAGCAAAGAGCTTGAAGAAATTGCCGAGGATATTCCCTTAAAAATTGACTATGATTTGTACTGTAAGTTTTGGTCTCTGCAGGATTTCTTTCGCAATCCCAATCAGTGCTATAGTAAGGCCCAGTGGAAGATGTTCCAGATGGTAAGGATAATGTTCCGTTTTTCAATTAATAATGTTTTTATTAATAACCTCTCTTGTTGCAGCATGCAGAGACCATTTTACAGTCCTTTGCCAGCTTTAAGTTAGATGACATACGTCCAAGCAATGACAGTGGCGATGGTCCCCAACCCATGGAAGTAGATGAAGCTGCTGTGGATGCCGCTGCAGCCTCAACTGTGAACAGGGCGAATAATTTCTTTGCCAAATTCCTGACAAATCCCAAATTGCTAGCCCTTCAGCTATCCGATTCAAATTTTCGACGTGCAGTTCTAGTGCAGTTTCTAATACTCTTTCAATACCTGCAAGTAAGCGTCAAGTTCAAGATGTAAGTTACTGTGGATGGAGTTAAAGTTTGCCATCTGCCCAACTAAAAACGTTTTATTTATTTAGGGAATCATATATACTGACTCCAGCTCAAGCCGAATTTATAAACGAAACTGAGCCACGTGTATTCAAATTGCTAGAGGAGACGCCACCATATGGTCGCCGATTTGCCCGTACAGTGCAGCATATGTTAATACGCGAAGAGATGTGGAACAATTGGAAGAACGAGGGCTGTAAAGAGTTCAAAAAACCAGAAAATCCACCGGACATCGAAGAGGATATAAAACCACCGCCGGCAAAGCGTCCAAAACGTGCTTTGGGCGATTCGCTACGCGATGCTTCACGAAATGGCAAATTCTTTTTGGGCAAGTAAGTATACCACACTGTGGATTTCCTTTCAACATTATCTAAATGTCGTCTATTGTAGTGAAAATCTCACACGCCTTTGGAACTATTCGCCAGACAATTTGCAAGCGTGTAAAAGCGAGCAGCGTAATTTCTTGCCCCAACTGGAAACCTATTTGGAAACGCCTCATGGCAAGGTTGATCCAGCATTCGAATGGCGTGCCCTGCGTTTGCTGGCTCGTCAGACACCCCACTTCTTTACATCCGTTTCACAGCCTTCGAGCAAGATTTCGGATTACTTGGAACAGGTGCGCAAGCGTCTGAACCGTGATAAGGAGCCAAAGCCATCTCTAACGGCGGCCACTAATACGTTGGGCGCCAATACTGCTGTGGTGGCCACCACACCGCCAGCAGAGATTGAACAAGAGACTGTGGCCTTGCAAGATCCGGAACCAGAACAAGATCTCGATGAGGAAGAAGTTGAAACTGCTGTGGAGGAAGTTGAAGAGGCACCCAAGCACGAAAAACCGATAATGGTGACAAAAGCTCACATTGATGAGGTAACGCCACTGATTGGGGAACCCTGGATGAAGTTGGGCAAGAAAATCGGCTTCACCAACGACGAGTTGCTTTACTTTCAAATGGAATACAGTTCAGCCGAGATATCTTGCGTTCAGATGCTCACCAATTGGATTTCTGAAGACGACGATGCCACAATGGACAATTGGGCGTATATGTTGGAGGGGTTGGAAATGAACACAGCTGCCGATGCCGTCAAGGCAATCAATGAACGCGAGAAGGCAGCACGGGCTGCCGAAGCTGCCGCTATCAATGATGTGGAAGTGTTATCCGACTAGAAACCTTGATGCCCACCCGAAGTTCAATTAAGCTAAGAAATTAGATGTATTAAATTCCTTTATCACAAGTAAAAAATCGAAAGAAGGACGAACTCGACCTCCTCCATTGTCAAAGCCAAATTAAACCAGATCAGCGCTTCTTCGCCGGTGGCGGCCCATCGCGACGTGGCTTGTTGTGGATCATGGTGGCACATCGGGGAATATGACGTTCAGCAGCCTGCTGATTGAAACGTCTGCCGCAATGGGGGCATTTGATATAATCTGCATTCTCAGATGGCGGCGGAGGTGGCAAATCGCTGAGCTTACCACCACGAGCCAAATGGGCCTTCAATTGCTTTGCCGCACGTATCGATTGGATAAAGTCTTCATGTTTCTTGCGCCAGTTGCTCTTCTTTACTCCTGTGCTGAGGCCCTGTTGTTGGGCGGCACTACTGTAGCTTGCCTGCGTGCGTACTCCTGTCTTTGTTTTCTTCACATATCTCTCATTCTCTGTACCCACATTACGTTGTTTGGATGCATCGAATATTTTACGTTTGGTGTTCATTGTACGCTGGCACACAGCCTCATGTTTGTCCAAGCGTTCAGTCAAAAAGTGGCGACCACAAAAGCGACAAGTCTCAGTGCCTGCAGGAGCTGGTTGGTTTTGCTAAAAGAAAGAGGAGATCTTTATTTTTCCATTCAATTATTTAATTTCTTTGATTTTACCATATTATTTTTGGTCACTGGAGATTTGGGTCCGATCTAAAATGAGAGAATACAATTTGCTAATGACATTTATATCTCAGTATTCGATGTTTACTCACCTTGCGAACTGGAGGCTTTCTTGTATGTGGAACAGTTGATTCAACCGGCCGAATTATTGATGGCTTTATCTTTATTGTTGCCGCTGGCATTGGCTTTGGACTTTTTGGCGGCGTAGAGACATAACGATTCTGGTTATCCTTCTCCTGTGTGGGTGGAGTTTTTCGAGTAATCACTGGCTTCAGTCGATTTATTGTTCCAGCTGCATTGTATTTGTTGTTGTTAATATTATTATCACTAGCCTGTCGGCGTTTGACTGTAACCGAGGTGGCACTCTCCTTTAGACTCATGGCTGTAATGCCCTTAACTAGTTTCTGTTGATCTTGTTGTGCCCTTCCTTTGGGTGACGTTAATGATGATGTTGAGACCACAGATGCAATAGGCTTGAGGGGATTGCTGCGATCAATGCCCGCTCCACGGCGACGTTCATCAAACATTTGGCGTACTTTTCCTGGATGAGTGGCCGAAGTCAAGGCACTGTTTCCATTCTTTTTGGCCGTAGCTAGGTCGGCGCGACGCTGCTCCTGCTCCTGGTGAGTTTTCTGTTGGAAGCGCATCTATTAAAAAGAGAGAGAAGCAGAGTTAGTGAAAGATATTAGAGAGCTGGCCAGTCTCTTACTGGCGCCGATTGGCTAATATTGCTATTGCTGGGTGGTAGATGACTTAGGGCTTCCATTAATCTTCTAGCTGCCCAGGATTCATTGAGTTTTAAAGGTAATATTTGATCATCGTTTAGAAAGTCAGTCTCGCTGTTAAAATACATAGGAGGAAATGCCTCATTGTCGTCGTTCTCATCCGCTTGCCACATGATTCGTATTGGATGTGCGCGTGTCAACTAAAACCAAAACTGGACATTAGCATGCCCATTTCCCGCGAGTGGTGTAATTAACTATGCATGTGTGTGTGGGTAGTTGTGTGTGTCTATATCTCCACCCCTCTCTTAAAGCAAACGATGAGCTGTCAATTCACCTTCTCCATATATATAATGGTAAACCTACAAATCCGTGTCCACTTACGTGCCGCCAGTACATAAAACCTCGAGCAACCCGACCCGCTTGGGCAAAGCTAACTTTGTCCGTTAAAAAGTAATTGGTGCGGGAGGAGGGCATACTCGTCGTTTGTCCAGTATGTGGATAATATTATTGGTATTCTGCTACTACTGCTGTTAGTGTCCTTCGTTTTGGCCATGGCCACTTGGCTAGGCTAGGACTAAGGGGGCAAAGCAAAGCAAATCAAAGAATGTGGAAAATCTTTTGTATGTCGAACACTTGAGTAAATCCAAGCCTAGTTGCTGCTGCCCTTTTGTTTGCCTCGTAAATGCTGTTTTTGTTGTTGCATACCTATAACAACAACAACAACAAAAATCAATGGCTGCAACCAGACGTTGCCACGGGAGCGCCACCATAACAACAACAACAACGCCTTTCAGTTTAAACAACAATGAGAGAGGGAACCCAAAGAAAGAGAGCGAGAGCAATGGGGGGAAAGAGAAATAACATGGCATTTGTTGAATGCACGGACAGAAGAACCTTGCACTTCCCAGGCGACACGAGACCTCACATTGTCCTTTCTCTTTCTGTAATAAAAGGGCTCCCTGTGAAGGATTCGCCTCCCTATGCCACCCCATACAACCCTTGACTCTCTGCTCTTCAGGATACCAAACAATCAGCGTTGAAAATCGCGCGCCACAATTCACCTTCCCACATATTGTTTAATTGATGAATTGGTTTCGTGGCTTTAATGTCGCCCCACCAAAAGGCAAAGGTGATATCGCTCAAGCAGCAAGCAAATTTTTCCCACGACAAATAATTTGATCCTTATGGGCGTTTCTTTTTTTCATTGATTGTATATCCTGGCGAAAAAGTATAAAGGTAGGCCAGTAGGATATCGTAACGTCAACCAAAGTCATTTGTATGGCAATAAATGAAGATGAATTTTTAAGGTGTTCGACGAGTAAGCAAATGGCTTTAAAATTTAATAATTCTTTTGAAGTTTTTTCTAGTCAAGAAAATGGCAAGAGATACTTTGAAATTTAGCCATATAATTATGCCAAAGTCGGTATGAATAAAGGAAATGCGTTTTTATAAAAGTCAAAAACTAAAAATAAAACAATCAATAAAGATAATTGCCCCTTACTAACTTTCTTTAGAACTAATATTTACTACTTGTTAATAAATTTACTTGTAACGAAAATGCGGTTTTTCTCTTGGAATACAGACCCAAACATCTAGCTTTTGTTTATCTAATATTTGATTTTTATGTTTTAAACTTTAATCTAAAACGATTTGTCTTTGCTATTAGAGAAGATTAATAATGGATTTGGGAAGAACCTAACTGAAAACATTCAGTTTCAGCAGCAGCTTAAATTAACAAAAATGTCCGATACGAAACGAAATGAATCTAGAAAATTTATGATACCAAAAGTGGATAGATACATCCTTTCGATGCTAAGTCTTAATAATTTCTCTACAAACCTTACATATTTAAATGATTATATAGTATTGTGAATTAACACAAGCAATTAGTTCAAAAGAAAACTATAAACTGAACAATTGTCCTATCAATAAAAGCGTAAGGTAAACAACAAACATTTTTTAATTTTCTATATTCTTGATAGCTTGATAGGGCCTAGATTCTGTGTCGTTCGTTAACATGACTTTTGGTATGTATCTAGGAGACAATGTTCATTGAAACTATTGAAAAAGATAAACCGTTTCCACATATTCAATTAGACCAATCCTATAATTGAATTGTGGAATTATTGCCCACGCGTTTTCGTTACTTGCCCCTCACCCAAAATTCAACATTTTGAATTGATGTGGGTAGGCGCTAACATCATGCTCCCCCTATTGCCAAATATGTGCACCGGAGCCACAAATTAATTAGTTCTTATTACTCTGGGAAACTTTGGAATGGAGCCAAGAAAAAAAATGCGAACCATTTATGGAGCGTTACGGAAACGTCTTATAGTCATTCGCTGATGTGAAGATAATGGCCAAAATGGCTAAGCTAATTGTATAAGGAAGTTGGGTCAGATTAGACGGTAAGCTTCCTGGACTTGCAGATCAGACATACATATAGCCAGACACTTACCTGCATTTGCTGCAGCCTTGAGGTGCGCGGCTCTCCGTCACCTTGTGACGCCATTTCCAAATAAAGTCAGTCGGAGGTACCAGCTCTCAGTTTGAGCCTCAGTCTCAATCTCTATATATATTTGTATACAGACGTGTTGGCTCGTATAGGAACGAGTGTGGGCAAATAAAACAGAAAACCACAGCCAACGCGATGACTCGATGACTCAACGCTGCTGACTCATGGAACGCCAACTGTTGCCGTTGCTGCTGCTGGTGCTGGTGCTTTGAGATTTGCTCTGTGAATAGAAAAAAACATGGGTGAAACATTGGCAAAAATTATGATCGGCAATATATTTATGTGGTAAATGTCACCGCCAGAGAGAGCCGTCATTGGAGGTAACATGGAGAGGGCGCGAGACACAATTCAAAATCGAATGGAGCGTGGGTGTTCCAGCAGCCAGACGAGACAAGGTTTCGTCTCTCGTGGGCCGAGTTTCAAATTGAAATTCAATTCTTTTTATGCACTTACCAAATCTTCAAGAAAATTTAAGCGCAATTGCATTCAAAACTTTTTAAAATTTAATCACATTTACAAAACCAAAAAAGAAAAAAGGCAAAACGTTTAAGTAAATTTTTGAACTATTTCCCAAAAAATGCTTTCTCATCAAACTGTCGATTCTGTATACTTTTGTGTGTGCAAATCATGTGAGGTTAAAAATAAAGTAGAACTTCTTTTTCCTATTAAAATTTATGAAATAATATCTAGTATATATTTTAAAGGTGTTTGAAAAATGTCAACTGGTTGCTAGTCAGAGCCAACTTGAGTCATAAATAAAATTGAAGAAAACAAAAAGGTAAGAGTAAAGCTTATCATGTCGAATTGCAGATACTCTAAGCCAAGTTGGCAAAAAAAAAAAAAAGATCTAGAAATTAAGACAAAATTCTTGGTTAAACGATCTTAACTGAAAATCTTTTCATCTAATGTTTATTTTTTCGATGTGAAGTAAGAGCATTCAAAGGTCATAGCAACTTCCCACATACTTTCATCACACACTCAATTAATTTATGTTTGTTTGTTGTCATTTTGTTTGCGTTTATTATTCTTATTTTTGGCACACGTTGGTTTGCTGACTAATTTAAGTCTCTGACGGGTTTCAGGTCATGATTTGCATAAATTTCCATATCAAGACCGCGGAGTCAAGCAACTATTTTACTTACCCAGACCATGAAGATGTTTCTATGGGCACAGCCGGCGATGAGGCTATTGAAAAGGACTATACAATTGGTATAGGAATAAAATGACCACTGTAACAGCAGCAACAACAACAAGTCCACTTTCAATGCAAATGCCACGCGAGTTTATTGACACTCAAAACGAGGACACTTAAGCGTCAATTCAACTTTAGAAACGTGATATGTATGTACATATGTATATGGGTCACAACAGGATACCGACTGTAAAATAACGTATACGCAATGTTGGTCAGGTCGGTCAACCCTCAAACGATTTGACGTTTAGTTTTTGTATTCGTTATTTTAAATAGAGAAATCGTGATTGTCGCCGCGTTGACTTTACTATTCGACTGTTTGCTTAGAAGTTTGCGCACCAACTGAGACAAGATTGTGGCCAGCGGGCCCGAACAAGTTGCGAAGTTGGTCAGACGAGGCGTCATCGATGGAGCTGTTGCTGCTTCAGAAGCTTGCAACGTCAACTGATCGATCTAGCGTGCCAAGAGGGAGAATCCACTCCGCCCCGCCCGGTTGAAACGATACATATGTGCGTGCTATTTGTACCACACAAAAAAACATGTATTTATCTCTCAATTTTAGTTGGTTTTTTTTTTTTTTTTTGTTTTTACTCTGATGTTATTTTCTAATTGTTCTTAACAATGTTGTTGTTGTTGTTGTTGTTGTTTTTACAATTTATCAATGCTAACACTTGGCAGATGGTTTGCTGTTTCCATTTTCACCATATTAATCAAACATTGCCGCTCATTCAGTATATATACATATATTTGCATATATATCGCCTCTCAAAGCCATCATCAAATCGAAATTTTAGCAGTCTCAGTGAATGTTGTCTTTTTTTTCTCTTCTGTTATTAATAATTAATCATAATTCACCCTTGCAGAAGTTGCAAATGCCTTGACCACAGTCATTACTTTGGGCCATTTGATACCCATTTCAATTGCTTAAATATAGTCTCAAGGTTAACCAATTTTCGAGAATCATTCAAAACTTTATAGTCTAACTTAAGCTTTAAAGTTTGATATAATTTAGATTATAAAGAAAAATAATGGTTAATTCTATGTATCTGCAAGGGTATTATAAGTTCGAATTCAAAAACATATACAATCTGATGGCTTCAATTTTTGCTTGTTTACTTGGCGTTTATTTGCTCATCGTTTTTATAATAATAATAATTATTCATTTTCTTTGTGTTTTGTGCCTTTTTACTGTGGTTTTGAAACCTTATAAATGAAAGGCAAACGCCAGAGAGGCAGAGACGAGACAAGAGAGCGTACAATTGCTTTATTGTTATTACAATTTCTTTTGGTTTTGCTTTTGATTTATATTTCTAGTGATATTCTAGATTATATAGTGTCTCAAAAACACGTGAGCTCTTTGAGTTTCTTTTCAAAAACTGAACTCTTTTTCTTTCCAAAGTGTCTTCAATAGATCTTAAGTATATAAATTTCAATGCACACATGTACATATATATCTATATGACTGAGAAGTCGCCAAAGTTGATCATTTACATACATAAACATGACATTCTGTCAAGACAGTGTTAATTGTTCGATGGCTAAGTGTGTATTGATATTAGCGTGGCTCAAAGTCAAGTGTAGAAAACTAATTGTTTAATAGACAATGAGTATATTAATTTGAGTTGTGTAGTTGTCAAATCGAAGTTAAAAGGGTAGGCAAAATGTTGTCTGCAAAGCTATTTCAAGAGCCAACGAGTTTTATCATCAAAACTTTTGGCAAAAGACTTCAGACTTGCTTCGTTAAAGGTCTTAAGTGGGCCAATACCAAAAGTCTCTTGAAAGAGGTCGTGCACTGCATTTGTTAACTGCAACTAACTGAGATATATGAGTATATATATATATATAAAGTTCAATTTTTTTCTGGGTTTGTTTAAGTTTCTAAAAAAACCAACTGGCCTAAATAAAAAGTCCCTAAATTATTTTTTTTGCTGGAAATTAATAAATTATCCCAAAATAACATCAAATTTAGCAGTGTAAGCTCAGTTATTTTAACTTTCCTTATATTTCTTAGTAAAAACGAATGTTTGCAAAAAATGAATTAATAGATGGATTGGCCGGTTTGCATATCCTTGTAACTCTTTATTGGGGGATATCATATACATATGTATACTTTATACTAATGTCATTAATAGTATCAGATAGGATACAATTTATTACAAGTTGTGTTAACATTTATTTTCAGATGTGTACAAAATGCTCTTGTGGACAATAAAGTTTTGAGAAAATAATAAAAAAGTAATGTGGACTTTTTGAACTTTTTTGATTAAGTTAAAGGTTATAGCTCAGTTAACTGCTCTATCAGATTCCCGTTAACTTTGGTGCCTTTATAAGAAGCTGAGGAAGGGCTCCCTTTTTGAAATTATTTGATATAATTTTGTATTACCGAAAACATTCTCAAAGTTTTTAAGTGTTTTAAACAACATTTTTAAACTATTTCAATGGTCGATCTAGCTTAGACTTTTGGGGGGTCAAGAATCCGCAGATTCTTAATCATGAACATGGCGAATATCTCTTTTTTCTTTCAATACCCATTTTTCGATTGGATCCCCCGAAAGGACTCATCTTGGAAATTGTTTTCAGAAGCACTTTACTTGAGCCACATTCAAAAATTTTCGATATGCCATCGATGGAATTCTGTTTGAAATTTGTTACTTTAATTGATAAATTGAAGTTCTTGAAGGGTTCTGATGATTTATTGCTTTACTTTGATGGTAAAGTACATACATATAATATGTTCTTTGCATTTTGTGTTGGTATGTATATAAATGATTTATTTTGTATATATTTTTGCTGCTTACAAATTAATTCTTGCTGCTGCTGCTGCTCTTCATTTGGGCTAGCTCCATGCAATTGCCACATTCGAAGCCATTGCAAATACAAATACATTACAATACAAGTTACAAGATTACAAGTTTTTTTTGTTTCATTTTTGTTTTGTTTTTTGGTATGGTATACATTTAACAATGACACGGCAACACACATCAAACGACACTGGATATAACAAACAACGAGAACTTACTAGTCTAATTGAAGGTGCCAGGTAATATGTATGTGTTTCACATACACACAAACACACATGCACATACCAATGTGTAAAGGGAGGGAGTGAGTCCTCCCAGCCCAATTCAAATTTTTGTTCTCCTTTTCCGATCATCATTTAATTTTCTCGATTGAATATGCTTCTTTTGCTTCGATTCCAGCTACAACAATTTCCACTCAAGAATTTACATACTTAAAACTTAATATATTAATACATTTTTTTAATATTTTTTTTTTTTTTTGTTTTGTTTGTTTGTTGGTTTCAGCTAACATTTTCAAATGCATTTCACGTGTACAATTTGTTCTACAAAAAATTTGCATCTAAAGTATACGGTTTTTTATTTTTTTGTTTTAAACATTTATATATGTTTATTTAGTTTTCTGTGTGTGTGTTTGTGTGTAAGTGTGTTTTGGTATGTTTGTACGTGTGTTTTTGTGTGTGTATTTAATAAATTTTATAAAAATACTTTCGGTGTTTTTTGTGGTTTTTAACTCAAGAGCCGGGATTGACATTTCTGGGCGAAATCTTCAATCAGAATACAAATACATACACAAATGTTTAATGGATGTTTCTCTAGAAACTAATCCAAATTGGACGTACTAAGACTAAGCCAGCCATACAACAACATATCCTTTATTAATTTGCATTTTCTATTATGTTACGTTAAGTTGTTGTTGTTGTTTGTTTGTGTTATATTTATATATTTTAATTCTTAATCTCATCCAGTTTTGTGATTGTCCATGGTATTTTTATTTTATTCCAATGACCTTTTTTTCTATTTATTATTAGGTTTTTTGTTTTGTTTCCTAAACTGGATCCTGTTGCTTTCTCATTTGCTCTTTTGCAGAAACAACAAATTCGTCTAGACATTTCAGACATAACAACAATATACACTCATAGGTTACGGATTTGCTAATCTCCATGCATCATTTATCTATTATACATAGACGGGATCTCTATATAAGCCAACATTCAATGCGCTCTAAAATTTAACGTCTAAACGACAATTGCTTAAGTCTTTTAGTCTACATTTCTTGTTATCCAAGGAGGGGGGTTTTCTGGGGCAGGGGGTGAGGGGGGTTCTTCTAAGTATTACATACACCAGAGATTGGGCTCTTCTCTGTGACAAATGAGCTCTACATACACATGCATGATTTACAATTAATTTCGATTAGAACTATAGTTAGTGAAAGTATTTTGTATGCATTTAGTTAGTAGGTGAGTGTAATAGCTCGATGTGTGTGTGTGTGTGTGTGGGTGTGTGTGTATGATTATTGTTTGTGAGGGTCTCAAGCTTAGCTTAGCTTTCTCAAAAGGCGGCAAGGTTCAGGTTATTAAGGTTTCTTTTTGCATTTGAAGTTTGTATTCTTTATACTTAATAGGTATATAAAATTATAATTACTATTTCATATTTCTCAATATATTTTATATTTGCTCTGTTTGTGTATGTGTGTGTCCAATTGTTTCTGTAGTATAAGCTTTGTTTATCTATTACCCGTATTTCTAGATTATTTACTTTTAGTTTCTTAGCTTGCATTTTTTTTGGTGTGTTCTTTGTGTGTGTGTGTTTGGTAACAATTTTTGAAAACCTTTCAATACATATAAATGAATACATGGATACATATACACATGTATATACTATACACCTCAATCTCTCAACTATTATATGCTATTTTTTGTTTTGTTTTTTGTTTTCACTTAACATTCTATGTACCTAAACTTACGTAGTTCTTGTAAGGTGTCCGTAGCGGCGTTCATTTCTCATTTCATTTGGCGTGTTTCCAGCGCTCAAAAAATGGTTGAAAAATTGATTTGGCATTAACCAAATGAAACTAAATATTTGAAATTTGAAATAAGTGCGTGTCGATGAGAATGAGTTGTTGGGATGACCTATGCCTGATTCGGATGAGAATTCGATGCTTAATTACTAGATATACATACAAACTTGCATATATGTATATATATATATTAATGTGTGCATGCGTTTGTTTTTCCTGGGTTGCTAACTTGTTTTTTTGTTTTCTTGTTGTTGTTTTCGTCTGTTTTATAAACTTTTACAATCAGTACGGGTGGGTATGCTGTACTTATGCATATATATATGTATATAAATTTATGCTATTTCATACTGACAACAATATTATTTTGGGTTTTTGGGGGCAGGGGAAAGGTTTTTTAGGGAGGCATTGCCTATATTTTGCTTTGGCTTTGGTTTGTTAATACTATTTGTTTAAATATATTTTTTAAATACTCGTAATTTACCTGGTTTTCCTTTTTTAATTTTAACATCAGCTATCAAAATTCTATGCTTTAAATTTTCACACAATTACATAGATTCAATTTCTTTATGTTTTGTTTTGTCTCTTTGTCTTGTTCTGTTTTTTTTTTTTTTTTTTTGGCCGTGCCATATAAATATTTCAAAAATTGCACAAAATAATGGAGGGAGAAAATGGAAGTGGAGGTGGGGGTATTTTGCTTCAAAATTGATTTCAAATCACTAGAAAATTATGTCCAACAATTTTCCAACAAAATGGCTTCTGTTTTCTTAGTGTTGTTGTATAAAATGTATTTCAAAATATTTCAAAATGTTTGCGTGTGTTGTTTGTAGCTTAATTTTTATGTTGCCTACTTCTAAGCGCGCCATCAAAAGTGTACATTTTCTTTGCGATATGTGAAATGTGTGAATGTGACTGATAGATATGTACATAATCCTGGAAATACAATCGAAAATCTTATTTGACCACATTTTCAGCTCTTAGACTCCTTTCTTTGTCAGCTTTCAGGGGAATCAAGTGAACAAGATTCAATAAATATTCAAGCAAATCTTTAAGTTTTGATGGACATTTAAAGCAAACCAAACTTAAAATCCAAATTCTTTAATCGTTAATCTAAAATCATTTGAATTTTACTTTTTGACAAATATTATGACGCACTTAAAATTCAAAATAACAAAAATTAGCTTAACTAAAGTTCTTCATCTCTGATATTCTCAATTTTGTTCTTGTTGCCGAATAAAGTTTGTAGTTTCTGTTTAATTTCATGAAATTTGCAATCATTTTTAAATGAATTTTTGTTCAGTTATAAAATTTGGGAACTCCCCACTTTGTTCTTTTTTATCTATTTTAGCTTGTTCCTTTTTATAAATTGCCCTTTTGTGGAAAAACTTTTTATTGCAGGAAATGATAGAGAAAACATTGCAGACAAGAGTATGTACATATCGGATAGCCTTAGTTAGTTTTCCATAAATTTTCTTTCTATGGCATTCACATGCAGACACACTTACACACATATCCAGATATAGAGAGAAAGGGAGAGAGAGAGACACACAGATACAGACAGATGATATACATACATACATACATAGATAGTTGTGTTAGTTGTAAAAATTTATAATAGTGGAGGGGGAGAGTATCAGTTGTTTGTCGCAAGTTTAATGTGTTTAACTGCTCGAGATGTAGCTCGAATTGGCACATTGAGAACAAATAGATAGACAACAACAACGAATCGTTGCTTAAAAACAGGATGGTGGGAGGGGATTTCATGGCGTATACTTAATGCTTAATGCTTTTACTTATTTACTATTTGCCCTTGTCCCACTCAAACCACTCAACATTTTTTGTATATCTAACAGAAACGGGAGTAGGAAGCACATAGAAATACTACCAAGCAATTGGTTTTTTTTTTTTTTGTGGTTTTTGGTTTTTTGGGTGGGTTAGTTAGACTACTTTTGAGTGTTTTCCAATTTTAAAATATGAAATCGCCGCAATCCATGGCATAGTCAAAGTCCTCGCCACCAATATCATCCACGCCTGATGAATGGAAGTCAAAGCCACCGATATCGGTGTGATAGACGGCACCGCTACACGATGTATCAATTAGATTCGTGCAATGGGTGGTGGGCAGTGCGTGCAGAGTAAAGGTGTCCTCACACTGTGACCAGGTCAGACCGCCGCTCCAGACACCATTCGGCAATGTGGCCCAGCCCCAGCCGTGTCCCCAGGGCAGGGCACAAGCCAACGAGGCTTTCGAATCGGGTCTCTTGCTAAGGATGGCTACGGCCGCATCGCTCTTGATCAAGGGATTCTGATTGTAATTGTATAGGGTCCTTTGGGTTGTTAATGCCGTCGAAGTGCAACGATGATGGCGGCTGCTGCTGTGTGCCGCTGCCTTTCGCTGCTTAACCTCCGATTGGGTGGCCGCTAAACCAAAAAATCCCCACACAAATTAGCAAGGTGCCATACGAAGGTGATAGGACTACTCGTTATTCTCTGTACTTACGTCTAATCCGCACCAATGGACGGCGAAGTACATTCATTAATTGTGGCTTGTCCACCACAAGCTCGATTTGTGGTGGCGGTGGCAGCGTTTTGGTTATGGCATCAATCCAGTCGCTTACTTCCTGCTCGGACTTGGCCAACATCCAGTAGACTTTAGAGCGCTTACGTTGCGAGCCCAGGGCAATCAATTGCGAGACATTAACACCGGCTGGTAATGGCGGTCGTCGTGGTATTTGGCCCGTCCAGTGGGCAATTGCTAGCATTTCAGGGGCCTCCTTTACCAGAATTTTGCCCGACGGCGAGGAACGACCTGGCTCGGTAAACCAAGCCATGGTAGAGTCATCGTACAGCACCACCCATTCCTCTGCCCAGCGACTCCATAGCATTTGCTCTGTAATTAAAAAGTTTACATTCTGAGACCTCAGATATTCTTAGATATTATTGTCTATATAGGTATTGCAAAAGCTCTCAAAACTTCACAAAATCCTTAACTTTTCACATCTGTAACTCAATCAATTCTGGTTTGATCTGAAAACCTGATATCTTCTTCTGCTGATGTGAGTATGAAAGTAAATTTAGACCAATTTTCAGCCAATTTTTAGTCGAGTTCAAAAATGTCTCAAAACTTCTTAAAATTCGTAACCCACTTGCCTCAATAAGTATGCTATTAACATTTGAGTTTGCATATTCCTTCGACGCCACTAAAATTCAATTTAAATGCCGCAAAAAGTATGCTATACTTTTTTTTAATTTTAGAACTAATTGTAAGTTCACAAGAAGAAACTGATATCTAATGCCTGACACTGCTTTAATCAAATTTTAACTGTATTAAAATTTAAATGCTTTTGTCATGATAATTAAAGTTTAAATTAAAATACAAATAAAACATTTTTCAACTATAAATTCAAGAAGCTTCTTTTGCATAAGTCTTATCTAACTTAAGTTGGATAGAATGAATCCGTTTTGAAGCTAAGCAAAACGTAATACGAACAATTATATGACAATGACACATTCGCAGCCTTGGCCAAATCATGAGTAATTACACTTGAATGTGGCCCCCAAAAGAAATCTGTAGCCACTTCCTATGGTTACCATGCCGAAGGACTGCTGTGTCATATCGTTAAGCTGCCACTGCTCAACCACTATAGCTGCTGGCTTTTGAGTCTGGGAGAGTGCAGTTGTACATATTTCTGCTGACTGGACAAATTGTCACAAGAATTTCCCTCCACATCCCCGACTCCTGCCAGGGTCCGTATTCCGCATTTGCTAGTTAGCGTTGATAAGGGTACCTAAAGCATGTGTCCTATAAGTATAGGTAAGTATGTGTTCGTTTGTTCAACCTTTTGTATGTTTATGATGCCACCGGTGGCCTGTTGTCTCGACAACAAATCCAGAATGTTGGAATTTTGTTAATAATTTGGTGTACTTACTTTTGTATCGCAGTAGGTAGCCACCTTTGATTTGCTTTCCGCCAGTGCCAGGACCACCAGAGCCTGATGAAGAAAAAAAATCATAATAAAAAAGGAAATAGGTTAAACTATGCAAAGGCATTCGCAAAGCTCATCTAATCCGTATCCGGTATGACACTGTCCACTGTCCACTGCCCATTGCCCATTGCCCAATGTCATACGATGCCACTAATTGGAAAGGTATGAGCGCTAGTCATTCCCTTTTGAACACGGTCTCGGCATTTCCTCTGTAATCCAACTGAAAACTGAGATTACTGCCCACGCACTCTAGCTGCGAATTTGCAACCAGGCCAACCCAAACACAGACCCAACCACCAACGAATTTTAGACCAAAACTGCAGACACACACACACACACGAATGCAAAATGCAAAATGGTGAGAGACATAAAATTCTAATATGCATTGCTCTCGGTTTGGGTATTTTGAAAGCAGTATAAAAATTGCAGAACAGCAACTCAATTTGTCAGTAGAACCCCGCACCGATCCCCTCCTCCTCCTTCTCTTCCTTTGCTCATGGAATATCGTGTGTGGCTCTCATTTCAAATTCATTACCGACTGGCATCCCATTTATTTGGTCGAGTGCTGAAGCTGATTAAAGGGCAGAGTGCATTCAGCAACGAAGTGAGGAGGGAGAAGGCGGGGCCAATGTGGGGAAAGGGGGAAACGACGCTGTGGTTGACTGAATTAATTATTTTAATAACGATGCTAAGGATTTTCCATATCTAACTGCATGCGTATACATACAACACATACAGAACCCATTCTAATATAATTAAATACTCGATCCAACTCAATTAGAGTCATTAAAAGACTCATTAAATATATAATAAGGACCAAAGAGTTAGTACTGTATATATTATGTATGTATGTGACATGTTTTCTGTTAAACATAGATTTGATAAATTTTAGTTGCGAACATCTCTTTGAGTTCGAACTAAAAACAAATATGTATATTTAGTTAAAGTATACTAAAAGTTTGTCCTAGTTGATTTTAAACTACTTTTCTCTATTGAGTGGTCATTCGATAGTTGGGTTTAAAGCAAATGTAGACACAAAGCCATCTTTGTCCTTATGTGCAAACTTAAGCTTGATTAATATGTATGGGTCATGTATATTCATTTGAGATGGAGAACAAAGACGTTCGACACGTGCTCATACATTCTATATGTTCTCTATTGTTACCATGACAATCACTGGCACACAATGTCTGGTTCAATTTAAAGGTAGGAACAACCTCCCATGTTTGCATATACAATGTACATCTAATTGCTGCAATCCAACAAAAGCCAGAAACGTGTGAAAAGCTTCTTGAATTGAAATTTCAAATTCCATACCCAATTGATTTTAGAGACCTTTAAAGCCAAGATGGAGATAGAGAGACAGAGGGATGAACTGATTATGCTGTGAGTAGCCAGGCGACAATTTCATTTGGCCAACGTTGGCGATAAACTTATACAGCAATTGAAAAGTGCTCGAGGCGTTGGACGGACCGAAGATGGTAGATGAAGGGCGTCGAAAAAGGTTTTCCAACATTCTTTCGTATACACCTCCCCACCAAACCACCCGCTTGTGGCTTGGTCTTCTTTCTCTGCCCCTTTTCGTTTCGAAACGAAAACGTAACGAATCGCAGACGAAAGCGATAGATTATACAGAAGCAATGTGTCGACAGCGAGACGATGACGTTGTGGATTATAGGAGAATGAGGTCGTCGAAGGATACTGCATTGCTTGTGTAAGACACCGAGCGGACATGATGCATATTTGTATGTATGAGTCTGTGTCTGTGTGGGTGTGTATCTGTGTGCGCTGGCCACTTCAACGCATACACTTACATTCACATGACAAAGCTGAAATTGCAAGTAGCTGCAACAGACAACATTCTCTGTCCAGAGCCAAGCCATCTACAAGGAGCATACTGCACAACGTACGGACAAAATACACTCAAAAAAACGAATAATGATGAGAAAATATCTCAACATTTTTGAAATCTTTTATCTCGATTTGATAAATTCAACAAAATAATTAAGGATGTGAAATTGAACAAAATGGCCCAGAAAAGTATGCAATAGAATAACAAAAATATGGAGAAGGAAGCAAATTTTCACACATTTACATCCCAGGATATGTCACTGAGTCAGTTGCACATACTTTAATAATTTTTAAAGTTGTATTTCCCTTAAACCTATTAAATGAATCATATTGAAGAGTCATTTAAAGTATATAAAGTAAGATTTTTATCAAAACTCAGACCAAAACAAATTTTTCCATGTACCTATATATGTATGTTCGACATACAAAGAGTAGGGGTAACTTTTACATGATTTATGTATATGTACACTTTCACATGTGTGTGTGTGTGTGTGTGTGTATGTATGCACATGCCATGGCATCAACTGAGGAGACCTGAGAAGAACTGCAAGCTGAAACTTGTGACCCGATGAGAGGACTGGGAATCTTATTCTCCATGTTTTTGGCCTGTCAACGTAGTCGTTGCCTTTAATTCACTTTCAGTGAGATACACACAGATGCAGTGAAACACACACAGACAGACTGACTCTTCACCGTAGACCGTTTAATGAGTAGGATGTGGGCGATGCGTTGTCTCTACTTAATGATTTAATGCAATGTACGTGTGGTCTGGGGCTACTGGATGTGGGGCGTGGCAAGAATAATGCAACCGCATTCAGAATTCCGCTTGATAAGTTGATCCCGGGGTGTGGATGTTGATTGCAACTGTATGAGTATGTGTGTGGGTGGTTGGGTGATTGTTGGTGGCATATAACGAGCAGGTCAACATAGCCATGGAGAGAGAGAGAGTGCAGGAGATATGGAGAAAGTGAAAAGTGAGAGTGGGGCAAACAAAAAAGAGCGACAAAACAAGAGAAAGTGAGTGGGAGCGAGAGAGAGAGAGAGAGAGAAACAGAGAGAGTGGGGCAGACTGATATATACTGGCGGCTGCTGCTGCGCCTGTGTGCGAATTCATTGAGAAAAATAGGCAAAGGCAAAAAACGAGTTCAAGGGTTTTCCGCCAAATGAGGACAAGCCGCCTGCGTTTTCTTGTGTTTTTTGTTTTTTTGGGTGGGTTTTTATTTAGGGCTGTGGCTCTCGGCTCGACACAGTTTTCCCTCATACTTACCCGAGGCCTGAGGCTGCTGCAATTGCATTTGGTGCGGATGCTGCATGAAGGAGAACTCCGTATCGTTGCTCCTGGACTTTACTTTGGTGCACATGGAGAACATTTTGTTGTGTGTGTTGGGTTTCTTAATTGGCGTTTTTGGTTTGATAATATATATATATATATTATGGCAGCTTTTTGGTTTTTTTTTTTTTTGTGACGTCGTCCTCAGTTCCAGTTAATGAAAGGAGCGTGATGTCAGCATCAGTATAAAGACGCCTTATCAATACATAAAACACAAAACGAACACACACAGACACAGACACACGCACACACACGCAGACACACACTGATGCTGGCACACGAGTGTTAACTGCTTTCGCTTTCCTTTTGGCCGTAGATGTGTTTTTTTTTTCGTGTTGAGTTCTCTTCCCGCTAGCAACGCCTTTTTTTTTTTTTGTTATTTTGTTGTTGTGGGTATGATGGATGCTTCAATCTTAATGAATCTTAGCAATGGAGATGGAAATGAAAAAGGTCTGTAGATGACATTGACTGTGTTAATTAGATTTCCAATTGCTCAAGACAGAGGAGCCCATTCAGATGTGGATAGGAGCCAATATGTCCATGTTCTGTCCGGCAGGCACATGGATTGCAATGGTTAATGTGTAAATTAATATGGAATGGGATGGGATGAGGCCTGGCGCCTGCCACTCAATCACAGTTTGGACAGTTGAATAATGAATCGAATTCGGTTACAGTTGGTTGTTGTTGTTGTCGTCGCTATCTCAATTAAACTTTTGGTTTTTATTTTTTCTGTTTTCCTTTTCTTTTGTATTCGGTTTTTTTTCTCTTTTTTGTTGTTGGCTTGCTGCTCCTGCGGATGTGTGTGATATTGTGGACTTTTGTGGATGAAATGGCAGCAATGCAATTGTTATCCGGTGGCACACCTCTGCTTGGATAGACGGCCGAAACTCGACTGAAATATAAAATGATGGCAGCCGAAAGGATGCCGTAACTCGTAACACGCATTCGTTTCATAGCCGAAGCTTCCAAAAAGCCGAAAGCTTTTCGTTTAGGACTAGGACAACTTATTGGCGGCAGACACAGACGCTGGCTGGTGGCTGGTGGCGGGCGGCGTTCACCTCTGCCCCTGCAACCGCTCTTGCTGCTGCTTCTGTTTTGGTGTCCTTCAATGTCCTGGCGGCAAACGAACCCGCCAACAGATGACAGGCAGCGACGACAACGTTTCTTACTTTCGTTTCGAGCTTTCCTTTTTTTTTACAATCTCTTTCGTTGTTGTTTTTTTTTTGTCTTTTTTGTTGTATCCCTGATGTTTGGGTACAGGTTTTGGGTTGTCTTCAGTTTCGTATATCGTTTCACGACTCCATTGTGAAACGGAGACGGGGAATGTGGACGGGGACAGTGGCAGGAAAGCTGCTGGCAACATCTGCTCAGCCCAGTGATAATCGGTTATAATGCCTTGTACCACTATTCAAATGGGCGGCAAGTAAATAAACAGTACTTAGTACACTCTGAACACTTGCCGAACTCAATTTTTTGGGTCGAACCGCAGCTGTCACTAGAATGCCTTCCAATACACATAAAATCTAAAGACATGGCTCAAGGAGATACCTAGTAAACATGACCTAAATTAAGAGACTTCTGCACGACTCGAAAGTGAATTAATTAACTTAATTTGATTCCAAGTAGACTCTAAAAAGTTGTCCAAGACTAACTAGATGGCAAAAAAACAACCAACTTTCAAATGACTTTAAAGTGCTTTATGTATGTGGACAAAAGAAAATCAAATCATGTTAGCTACAGTGGTGGATTTTCTGACTTTTCGACTGACTTTTTGGCACTTATCACCATTCCCTTTAACAAAGTGGAGTGAACTCCTCGAAAATAAGAATTAGACATAGAAACGAAAGAGAACCTCGCCGAGAATTTGGCAAACGAAAAAGCAAACTCCCTTTTAGATTCTCAAAACTGGGCTCCAATTGAACTATGTACATACATATATAGTTTTAAGTACCCCGTTTTAATCCTTGATTAATCCTAAATAGGCTCTAACTTAAAGCAAACCTAAATTGTGTTGATAGTTGGATTTAAATCGTTTCAATTATGAATGCAGTTTGAGTTTTCTTATTTTTCAATGGAATTGCTAATAAGCTTATTTTTCTAGTTGCATTCACTTGGCTCAAAAATCCATGTCGGCAATGAGGTCCATAATTGGCTTATAGTATATAAAATAATAGATTCCACTTCTTGATGCAGTTAAAGCACTTTGAGAGGGTTTTACGAATCAGTTCAAATAATTGGATAGAGCATATTAATTGTGGCCTAGAAAACAATTTTTTTGTATGTATTGTAAAGGGATTCATGGACAGAGATCGTACAATAAACAAGCAGCACTATCAAAGCTTCACCTGAAAGCACTTAGCATCCATCCACATCTCCCCCTAAGGATTGCCGCTTTCATTGCCGGGCATATCGTAGTCATCTGTCGGGTTCACATGGGTCGATGTTGATGTCGATGTTGATGTTGACGTTGGTTTAGTTTTCGTTCGTGCTTTTGCATGTAAAACCAACCTGAAATCACTTAATCAGTTTATGCAGCAAAAATGCTTTGGAAGGTGGGAGATGGGAGGTTGGTTATAGGACGACAACAAAGGAGCACAAATGGTGCCTGCTGTTGTTGGTCTTCCAGCTCACTCACTCTCTATCTTTCTTTCTCTTTCTCTCTCTCTCTGTTGAAACGTAATGCCTTTGTAAGTGGCATTAATTTGATGCCACTGCCATTGCCATTGCTTGGTACTGGGTCCTGATTTTCTTTACTGCAATAATAAATCAATTTTAAGTTCATTTCTTGTATGACAGAGAGTGTTTGGTTGAGTTGTGTTGTCGCGGTAGAGAGCTCCAAGGTCTGGGCGTTTTCACTTTCGGTTTCCAATTACAACACACAACACACACACACACACACACTCACACACACACACACACACACTCGCTCTCGCTTTGCAAAGCACACGCATATAAATACATATGTTTGTATGTGTGTACATATGAGAATTTAAAGTGCGGCCTGGTTGTAGGGTTTGTGTCCTAGTATTAGGACATCATCAGATAGAGAGATAGATCCAGCTCACGCCCATACTCCTGACCGTGACACAATTCTGTTGGTTGGGCCAAATAGCAACAGCGTCTAGCATATTTTCACATGTTGGGTACATAACTGCGACCTGCTCTATATTTTCTTAAATACAATTTGAGCAAAACAAAAAAAGCATTGCCGAATATTTTCTCTTACCAAGGTAAGAGGATATTGGGGTCAACATATTGTATTTTTACTTTCAATTGATTTACTTTCTCGGCTGCGATTATCAGGGGTTTTATTATCAATTTTTGTGATTTGATTTAAGGCTCTACCTTGTACAATACAATACAATACAATGATATATTACATTTTCTTTTTCCTTTTGCTGTGTCTTGTGTGTTCGTAAGTGTGTGTGTGTGTGTGTGTGTGAAGGTGTGCGTGTGTGGGTGTGGGGGGCATAACAACAGATTGCCTTATAGCCTTGTAAAAGTTTCCTTAACTTTACCCGCAGTTGGGTAATTAACATTTTGATGAACAAATTTATGCACCGTGAAAACGACTTGCAAAACTTTGTTAGCCACGTTTTTTTTCTTTCTGTTTCTAAAATGTGAAAATTATTAATACAAAGAAATGAAAAATGGAAACCTTAAAGAGTTAGGGGTGTAGCTAACACTGAGAAATATCTATATATATATATATATATATCCACCCAAATGATGGGCGAATGTTGCTTTTCCTTTTTTATGGAACAATTGTACACAATTGATATAGACATATCAATATATTGCATATATGCAATCTAAAGGCCATAATTACATACAAATATGTTGCTTAGTTTAATAAAAATTAGGTACATACATATACAGTTCATTACTATAACATGTTACAAATGGGTTTTGTTTTTGTATTTTATCTAAAGAAGATGTTGCATCTTCTCGCTTCCTCTTTGATTCTTTTTCGTGCTGCAGCACGGCTCCAACTAACATTCGCTAAAAGCCAAAAAATTATGCTACTGTGGTTTGTTTTGAATTCTTTTGGTTGTTCAATCGCGTAATACTCAAAATGTGTTCAGGGGGGAGGGGGTATTTAACAACTAAATGAGAGGGTGAGTTTTTTTTGTTTGTTTTGGAGTTTCGTTTTCGCTAAGGACACAAAGTGCATAACATTTAAACGTTGTGTGGTTGACATACTAAAAAAAACACGAATAAAAATTAAAGAAAAATAAAAAAAAAAACGGGACAAAAAGAGTAAACTAGATGACGAGTAATGTAAAATCGTGGTGGCCTCCGCTTCCGGTTCCGTTTAGTTTTGCAAAGCGGCGCGCAGTAGGCTGTCCAATGTAAACTGAATGGTGCCACTGGCAGTTGCCTGTAAAACGGATGGCGGCTTGGGCAATGCCGGAAACTTGGTTGTGGGTGGTCCTGTCGCTTCAGTGATGTTGCTGGTGCTGCTCAGGCATTCCCTTCCAGTGACCAGCAATGGCGTCGTCGTCGGCATCGGTGTCGGCGTTGGCGGCGCCTGTGCTTCCTCTTGGTCCGTTACAGGCACCGATGCTGAACTTTTTTCTGATGGTGAGCAAACAGCTGGGAGAAGAGGACTCTGTTTGCCGTCGGGCGGTAATTTGGCATTATTTTCCTCTTTGGGTTCTACAGACTCATCCTGCTGCTTATTTTGTTGTTGTTGTTGCTGTTGTTGTTGCTGTTGTTGTTGCTGCTGTTGTTGCTGCTGTTGATGTGCAATCGCCGTATTGACCTTGTTCCACAGGTTGCTGATGACTGCCGTATCCTTGCCAGCTGCTGCCGTTCGCTTGGCAATCTTTTCAATAAAACTCTCCGGCTCCGTTACCACATTTGGCTGTTCACTTTCGGTTCGTGTGTGGGATGTGAGACGCGGACGCATCTGGGGACGCTCTGCAGGCAACTCTGGTAAGGTAGCGGATACGGCCCGTCCTTGACTCACGAGCTCTAACATAATACGACGGGTAATGCCTTGTACAAGAGGTTTCTTTTCTTCAGTTATATAATCTTCCCATATCTTTGGCTTATTCTCATCGTTTGAGGAAGCAGGTCGACGCAGCTTAGCTCTCATACTGTCAACCGCTGGAGTTGCACTAGGCTGCTGTTGCTGCTGTTGTTGTTGCTGTTGTTGTTGTTGCTGTTGTTGTTGTTGTTGTGGTGGTTGTTGCTGTGATCCAGAAGCATCTGCCTTAAAACTGGGGATGTCGTAGACAAAGTCTTTGTTGACTGCCTTTACACGCCTGCGAATGGGTCGTTTTTCTGCCGTCTGTTCACCGGATTCCGGAGAGATCTGAGAACGCGACTTGCGACGCTTTTTGCTTGGTGTGGGCTCTACAGGTTCCGTATCAGGTTCTTCTTTGATTACAACGTCTTCCAAACTGGGACTTGTCTCTGTTATAGTCTTGGAACGCTTTGACCGCTTCTCGGAGGCTTTCGGTGTTGCTTTGATCTCAGTTGCCGACGATGTTTCCTCTGGCTGAGCTGTGTTTTGCGCATCCAAGAGCACAATATCGCCATCCACATCGTCACGTGAATACTCACACTCGTGGGTGGACACATACTTCTCTGTGAGCATCTCACGATCTCCATCTATCTTGTGGATAAAACCCAAATGATTGATGATATCATAGCGCCGAAAAGCACGATAATCGCACAAAGTGCATCCAAATCGACGGGCTCGATAGTGGAACATGGATATGTGCCGACGTAAGTTGCCAAGTGCATTGAACTGCTTGTGACAGATCTTACAACGGCAGCGCATCTGTTTCTCTATGGGCACAGTTCGTTTCTTTTTGCCCTTAACTTTGCTGATGCTCTCCTCGGCAAGTGGTTCTGGATCGGGCTCTCGACCTTCGTCATCATCTTCGCTATTGGAGGCCTCATCGCTGGCCGAGTCGCTCTCGTTTTGCAATTGCAACTTGTCCAGCGAAACGGTCTGCAGTCCAGCTGCAAAGGATTCACTTTCTTCGGCAAGATCGGCAAACATTTCATTTAAAGCATTCGAATCCGATTCGCCAGCTTGCTCCAGCGATTGGTCTAGTTTTATGTTGTCCACACCGAGAGTTGTTTCAGCGGCATTAGCTGGATCAGATTCATCATTGGCGTCTAAGCTGGAAGCAAGACTGCTCTTCTGTTTTAGTCTCAATCCTTTTACATTGGGAGCTGGCTTGGCCAGAGCCTCCTGTTTAGCCCGACAGTTTAGTAAATGGGTGGACAAGGCAGCCCGTCGCTCGAATGATTTCTCACAGTAAATACACAGCGACATTATCTTCCGTTGTTCTCTTCCCTCATTTACCAGCTCTGGTACATGACCCACCACATCATCTGATAACTGCAGACGCTTGAGCTCACGGCTTGGACCCTTGGGTTGTATGTCGCCCTGTTGCACACGACGCTTTAGGATCGTATTACGCATCATTCGAATCCGCCTCGTGGGTTTTCTGTGTATAGAGTATAGTATAGTATAGACAAAAGTCAGACGTAAATTGAAACGAGGGGTAAACAATTTGAAAATTAATGGATCAAGTTAAAAGTATAAACAAATAAAACTGGAGAAAAACAACGATCCAAACACGAATGTTTAGAACAAAAAATTCCACTTTTATTTACGGTTTATATACGGTTAAGGGTAAAATTGTATACCAGAGAACCACCGACTAGAACTGATGATTCATTAATTCTAAGAACGTCTATTATTACATATTAGCTTCTTAGGCGTTTAGCAAAACAAAAAGGTTAAATTATTATTACCCTATTAAGAGCTTTTAAAGATTATCATTAACCCGAATTAGTTAGTTTTAATATTCCCATCGAATAAATTCTTTTATATCTTAGTTTTACATACTTGTGATCCTTTGAAAGATGTCGTATTACGGCTGCTGCTTGCAGGAAAGTCAACGAACACGCTGGACACTGAAAAACGAAAGCCGATGACGAATGATGTTTCTGGATGTGCACTTCGAGAGTTTTGTGCGTCTGAAATGTGAGGTTGCCTAAAATGAAAGAACATTCATTCGTACCAATTTTCAGAGCCTACTCGGCAAGAGCATTTCATTCCCTTACAAATCTCACAGAATATGCTGGTCTCAGCGTCATCGCTAATTGACTGTTCACCAGTTTCACCCGAATCGCTGCCGCCGCTTCGACGTTCTGATTTATGGTTGCCTTGATCGCTCACAACGGCCTTGCCATCTGGTCCGACAACAGTGTCTTCAGGATTGAGCATGTGATGAACTTCATTAACCTCCGTCTTTATGCTGTCGTCGTGATCGACTTTGATGGTCTGATAGACAGCCTGGCTAGATGTGGGCACTGGCTCCAGCTGAAGAACTGTGGGCGATGAACGCATTGCTGAGGTAGCCTTTTCCCGCCGCAGCCGTTCAATCACACCGCTTAGATCACGTATACCGCCGCGCATCGGTCGTACCTCACGAGGCACTGGAGAGCAACCAGTGCTGCGACTGCGGAGCATGTACTCAATGTCCTGTGTCGATGGGCCACTGCCACTGCCACCACCTCTGCCTCCGCTTTGAATTATCATTGTGGAGTTATGATCCTAAAATACATGAAAATTCATAATAAGTATTGTTTTGGTGCAAGTTCAATTAAATATTCTTTATTTATTGTTCTTTACTGATCCAAACTCACTGTGTATCCGCCATTCTGACTCGCTGAGCGGGCGCTAATGCAGCAGAAGACACGCTTGTGGCTGATGAAATTCGCCAAACTGCGAAACATATTCCGACACACATCGCATTCATAGATAAGACTGCATTCTTGGCTGAGCAAACGTCGCACCTGGAACGGAAAAGATGGCATCACTTTAGGCAAATCAACCACATAGTAAATCCACACATTCATGCTCATCCAACAGTGAGGATTATAGTTTATTTTAGTTAGTGTAAACAAATTGAATCTAGGAATCTAGCTTGGAAACCGCCATTCATTGTCAAAGGTGCGTCACGTAGGCACACTAACACATCATCATGAACATCATGATATATCGATTCCTTACCTCATTAGTGCCATCCTCGTAGGCACGGCGAGCCTCCTCGAATCCAGAGTAGGCCGTTGTTAGCGGACGCTGGAGCAAGCTAATATCGCTATTGTCAACATTATGCTTATCTGTCCTTGTCCCAGTGCTCTGCATCTGGTTTTGGTTCGTTATGGCGAGTTTGAAAGTATCCGAGTTGCAACGTGAGCTGCGTTTTTTCATCATGAGTTATTTTAGTTACTTTTGCTCGCCACCGGGGCGGTATTCTTTTAATTGAACAAAACACCTTTAATTTTTCACTTTTTTTTGGTCCTGCTTTGGATCTTAGCTCCAAATTACTAATTACACATTGTTTGTCTTTCAATTGGACTCACGCCTACATCTTGCGATTTCATATTCCTATTCCCGGATACTTCCCCAATATTCATGGATAAGTGCACCCACTATTTTCGGATAAAGCGGCACTTAACTATGGCAAAGTAGAAAATACTTAAGTTAGGTATTACGCAGATACAACTTTAGTAGAATGCGGAGGAAAATGAAAACACCTGGACAATGACTTGAAAGTACTCTATAAGATTAAACTAATTTACAACACATCATATTACGTTTCGTTTTTTGCTTTTAAATCAGTAGTTTTGTTTGCTTGTGGAAAATATTTGGTCACTCTAAAAATGTGAAAAAGTATTTTCCTTGTTTCCTTCGTATGTACAATCAAATTAATGTTTAGAAAGTTGCTATTTCAGATTTCTTTAGCTATTCCCAAACACGAAAAGAAATACTTAAAAATGTAAATGAAAGTTAGAACGCTGTTATAATAAATACGTACGACTTTAAAATTCGCGGCAAGCTTTTAATGCTTGTTACGTTTATACGCTTGCGCATATTGCGATGTTTATGAACTGTTGCATGCACAAGCTTATCCGAATATTATTATACTTACAATATTTAAGGATGTCTTTAAGTTTTTGATGAACAAATTAAATATCAAGAAACATTTCTTTTGATTTCGAGAATATTTAATGTTTAATTAGAAAAATGGTAGTTGGCAAATTTAATACAAATACCTAGATTAAAATTTTGCCCATCTAAATATTTGAGAATTTTAATTGTTGTAATAAAATTAAAACACTTAATTGTTGACTTTTTATATTGGTATCTTGAAATTTTTATTTTACGCTTAAGCTTGCAGAAGATTTTTCGGTTGACATTTGGGTTTTCTGATTTTTTGTTGTTCTAGAACAATGTTTTTATTTAATTGATTTAACTAATGCTAAGTACAATTTCATTTGGTGATTTCGCAAATGGAATTGATTTCTTGTTAAATCTTAAAAAGCGCTTGTCATAAAATAAAATGGAATAATATATCATTTTGCACTGTTGTTTACCATAGTTTAGCTGTTTCGGTTTTTGAAATATAATATGTAATACATTTATGTATGTCTAATCCGTTTTCAGAACTCAATTGCTAAATATATTCGCACATCCATGTATGTATATATATATATATGTATATATAGGTGTACCTATATACATATATGTGTATATAGTATTCTCATTGATTTTAGGGTTTCATCTTTGGAATTTTATAGTAAATAAACTCCATATACATTTAGTACATTTATATTGACATTTAATTAAAGTTATGAAAAATATTTAATATTATATATCTTTTTCTGTCTGTGTGTGTTGAATGTGAGTGTAAATAGCATGTAGCTCAAATGTGGTTCCTTTTTCATTATATTATTATAGAGATATTGTATTTCTTTTGAAGCAGGAAACTACAAATATGGATTTTCGATTTGCGATTGGCTTGAATACTTATATATGAGGCTTTATAAATATATTCTCTTGTATTTTGTTTTTATATGTCTTTAATGTTTACTTGTCTTTCGGTATTGTATGCAGTTCACAATTCTATGCCAGCAGCTGAAGCGTTTCTGATAAACATCCGCCATTTGCACTTTCCGTTAGTGATTTGGTTTTTTATTGTTATAATTTATAATAGGTAATAATTCATTTATTACGAGTAAATTTGTATAAAGGTTAAGGTAATGCGTTTATCTTTAGTAAGGCACTAGTTACACATACCGCACACATACATACAAGTTCATAAGTCCTCCTCAATGCGAATGGAAGAGCCCTGAACTCGATCTTGGTGCTTAACGTGCAACTACTGACTACGACATACAAATACAATGCTCTTTACATACATAATTCCTTTTACATTCATATATAATATATACTACTAGATACTGGCTGCCGCCATACCATACACAAATCCTTGACGTCCTGTCGTCCTTCAACAACATTTTATCTCTGTATTCCGAACAATTTCTTAAAGCTTACGTGCATTTTAGCCTTTATATTGTATTCAATCTGTTTTTATACTCTTGTTAGCGCGCTACTACAAACTCAACTAATCTTTGCTGCCTACTAAAGATAGTATGTAGTTTTATCTGGGGGTCTGATGAGGAGTGGGGGAAGGACAGCCACTGGTACTGTACGAAGCAACTGCGTCAACTTAACAGAGTCTGGCTACGATTCAAATATGTGGATGGTTGTAGTTGGTTGCTTGGTTGTTGGTGTAGTTCTTGTTCTTGTTGTATTGAGTGTGTTAATATGTATTACATAATCTTTGTTTGTTTGTCTCGCGGTAGTTAAAATGTCTAACCTATAAATACAATCAATTTATATATATATATATATATTTTAGCATAATCGGGATTGGGAGAGACAGAGAAATAGAAAGAGTATTTATGGTTAGCGCTTGGGTTTGTTCTAAGAAGTCAGACTATAAACTAGTTTTTTGTTTTTAACATTTACATGACAACTACATACGTACAATACATACAAAGTTTAAAATGCAACTGCAAAGCCCATACCCAACGCCATGGGGCTGGCAGGGAGAAATTTGGTTTCTTTGTTTGTTTCGTTATATGTATGTATGTTAAAAATTTGTATATATCAAAATCTTGTTCATGTTTTTTGTTTTCAAGTGAGTATGTCTCGTTTTGGGGTGTATGGGTGGGACTGTGTTGGGGAATGCGTTCAAGGAAGGCTGTATAGTTTTTTAACCTATATATGTATGGATTGCAGTTGCTGCACTGTGTCTCTGTGTGTGTGTGGCTGGGATTCATGCATAGCAGAGCTAATAACCAAGTGCAGGATGACGTTTTATATATTGATTTCTATAGCAATTGTATTTCTCTCACAATTTTGTTTTGCTTGAACTTAATTGGGCATACATTCATTCGATACTGATTAGACAATTAAAGGATGCTTGGCTTAAAACTAAAATTTTTATCATACACTTCCAATGAAAATAATATAAAAAAAAACACTTTCACTTTATTATAATATTTGACATAGTTTAAAAATTTTACAGTGACTTTTGTTTTGGTTTCAATTCAAGGTTAATGTATAACATATAGTAATTGTGTATGTGATTGCATGTATGTATGTAGTGAAAGTATGAGAGAAGTTTTTAATTACGTGTGATGCGCTCTTATTGCTTCTTCATTCTATGTATGTCATGTACCATGAGATTCGTTGACATTCTACCTAAATATATATTCAAATCATAAAATAATTATGGATATTTCGTTCCATAAACTAAAACAAATAATTGACAAAAATGTACACTTAAAATCATAATATAGTGGGTATGGTATGAATTGAACTTAAAAAAATTATCAAGCAAAACGAATTTGGGTGTGTTGGAGGGATTTCAACGTGAACGTAAATTACAATTATGTCGAACATAAGTATTATGTATATATATATATAGAAGAAAATCAGACATAATAGTTTTATATATATTTCATATGATACATAAGGCCTTAGCACGGGGCAATAGAATTTTAGTTAAATGCTTAAAAATTAGGAGGCTCATCGTCATACAAAAAGCTGCTAATGTTAAAGCCAAAACTAGCTGAGATTAGATATTTTCGTTTCGAGCTGGTTGTGTGAGTGTGTGTGTGTGTATGGGTGAATGTGAGCGTGCCTCAATCTTAATGTGGTTCGAGGCGTGTTTTCTTGTGACGCGCATATATAATACAGACACAGTTTTCTTTTGATTTTGTCATTTGTTTTGTGGGAGAGGATATAAACAATATGTTGCGAATTGTTATCCATATTTAAAAAAAATGTTGTTCTTGATGTATTCGTTTTCTGTTTTTTTGTAGACGACTGTTGTTGTTGCTGTAGTGGTTATTGTTGTTGTTGTTTGTTGTTTGCTGAGTGTCGATTTACATTAATGAATGCGTTAAAGTTTAGTTCAAGAACTTTGCTACTGTTATCATTATGAGGTTGGCCAAGGTGATGCAAATGCTTGATTCTGTCAGATAGCTACCTCCGCTCACAACCACATCTTTCTCCTCCAGCAATGGATAATCAATGACATGAATGATGCCATTTGTGCATTCAACATCAGGCCTGTAGACATTGATCTTCTTATAGTTCCATATGATCACATAGCCTACAAGAAAAAACACGAGAGTTATTATTAATGTTTTGGCTTTTGTTTGAAGACTTTTGAATGAAGATATTTTATTTTCATATGATGTGACAATTTGTTATTTCTGGCATGAGCTGTGCAATAAATTTGACTAATTGCAGCACTTACCAGTCCATTCGTGACTAGCATACTCATCATGTAGATCTATTAATTTTAAGTTAATATTTTTTTTTTTTTTGTTAGGCGCAAGACAAGAAATTTCGGAAAATATGTTAAAGAGTCATTGTTAAGCCAATAACCACAGAAGTTGCATTAAAAATCAAAAGCACTTGGAAAGTTAAGACGCATTCCGAAAAAAAATTAAGCAAAATACTTACGTCCTGCCTCTTCATCGACTCTAATCTTTAGCGAATCACGGAAAGTGGGTAAAACAACATTGTCCGTCTGTTGTGACATTTTTACCAGATCCGACATGGTGAACACGCGATCTGCAATAGCCAAATGACGTTCCAAGATCGCCTTTGACTAAGAGAGATAAAAGCATTAGGAATGACTAAGGCAAATGTTACAAGAATTACTCACGTGATAGGCAAAGTCACGCATGAAAAGCTTCTTGTGTGCCGAAGGGGAATCCAATTCGGTCTTCTGCCAGCCCTTATCACGGGGCACAAAGAAGGTGAAACGTCGCTGGGTGTTGTTCAGTTGATCGTTAAAGTTTGAAAACTGGCCCATTTTGTAGGTGTCACTGTGATAAAAAGATAGAGATAGGAATGCCTTAGAAAATGAATCAGTGTCACCTACCTCATCATGGGATCCGACTCTAATTTTCCCAACACTGTTGTATGGGGTACTCCCAAAACGCGATCAATAATATGTACGAAGCCATTTGTCTGAGCAACATCTGCCTGGACAACTGTGGCATTAACACCACCACCCTCAACAGTTATGTGGGCATCTGCACCATCACCTTGGACATTGAAGTATAGGAACGTATGATTATTAAGAGTGGGCACTTGAGCAATCTGTCGAAAAAAAGAACATCATGTTAAAAAAAAAAGTTTAAAAAAAAACACTAAAATAACTCACCAAATTGGCATTCTTTTGCCTAATTTTCTCGACATTCAAACGATCTTTAATAATGTGCATATTCAAAATCTCAATCATCTTCTTGCGATCTCTGCAAAGATTTAAATAGAAGAATTACGATATTTACTGGTAAATAATATGAACTCAGGGACAATTTACCTAACAATATTGTTGATGGATGTGGCATTCCAGGCCTCATTGCTCGGTGCCAGAATGGTCACTTCAGACAGATTGTTGATATCATTAAGCACTGCACCGCCATTGTCCATTATAGCCTCATAGAATTTTCGCAAAGCTCCATTCTCCGAATCCTCCTTTAAAAAAGCAATGCCCAAATATATATCAATTAAGAATGCTCTCAACAAAGACAAGAAAAACAAATTGGCAATTTATAAAACAAAAAATATAGTTTTATGGGAAACGCTGAAGCAATGTTGTTGTTGATTGTTTAATTCTTTTGCTAAACGAGTTTATACAAGAATTTTTCAGTGTTTCAGAGGACAAAGACATCAAGAACAATAACAACATTTATTCGAATTCGATTAAACAAAAAAAAAAAAACAATGTACCAATTGATGTATGCAAAACAATAAATGGTGAAGAGATGAGGTTAATGTAAAATGTTGCGAAGATCTTGATAAGATTTGTAACCAACCAATGATTGCAACATAATGTTTACTTTATTTGTATTAGATGATTGCAACTTTTGGGAGAGAGAAAGAGAGGCGGTGGTGGTGATGGTGGTGCGGTGAGAGCGAATGTTGAAACATTTACTTACGTTTATAAACTAAACCATTATATGTTGTAGTAGTAGAAGAACAATTGGAAATGTGAAGAGAAGAAGAACAGAGGCAACAAATTGCAAACAAAGTGTTTGTTGTTGTTTTATAATTGATAATAATTATTTGTTTATATTTTTCCGCGCCCAAATTCCGCCAGAGGATGTGGTCAAATATAAAACGTTTGAAATGAGGCACAAGGGAAATAAAGTTTTTATTCATAGTTTTGTCTTTTTCATCAATTAATATTTAAATACGGAACTCTTTTAAAATGCAATCTTATGCTACTTTATTCTGGCGTGCATTTATTTTCTTTTCTTTTATGCCACCCGCAAATAACTACTACAACAAATTACAAACCTCAGAATTGTTTTATGCAATTAAAGCAAATTAAACACAAAGAAAAACTCTACAAAATATGCATACAATTCAATTGTAATCTAATTTGTTAGGCCTTTTGAGAAATTTTGGAAAATTTTTTGAAGCAACTACATTCAAATTATGTTGGCTCATGCTCAAAGTATTTGCTTATAAAATAGATTTACATTCATGCACAAAATTAGAACAAACAGATCGTTAGCGAATGAAAGAATATATATATATATACGGTTGGTTGTTTGTTACCTTGAACGACTGGATTTATATAGAGATTTTACAAATTGGTTTTTTGAATCAATTTCAGTTCAGGTGCATCGTATAAATGTTTGAGCCGTTGTGGTATTTTGGCAAGTACCAGAACAGAAAGATAATGGAGAAAAACAAATAAAAACACGATCAGTCTTAGGATTAGTCATTTTATAGCTAATAGGTAAGGTAAAAAAAGAAAACAAACACAAAAGGTACACAACGAAACAACTCTACGAGAAAAGAAACAGTTGAGAGCAATTTCCAAAAAATGAAAAACGGGATGAGTGTATGTATGTATGCCCATGAGGAGGGAAACGAGGAGAGGTTAAGGATAAAGGTTAAAGCTATAGTTACAATCAGATCAAGGCATGCCGACGACTGAGCCAACGAGCGAGCGAGTGAAAGAAACGATCTGGCGAGTTCTTTGAGTTGATATGAGAAAGGAAGACAGGGAAAAGGGACTGATTCCGATTATGTATATAGGATTACCAATTCAGTACATTCAATATATGTATGTATGTATCTTTATATATAGAGATATGGTAATGAATGAAGTTTTCGATTCTCATATGTCTTTAATGACCTAGACTGGAGGCAACAGAATGACTAAGCTTAGCGCCAAATGTGCAGTTTTTCGTTTTTTGCCAATTTCACAGATGATATCAAATTTTGTTGATCGAATATGAGCGCAATGGCCTCATTTTATGCCCACAGACAAAAAACATCCATGTCATGAATGAACATTCAAACAGTGACAGAGAGACAGTGAGCGAGAGAGCGAGAATTTTTATGGAGAAATTTGGTTTGGTAGTTTACATAGAATATACATTGATTAGCTATAATACATAGCTTAAATGGTTAATTTTTTTTTATTTTTCGGTTTCGTTTTTTTGGTTGGTTTGGCAATACTTACATTACACCCAAAATTTTTTTAAAATAAAATTTATATTTTAAAAATTATTTTAAAATAAAATTTTTTCTTTTGATTTTACATGGAACCGAATTGACAAAAGTTTAAGATTTTTCTTTGTGCCAAATATGTTTGGCTTTTTTTCCATTTTTTTTTTTTTTTTTTTGTTAAGAATTCAGTTCTAAGTAAAATCAGACTCTGGGCTTCAATTACAGTTTATAAGGATAGGTAAAAGCATCCAAATTCAAAGAGTATTTATTGTTGTTGTGCATTTTAAGATTTCTTTGGTTTTTTAACTTTGCAATCAATTAAGCCCTCTGGGAAACTTTAGCAACAGCTAGGAACTATTGCATTTTCATCGATAAAGAGCGACTCAGCTAAATGCAAAGAAAATTGTTATCTCATGTATGTGTGTGTGTGTTTGTCTGTGTGTGGAGAAGTGTGATTGTATTTCTTGGTGCGTGACTAGCCAATCGCATTGCCGAGCCTTATCACAAGCTAATGGCACTATCAGTCTCTCTATGTGGGTTTTGGTGTTAGTGGCAGAGTGTCTGGCCAAACCCTTTCTGTTAAATGCATTCTTACCTGTAGAAATTGTGTGACTGTTGAATCGATGATCATCAAAGGACGCTGAATCAAATGGACTACACCATTCTTAACTGGAATATTGGCCTTTACAATTTCGGCCAAGACAACACCCTCTGCATGCTTGGCATCGCCAACAAGCGTGTTAGACTTGAAATACACTGAAAGTAACAATTGTTAGTAAAGTCGGGACTAGTTTTCAGATATTTGTATGCCATTACTTTTGCCATCCTTTTGCTTGAAAAAGCTAACGGTGACCTTAAGCAAATCCTCAAAGGCGGCCGATGTCTTGGGTTCATCGTGTCGCGAGGCGGCAGTGAAGATGACAGTGTTTGGTATAACATGACCATCAATAACCTTGGCATCCACCAGACTGCTGCGGGTGGCTACCTTGAAGCCATCATCGATGGGTATCAAGAAAGTGTGAGCGCCAGCCGACTGGAATAACGATTCCTTTTTGGCCATCAACACCTGGTTGCGATAGGTGCGCAAACGGCTTTTACCTATATTGAGCAAATCGGCTTTCTGCATAAATTCAAGGGCATCTGGGTTGGTGATTTGATCCTGGGCAGTTGATAGCGTAGTAAGTGGATCTAGCACTTCGTCAATGATGTGCATAACCTACAAAGGGGCGAGAGGGACAATTGAAATGTCATTCAATTGGAATAAATAAATCGCATCACACCACAACAAAAACTACTGACCTGACGTTTGCCCTCGCGATTGGTGAGCTCCACACTGAGGGAGGGAATTATACGTGCATTGTTCACAAAGATGTCACCATTACGATTCTTCGTGATAAATAGCGGCGGATTGCCTTCCATATCCGATGACACACTGTTTGGCAGTTGATCTTTATTGAATGCCGCGGTAGCTGTAAATGGAAATAGTCGAATAAATATTTAATTTGCTATGCATCATCGTCGTTTGCTTTGTTCAAAGTTCAATTGAAATCCATGCTTTTTTTATATTTTTTATGGTTAACTAAAAAAAAGGCTTGTTTAAGTACGAAAATGAAAAAGGGTTTAGTTTGAAAGCAGAAATTTGTCAACGAAATGAAATTAATAATTGATCTCCTTAATTGAAGAACTTTCTTGTTTTTGTTAATCGATTTGCCTTTGCTTTTGGCAGATACTTACTAATGTGATAGATGACATGGGTAGTCCCTGTGTGACGCTGGAAGGCTTCATTGGTGGGCACAAAGATTGTGCAGGAGCGTAGCGCCAGTGTTGAATTGGCCACAGCATTCTGTTCCAAGAGGCTATAGAACTGCAAAATAAGAAAGAGAGAGTATAATAGAAAGTGTGGGTTAGAGATTTTTCTTTAAACGCTGAAATTGTTGGGCGCGCATTACAAGGGTTGGATGGAGTGAGTTGGGTGGTGAACTTGGTGGGTGGTTGGTTGGTTGACTGGTTGCTTGGCATTTTGGCAACGTTGCGATTCAGGAATTGCCATGACGACAACAACTAGAAACAACTAATAAAACGGAACACATTATGCATGGCAAAAAAAGGTTTATTGAACCAATTACGTAAGCAAGGAATAGGGTTGTTGGATTTCCTTTGCCCCCCCACCAATGGTTCAATGGTTTTTATGTGTCATTGATTGAGACTATGTTTCCCTCTCTATCTATGTGTGTCTGTTATGGACAGGACACATGAAAATGCATTTTCCCAGCTACCCTAAATAGCAGACGCTGACCCCGGTGGTTCTGGCCACCACTAACTCCACCGCCACCGCCACCACCTGCTTGGCAACAATAGAACAGGACATCAAGCAGGACATGACATGCAACCACATACATATTTTGCGGCTTCCCACCTAATGCCGCCGACACGCCCTGCTGCACATTCTGAGTCCAGTTTATGAGTGAATATGCCAACTAGTGCATAGAGTGGTGTGTGTGTGTGTGTATTTGTGTGTGCAGGTTCCGGCGAGGACAACACCTTTTTTGGTGCCCTCTTTTAGAGTCTGGTTATGGCCTGGTCCTCGCCGTCGTCGTCGTGTGTGACTCATGGCAATTTGCCTTCTAAAGGTTTTCGTTGTCCTTTTTTCCAATTTTCTTTTCTGCCCTCCTTCTACATACTTTTACGTATGTGTAGACAACATTTTTATACTCGTTCTCTTTTTTTGTTTTTGGTAATCGGAGACGTCAGTTGTCGTTTTTATACTTATCCCACTCTTGGTCCTGGGTCCTGGTTCATTATTCGCTCTTCCCTTCGAACTTCTGTTCTACCAACTGCTCTAACCTAAGCTGGTTTCAATTTCATTTCAGTAAATGGTTGCGCTTATCTTTCAGACAGCAAAAGGAGCAAGAAAGAGAGAGTGCTTAATGGGCCAAGTGAAGTTGAAGGAGTGCATTGTGGCATATGTCACACAAGTAAACTGGATACAAAATTGATAGCGAGTAGTTATTTAAGCCATTGATTAATCGATATTTTATCATTCGTTTTTTAGAAATTGGATCAAAGAAAGAAATGGCTTATAGAATTTAGTTAAATTCTTTGAAATCTCTTCTTTTTGTTTGTTTTGAGGCTTGTTGCAACAAAAATAAAGGTCATAACTTTAGTATTCAATCCTATCCAATTTATTGCCTTTTTTTCTCAGTGTTGCAGTAGCCAAACTGGTTTCTACCCTTGTCCAAAAAACGGCCTTCTGTCAACACTGTTTTCATTATGTCATCTAGCCTTTAGATCTTCAACATATAATCTTCATCTACATATCTGACAAGGGGACAATTAGATGCAATTACTTTCATAAATTTCCATTATCAAATGCGTTTGTATGGGTGTGTGTGTGTTTTTTTTTCAAATCAATCTTAATGAGTTTCAGCCCCTTTTCTAGATCTAATATTTAGATAGATAGAAATACTGTAGCCAGATGGCCTCTCCGGGGAGTCCTTACTAACAATTTGCCACAATTGTTAGAGCATTATCCTGTCGTTGAGTCTTTTATTCTTTCCCCCTTTTTTTTGGCTTGGCGGGGAGAGAAATCTGCCTCATTTACCATGCAAACCGAAAGTTTTTGCTTAACGGTGCCAATGACCCCAAAAACGTTTGCATCCCCCGCATATCTTAGGGATAAATATGTATGTATATAAAGACTGCGAGTCAGAGGGAGAGAAAGAGAAAGAGTCAAGGGCATGAGTCAGAGCCAGACGGCGGTGCAAACAATATTTTTGGCCAATGCAAGACATTTCGATTTCCACTACTCCCCTCCCACATTGAAGGCAATCACGTCAGGACATTACGCACACACACAACAACCCTTGTTGGCCAATTTTGAATAAATGAAGTAAGTTTTAGTCCCGACTTGAGTATATTTTGCATCACCTGGTTTCAAGGCTACATAAAGAAACATAAATTTTATTATCCTTAACTTATCTTTTCTACCTATAACTCGCTTATTTTAACTATTGAGGAAAAAAAGAATCTATAAACTTTAAGAAGTCGGAAATGCTTCTTTTAAACTGTTCATTAATTAATAAATAAATTTAAAGAATCAAACATGTTATTTATGAAATTGTTTTTGGGTGCTTGAGTTGTTTTGTTGTTGTTGTTGTTGCAGCTTACCCTAACTGGCATTAGACGCCTGAAGGATTTGGCAGTGCTCTGAAAGAGAGAAAAATAACCGCCGAAACAGTTGAAAGTTTTGCGATATTTTGAAAGTATTTTTAGCCAAATTTGTAAAACTCTGCTCTTTAGACGGCAAAACAACAAACCAAAATCAACGAAAACAAACTCGAAAAATGAAAATTTTTATCGAAATCTACATAAATATTACTCAACAAATGCAACATTTGAGCTTATGTGTGTGTCAGTGTGTGTGTGCTTTTGAGTGGAAATATTCAATTTTCAATATGAAATGAAGTGCACTAATATTAATTAGCAGATCGAGGGGCTATATCGATTTCCTTCCTTCTGTCTCGCCTCCATATGCATGTTTGTATATGTATAACGCTTTTATGTGCATGTTTGTATAAATAAATTTAATTGGTATAAATTATGCATATACATGTGTGAGTGTAAATGGTAAAGTTTTTTGGAATATAATTGCAGTAGCCAGAGACATGACCGAGAAGGCAGAGCAACCCCTTGAGCTGGGCGGAGGCACATTTCTTTTTAATTGGTGTCATTGGGAAGGAGACAATGCAGGAACAGATCGAAAAGTAGGAGGAGGGTTGAAGAAATGCGAGGCCATTTTCCAGCCCACACGCGGCACACATACACACATACAAAGTTCGGTGTATAAATGTTGTCTAATGGATCAAGTCTTCTCTATATTTGAGCATGTGTTTCACTTATGGCTCCATTAAGGTCATTCATGACATGGAATTGAAATCGTAATGGGAATGGGAATGGAAGGCTCATCACATCTCATCATATCGCCGCACACATAACGCGCATCTTGGTTTCGGTATTGTTATCTTAAATTAAATTCAATTGAATTCGATGCTGCCTGCTCTCCCCTGGTTGATGATTGTGTGTTGATGTGCGTCAGTCTATCCGAGTTCCACTTCCACACCTTCCCCCTATTTCTTTTCTCTTCCCTTTCAGCAAGTGTATGTGTCTAGGCGTGTCCGCCTTCAATTCCAATTCCAGTTGCAGTTGCAGTCAAAGGTTACAAAAATTTAAATTAATAAAAAAAAAACCCCAAGACGATGCGATCCAGTGGCCATGCAACAGGAAGTTTGGGGTCAGTGTAGGAGGTCGACCGTCAGGCTTTCCGACCGTCTGCCCGCACATGCCACTAAGCGGAAGATCAACCAACTCGCTTTTAATGACGTTTCATATGAAATTATGAATTATGTGTACGTAATTTCATTCTTTAAAACATTTACATTAATGGTCATGAGCAAATATACATACAACTCCAGCTTAGTTAAGTTTCGCATTCCACTCTCCATTGTAATCTGCCAAGCAAAACCACAAGTTGACCCCTTATTCTCATTTTGACGTCTATGTAAATTTCAAACACCATGAGAATTGCTAGCATAATGAGAGCAAATCAAATTCTAAAATGGCAGTTATCTAGTTAATATCTAATATACTATTCTAAATAATTAAAGATGGAGCAAACTACTCTAGTTATTTGAGGATTCTCTAAACTATGTTTCTTGAAACTGAAATTATTTATTAAGAAGTGGTTTTGAATTTGCGCCTATAACGAGAAAGGCATATTTAGTCTCTGTTGCAGGTCTCGTCTAGTTATGTAGAATGTCTAAGTCTCTAGTGGCAGTTGCAATAGCAAATTATGGGCTTCAGACTGTCGCACGCTTTCTTTTCAATTGTGAAATTTTCTTTGGGTTTAGTTATTTTTTTTTTTTTTTGCTTGGCAACATTTTTTCGGGTAGGTATTAAATGTTTAGCAGAGTACATACAATGGGTACATAATGTATAAATGGATGTACTTTATGTATGTACATATGTACCTATGTATATATTTACTGTTTTTGTTGTTTTAGCTGGTTACCTTTGTTGGCTTCTGACTTTTTACACTTTTATGTGTTTTCCCAATGTGAGACTGTGTGTGAAGGTGTAAAAAGGGTAAACTAAATAGAAAACTGTTATGCTCAGTCAGCGTCAACGGCCGGCCGGTCGGTCGGTCTGTTTATCTGTCTGTCGGTCAGTCGGTACTTGTCTGTTGTACGCTTAATTTATGTAGTTTTAGTTATGGTTTTTTTTCCCCTGTTTTACATAATAGAATCTGCCATGCATACCTAATGTGGCCAAGACTAGTTGAGTGGACTTTGTAACTGGAGTATAAATATTTTTTATGTGATATGTTTATAGTTTTTGTACTAGCATTGATTTTTTTCTCTCGCAGCAGCCAAAAGGCACCTGGCTCCTGGATGCAGCAGCAACAACAAGTGAAAAAGCAAAAGGTCAAGGACAAGGACAGACGCATTCTCAATGGCTACCTGTGCATAAAATCTATAGTGCCTTCTCTTTTGCGCAGGCTCTTTATTCTCTCTATCCCTTTCTATCAAGGTTTTTCGTTTCAAGGGCGGCCCCAGCCGTTTCTTAGGCATAGTCGAAATGTGTCAACCAACGTAGATGATGATAATGATTATGACGGTTATGTTGGTTAAGTGTTGGAAAAGGGAGGGGAGGAGCAAACTGCTGCTGTTACTCACCTATGAAAATATTTACTTAAAAATGACTTGACTTACCTGTGAAAGTTCCGGATCATCGCGTAATTTGTCTGCCAATTCGGCACCAGCTGCATAAGATAAACAGCTTAGGAGTAGCAAAAGTGCTGCTGCACTCAGTCCACGGCAAGTGAACAACATTTTCATATACTGTTATTTTTTTTTTGTCTTTTTGTTTTTGTTTCCAACGGCACTTCTCACGACAAACGACGACCACTACGACGAAGACGACGACTTTTAAGGGTGGTGTGGCAGTATTATGTTATTTGGGCTGCTTCTAAGATACAGATCTGCAATTTAAAGGCAAACACTCGCATAAATTATGCATCCAGCAATAACAACAACCACTTTCCCTCCCCCACATGTACATCCTCTGAGAGCCCTGTCACTATGAAAACAAGCTCTTAAAAACAAAACAGTAAATTCGGCGAAATGATAGCAACGCAGCAGCAGAATACGAGAAGAAAAGAAAATAAGCGAAAGCATCACAACTTCCTGCCGGCTAACGCACTGTGGTAAAAATTGCATAAAAACCTAAGGCGCTTTGTATTTAAATTTACAGCAGAAAACTAAAAAGCTTATGTAATACCTTTGTTAATAGACGAAACAGATTGAACGCCTTTTTTCAGAGAAATGAGAAATATTAAAGAAAGTTTTCTTTCGTGAATATATAAAATTCGTTATGTAAGAAAATCATAATTTTATAGATATTTTAATTTTTCGATTTAATTTTTTTAATTTATCGATCAAATTTATTTGAATTGGCCTTCAATGGAATTCTCAATATTTTAAGTAAACTGGTTGGAAATCAATATTTATTTTGGATTGATATGAAATAATATTTAATATTTCTTTGACTCGGTTTAATTCCACTGTGCGACGGCGAGTCAAAGCTGCCTCGAAGGTTGTTGATTTTCTGTTAGATCTTTTTTTTTTGTTATACCACATAATTCTGCACACTAAGCATCTTTCTCGCTCTCACACACGCATACATTCAACAAAATACCGTTATGTCATCAGAAAAAGAGGCACTAAATGCCAAAGCCGCGCTTAGTGTTATTATTTTTATAGTTTTTCTTCGATAATATGCTTTTGCATTTTAAATATTTTTACTTTGCACATTCCGATTCTATATACTCATTGCTGCTGCTGAGCTGCGCTTTTTTCCCCCAGTCAAACCGCTTTTTTCAATTCGATTTCAGCCGAAAATCTATTCTTAGAATTAGAGATTGAAAAAGGACAAAAACTATTAAAACCGAACTTAATTATGCAATTGTAAAAGACGCGTAACACTTTTTTCAGTTTTGTTGCAAGAAAAGACGGTCACCCACACACACACACACAAGCACACGAATAAATCAATAAACAAAAGAGCACCGCTTGAGAACTTCTTTTTTGATTAAGCACCTGCAGCAGCTCACCAATATTAAAGGTTGCAATTAGGCGGATAGAAGACCACACAAAATCTAAGCTCCAAATGCGATTCGCTTATTGCAATTTAAACACTGTTACTAAATTTGTCAATATTTTTTAAGTTAAATACGATTAATTAAGCCACTCACCAACCAACTTTTGGCGACCGCGAAACACACCCGCTCACTTCGAAAACAAAAACAACAATGCGCGGGCGAGACTAGAGCTGGAACAAATATCGATGGTCTTATCGATACATTGATGGTACTATCGATACATCGATGGTTTTGCAGTTTTTAAAAACATCGATGTTTGGCTTGCACTTCGCCGTAAGAAAATGAATATTCGCCTTAAAAAATGAATATTTGCCGTAAAATGTCAATATTCGCCGTAAAAATTGAGTGTCCACAAGCACAACGTTGCCAGATCAATACAGATGAGTGCCACCATAAGTGTGACCAGATTCGATAAATATAAAAAGCCAAATATAGTTTGCAGTGTGACCAGCTTTAACAAATTATAGTAGGTTTAGCGTCCATCTCTAACGCGCCGATTTTTTTCTGGTGGACATATCGATAGGGACATCGATGATGTCCACATCTCTAGTGTGATTTGTTGTTGCAAATGAGAAAACGAAAAAACGAAAAGCTGGAAAATTTAAACAGCAACAATAACATTAGCAGCAGCAGGAGCACCAGCCTCAGCCTTATCTATGGCGATGGCGGGTCAATCCGAACTCAAGGACCTTAATCTTTTCGAGCTGCGTCCGCTTATTACAAATCTCAGCTCGAAACTATCAGCCGTTGGATTCGATAAGCAGTTCCTTTGCCTGGTCAGTGATGAAAATGAGATTGTTTTGCGTTACGTTAGCACAACGGGACAGGAGGTGGTTAAGATGATCTCATGGTTTCGGCGCACCAATCGAGTAATACATGATGTCTGCTTCGATCCTGCTGGGATTTGGTTGCTGGTGCTATGTAAGTATGGGATAGGGAAGGCAAGAGTGTACGTGCGTGCGTGCGTTTGTGTTAGTGTGTGTGTGTGTGAATGAATGTGAGTTTATTGATTTTCTGTTGCGTATTTTGTTTTGATTTAACATTTATATGAGGGATTAGGGAGAATATGCGTGGCTATTGAGCGTAGATAAAAGTAACGTCATTATTTTATCAACAGGTTTTGACAATACGCTGCACATTGTGCCCGCTTTGGCCTTGGTGGACAAGACGCATGATCTGGCCGCCTGCTCTTTGTATAGCACAACGCAGGTGACATCCTATATAATACCGTTCGTTGGTCCCCACGAGTGTCCAAATTCAAAAAAAATGTCCCAACCACTCTGCAACTGGACTGTTCCAAGAAAAGCAAGATCAGCAGCAGGAACAAGAGCAAGTAGAACGATTAGCTAATCTTGCAGACAATATCAAACTGGAAGGGGATGAGGATGTGGAACTTCTGGGTCATGAACTGCCGCAGCATATGCTGGCCGGTAACCACACAGACCAGCTGCAGCCGCAACAGCCGGAACAACCACCCGTCCAGCATTTTGATGCCACCGGCAATAGCCAGGTGATGGCTACCTCTTTTATGGCGTCCAAGACCTGCCCATATCCACTCTCGGTGGTGTGGTGGAAAACCAATTATGGCCTTAATAGGGCCATTATTGGCTATTCAGATGGATCCATTTGCTTTGTGGGACTTAGTCCGAATTGTCCTATGATTGCCAGCACAGCTATTGAAAATGGTTCAGTCATGCGCCTCTTGATATGCAAGGATAATACCTTCGATGGAGTTATGCTATTGGTATATATTTGTCATAAATCTTGAAGCCTAATTTATCAATAATTTTTTTCTCTCAGATTACATCCTCGCTGAAGCAGCAATATAAATTATTGCTAGAGCAGAAAGCCATTAAGTATGTCTATCCGGGTGACAGTTCACCCACCACGCGGGAGGGAGCTTGGCAGATTGTTATGTCTGTGCATAATAGGCAACATCATAATCAGCAGCAGGGGGATGCCAATGCCGAAGCCCGGCAAAGCAATAGTTCGGATCCGGCATCCGACAGCAGCCAGTTGGAAGAGGACGTATTCGCCCCACCTGCAAATGAGGAAGTGCCGCAAAATGCACCAGTTAACGCTGACTCCGCCGCCGCAGCCTCCATGACAGCGTCTAGTGATATGCCACCGCCGCCGGCACCTCCGTCATATGGTGAATTTGTAGCTTCACGTCAATCTTCCACCGAAAGTACTGGTGTTCGCATACAACAGCAAATGCTACCGGCCACTAGCTTTGATGGCATACTGCCTGCAACGCGAGCCCGCTTGGCATCTCTGAAGAGTCTGGGCTCCAAGAAATTACAGGCCATAAAGATGCGCCTCTCCGACCAGCGGCAGAAGTTCGATGAATGTGCGTAAGCAAACATAAGCCCAAGAGATTTGAATTTGTTTTTCCTCCTACTATCAAGGCTCTTCTCTATTATTATCTTTGCTTGCATTTCTTGATATTATCCTTGATCTTTGTTACTGTTTTTGTTGCTTTTGGTTCTGAGTGGGCAGTTCTGCGAGTACTGTTGCATCTGCTCAAGCGGCGATTGCGTGGTGAGTTCGCTACAGCTGCGAGACCCAAGCACACCGCACTCACTGACGACACTTGTCCGTAATTTTGTGTACAAACGACAAGCCGAAACCATTTACTTAATTATTTTATTTTCGTTCTCGCTGTTAACATTTTCCAGTTATGCCTGATACCAGTTTGGGATCATTTGCGATTATGGATTCGCCATCGGTGACGCCAGAGCCCTTGGGTCATACCACTGGATCCTTTTATACTATACAGAGTTTGCGGAACACTTATCTTCTTAGTGCTTTACATTGCAGCAGGCAAGAAAATAGAGAGAAACTTTATAAAATAAGGAATTAATATGTAGTATTTTATCCATTCAGCCACAGTTTGACAGTGCACAGCATCGACATCAATTTAAAGCCTTTGTTTGTCTACAAGATACCCAAACATACCCAGGAAATACTCATAAGCTCCAACATACTATATGGCATCCACTACGTGGATTTGCATAATCGCAGTGATTCGGCCATATCGACGGCAGCTTCTTCTCTGGAAGAGGCCCCAGAGGTCAATACAGAGAAGGAGAATCGCGATGCAGATACGGAAAAGCTGGAACTCGAAGTGGATAAGGAAAAAGAGAAGGATAGCGTCCCCACAGTTGTCACAAAAAGCGATACAACTAGCGCAACTACAACTACAAGTTCAAGTTTGGATCAAAGTGAAATGCCAAGCAACGCGATTAATGCTGTTAGCGTAATAAGCAGTGCCATGGCCTCCTTACATACATCCGATGAAGATGTATGTACACTCATTAAGTTGATTTTTGATTAAATTTTCATATCATTACGCAATTTAAATTTCTTGCAGCGCTTTAATCCTCTGGCTCAGATTGGACTCTTTCGCTTTGAGCGGGAAACTGTGCTGCATCTGTATCAAATGTCCCAATATCGCAATGCCGTCGGCCAATGTGAGACTCTCACTAAAGATGAAAAGGCCAAAGCCTTTGAAATTAAGGACATACACACGCCCATGGACTATGTGCAGTTTTATGAAACAAGTGATGTGAGTGATGAGTTCTCGTTGCGGCAAATGGAAATTATGCAATCAGAGTTCCCAAAGATTAACTATGATCCATGCTATGTGATTACAAATAAAAATGTCTATGCCATACAGCTTAGGTGAGAGTTATCCAAAGGAAAGAATAATGAAAATTGATTAATTACATACATATATGATATTTTCCTTTGCAGAAAAGAGCCTTTTGAACTGTTTTTGGATGCGGCCCTGAAGAGTGAATGGAATCAGTGCCGGGACTTTTGCAACACATTTGATCTTTCGATTGAGCACTGTATTGAATTCGCTGGGGATTATCTATTACGACGCAAGAAAATCACACAAGCTCTGCTTACCTACAATGTCGCCAGGGTAAAACCCATTCGAACGGCTTTAAAATTGGCCATGTATGGACATACCTTTGCCCTAATGCAGCTGAGTGCAATGGCTTTAAAGTCTACATATTTGCTGCGCTCACGATATTTGTGTCATCCGATGCTAAAGAGCATGCAGAAGGATATTACCTATCGGCATTCGGAGGATGTGCGCTCAATATTACCATTGCAAATAGATAATCAGGGTGATTTGAATTCCTGTGTCAAGTGCAGTGACTATCATTATGGTGTGGATGATTCAATAAGCTCATTGCAAATGTCCCCCTCATCGCAATTTCATTTGGCCAATTTGTTGCTCATCACTCTAGCTGAAAAAGCAGTCAATGATAAGAATTATTTGCCATTATGGTGGGTTTCACTTACCCTTGTATATTCAGAATAATTGAATTAACATCTTAAATCAATATTTTTAGGAATTTCCTGGTTACAAATAGCAAATATCACACCAACATGACCAGCATTGTCCTTTGCCAAAGTGGTCTTTTTTCGGCAGCTATTATCTTGGCGAGAGTTCGTGGTGTTTGCCTGGATACGTTTAATGCATTAATTAGTGTGGTGGCTCAGGAATTCGGCTGGTATAATGAGCTCAATGTTTGTCTGTATAATCTTAGCGAGCCACTGTTTATGGAAACAATTGGTTACTTGCCACAAGTTTCAATGGACTATTTCGCCTTTGTTCAGGAGAAAATTGAACACATACGTCCGTGCGTGTTGCAGCGTCTGGCTGCGCAGCTGAACCCTTTTGCTCCAGCCTTGCGTCCCATTGTATCGCACAGTAGTTGCAATTTGAATTCAAATGACAATAATTCACATCTATTCGAGTTTTGTAAGAGCCTTATCGAGACTTATCTATCCGTGCTAATCCATATGGAATCGCAGCGTGTTAAACATGATTCCATTGTGAATGCCCTATCCACTTTTCGCATCAACTATGAAGACAATCAGGTAGCTAGTCACAGTATAGATGTTTTCATTTATTTTTCCATTTCATTAATGCGATGTCATCTGCAGTTCGCCATTGAATCATCACGTTTTAAACCAATCTCGGCTGGTTGTGCTTACTGTGCCTGTGTGGTAGATGGTGTCGCCTATTTCTGGGGTTCCAGTGGAGTTCCCTGCTGTTATAGTGCTCAAAAGTCCACAGGTAAATGAAATTTAATTTGTCTTAGGGCCAACTTACACACGAGTTATTTTCAGAGCCCCCAGAACCAGCGCATGCCGTAAAGAGTCTAGATCTACTTGCCCAGCTCAATTTGCAAGTACATGCCTTGAAATGCGGTCGTCAGCATACGCTTGTGCTTACCAATAACGGGGTAGGATATTCACTTGCCAAAAAAGGAGTTTCCCTAATGCACCATTATCATTTTAGCTCTATGCCATGGGCAATAATAATCTTGGCCAGTTGGGTGTCGGCCAGCATATGCAGATGGCACAGCAACCCATGCTGGTGACGGCTTTGGATGGCATGTGCATCACTATATTAGAGGCAGGACAATATCATAATGCGGCTGTGGCGGATGGTCATCTATATATGTGGGGGTAGGAAACGTTTGTCGATCTAATATAATGTATTTGTACTTAATAACATATATATTTTGCAGGTGGGGAGTCTATGGCCAACTTGGGCAGGGCAGCTGCGAGAATATACCCACACCAAAACTAGTCAACTTTTTCAAGTTTAAGGTTGGCTTTCAATATTCTACTCATCCTTGGCGTCTTTAATTAATCGCTGTTATTTACTCTAGAAAATTCTTCAAATCTCCTTGGGTCATGCCCACAGTTTGGTTCTATGCCAGGCATCTAATAGCTATACAGAGGCTGATCAAAGTTGCAACGAGCTTTTTGTCTTTGGCTCTAATCATTTCGGGCAACTAGGCACCGGTGGCAGTGAACAAGGCGGGGATACAAAGATTAATCTGCCAGTACGCTTGGAAACAGGCGGCAGCAGTCTAAGACTGATACATACCAAATTCTTCACGAATGTGAGTTGAGAAAACTTGGGCTTGGCTTGGATGCAATTATTTAGTTTGTTGATTCATTCGTTCTTTTGGTTTATAGCTAGCCGTGGATGAGAACGAGCGCCTATATACCTGGGGCAGCTCACCCCAAGCCTTGCGACTGGCAAATCAAATTAAACGTCGTGCCAATGCCAAACAGAAAATGGAAGAAAATCAGCAGCGTGAGATGCTTAGTAAGCAATTAGAGGCTACTTTATTGCCGGCCAGCAACAGAGATGGCAGCAGCTCCATGGTAGAGCCGAGTACATCATATGCTTCTGTGGTGGCTGGTTCGGCATTGAAAACCAAAGAAGATGAGGCTACGAAATCAGATGCTACCGAGACTATTGAACCGGTTGCAGTAGCTCAAAGAGAGGCTACAGCCACAGGAGCAACTACAACGGGAGCATCAACTGCCAGCAATGAACCTGATCCTACAGAGCACTTGACACCGCATTTAGTGGACACAAGTGAAGTGGCTGGACAAATTCTACAGGTAAATATAAATCACGGTTGCCGTAAGTTCGTTTGGGTCTTATTTTTCCCTTTTACATTGCAGATCTCAAGTGGCCTTTTACACTTTGCCCTGATCTCATCTACATGTACTTTATATACTTGGGGCAAAAATCTGGAGCATCAGTTGGGCACTGAAGACAAGGATCGGCGGGCTGTGCTGAAGCCTTCACCTATTGACAGCATTGTAAGCCCAATGTATGTGGATTGCGGAGCAGACTTTACTTTGGTCATGACCACCGATCACATTGTTCGAGCCTTTGGTGGCAATTCCAATGGCCAGTGTGGACGAGATTTGGGAGCCAGCTTGGATCGCGTGCGACAAAGGGTTGTGTGCCTTCCCACTACTAAACGACTAATGCGTTTCGAGAGTCAATGTGTAGAGGCTCCAGTGGAGATAAACTTGCCAAGGCCACGTATACGTCTGGATCACGATCCAGTTCGGTATTTAAAGGTCATGCCGCCATATCAGCCGCACTTTTTGCAGTCGGCCAACATAAATTTTGAGCCTCATTACTTCCAAGGCGGTGGAAATTATAAGAGCAGTACAGATCATGCGATGACGGGACAGGATTCCGATGATCTGCTGAGCAGTTTGGAAAACCTCAGTCAAAATGATGCCAGCTATTCGTACAATCTACCTGTGGTAACAGGTCAGGGTGCTTCTCCTGCTGCTGCTGCGCCGCCCGATGTCCAAAGTTCACTAGACACACCAGAGGAGCAGAGCTATATACAGTTGCCGGAACAAATGGTCGGTTTGAATGTCCACCAACTTCACGATAATGATGAGGATGAGGCCAGCACGTTTACGCCAAGTACAGACGGCGTCGATGAGACCATGTTGCAGCCGTTGCGACATTACATCCACTACTGCCTATATGCTTTTCACGGCCTCTACAATCCCGAAAAGATAAGCCAGTATTCTCGCCCCACGCGGCAGGAGTATCGTATACGTATCTGTATGCTCAATTTTCGATTCGTTGAGGCCTTCCGTCTGTGTCTGCACAGCTGTGATAGTGGCCAACGTACTCTTAAACTTTTTGAGTACTTTAGCAAGGATACGGGCTATGTACCATTGCGGCGATCAGATCTCAAACATCTTATCTATCATATGTGTCTTCACTTTCTTGAGCACAAATTCGACATGCTCGAGTGTGAGCGTTACTTTATGGGTGATCTGGACTATTATTTACTAGAGCTGGCATACGTATTCTACTTTAACAACAACAACACGGCTTTAGAGCAGAATCTCAATCAGAAGTTTAAGCTGCTGATTGCGGCGGCTGAAGATAGCAATCAGACACAGGCAACATCTGAAACTGGGCATCAGCTGCAGGATACGGATGTCATTTTTGATAGCTTTACGGTTAAGTTCAAGACAATTCTGTGCCAGCGTTTGCTTAGCTATTCGGATTGTGACTCGGCCCATTAGCCAAGATTAGTCATTGACTTCTCTTTCCTAACTACAGTTACGTCCATCTGTGGGTATACATATACATATATATATATATATATATATTTGTTCGTTTAGTCCGTCAATTTTGATATTGTTTTCCATTTGTTTTGATCAGTTTTTGCGTGTTACACCAAAAAGTTATAGTCTATGTTTGTGTTTTATTCAGACTCCAGATGGATGTGCAGTATCCACATAATCTACATACACATACATATATATATATATATCTACATACAACACTTAGGTAGCTCTCCCCCTCTCTCTCTCTTGCTCTTCCTCCCCTTCGCCCCACAATCATGTTTAATAATTATTGTTGTTGCTTTTTATTGTGCTGTTATTTAAAAAGAAAACAAGAATTGTTTAATGCAAAACAAGTTTTTTAAACAATTTAAGTTTTTGTGTAATGCTTAACCTGCTTTATTTGTTTACTCAAAATAAAAAATCACATAAAAATAGGAAAAAAACACTCTTGTTCCCGTTGCTCATTTATTGGGAAAAAGAAGTAAAGATTTATAATTTTTAATTGATATTCAGCTTGTGATTTGCAAATTATTTAATAAAAAAAAAAAAAAATCATGAAAACTAGAATTGTAATAATTATATTCATATTGTATGATTAACAATAAATGATATGTTTCTATATAAAGCAAATCAAACTATTTTATACAAAAGTAATGGAACTTCTAAATTCCCTGATTAAGAGTTCGATCTGTAAGAAGGAACCAAAAATATATCGCCTACAAGTATGTGATGGTTTCCTTTTTTACCGTCTTCAACTTGATAAACTTATACATATGTACTTACATCTATAGTGTAGGAAATTGGTATAAAGCATCTTCACAAAGTAAAATCGACTATTAAAATCGTAATATGCATTCAATATACTTCGACAACAATAAGTATTAACAAGGCGTCAAAAAGACAGATTTATTATAAAATGGTTTACAACTTTAGTTTAATATTGTCGGTGGTCCAGCGTTTGCTTTGTAATGTTTTTAAGGCATTTTCACAGTAAAACTTTTCTTCGGAACGATCGGGCAAAGTTTCCTTAAGCTGTATAAGTTCCTGTTGCTGTTTTAATCCAGCCATTGCATCAATGACGGCCTTGATGCATTTAACGCGACGGGCCAGGTTTAATTTATCATTGCTGTTGCTCATCTTGGAGAGGAATAATTGCAACACAGTGGCTGGAGCCTGCAGTTCATAAAGTCTTTGGACAGCTGACGCTAAATCAAAGCTAATATGAAATTGTTTGGTTTTCAGCGGATGCCAGGTGGGTTTACGCTCAAATATGCACTCTAGATCAGCGTAAGCCTGGGCCTGGGCTCGTTCATTTAAAGCGGTCCATTCGTATTGAGCTGGTGATATCTGCTGATCGGCGGCAAATCGTTGTGGTGATATTAGCTTCAACATGTCCTGTTCCTTCCAGTTTCCGTTCCGTTGACAACAGGCATATAACAACTCAATTGGCGTTAGGTGATCCGCCACCAGTTGGGGCTCCTTCTCCAACAGCAACTGTATTTTGAGGGCAGCATGAAAGACTTGCTCGTAAAGTGGAATAATACCGACTCCTGCATTGGCATACGCATCAACAAGTCGCTGGAGTTGCTGCTTCCTTCCAGTCGGGTCTGCAAGCTCAATTGCTGCCTGAAATTGCTTAAGTGCAGCTTCCTGATGACGCCCAAATCGTTGCAGCAGTTCAATGTGTCCGCTAATGTCGCCGCAATCTTGCAAAAAACTTAGATATTCCTGTAGTACTTTTGGCCTTTGTTTCAATATGCCATGGAATTCTGCTGAATTTAATGTGCGCTTAAGAAAGAGCACTACAGCAATGATGGCATGGCCTCCACCATTAGCCAAGAGTGAATCCAGCAGCTGTTGCTTTTCGTGCAAAGATTTATACATTTCCAATGAAGTCGTCTTGCCCTGCATCAACTTCTGCGTTGTTCCTTTTACATTGGGATGCAGTGTGCTTTGAACTTGGCGACGCAGCAACTTTAGCTCCTCCTCAGCAGAAACACCCTTGGGCATTACGCGATCGTCCAATGTTTGTTCATGCAATACCTCTTTTAAGGCCTCTTCAGTCAATAGATCTTTAATGGATATTTGTATGCAATAGTTGTTCGTCGGAAGCTGTAGAAAAAAGTAGAAATTAATCTTTTTTGTCCCTAAATTGATGGAATTTTGCTACAGTTACTTACTTCGGGGTCGTCGCTAAAGATGCCATTATTGTCCCAATCGGAACTAGGCAATTCTGTGCTTATACCGTCAATTTCATCGTCTTCATCCTCAAAGCTAAAGGCTGCCCGTGAGGATCGGTTCCAATAGCCATCGGTATCAAATTGCATATCCATTTTTGTGGTTTTATGTTAACATTCTATAAACACTCGGTGGTAAATATTTACTTTTTGTAACAAACTCAGCTGTTTACAACCTGTATTTATTGCCCACATTTGTATCCCAGTATTTGTCGTTGCCAGAGAGTTTTAACTTAATGTTCGAAGGTCTGAGCCGGAAGTGCTAAGGTATTAGCCGGAAATCCTAAGGTCTGGGTGGGCGGCCACATTAAAAAAAAAGCACTCTGGGATAAATAAATCCATAATAAATGAAATATAGTTTTTGTTGCCCACGGAAGTTGTTCAACTGCTTCAAACAGATTGCTATGTGGTGAACAAGGTTTACCCAGTCAGTGTCTGTACCAAAGTTCATTTGTGTAACTCTTGGATTGAGAGCATAATTTGGGGTGAATAATATAAGTATTGGAGTTCAAGTCGAATTTGGAGACATTTTCAAAGAGTTTTTTTTTTTTATTTTTCTATACTAATATCTTAGAATACTTACCAATTTTTCGAAAATTTGCAATTAAAAACTACGTTTTTATCTTGATTAATTTAACTTTAATACCATAATTTTATTTAAATTAAACAAAACTTTGTGTGACCATTTACACAAAAAAACTTACGTTTGTAAAAATTCAAATCACATTCTACTTACAGTTTTAGTAGGTAGCTACATATATTAAATAATTGCGTTAATTACATACATAGGTCCAGCTCGTCTAGACATAATGAGCATTCTTAATTGTGCCTGTCAATCTGCATATTAGCGTTTAGCAGCTTAGATAAATTAACTAAAGCCTTAGATTTAAACTAACATCAAAGAATATGTACACACATTAATGAAGGAAACAAAAAACATATACTAATTTAAGCAAATAGTCCGTATATATTCAACTGCCAGTGGTGGCATCCTCTGATTTGATCGTAGAACTTGAGACGGGCTCGCCGCCACCCAAAAGATCGGCGCTAGACGGCACAGCCGATATGACGGCCGGGTTATTAACTTGACTCACAATTGCCCCAATGGGCATGGTCACTGGAACTCCGGGAACTAAAGGCACAGCCGCTTGCTCCACTCCGGGAGCTGTGCTGATGGTGCGTACCAAAGTCTTCTGCTGCCGCAAAAGTTTCTCCTTCTCTCGAGCAGCCTTCAGCTTTTCAAAATCATCTCCATCGTCAACTGGTTCGCTATTAACAGTACTTGCCAGCACATCATTGGAAGATCTAATGTCCATATTTTCCACTGCAATCAGAATATTTGAGTTAGTAAAATTGGCCAAAATGGCATTTAAAGGCAGGGTAAAAACGTGCAAAGATTTTTGTTTTTTAAAAGGTCTACATGAATAGGTTTCTTATTGTCGACTATAAGCTGGAGATTAGACTAGGTATATCTGAAAAGTTTTAGGCAGCTTCGCAATTTAAAACAACATGCCAATTGTTGAAAAATAAAAAAATAATTACATAAAGTCAAATCAAAATATACTAAATAAACCAACGAGAAAATAAAAGATATACAAGAACAGCAACGATTACTTGCAACAAGCCAACAATAAGTTAAAAAATGAATTAAAGTGTTTATTTTAATGGCCAATGGGTAAAATTTACCGGGTGTCACGAACCACCTGAAAACCTGAGGTGCATCTGGTCTCTCTTTTATTTGAAACGCGAATTCGTTGAGAAATGAAGATATACAGAAATGTTAAAAATGAGTACAAAAATGAAGCGACATGTTAATCTGGGACAGATTTAGTTGTAGAAACACTTACCTGTCTCACGACTGACTGCCTTTTGTTGATCAAACAGGGACTTGGTGCTCTCGCTCTCGGCCACAGGTGAACTGGGCGCTGTGGCCAGCAACGAAGGACTTCCGCCGGCTGGAGCTGAGGTGCTCAACAAGGCATCAACGCCGCCGGGAGGAAATAGTGTGGGCTCGTACTGTGACTGTGCCCGGGCATACTGCGGTGGTCGTCCTGGTATATCAACGGGATTTGATCGGCCTTGTGGCGGCTGAGTACCTGGTGGAGGCGGTTGCAGTGTGGTTGTTGTTGGCCCGCCCTCTGTGCCCTGTTGCGATGGTGGAGCGAATATATCCTTGACATTGGGACGCTGCTCATTGGCACGCATCGATGTGATGGTGGCCTGTTCGTCGACCTCTTCGATAACTTGTTGAGTGATGCGAAGACTTCCGGATGGCTTGCCACCCGATGTGGCCGATCCCAAGCCCAGTCCACCGCCACCGGTCAGACTAGCCGAACTTGCACTGGCCGGAAAACGATACTTGTTCTGCTCTTCACTTGGTGTGGCCGAGCCCGGACGACTGTCATCACGGCTGAGGAATCGCTTTAGAGCCGAGGCTACTGTATTCACTCGCGACATTGTTCCCGAAACACTGACCAGAGATGGCGACGATCCCAGACGCATTTTGCCATTGCCCGCTGAGAAATGAATGCCGCTGGCATCATCAGCCTGGGAATTAAAATCAGCATATTAATAAGAAGAAAAGGCAATGGAAATATTTTTGTGTGCTAAAATTCTTATAGTGCCATTTTTTTTTGATTGGGGTGCAATACCAAAAGCATTTGAAGGCCGTGCAAGGTGCAATTAGAGAGGCTGTAGGCAGATAGAATTGTTAGAATCAAAATGTTAGTATGCAGTCATTTAGTTCGGAGGACAAGTACAAATACGATTATTAAATGGAACAGGCATAGTGGTTAATAAATATGTACAATTATCTTTCTTAACTTAAATTTAATAATTAATTTCTTTAATCAAAAACTATGCCCATTCCGTACTTTCTTTACATCCTTAATGCTTAGTTTTAAATTAAATATATGGAACTACCAATCACCATTTATGATTGAGAATGCGGATATGATAGACTTTTAACCAGATAATTTGAAAAAGAGAAAGAGGTTAGAATTTTGAAATTTTGATGTGGTCACTTTGCTTGATGATGATCGATTTCGATTTATATAGTGCCAATTGTGGTTTGGGTTCGATGGTGCCAATACGTTTTCTTTAAATGCTGCCAACTTTTTGATTCTAACCTCCTCATCCGGCGCACCCTTGGTTAGGTCATAAGTGACTGTCTGCAGGGGTACACCCTGTTGCTGTGGCTGTTCCATAAAGAGTTTAGTACCCCCCTCGGGGGGCAACACTAGCCAGAGCTGGTGGAGCAGCGGTGGCATTATTACCAACCATTTCATCGATGCGCACAGACGACATAGTCGATGGCATTGCAGCACTTTTGGGTACTTCAATTTTGGCAGTCGAGGGCTCTGGATGATTCTCACGGAAACGTTCGGCAGCTATGGTATAGGGCAGTTCATTGGGGAACACCTCATCCCAGTATTGATCCTTGAGCAATTCCGGATGGTCGTGATGCATCTCATCGACAATTAGGTAGGATACCTGAAGATTGCGATCTACCATCCAATTGACCTAAGATACAAGATACAGGATATAAGACTTTTAGCACTTGCAGTTGATCATTTGATCTATGAGTTTACCTCAAAGTCATCATCATCCTCGCCAAATGGATTGATCAGTGACTCTGCCACCTTGAGCCAACCCATATAGAAGAAGAACTGAAGCGTGGTAAATACTGGAAAATACAAATCCACTTTGTTCAAATAGCTAGTGTTGCCCACAACCTTGCCATCTGTCCATTGCTGGCCCATGCAACAGGTGAGGAAATACGAGTAAACCGCCAGTGTGACCACCTGAGTGTAAACCAGAGGGACACTGATGGTATCATAGCTAATCAATAGGCCACATTGACCACGAAATTTGTTCAGCTCATCAATTATGGTCTTCACTGCGAAGTCATCACGTATACGACCCTCCTTGCGGGCTCTGGTTATAATACTAGCTGCCCATACGATGGGCAACCAGTGTTTCGAGGGCCTTGGGAATGATTTGTTCATGGCCTCGATAATGGTGCGTTCATTGTCATTGAGGAGACCTGCCTCTACCAAATTATCGAGACCCGGGAAACGTTTCTTCACCCTCGGCGAGACATTGACCAATACCATGGTTAAACATAAGCACACATAACGCATTATTGTACGTCGCATAACACGTCCACGCTCATCCTGGCCATGGACATTGGAGCTAACAAATACGGCTATGGGATCAGGCCACGGTATGGATGTATACTGATTCCACCAGCGTGTCATCACAATTGACACATAGAAACCAAGCACAAAGGACAATGGAATTAAATCACTATAACTATTGCAATACTCCACAATAGCCTCGAAGGTCCTGAATGAAAAGAAATGCTTGGATTACTTACACTTGTCAACAAGTTAAAAGTGTTTCTACTTACTCTTTTTGACCTTCGTTTAGAGCAAAACGATACATTAAATTGAGGACATAGTAACAGATTAGAAATGCCAGCAAATCTAGCCAAACCAATTTGTAAATGCTTCCACGCCATCTGAAATATTTCGATTTGAATAGTTCAATTTCGAGTGGTTTTGTTAATAACTTGAACGACATCAGTTCTTATAAATAGTTTCAACACGTAATACATCCAATCGTTAAACTATATACTACCACTTGTGTCAATTTATCTGGCTTATCATAGACTTGCCGGTTATTCGGGCTATTCCAATGATTATGCTCGCTTTATTGGTTAGCGGCAAGGTGTCTGTTTCCGATTGTGAAGTCAACTGTGTATGCTCAGCAGAATTTCCTCAAATTGGCGACGTCATTTTAATTCACCTGCTATTGTTGCTGTCGGCAACGTCATAAATGTCCGTCTCTCTCTGTGTCAACAGAGTGTGACTACCTATGGGCCTCTCTTATCAACACACGAATCGGGCATGATAAACCCAAATACCATCAATAACAACAAAACCATATCATCATATTATCAAATGAAATTTGCCTTTTTTTTTATCGTAAAGTCGGTTTAATTTTCTACTTCTTTGAATGCAAACAATTTTTTTTTTTTAAATTAAAAATCTTGGTATAGGCAATTTCGGATATTCCGCGATATTCTATGTATAAAAATGAGTCAATATTCTGCCCATTCGTTTTGACTAATGCCGAGCTTATTTAATGCTAACCATAACTTTTGCAAAAAGTTACTCATACATATGTGCATGATTGAGAAATAATAAAAAGATAAACTGTAATTTGATTTTTATTCAAGATTAACTACAGAAAGATAAGCTTCTTAATCTTATCGATGCTTTGCCAAACAAAATTTGGAAATTCAGTTTTTAAATCTATCGAGTGCAAGGGGATTTCATATTTCCCATCTATATATATTCTGTTGTCTGATCTTTGGTATTGGTTTAATTAACAAGAGGGCGTTAAAAACTAATGTTTTCTCTATTCATTTGTACTGCAGTTTGTCATATTATTAACTTCACATGTTCGGAATTGACAGCACTTTAATTAGATCATCACCAGAACTCACAGTTCCCAGTCCCTTGATTATATAGACTTATCAGCAGTCCTTCAATTGGGATATCAAAACATTGTCGACTCTCTCTATCTATCTCCTTGTTCACGCTGGCTTATTGAGTCACTAGTTTGTTCGACATTATTAAATTATAATTCAAATTACAAGCATGACAGATGTCACATATATGTATACAAATATAAGTGTATGACGACAAAAGGTCTAGATTACACTATAGAATTGATATGGGCATCATTATTTGCATTTCTCTGTATTTGTATATATGGTAAATGGAGGCGGTCTGTCTATCAGCGGAATTGCAACTGGTTCATTGTGGGGTATTGTAGGAAATGGAAAATTCTATTATTTGCACTGACCCCCACAACTGACATAAGCATTAGTCTAGCCCTAGAATATATACACTACCTACAATTAGCAATGGAATGACAATTTCTGAAAAGTAGTAGTTCTTGTTACTCACCTGAGAAGTAATTTGAGAAAACAGCCAAAGCCCCGACAAGTGGCCACTTCACCTGTATATGTAATTGTCATTTTCACACAGGTTTTTATCTATGCTTTTTTGTGAATTTTATTCCCCTTTTTGTTTTTCGTTTTTATAGTTGGGAAGAAGATTCTTTTTCTGCTTCAATGTTGTCTTATCATGTCTCCATTTGGCATTTGATATAAGTACATTTTGCTGTTCTCTAGGAAATATCTAATTAAAAAATAAAGATGAGATAAACGTTATACATATTAGATATAAGCAAGTGAATGTCTCTTGGCGTTATATAATATTTAGCTGCATTTACTGGGAAATTCATTTGAAATTCAAAAATCGATATTTTCACATTGCAAAGTCAATTAAACATGCGACAAATAGGAAAAAGAAAATCTAAACAACTGCAACATAGTTTATATGCTCTTCTTTCAAAGGTCAATATGAAATTATTTCACTACTTTGTTTGAAAAATCCACTCAATTAATATTCCTAATTTGACCTATTGCTTGATTCAGAAAGTTTTGCCATTTTGATATACTCAAAGTCATCATCAATCTCACAGAATCAAATATGTTCAAAATGTCATCAGTATATTAAAGATTACAAAATGGAACATAAAATGTCTCATGTTTAAAATTTTAAGTCTCAAATGACTGTATGGCCCATAGTGCAAGAGTATAGAAACACAATGAGGTACAATGAAAATGCATTTTGTAGTTAACATTTGAGAGAAATGCAACATTGCCGACGAGTTGATTGTATTAATTGCACCAATTTATCTAGATGCATATGTAGGATAGATTATATATACCTATGTCGATATATACAATTGAAATTCAGCCAAGTTTAAACATTGACAAGGCGCAGCTTGCGTGTGGGCGATGTCAGTCTGTCACTTCTGGAGGTGGCATTTGGGGGTCAAAAACTCAAAATGATTAGATACCAATTAGTTAAATAAACAAGAATTTCTATATATGGGTACAGTGGAATATAAGTATAGTGATAGCTGACATTACACATTTGTTGGAGATGAGCTCACTGACAGCAGGGGAAATGTCTATAGGTATTTCCGCATTGGAGAGAATTCTGTGAACTACGAAGACAATTTAATGATCAGAAATCAAAGCACCAAAGCACTGTGAACTAAGCTCAAATTATATGGTACATAAAGCGAGTCATGCCTATATACCAGCATTCAGATATATGTATACAGGTAGATAGATAGGGAAGGAGAGGTGCCAAATAAGCCCAAGCCCAGCTTGAGTTCATATATGACATCATTTTTCGGTGCGCGGTTACAAAGCAAATGTTGTTTTTGTATACTAGTATATATTTTTAATAGCTGATCTGATCGCTTGTGGTTTTGTGCTATTTCTTTATTTTTTTCCTAACTTTTGCTCGTAAATCTCTCTATTTAAAAAAGGCCGATTCATGACGTAGCTTTTGCTGATTATTCTAAAGAGTGCAGTTGATTATTTTTACCAGGGTCATGATAGCCAGCTATTTCGTCTGGCAACGTGATCAGCTTAAATTTGAAATAAAAAACTAATTTGACTAACTGAAGGGTCTTAGAGAGACAGACCAAGATAAGTGTAGTTAATGAAGGTAATTACGTCATTCTCAAAAGGCCGCCAGAGGGCGTCTGAATATATATGCTATGTATATGTATATATAAAGAGAAACAAACAACATTATAAGATAAGAAGGAAAAATTATAAAAGAAATATGATAAATGTGTTAATTCTTCTCTCATGCCGTATTTACTTTGTTTTCCGTATTCTTTTTGGTATATAAGATTCTCAGAATCTGTCGTTCGTTGCCATAAGGCAAAACAAGATCATTATTTTATTATGTTTTCATATTACAATTATACGATAACTTTTATACCCTTTGTTTTGGTGCCAATAATTATGTTTTAGAATCTTTGTAAAACAAATGATTAACTTAGGCATAAAGTTTATCGTTTTTTTTTTTGGTTATTGCTTTTTGTTAGTTATACAATATTTTCGTTCTGTATTTCCTTGTAAAGGTTCTATTCAGCTTTATGGCAAATTTTATATGATTAGTAGTTGTCGAATGATTAAGAGTTTATTTTACAACCTAGTTACTGTTGACTTCTAGTAAGGTTGATTGAGGAAGGAAGAATTGTTTTTAATTTTCCAGAGATCCATAGGCATATAGCATGAATCATTTATTGTCAACCAATCAAGACAGTCCCAAGTGACATCTTCACATTGTTAATACTGCACTTCATTTAAAAAGGAAAGGCACAAATAAGCTCGTTCAAGTGTTTGCACAGTAAACTTTAACTTTCAGTGAATACGATGACCTATATCGAACAGATAACTCAGTCAGGCGTATGCAGTTATCATTAACATTTACATTAGAAACAAAAATTAATGCATTTACACTAAATCGAACACGTTAAATTACAAAAACAAACCATTCGAATTCATTTGGTCGAGGTTAATGACATTTTCAGCGAGAATTTTGCATACCCATTGCATTTAAAGCTAAAGAGTATATCAGGTCAAAAGAAGAGAGATGAATTGAGTGAAATCTCAATTTGTTTTAAAAGAAATGCTTTGTTTAAAATGGAACAGCTGCTGTTATGGGATATCAAACAGCTGTCAGACAAGGTATTCCAATGAAACTTGCATTACTGGGTAACTGAAAGTCGTTGCTAAGCCTTAATTTACAGCCTGATGTTACATCAGGAGAACGCTTGTGCGACGACAGACAAGGTGTGAGTCTAAATTTACATTCAAGTAGAATATTTTGCCGAATCTAAAGAGAGCATTCTCTAAATGTTCAGAGGTAAAGAGACATATATACTCGTATACTCGATATAAATTTAGAATTTTGTAGATTTTAAAGGCGTGCATGAGTGGAATTGTAATTGCATATTAGTCCCATGCATATGTATATATTTTTATTGAAGGGTCTTGTGGATGAGTCATCTGCCAGGGAAGAGAATAAAGAAACCGGAGGAAGCATAATTTTGTTGCTGTTGTTCGGTTCAATCGATTTGCAAATCACGCGGTTCAATTTGGGTTTTCAGCTGCAATTTTTTGATTGTTATTCCCAGTGCACTATTATTAACATCGCTGCATGGCCACTTACACTTATTTTTTTTTAACAAACATTCACAACACGCGAATACAGTGGTTGAAATCACGCTTTATCTGCCTTTAGGTAGGTAGGTGGGTTCTAAGACTAAGGTCACTTCCACTTCCCCTTTAATTCTTCACTTCACTTCGCAGCAAGAACAACAAAACTCATGTGGTTTTTTTTTTTTTGCCTGCTTGCTCTGTTTCGGCTTCTACATAGATGGGTTTTCGCTTCTCTTGGCCTTTATGCTTCACAATTTTTACGTTGTTTGCCGTCGTTGCCGCCGATATTCTTCTTACATACACGAACAACGCACACAGAGATGTAGATGTAGGCGCTTGCCGTTCGAGGCAGCGTTTCAGGAACACCAAAAATAACACCTCACTTCCGCGCTCAACGACCGACAGTTTGAAACTGAAGTCCAAGAGACACATGCGAAAATAATGCCAACTACAACTACAACTGGGAATACTGCGACACATCCGACCAGACCATTGAGTGCGAATCGCTTCACTGAGAGAGTTCGGCTCTAATGTAAGCTAAACAATTGGGGTTGACTTTGTTATACCCTGTAGCAACTTAAAACTCGAAATACCAAGGGTTGTTTCACAGCCCATATCGGTCGCTAATAAATCTAGATATTGATGATCTGAATGTGTTTCTAGGGAAAATATAACAGATGTAGGCTTAGATATGATAACTGTATTTAGTTACTTCGAGTATACCCTTTTGGCTTATGCATGGTTACAGGGTATAAAAACAAAACTCGTTGTGAGCGCAAAAACGAAGATAAGCCAAGCACAGAGAGAACAGGGTAGAAATGAATTTACCAACCGTGGGTCAAAAACATAAATAACTTGTCAAAATTCTTGTAGACAAACAATTAAGTTGTACGTTTATAATAAAAGAAAAGGTAATAATAATAAAAGGAGATTTAACAATAATATATTACCTTACTTGGAACGACAAAACGAATTATGTTAAAAAAATATTTGTAGAGGTAAAATGCTTGTGTCATGTCCATTATTATTTTTGATAATTAGAGAATCTTAATGAATTATAAAATTTTTTATAATTTTCTTATTTTTTTTTACCTTGTATGAGAATTTATTAACTGGTGAAATAAATTGCAGCTACCTCATGGGTCGAATACTCATTGTTATTGGGAATTTCAAAAAGTATAGTCTACTTTTAAGCTGACATTTATTTTCGCAGTTCTTTTTCGGGGCTGCACCTCGTTAAGCGATCTCTCTGATATCCCAGTATAGAAAATACTCATTCTAGTTACTAATAAACGCAAAAAATGTACAAAAAAATTTAACAATAAATTGTTGCACTTCAATTCAAAAATAAGTTTACCCATTTGACTGAAATTAAGTTGAAATAATTTTTGAATTGCACAATTATGTTACATTATAAATTTTTAATCAAATTAATGGTTTTATTTTAAAATTAATTACAATTTTAACGTTTCACGCAATTCGCCAAATGTTTACTTAAGGTTTTACACTATTTTGTAATACGAAAATTTAATATAATTTTGTTGGGATCGCTCTTAATTTTGTTTTTACAAATAACATGAAACATTTCGCTAATACACATTCGTTTGCACTTATGAGAGACTAATGACTTAAGTTAAATAGATTTAAAAAAATGAATCGTTTAGTAGTTTACTTAATTTTCTCTTTGTTTTCATTTGTTTTTTCTTTTTTTTCGTATATAGTTAGTTGTAGTTTTTAGTATTTTACAATGTGATCATAATATTTAGTATTAAGCCTAGACAATTTGGAAAAAAACTTTAAGAAGTAGAAGAGCATTAAACATTTTAGTTATATACATTTGAGACTTAGTATTTAATGTGTAAGGAGAAAGACTTATAATTCATAACTTATTGAAAATGTTGTTGTCATTTTTGTGTTTAGAATTAAGGATTAGTGATTTCGTTAACAATCAGATATTACTGGGCGGTCCACGATTGGCGCGCTGTCCGTGTAACGTGGAATGGGAATGTCTAGAGCCGGGTCGCGAATGTACAATTGCGTAATCATTATCGTTATCGATTGGCATAGACCTTCGAAGTAGTATGTTGGATGATAAGTTGGGATTTAATAATACATACAATGGAATTTCAAAATCATAATAATAATATTGGTTGGCAATAGAGATTAAGGTTAGCATAGTTTGATTTGTTGTGGCTTTTGTTTTTGTTGGAGGGAGGGATTGTGGGAAGAAGGTCTAGCAGTACTAAGAAAGTTAGTTACTATTATTAAATAAAATGCAGAACTAATAACGGTTAATTACAGTTGCAATACTAGGCACGAAATGGTATAACATTCTCTTACAAAAATTTGTTGTGAATACAATTTTTTTTTTTGTTGTTTTGTTGAAGTTGTTGTTTTTTTCCAGTTAACAGGAGATACGGCAAATACATAGATACAAGAGTATGTCCTTTAAGGCATGCTTAGTGTGTGTTTGTGTGGGTGTTTGTGTTTACCAGAAATAGTTTATTGTTTGTAGATTTATTGTTTATTGTTGGAAGAACAGAACAGCGGCAGCATTTGCATATCGGAGTGTTGCATAGAGTGTGTGTTTTAGGTGTTTGGTGTTTGTTTTTTGTTTTGCAGGCAGACTTAATTAATATCTATCAGACCTATTTGAGTGTATTGTGGAACCGCCACTGGTATAGCCCTTGTGCGCATCCCGTCCATGCAGCGAATATCGTGAGCCATACTGACTGCCATGCCAGCTACGATATGGATCGTATTCCTCAATTATCGATGGCTCTTTCTCAATGATCTGAATGAGGGGGAAACAATATTGAATTAAGGTAATTCTCGTTTCTTAATAGACTTGCGACTCTCACCTCTGTATTAGCACAACTGCAGCTCATGGCCGTGCAAAGGAATATATTCATGAGCAACATTATCAGGAATAGAACACCCAAGGTAATGGCCAGCCAAAGCAACCAACTGGGACGTATGCCCTCCTCGCAATTCGATGAGAGCACTAAAATGCATTCAATTAATCGACCTAATAGAATCGATGTTCAATTCTATAAACTTACAACGCGCCTCGGCAGGATCAAGAACAAATACAGTAGTTCCAGCTAGACTGGAACCCTCTTCGTTGGGTCCAAGTTTGCGAGGTCCATTTCCATTGCCACCCTTGGTGAAACCGGCCAGCGCCACATCGTTACAATCGTCGAATTCCACACAACGACCATAACACTGTATAACATCGCACTGAAGATGAACTTCTGAGCCTATATATACGATAAGGATACTCAGATTATGCATTCGATTCTGCAGTTTGTTCCCAACTTACCCTCTGGGAACTTGAACATAGTGGCAAGTGTGGCTTCAGCAGCTCGACCATCGGCAGTGGGTACAAATCGGCTTATTAAATTGCGATCATAAGGGCAGCTAAAATCATGTCAATGAGCATGAGAGTATGAGCCATCAATCATATATATGAAAGACTTACCCTCGATCATCTGTCAACTTGAGGGTGAGATTCTTCCTGTCGAAAGCAAAGCAATTGCCCACGCGTAACCCATAGGTATCTGTTTAATCATATATATAAGAAATGAGCTTTACAAAACTTATATTACGCACCATTTGGCTTTGAGAACTCGGCGCGTATCTTGTACTCATGACCATAGACTGTCTCACGCACTCGATGATCATTCTCCAGAAACTTAAGTACAACATGGGCGTTGTCATCGCTGGAAATGCATGAAGCACACAAGTTAGTTAGTTAGTCGGTTCGTTGGTTGGTTGAGATGGGAGAATTGAAATTTAACGGTAAGCAATTACAATGAATCTGCTTGGTAATTAAAAAAAAAAACAAGAAAGAAATGTGTGTGAGTCAATAGAGCCAAAAGCTTGCAAAAAAATAATTATTATGCAATTGCCGGTCATTACGTTATAGACAGTTGCCTTTAAACATATATAAATAAATATATATGTATATTGTATATAGGTATAATATCTGACGGAACCATGTTGGCAAGTTTGTTTACGATTTCTTTTCATCTTAAGCTTAACAGAGCGCAACCGTTTGGAAAACCATTTTAAAACTCTATACATACATACATACACATGTGTAGACATGTGCATATGTATGGGTGTTAGAGTGCTTTATCGTTTGGCTTCTATCTCTGGCCGATTTTCATTAATGCTTCTGCTTAAAACAAAAGACTTAGACAACAAACTTGCGTAATTTGTAGACATCGCGGTAATTCCAAAGTCATTGGCATTATGCAAATGAGTTTCTCTCTCTCCTACTTTGGCGTACAAATTAAATTGTTTCTCGAAAAGATTGTTATCTTGCACATTTACCGTTAATTGAACAGCAAAAATAAATACCACATGAATTAAAGTGAGAAAAAATTGATTGAGTGAAAGAATTGGACACCAATAAAAATCCGAGCTCAATGGCCTTGAGTGTTGCTTCTATTTAGAATTTTTTCATTTTTTGTTTTCTTTTTTTTTTTTTTTTTTGTTTAACACCTACATACATCGGCGATAGTTTGGTCTTTGATTTCGATTGTTGTGAGCCGACCCACCGAAACAAGTTTCAAGACACTGAACTGAAATTGCCAAATCAAATGAAATTTCGAGCACTTTAGACTGACGGAAGCCTAGACCAAATTACTGACTGACTGAATGACGGACAGATGGATAGCCAAACAGACTTAAGTGCAATTGCTCATGCTCACACACACATACGCTTAAGCTTGGGATTAGGATTAGGTTTTGGGGCAAAACGAAAACTTACCGCGTAAAGCCCGATTTACCACAGGTAATCACATAAAATTTATCATCCGCCAATTCGAGAGTCTTGTGCACACGCACTGCAAGCTGAATGGAACGCTCCTCGGTGCGCTAGAGAAACAAAGAGAGAGAACGGGAGAGAAAGATAGTTAATCGCTGGTTATTAAAACTTTATGCCCGTGACGTTAATGTTGATTGGGTTTAAAAGCCAACTCTGAAGCCAAAAGCCCTTATTTATGCATTTTCTTTTGGCCAGCTCACACAAGGCCTGGCAGCTGTTGTTGCCCCCATTGAGATCATGGCTGCAACTTGCACTTGTGGCATGTTAATTGTCACATGATGCAATCGCAACAAGGAAATGCAATATGCCGCCAAGTGTGACGCAGTTTTCCACTTGTTTATTTTCTCTTCTAAGCATTTTCCAACCATTTTTTGCAAGTGGGTATATTCACAATGCACAGTGGCATTTTCCCCATCAAGTGGCGAGTGTATAAAGACTTCGGTATGTTCTTTTTTCTCTCTGGTTAGTCTTCAATGTTTGATTATGCTCACATATGTATGTATGTACATATGTTTTGTCTGACAGAGAGCAATTTTAATAGCTGCACTTTTCAAGTTAATTATTTGCTTGGCTATCATTTCGTTTTGGGGTAATTACAATTTTCTTTTTTGAATATCATTTCTTTAGACAGAACAAACGACTTGAGCGAGCAACTTGTTAGAAACTCCACGCTTGGCCAGCTGCAACAGATGAGAGGGAGCGGTCGGTGGTTTTTAGCATTACACGATGTCACTGACACTGATAATTATCTTTTGTGGTGATCATTTAGTTTTTATTTTTCAGATATTTACGCATGTATGTACTTATGTATGTATATACTGGATTTCACCTTGACCTGCAATTGTGAGCTACGGTGAGGCAATGCATTGAGGCTTTCCGTATATAGCAACTGAAAACAAAAAGTACAAGTTTCTTGCCACTTCTGTTTAATTGTCAATAAGTTTATTTTTTCCTCCATCTGCTTGTCAAACCGGTTTAGATTAAGCAATCGTATATGTAAGTATAGTATTTTTGTTATTATTATTATTTATCTCGTGTTTATTTGCTGTTTTAATGTTAGAGAAACACCCACATCAAAAGCCCTATTTTAGTATTTAATATAAAAATGCTGTCAGCTATTTTTATTTTATGAATGAAGCTTGTTTAAATTCAGTAAGATTGCTATTGGTTAAGTAAGCTTTTTGGCTTTATAAATACCTTTCGTGCAGATAGAAGCAATATCATTTCTGTCACAATTTGTTGGATCATCATCATCATCATGACAGGCAAGTGCCAGATGGGAGCTCTCATTATCAAATGTTATTATCAAAGTTGATTTAACATATGTGAATAGATGAGGTAATGTGTGGAAATTGCTTAATGGCAAATTGCTAGAACATCTTTTTCTTTCTACTTGTTTGGCTGTCTGTCTGTCTGTCTGTCGGTTTGTGCAATGCAATTAACATTTAAATGTTTGTAATAGCTCAGGCAGAAAGAACCCAGAAACAGCCATCATCAAGTAATGGCAAATAATTTGCCAAAGCAGCAACCCACTCGAAATAATAATAATAATAATAATCATAATACTGGTAATAAGAAATAAGTTCAAGTACGTCAAAGTCAGTCCACAACAGCAAAACCACAATGGATGGAAACAAAACAATAACAGCTTGAACTTTATGGAAAATTGTGTTGGTTTTTTTTTAAAAATTTTTTTTTGTTGTCTTCTCTGCGGCTTGACTTTTGGCTTTGGGCGTCGTTGAGCGCCAATTTTAGACTGTAAAATGATTGAGGCAGACTACTTTGGGATTTGCAGCTTTGCAGCCAAGTCAAGGTCAATCCCAATGCGAAGGCATTTCGAAAGCAATTAAAGGCTCTAAAGAAAATATTTGCCAGCGAATGGACTCGAAATTGCTGGCCAAGAGAGTTCAGCAAAAAGAAAAGGAAAAACGAATTCTTTTGACACAAATTCCGCGCACACGCAGCCGCAACACCGTGGAATGCCGTCAAAGTCAAAGCGTGGAAAGCCGTGTCTGCCCATGTGAACTGCACTTGTGTGTGTGTGTGTGAGTGTACCTGTAAGTGTATTTGAGTCTGCATTTGTGTGTCTGGTCGTACTTGTAGACGCCACTCCCAGCACAAAGTGTAGGTATGGGTTAAAGAAAAAATCAGAGTAGCAGACTAACCTAAACTTGGCCGAAGTTCTTTTTACCCTTTATCTAACTTATTTTGTTAAGAAATATCGTGAAATTATGTATAGTTCGAGCTTTAAAAGATAGGCTTTCCTTCTTAGTTTAGTTCTTATAAAACAGTCAATTCTGAAACATATGAAGCACAACTAATAACTATCTCTATTTCTAGGCATTAACTTCTTGATTTTGTGACAGGTTTTTGGTTTCAAATTATGTTTAACTAAGAATTACATTTGCAGCTTCATTCTTTCTTTTTTCTACATTCTGAAATATCATTTTGGGTTCTATGATTTATAATTTATCCACTTTTTTGATAGATTCTTCTGCTTTTGTCATAATATACTATCAATTTCAATATTGTTTTGTTACCAATTTGTGTAAATGTAAATTTGATAATGTAAATACCTTACCCATGGTTAGGGCATATGAAAATAGGACCCCAAGTTTGTTGCAGTTGCGATAAGCGTGATTTAATTTTATGGGGGACCTCCTCCCTTTAAGTAAGAAACAAGCAATGGGAAACGGAAGGCGGGTCGCTCTAGGGTAAGCGGAATCTATATACCGATCAGAGAGTTGTAGTTATTTTTGGTATACAGGGTGCGGTCCACGATTTGACATTGCAATTAATAATGTTGAGAAACATCATATATAGATACATACAAACATATATCTATTTATATGTATGTATAAAGCTGGCATCCTGATAATTTGCATATAACTCTATGGCTAATGCGATTTGGTTGCAATGCAAGTCAAAGTCCCCAGTCCTCAGTACCGGAGCTTCAATTCGCTCTGCTTTGCCTGCTCTGCCATTGTTTGCATTTAACTTGAGCCACAGAGCATGAGTAGGCCGCCGCCTGTCAACACGCCAAGTGATGCACGTAGGATTAAACTTGATTTTTATTGCCATCGTTACTATATGGACTGGCTGACTGACTGACTCGATGGCTGGCCGGCTGGCTTGTCTCACAGTATTGCCGATTTGTGTTGATTTCGGGGCCAAGACTCAAGTACACTTTGATAGGATAGGCGAGAGAGCTTACAATTTATGCGCATGCGTGCCCTTTTGGTAAAGGCAGACAAAGTCACACACACAGAAACACTTGGTTACTACCTACTGAGACTAGACAAGGTCTCAAAGTCTATCTCATTTAAGGTCTGTTGCTTTTTTTCTATTGCATCACAGCTGACTTATTTTGGTGACTCAGAGCCCAGTTGAAACATTCAATTTCTTGTTTGTGGGTAATTTGGTCAAATTAATTGACTATTTGGCGTTGAAAAGTTCAATAAAATTAACATACTAACTCAAACTACTAAACGAAAATTAATCAATCTGCTCTCCAAGTCAATCTGAAAATTTTGTTACTTAAAATTGTTAAAAATTGTAGTTAAGTTAATTGTGTTAGACCCAAAATTGTTAATGCTTACATTGCTTCCACTCACGTTGCTGACCAGAATGCCACAGTAGTCTGTGGCTCCTTGTTTGGCCCAGAGATTGAGGCTAAAGGCAACCGAATCACTGCCATCGCCCATCGACATGCAGGCAGGAGTTCGATAATCCCGGGCGTGGACAGCTCCCCGTATAGCCGGAGCTAAACTTCACCTTGATGTTCATGGTGCCAGCCTTGCATGTGGCCGTCACATGAGGAGCAAACTCTACTGGCCCAGCTGGTGGTTCCTGTGTGGCAACCTGGAAATAAAACAAAAAGTCACAAGTGAGAAATGGGTGATTAGTGCTTATTTTACCACTCTTCGTCTCTCTAGCTCTTAGGATGTTCGTCTATTATTCAGTTAGTTAATAACGTTGACCCGATTCGAAAGCCTGGGAAACAACGCATATATGGTCAAAAGAAATAAATTTAATGCATAGTCATTGAGCAACAACAACAACAACAACAGCAGCAACAGTAGAAAGAAAGAAAATTCAAATTAATTTTAATGGCAAAGCCAAAGTCGCAATTAATTGCAACATCAGCGGGCCCAAACAAAAACCTAAACTCAAATCAAAATGTCGAAATCCGAGACTATAGCCCATAGCCCATGGCCCATAGACGAGAGAATTGTGCTTAGAACTTTGAGTCTGCCAAAGTTCTGCACGTTTTGGGTCAGTTTCAGCCGCGCACTGTCAAAGGCATTTGGCTTTAAGATAATTTATTGGCAAGCTCTCTCAACTCAACGTCGTCGTGATAATTGAATTTGTGCTACAGTCTTCAGCCCCAGCCCCAACTTGAGTTCCAGCTCCCAGCCCCAGCCACAGCTTCAGTTTGAGCCTCTGTAGGCGCTAGATAAGCCACAAAGAAAAAAGTTAAGTAAGTCATGTCATGACAAAAGCCGGCGTCAGCAGCTTGGTCCAGATCACGTTTGTCCAACCCTCAGGCTATTCATGGGATATTCCTTTCCCTTTGTGTCTTATTCTTTGATTTATATATACTTTCGAAATGTCGAACCAATTTGGATCACTAAAATATGAAATTTTTGTGCAGTCATTAAAGCAATTAATTTTTTGTGGCTACTGTGTGGGGGAAGAGGGAGGACATTCAAGTGAAATGCAAAAAAAGTTGACCCAAAAAATAAGATGCAACAAAAAGTGCAGCAGCATTTGGCCAATGGACAGTGTGCCACTTTCTATATGTATACGAAACTTGAGCCAACTAGAACATCCACTTTGCATGGACAGCAGCAGAATTTATAGGAATTTATTGGAAGTCTTAAGCCAAAGCACTTAAGAAAAGGCCATAAAAATTGCATAAACTGATTGTGGAACAAAAGGCCTATAGGCAATTACATAGGCCACATCTCTCTCTCTCTTTCACTCTCTTGGCCAATATCGATATGGCGGAGGGTTCAATGCGCCAACGCTTGAGGGTCATATGGAGATTCTCCATAGCTGGAGCAAGATCTACAGCTGCTCCAACGCCAACTACAACAGAGACTCCGCCACACAACTCCCATGACAATTTGTCGCTGGGCAAAATGCAATTGTTTGTTGAGTTTGCATTTTTATTTTGTATCTTTTTTTTCGCTTTGCTCGTTTGTTGGTTTCTGTATTTTGTTTGTTTTTGTTTTCAGTCAATTAAAATAGTTTTTTTTCCTTTGCATACTCGTTTCACTATCGTTGTTGGGGCTTGTTAAAATAGCAAACATAGTATAAATTGTTACTGGCTTTTTGTGTGATTATGCAACACGCTCTGATTGCTTATAAGCCGAATCGAAAATAAGCACAATTAGACACACTTGCACTTCCAGTCACGCCATCGAAATCTGTGTGATGGATTTGCAAAAAAAGCCCCAGGATATGATCGGTCTAATGTCTGGCATATGAGTCTGAGTGATTTTTCATTTAGTGGAATTCACTTCTTGTGAAAACAAAAGACTTGCAAAAAGGCACAAACTTGTTTGCCCAAACAAGCCAGATGGATGTAAATCGCACCGGAAAATCCACGCACAGCTGGAGTTGCATTGGCCAAATGGGTCTCAATCTGTTCGTTTCTCAGTCTAAGTTTCAGTCCCTCCATCTTTGTGGCTTAACTCTGGCTGTACTCCTCACTCTGTTGTCTACCCATTAAGCTAAGCCCCACCGCTGATTTATATGGCTGTATGGGGTCAAACTGTCTGCGGCCATAAACCAAAACTGTTCGGACGCCGCCGCGTTTAGTCATTTTAACTATTAAGTCCAGTGACGTGAGCAATTAGTAACTAGAAAGGCAATTAGCTGCTAAAGAATCATCACAGAACTGGCAAACAAAAAACAACAGCAAAAGATCTAAAATAAAATATGACAGTAAGCATAATAGCAAAAAAAAAGAAAAATTAAAACAAATTAAGGGCTTACTGGTCACATTTATAATATTTTATTTATTTATCATACTTCTACTAGAATGTGCCAACTTGCAGAAGACAAGACGAAACCTTTTCATCTCAGATAAGTAAAGACATTTGAATAACTTTTAGAAGGCTTACTTAAAAGCAAAAGCAGCAACTCAGAATAATCGTTCATAAGTCTCTTTAAACTAGCTTAATCTCTTTTTTGAATACTTTTCATTTGTTTTCGTTCTTTTGAACTATTTATCAACGAAAACTTTAGTTATTCGTTTGTCCATATTTTTATAAGACATCTTTTTGATAGTGCTCTCTATCATAACAAAGCATTTGAATAATGAAGAAAAACTATATATACATATGTGACAGCCTAACAATAAACTTAATTACTTGACAAGAAAAGAAGTTGGTCGAAACTCCTGGCCTAATAAAATATAATGGGGTGTGGTTTTCATACGTCTAACTAAAGATTTTCACACAAATACAAAATATAGTAGAGATAGTATATGTAGGATTCTAGTGTTTTAGCTGATTTAAGTACCTAGATGATATACTGTTATAGCTTAGTCAAACTTAAACCTAGATACCAAATATCACCTCAGTCGAGAAAAAGAACACAAAACTAAATTGTGCAATAAAAATTTTATGGAAAACACGTTAAATTTTTTGTTATTGTTTTTATGTCCTTTTAAAATTGGTGCAAAAATTCTTTTTTTGTTGATTGGTTGCCTCTGGAGTAAAGTTTTGCTTAATGTTTTGAGAAGTAAATAAAAATATTGTGATTTATTTAAATCAATTAATTGAAATGGGCGTGTTCTGTTGTTGTTATTGCTGCTATTTCGCAAGCGAATAGTTGGCTTTTTTGTTTTTTGTTTTTTATTGATTGTTAAATGTGATACAATCGCCAGTTTGGTAGTCAAATCCCTGGCTAGATATATGCAGCTGCGCATTTGGGTTGAGTTTGGTGTTTGGATTGCCAAACATATAGTATGGGGTATATAGTATATGTAGCTAAACATGTGCAAAAACACACGAACAGACACAGCAACATTAACAACAACAACAGCAGCAAGTTGTTTTTTTTTTGAATTAGAAGTTAAACAAAACTTCGTGCATAACAAAAGACTTTGAGTATAGGTAGATAGATTATGGCCCCAAAGGAGGCTGAGCGGCGGGGGGACTTGGGGAATTTTCAGCTTTTAACATATTTCGCGTGCATTTGAATTTCCGCTATGTGGCGCACAAAAGCAATAAAGCTCAGCTAAAGTAAATTATAACATAAGGCCACAGTTGGAGTTTGCAGTTGGTCGGCAAGTCCAGTTCAAAAATCCCTCTGCTGCTGCGATTGCTGGGGCTGCTGATTGCAAATTGTCACGGTATTTTTGCTGGCAGCACATAAATTGCCGTTTAACTCGTATTACAGTCCGAGATGAAGCCTGAGATCCAGTTGGAGTTTGAGTTGGAGTTAAGAGTCAGAGGAGACGTCGCATATTGTTGGCCGTATTTATGTTTTGGCCCACCAACTTATGCCTGTGCTCTTTGGGTTCGAGTTTTGTGTTTCAGTTCAGTTTCGTTTTTGGGGTTTGGCCAAAATGCTTAAAACTTGTTTTCACCAACCGACTACCATCGGCTGGGCTTATATAAAAAGTACAATGGAGAAATAACAAAACATTTGACTGACGACTGCTGATAGGTTTTCCTAGACTTTTCCCATACAAAAAGGAAAACAAAAAGAAAACCTCTGGTAATCTTTTGGCTGTCTCACTGCTATCTTCCAACTCCCTTTTGAGGGCCAGCAATTAATGTCGCGCTATGTCGGTTCAATTAAATTTCAATTGCTCTGCCGCACTGTTTCATTGATGTTCCATCTTCTAGAGATATTCGCCGATGCCATAGTTGGGCACAGTGGGCCATAGGCCATAGAATTGATTGGTTACTCAACATTTTATTACTTTTCATTAATAGACCCTTTGTGGGTTGAGTTTGTCTGTCTTCTTATTACAAATTTCTTCGAGATTTCTTTGGCATTCTTCTCGATCACTAAGTTTGCTGGCGTCTTCAACCAATGTGCATGACACGTCCATGTCTCTTGCTGTATGCCTGGGCACGTTCTTTGGCAACGACCTGGACGGACCCCTTTTCAACACTCGGCGGGGTCAGTTGTGTGGCTCTCATAATGAAACGCTGTCGTAGCACTAATATAATAATAAGCACTTGTGTTGGTCCCCCCCGCCGCCTGCCTCCATTCCAAACACCTCTTGGTGGCTTTTGTTGGCCATGGTTGAGAAGCAATCAATAGACGAAACACCTAAACAAAAACCACAACTTGTAACTCTTTTGCCATGGCCATAAAGGGGGAATTCCAATCGTTGCTTATGCTTGTTTTATTAATTGCTTTCTTTGCCCTCAGAACTTCATCATAAAAGACCTTCTTAAACGGTAGCCATCACATAGAAGAATGAGAAAAAAAATCCAAGTTTCATTTTAATGCGTTTTCCATAAGCTTCAGGCAATTATGCTAAGCACTTTCTTTTTATTCTCATTATGCTCGTTAAGCTGAGGGCTTACATGGGCTGGGTAATGTTTTGAAAGTTCTCTTTAATTGAATTAAACATTCTCTTTTGTAGACCCAAAGATGCATTTATAATTATCTCATCTTGATGATGTGAAAGTGCCGAAAGTTCTAAATATGCAATTACAAATTTTTAATGCGTTTATTGAGCCCATAAAAATGATGAATAATCGAAACTATAAAAGGGCATAATGATTAAGCTATTAATAAAGTTATGATTTTTACAAAATCTAAATATTTTCTATGCAGATAATTAGCCAACTTTTAAAGGCAATTAAAAAATCCCATAAACCTAAAGTAATTTTTAGATATTTTTTCAACCAGTTTTCTGTTGTTTTTGGCTTAGAATATTTAATCAAAAGAATAAGTCTTAGCCCGTTAGTTTTTTACATTTCTTAAGTTTTATAATCAGAGATAAAATAAAAAGTAATCAATAAAATGACAATTGATTTATAGTCAATTGGGGTTTTTGTTTTTCACAAGAAATCCATTCATGATACCGAAACATTGACCCTGACTGACAATTTGTTATTCAAGTTCAAATCAAAATTTATATATTTGAACTTTCTGTTGGTTTTTTTGTTTTCAGCTGAAATTTGCTTGTCATTTAGTCAGAAATTAACTTATCGTGTTCTTTGATGTGGCTAAAACTTGCCACACTTTCTTTGGCCAGTGCCTTAATTGCTTCCCAAATGTTTTGCTGGGCACGAAAAACTCATTTTCCCAAACCAAAAACCGAAAAAAACCCTCCAGTCAATGCAATTTTCATAAATGCGCACTTTCCTTTGCTCATCATTTGCTGGCAAATAGAATTTGAAAGTAAACCTAAAAACAACACAAAAAAAAAATAAACTTTCGGAGCATAAACCTCAATGACAATAGCAACAGCAACAACAACAACAACATCGAAAACAAAATTACAGAACTAGGGGAAATAGTTTTTCCCATTAGTTTCAAATAAAACCTACTTTTACCAACACCAAAGCCTGCAGCTTCAGTTCAAAAATTACAGCAAAAATTTTAATACATTCTTTTGGTTGGATAAAGATTTCGAATAGACAAATACCCTAGAAAAGGTTTTGGCCTTCCTACTTCCATTAGTATGGACTAAAAAGATCATAGGTCATCTCTGTTAAGAATAGTTGTCTATATACAAATCAGAGTTTTATATAGATTCTTTTAGGATCTACAATTATTTGATTGACTTATATATTTATGTACAAAGAACTATGAAAAATAAAGCCCCTCTTTGAACCTACAGGCATCCAGGGTATATAGGTTCTTCTATATAGATATGGTAGAAAAGAAAAACAATTGCTAAATTGCTTTTGTTACTGGGCTGAATGAGTGACAGCTCCAGCTATGCTCCAGCATTAGCTGCAGGCAAACAATGCAAGTTAATCAAATAATGAAATGTGCTAACCGAACCAGGGGCAAAGAGTTGGTGTTGGTGTCACATTGTCAGTCAGTCAGTCAGCCAGTCAGAGAGGCAGAAGCAACCAAAGTTAGACAAACAAAAGAAAGAACTTTCTCCAGCAGAGCAGCATACAAGCCAATGTGAGTGAGTGTACTGACTGGTAATGGTGACTGGTAGAGATGACCCAATATGCCAAACACTTTTGCATAAATTTTAATGAATTTCACGCTAGACTTGCTGCAAGTAAACAAAACAATTTGCACTGCAAAAACCAACATGGCATTAAATTGCGTCAACTACTAACAAAAATACATATATTTGTTATAAATTTTGCTCGTGGTCAACGGTTCACATGACATAAAACATTCCTATAGAACACAATTTTTCTGTGTCTATGTGTGTGTGAGAGTATCTAGAGCCAATCTAATGGCATCTTTCGAGTTGAGTCTGGTTTCCTGCTGTGGCTGCCACTTCCAGACACACACTACTAACCCAGTGGAGTTGCGTGTAGAGGCCAAACTGGTTGGCTTTTCTAATTGCCTCAGTCGGTTTGATATGTATGACAAACTCACAACCAGGTTCCAACTCCACTCCACTTCATTGCACTCAATTTTCTGTGGTTAATGCCGAATGCTAATACTTCAACTTCAACTCCGAAAAAAAAAAAACAACTAAATAGTATGAATTGTGGAAAAACTAGGCAACATTTTCTGTTAATTAGAGCATAATGCGCTTGTGATTTCAAAGTGTATATTTATTCTTGACATTCGGACATTCTGGTGGTTTTCATCACGTAAAAACGTAAGTTTTTCAATCATTATTCAAGTATTAACTATAAAACTGGCCAACTGTATCTTACATTAACCGTTAGCCCTCTAACCAAAGATTCTTAAAGAATTTCCATCAAGACAAAGCCAAGATTCTCTTTTGTTGTTTTTAAATCAAAAACTAAGGCTGCTGTTGCTGCCGTTGGCTTATAACTTAGAACTTTACTTCCAAGAAAAAATAAACATTTCGAGTTAACAAAACAATGAATCATATTCGGGAGCCAATCCATTCCTCATACGTATAAAGTTATTGCCCACACGCCCATAGGAAATGAGATAAAATAAGGAACTAGAAATGAAAATAAAGCCAAGTGTAGGGCACTTCAATTGGCTGGCATTGTACGAGTTTTAACCTGAAGAGCTGTAAAGCACGTGCTTCCCCGTTCTCTGGACTTCTTGCGGTTTCTGTTTTTTATGGCTTACACTACAAATCGAAAAGGGTAACGCAATTATCTTGAATAAGTTAATCTTTATCTAAAGGCAGCTTAAAATGTAGTTGAAATCCTAAAGACTAGGCTCAGCCTGTTAAATGTCTTTGTTTACTTTTTAATAGTATAAAAAGTATTTTTTTAGAGAATTTCAGATTCGTGAATGGAAATACATAGTATATGTATGTACATATGAGTGTAGCCCCCCGCCCGCCTAACACTTTTAACCGCAGGCCAAACAAAAGTTAACTGCGGTCAGATACAGAGTGCTTTATTTCTGAGCAAAGTATCAAAAGATTCTCTTTTCGGGTTTTATGCGTACGTAAATCTTTGACGGTTTGTGTTTGTTATTTATTGTCTTATATGGCCAAACCGGCAAGCCAAAGCCATGACGACATGGCCAATACCCATACACTCACACACATATAAGCATATATCGTTCATACATATGTATATTGCCTTATTCATAATATATTTGGTCGCTTCGTTGAGAATTAGCATATTTTGTTTGCCTGACTTTGTATATATGTATGTATGTACATATGTACGCTTTTTTCATTGTATACATTGACATTGAAACTGATTTTAATGGCCCGTAACAACAACAACAACAACAACAATGACTTAAATAACAACAACAGCCATAAGTAACTACAGTCGATGGCTCGCTAATATGCAAGTCAATATTGTTTTTATATACAATTATAAATAAATGATATTGACTAGCCACATTTGGCCAACTCGATGTCAATTGTGGTCTTTGGCTTCTTGGCTTAAACTACAGTCTGTCAGAGTGTATGTGTGTGTGTGCTTACAACCTTTTTGGTAACTTAAAACACAACATGGGGGCAAGTTCATTTCATTGTTTAATGAGTGTGAAAAGCGAAGTGGAAGCAACAAAAGCAACAGCAACAACAAGTTAACAAAGTACCGTAAGCCAGCAAAATTTCAATTTTAACAGATACTTAACACGCACACACACACACACAAAGGGCTTGGCCAAGAGATGAAGACGGCACCGGAAAGGGGGGAGCTTGAGATTTACTTTCGCAGTCTTAAAATCATCCTAGTCATGATTATCTTCTTCATTATCTCTCTCCATCTATGTATGTCTCTCCATGCTGCGTTTGTTTGCCGTTGTTTATGCTTCAAGGTTTTGTGAGTTTTTTGCATTAGCCAAAGCTAACTAACCTGGCTAAGTGGCTTGTAGCTAAGAATGTCTGTAAACTGTAGGCTCAACTCGACTATTATGCCGCCAAGCCTTAAAAAACAACGACAACAGCAAAAAACTGGGGAAAAAACACAGTCTTAACGCCTTCGGCTTGATGCATTCACATATGCACCTTATGATGTCACTTGGTAGACACATAGTTCCATATAAACCGTTAACATATCACATCGAAATTGAAAGTATCTTTCATCGCTGAGTTATCAATCAAAGAGACTAAAAACTGAAGCTCAAATCTCTTGAGGCTAAGTTCAGCTTATGGGTATAATTAACCATATTTAGTTGGAAAAAAGTGAATGAATCACATGAAATCGAAGAATTAGTAAGAATTATACTCGCCCATACCGGATGGCATATATACATAGACTTTAGACTTGTTTGACTTGGGGTCTTGTATCACCGGCTCTAAGCTAGACTTGAACTAATTTTTTCGGACCTGCCCTCATTGATATTGATAGATTTGTGCCGGAACCTCTAAGCTAAAGAAAAATGTGAAATGAATTCCCCCGCGCAACAAACAATGGAAAATTCGTTTGGTAAAAGTTAAGATATCGGTTAGTGGCACATTCGAAGGTTGCAAGTACAGACAGAGACAGAGAGAAAGATTGAGACATGGATAGAGGCGATTGGAGGGAAAGCCCCAATTTACTGGGCCGCCTGAGTTATAGTTATTGACTGGACTTGGGCCAGCTGTTGACTCTCTTTTGGTTTGGTTTTAGTTCATTAATTTGTCTTGCCTGGTGAAATGCTGGAAAATTGCCATGGAAAATCTTTCATTTTATTTGCCATGAAAATGTGAGGCACACACACACACACACAGAGAAAGAAAAAGTTAGAAAGATAGAGTGTAAGTGGGAGTGGGAGTTATACAGCCAATGAGACAGAGACTACCCGCAGTTAACCTCGTTTTTATGACTTTGGGGTCACGGCAAAGAACTTTTGAGTTTTTATTGTATGTAAATGAAAAGTGAAATGTCCAGAAACTAGTCTAATTAATTCCATTGAACTTACCTCTTGTGTGAACAGCAGCAGTAGCAGCATAGGCCAAATAAACAGCAGCATTAGCCACTGTTCTGTTGGTTGTAGTTGTTTATTTCTCCTTTGTGGTAACATGGCTTTAAGATGTGCAGCAATCGGTGAGTTAGTTTGTTGCCACAGTCTTTTGTTTCGCTTCAGTGGGTCCTTTTACTAATATGGCCCAACTGCAAATAATTATTGGATTTATCACCCAATTGTTCACATTGTTATAGCAAAATAACATGCGGCTCACGTAGAGTTAACCCATCCCATCTCATCCCATCCTATCCCATGCAGTTAGTCATACAAAATTATGACTCAACTTGAGCCAGAACAAAGCTTTAAACCATTTCTCTCACTGCGGTTGTTATTATCTATCATCTGCCTCTCTCTCTCTCTAATATCTGCTGACAGCTGCATTTTGAAATCGTTTCCCTTTTTGTGTGGTTTTCTAATCATAACTTTCTAAGAAATTTTCCTTTTTTTCTTTTTATGAGTACACAAACGTGACACAAGTGCAACGCCGCATTAGTTTCTAATCTTTTAATATGCCTTTGCTCTCTTATCTATCAAATGATCTCTGACCATCATTTCTTTTGTCTCACGTACTCGATTTCATTTTCATCAAAAACGAAACCCAAAAAAAAAAAAAAAACTAAAGAAGAAAGAAGCGACCCCGACCTGATTGATCTTAGACAGCTAACTTCATATAAAAAACAATAGATTTACTAATTGTGATACCCTCTAAGGAAGTAATTAGTATGTATAAAGAATAGACATTCGTCTGAACAACTCATTTACAAAATGGAAGGATATATGTATGTATTTTGCTGATTCGTTGGGCAATTGTTTACAAAATTGAAGACCTTTTAAATATTTTAAATAGGATTTGAGACCTATATTTCAAATTGAGAGTATAAAAACTTCGTCTTGATGTTGACTCTATCTTTGTTTTGTTTTACTTGGAAAAAGGTTTCGCAAAATTGTTTTTTTTTTATAAAAAAAAACAAGTTTTTTTGTTTTCTGTTTTCATCTGCTGTGTTATTTTTTGCTTTTGGGATAAATATTTGACTTTGGCTTACGTCAGCCTTCAGAAAAAATGTGACAATAATTATTGAGTGTGACATTTGTTAGAATGAAAAAAAAATATGTACTGAATATGAATTGAATTCCTAAGCTTTAGAAAACATATACTAGAATTTTCAGGGCTAAAAATTGAAATTGTTTAGCATTTTTTTCTCCCTGTCATGAGCAAAGTCAGACGGAAATAGATCTACACCTACACACGCACAAACATGTGTGTGTGTGTGTGTGTGTGTGATTATATCTAATTCTATACTCTTTTTGGAATTTGTTAATTTTATGCAATCCAAACATCAATGTGCAATAGTTGAGCCAGAGAAGAAAAGAGAGATAAATGGAGAGACACCGACAGATATGAGAGAAACTTAAGAGAATCGACCATATTTGGCTAAGAGAAAAGTTAATTTTGCTTTGCCTAGCTCGTAGTTTTTAAACAATTGTAAATTATTACAATTTATCTGCATGGAATTCTTTATATTCAGAATGTTGTAAATGTTTATAAATTTTTAAATATTTCTATTTTTAGTCAGTCTTTGCTTACAAAATTCACTTTAGTCTTTTAAAGTTAAAGTCCGTTTCTCTTCTTAAATAATTTCAAATTGAGCACGTGAAAAAACAAGTTTTTATGCAACATGAAGTTTTGTACAATTTACAAATTTGTTTGGCTTTAATTTATGTTTTGGTTTTTGTTAAAATTTATGACATTTTGGTAGTTTATTTGTAATGAAATATTCATCTACCTGCACGAAACACAAATGATTCGAACTGAAACTCAAGTAAAACGCGAAATTTTGAGAGGAAACTTTGAATGACTTTCCGCTTGACACGTTTGCAACAACTTTACGGCTCGAGAGTTATGTTGGGACTGAGTAGAGGTTTAAGCCAAGTTTGTTGGCCGCTCTTTTGAGTGTTGGGGTTTTTTTTTTTCTCCTATTGCGTAGCTCGTTTTGGTCACATCTTTTGTTTATTTTGTTATGTGCTTCGCTTCGTTCGTTCGTTGCTTTTGTCTGTGGTGGATGATGTTACCAGATTCTGAGAAAAAGAATTTCAAATAATGAGCTTTGGCGCCCAAAAAGCAACAAGCTCACTCACTGACTAAAATTACTCGACTTGGGGGATTTTTCTTCTTCTTTTTTTAGTTAGTGGGGGTGGTTGTAGTGTAACGTGAAATTCATTGAATCGATATGAGACGCCTGCGCTTTGGGTCGGACTTTTTAAAGGGGTTATTTAAATGAGAGGGCCGCCACTGGCCAGTGTTGGTTAATATTAGATAAATAACGAATAATTCAAAATTTATTCGTCAAATTAAATAGAAAATAAATTGAATATATTTACTTTTGAGAGCTCTTTCCAAACAAACCAAGGTAATTTAATGTTTATTGGAGTTTTCTATTCAAAATTTCATATAGATATTAAGTACCAAAATTTCCCCAATACTCTCTGCGCTCTCCCAGTGCTCGTGGCTCTCTCTCGTGCTTTATATACATTTTCTTTTTGATTGGGAAATTCATATATAACAATTTGCCTTGTCGCTCAGTGAAAATTTCATCACCGTCGTTGATAGTTGTTTAGCAAAAAAGGAATAAAATACAGAAGACACTCTCTCGTGTTTGACTGAAAAGTTTAAGTTAGAAAATTTCAAATTTAAACAAATATCATTAAACGGAAAAAAAATTTTTATAAGCCATTTGGATTTGGTTCTCAAAAGTGCTTAACCAAATTTTTCTTGTGAATTAAAGTCGTTTTGTAATACAGAGAGTGAACTAAAGAGTGGGAAAAAGGAAAAATCGAAACACGGCAAAAAATTTCTGTATCAGTTAGTATAGCTATTTCAGTGTCTGTGCCTGTTACTGTGTTTGTGTGTGTGTGTGTGTGTTTGTACGTGATAAGCGTAGATAGACGCCGCTGAAACAACAAGCCCCGAAAACCCGACGAGTCTTTATTGAATTACACCTCAAACAAAAAGGAGGCTTAAGCGACCCAACTTGGCTAAGCGATTAAAGCGTTCCCTTACAACTGCTAACCCACAAACCCAGAATCCCCAAAGCGGTAAGTGATTGCGTTACTATGTCAAAATGCTTGTGCTGTTAATTTAATATATAACTTTAAATTGTCAACTATTCCTTAGGAGAAAAAAACAGGCCAAAAGGGAATTCAGTTCGTTTCTTGTTATCCTTAATTGTTTGCCCACGTGATACAAAACCAGTATGTGAAACAACAACAATAGTTTGTATTTGTTGTATTTAGCCTGCGCAAAGTCTTTGACCCCAAAAAGAAGAAAAAAAAAAAAAATGTTGTCACCATTTTGGGTGGCAGGAGTTGAGTTTTTTCACTTTAATTACCATTGAGAAGGCATTAAGGAAATGCAGCCAGAAACTGGGTTAGCAAAAAACAGGAAAGCAGTATACAACAGCTCAACAAAACCCCCAAGACGAGAAAATCCAAGGCGACTTATCAGGCTTTATGTAACTCTAGTTGACATTAAGTCCATGCCAAAAAAAAAAAAATTAACTAAACCAACTTTAATGTTGACTTTATGACCAACGAGAAGCCATGAACTCAAGGGAGCAATTGTCTTCATTCCCATATCACATAAAATTTTATATCCTCGAAATCTTTGCCGAAATGTGTGCGCAATGCTTGATAAAAGTTTCCACTGAGTCGTAAATTGGATCAAATTTTTACCCAATTCTTTTAGAAATTGGTTATATTATGTACTAGTAATTCAAATCTAAGCCAAACTGGGCATCAGCACATGAAACAAAAAGGTTAAACTGTGTGAAAAAGTTTTTTCGAAGCACAGATTTTCGGTTGAGCTAACCAAAAAAGATTTCAGTTGGTTGGCCAAAACGGCCCAGAGACCGGAGACCCTCAACACGTTAGCTGTGATTATTAATTCAAAAAGTTTTCACACATTCTCTTACACACACACACACAAGCACAGTGAAGCTGTATATGTATTTGTGGCTGGTCTTGTGGTCCTTAAATCAGTTGCCTTCACAACTCATCCATGGCATGAGAATACACTTTTTTTTTTTGCAGAAAAAACCCCAAAAATTGTGAAGAAAACATCCAATTAAGTTGAGTATTTGCACAATTTTTCACCAGCATAACGAACTTAATTTGGCAACGAAAAAGGCTCTACACCAAAAATAACTAAAAATAAAACATATATTTGGTATAGATATAACAACCAAAAGGTAATCAAAAGATACATACATCATTCAGAAGTAATGAAAGTTGCCGAAATAACGTGAGCTCATCAATTTGGTGAGGAAAAGGAAGACAAATAAGTGTTCTTATGTGTGTGTGTGTGGTAGATTTCATTTCCTTTTTGGGCCTGGTATGGTTCTCTTTTTGGCTATGTCAACTTGCTCAACTTTGACATTTTAATATACGAGCAGTGACAGCAACTCAAATGCCAAATGTCACAATGTAAGCGGTACAATTCGCAGTCCCAGTCCCAGACCAAGTGTTCCGATGTCAGTGGCAAGTGCAACATTAACATAGTTACAGCTTCAGTTTGGGGTTACATATGTACATACAAACATACATTCTCCCACACTTGAGCGTGGAAAAGTGGCACACAAAGTATATGATGATACGCCAGACACTTGGGCGCCAATTGGCTAACGTAGCGTATACGTAATAATATGCTTATCCGTATTATAAAGTCCACCGAAATCCTTCATCTTTCTTTTCATGAATGTATGAATTACCTTTGATTTACATTGCCAAAAAGAATTGCATAAAACATCCGTATTTGCCCTTAGCTAATAGAGAATGTAAATTATACAAATTCTCCAGCCGATTCTGGAATAAATCAACCAAAATTTACATAGAATCTTTATGTAAATTAAGCATAAGAAAATTATTTATTGAAATGAATGCAAATTTCTATGTGTTTGACCCATGGATCTATGTTTTATTTCACTCTCAGTTTACCCTTGAGATTTCAAATTTTCCCAGTGCAGGAAAACTAATTTCCTCATATTTAAATAAAATTTTAAAATCAGATTCAAATACTGTGGCATTGGCGTGGGTACAATTTTATGTTTGTTAGCATTTATTTTCCGAGGAAAAGGAAATGTTTTCTCGTGACAATTTCAGTTTGCAAATTTTTTTGCAGCACGCAAGAAAACGCTCATAAGTAGGCTATAGAAAAATGACTTTAAAGCAGTGCCACAAACGCAAAAAACATTTTGCTTGTTGCTGGCAAGAACTTTCAAAGTGTGCATGATTTAAGCATTTTCCATTGATTAACCAAAAAAGTAAAGGCACTGTTGTGGTCTATCAGTCATAACCAGGAAGGGTTGTCTTCCGTTTGCGCAACACTTTTGTCCCAGTTAGCGGCCACAGCCAGTGCAATGAACCAAATGAAACGCAAACCAAAAGAGTTTTGTCTGTCAGGCCGTCGTCCTGTCATTTCATTCAAGTTAGACGGACAGCCCCTGATATGTTGTAGGTCTTTTTTCCCTTACATTTTTCTCTATTTGTTATTGTGTTGCCGCCTGCCATTGCAGCCTCATTCTATCCCATTTTGTTAGTTCGTTTTTTTTTGTTTTGTTTTCGTCGACTAAAACTTTACATCTTTCTTCTTGGCAATTTGCCTGCAACAGCAAGACCAGCTGAGCAAATGAATTTTGTTTTGAGAAGTTTCAATAAAGTTTTTCTTTTCATTTATCTTTTATTACAGAGTCGAGTTTGCCCACTCATTAGGCGAAACAGACAGCGAACGGTGCAGAGGCCCAAACTAAACGACTGCCCATAGTCGTTCACTGTCAATATTAGCGCCATTGCAACTGCTGGGTGTGGGCGAATCTGCGCCCCGCCACCGGTAAGACTGTTTCAAGGACCACCTTCATCTACATATAATCCAATAAAATAAATATTTCAGCACAAAACTTGCCTTGCTTAAATATACTTATATATGTCCTATGTATATTTGTATATTATATATCACCACAAAAGAAAAAATGCCTCTGTATTTCTTTTTTATTTTCATAGTTTGTTTGCTTTTTAAGTCTCTAAATAGCCGGCAGGCATTTTTTCATTTTCTTCATTTTATTTGTTGTACGTGTTGGCTTCAAAAAGTTTCAAGTGGCAACCATAACAAGCCATAAGATTATGGCTACAAGTGTTTGACATTGTGTTGACAAGACCGCCCCACACTCGGCTTCAACCCACAACTTACTTTTTTTTTTCTATATATATACATACATATATATTAATAAAAATGCCTTTTATTGGCTCCCAAAATCGATGCAAAGGTCCTGAGGCCTAGGTTAAAGCTTATTTAATCTTTGCCTAAAAGGGTAAATTTCATTTAAGAGAAAATATGGGAAACACTAAGCCCTGTTTAGCAGGTCTCTCTCTATAAATAGAGATAGTTTTAGTCCTTCTTACTTAAGACCTTCTCTTAAATCGTTTAAATAAGGCAAATGACAAGTGAAATATTATTTCTGCCTTTATTTCTTTTATGCAGTCTGAATTATGGATAGTTTTTCCTAACATTAAGAGATCTGCAATGTGATAAGTCACAAAAATGCTTAATGTAGTTCTAAAAGTCCTGTCCAGATAAAAATCTATCAGAATTGATTCATACAATTCAACATTCTAACAAAATGGAACAACATTAACGTGTGTAGTTAATTAAAATGTTTTGCGTGATACTTTATTCAACTCTACCACGCCCCCTAGTGACTTCTTGTCACAATTATATAGACAACCTCCTTTCATAGAGGGTTGCTTAGTTGATAGTTAGTTAGTTGATCCTTAAGGATTAAGGAGAATATGAGAGACGTTAATGATAATGCGTCTCCCATTTTTAAACTCACACTTTAGTAGTCATCTATACTGATTCAATTTTTATTTTCCAAAGGACCTACATATGTGCATATATTAAAAGCAATTATAAAATATTAATTAGCGAAAGGTATTAAAACTTTCTTTGTGGCTTGCAATTTCCGTTTGCTCTTTGCCTTAGTTACCTGTTGAGCTTTATGCGATGCAGGACCCCGGACTCTGGACGCTGCATTTACTTTTATACACTGAAGCAGTTAGTTTTTATGTTTTTTAATTTGCATATTTGAATTGAAATTGATTTTAAGCTGCATATAAGCATTTAAGTTTTTCACTTGGCTCTTTTCTTTTTTTCCCCATTAACTCTATCTCTATCTAACTATTTCACATTCATATACATTTAAAGACTATTTTGCATTATGAATTCATGTTGCTGACAAAATTTGTTTGATAAGTCTAACCAATATGAAATATTGATATAAATGAAATTGTATACTAATAATCGCTGAGACATATGAAATTTGAAATGAGTTACAAGAGTTCTTCTTACCTGGCAGCTAATAAGCTAGGTGATTTACGATTTTTACCATCTTTCACTGTGAAAATTCACATTCGAAGTGGATACGAGTATATTGAATGAACGATTCAATTTACTTATCTTCAAAAACGGAAATTTCCAATTTAGGGCAGGACGAAATATTTAATTTTATGCTGAGAGTTTTAAGTTATGATTTTGTTTTGTGCATTGCTTGAGATATGTATGTATATACCTAATACTATATGCCTTTCGATGTCTACGCACTATATAAGCAACCAGAATTCGTCACATGAATGCCCAAAAAGAAAACAAAAAACAAGAAAAATTAAGCACTTATTTAATCTAAGATTTAAGATTAACTAAAAAGGAAAATATCAACTCTACTTTGTATATTTTATGTGTTCAGGAACCAAAAAGCAGCACCCTGAATTTCTCATCGTTTAAATCCAGCTTCACTTCCAATGTTAATTTCCTGAAGAGAAGGTAAAGACCTTAAAAAAGGAATTGCCATTGCCCAACTCAAGTGCATTCAATCATCAAACGAGTGGTTAATGGGTTGGGCAAGGCTGAGAGCAAACGAAACTAATTTGAAATTTCATATGTTTGTCTATTTCTCCACATCTCTTTCTCTCTCTCTCTCCCTCTCTGTTTGGCGCTCTGCTTCTCCCCCCTTTGGAAACTTGTGTCCCTGTTCTCGTTCTCTATCTTTCTTACTGATATCACTTAACTGCGCTGCACCCTTTGTTTGTCCACCTGTCCTTTTGAATCACTTCGAATCACTCTCGATCGAACCACTAACACATAAATCCACGCACGATGCTCAGATTCAGCTCGGGAGATTTATCTTCCGAGGTAGATGATGTCGATCCCAATAGTTTGCCGCCGGCGGCACGTCCTATACAGGATCAGCCGACCAAGCCTCCTGCCAGCGGTGGCGGCCCACCAAGCATGCCGCCACCGCCGGCACCAGGCCAATTGCCACCGCAACCGTCTGGAGCTGCCCCAGAGTTGGCATTAAGTTTTGGTGCTGGCAAGGCGCCAACTTCGGCAGCACCGGCTCCACCAAGGGGTGTCAGTGCCCCCACCAGTCCGGCAAAGTCGCGAGAAAGTCTCTTGCAGCGTGTGCAGAGCTTAACGGGAGCAGCACGTGACCAGGGAGCCTCCATATTGGGTATGACCAGCTAGCGTTTTGCACAAATCACATAAACCTGTATCCCTTTCTCTGTGCTCTATCTTCAACAGGAGCTGCGGTTCAGAGTGCCACTCAGCGTGCTCCCAGTTTCAACAAGGATAAGTACTTTACTCTTCTCGTTCTGGATGATCAAAATACGGACTGGTCGAAATATTTCCGTGGCCGTCGTTTGCATGGCGATTTCGATATACGTGTAGAGCAAGCGGAGTTTAGGGTAAGCACTGAAACACTGAATAACGGCCTAAACTTATTGTGAACTCATTTATCCAGGATATTACTGTTGTCTCCAGCGCTGATACAGGACCAGTTGTTACCATGGCTGCCTATCGCAGCGGCACTCGGGTAAGTTTCTAGGACTCCCTTGGCTTTAATTAGGAAAAACGATGGCAATGGGAGGTGAATTGTCGGCCTGTCTGGTCTATATTTAGCTTTTCTTTAGTACACTTGGCTCTTGAGTAACTCTTGGAAAATGGAATATACTTTCTACCCTCCCTCCTCTCTCTCTCTAGCTTTGGCTCTCCCTAAATATTTATATACATACTTAAGCCACTCGGTTTGCATAGTTTCTGTCTCTGTTTATTCTGAGCCATTTTGTTGATTTTTATGACACTGCTAAATTGCTGCACTGGGCAGTGGAAAACACTTGTAGCTTAGCAATAAAATGCTGCAATTCAAAGGCAAATAGACGACAGCTCATTAGAGCCATATGAAAAGAAAAATGAGAATTACAGAGAGGTTATAAACAGCAGATACATAATACAATAACTTAACTCAGGTTTGTTTGCAAATGGTCGCAGTTTCTTGTTGCCTTTAACTCAGGTAGACAATACATCAAATCAATATTTGTCTACCCACTTAAATGTCCTTTACAGAAAGGAATTACTGAGAATTTTATTAAACTATGTCTCGAAGTTAACATGGATGCTTTTGGAACCTTTAACGTAGACAAGAAATGATAGCATTTGGTTTTGTCACGTCCTGCTAAATATTTGTTTTAGTTTTAGTTAACTTTATCCTTATTATACTGCTAACTATGTTTTTTTGAAAAAAGTGCATTGCAAATTTATGAATCTACCAAAAGAAAACCTTTTTTTTGCAACAAAATTTTACATGAATTTTACACGCACATAACATCAGCGATGCCTAAAAGTATGCAGCTAAATAATAAATCAACAAAGTTTCCCAAGTTTCATTTTGTGCAACTTGTTCTAGTGGCTTTTTACAAAATTTAAATTTAGATAAGGGAAATTTAAAGAAAAAGTAACAAGAGAAAAGTTTAAGAGAAGTTTTCCTTTGACTATACATTTTATAAAAAACAAAATAAAACTTTTTAATTTTGTTTGTCAACTTTGTGTTATTTAATTTTGCTGCTACATACAAAATTTGTTACATGCTAAAATTTGATTTGTTCGATTTTTAGAATATCACACAAAGAGCAGAGAAAAAAAAAACAATATATTTTCTTTGATTTATAACAAATTCAGGTTGCCCGCTCTTTCCGCCCGGATTTCGTATTGATACGCCAACCACCGCGAGATGGTTCCAGTGATTTTCGTTCAACTATATTGGGTCTGAAATATGGCGGAGTACCCAGTATAAACTCATTGCATTCGATTTACCAATTCCAGGTATGTTGAGCTACTCTCTAAGAGATGTTTAGAGATAAATCCTTGATATTGTTTGTTTAAATCATTTTCTAGGATAAGCCTTGGGTATTTTCGCATCTGCTGCAATTGCAGCGACGCTTGGGACGAGATGGTTTCCCACTGATTGAACAAACATTCTTTCCCAATCCACGCGATTTGGTAAGTCCAATACGTACAATCATACACAAAGTTGTATTTATATAGGAGTAAGTTTATATCTATGATACTAATTAAGTAGCTACTAGACGACATTATATGGTTACACTTAAAAAAAAAATAATTGAATTAATAAATAACACAATTAGGCATAACGTACATATTAAAGCTCTAGGACAGAGGAGAAAGATGTCGGGAAGAAATAGATAGAGAGAAAAACAGTGGCATAACAAGAGCACGACAAAATGCAACTAAATGTTGCATCTTACGGATTGCTTAGACACTTTTTGTATGCATGTGTTCGTTGCCAGCGGCACCGCGAAATGCTGCCATGCCGAGTGTTAATGGTTCTGGGTGTGCAGGCGCTGAAGTCTCGTTCACAATTGCCAAATGGTGACCATTTGCAGCCATCGACGTATTCACGATTCCGCAAACAGTTATTGCCGAAACAGGGTCTCACCTACAAAAAAATGATGAGTTATCATGTTGAGCCAACGGGAATCTCGCTTAAATTCACTCACCGTGCAGTTACAACTCTTGCCATATCCGCCGCTAAAGCCATGACGCTCTGTCACCGTCATTTTGGTATATTCCTTGTAGTAGCTACATATATTCAGCATGGGCACGCGTCCAGCTATAATGTAGACCTTGCCAATGTCCAGAGAAATGCCGCACATGCTTTCCATGCTGGGAGCCGTGAGGCGGCCATCGCGCAGCATGCGTAGAGCTTCGGGTGTGGCCTTTGGAATGGAAAGTTTTAGAACAATGCTCACTGGGAATCCTTTCATCACATAACCTACCTTATAGGTGCGCCTTATTTGCACCTTGTAGTGCGTTTTACCCCGCTCAATCATATCCGATTTGCGTCGCACACGCAGCTGAACAACTATTTAAAAAAGAAAATGCTGGCATTTATTTATTGACCTCTCCGACGGACTCACTCACCGAAATCCGCTGTGCAGAAATGCGTCTGTGGATGCGAGGGCATGCAGGAGCAGGCATTGGCTGGTTGACCATAAAATGCTACAATTGCCAACAGGCTAAGCGCCAATAAACTTAAATACTTTATAAAACCCATGACAGGAGCTATAATAGATTATCCTTATCGACTGGTTTCACAATGGGGGCTGCAAATTAAAGAAAGACAGGAAAATTAATATCCTTTCAGTTAAACTAATTTGAAACATTATCTTCAACCACGCAACAGGAAGTTTCAACTCCACATTAAACTCAGAAACCTTTCTTTGTCGTTGCTTAAATTAAATCACTTTCCTAGTGAAATGTTAACGTTTAAATGCAATAAACTTTTATTCAATGTCATGATAAAATTGTAATACACAATGCTGGGGTATAAAAACGAGATTGCCAAGGAAATCGCTTGCCATTAACAAGATGATGATTTACTATCAATCCAGCACCAGCAGCCGGAGCATCAGCAGCAAAAGAAGGTCATACAGAGAGTTTAATTAAGTCTGTCTTACTTATGTCATTTAGCTTATCTCTGTTGAGACCAGGCCGAGGTAGCAAAAGCAGCAGCAGCCGCAGCATCAGCAGTCGAGGCATCAATCAAGCCATCAATATGTTGCTCAATTATGCATTTAATATATTACACATACGCCGAGTGTCACAGCAATTAATCTTGCTGTCTGTCAGAAGCATGCTCATCTCATCTTTGATTCCCTCCAGTCTTCATTCTCTTTCTCTTTTTTTAAATCTAACATATTTATTTTCTCTATCAGCTATATATACACACAAACATGCGCCTAAGGGACTAGATTATGCTTACATTAAGTTTATTTTGTCGTTGTTTTTTTTTCTTGTGTTTTTTCTGTTTTCAATAATATTATTTTATTTTACAATTCAACAGACAATTTAGAAGCCACAAATCATATGAGGAAAAGTAGTTCAATTGCCTATGGCATTTCAATTTGAAATTCATAGAAAACTTGAAACACAAATCGAAATCCATTACAATAAAAACGGCTGCAAAATTATTGTATAATATCGTGAAACAGAGAGAGAGAGAGAGAAAGAGAGTGAAAAGGAATGCATTTTCCAGTTCCAAGTCAAAGTCGATTTTGTGTCGATCGACAGAGATAGTCAGCGAGTCTGTCAGTCAGTCGAACAGCAGCAGCATCAGCACCAACACCAATCATCATATATATAGATCCCACTTCCCATATGCATGCCAGGGCAATCGGTCTATCTATCCTATGCATATAACCCGGCAGCTCTCGGCAATGTGGCAATTAAATTGAAATAAAATTGAATTAAAAGCATTTTGCGGAAAAGCCACTAGAAAAAACACATCACATTCAATGAAAAGAGAGAGAAAGGGAGAGAGAGAGATAGAAAAGACGCTAACTCTGAGGCATGTGCGTGTGATTTTTGCGGGGCAATGGGTGGCAAGAGGTAATGGGTTGTTGGAAAGGGGGTCATTTCTGTCGATTGCCTTATTGATTGAATGCAAGCAAATATAATGCATCAAACTATTTATTAAGTGGCAGCCCAAGTGGCGGCCAGACAAGCAGACGACTCAACTCTGACTAATGGGGAATAAACTGGAACAAGAAACGGCCAAGCGATGGATGCGATGGGAAGATGCAGAGCAAAGTAGGAAGCTAGAGGGGAGGAGAGAGAGCGTGTTGTAATGCTTTCAAGAATATTTTCATAAGGAAAGTTTGCCTGCCTTTCACCCCGTGTCGTTTGTATATGTATGTATTTATACCCCTCCCTTGTCTCTATCTCCTTTCTTAGTTTGACACTTTGCCTGGCAATTAACGGCGGCGGCGCGGATTTGTTTAACAAACAGCTAGACAAGACAACAGACAACAACTGAAAAACAGGCAACAACAACAGAAAAAAGTGGCACACATAGATAGATAGATAGAATGGGAAAACGTCAACAGCATTTAGCAGCAGCTAAATCACTTTTCGAAAGGCCTAATAGAAGAGAAACAAGAAAAACATTTTTAGAGGCGTTAAAAATTCGCACGATTTTGTTTTTAGTTTAGTTTTTTTCACGGCAGCTCTCACGCACACACACACACACACACAATTAGCTTGGTTATTTATCACATATTCATTTTAAAGTTGCCACGGCAGGCGGCATGCGGCATGTCAGCAAAGTGAGACAGAGTTGGAGTCAGTGGGAGACAGTGGCATGGTGGCAGGGTCGCATGGCGGTGCCTCTGTTTGTGTGTCTCTGTGTCTGTTGACAGCCTGTACATATGTCAATTAAATGTTATATATATTATAGCTGGCGATATGACATTCAGTTGCCGTTCAGCGTTTATTTGACGTCACTTCACGCCTGGTCTAATTGGTCACACTTGTTTGTTGTTATTTTTGTTGCCACTGCTGCTGCAGTGTGTCGTCATCAACATCATCATCATTATCATTGCCATCGTCGTCATCATCATCATCATCGATGTTGACATTTGACACTGGAATGAACAATTCCATGCCGCTGCCATTTAGTTATGCGGGCCACCAACAGCAAACCAACAGCAACAACAACAACAACAACACCAACACCCAAGCATTTCGAAAGATATGTAAAGTCGAAACCGAATATCAGCATGACTTTAATTAGCATTGATTTCCACTTTTGCCCTCAGGCCAATTAACGAAAAAAAACCCAAAAAAAAAAAAAAAATACAGAAAGCAAACGGCATTCAGCAAAACTCACAATCAGTGAAAACTCAAGCGACTATAGCCCCACAATGTTAACTGTAGCAAATCTTTAATCAGATAGTAAATCTAACTGAATGAGCAATATAAAATAAGTTGGTAAGGGCATTCTCTTGATGGAATATTTGTTTGGTAATATCTTAACAGATATATATATATATAAATTCTATCTTGCTTATATGCAAATAACTGATACTAAACTATTATTTATAATGGTTTAATACAAAAACTCTATGTCGTTTTAAAGGTTATTTCTTTAGAATCCCTGTTTAAAAAAGGTTATCAGGCATTCCATATATAGTCCGGTCTTGGCTTCAAATTTTTACTAAGTCGCTCTTTTTGAGAAAATTAAGAAAGTGGTTACCCCCAAATTAAATATATAATACAACTACCTCAACTCTTTCCCATCATAAGTAAACTGTTTAAGCACTTAAAAAGGATCAAATTTATTCATGGCCAAGTTATTTGATTTTCTAAAAATCTTCACCTTTTACCTTATTCTTTTTCTCATTGCCTTTACATTTAACCAGTGATGGATCTCTATATTATTCACCGAGAACAACAATGGAGAAATTTTTAATTACCATAAGAATAAAGTTTCGGCCCTGGTTTTTAACCTTGACTACCTATTTGATAAATTCATGAGTCTACTACCAAAATGGATCAAATTTATAGGCTCGAGAGACTTGGTTGTTTGTGACTTTGTGCTAAAAGCATTACAAATTCAAATTATGCAAATTGAAATAATCACAATTATTAACACTTGCCCCCCAGACAAAGTCGTCCAAGCGACCAAGACAGAATTTTCGCCCCCGTTGCGAAAAGGTAAAAAAAGCGTTGAAAAAGGACCGCATAAAGGATTGAGAAATGGCTGAATAAAAGTTACTTGGCCACAGGCAGCAGCCTTAACCAAAGTGCTAGGCCCAGTGAGGTTTTCGCTTTTTTGGCCAGTGTTCAAAAGTGGCTAAAACCACATAATTAATGCGATTTTGGTTGTTCTTGTTGGTTAGCATAAATATCAGGTCAAAGAGGAAAAGCATAAACATCACTATTACAGTGTTGTCATAGAGAAAGAGAAAAGAGAGAGAACAAGAGACACAGAGTTGGCAGAGAGGATTGTTTTATGAGCACTTAATTGAGCTCATAAAACGCTACTAATGTGTGTGTTTGTTGGTGTGTGTTTGTGCATTTATGTGGCCGGGTTCACAAACATATTGACAAAATTGAAGCACTCTGTCTGCTTTTATGACCCACCACAATGCGGGGTAAAGCATGGGGAGAAGGGAATGGAAATATAAAACATTTTTTATTTATGTACGTGATTTGTTTTCGGTTTCAATTTAAGGCAATAGCCATGCGCTTTTCAATTTACAATCTCAATCTCAAGTATTTTGCTCCTCAAAAGAATGCATTCAGCAGGAAAACAAATATTCCCCATTTAGCTTGGCTCCCCTTTTTAGCTTTAGCTTTCGTTTTAGCTCACTTTGGGGGTGAAAGGTTATATCAAGATCGACAGACAGTGAAATGCAGTTGCCTCTGGGTACTAAATAATAAATCATATTTATGCCAAGCGTCAAAGCTTTGGGTCCTAAAGAAACTATAAAACATATTTGGTAGTCTTATATAAGATTCAGTCAATCTTTGTTTGTCTCTCTTTATTTCTTACTCATCCATCTGAAGATCATAAATTACATCATCCTTCCGCCTACTTATTATGGCATAATATGTATTTCATATGGTTTAGATGCAATAAAGCGGAAATGCACTGATGCGATTATAATAATATTTAATTATATAATTTTTGCATACCATCATCAAATTGGATTATAGGGCAAAAAATATATATATAAAATGGAACATTTTGCTTACATTATTTAAAGATTTCTAATGAAAAATTAAAAAAATATATATACGTATTTGTTTACTTAAGAAGCTTCAATAGAAACAAAAGCGAGCAAAGACCAAGAGTGGAGAAAATGTAGCAAACGATACCCTCCAAAGGGTTCTTGGAATGGTAATGTTTGATACCCCATTTGTCGGTTTATTGTTAAATGCCATTTCGAAGCCGGTCATTTACTTTTTGCTGTTGCTCTTTATACACAATTCGTTTGTTTATTTGTTTATCATTTGCTGATTGACTTTCTAAACATTCATTTACTGCGCCGTTCGATTTGTCTGTCTCATTTGGCATTCTCAAATGACGATATGATGTTACATGATCCAATATGGAGATGATGTCACTCGAAATGGAGGTACATACATATGTACCTATGAATATATGTACATGTGTATGAATGTAGATGGAAGTAGCTTATCATCTGAAATGTTATCTCGCATTCTCTTAATTAAGTAAAGTAAACCAAACGAAATTCACTAGAAATGCAATGGCAATGAGGTCATGAGATTGCATTTGCCAGGAAAACAACGAACATTTCCCATTTTCCATATTTTACATTCATATAATTTTTCTTCATGTCTTTTCGGCAATTTTCATAACTTTCTTTGGCCCATGGCTTGTTATTTGGTTGGTCTTTACTTTTTCCGCTTAGCTGATCGGACACAATGAATGGAAAATTAAAGGAAAATCTCAAAGTCACGATCGGGCAATACCATAATCAGCATGATCAATGGGTCTCTCATGAATCTCTGGCTCAATTGGCTATAGAGAATACTTTGATTAATGCTGCTGTCCCCCATCCTCCCCCCTTACACCCTGGGCACTATCTTGACCAAGTTGATCTTTGACATGCAAATGTTTTTCGATTGTCATGAATACAGAAATATATTTACCTACTTCAGTCTTAACTCTCAGCATGCAACCAGACACACACCTGTGTGTTTGTTTGTGTCTGTATGTGTGTGTGTGTTTAAAAAACAAAACTAATTAAACTGATAAGAAGCCTCAAACGATATTTGATTTGCCTTAACGAGTTGCTAATTGAATTGCATTTATCTATTAAATAACAAAACCAAAATGAATAAAAAAAGGCAGCGGTTGTTCGCTGTCAGACTGTTTCGACAGCTCAATTCAGGTGTGACGTGATTCTGTCATTGCAACAGAACGAACAAAAGTGGCGCCACCAAGTGGCAACAATGTAAAATGTTTTGAGAATTGGTTTTTATGGTTTTCTGCATCATTAATTTTGTAAGAAATATGCAAGATATTTATACCCAGTAACTTTTTGCTCTCAAAGGGTATATAATGTTGCCAAAATGGCTCCAACAAATATGTACTATAAAGATTAGAGAATCAAAACAATATCACAATTCTTTAGAATCTATTATTTTAATAAACAATTTACTCTACAATATCTCTACTGCTGGCGGTACTCAGACCAATGAATGTTTGTATGTATCTTGGGTTCTTTGCAGACTGCTTATATTTATATTTTTATTCCCCAAACTTGCTGACGTTAGAATAACTGAGATAAATAAATAATAAGATTAAATGATTTAAGATGGCTTTGGGGCAGTACACAGCCCCAAAGAGTGATTGAACGTTTTGCGAAAAGGGTTTAATGATACTCTCACGATATGTTGATCTAGTTATGGTAATTTTTATGCCACAATTTAGCCAACTTTAAGTAGGGCATGATAGTAGAATTCGGTTGAAGTAGTCACATAATTCTATACCCTTTATCCATAGACTATGTAAGAACATGTAGAATTGGCAGTAAATATTTAACTTGATGAAGGTCCTGAAGTCAATTTGTCGATGGTCCATGCGAGGATGAATTGATTTCTCTCTTTACAATATAAGGATGAATGTTGAAGGGATAAATATTTGTAGTTTCCTCAGTGTTTTGTCCTCTCCCAAAACATACAATGCATATAGCCTAAAGATATCCTAATTTGAAAGTGGTAGAAGGGCATCTCGATGTCGCTGATTGCGTCTGATTGTGTTGTGTATTTGCATTTATTCACTGGTCCAAAACAATTTCTTATATTCGGTCACTCATCATTTATAATTTTTGGCTTTCTGTTTTCTCAAGTCGTTTTAAATGAATAAACAAACAAAATGCAAAAAAAAGAGTACCACAATTTTCATTCCCAAGATTCGTCACGTATTGAAATGAAAGTCTAAATTTGTTGCCTTTTTTGTTATTGTTACTGTGCAAATAATGCCAGCAAATTTGTACTCTCAAGGCTTTAGCCAGGATGCGTAACGAGAACTCAATTAAAAATGCTAATGTGTCGCGTCAGTAAAGCAAATAAAAGTTAACAAGCAAAACGAGAAAGAAATAGAGGGAGACCCTTCTCCTTTTTTTTGGACTCCCATTATAGAGAGCCCGATATGTACCCTCTTTAAAGTCTCAAGTCCATTTCAGGCCAGGGCTCAACTCTTATTGCATTTGTGGGTCATAAAAACATAAATTTTTAATGAGCAGAACTCAATGCCTGTTGGCACACATACAAACAAACAGCAACAAAATAGATTATTATTAACAGAAACAGACAACAATGGGGTTCAGTATGTCTCTGACTGTGTGTGTGTGTGTGTGTGTGTGTGTGTGTGTGGATATTGTATATTATTTACTGGGTGTGTGTGGTCTTCAATTTCAGTTTCAAGTATCCGAAAATTTGTGCTGCAAAATCAATATATACGTAAATATTTGTGGAATTTTAATAGCACTCAATTGGAAAGATCTTGTGACGGTTCTCGTTCAATAAACTGATGAACTGACATGCAATCAAACAAATTGAAACACGGAGAAGAAGCGTATATCGATTTTTGTTCTTGTTTATGGGGCATAGTGGGAGAAGTAAGGAAACAATTTTTGGGCTGCCAGAATGAAAGAATCATCGTCTGAATGAATGGGCATATGGTGAAGATGTTTCTCTTCTTTGTTAAGCTGTCTTTTTGCATATCGTTTTTAATTGTACAATAATATTTAATTGCAAAGTTATACAAGAAGAGCGAAAATTATTAATGACAACCAACCAACCGACCAGCCAACCAACACCCACACAATTATCCAGGGGGATAATCCCCCAAAAAGTCGCTTGTGGTTATTGAGGGTGTGTCCGTGTCCATGTCTCTGTCTCAGCCTCTGTGTTTCTGTTGTCAGCATGCCAAAAGTCAGGCAAGTGTAAAAGCATAAACAAAATCCAAATATTCTTTTATATGTACGTATAAATGTAGGTATATTTATCTCTTATTTTTCTGTATAAGGCAAACACTTTCAGACGTTTTTTTTCTGGGCCTTAAAAGCATTGGCCAAAAATGGCCATATTGAATGATGTGCGAAGAAAATGTTTTATTGCTGTATTCGTTGAATTGGAATTTTAATCAGCTTCCAGACATTTCAATTTATTTACTGGTAATCAAAAGCAATAATTTCAATTGGATTTGTTTAATATGAAACCGATAAAGTGATTAATTTCATTTTGCAATCCAACCATTCTTGTTCTGGCTCAACATAATGAATGTGAAATTAAATTAGATAGATAAAATGCTTGAAAACAAGGCCAACAAAGGCCAATATATATTATCGATTATCATTATCCGCTAAATTAATAGCCTCTTGCTTATTTTTGGGTATCTTCTATATTGATATTCTACTAATTTTTAAAACAAATGGAGTCTCCATATATTTCAATTTTTATCTATTTGTTCAAACAAGCTGAAGCCATTTTTGTAAACGATAACTTTTGCATCAACAGACAGAGTCACTCCTGACTAAGATAAACCAATATAGCCTACTAACCGCTTTTTTGTGGCTCAGAGCAAAAAAAAAAAAAACATCTGTTGTGGTTAACGCATATTTTTTATGGCAAAAAAGGCGCCTCATGTCATATGCGCAATATGTGTTTAATAAATAAAAACAAAAAGCTGAAAATTTTAAAAAAAATTTGCTTATGATATATATAAAAGTCCGGAAAAGCATCTACCTACTATATAAAGTGGCTATATTTTCCAAGAAAACACTTTGTAGACATTAAAGTGCTGACTAAGTTGAGGCAAAAAAAAAAAAAAAAAAAAAAAAAAAGGCCACAGAAAAGTAAAGTCAAATGAAGGAAAAATTCATAAATAATACCAATGAGAATGTATTGAAATATATTGTACATACATATATACTCAGTATACTAGATTTTTAGGTCTTGATGCATTTTTGGATGGCTTCAAGAGTTAAATGTTGAATTTATGTGTCTTGTTTTTTGTGTTCCAATGAGGTGACGATAATTAAAAAAAACAATTATTTAGAGAATGAATATTCATTTCTGTAATATTTTATGTGCCTATAAATTTTTGTGGTATTTTTAGTGCGTTTTTTACACATTATAGCCATTATAACTAGCCAATGCCAAAGATGAAACTAAAACTGAGCACACATGACGTATGCGTAATATGCGTAGAACAGCAGCCAAAGAACACCTTGACATACGAACAAGAAGAAGATGTTAAGATTTATATAGCATAAAGAATATTGCACAATGCAAAAAACATGGGAATGAATAAAATATTGTATTCGCTGTTTAATAATAATTTTTTTTATAGCTACAGTTTGTTTACAAATTGGCGACATTAAAACCTATTAAGACAAATCGAAATGTTGAAAAGACAAATAGCCGCAGGCCAAGCAAAGCAACGCCAAACGGGAAACAGAAAAACAAGAGAGAAGACCAAAAGGAAAATACACAACAAATTAAAAATAAACTGAAATAAATTTCAAATGACAAGATTAAGGTAGCGACTCAAAAGATACCATGTAAGAATAGAGGAAAGTGAGTTTCAATGAGGAAAGAGAGAATTAGGGCCAAAAATATAAGTCTCTGTGAAGCTTTAGCTTGAAGGACTCAAACTTAACTCTAGAAACTACTTTCTACTTTCATTTAACTGCAATAATACTAACTAAATAATAGAAAATTGGATTGCATTGGTGAAATCCCATATAGATGACCCATGACCCATGGTAATTGTATTTTGAAGTGCAAGGAAGCATTAGCCTGGCAAATGGAAATGGAATTAATTGATCACATAAGGTATCCTTTTGTTTGTCTCGTATTTTAGAGAGATCATAATATACTCCTTTTATTAAATGCGTACAGGGTATATGAAAAAGAAATGCAGCATCGTGGAAAACTGTGTCGCTGTGTCAACGATGCTGCCCCGATGCCACACTAGTGATACTATGTCGCGTGTTTAGCATTCTTTAAGTGCGACATAAAATATCAAAATGCTTAAAAATAAAATTAGATAGTAACCTTTACGATTGCCACTTGTTTTCTCCCTCTTTGACCAGGTTTGGTGTTGGTTTTTTTCCCCAAAGGTGCACAAAAAAATTCAACTGAATCTGACACTATTTCACTGTGTCTTCAATGCATTTGCATTGAGTACGAACAATAATTTGAAATAATTGAACAATAATTCACACACAAGCAATATATATCTATATATATTGAAATTCAAATTCAAATATTCGTTTGACTTGGTCTTCACCGCGTACTGGCGCGCGTATCTTGCGTCTCTTTGGGCTGACTGGCCTGTTCTACTTCGTTGAGCTTGCGGTTCTGCACTGAAACGTTCACTCAACCGATTGTGTGTTTTCTTACAATGCATTCCACTCGAAGAGATAGGGAAAGACACACAGACAGAGAGAGAGAGAGAGAGAGTGTATATGAGAAAGATCACTCAATAGTTGAGTGTTTTATAGCAATTTGACTCAAAAAGTTGCGAGTTGCGCACCCGCATAACTGCCTCTGACGCTGTCTCTACCTCTGCCTCTGACGGGACGATCAAAAGCATAATAAATTCATTGCAAATGAGAGAAAGGGAGAGACAGAGTGGGTGAGCGGTGAGAGAGAGAGATAGAGAGGTAGAAAAGCGGTTGTGCATTATTTTACCTTGGCAGCTTTATTAATTGCATGTACTCGGGGGCATAGGAAGCATGTTTGGCGCCACAACTCGAGCAGATGCAACAGTATAGCCCATCTGTCAGGCCACAAATCAACTAATAATTTACTTACCAAGTTACATCCACACATACACACATACAGATGTACACGTGCCAGTGGTCATGCTTCATGCTACATCGACAACACGTGGCCAGAATCTGCCCAGACATACATATGTATGTATATACATACATACGTGCATAGTACACATCATTCACTCACTATTCTTAACCCGATACTCGTACGTATGCGTCACAATGCATATTTTAAGAGTTCGGATGAGATAAACACGAGAAGAGACCCCAGACTCGTCTATATAGTTAGACAGGGCCACTCAAATTCTCAAGAATTTCTGCTATGTGGGGGTGGCATGACAATCCCCTCGTTAGCCCCAACACCCTCACCCGCTCACTCTTCAAACATCGTCATCATCATCATCGTCATTATCATCATCGCTGTCATCATTATTATTGATATTCATTGAGTATTCGTTTCTCGCCTCGTTCCATTGTCAACGCCATCAGTTGAGACAATTTTTCTGTCTGCGTCATCATTTGTTATGGTTTGTTGATATTTTCTTAAAAATTAATGTCCAACATGCTCGAAATAATATGATTTATCTCTTATGTACAATACAAATATTTATTTGTGCTCTTTAATCGTCTGCCATTTTATTTATACTCAATGATTAATCCTTTATTTGCATATTCAAATCGGAAATTCTTATTCAAAATTTGACTTATAAATGTTTGGTAAGGCCATGAAATGGCATCTTTCATCCTTTAGATTGATTCGTTTACAGAGTGAGAGCCTCGTCTTACTTGGCTTTTATCTAACAGGTACTCATATCGCTCCAGTTGGAAGAGTTATTTGGGTTCGATTAAGAGCCAGACATTTTTCTTCAATTACTGATATAGTAAAAAGTATTTAGAAAGAATTCAAAAGGTGTGCACTTTGTAGAATTGAGTCATTAGGGCGTTCTCAAATTATATACACCCATTGTGCATTATAATGGCAATGGTTTAAATAATTTATCAATTTGTTTGCATTTCAAATGAAAAACTTTTCCAAATCAATGGATGACCCCATGTGAAGTTATTATATCTATTAAGCCTTTTGGTTCTCTTCTTATTATTATAGTTGGAAATTGATATCAATGATAGGGGTCGAAGACAATCAATATATTGGAGTAAACTTAAACCTGATACGATTGGTTAAAATTTAACTAAAATAGTTTAATGGCTTTAAGGAATTTATTATAGTTAAGAGTCTATGAGTATCTGGGCATATATCCCGAATGACATTGAAAGTTTAATCTAAAGGTTGTTATGACTATTTTGTTTCTTTTATAATAGAAAATGACTTTTATTGATTTGTTTTCTTCTTCAAAACTAGAATGAAAACTGTTTTTAAAAAGTTTTTTTAAAAAATAAGAATTATTTCTGTGAGAAACATTATAATTATATAATCTTGGCAATGGCTACGATGATTCATATTTCTCAAAGGCATAAAAAAAATATTTTTGAACATTTATAGGCCAAATTATATTTCTATTAATAAAATACTTGACTAATGGCAAAAATTTGAAACGATTTCATGGAAATTTGTGCAAATAACTTGACGCAAAAGTACAATCAACTAGCCACAGTAAAAGCCCAGTTCCATGGTCAAATTTACAAACGGAAGTCAAGCAAAAAGGAAAGAGAAAGAAAAAAACAAAACAAGATCAAAAAATTGAGAAAGATTAATTTGGCTTTTGGCCAACTCGATTAATAAACATTTCTACGTGCACTTTGAAATTTCCGCAGAATGAAAACAAAATTCAAAATGAATTTACAATCAATGTATTTAAATGTATTTAGGTATGTGTCTGTGTGTATGTATTGGGGGGGTACTTTAAAATAATGCCAAACAGACTTACCAATCTCAACTTAACTGAATAAATGCTGTTTTCGCTTTCTTTCATTTCATGCGTCTGGCAGTTTCAATTCACCAAGTTCCCCAGCGTACTGAAGGCTGGACATTGCCATGGCGGTGTGGCCACCGCTCGATTGGAGAATCAGAGCGCCTTGCAAGATGCCGCCGGACTTGTTAGTGGGGCTGGTAATGATACGCATTGTTATTGCACCATTGAGCCCTACATCGATGCCAAGTTCAGTGTGCATATCCAAAAGATTGGCAACAACTACAAGGCATTTATGTAAGTGATGACCACAAAAACCGCAGACAACAGTCGGCAGTCGGCACTCCGCAGTTAAGATGCCGGATGCAGATGCAAATGTGATTGGTATTGCAATTTTGCCTGTGATGGAGGCTAAGGGACGGGGGCCGAGTGGGTCGAGTGGCTGGCAATTGACCTTGCAACTGTCAGCAAACAAAAGCAACCTCAAGACATGGCAAAGAGTTCATTGTTTGTCATCGAAAATGTGCGCCGAGTTCAAAGATCTCAAGTGGCTCCTTATCAACCGCCCGCACCCGTCCTGGCCATGCAAATTGCTTGGCGGCAAATTATCCTCGCCTTTTCATTTATACATGGGGTTCATTTTTTGGCTTGGTTTGGTATTTTTTTTATCTTTTCGGCTAATTTATTATGCTTGCATGCTTTCGCTCTTTAACAGGCGCAAATCCATCACTGGCAACTGGAAGACCAATCAAGGCTCTGCCATGCTCGAGCAAATCACATTAACCGAGAAGTACAAAACCTGGGTGGATGAGGTAAGTCACTGCAGCAAATCATTCAACAAACTGCAAGCCAAATTTGAAAACTTAACCAGGCCACAATAAGATTCGTTAGTAATGTCGAAATACTCTTACAATTAATTTTCCCTCCTTTTCCGAAACTTTTACTATCTAACGATACTTTCTTTATACTCTTTTAGATACATATTTTACTTTTATATTCTTAGTTTGTAATGTCCAATTTTCTACTTTTTCTATATTACTTTTAAAGCTTTGTTTATAATTTAAATCTAAAGCTTTTCTTAAATCGAAAATTTAATCCCTTTTTGTCTGAAAATGCGATTTGAGTTAATCTTCAGATAGTTATTAAGTATAAACCCATTTCCCCTCCAAGTTGTTAGTTCTCAGAAAAACATATAATAGTTTAATCACTAAAAGAAAATGACTTCATTAATAGTGAGTGAAAGTTTTATGGGTGTAAATATTTATAGAACAAAAGAGATGACTACTTCAATTGCATGGGAATGCTTATTAGAGATTAGGTAAAGCCATGCCAATGTGAACCAGACTCAAGATGGATAAAACTTATTTTGAATTTTTCGTTTAAGGTCTTTCTAGACTTGATTAAATGGGCTTAAGACTCCAAATATCTATATGAAGCCCCTGAGCAGGCAGCAGCGTCACATTTATCAACTTTTGCCAATCAATAAGTGGGCAAAGAAAATTGTTTTTGAATTATTTGCGGCATTTTGAAGGCACAGATTTTAGATACAGTTTCTTGCTGAATTTACCCAGCGGGTGGTTGGGTGGTTGGGTGGCTAGGTTGTCTGGTTGTTTAACAACTTTGTGGAATAGGTCAGAGTCAGAATCAGAAAAAAACAAATTCAAACATTGTGAGTAGGAGACGAAAGAGGGGACATTTGTTGCTTTAATTAAACCTTATGAATATGCAAATCGGGTTTTATAGCGGATTTCGATTTAAGGAAATATCTACAAGCTCTGGATGAGGCAACGATTCTATTTTAATTGAAGCACTCATAATTGTTTTAATGTGGCGCCACACAGTTCGCAGTGCATTTCCTTGATAAGATTACGATGACGATGATGATGTGTTCGACATGAATATGCCATCAGTTTTGGTATTTTAGGCATTCTCTATTCGTGTAAGCCATAAAAGGAAATAAGTCTACCCTGAACAGAGCTCGCCCATTCCTTGTTGACTCATTTGAGTGCGCAGAATGCCGATTTGCTGCACATATGCACATAAATTAATTGCAATAAATTGCACATTTCGCTCATTCTAAAGCGGTTAGATAAGACTCGAAGCAATGCGGCACAGTTTTGTTTTTTCGAAATTACTTATACTCATATGTAGGTGGATTGGGTGGCGTCAGTCGTTGCCTTTAATCAAAGCAAACTGTATGTAATTAAGACCGGGTCGAACAGCGGAATCCCACACAGAAAACTTGCTTAGTTAAAGGAAAATTGCAAACACATTTTCGTGCTCATGACTCAGACAATCTCAATTGAAAATTGGAATTTAATCGTAATTACAGATATCGGAACTATTTGGAGGCATGGAGGTCTGTGGTCTCTCTGTTGTGGTGGCCAAAGATGGACGTGAGTACATCATTAGTGCATGTGATAGCACTTTCGCTTTGATCGGCGATAGCCAGGAGGATGATCGCAGGCAGATAGCTGATTTGGTATCAGGAAGAATGCAGGCAAGTGACAAGTTAGTTAGAAACAAATTATCTGGCTAATGAAAATTGTTTTTTTTCGCAGAATGTTTGCCGTCCGAATATGGCTCAAACAGGACCAGGTGGCAAGCTGCCATCACGCTCTTCGGTCTCATCCCGGGCCGAGAGCCCCACAGATGATGGCAACAGCATTGCTCCTACTCCGCCGCTTCCAGCTGGACCAAGGCCAGCACCGATGGGCGGCCCGCCACCCATACCGGAACGAACCTCGCCGGCAGTTGGCTCTATTGGACGTTTGAGCAGCCGCAGCAGCATCTCAGAGCTGCCAGAGGAGACGGGCTCTTCTTCGGGACCCAGCACTGTGGGCGGTGGAGTCCGCAGAGATTCACAAACATCGCAGGCATCAAGCATTTCATCGGCATCCAGGGTCGGACAGCGTCCTCCGCAATCTCAGAGCTCCGTGGTTGAAGATGCGGAGGACACCATGAAGAACTTGAGGAAGACCTTTGCGGGGATATTTGGTGACATGTAGGAAATCGCTAATAAGAAACGCGGCAGAACGGCCAGCGAGACGAGCAACGGCAGCGGCATGGCCAGTGGGCCGAGCAGTGCCGGACCAGGTAGTAGTGGCGGTGGCTTCAGCAGCTCCTTCCTGGGCAAGCAGTTCTCGTTCGCATCCACGGGCAGCAAGACAAGCACCACAGACGTCATCTCCACTCAGCCCAGTCGACCTGTCGAAGAGTCAGCCATTCAGCCCCAGGCCGCTGCCAGCGTTTCGGTTAGCAATAATAAAAATACGGATAACTCAGCCGTCGGCTATCAGCCGGTGACCAATTTTGAACCACAAGAACGTGTCAATCCCTTTGACAAGGAGCCAAACAAAGCCGCCTCAGCATCGGGCAGTGCGGCTTCGATAACAACGTCCTCCTCCTCATCGATATCATCGTCATCGATCTCATCGCGCATTAATCGCAATGGAAACTCTATCAAGTCGCCGCCACCACCGTCTGGACCACCACCGCCGCCGCCCAATGTGGCTAGCAATGCCAATAGCTCCAGTGGCTATCGCAATAGCTTCAGCAGCTCGTTGAGCAAGGACAAGACCAGCTATGGCAATTACGGCAGTTCCACATCCGTGGAGACTATTACACGCATGGACACAAATACCACAAATACGGGAGCCACGGCCACCGGAGCTGGTGAGGCCAGTGGCATTACGGCAATTACCAGTCTCAGCTCTAGTGGAATAACAGGCGCAACCGGCCAAATTGGAACGGGAAATGAGTCAGTACTGGATGCCATTACGACAACGGCCACCACTGATTGGCGCTCGGCCATTGGCATGCGATCGGCCAGTGTCTACAGTGCTCCGGCTGCAGTGACCACAACAGCGGCCTTGCCAGGCGATACTTCTGGCTATGATTCGAATTCGATTGCTTCACAGGGTGGCTACAACAATCCCAGTGATTTGCCCTCGTACACACGACCCTCGTACTCCCGATCCGAGAGCAATGGTAATTATCTAGCTGTGGGCGTCCTGCTGGTCAGCCTAACTCTGCGCAAGACCTAGATGTCCTCGTTTCTTCATCATTTTCAACTCATTACTCGTACTAATCAAGCTCCATTCCATAATATCATCTTATCGAAGCATTTAACTCTTAATTACTTAAATATGAACGAGACCAAATAACTTTAACTTTTAGCCCAAGTAGGCAGCGGTGTCAAAAGATATAAGCCCTATATATACATATATATATAAACATATATACCATACATACATACATCTATATGCATATGTATAGCCAAAAGATATATATTAGTAGAGGAGAGTGTTCTAACCATTTTCGTTTAACTAGCAAAACTCTTATGAAAGAAACTCTCAGAGTGTAAGCCAAATATAACGTATACGACATGTGAAAGAATTGTTTGAAAAACCAGTGTTTGTAAGTGCATTGACCAGTGTTGCCTAACGCTTGCCTAAACGCACGCACGAAATACTCTACAACAATACCAACAACAACAACAACAGCAAACAAACACACACCAAACTCAACAGGAACAAATCAGCCGTACAGTATTTACTCATTAGAGTGCACCGCAACTTGAATTCATTTCTGGCTTTTTGGGCACGCTAGACAAAGACAAAGATACAACAGCAACACTATCCCCCAAAAAGATACAAACAGACTTTAGTACACACCCAATCACCAAATGAGACTTATTTTCAACGATTATGTTTTCCAACACTCTTGAATTGGAGCATTTTTTGAATATTTTCAATGAACTACTTTAATTTTTATTAGGAAATTCATTTAAGGCCACAGTAAAGTCTGAACACTAAACACACATATGAAGCTTCTAGTGAAACAAACAAAAAACGAAATTCTTTAGATATATTTTGAATGCAACCCATTTTGTGTTTCTAATATTTAATGTGTCTGTATGTGTGTGTGTGTGTACTAAATTTAAAGTGCAGAGTTATCAAAAAATATGTGCTATCTATGGGTGTATCCTTGAAGGATTTAGAACTAATAGAATCAAATGAACGCCACATCAAATTTCATTCATCCTTATACATATATGCATCACTCATATTGAAAACATTTTTTTGGTAACACTCATTTTAACTTTTCGGTTTTCTGTTTTGGTTTGTCCATCCCTCATCACTTCAAGCAATTCGGCATAATGTAGTGCTCCTTAAATGCACCCACGCCAAGTTGATGTGCACATTCCCTTTCAAAAATTGAAATGTGATTAAACTAACAATTGAATTTTTATAGCTTCGAAACAATCGGACTTGGATATCATATTCGGTGATGGTCAAATCGCTGGATCTGGATCAGGATCAGCCCATGGCAATGGAAAATATACACGTGCTGCTGGCTCACTATCCGATGCGGATATGATTTTTGGAGGACCACCTTCAAACTATAAAAGTGATCGCTTCGGAGCTGCCAAAAGTATGAGCATGTGTGCTACCAGTGGCTCTGCCTCCGGCTCCGGCTCGGGCTCCGGATCGTATAAGATCTATGAGGGAATACAGAATGCTGCATTCAGTGATTTCAGCGATACGGGCAGTGTAAGCAGCATTGGATCTGCCACAAAGCGCTGGAGTGCCGCCAACCGAGACGATGATGATGAAATGGATCTGAAGTAAAATCATATATAACGTACATACTCACATACATACATATATGCATAAATCTTTCTCCATTATGGAAATCAATTAATTTACTTCTGCCTCTGAAGTTTCCTGGTTTCATGGAACTTAACACTCATACTAAACACATTGGGTTACTACATACATATTTAATTACTTGATTACTACTACGTTAAAAGAAAAACTCTCCTAAATACACAAAACACATAATATTATATGTCTCTTCAAGTAGTTTTGGATTTATGTCTATATTAACTTGTTAAACGATTTCATTTTGAGACACTATCTACTAATCGATATACTATAACTAACCACCAAAAGCAACAACAATAATGAATGCAAGGCCCCCATATGTAATCGTTTAGTGAATATATATACATATATAAAAAAAAGAGATCATGATGATGAATGAATATGATGACGTCGATAATGATTATGATGATGACTTGACTGGTTTTTGCAGCAAAATGAATACAATTTTGAGTATATACATACATATACATACCTACATATAGTATATATATATACATATATATATATTATTGATGAATTATACAAATACGAGTAAATATTACATGTTGCTACTTATTCGCAAGCATATACATATACATACATATATGACATGTTAATCCAAGCTAATGAAAGATCAATGAAATTTTTGAACTAATTAAAATTGTTATAAAACCAACATGAGACGAGTAAGAAAACTAAAAAAAAAAAAAACTAAATAGAAACGCATGCAAAACTCTGGGAGTGTGCTTCAAATGAAAGACAATATGCGCAAAGAGAAGTTATAACAATTTAAAAAAACAAAAACAAAAAAAAAACTATGAGCAAATGTTATAAACACACAAAAACTGACACACAAAACACTCACACAAAAATACAAAATGAAAAATGCTACTTACACACAAATTTCAACGTTTATTATATATGTATGCATATAAACAAAATGAAAGAATATTTATTATTATCAAGTATTAACAATTTATCGAATGAAAATAATTATTCCAAAAGGACCGGCATGATGATTGAGAGTGCGCGTAGAATGAAAGCAATGTTACCTTAAGTTTTATCCCTATAAAAATATATACATACATATGCAGGAAGGATATATTAAATGCAGATATGTATTTGTATTTTGCATAGCTTACAACAACGAAATGTCATAAAATTCAAACTAGAAATGTCACAAGAAATGTTCATTCGTATGTTCATTTAGCCACAAAATGTTAAAAGTGAAAATTTATAACCGTTTCGTTACGCACATATTATAAGCATTATTAATTTTTTAAAGACCATAGCCAATTTGTTATAATTCTAGACGAAATAGTTAAATGAAATCAATTTTCAATTTGGGTTGTAAACGAAATTAGTGAACATTTTTAAAAACAAAACTCAATACAACATATATAAATATATATTAGCTATGAAGAAGTTATCTAAACATTTTATTTTCCTATACATATATTAAAACATATATCATGTCAGTGGTGTCCTATATCCACCTTAATAGATACATATGTATATGAGAAATGCGTTCCCTAAAAGTATGCAATAGGCAGATAAAGAATTCGATGTATTGGTTAAAAAATGGTCTGTGTTTGTAGCTATAGACCGTCCCAACAACTAAACCCTTTGGCAGTTAATTGTATACTTGAGGGCGCATAGTCAATGTATCTTTAATTCACCTCACTGTAACCTTCTTTCTATCATCTACATACATACATATATACATACATATAAAGTAAATCTTTGGCTACCTGTACATTTTGTTGTGAACATTAACATCATCATTTTAAATACATATTCAAAATGTTTTCAAAACTCCAAACTATTTAGAAATATATATATACAAGACATATATTGAGAAATATTGAACAAGAAACTCACACACACACACATTAACCAAATACAGGCATTTATCGTAACAAATAGTACTTAATAGGTATATCATGGCACATTATATCATGCGAGAAAAACCCATTAATTGAGATGCTGAAACCTAGTAAACAAAAAACGGGTTAATAATTTAACCAAATCAAAGAATACTCTAAATTACATACATATATATATACAGTTTCTTATCTGTTGCAAAAGATCTACCTAACAAAGATAACTCGTATTATTGTGAAAGTATAGGAAAAAAAATATATGTGTACTTATATGTTGTCTGTAATTGATTACAAAAGCAAAGAAAACGGAAATACACACACAAATTTATTGCAAATCTATATATATATATATACAATACATACAAAATACATGCATACATACATATTATAAACTATTCCAATGGATACAACAAAAAGAAATACAAGTAACAATAAATGAGTTAATGATTCATACAAAACAACAGCAACAACAACCTTAACAATTGCCTATTTTACCTGGGTCTTACAATGTTAAAACATTGACATTAAATCCGGGGACCAATTTCCCATAACAAAAATCCTCCCTCAAGTGGAAAAACGTCTGGCCAATTTGCAGGCTAATGACTTCAGGAAAAACACTCTCACTGCAAAAGAGATGATGAGATTCTCCTCTCCTTCTTTTTCTCTTACTCATCTCACTCTCTTTGTGGAAATGACACTTTTATGGTGCAACGAGGCCTAGCAAATTCCACATGCCAAAGTACTAATCCCCTCTACCTGCCAGATGGAAAACAAATCCAATGCGGAACAATTTTGTCAGCCCGCAGATAAAAGACAGTCGTTCAGCCCATGTTGAGACTCAGTCACGAAACGGCAGCAAAGGAACTAGACACGCGATCTTCAAAATGCCACAATATTTGGATTATATAATACTCTTACTCTGGCTGTCTTTGGCCAGATGCCAGTCAGCCAGTCTCGAAGTGAATAACGATATATCGCTTAACTCATCTGACGCTGCAACTGAAGTACAACAATTTCATCCAATATCATGGCTACGAAATGCCCAGGATATGTTTGGTAGTCCGGCTGGAAATGTGGTAATACAGGTGGCCAAAGAGCTATTGCATCGTTCGGCGGGCAACAGTCAGGCAAGTCGCAATGCATTTCTCTACCTACTTCATGAGTTGCTCATCGTTTGGGGACATTTTTCAGGTGCTCAGTCTGAATTTGACCAATCTACTGATCATTGTGTTGCTAAAAGTGTTAATATTTACGGCTGGACTTTTGGGAGCAGGACATTGGAGTAGTTATGGCTATGGTTATGGTCGTTCAGCAGGCGAAGCAGGTCGCAGTGATGAAACCTTTAATCTGGGCATAACATCGGGTGACAATTATCTAATAATGGGCTTTCTGGCAGCCCAAGGAGCGGGACGTGATGAGTGCCTATATGCGGCAGCCTGTGAGTGTCCCAATGCAGCCTATGAGTATGCCAAGGCAGGTCGAGCTCTAATGGGAGCCATTGAAATATTTGATGGGTAAGACAAGACCATCCATCAAATTCCACTCTCTTAACTTTTTCCTCCTTCGTAGGGTTCCTTTGGAAAAGCCGCGCTATAATGACTTAGTCGTTCTTATGGAGAAAGCCGCCTACGATGGCTACCGGGGCATGGCCTGTAATACAAGCCAAGTCTGTGATGGCCTTTTGTGAGATTAGTGGTCATATTTGTCTATATATTTATAACAAATGTTTAATTATATATATGTTTATGTAGGTATACAAATAGTATAAATAATAAAGTGTAGCACAAACATAAAGATGGTCTATTTAACCGTCTGTCTGCGGTTTGTCCTCCAGTCTCAATGGTTCAGCTTTTAAAAAAATGTATACATAAATGTGGGTAGTTAAAATTTATATAGTTATTGGCTATCAAAATATTTATACTAAGTCTAAATCTATTATTGTGTCTACATCATGTGAGTGGTTAACTTTCGTTTGATATACATATTAGAAAGTAGGTGCATCTAGCGTAGCATATTTCTATCCACATCAATCTGTTCCTTGCCACCGGAAATGGCTTTCACAAATTCAGGATAATGCAACAGTCCATCATTATTCTCATCAGCAATCAATAGAAACTTATCGATTGCCTCTGTGGGTGAATAAAACTAATATATTAAACTCTCTGTATTATATGTTTTTGATTGTAAGACTTACCTATGAAATGCTCCAACTCTTCACTGGCATTTTGCAAATAATTATCCCTTTCGCTATTCTTGAAATAGTCATAATTATGATGCATGGCCGAATGTATCATCTCCAGTCCATCCAGGGCATTATTGTTATCATTATCGTGAGCCTGAGCAATTGTGAATGAATTATACTATGCTTAATACATATAATAATATAAGTATACCTTGAACATGTAGAATATTTTTTCCTCTTCGCTCATGTCTTCCAAATTCGCCTGGATTCCCATATCCTTTAGATCATCGTCTATGCGACTAAAACAAATTAAAATTTTGAATATTAGAATTCTATTTCCTTCTTTCTATCCTAGTAACTCAGCTAAATTTGAGAAGTCTTCAACTGAATTCATAAAAAAATGTCTACTTGAATCACATCTGATTGTAAGATATCATTATAAACTGGAGACCCAAGAGTTTTGTATTGTCTTTTCTTCACAGCGAAACAGAGAAGTGAATACATTGTCACAGATAATTTTCATAACTAAATGAGGGTAAAACAAAATGCTGAGGGCCAAAAGAACTTACTGCTCCTCATGTGTCAAATGCTGGTCCACTTTGCGTGTTTCACCTCGAGGATGATGGGGACCACGCTTAATTGCCAGAGTGCCATCAAATGTTTGGCTAAAACTGGCTATGCATATGATAAAGTTGAGCACATTCGATAAATTGCACATTTTATACATTTGTGAAAACAAATTTCAAACAATATGCCTGGAAATGTGTATATGTGTGTGTGTGTGTGTGTGGCTAAATGACAGCTGTCAGAGGAAACTCCAAGCGCATGCGTTAAAACATAGAGGGCGTACGACTTCTGTTCAAAATGTCATATTCAAATCTTAGCAACCTGCTTATGACATGTCGTCGTTTGTTCAATAACCTCATCTCATTACAATCAAAGACTTGGGACTAGCAACAATCTTCACCCCATACACATAAATACAAATTTATTTATTTAAATTTTTCAAACTTTCCTAAGATGTGCGAACATTTGTGCGACGATTTGGAGACATTCAATCCGGAGAAGGAGTTTCAAAAGTTCATGAAACGCAAACCGGTGGTCCAGACAGCCAAACTCTATGAGAATTTACATAAACGCGAAGACATTAGATGTCCCTGTAAGTATAGACATCACATTGGTATTTGTAATATATTCATCTTTCGTTTATGGCTAGACAACTTCAAGGGATATGGCGTAGAGACTGATACGAATACCATGTATCGTACTTGTAACTCAGAATATGGATACTATGCTCCCAATGCCTATACAATACCATCACGTTTCTATCCCTTGCCGCAGAAATTTTCCAATGAAGTGGTTCGCTTTGGCATGTATCGCAACTTTTCGCTCAATACCCACATGGATCGTACATTCTATTAATGTGGAATGTTTCAAATCATTTATGCAGTTTTTTTCGATTTGTTTTCTTATGAATTTAAATTAGCCATTCAGATATACCCAAGAAAAACAGTTGAAAAGTTTGTTAAAATTAAAAGAAACAAATGCTGAGATGAAGGATTTGAAAACATATATTGTGTTGTCTTTCTTTGTGTATTACTTCAATTTTATATTTGCTATCATAACAACAAAAAACACCTCGCCGAAAAAAAAAAAGCATTAAAAATTCTAATTTAAGCACTTGAAAGAAACTCCACTATCGTTTTTTGTTTTTGTCATGGCTTTTTTATATCGTCAAGACCACAAAATGAGGTGAGAATTAGCATAGATGATAAGTTTTATCGTCTTAACCAAAACAAAGAATTACAGTGAAACTAAACGACTGCTCGATGCATTACTATGTGATATTTACGGCCAGCAACAGCAAGCAGCTCAACGTATGCCAAAACAAGGACAGTTGGCCAAAATGGCTAATGGTATGAGCGGTAATCCTGCAGACCTCGAAAGGCTCAATGTGAGAGAGTTAATCGATGTGTGTGCCATTATGAAAGTGGAAATTCTAATGATGGGTTACTTGTTGGAACGTGTGTTGATAGTGCGCGATCGCTTGAAAAGCCATCAGGAAGTGCTCTGCGATTTTGTGAATGCTGTTCTTATAGTGGAAAGTAGTAAGTACTCTAATATAAATGCCCCTGATTTGTCTACTCTATAAATAAGCCAACGAGGTTAGGTAAATCATCACCTTTAAAGATTTTGGATGTTTTGCATAGCTTTTTCTGGCAGTGTAGTTAAATGTCAACTTTTTGGGGCTCGGTGGTAATGCGCAAGTCCCACAGCTGGTAGTTCGATGGCTTTGCTTGTAGTTTCTTTCAGATTGGCCAACTCAGTTAAGTGCGGAACTCTCAGCTGTGTGCGTCGTTTGTGCGGAAAACAGGAAAATAAACGGCCGAAACGCTGGAAAACTCTACGTTCGTGTCACTCGACGTGCATGTATGTGTGATTTTATTGAATGAAGCTTTCCTCTTGTTGTTGTGCATTTGTATTGGTATTTTTTGTTTCTGTTGTGTTGCGGGGCAGGTAAAGCCTGTATGTGTATGTGTGGGTGTGTAAGTGTGTGTGTGGGTGTATGTCTGTGTGGGTATCAGGGGGGGTTGATGACGACACAACCTTTGAGGTTGGACATGAAAAACAACTCACTGGCATTTGGAGACTGTCTGACGTGCCTCACACACGCGCACACACACATTCGCACACTCGTACACATGTACACTCACACCCATAGACATCGAGTAGCTTCCTACAATTTTCAGTGTGTAGGCACGCGGTTTGTAATAACAATCGTGTAATATAAAATAGCTTTTGGCCTCCGCCAGCATAAGTAATCTAAGCGCTTCTTCTTGTTATTGTGTGTGGTCTACCCTTGGATCTTTCGTGCAAAAACAGCATTTGTTTTTATTCATGAACAATTTTTAATTGAATTTGCCTTTCATAATCACGCACAGCCATACACGCACACTCCACACAATCAAAAAAATCCTCATCGATCGATGGAGATGAAAATGCAATTAAAAATTGCATTCACAATTTTAATGCAGCACTTGAATGTATGCTACACAAATTGTTTAAAACGGTCCGCTTGCCATCCGTTTCCGTTTTTGCTGTTGCGCGCCATTTTGTCGGTCCACTTCCCTCGATTGTGTGTATTTGCTTTCGATTTCTATTTATGCCTTTGTTTACCCGTTGGCCAAGATAAATGACCCAGCTATGATAGGCAGGAACAAATTTGGGCACAAAGACCTTTCCATAGAACGAACTATTTGATGATGGTAGATTACATAACCCAATATGAAAAGAGCTTCATGGCTGTTGAATTTAAGGCTTTAAGTTTTAAGCTCTTCTTATTGCCAAATTTCGCATAACAACATATAAAAAGTACCAAGATTAGGTAAGAGATTTATGTACATTCCTTGGGCATTCAATATTCATAATTTTGGGCCACAAACGAACAAAAATCGCTTTTGCTTGCTTACCATCTTCCTGGCACTGTCTACTTTAACTTTCGTTTTTGCTTGCGTCCTCCGGAGGCTTACACCTCTTAATTATGCCAAAGCCAGTGCCACGTGGCATGCCAAGGCCTTCCGCTTTGAAGACATTAAGTCTTAATAAGCTTCATCATTTTGGGGAAATTAGAATTTAACAAATTCAAAAAAATATTTTAATTTCCAGCTTAATATAAATTACTTAGTGGCCAAGTTGGAAAGTGGGTCAAGATACGGCAAAAAGAATCGATGAACGGCACTAACAATGGCCATGCGATTGCGATAGTTAGTTGTGCGAATAGCCTTCTTCTTACCTAATCCCAAGTAGATGGAGAACTTTGTGTCTTGTTGTCGCTGTCAAGGTTTCCGCTTTACGTTTCGGTTTCTCATAGCTTTTGTTGTTGTGTCCTCTTTATGTGCGCTTATGTGTGTGTGTGGTTGAGTGTTTATTTTGAATGAGTGAACAAAAAAAATGGGGAGCAAAGATATGAAAGAAGAAAAAAAAAATAGTTTTCAATGACACGTTTGGTTTTTTTTTTTTTTTTGTCAGTTTTTATACTGTCAGTGAGTGAGAAAGTCGCTCTCGGTACCTATATATATATATATACGACTTACATTTGTATATATCTGTACTGAATCTGGCATGTTACATAACTTAAGCATGATTCTGAATAATACAAAGCTACAAAACTTTTATAAATAACGAATACCACTCACAATCAAAACACTTGCATGCCCTTCTTCTCTATATGTGTGTATTTTTATATGTAAGTTTTTGTGTAACTAATACAATAGGCCACAACAACTACAACTACATCAACAACAACAACAATAACTTCAACAACCACAACAACAACAACAACTACGTTAAAAATGTCAAAACCCACAACATCAAGTACAACTAAATATAACAACAAGAACAGCAACAACTAAACGAATCGGCGCTTTGAACAAAAGCATAGCCTAATTTTAGGCGCACGTTTACTTAACATGGGTAAATATTGTACAAAGTATACCAAAGGCGAAACAAGAACAACAAAACTAAATAAAAACTTATAAAACCACTGTCAACTACAGATCTATTCCTATATTATATTTACATATATAAACTATATATAGTTATATATCTCCTATGTGTGCTCCAAATTATTAACTGCCAATCTATTTATTATTGTGTGCTCTTTCAAAAGTTTTTTTAGCGCGTCTTCAAAAACAAATATAGAACTCAACTTTAAATGAATATTTGCTTTAATTTAAATTCTACTTAATTTATAATTCATGTCTCTATTTCTCTTCTCCTCTCGCTCTACTCTACTCTTAATATTTGTGTTTGTTGTTTCAACTTTAAACGATAATTAAAACAAAAAATAAAATTGACAAAAAAAAGGTAATCTATGCTAAATATTTTCACATTTTGTGTTTATTTTTGGACAAAAATATTCTATCATGCTCTCTCAACTCCGACTGGCATATTAACATAGTCCAATTATTCATGCATAATGCGCACAATTCTAATTTTGGTCGGTTGGTTCCCCAAGCCCACGTAAAACCGACCGATTGTATGTAATTAACATTTACATTTTTCAACATTCAACAAACAACCATCCAAGTTGCCATCTCACCAGTCATTGGCATAAATTTTCATGGGTTCTGAAGGTTTTTGTGCCAGTCAGACATCAGACATTTCCATTTCGCACTTTTGAATCCATTTAATTATTGTGTTATTTTTCTGGAATATCGCCTGTCATTAACAGATATTCAATAAGAGACCGCCACCTCTACACCCATACACCCTAACACCCCAACACCCTCACCCACACTTACATAATTGTTGCATGTAGTTGTTGTTCTTCTTTTTAGCTATGTAGTCTGTCCCCTCTCCCTTCTCTATTATTTGTCTGAGTTTCTGCAGCTGTAAACGATTATTTTCATTTTCCTTTCTCACTTTACTTGTATGTTTGCTCTAGTTTACATTTCCCTCTCTCCTGACACCATTAGAAGTAATTTTCGTTTAAATGTAATTACTGCTGCAAATCAAAATCAAAATTGATGGCCATAATGCATATCAAGTAACACAAGAATATACATATATTGTTTTAGGCATAAATTTCAGACTGCAAATCTTATCACAGAAACTTAGTTGGAAATTTGAAATGACCGAAGACTCAAATCAAAGAGCTTACAATGTATTAATGTTAATCGGAGCCATTTGTCTATCTTATCTAATTACCATTTTACCTATGCAAATGCAGTTTTATTCATATACAATGGACAGCCAATTAATCAGCTAACAAGAATCAACTATTTTAATTAATGGGCAGTTATAATATGCCAGTTCAATTATCATGTTGACTTATTTAGACAGCTCTTGATTAAAATCTTCAAACATTAGAGAGTACATTTCTGTTTCTTTAGGCAAAATGCATATTGAGATGGAGATTAATAGGAAATCGACTCTTTTTCTCTATTAAGGACAATAAAAGTCTAAGAAAGATAGAGCTCAAACAGATGGTCTTTTAAAAATAGTTTTACCAGCGACAGAATTAAGCTCAATTAATTAGGAAGCAATTAATAAGTACTCAAAGTAAATTCCATAGCAGCTTTTACTTGCTAAATGTTTTCAATGCAAAAATACTCCAAATTAATATTGTCATTTTCCATAACATTGCAAGGACAACTATCTTCTAGATATGTGTGACCTGTATTGCTACCATTCTGTGTCGTAAGCCAGGAGAATGTAAATAAAAATTTTAATAAACTTTCCCAACAAATTTCACAAATTTAACACAAAAATCCGACAAACGACAAAGGCCAACCCTTGTCAGTTGTAATTTTTATAGGCAAAGTTTGGGTTTTATTTTGGTTATTTTTGCAAAAAATAAATTGAACGCTTATTGAAATTGACAAGCAAAAGCTTTAGGCAAATTGATTGGCTTTGCTTTGGCGTTTTACATAAACCAAAGTAATTTTTCACTCACACACACACACACACAAACACACTGAACAGGAAAATGTAATCAAAGTTCTGCCCGACAATAAAACGTGAGATTGTTTAAATTGCAACAAAATACTAAAACAAAAAGCAAAAAATCCAAAAAAAAAAAAAAAAAATAAAGACAGACAGAGTAAAAAAGCCAACGCACTTTGGGGAGCTATTATGAAACGAAAGCCCAGAAACAATGGCAGTCGCTTGAGTCAAGTCAAGCAGCCTGCAGGGCGCTTATCCTTCTCTATATACATGTGGTTACATGCATATATATATTTGAGTGTGTGTGTGGTGCTCCACTGCATAATCGCCGGGTCGAGGGCTTCATCTGTCTGTGCCGCGTGATAAGGTTTAACTGCAACAAAGATAAAAAAATGTATATAGGGATTTAAGCCAATATCAATTGAGGTTAAGCATTTTAATGGTTTAATGAACCATTCACAGTAAGCAGTATTTAATTTATTATTTGCTTGGTCAATAGCAGCTCCTTGCTTGGCACTAAAGCATTCATTACGGGTCTCCCTAATGGCATGAGACGTGCTTGCGCAATGCGAGCATATCCAAAGGTCCTGGCTGTTGCAGTCGACTGGCTAGTAAAATACTTCCAGCTCTGTCTCCTGTTTCTCCCAAAGGATACACAAAAACCTTGTCAGCGTCTGCAGTTGTCCTTTTTGGTTATATCCATTCTGCTATAACTTAGTTTATACTATGAAATAACTAGACAAAATATTTGGCAAGATTTTGTGAAGCTATTTTTAAAGTCTTCACACATTTTGTTTGACATTCTTTTGTTTTAAATAACTATTGATGATTATTTATTTCAATTGTCTTTGTCAACAATTCGTTGCTATTCAAAGGCACTGAGAAACAATTAAACTGATCAATTTACATTATAGTAAGTAAGTCTAGGGTAAGATGGAGTCGGTAACCTAAATACAAACCACAATTTCTTGTGGCTACTATAAAAATAAAAGCGACTACCGTTTGCGCACGTCTCATTAAACCTAAATGTCGCGCATTGCGTTTTTTACTTGGTCGCACAAGTATCCTAAGAAAACAACATACACACTCACACACACACAAACACTAGCAGTCACGGCATATGTATGTAGCGTAACTCGCACGTGATGCTGCTTAAATGTTCCGTTTTGGTCAAGGACCGACCAACTGCTCATCCAAACTGCCTGCCTAATAATCACAGCCTTGACATGCACAACCCAAAAACACGCACACATCCTTTTTTTTACTGTTTATGTCCTTCTGTTGCCACACAGACTCTGTCTCCCCGGGCTGTGATGCATTTAAAATAATTATGACAAAAAAGGAAGATAAATGAACTAACATCCTGTGCTTCGTTTTGGTCTAACCATAAATCTCTTGTGCTAAATGCATTTGAAAAATATTTATTTACAATCCTTTGGAGGCAAGTCGCATTGGTCATAAAAATGCTGTAGGAACTTAATTGGTGCCGAGTTGGAAGAGTCATTATATAATGTTTATATAGCAGTTTTTGCAATTAGTGCTTCATTAGCTTGGAGCCAAAGTCTCGAGAGAATGTTCTTCTTCTCTCTACTCTCACTTTGGCTCTGCCAGCTTCTTAGGATGTTTCGCATTTTCTTCAATTTACTCTAAGTAAAGTCAAATGTTTGCTTAGACCAAGGACCCAATTTCATTATACAAATGCTTTTCGGCTGGCTCAATGTGTTGGAATAAACAGATTCGTATGTAAATATATATAAACAAATCCACCAGCTTCCGGCCACAACTCTGCATATGAGCGGGGACAGGGGGGAGAGAGAGCAGCAAAACAAGTTGCTTGATGATGAAGCTAGCTAAAAGTTGAAATAAACTTTTATCCTTTCTTCTTCTTTTTTGTTGTTGCCCATTTAGATTATAGTCTTTTCTTTCATGTTTTATTTATTCGTTGAGCCTTGTTTAATAGGAATTTGCATCTAGTACAATTTAAATAATCATTTTTATCTAGAATACAATATGCAGCTTGATAAGCACATGGGAAAACATGGTAAATCAAATTATTTGCCATAAAAATGGAAAAGCAATTGCCCGCACGAGAAGCATTAAAATAAATGCAAAGCCAAAGAGCGAAGACTTTTGTTACAGACACCAAAATACATATACATATACTAGATGGTAAACCAGTTGGGTAACAACGACTTAACTATACCTACTAAATTCAGTTCAGCTTATTATAACTCAAGGACATTTAGGGAACAAATGATCTTCAAGCTTTCCTTATAATATTTAAAACCAGGGATTAATACTTTCGATCTTTGAAAATCTAATACCGAATAGAAATTTTAAGGAAACACTAGTTTAAAAAGAGCTATAAGAATAAGGATATATTAAAGAATCTGGGGGAGAAAAAAAATGTATAATATTGTTAAATTAAGTTGAATCTATTGTAGGATTGCTTAACTTAAATTAATATAGATCGATTTATCTATACAGTTTGCTTTAGGTTCTAACAAAATGAATATACCCTTTCACGTTATAGAGTGTGAAAAAAGTGCTACAAGTAAAGCCAATCAGAATCTGAATTTATGACGCTATCATAAACTCTTGAGTTCAGTTCTACTTTTATTAACATGACCTTTGAGCATGAGTGTGCGTGTGTGTGTGTTTGCAGTTGCTAGTTGATGATTTGTGCGTACCAAGAGGCATGTGGCAAGTGGCTGGCTAGTGACAAGGATGACAAAGTTAAGACCGGACAGGATATTGTTTTCATAAGAACTACATACTAATGTATGTGTGTGCGTGTGTACTATATGGCATGTTGCAGATGTTGCTAAAATGTCAGCATGCCACATATCGTACATCTTTGCTACAGACAGACGACACCCCACGCTTTCTTGACTCTTGTTACTTGGCAACCAAAATAAATGTCATGGTCAATTTCATAAGCAAAGATAGAAACAGAGAGGAAAAACAAGAACAAAAACCACACAAAAAAAAAGCTGCCAAGAATTGAAGATTTTTTGTGGCCAGTTGGGGAAGCTGTACGTGTATGCCATTTGATTTCATTATCCTTGTAGCAGCAGCAGCAACAAACTAGAGCACAAATTGCATTTTTCATTGAATTCATTTCGTTGCCATTCCATTTTGATTACGACTTGAAAAACTTGATTAATCAATTAAGTGTCTAATCTAAATATATACATATATATATATTATATAACCATATTCTTTTTGTATTCTTTCTTCTTCTCTTTTACGTAAATTCTTTAACTCTTTATACCAAAATATACATATGTATACATATTGAACTTTTCAACTCAATTTTACCTGTATAAATGTAAAGTTTGCATACTGCACGGATATTGTAAGTCTCAGTGATGGGTCTAAGCCGCAGGATGAAGATGCTAAATTTTAACTCTCAATCCTTGTTGATTAACAATATTGATAATAATCGATTTTCACTTAACTTTTGCAGACGATGCACAGCCTAAAATGCGTTTTAGCCTTTCACCACCGCCGCAGAAAGCTATTACCGCCAGCGTAACCTCAACCAGGAGTAGCACAAACCTTATTGACATTAGCTCCAGCACCATCACCACCGCCCACTCCACCACAAAAACAACAACAAGCACTTCCACCATCAGCAGCAGCACCTCTAGCACCACGAACAATAATAAAATGTTGGGTCATGAGGGCAGCACCTCCAATTCAGCTGCCTCTGTCTCTGCATCAGCTGACGAAGATGCCGCCTCGGATTATAATCAATGGCTGCATGCCATGAAACTGGTGGCTCGCCTACCAGGAGGCACACCACCCGAGTTTCGTCGCAAGGTAACTGACATCCCCCTCTCACGGCCACTTTCCCTATCCACTTGAGACTCAAATATAAACGTATACTCATTAAAATCCCTTCAGCTCTGGCTCTCGTTGGCTGACAAATATCTCAAGTCCAAGAATGTTGATTGGACGCAGCAGCGTGAGAAATGCTTTTGCGAGGAGTGGCGTGAAGATGACGAAGAGCTGGGCATACAAATTGTCAAGGTGAGTATCACAGTTTCTAAGATACAAGTTGAACCTCTTCAGAGAGAGTGGAGACACCCACGCATTGTTTGTTGTAGGACTTGCATCGCACTGGTTCTAATTTGTGCACTGGTCCCGCGGGCTCCATTAACCAGGCCAAGCTGAAGCGCATTCTACTCGGCTATGCCCGCTATAATCCCGAGGTTGGCTATTGCCAGGTGAGTGTATAGAGGCCACTCATGTCCTTTTGTTTCTCCAACTCTGCCCTTGCTTACCTTTGCAGGGCTTCAATATGCTGGGAGCTTTAATTCTACAAGTCATGGACAAGGAAGAGGAGGAGTCCATGAAGGTCATGATCTACCTCGTTGAGGGTGTATTGCCAACCGGTTATTTCTATGGTTCAATGGGCGGTCTTCAGGCGGATATGGGAGTCTTCCGCGAGCTTATGCAAACGAAACTGCCGCGTCTGGCCAAGCATTTGCAGCGTTTGCAGGGAGGGCCCGTTGAGAATGCCTACGAACCGCCATTGACCAATGTCTTCACAATGCAATGGTTCCTCACCATGTTCTGCACCTGCCTTCCAATGTCCTGTGTTCTGCGCGTCTGGGATCTCGTTCTCATCGAAGGCAGTGATGTTCTATTGCGCACTGCCCTGGTCCTGTGGAGTCTATTGGAAGAGTGAGTACATTTTGTTTGATGCTCTGTGGGTGGTATCGTTTTTTTGGCGAAGAATGCAGAGAGGGAGAGGGAAGTCTCTGCTGACAATTGTTTGCTGCTTGTGTGCTCTGCAGCTCAAAACGAAAATGGAAAAATTTGTGTCAAGGCTCCCCCAAGCCGGCACAAGGTTGTTGGCTAAAATGTTTTTTTGGCAAAAAGTTTTTTACACGCTGTGTGAGAAATGCAATTTACTAGTTTTGGTTTATTTTTAACCATCTTCAAAATGTTTCTGCTGACATTTCGCAATTTTTATGGCACAGCAGATGCAATAAGTTTTGCAGATAAAAACATTTTTGTTAGTTGATAGAAAATGGTTAAATTTTAAAATTAAATTACATTTAAAAGTCGGCCAGTCGACCTAGTCGTGCTGCGACTTTCTTACGTCATTACATTATTCATCAAATAGCTTCCGAATGTGATTGTGTAATATCAATATTTTGTAAAAAAAAAACATCTCGATATATATTTTTAGACGAGTCCTTAATGCCCGAACAGCTGATGAGTTCTATGGCAAGATGGGGTCTTTCTCAAGTGAATTGCTCAATGGTCATCTTATCGATTCCAATGGCTTAATCGAAAAGGTTGTTAAGCTTGGACCTATTGCCGATTTGCGACAGTTAAGGGATAAACATCTATATAATATAGCCCCACTGCGGCATAAACAAGGCATACAGTAAGTAGAAAAATTATAAAGAAAATAAAAATATTATAACATTCTTTTCTATCCTTATTAACAGACTCTATTACGATGACGATGATACGCATTCGGATGAGGAGCGTATGGCAGTAGCTACCGTGTGGGGTTTGAACTGGGGTCGTCGTGGTTCGGTGGGACCAGGAGCCCCAGCGGGTAGGCAGCCATCGGAACAAAAGGATCGTCTGGCCTTGGATATCTCGTTGCTAAAGAAGCAATATGATCGTCTGCGAGAACGTCAGAAGCAGGCCCATGTTATTCTAACTACCGCATGCTCAACAGCAACTCGTCAAACGCCTTCATCGCAAACATCGGTGCCGGTTAATCAGTTACTACAGGGTCGACATGCCATTATGACCAACAAGGGCAAACGAGTGAGTGCTCCCTTGGGAGCCATACCCCCAGCCCGAAAGCCTTCACTGCCAGCTGTATTGCACGGAAATGGAAAGCCTATGATGGGGGAGAAGCAGCTGCGACGAGGAGAAACCCTACTCTGGCGGGACACGGATCCAAGTCGTCGGCGAAGAGACAGCCTCACGTGGAAGGAAATCAAGGCAGACCGTGCGGCCATGCTACGTGAAGGAGTTGAATCGAGCTCTCTAAAGACCCAGAAACTTCGCACGCGGTTGGGCAAAAGTGACAGTTCGTCGTATAGCGAGGATAGCGATGGCGATCAGGATGAGAAAGCAGAAATCAGTGCTGGTGGTGGCTCTAGTACGGACACCAGTCTCTGTGATGATGATGATCCCAAGTCAAGCGAAAAGAGCCCCAAGCGTAAGGCAAAGGTGTCACGTAAGCTCAAGGAGAAGTGTCAGCATTTGGGGTCCCGGGAGTCCAGCGCAGAGCGTCAACGACCGAAATCTTGGGCACCAGGCACGAATGAGATACCCTTTATGTTGATGGGCATGGACAGCGGTGATGAAAAGGAATCCAAAAAGGAGGAGCATGACCTGGAAGAAGATAGTGCCACTGAAAGCGGCCGTTTTAGCTATCCCAAGGAACTAGATTGGACTCAGGAGGCAGATAATATAGCAAGTTGTAAACTAGAACCATTGGATATTGACAAGATACTGCCTAACACTGCTATTTATCTAAGCACAATCAGTCTAAGTCCGCCCAAGACGGAAGATGTGGGAGATCAGGATGTGATAGAGGAACAACCCATTGTCAAGCAGTTTGACGTTAGTGATTCTGGAGTAACAAATCAATATTTTGAGCGTGTCAACAGCGTTGAACGTCCAAATAGGCTGGAGCTCTCATACTCTTTAAACGAGGAGGAGGACTCAAAAATCTTAAAGGACGATCACAAAAGTTCGGATTTTGTATTAAAAATTGAACCCGAACATCCACTTGTTAGTAAGGTTCCACAAGTTCGGGATGATAACATACCCGGCGAAAACAAAGATGACTACAAGGAGCTTTTGAGCATGACGATAGAAGAACATAAGCCACCAGCAGCTACAATCACCAGCCAACTGAATGCGAGTCGAAAACGTCGAGATCCCAGGCGTAAAACGCTAACTAGATCGTCCACCATTGAGATTGAGGAACGTTTTCAGGCCCTTGAACGAACACTCAGCCAAGATCAACCGGTTCATAAGTTTATACCGAGCACTGCAGCTCTTGAAGAACGCTATAATAGTCTCGAGAAACAGTTGAGTGCCGAGAAACAGCGCAAGGAGGAGGATCTGGATCGAATACCCTCCATTGCTGATCTCGAAACACGATTTAATGCCTTAACGAAACAAATGAGTTCCAGCGAATCCAGCAATTCCAGGGCACCACTTGATCTTGATAAAAATGAGCAGCAGCCTGCCGAGAAATCCAAAGAAACAGAGAGAAAATCAAACGAAAACCAAAGCAAAGAGGGTGAAAAACAAACCCAATCGGAACCTAAGGAAACTGCAACAGAAAAGGAAAGTCCTGTCAAAAAAGAAAAAACCAAAGAAATTCATGAAGAACAACAACCACGACTCAAGAAACTGCCCTCTACAGCCGAACTTGAGGATCGATTTAATGCTTTAGAACGAAAAATGAGCGTACAAAAATCTAGTCCGGCAAAGACAAAGAAAGAACCACCCGATGAAGAAAAACCAGCCCAAGAAACTGAAGCTCCAACCAAAGAAAATAAATCTAAACAAGAATCAAGTCCCCAAAAGAGTCCAGAAAACAAAGAAACGAGTGAAAAAAGCACGAAAAATAGTAAGGATTCAGATGAGGTTAAGGACAAAGTCGATGATGCGAAACGAAAAGTTCCACCTTCGACCGAGGAGTTGGAAAAGCGTTTCAATGCTTTGGAGAAACAACTAAGTACAACTAATTTGGAAGCTGAGCAACCTACTACTTCTATGGCAAAGGAAATCAAATCAGAATTTCCAAAGAAAACTGAAAATATACAAGAGAACAAACAAGAAATCCAATCACAAAAATCTATCAAGTCATTCGATGAAAAAGTTAAAGTGATCAATACAAAATTAACAGCTGATGAGCAGAAAATCCAAGACGAAGAATTGGTCGAGAAAAAACGTAAAAGTTTTAATGAGAAATGTGAAAGAGCCAGTGGCCTATTAAAAGAAATGTTGCCCGAAAATGAACCCATTACATCAAAGACAGCTCGACCAGAAATCATCCGGGATGTTGTTCAACCCAAAGAGCTGGGTAAGCGACGAGCTTCCGAACCGCCATCAACAGAAGATTTAGAGAAACGCTACGAAAGTCTAAAGCGCCGCATGAGTAGTAAAAATCATTTTGGTAATCTAACAGAATCAGCAAATGAGTCCATGTCACGGCACGATCAAGAAGTAATATCCGAGACTTTAGAGACTGGAGAGCCGGAAAGAAAACAATCACCGCCAACAACAGAAAATCTGGAAAGCCGGTATGAGAAACTACATGGGGAAAACACGAAAACAAAGCCCAAGAAAGTGGATGTGGCAATTGAGGCTCATATATCACCACCACCAGCTCCGCCACCACCTCCAAAGCCTGATATCCTAGCCGATCCGGCAATGCATAAGCAACGGGCTCTCATAGAAGAGCTACAGGCAAAAATTCAAGAGCAAGGACAGTCCACGCCGGGTGAAGAGAATCTCAAGCCCAGCGAGATAAATCCACAGCGCAAGCAGAGGCAAGAGCAACAACGTCTGCTACAACGGCCCACGCCAATGGGAGATGAGACATCGGAAGCACCTGCAAAGACCGCTTACTACAGATCGGGAAATTACGAACCCTGGCAGCAGCAGCACCAGCAAAAGCAGCGAATGGTTCGTCGTTTCTCTGATTTGCCATCAAGAGCTGATCTAGAAAATCGCTTACAATTCCTGGAGAAGCAATTGTACAAGAAATTCTACAAGCAGCGCTGTGCAAGTGATTCCGAAGTTGCATCGCGGACGATCAATGACGATAAGCCCAGTACATCGGCAGCGCGTGTGGCGGAAGTTCAGCTGGAGCAACGTGTCCTGGCCCTAGAGAAGCAATTAAGCGAAAATAGTCTAAAGCTGCTAGAGGCCATGCGTGCCAACGTGCCCAACGTCGATGGAGGCTCTCCACGAAGACTAAGCACGGATACGATCGATGCCACTGGCAAAGAACTGGTGCGGTATACGCAAAACTTTGGCGAGCTGGACGAGTTGGGTGGAGATGGCTCAAATAAACCCATCAACATTAGTATTAATATTAAAATGATGCTCAACAAGGAACAGCAGCAGCAACAACAACGACAACAACAACAGCAGGAAAAGGCAGACAGTAAGACCAGCACAGAGGATTTAAGGTTGCGCCTGGAGCAATTGGAACAGCAATTGTTGGAAGAAAGAGCCAAGAATAACGGTTTTGTGCATGTCGAAAGTGTTAATAATGGCGGAGCAGGAGAGGAGGCAAAACAATTAGATAAAACCGAACTTTCGGAACCAGAAGAAATGGAAGCAAATAAAAAGCAAGAGAAGGACAGTCACAATCAAACGGTGAAAAGTGATGAGACTGAAATGACAGAAGATCCAAATATAGCCACCACTATAGAAACCATTGAGCCGGAGACAGTGAAAGAAACAAAGACCCTAGAAAACGAGGAGATAGCTCATGCAACGCAAGAGAAAGCTGCAAAATGTGAGGAGACCGAAGAGACGGCCAAAGATAACGTAACTGAATCATCTGAAGAAATACCCAAACTGAAGGAAACCCAACCGCCGACAGAAACAGAAAACCACTGCGAAGAATCAACTGCAGATTCTGACAAAATTATTGTCAATGCTACCAACATTGAGCCCCCGGTGGATCCCAATAACAAGACCGTGGTCCTCCTCATGGATAATGAGCCTAGAGCTTCGAGGGTGCGCCGTTTGACCCGCGCCAATACCGAAGAACTAGAAGGTTTATTCCAGGCTTTAGAAAAACAATTGCAAGATCGCAATCTAATAAAATCTGAAGATGGGCGATTAATACGAGCTAGTACGGAACAGAAACAAACGGCAGAACAAGTAGAGCAAGCTCAGGCTATAAGCGATCTGACTAAGGAAATCGAAGACTTCACCAGCGGTAAACCAGATGCAAAAGCAGAAGCCGAAACAAAGGTCGATAAGCCAGCAGATGGCGGAGAAGAACCCCCCGACGATTATGATTGGGGTCCCAATCCGGTTAAGCATCATTTGAAGCGCAAGACCGTATACTTGCCTTCAACCAAAGAGCTAGAGGCTCGATTTCGCTCACTGGAACGACAAATAAAGCTACTAGAAGATGTAGAGAAAATCGATGTTGAGCAGCGATTAAATGAAATTGAAAGAAAGATTAAATTGCAGTATTCCCTGTCACATGAAAAAGATTTGAATAAATATCTAGAGCTCTGCGAAGGCAAAGGATTAGATGAGGAAGAGGAGCCTGTTGCGGTTGTAGATGCAGCTCCTGCTTCAACCAAGGATACCCAGCGGTCTCGAAGTCCAGCACGTAAAGAAGCTTCAAAGTCGCCATATACTTCACCATCGCGTAAGGCAGTTGCAAAATCTCCTCATGCTTCTCCAGCACGAAAGCCAGTTACAAAATCTCCTTATACATCGCCATCCCGTGCTAGTGACAAAAAGAGGAGCCCTTATACCTCGCCAGTGCGTCGACAGGCCCATCCCGATGATTTGCCCATCTCCGATGACTTGGAGTACAAGTATCGTGTGCTTGATCTGGTACGTTCCAAGTCCAAGGACAACTTGTCGAAGCGTAAAATTGATCCAAACAAAAAGCCGCCCATTCATCCTCTCGAAATGCTACTTGATCCGAGTCCAGATGACAGCGAAATTCCGACAACTGGGGAACTGGAGCACCGTATACGTCTGCTAGATGAAAAGCTGAAGTCGCCTTGTCGTCACAAATCACGCTCAAGTTCGCCCACCATCGATGACATGAAACGAAAGAAGCTCTTAGACGAAAAGCGACCCAAATCGCCTGTACATACATTGGAACGTTTAGTCAGTTCACCTTGCAGACCAGAGCCACCCACTGAGGAGGAACTAGAACAGCGAATGCGTGCCTTGGAAGAGGAAAAACGTTTTGACTTTAAGACCCAAAAGGATTACAAAGCATTTAATCAAAAGCTTAAAGATGTCATCTCACCTTCCCTATCTTTCGAAGAGTTTAAGGCGACCAAATCACGCGAACAGAGTCCACGACGTCAGGGAGCCACAACACCCAAATCCGCAATGCGACGCGATGACACGGATGATTACCGAGGACGCGAGGAGACACCCCATTATCGGCCCACTAGTCCAAAGACGATACGCTTTCGGGACGAGGATGACGACTACTACAAGGAGAGCCAGCGTCCGAAGTCTCGACAGTCCAGCGAACGAATGGTGGGCACCACAAATCTCGTTTTGCAGTGTATTGAGGAGAATACTAAAATTCTTCAACGTATTCTTAAGAAGACTCTTGCAGATCGCAGCTACAGCAGCAGCATTGCAGCAGGAACGGCCACCAGCTCTGAGGGTCTCGATGCCCTGGGTAGTCGCCTTATGAGAGTAAGTAAAGAAAATTTTATGAAATTTTATGAAATGTTTTAATACTCAACTTTTATTTTCAGGAAACTTCGCCAATTACCCGCACTGGGACTCATACTGGTGTGCCATTACGGACTGGAGAAAATATCAATGATCGTCTAAGTTCTATTAAGGATACCATCAAATCCATTGACACTCTATGCCAGGAAAAACCCTATCAGAAGGAGAAATGCCAACGTTATATTGATTCCCTCTTCTCAGATTCATTGCATTTCGGTAGTAAGAAGAATTCCTTGGAGGAGCTAACGCACAGTCGCAGCGAGAGTCGAGGACGTACTGCACAACGATCGAGTGACTATACGCCGGCCATTCGTGTCACCTCAGAGCATCGATCTCTGGGCTCGGCCGACTCGAAGCGCACAAGTCCATTGCGGGCATCCAGTCCGTTGCATCATCGCTCGCATAGGGATATCAGTAGGGAGTTATCGCCGCGCAGGCGTCGTGATGCCGAGGATATGGAGGAGCGCGAAAGTAGTAGGGTAAGACGTGATAATATGTTGCCAAATTATTTTCTCGATAATCGTAGCGATTTAAGTAGCGGCAGTAGTTTAACTAAGTTTCATAAAGTAGATAGACAACTAGAAGAAACGTGCGCCAAGTACGAAGCTGACGATCGACGCTCGGCCAGCAGAACACCATTGAGTTCGCCATATGAGTCCAGAACAACAGCCACACGCTACAACAGCAACAACAACAACCACACAGGCACAGGGACAACAACGACAACCGCCGATACATTTCAAAGGCCCGTATCGCCCTATCGCCAGCCCTATGACCCATACAGACGTAATGTGAATGCCCCATCCCCAGTTCCGGTTTATCAGCCAGCAAAGCTGGAAATTCGTCATACGACCGTCACATCAACCTTCTATGATCGTTTTCTCACCGAAAAACAAATTGAGAAGCAAACACTCTCACGCCCACCCAGTCGTTCGCCTGTAGTCTCACCATCGGCTAGCATAGCCAAAAGCTATACTGACCTGCCAGGCACAGTGAACAGTGCCTCTGCTTCCGCTTCCGCCTCACAATTCTCTTCCTCTTTCTCCTCCGCCGCCTATAAGCCCACAGTAACCACCGCAATCATGTCCAGCAGTTTTGCTGGAACTGCCACCTCACATTTTACTTCTTCGTTGCCCACAAGCAAATATTCATATCTCATGAGCACTTCCACTGTCACTTCCACCAACGCCAACACAACCACCACCACAACCACCTCTTCCTCCTTCACTACTGTTGGTTCGTCTGGGGGATATGTGCCATATAATTTCAGCAGCTCGTTCAGCAATCGCCATAGTGATCCAATTGCCAATTCTTCTGGCATCTCGGGCGGTAGCACTGGTGTCTATAATCCCATGATGTCGTTCACTTTGCGTGAACCAACAAGTGCCTCGGGCAGTCTCTTGGGTCAGTATGCCTACAAAAGTAGTTTCGTCTCCAACTACAGTTCGTCATCCAATCAAATGCCCAAGTCACCATCCACTAGTGACCAGGAGAAGCTATAGACGGCATCAATAATTCTTCCATACACTCTTTAGCACTTGGTTAATTGAAGGTTGTCATTAAACACCAAAAGTAAACACATCAACAGCGCTCAACTAGAAAATTTTACTCCAGCTAAAAGCAATATACATATACAAATATATTACTCTACAAAAAGTATACACATCCCCCCAACTAACATATATACATACATACATATATATACATACTTGTATTCCGATATTTACTCTTCAAAATTTTAAACGAATCTATTGCACCCAAGCATTTTGGCTTCTTGCAAGTTTACCTCATCTACATTCAAGGCACCAACTCTGATCATTTAGCAAAGATTTTTATACAATATATATATACACTATGGAAACTATAATCAATGCGAAACACTCTGACGATTTAAAGAACTTTCTTAACGTTACTTAATATATAAAAAGGCCGATTTTCTCTATGGATTCGTTTGCCTCTCTGTAATTTAATTTAAAATTAAATAAACAGAATTATAAACGAGATCATCGATCCGATTATTTAGAAATCGTGCCTAGATTTATAAAGTTTAACTAAATTAGCATTGAACCAATGCGCCTTACTCAATTATATTTCAATTTCTTAAAAATATATTTACTATTAAACACACACACACCCAAATAAGGATACACACACACACTATGGGGGCCGAGTTAGTCGAAATGTTAAATTTAAATGACTGACAAAACGAGAGCCGTACAATTAATTAGTTTAATTTAAAAATTGTTAATTATAATATATGTACTTATACCAAACTATACTTATACATATACTTATATATATATACTTATATATACCAAATTGCAGTTGTTGAATTTCAATTATGCCATTACAACAAGTTCGAAACATAAGCATATTATTAATTCACATTCCAATGGCTATACAAATTATTACATCAAGCAAAGGAACAGAAAATTAATCAAAACGATTAGAAAAATATTATGACAATGCAACTGTTAATTAGGCAAAAATCAAATCAATCTAAGGAAATGATTGCGGCTTCAGTTGAATGAACAATTATTACTTTGTTTTTGTACTATGTATTTTTATTTTATTTTTGTATTTGTTGTTGAAAACGATTTATTGTATAAAAAACTAAAAAAAAAAAATATTTCTATTCATTTTTTTTCGAAGAAGAAAAGAAATTACTGAAAATAATGGGAAAATATTTTTATTACAAATTGTTGAAAATGTTTTTGAGTTTTAATAAAAAAAAGAAGCAAAAACAAAAACCAAAATAAAAGTGAAATGCATTTGAGAGAGAGAGAGAAGTGTCTGTGTTTTTTTTTGAGTGTTCTCAATTTGGGATTGAGACTTGAATGTGGAAAAATCTGTAGAGATAAGCGCTAATGTGGCGTACATCTTGGCTTTATCAGCACGCGGAACACAGTCGAATAGTCTTCGACTTGAATCAGTGTGGTGTGGACGTTTTCACAGAGGTAAAATGCAACGTTTGCTTAGTAGAACTGGCTGCAGATTTCTGCTGAAAGGCCAAAATCGTTACTTGGCCACAGTTCCTGTGGAGGATGTGTTATTCCCCACCAAATCAGATTTTCCCAGCCGTCACATAGGACCACGTAAAACAGATGTTGTCGCCATGCTTGATACTCTCGGCTATAAGGTAGGGGGAAGAGAAATCTCAACTTATTTTTGACTCATCATTCCCTTTGTAGTCCTTGGCAGAGCTTACCGAAAAGGCTGTGCCGCAAAATATCCAACTAAAACGTGATCTTAATCTAGACAAGCCTTTAAGTAAGTAAAAATCGGTCTATATTATACTAAGAGCAGCAAAACTTTTCGTTCTATTAATAATATAGAAATGTATTAAAAAGTTGTTGCTCCATACCTTTTTTTTTTTAATATCAGTGACAATAGACTCAGACGGCTGGACCCCCTGGCATGTTTTTTGTCATTGATGAGCGATAAGCCTTGCGGTTCATCATTGGGTTCAGAATCTTATCTGTTAGCCGACTGACAACATAATATTTTGAATATTTCAAAAAGTATTTTTCTACTCTCCCAGATGAGCATGAGCTAATCCGTCGCATACGTGATATTTCGCTTAAGAATCAGCTGTGGCGCTCTTATATTGGCATGGGCTATCACAATTGCCATGTGCCCCATACGATTGTGCGTAACATGTTTGAGAATCCCGGATGGACAACACAGTATACACCATATCAACCAGAGATTGCACAAGGACGCTTAGAGTCCCTGCTCAATTATCAGACTTTAGTGTCGGAGCTAACCGGACTGGATGTGGCGAATGCCTCTCTGCTGGACGAGGGCACTGCGGCAGCTGAGGCCATGTGCCTGGCCACTCGCCATAATAGGCGAAAGAAATTGTATTTGTCCAATCGAGTGCATCCGCAGACTCTGTCGGTGGTCCAAACTCGAGCCGAGGCTTTGGAATTGGAGATTATTGTGGGGCCCATAGAAAAGGCAGATTTGCGTAGTCGTGAGTTGTCGGGTATACTACTTCAATATCCAGATACTTATGGCGATGTCAAGGACTTTGAGGATATAGCCGCACTTGCCAAGAAAAATGGAGTAAGCCATCAAGGATTGCCTCAATAAGTATTTCGTTTATTTATAATTGATCATTTGTCTAGACTCTCGTTGTGGTGGCCACGGATTTGTTATCGCTGACCCTTTTGCGTCCGCCGGCCGAATTTGGGGCTGATATAGCCATCGGAACCTCTCAACGCTTGGGCGTTCCTCTGGGCTATGGTGGACCGCATGCTGGATTCTTTGCCTGCAAACAAAGTCTGGTACGTCTAATGCCAGGTCGCATGATTGGCGTCACCAGGGACATGGATGGCAATGATGCATACCGTTTAGCCCTGCAGACTCGGGAGCAGCATATTCGTCGTGATAAGGCCACGAGTAACATTTGCACTGCCCAAGCTCTATTAGCCAATATGTCGGCTATGTATGCCATCTATCATGGACCAGAAGGGCTCAAGGCAATTGCGAATCGTATTCATCACTTCACACTAACTCTGCAAACTGGTCTGCTTCAGGCTGGTCATGAAGTGATCAATAAGAACTTTTTTGATACTCTACATGTACGACTCGATGCGGATAAACTTACTTTAGAAGATCTCAAGGAGAGAGCCGAACATAAACGTATAAACCTACGTTATCTGACTGAAAATGGGGGCTCAGTGGGCGTCGCTTTGGATGAAACAGTCAGTGTGCTTGATGTGAATGATCTATTGTGGGTATTCAAGACGGAAACGACAGTGGAGGGTCTATTAGCACGCAAGGATGTGCTAAAGAATTCCATTGAGAACTCGAAATTTTTAAGGACATCGCCCTACCTACAACATCCGATTTTCCATAGCTATCACAGGTGAGAAATTGCAAATATTAATCACAACTCCTTGTGTTAAATGGACAATTTCTAATTCCTTTATCACAGCGAATCGCGTATGGTTCGCTATCTCAAGAAGCTGGAGAATAAGGACATTTCTCTAGTGCACTCTATGATTCCTCTGGGTTCTTGTACCATGAAGTTGAATTCCACAACTGAGATGATGCCTTGCTCGTTCCGTCACTTTACTGATATACATCCTTTCGCCCCTGTTGAGCAGGCACAAGGTTTCCATCAAATGTTCAACGAATTGGAGCAAGATCTTTGCGAGATAACTGGCTATGATAAGATCTCTTTTCAGCCCAATTCCGGCGCCCAGGGTGAATATGCTGGGCTAAGAGCTATTCGCAGCTATCATGAGCATCGCAACGAGGGACATAGGAACATCTGTTTGATTCCAATCTCGGCTCATGGGACAAATCCAGCTTCAGCTCAAATGGCCGGCATGAAAGTGGAACCCATACGCATTCTTTCCAATGGTTCCATTGATATGTCCCATTTAAAGGACAAGGCGGAGGAGCACGCCAGTCAGCTGTCCTGTCTGATGATCACATATCCCTCAACAATGGGCGTATTCGAGGAAACAGTTGCAGATATTTGTACTCTGATTCACAAACATGGCGGTCAGGTGTATCTGGATGGAGCCAACATGAACGCCCAGGTGGGACTATGTCGACCCGGCGATTATGGCAGTGATGTATCCCATTTGAATCTTCACAAGACCTTCTGTATTCCACACGGTGGTGGTGGACCCGGCATGGGTCCCATTGGTGTGAAAGCACATTTGGCTCCATATTTGCCTGGTCATCCCGTTATCAGTCCCCTAAGCAGTGAGGAACATAGCTTTGGTGTCGTCTCAGCAGCTCCGTTCGGCAGCTCGGCGATTTTACCCATTTCCTGGTCGTATATTAAGCTTATGGGCAGCCGTGGATTAAAACGTGCTACCCAGGTGGCCATCCTTAATGCCAACTACATGTCCAAGCGGCTTGAACAACACTATAAGACACTATACAAAGCTCCCAATTCGCAACTAGTTGCACATGAGTTTATTCTCGATATTCGAGATCTGAAAAAATCAGCTAATATCGAAGCAGTAGACGTAGCCAAGCGGTTGATGGACTATGGATTCCATGCTCCAACCATGTCGTGGCCAGTGGCTGGTACTTTAATGATTGAGCCAACTGAATCGGAGGATAAAGAAGAGCTTGACCGTTTCTGTGATGCCATGATATCCATTCGAGAGGAAATTGCGGAGATTGAGGCTGGTCGAATGGACAAGGCCGTGAATCCCCTGAAAATGTCTCCACACACACAGGCACAAGTGATTTCGGATAAATGGAATCGGCCATATACACGTGAACAAGCTGCCTTTCCAGCGGTATGTTGTTTATCTAAAAAGATGCTCCTTATATATGTACTACAACTAATTGAATTCCTTTCAGATCTTTGTGAAACCAGATGCCAAAATTTGGCCCACTGTTGGCAGAATTGATGATGCTTATGGTGATAAGCATTTGGTCTGCACATGCCCCCCTATTTTACCTGATTTATAGAATTTGTAGATATAAATATCTATATATAAGAAAACGAGCAAATTTTTAACCTTACAAAATACATACAGCTTGAATTATTTCTTTTTTAAAAAGCACTAAAGTATAAACGATTCTTTACAATTACAACAAGAGATAATTATTTACAATGTTTTTTGAAAAAACCTAAGTTTAAGGAACTAGTTCCGACTCTCCTGCTAAACATATGAAGCCCTGCATCAAGTTAAAGACATGGAGTTGCCAGACTTGTAAAAAAACAACACATTTACACCTATTTCCAAACAAAAACACATTTGTGTCGATTTTGTTATAAGATGGATAATTTTGTAAAAACGCTCATCGAGGAGGTCAAATCGCAGGGCGTCTTTGATGAATTCCGATTCAACTGCTGTTTGGCCGATGTGGACACCAAGCCAGCGTATCAAAATGTACGAAATCGCGTTGAGACTGCTGTAAATGATTTCTTGGACAAACAGATATGGACTCCAGAGACAAACAAGGTTCAACTGAGGGAACGACTACGCAAACATCTGCTGGAGTAAGTGGATTTGACTAGGGTTTCGTTGACTACTCTAATTAACATCCCCCAATCTTTAGTACCGACCTCCTTGACAAAGGAGTGGATCAGATAGTCGACCAGGTGGTTAATCCGAAGGTGGCCACCATATTTGAGCCAAAGATTGAGAGCATTGCCTACAAGTATTTGGGTATTACACCACCTCCTCCTCCAGCAAATGCGCCACCCCCGAGGCCACCCCCTTTGCTACCAGCTCCGCCTTTACCGCCGTATGCCATGAGCAACGGCAGTGGCTTGCTGAATGTTGAGACCACCGGCAGCCTATTGCCTACTGATTTAGAGCAAATAAGCCCGGACTCGGATCGTGCCACTATCAAGTCTGATTTGAAGGAGGATAGCAAAGATGAATTGCCGCCAGGTGTGGACGATGACGACACATCGCCGTCGTTTGAACCATTGCTCGAGGATAAACCAGCGGAGGCAACAAATGGCTCTCTAAATACCTCGGACTCTCGCAACAAGGACTTGGCGAACGACTCTCGGGACGCGGGCGCCTCGGGTCACTTTTATCCAAATTCACAACTTTCACAGGTGTCTAGTGACAGCCGCTTGACCATTGCCTCATCTACAGATTCTGCCCTGGAAGGTAACAGCCAGCAGCCGACTCCAATTACACCAAACATGACGGCCAACATATCAGAAGAGGCCCAGATGCCCAAGTTCAGCGAAAACTCGAGTGAGGCCAGCGAGGCGACAATCAATGATCGTCGCCAATTGCACTTTGATATCAACCAGGATGCAATTAGATTTGAAGGTGTGTTATCAGAGGAATGTAAAGAATACATCTTTTACACGGTTTTTTGTTTTGTTTCTTTTTTAGGTACTGAGCGAAAGAATTCCCTATCGGAGAACAACAATACTCAGCCACAGATACTGTCCATCGAGGATGAAATTATGTCCGAGGTAAAGGCGGTCATTGATGATGCTAATCATGCAGCCATTGAACCAGATGTAACACCAGAACCTAAGACGGAACAAGAAACTAGTCCCCCACAAATTGAAGTGCTAAAGACACCTCAAGCGGTTGATAGCATAGACACTACCATGACAGAAGCAACCTCCGCAGTTCCATCCAATCAGGATGGTGCAGATAATAATAAAGAGGAATTGCCCCAGGAATCTAATCAAACTAAATTAGACGATGCAAAGGATCAGGAAATGCCGCAACCCACAATTGAGGCCGCTGAATTGACTACTCCAGAGGTTCCAGCCATTTCCAAAGAAGAGGCTGTAAAGTCTAGCGAATCCACATCATCGCCAGCCTCATCTTCCTCACATTCAAAGAGACAACATTCGAAAGATAAGGACAGGAAAAAGGAAACAGATAGGAGACATCATTCCCATTCTAGTGACAAACAGAGACGTAAATCACGGGATCGTGATCGAGACAGTAGCCGCGACAAGTCGCACAGCAAGCATTCTTATAGTTCTAGCTCAAAGCACTCCTCCTCCCACTCGTCTTCCAGTAGCAAACACAAGAGTAGCACCAGTAGCAGTTCAAAAAGTTCATCAAACAGAAGTAATCGTGAATCATCATCATCTAAGCGATCCTCTTCCTCTTCTACTAATTTGCATCGACACGAATCCTCCTCTCAGAAAGATCACAAGTCCAAATCGTCATCGACTTCATCTTCATCTCGTTCGAATCGAGGTAAAGAAAAAGATGGATCGAGCCATAGTCATAGCCGGAGCCATAACGGGAGCTCCTCTTCCAGCTCTAAGAAGAGTGACCGCGATCGTGATCGTGACAGAGAACGTTCCCACAACAAATCATCTTCATTATCTTCATCATCGGCTGCACCTCCACCGCCTGTTGTTCAGGATGACCACAATGAGGCCAAAGCAAAGATACAAAAACGTCACAGTTCTGATTCCAATGATGAAGGTAAACCACCAGGCTCTGGTGGTGCGTCAACTAAAACTCCTGTAGAAGATGTTGCTTCTAAGGAGACCACAAGCACTACCAATCCAGAGGCTGTTCAAAACGGTAACGGATTGAATGGTAACGACTGCACCAATGGCAAACATGTGGATGCCAGTCAATCATTAGACATCAATAACGTTGTCGTTGTAAGCGATATGCTTCAACAATCGACGACTAGTTTCATTGAGCTGAGCGCCCCACAAAAACCAGAAGTCAAAGAAAATGTTGATACAAAGGAGGCTGTGGAAAAAGAATCTAGTTCTCTGCCAGCAGCAGAAATTATTGCTACAGAAACAACTATACTACTTGAGGAGCCAATTAAAGTGCCAAACGAGTCCAACGATTTAGAGAAAGAATTAAAATCAGAGGAAGAACAGGTGGATTGCAACGACGAGCAATCGGAATCAACAAAGCAGCAGAATATAGATGATGAGATGCACACTTCGCAACACGATTTGGATCAAAAGGAAATTAAATCGAAAGAACAGCAAATAGAGGCAGAAGATCAGCAAACGAAGGCACAAGAGCAATATCAAAAAGAAGACCATCAAATAATAGCAGAAGATCTGGAAATGGTTTCGCAGGAGGAAAAAAAGGAGGACCAGCAGGTTAAACTAGAAGACCATCCAATTAAGGCCGAAGAACCCCAGGAATCGCAACCAAAATCAGAAGAACCACAGCAAACCCTACCGGAATCGGAGGAGCAGCCGGAAACGCACGAAATTAAATTGAATGAGCAGCAAATAAAGCCATCGCATGACCGGGCAGAGTTGGAATTACCAGAAAAAGACGAAACAGTTAAGCCTTTAACTGAATCAACATTAGAGGACAATGAAAAGAATCCTGAAGTTGATTCCACCGAAACGAAACCTGAGAATGATCAGCTAGAGCCCCAAGACGACAAAACGCAGCAGAAAGAAAAATCCAATTCAACAGAAGAAACTGAGGATGTTACCCATTTGGAGGAAAACGCCGATGAGTTTAAGTCGCGATTAGATCTAATTAATCAATTGATCGAAGATCATCAAAATCTATTGAACCAACTCAGTGCTGATGAGCCGCAAGTTTTGGCCGATGCGAGAGCTTTGCGGCGAAGTACATCGAAGAGACGTTTTAGTAAAGAAAAGACGCCAACTCAACAGATCAGTCCCAGTGGAAGTAGCAGTAGCATCAGCTCCGCCGGCAGTAGTCCAGTGAAAACGCATCCGGCAAAAAGGCTGCGTCGAGATGAAGTCAAATCATCGCCCACAACATCCGAGACCAGCATAAATTCCAAAGAGAACGAAGCCCTTGAAAAGGAGGTGCAGGGTATGTTTGTTCGTAGCAATTAATTTTTACCCTGCTTTCTATACCCCCGTACCTTGCTTATGTGCAATATTTCTACTGAATCTCTAATCTTCTTCCCACATGCTGATCATATATAAAAAACAAAATTCATTAACCTCATAGCTGTCTGAAGAATCTCCCACTAATCTCTCTTCTCTCATTTGGTTGGGTAAGACTAAGTTGTTGTTTAACCTCTACGAATAATTATTGCTTCGATTCCTTTTGTTCGGTAAAGAAAATCTAATTGTGTGCTTTTTCATCTCTGTTTGCAGTTGGCCGACTCTCGTCCAGGCGCCTCAGTCAAAAGTTGTGCCAGCAGCAGCGTTATACCAACGATGATCTCTACAAGCCACGACCAGTGCTATCGCAACGGTCTCGTCGTCGTGGCCTGGACTCAATCCTCTAGCGGGATCCATGCATTATTCATAATGAAACAAATAGTTATAACAATAATAAAAATCAAACATGCAAAATTGTTGTGGTTGCATTTGACATAAAACAAGTGTGTTCTTTCATCCGTTTAATGGGTTGTTCTTTTGTTGTTGCATTGCTGCTATTTTCGTTTTTTTCTTCTCATTTTTGAATTGTTTAACAATAAAATTGGTATTTGTAGCCCTATACTTTACAATTTCTCTTTTTTGTTTTAATATTTTTCATATATGGTATATATATATATATATATATTATATATATAAATAAAAATAACAATCAATATTGAACATAATAATATTATGCTTTTGGGGGGGTTTTACAATCTCTCCAACGCCCAGGCGGCCCTAGAATATGGAGACAATGCTTACACAAAAAGGGGAGGAAAGTGTGGTAGGAATACGCCTATGTGCTACATAAACAAATGAGTGTTATTTAATAGATTGACCGAGGGCATAAGAATACATTTTTTCACAATCAAGATCTAGCTAGGCTACTTTTACTTTTTGGGGGACCTCCTGGGTATCTTTCTCTCTCTGACTTTCTCTACAAAGCGTCGATTCGTTAGCATAGTTTTGGGGGAGCTGAAGTTTCTTATCGTTTCTCTTTAATTGTAATTTAATTACAAATTATACAAAAATTTTCTCCTGGTGTAACTTTTTCTTACTTTTTGATTTTTTTTTGTTTTTGTTACTTTATAACGATAAACATAAATATATTCCGTATGTATACTTTGAAATTTGTAAAAAAAAAAAAATAATTAGGTAGTTAGATAATCATATTCAATAATAGTATTTTACAAGAAGGATCTCTCTCACAGTAGCTTTTTTTCGCAGTAACATAGATACAAGATTATCATTATAATTATTGTTCAACAAGAATTTCCTTTTGTTTGTTGCATTTTGCCTAACGTTATGTATGTATGGTTGTGTGTGTGTCATCTGTCTGTATGGGTTTTTGTTGAGTTTTGGTGTGTGTGTGAGAGCGAGAGTTTTGTGCAGAACAACAACTACAAAATTTAACCTCCGACTTTGGAGTGATAAACTCTCTCACCGACTCCACTCAGAGTATTCATACAAAGCAGCGGGGGAAGGGTGCTGGTCAAAAGGAAGGAGGGGGAGGCAGCAGGGATAGAAGGCAGGCCACTCGTCAGACGTTTCAAACGTCGTGCACTCGTTAAGCTTACCACCAACATATTTGCCACACTGACCAACGCTCGACCCGGCCACTAACTAATAGCTACGCTTATGTTTTAGCTGTCGCTGTTGCTAACACTTCAAACGCGGGCCACGCCCACTCGCGATGCCTACGTACTAGAGAATCCCCGATCGTAAGGACTCTTTACATCCGTATGCCGTGTATGCAAATTAATAGTAGGCGCCGCCGGTCGTGTCGATAACTCACAAACGGTCTTAATGGCACCAGCTGCATTGACTGTGGGTGGCGTTGGATGCAGCAAGGCAGCATCCTTAGCCGGTTGAGACGATGTCTCCGTCTCATCAACATCGTCGACAGCTGTGCTCTTGGGCAGCACATAATCCGTGTCAGTTTTGCGCGATGGCGATAGTTCGGCACGACCCGTAATTGACGATTTATACTGATCCGGTTTCATGCCACACAAATAGAATTTGAAAAACTCATATGTGGACCAACAGATGGCCGTAGCCGGCATAGAGTACAAGACACGGGCCGTCATGCCCTTAAAGAAGCCCGATGGGCCAGCCATACGGTAGATCTGTAAATAATGCATGTTATTCCATATTAGAAGCAAAATTTGAGTTGACTATTGTAATAAGTTGGTTACCTTTCGACAAGCTTCTATCATGCCCTTTGTTAATCCCGTCTCTTGTGTGTTGAGCAACGTCTTAACCACATCCAAAGGCGTTGTAATGGCCGCTGCACACGCACCTGCCGCACCGCCTGCTATCATATGCACTGGGGGATTATATTTCCGTTCCAAATTGAGCTGTCAATAAGAAGATGCAAGTTATTTATAAATATACATTTACTTATATATCTATTATAAGCATATCGATTCCGTATTCCCTTTGAAAACTAGTTTGTTTGCAACAACAATTCGTTAATAACTAATAACTTTCAATATTGAACCATTTATGTGACTATATGTACATCAAATTCATGTGCTGCAGTTGTATAAAAGTGCTGTGATCTTTATCTTAACTGATATCGAAAGAAAAGCGGAATTTGAAATCTAAAGTACTTACCTTGTTTTGGAAAAACTCGTACGTGGTAAAATGTATTGTCTGATATGGTATATTCATGACCAGTTGAGTTGAATAAGATCGATAAAATGCCCGTATGCCTTCTTTTTGATAGACATCTCGCATGCAAGTCAAAACCGATGTATATGGTGAATTGTACATTTGCATACGTTGTTTTATCACATCCGTAGGATTTGAAATGGCATCGTGTATAAGTGTCGCTAGCGAACCCGAAATTACTGCAAGTTGTTAGAAAAAGATAGTAAATAGATTTCTCTTCCTACTCCTCCCTTCCTATGCTTACCATAGTTAAGGTGGTTGAGTGATGTGAATTTAGTTAACTGCTCCTTGGTCATCTCGTAGGTGGCAAAATATAATGAATGCGCCGGTCCAGCGCCCGCTACCACAGCACTGGCTCCACGAATAGGTCTAGATTATAAAGGAAATACAAATGCAGAATATTTTTCTGATTTCATATTAATTTCTTAGTCACTCTCACTCACCTCATTATCCCTTCACGTGTAATCATATTTCGCAAAGTGGACATTATATTTAAATCGGATGCGGGTGATGTTAGGCTCTGCATACGCGTCTATAAAAAAATTAAAGATAATTTGTGATTATTAACAACTGATTTTGCTTTTATTGATAAATAATAAGCAGATAAACGTACAACCAATCTTTGTTGATTCTATTCGCAACGTCATTGTTACTCGTTTAAAAAACCAACGTGTGATTACATTGTAGGATTGTATTTATTTCTTCTATAAACACTTTGTCATGGTGACATGGCACAGAATTCACCGTGTTTTAAATATGTGAATCAAGAAAATTTCTATGAAAATGTATTGCCAGACGAAACATTTCAGTTATTTGGCTTAAATTTCTTACAATAATTAGTGAAAATAATATTCTTATTACGAATTTATATAGTACACATGCTGCTGCTATCTCAATTATAATAAAAGGGTGTGGCTACGCCTTTAGTAGAAGCATCCCCCACCCTGTTATAAATTACAAAGACGTGAGCGCTTTTGCGATTCAGATAACATTTCTAGGAATATTACATCCAGCAGCAGTACTTATCTTCCCCACAAACAACTATCTCTCTCTCTCTATATATATGTATATATATACAATATATGTATATAGAGACTTGGAATACTTGTCGGTCTTTCTATCTGTCAGATTTCGGTGCAAGTCAATAGTGGCAGGCAGTCAATTCAAGGTGACGAATAGGCAATAACAATTGTATCAAGTGTATATATATATACATGTATCTAAAATGTGGTCGGGTAGGGAAATCATAATTAAAATGTCTCAATGATTGCTTCAACTAGACAAAAAAACGGGACTTCCACAAAAACACGATGCATCATCTGCCCTCTCTCTAGCCTGATAAGTAAAAACAATTATTATTGACAAACTTACACAGTATATACTACTATACATATGTATATATGGAAAATTGCTGCTCAATTAAATAATTTTGCTAGCGATTTGATTTTTATAACTCATTATTATATTATTTGTTCATGATAAAGCCTAGTGACGTCGAAAACAAACCGGCTAGGCTTTAGTTTTGTCATTTAATTGGTCAGTCAAAGGCTTCGTTCGATTGACAAGGCCAAACATTTCGATTTCGTTGAGGGAAAATCAATAAATGCCGGTATCAAAAAACAAAAAAAAAAAAAAAATGGAAACGACAGTTATACTACCCACACATATATGCATTTAATTTTATACCCGTACAATTAAAATAGAATAGAAAGAAGTCCCAAATTTTTCCCAATAAAGGGTGATTATCTAAAGTACCCTTAAATGTGGTTTAGTGTGGTTTAAATATCAGAACATTAACTAACTAAGCCACTAAAATTTAAAAGAATTAAATTTAAATTTTTTGATTTACAAAAATATGTCAAGAGAACAACATGTCGTATGTGTAATATTGCGGTTTTTCTTATCTCACAGCGTCGTTTGAGATAGGCCAATCATTTTTGGTACACTCTTCCGCTACCAGAGAATTTCATCAATAATTGTACAAAAAAATCTATAATAAAACAAACAAAACAATCGAATGTACTCTAAGTACAATATATGTATACATAGATTGAGGGCAAGTCGGCAACAACTTTTGACGTCGCGTGAATAGCTAAGTACGTTTCATTAAATGCAAATTGAACGCATATTAATACCTTGAGAGCCAGGTACAAAATGCCGATTTTTTGATGGCCCACGTAAAAGCTAAAATGATTATGCTGCTCTGATTGTTCATACATAGAATGGTCAGACATGGGTGGTCGAGGGGTAGAGAGTTTACTTGCTACCAGGTAAGTATGACAAGAACCGATGATGGCTAATCTTATCGCAACCGAAAAATAAAATGGAAAAAAATTATAACCCAAGGGAACGTGCCCTGATAAGCACTTAGCGGTACATCCGATAAGCCACAGCTGAGCGAAGTGTACTCCATTTCACATATTTTCACACTAGCCACAATTAGCAGACCTCGTGAATTGCCAGCACAAACCAAGGAATTACATCACGATTATGCCGTAGCATAAGACCTTAATGAAAGCAATAACAACAACAGCAACACTGTCTAATATTGACCGAGATGCAATTTGTGAGGTTAGGTCAGATGTCACTGCACCACATCGTACATTTAAAGCTTTTAGACTTACCTTAACCGAGTCCAGTGGATACATGACAACATGCTCCAGTACACCAGCTATGGCGCCCGCTGTCATATTGACGCCAACACTGGTCGTTGGCAACGACTCGTAGTCATCGATATTCATAGTTCCGCTGAGATGTTGCCCTTGCTATGGTTGCTTATATTACGGCGACGCAGACGACCCCAAATCAGGTTGGTTGGTTGGTTTTAGACAGGAATAGGATGACCACACAACTTGCAGCCGGCCGACAACAACAATTAATAATATCAATTTAAACACACAAACACATAAATCGATTCACTTGGCAGAGTTGCGGGTTTTTTTTTTTTTTTTTTTGTGGTATTTAACCGGGAACAGGACACTTCACTTAGTCCTTAAACTGCCGGTGTACGGTATAATTTAGTTTTCGGGCACTGCTAAATTTGTTGTATAACACGGCCCGAATGCGAGTAGGGGGGGTTGGGAGGAGTGGCGTAATATATATACATATATATATATATATATATATACATATATATGCAAAACTATTAATTGACGTTGCGACCGCTACTGCTACTGCTGCTGCTGCTGCGGCTGTTGTTGCTCCACCTCCACGCACGACACGACACTGAATAGTAGTGGGTGCTCCACACCAATTTCTCTGCTCACTTGGGCCGCCGCCGAAGTGAGGGCAAGATAGAAACTTTATATTGACGCCTTGATAGTGCTTTTGCAATAGCTGATTGCTTGCTCGTCTCTGCCTGTTGCATGCAATAAAAGGTATGCTGCATTTATATATGTATATCTTATGCAAAATATATCAAAATTAGTGTCGTCTTGTCATCGTATGTTATTGTATTTTGATTTTGAGGACTCACGCTAAAGTTGTATGATTTTATGGAATTTTTTATTGCTAGAGATGGGCAGTTTGTACATGTGAGTCGCTAGAGACGGGCGATTCATGAGTTATCGGCATGTGTGATAATTATCGATTGTGATGAATAATTATCGACATTTGGGCACCGGTAGTGCCACCACTAGTGCTTTTCGCTTTCGCCGTCAAAATCGAATGTTTGTTGCTATCGTTCATCGGGTGTTTTTCTTGCCTTGTAATATCAAGTGTGAAAATTTTCGAATATTTTGAAAATATTAAAAGTCTTAAGTGTTATCATTTATATGGTTAGTTCTTGAGAGTACTTTACCACGGTTGGGTGTCGCCATACCAAGTTCCAGTAACTTAATAGTTACAGTGAAACCTTGAATAATTTTAGTCGTCGTAAGTGTATATATTTTTAAAAAAAACTTATTAATTATTTGTAATACATATACATATTTAAAACGTACATTGTGTTAATATTGTTTTTATCGCAGCAAAAAGTTATTAGAAGGACTGTCTGAAGAGTGGTGGAAAACAATTTGGGTTTGGGTGGTTGTTGTGACGTGGCCATATTAACAGAGATTCTCATCGTCAATAAATCCATCAGCAATATGAAATATTATCTGCTGCTTGGTCTGCTTTTTTGTGCAGGTACGTTTTTACATATATGTATGTATATGTACATATATAGATAGATAAAGCAAAAGTTTGCCACGATTCACATTGGATCGAGAAAGTGCCGCCATGAAACCGGCTTTTTAACCTAACTTTTCCATAATTTTTTCTCTTTCTAGGCATAACGCAAATTGTCGCTGATGCAGGCGAGGCCGATGGCAGCCCCGAGACCATTGAATTGGATTTGGGATCCTTCAAAGAGGGCTCCAGAACAGGTACGTGGCTCTCTTATCCATAGTTGCAAGGTACACGTCAGCTTTGTTGACGCCCCCCGCAAACTGCTTAGCGTAATTTGCAATGCGACTTACCCTCCCCCTTTCCCCACTCTGCAGATGCCGAGACACTGAAGCGTGAAGAAGAAGCTATTCAATTGGATGGCTTAAATGTGGCTCAATTGAAGGAAATTCGGGAAAAGGTACGTTTTTTTTTTAGTTTTTTGTTAATTTAGCCTATAGTTTTCAATTTCCTTGGCAGGCGGAGAAGTTTACATTCCAAACGGAGGTAAACCGAATGATGAAGCTGATCATCAATTCCCTGTATCGCAACAAAGAAATCTTCTTGCGTGAACTTATCTCTAATGCTTCCGATGCTATTGACAAAATTCGCTTGCTTGCCTTGACAGACCGTAAGGAATTGGAGACGAATCCTGAACTGCATATACGCATTAAGGCTGACAAGGAGAATAAAGCGCTCCATATAATGGATTCGGGTATTGGAATGACGCATCAGGATTTGATTAATAACCTGGGAACTATTGCTAAATCGGGAACAGCTGATTTTCTAGCCAAGATGCAAGATCCCAGCAAAGCTGAGGGTCAGGACTTGAATGACATGATCGGTCAGTTTGGTGTGGGATTCTATTCGGCCTTCTTGGTAGCCGATCGTGTGGTGGTGACCACCAAGCATAATGATGACAAACAATACATCTGGGAGTCCGATGCCAACAGCTTCACCATCACTGAAGATCCACGTGGTGACACCCTAAAACGGGGATCCATTATTTCGTTGTACCTAAAAGAAGAGGCCCAGGATTTCCTTGAGGAAGAAACAGTGCGCGAGCTTATTCGCAAGTACTCCCAGTTTATCAATTTCCCCATTCTGATGTGGTCTAGCAAGACAATTGATGAAGAAGTTCCAATTGAGGAAGAAGCCAAGCCTGAAAAGACCGAGGATGATGTCGAGGATGAGGATGCTAAGGTCGAAGAGGCCTCTGAGGACGATAAACCCAAGACTAAAAAGGTTACGAAGACAACCTGGGACTGGCTTTTGATAAACGATAGCAAGCCTATATGGACACGTAAGCCATCAGAAGTCACGGAAGACGAGTATACTAGCTTCTACAAGAGTTTGATTAAGGATTCAAGTGAACAACTTACCCAGACCCACTTTATTGCCGAAGGCGAGGTCACATTCAAGAGTTTGCTGTACATACCAAAGGTCCAGCCATCGGAGTCCTTCAATCGCTATGGCACCAAGTCTGATAACATTAAACTTTATGTGCGTCGCGTCTTCATCACCGATGAGTTTAACGACATGATGCCAAACTATTTGAACTTCATTCGTGGTGTGGTTGACTCTGATGACTTGCCTCTGAATGTTTCTCGTGAAACTTTGCAGCAGCACAAATTGATAAAGGTGATAAAGAAGAAGCTGGTACGCAAAGTGCTCGACATGATCAAGAAGATTGATAAGGAGGCCTATGAGAAGTTCTGGAAAGAGTTCTCAACCAAGTAAGTGTACAAAACACACAGTCAGAAGATGACCTTAACTAACTCGATCTTTCAATCTTCGTTTATAGCATTAAATTGGGTGTAATGGAAGATCCCAGCAACCGTTCCCGTTTGGCTAAACTATTGCGCTTCCAGTCTTCCAATGGCAAGGACGTTACCTCGCTGGCCGAGTACGCTGAACGCATGAAGTCCAAACAAGAACACATTTACTATATTGCTGGAGCTAATCGTGCTGAAGTAGAGAAATCTCCATTTGTTGAGCGTCTGCTCAGCAAGGGCTATGAAGTCCTGTATCTAGTCGAGGCCGTTGATGAATACTGCATCTCAGCACTGCCCGAATTCGATGGTAAGAAATTCCAAAATGTGGCCAAAGAAGGCTTCAAACTAAATGAATCAGAGAAGAGCAAGAAGAACTTTGAGACCCTAAAGGGCACATTCGAACCACTTGTCAAATGGCTTAACGATGTCGCCCTAAAGGATCAAATCGCCAAGGCTCAAGTGTCAGAGCGTTTGAGCAACTCGCCCTGCGCTCTGGTGGCCGGAGTTTTCGGCTGGACTGGCAACATGGAGCGTCTAGCCATGTCAAATGCTCATCAGAAGGCTGATGATCCACAGCGTACCTATTATCTTAACCAAAAGAAAACTCTTGAAATCAATCCCAGGCATCCGTTAATGCGGGAGCTCTTGCGTCGAGTTGAGGCCGACGAAGCCGATGATACGGCTAAAAATATGGCACTTATGATGTTCCGCACAGCAACCTTGCGTTCTGGTTACATGCTACAGGAAACGGCTCAATTCGCCGATAGCATTGAGCAAATGATGCGCCAGACATTGGGTGTATCACAGGAGGAACAAGTCGAATTCGATGACGACGATGATGAGCCAGAGGACACCAAGAGTACCTCCGATAGCACTGGTGCCGACGAAGAGGAAGATGAGGAGCAGCAACAGCACGATGAACTCTAAGCCAAGGCTTGTGGAAAACCAGACTGAGTTTACACACCAACATTGCATCAATTTAGTGTTTAAGCATATCGAAAATTTCGTAAATCCTCTTTCTGTGGAAGATGGTGGAGCTGCTCTCTGCGACAGTAACTACTTCTAATGTTTCCATTCTTTTTTAATGTGAGTTCAATTATGAAGTATTCCAAATGTAATAAAGATGTAACAAAAAAGAACAAAGATATTAGTAATCCAAATCAGAAGCCAGGGGGTCATTATTAAGAGCTTTTAAATATGAAGCATATTTCAATTGTTTCTTAATATGAACAGCCACATCTTCCTCTCTATTGAAATCGTACTCATCCATAAGCAGACGCATAATCCACATTGGTAACAAACCATTGAAGACTAGCGAGGCATGAGACTGCAAAGCAATTTGTTAATTATTTTACATACATATATGTCATTATTTTCAAGAAACTTACACTTTTCTTGCTGTAGACATCGCCCAGCTTCTTGATCATGTTATTTTGTATCGATTTATTAAGTATATCCATGACATCAAGATGGCAAATCCCCAAATAACCATCAGTATGCGTTTTGTGTTCCCGGCGCTTAAACAGACGATCAAAATCAGTTTGATATTTCTGAAATGTCTCCATTACATCCGCATTGTTTTTACTCTCTAAAAGCCTGAATAGAAAGTAAAATTTTAGCTACATAAGCTCTGTTTAGTATACGCAGGTTACTTGCAAAATATTAACTTCAAGCGGGATTGGTGTATTTAGCATTCTATCGAATTTCTGCAGTACATCAATAGCTGGACCATCAAGTTGTTCAATCTTGCTTGGTTGTAAGGAAACCTCTTCTGCAGGTTTAACTGCTTTAGCTGAAGTCTTTTGGCTGGAGGGATTATAGATATAGCGTTAATGGTTAAATATAAGTGTGTATTTGATAATTATTGTTTACCTTAGAATGAAATTTTGAAATCTTTGAGGCTGCATGGGGGAACGAGCTGAACGACGTGTCGGTTTTGTGGACTCCACCGAACTGGCTCTTAAGTTTGAAGATTTCTCCGATTTGTCTTTACGCGAAACACGTCCGTTGCTAATTGAAGAAGACGATTTTGTTGATGTTTTCTCCCTGTGGTCACTTTGTGATATGGATCTGCGCTCTCGTTTTATTTTAATTTTGGGTTGATGACTGCTGCTGGAGACTTCTGTGCCAGCAGCTACTCGTGTGGCCTTTGAGGTTTCCCTTAAATGAGGAACAAATTATTGCACTTTATGGACTATAAATATAAATTGCAATTTTTTACTCATGTTTGGTTCTGGGTCTTTGCTTGCTTTGTCCCGGCTTTGATGTGTCTGCCTCCTGGCGCTGGCGTTTGGCAGGCGAGGCCCCGGAAATAATGTCTTCGTGTGATATATACTGGAGCTCTATATCGAGGCCAACATGTGCCTCTTTACCGGAGGTCTCCTTGCATTGCAGAATTCCCTTTATGCTAGAAATCCACTTACTAGAGGCTACATTTATCTGCATTTTAATGTGATCAATTTGCATCTCGGATTGCATTTTGTCTGCATCTACCGACTCCGGATTGCGAATGCCCTCAAAGTGCCGGCGCAAGGCATGTTCTATCCTGGACCAGCGTGAAGCGGTCATCCAGTGGTAGTCCTGCACTATTTTTTGATCGTCAACGTCATAGACATTTGGGTGAATCTTATAATTACAAATGATATTTACGTTTTTATACTGAAAGTAATGATGGATTAGCTCATTTCTCAATAACATTTGAAAACGGTTACTTACTTTGTAAGCCTGCAACAACACCTGATAGTTTCCAGTGGCGGTTAAAGACATGATTATTATTGCTAACGTCTAAATATTAAGAAAATTTACAACATGACAAATTTGTCGTTGTTGGTTTTTGTTCTTTAACTGTATCATAAAAATGGCGGTTAATTTTTTTCTTATAAAACGGACACACTAATTTACAGAAGGTGGCAACCTCGATTTGTCAAAACAAAGTTTAATATGGCGCTAAATTCAAATTGCCAATAGACTTTAAGTAGGTATTACCAGAATAATATTTTTCTTGCTCCCACCAACTTTGAAATTATGAATGAGCTGAAATCTTTAATCAGATTTAACATAGGTCAAGCACTGAGAATTTTTACAAATTCGGCCTGATTAACGAAGTCTTTGCACGGAGAGTGAGAGAGCCTGAATCGTTTATAAAGTAAGTCTCGGATTAAAGTGTCCGGCAGTTCTAAATTAGATTCGGAATTAAGCAGAAGTAACAAGTGAACGTACGTCAATCAATGAAACTTGTGCTGGTGATAGAGATAGCAGTGCCAAGTATTTAGTGCATTTATTCAAATCGATCAATGACGCAGAAGATATTGTGGGCGCTCACTGTGAGCATCTTATGGACGACATGTGTGGCTAAGCCAACAGTGGAAGGAATTGCTAATGTGGAGGGAAATGCGACCGTTGCGGAAAATGAGAAAGTGAACGGAAATGCTACCGTTGAAACAAATGCGAACGAGACGGAGAATCTTGTTAGTGAGAATGCTGATGCCGATACGCTTAAATCCTATGCTGATCGCATGAAAAGCTTTATGAATTTCTCAATCTCTCCGTGCGATGATTTCTATGAGTATGCCTGTGGCAACTGGAAAAACGTTAAGCAGGATCGTCAGTCCTCGCACAAGCGAAACAATCTCTTGGATATATTTTACACACTGAGCGATGTGACAGAAAAATTGCTTACCAAGATTTCACTTGCCATTGACTTGGATTACGAAGCCGAGCTACAAATTGCACAACAATTTTATAACGCCTGCCTCACGGCCGATCTTCAGCCACTGCCAGCAGCCGACCCCGCTTATCTGGCCCTTATCAAATCTATTGGTGGTTTCCCGGCCGTTGAAGGCACGGCATGGCAAGCGGATAAGTTTAGTTGGTTCAACATGAGTGCCCATCTCACTAATTACGGAGTACGAGGCTTGATTAACGAGGACATTCAGCCGCAATATCCCTTTGCTCCCTTCTTTAGTCTACCCGAACTGGGATTCGAGTACATCGTCCACAGCGATAACATTGCCACCAATGAGACACGAGGCTTTAAATTAAACGAGGAGAGAATGCGTGGATATCTGCAGACCTTTGGACTGACTGAAGAGGGGATAAATGAGGTAATCGCTGGTGTGTTTGCCTTCTGGCACGATGCCCTGGACATCAGCGATCGTTTCGAAGAGGATGAGGACAAGTGCAACCTAATGACAAAAATCAATGAAACTGTCCAGTTTCCGCAATGGAGCAACTATTATGAGATTGCCTGGAATGGGCAGAACTTTTCTAAAGAGAAGCTTAGTCGATTCTGTGACTTTTATTACGAGGAATTAGACAAAGTGTGCATCGAGCATGCTCCGGCAGTCGCTAATTATTTGGCTATGAAACTGTTGTACACAATGGATGCCAAGTTAAAAGAGGTCAAGTTTCAGAGGGATTATTGCAAGCTCACTGTCCAATACTCGATGCCGTATTTGCTTGATAAACTCTATTTTCTGGTAAGTACACCGAATTCCCGTTATCCTTTGGAAAAAGTCAATTGTTGAAAATATTGTAGGAATACTTCAGTGAAGAGATTCATTCCGAAATCAAGGGCATTATCAATGAACTTCGAAAGAGTTTGCGTGTGGTTCTAGAGAATGCCCAGTGGCTGGATGACGAGACACGTCGAGAGGCTCTCGAAAAGGAATCGACTATTGAGTCGCGCATCGGTAGCTTTAAGGACGACGAGTTAGTCCATCGCCTAATCCGGGAGATGAAGAATCTTACTTTTTTGGATGGTACATATGCACAGAATAATATAAATCTCAAACGATTCAAGGTCTATATGAATCGTTTTAATGGCCATCACAATTTGGAACTGTCAAACGAAACGAAACCCTTAGAGTTGATAATGGGAATGCAAGTGAACGCCTTCTACTATAACATAGACAATTCGATTAATGTAATGGCTGGATTACTTCATCCGCCTGCCTTCCATCAAACGTGGCCAAATTCACTGAAATTTGGAACAATTGGTTATTTGGTTGGTCATGAATTCACCCATGGTTTTGATTCGGTTGGATCCAACTACGACAGTCATGGCAAACGACGTTACTGGTGGTCGAAAAAATCCGGCGCAGTTTTCAAAGAGCGTGCTCAGTGCTATGTGGATCATTATAATAACTATTTGATACCAGAGATTAATCGCAAAATCAATGGCAATCAAACCAAAGACGAGAATATAGCAGACGGCGGTGGTTTGCGCGAAGCATTGAGCGCTTATCGCAATTTCATGAAGGATCAATTGGCCATAGCCATTGCAGCTAACGAGACATTTGTGCCCAAGAGTGAACAGATGCCTGGCATGGATCATTCGCCGGAGCAATTGTTTTTCCTGGGCTTTGCTCAGCTGTGGTGTGCCGCCTACAAGGAGGAGCACTATTGGGAGGAGTTAACCAATGAGCACACAATGGACAAATATCGAGTCCTTGGTGCTGTCAGCAATAACGAGGACTTTGCCACAGCATATAATTGTTCACTTGGCAGTCCCATGAATCTTCAAGCCGCCAAGTGCCGCGTGTGGTAGCATCGAGTTCAGCAATGTTGCTGATAAGCGGAACACGGGATCGATAAGTAAGCTATGTGTACACACTCATACACATTAAAAACTACGCATAAATAAACAAGTTTATAAAGAAATGTAAGCCTCTCTGTGATTGTATTTTCCATTGTAATAGTTTTAGTGCGTTGCGGGCTCCGATGACTTATAGGCATTCGGTCCACGATAGTTTTCAATGAGCAGTGATTTAAAGCGACGTAGATGCACACTGAGACCCTCCTCTCGATCGCTGGCGGATAGTATGACAACACGTGAGATTACCAAATGAGATGGATTCGTTTGACTAAAACCACGTATTACATCAATTTCATCTCCCACATCAAGCTACATTTGAATGAAAAGAATAAAGATTAGACATAAGCAGGGCAAAATTTTTTAAGAATATTACCTGAACACTCTTTTTTGCAGCTTCTTGCCATTGACCCGAATCTTGCTTTCATAGAAGTGAAGCTCCACCTTGCTAAGAATTAATAAGAAAATTAGGTTTCCCCTTTTATAAGTATACGTTTTCCAGATTTACTTACTTTCTGGCCATACCAAGACCTGATTTAAGTAAGAGATCCGCTCTTAGGGAGTTGACATTGGCCTTGACCACCTTGGAGTCTCGCTCATCCCTGAATTCATCATTTGCTTCATCGTCGCTATCCAGGTCCTCTGACGCACGGGAGGATTTCTTGTTGTATTTTAAAGCTACATGGCTGGCATGAAGTGAAACAACTTGTTGTTGGTATAGGGCGGAAATCACATTCTCTTGCGTTCTAACTAGTGGCCTGTGGGACGAAGTATTTAAAAAATATTCGCCAATCTTTGTTATTTGGCGTAATCTCCTTAACATTGCTCCAAAAACGTAACAAAATAGAAGAAAACAAATCACACTTAACCTAACTTTATCAGCTGATTTATGGTTGCGTTGCCAACTTTTATTTTGTTTTTGGTGCCGGTTTTTTGTTGCGCTTCTTCTTTGGTTTCTTGTTTGGATTTGGACGTATAACATTGATAGTAAGTGGACGGTATTTGGACAAATCAGTTTCCAAAAACTCATCCTCTTTGTCATCGAGATTTTCTGGTTCATCAACTTCCATGGCATCATCCATAGGCGTTTCGTCCGCCTTGGATTCGGTTTCGAGCGGCTTTTCATTTGCTTTCATTGCTAATTTAGTAAGAGCAGCTCCTAATTGTTGTGCCTCCAATTGAGGGTCTACTCTACTCAAAGTCTGTGTTTTTGAACAGGATATATAATCACCAGTCCATTGTTTATTGTTATCGTCGTTGGGTGTATCTATCTGTTGCTTAATTGGCATAGGTGGTAACTCGAGCTTCACTTTTTCCTTTATTTTCCTTTTTTTCATAATTGGTTTGGCTGGAAGTGGCTTCTTGTGCTTTGTCACCCAAATATCCAAATCCTCGCTAATGATTTTCAAATCTAGCGGAAGGCTCAGGGCCATTGATTTAACACCAAACAGCTTGAATGTAATCTCTTCAAGCTTGGACTGCGCAAAGATAATAGCAGTTGGTATCTTAACGGATGCACTGGTAGCTATCAGACGGATGAGATGCGTCGGCCTCAGGCTCAAGGATATAAAAATACACGAAAATCGCTGGCCATGAATGGCGCGCAAACAGCTCTCCAGGCCCAGATTAATGTGCGATTGACTGGCAAAGGTTTTCTTTGAATGTTTACCTCCATTACTGACGAATTTAGATTTGGCTTCTTCCAAAATGTTGCAAAACTGCTGCAATTCATTTTCGGGCAATACAGGACAGTGTTGCTTGTAAGGATTGGCCAGGACGGTGCGCAGTTTGGGCAACACTTTCTTTTTGCCCTTCATTTCCTTTTGTTTAATGCTTGCCAAGCTCATATTGATATATATTCTGTGATTGTAAATAAAATTTTAACAATGTGTTTCCACCGCCTTGCCAGCTGTGCAACAAGTTATAGCGCTGCCAGACTTGAAAACAAAAACTACCGTTGCATTTAAATTAAAATTCAGAAAAACAAAAAATTTAATTAGTCGCAAATGTATTTATAAATCGGTTAATATAAAAAAAATATAAAATACAAAAAAATAAAATAGAAAATTATGCCTAGTATACAAATTCTGGCATTACATCTGAGGAATAAGTTAGCTTTCTGGGATTTGACTGATTAATATCATCTACATGAACAAAATTCTCTTGTTTTATGTATATTATATTCGATTCGGTAGTATTATCTTCATCTGTGCTGGACTCAAAGGTGGTAGATGTTGTAATGTCATTGCTTTCGGTAACAGTTTGGAAATATCCTGGTGTTGTGGAAATAATCTCCATAAGCAAAGTGGATGTGATGGGCAGTTCAGTGCTAAGAATGGAATTGGTTGTAAACTCAGTTGTACTTTCAATCGACTCCGTTGTTGAGTCTGGTGTGCTGGGGTTATTATCAATTAAAAAACTCTGCGAAGTTGTTGTTTCTTCCAGAATTGATGCACTTGAAGTTGTACTTTCAATCCATGACTCTGTAGTTTCCCTTTCGCCTAAATTTCCTTCAGTTGTGATGCTTTCCCAGGTTGATGTTTCTTCAAGAGGGAGAATACTAGAAGTTGTAGTTTCAGTCCAGGACGTGGAGGTTTCTAATATGGTTCCTTCTGGATCAGTAGCTATTGTGCTTGTTGGTTGAGTTGGTTCCGTTGATTCCTCTGACGTTTCAGTGGTTGTGGTTGTTGTAGTTGAAGGCAATTTACTTGGTACCTGAACTGGTTCTGGCACGTATGGTTTGTATTGGTTTTGATTATTAGTTTTTCGGTTTTTAATATGATATTCTGCCAGCTTAATCCAATCCTCGCGACTGGTTATTATGTTTAAATTCCCATTTGGTATATTGGCTTGACTGAATGTGGTATAATGCGCTATTAGAAGAAGAAAACACAGCGCCCACATGATGTTTCTTTCTAAGCCGTAAAAATTGACTAATTGTTTTTGAGAAAATGGCAGGCTATTTAAGTACATAACTGCTAATCGTTTACCTGTTCATGTCTTGCTTTACCTGGATTGCGGTCCATTAGTCCTTTAATGACATATGGCATCCATTTTGAAAAGATAAAAGCAAAAAAATGCAGTGTGATGGCGGCATCTACGGATATGGCGCCACTGAGACTAGAAAAAAGTGGTCACCCTAATACCGCTGGTATTGCCAGAAAATTGCCGGTTATTGTTCTGGCAACATTGGTGAAAACGTTTTGCCGACGCCGCCACCGCTAAGTTTCTTTTTTAAATAAATATTTATTTATTTAACACACACTATGGATTCAGATTTGTACGATGAGTTTGGAAACTATATAGGTCCCGACTTGGACAGTGACGAGGACGACGATCAGAGTATTTATGGGCAACCTGATGTGCAAGATGACCAAGATGTAAGTACTCTTGAGAACCACGATTCTATGCTGCTAACCCTTTTCATAACATAGGAAGACGATATGGATGCCGATGAGGCTGAACCACAAGAGGATGAAGACAAGGAAGTAACCGCTGTGGTGCTGCATGAGGATAAACGATATTATCCCTCTGCGGTGGAAGTTTACGGCCCGGATGTGGAAACTATAGTGCAGGAGGAGGATGCCCAACCGCTGGACAAACCACTCATAGAGCCGGTGAAGAAGCTAAAGTTTCAAATCAAGGAGCAAGACTTACTGGAAACCACTTATGATATGGAATTCATGGCCGATCTTATGGATACGCCACCCCTGATACGTAATGTGGCCCTCGTTGGTCATCTACATCATGGCAAAACCACATTTGTAGACTGCCTCATACGACAAACACATCCGCAGTTTGAGAATATGGAGGAGCGTTCCCTCCGATATACAGACACTCTGTTCACAGAGCAGGAACGTGGCTGTAGCATAAAAGCCACACCGGTAACACTCGTTCTGCAGGATGTGAAGCAAAAGAGCTACCTGCTCAATATATTTGATACACCTGGCCATGTGAATTTCTCCGACGAAGTTACAGCTTCTATACGCATGAGTGACGGAGTGGTTCTATTTATCGATGCGGCCGAAGGTGTTATGCTCAATACGGAACGCCTGCTAAAGCATGCTGTGCATGAACGTCTGGCCATTACCGTATGCATTAACAAGGTAAGCCGAGTTTAATTATTGCGGAAGTAAATCGGTTAAGCTAATAAATTTATCAATTTCAGATTGATAGACTTATCTTGGAGTTAAAGTTGCCACCACAAGATGCTTACTTTAAACTCAAGCACATTGTCGAGGAGGTAAATGGCCTACTGAGGTGAGTATTCCTAAGATGGATCAATTAAACATCTGTTCTAATACACTTTTCATTTAGCATTTATGCTGGAGGTGATGAGAGTCTAATGGTCTCACCCATTTTGGGGAATGTGTGCTTTGCCAGTGCTCTATATGGTTTTTGTTTTACGCTGAAATCGTTTGCCAAACTTTATGCAGATACTTACGAAGGTGTCCAGTACTTGGATTTCGCTAAACGCTTATGGGGCGATATGTACTTCAATAGCAAAACGTAAGTGATCCCTATACTACTTAATTCCGTTCTAATTTTTATTTTTCGCTAAATTCTGATAGACGAAAATTCACCAAAAAGCCGCCACATAACTCTGCACAGCGAAGCTTTGTTGAGTTTATATTGGAGCCAATGTACAAACTTATTGCCCAGGTGGTCGGAGATGTGGACACCACGTTATCGGACACCTTGGCCGAGTTGAATGTGCGAGTGTCCAAGGATGAGATGAAGTCGAATATACGACCATTATTGCGTTTGGTTTGCAATCGGTTTATGGGCGATTGCAGCGGATTTGTGGATATGTGTGTAGAGCACATCAAATCTCCCCTGGAAAACGCTAGGCGTAAGGTGGATCACATTTACACTGGTCCCAAGGAGGGTGACATTTATCGCGACATGATAACATGTAATCAATACGGAACTCTAATGGTGCACAGTTCCAAGATGTATCCAAACGATGAATGCACCTTCTTTCAGGTGTTGGCTCGCGTAGTGTCCGGAACCTTGCATGCCAGTCAAGAGGTCCGTGTGCTTGGCGAGAATTACACGTTGCAGGATGAGGAGGATTCCCGCATTCTTCAAGTCGGCAGATTGTGGGTCTATGAGGCCCGCTACAAGGTGGAATTGAATCGGGTTCCTGCAGGCAACTGGGTGCTCATTGAGGGCATCGACCAGTGCATTGTGAAAACATCAACAATTGCAGATATTAATGTACCCGAAGATCTTTATATATTTCGGCCACTTAAGTTTAATACGCAAAGTATTATCAAGATTGCCGTCGAACCCGTTAATCCCTCTGAGTTACCAAAAATGTTGGATGGCCTGCGCAAGGTTAATAAATCCTATCCTCTGCTCTCGACCCGAGTTGAGGAGTCTGGCGAGCATGTAATCCTTGGCACAGGCGAGCTATATCTAGATTGTGTAATGCATGATCTCCGAAAAATGTATTCAGAGATTGACATCAAAGTGGCCGATCCAGTCGTCGCCTTCTGCGAAACTGTCGTGGAAACCAGCTCGCTCAAATGCTTCGCCGAGACACCTAATAAGAAGAACAAAATTACCATGATATCAGAACCATTGGAAAAGGGTCTGGCCGAGGATATCGAGAACGAAACGGTCTGCATCAATTGGAACAAAAAGCGGATTGGTGAATTCTTCCAGGTCAACTACGACTGGGATTTACTGGCAGCTCGTTCCATTTGGGCTTTTGGTCCAGATACAACTGGTCCCAATATTCTTGTTGACGACACTTTACCCTCAGAGGTTGACAAAAATCTATTGACTGCTGTGAAGGATTCAATTGTACAAGGCTTTCAATGGGGTGCGAGGGAAGGTCCTCTCTGCGAGGAGCCTATACGAAATGTCAAGTTCAAAATACTAGATGCCGTTATCGCCAATGAGGCACTGCATCGGGGCGGTGGCCAAATCATTCCAACAGCTCGTCGGGTGGCTTACTCCGCATTCCTGATGGCCACACCTCGCCTCATGGAACCATATCTCTTTGTAGAAGTTCAAGCGCCGGCTGATTGTGTCTCCGCTGTCTATACGGTACTGGCCAGACGGAGGTAAGTCGATTTGTGATTTCATTATAATAATTATCTCTCTAATCCGTTTGTTTTTAAATCGCTTGCAGAGGCCATGTCACTCAGGATGCCCCCGTTTCTGGTTCGCCCATCTATACAATCAAAGCATTCATACCCGCCATCGATTCATTTGGTTTTGAAACTGATTTGCGTACCCATACTCAAGGTCAAGCCTTCTGTTTGTCAGTGTTCCATCATTGGCAAATAGTGCCCGGTGATCCTCTGGATAAGAGCATAATTATCAGGCCACTAGAACCCCAACAAGCCTCCCATTTGGCACGAGAATTCATGATCAAGACGAGAAGGCGTAAGGGTCTATCGGAAGATGTGTCTATCAATAAATTCTTTGATGATCCTATGTTGCTGGAATTGGCACGCCAGGATGTGCTAGTCAATTATCCCTTGTAATCAAATGGAATCAGAGTTAGGAATGCAATTATTTGTCAAACTAAAGAGAAAGAAATGCACTTAAGACAAACAATAAAATATATTTCGTATGGTAAACTTTTAAACCACCTCAACTAAGAATTCAATTCTCTACACTACGAATTCTAAATTGAATTAAGATGTAAAGGACTCTCAATGAATAGAGTTTATATTTTATACAGATAACGTTTATTTTGAGATTTGTTAACTTTGAATTATTTGACTTACTTTCAGTTTTAATTTTTTTTATGCAAAAATCTATTATATATAAAACCGACAAAGATCAAACAAATTTACTAATTAATTGTAATAACCGAAAATTGGTTTAATTACATTATTATTACATCTGTATTTGAAGCCATTTAATTGTGATCTAATTTACAAAACATACTTAGCTAAGTATACAGATACAAACAAATAATATGAACACAATTCTATTCGGATTGTTATTCGGCATCGCCATTTTGGAGACCCTCCGATTCATAGGCCTCCTGCTCGCCTTGTTCATCATCAAACTCGACATCATCGTCGGCAGTTGCCTCCTGGATAGGATTGAATGGGAATTGGGTTAGAATTTGCAAATGTCTAATAGGAATCACGAGCACACTTACTTGATACTGTTGGTATTCGGAAATCAAATCGTTCATATTGCTCTCGGCCTCGGTGAATTCCATCTCATCCATGCCTTCGCCCGTGTACCAATGCAAGAAGGCCTTGCGACGGAACATGGCGGTAAATTGCTCAGAGATACGTTTGAAGATCTCTTGAATAGCCGTCGAATTGCCAATGAAAGTGGCGGACATCTTGAGGCCACGTGGTGGTATATCACAGACAGCCACCTTAACATTGTTGGGTATCCATTCGACAAAGTAACTGCTATTCTTGCTTTGTACATTAAGCATTTGTGTGTCCACTTCCTTCATGGACATGGGTCCTGTTAATTATGGCAGAGACAAGAAAAACAGATTTTTTGTTTTGTTAAAAGATATAGAAGAAGTTTTTGCTTATGCTTCCTTAGAGCCTCCTTCCATCCACCCAAAAGCTATTGTATTTATATACATCAAAAGGCAGGTTGACTTTGATGAGCCAAACAGAAATGCCCAATCCCCAAAATCCCTGAATATGAAATACTAAACGGCTTCTAAGCCCAAACAAGCGCACTTTGCCACCTGGAGTCGGCTTTTAGGCGCACAAACAGTCCCAGGAGGCAACTAAAAAAGTTGTTTAAATTCCTGTCGTACGGCGTTTGTATTTTTCTTCGCTTTACGTTTTTGTTGAAACACATTTTTGTGATTAATTATTTTGCAAGTATTTCTGGCAGTCAGTCAGGGAAAGACGGACGAACGGACGCGAATCCTGCGACAGGCATTGCAGCCTTAAGTCACGTTCAGCATGATTAGTTAAGCCCAAAGTCGTTTCGGCTGATGGTCGTATACATATATACAGACTAATACACACACACACACACTCGCACACACTTTATACAATTCCCCAATGGATCTTGAAAGTAAATTTCTAATTACGCGCGTTTTGCGAGTCATCAGTCAAAGGCAAATGCAAACTGGCGGGCAGAGGCAAAGGCAGAGAGAGCGAGCAAAACCAAATGAAATATTATGCGGCATACTTTTGGGCGCCACATCTCGTAGCAGTTTATTAATTTAAAGAATTAGCGCGAAAAAAAATGCCGCCTAGACCTGGCATAGATGGGATAATATGGAAATGGTAGACGCTCGGTGGTCTCATCGGTCTCGGTGGTGTTTGGCGGTGGCTAACAAATTTACGCTACGTGCTCGTTGACGGATTGTAGCCTTTTTTGCCGCCAGCCAACTGGCATTAATCATTTTCAGTGGCCTCCTCCATAAGTAGGCTTTACGTTTGCTAATAAAATTGTCGCTCTTCCTGCCCGAGGTGTGCCACCTGCTAGCCCGTTAGCTAGCTAGCCATTGGCCATGACAAAGCGACAAAATTGTTTGGCTAAGCCGTCGGGTTAAATGGGAAGGTGCTTAAGGAGAAACAAAACTATTTATCTTTTCTGTCACCCAACCAAAATTCATCTGTCCTTGTTTTCCCCCCTGTTACTTACCACGGAAGATGCAGGCAACTGTCAAATAGCGGCCATGTCGAGGATCACAGGCGGTCATCATGTTCTTGGCATCAAACATCTGCTGGGTCAGCTCGGCCACAGTAAGAGCGCGGTATTGTTGCGATCCCTTGGCCGTTAATGGAGCAAAACCAGGCATAAAGAAGTGCAAGCGGGGGAAGGGGACCATATTGACGGCCAATTTACGCAAATCGGCATTCAATTGGCCAGGGAAACGCAGGCAAGTGGTTACACCAGACATCGTGACCTGAATACAGGTAAAAGTAACTTAGTAAACCACGAACTATCATAGAAAGACATTCATTAACAGGACTGGACAATTCACTCTCGCTTATTTCATTCCTTTGGCTTGGACTACTTACGGACACCAAGTGATTGAGATCCTCATAGGTGGGCGAACCGAGACGCAAAGTCTGATAGCAAATATCATACAAGGCCTCATTGTCAATGCAAAATGTCTGGTCCGTGTTCACGCATAGCTGATGCGCCGACAAGGTGGCATTATATGGCTCAACAACCACCTCGGACACCTGGCATGCCACCCCAATTGATGGGCCACAAGGATGTGGCATGTGTGACATTTGACAGTTGATGGTTTTTTTTTTTTTTCGTTGGGGGTAGTCGGGGGGATGACGCACACACACACAAAACATACACATTAGACGGATTAATCAAAGAGTTACACTTACAGAAACGAGATGATTCAAATCGCCATATGTGGGCGATGACAATTTCAGCGTGCGGAAGCAAATGTCATAGAGAGCCTCGTTATCAATGCAGAAGGTCTCGTCGGTGTTCTCCACCAGTTGGTGTATGGAGAGCGTGGCATTGTATGGCTCCACAACGGTATCGGATACCTAATTTGGGATTACCCCCCAAAAATAATTATTCAGCAGCAGCAGCAAAAATCATGCAGAAATGAAAGCAAATATAAAATATTTGTTAATTAGCAATGCACAAATTGGCTTAAATATAGTTTTTAACTTTTAAATCTATATACTAATCTAAAATGAATCGATAAAAATGATGTAAGCTGTCACTTGGTAAGACAAAGGTCATGGCTAATGGCAATTTGTGGTTAAAACCCACTCAAATTCAGCAAAGAGAGTATTGACTTAATTATATGATCAAATCCTTCATTAATCTATGTACATATTAAGCACTTAATCAACATTAGGCCAAAACAAATATTATTATGGATTTATTTTTATCAACAATAATAGTGGCACACTTAAAGTTCTCTTGAAATATCAGAAACTTCTCTTAAATCTATTAACATCGATTGAAAGTTGAAGAAAAAAGAAAAGGTTCAAAGCCTGAAAGTAACAAAAAGGGGAATCCCAAGTTCTTTTGGTTATAATTCAGTTATATTTCCAACCAATATATAATAATGAAAGCTGACTATCCTTTGTCAAGCGAAAGAGACTATATCATAAATTTCCTTGGTCTGGTGAATGTCATATACTTTGATTGTCCTTGAGAGTCCAGTACATAAAAAATAACAGATAACATAAGGATAACAAATTGAAAACAAGAGAAAACAAACTAAAGTAAATTCGAAATCTACTTTCTTTGTTGGATCTCATCATTTTCCATTGTCCAGTCATAAGAGCAAATTATGTTTGTAGTTCCCTTGTTTGCATAATGTATGTACATACATACTACATATGTAAATACTTATATATCTATGTATACCAAAAGGTATATATACATATATGAATTTCCTGTTGTTAGTTAATCGCACTGACAACCGCAGGCTAATCAATTCAATTATTCAATTAATGGTATTTCTCTAGTGAGTGTGAAGATGACTGAAATGCAATTAAAGTACTCATGAGAATTTGACAATTATTCTCACACTCGTAAAGTGTGTTAAATTGTAAATTAGACACGTGAAGTGGCCAAATTATGGAATATTTTGAATTTTAAAGAAAAAACTAATGTTCAACAATTGGAACGAATATACGATATTTGGTTATAGATATCATAAATATCTGCATACTTGAGCAATAAAAGGTTCATTGAGCCATGAAATTAGCATTTGACAAAATTCTTACCCAGTCCACGTGTGTGAGTGTGTGTGTAAGAGCCATAAATTTTATGGAATTTTTAGTATAACCCACACACACACCACACACATACGTCGCTAGTTACATTTGTATTGTGTTAAATTTATTATTGTCACGCTTGGAAAGCCGATGGTCAACTATGTAGCATTGGTTCAGTATCAATTTTTGTCCCGATGCCTTGTTTTTCAACTTTAAATACACCAAATGCAGCTACCACCCACTTGGCTCTTCTCCCTCTTACGCAGGACACTCTTTAGTTATTTCTGATGTTATTTATATGTGTTTGGGTGTGTGTGTGTGTGTGGTCAGGCTACCGCTTGGCTTACCGCAATGTTTTGGCTTTGGCGGCCATTTTGTTGTGGCCTGGCCTGACATATGCCTGTCACTTTATAATGCTTTAAATACACACACACCCCCACACACACACACAGACATACGCCCACGCATACTCTCACACACACAGTTTTTCTATATTTTCATGTTGGTATCTATATAATTTAATAGTTTTTTTTTTGTCCCCCATTTAAAGCCCTTTTTTATAAGCTGCAATTTATGCAAATGGAAAAAATAATAATAAATTGTTCATTATTTTAGCATATGATTAAAGATTTTAATTATGTTCATTAATTAATGAATGACTGAAACATGAACATACATAAAATGCTCGGGGCCCACTCACGACTCTTGACGATGATGACGATGATGATGGAAATCTGCTTGAAATTGAAGAAAAGCCATAATGATATCAAATTCAGAGAGATTTTCCACTTGCTGCCAGAGGGCCAATGGCCAATGTTGCTCGTAAATCCTTTTGATTTGCCTTCACAGATGTAGAGACAAATATTGTGCCTGACCAGTGTCCAAATAGTAGAGCAAAAACAACACTCAGCAACAACAATAACATTTCAAAATGCAAAATGCTTGTGTCTGGGCATAACTCATTAGTATTAACTGCATGTACACACAAACACACACACACACAATAGCACCTGCCTGAATCCGTAAACGTATCCCCCTTACTCGGTGATACCAATTTTTGGGGGTGTGAGTCTGTGCGTTATCGCTCTGGGCCCCGGACCATTAAATAATTGCCACAATTTATGTGCACAAATTTTGCATTTCGGTTCCAAAACTGAAACTCAAGTGTGGGCAATGCATCTTGCCTGCTCAAATATACAGGGCCAATGCAAAAGATTATACATAATTTTCAATTGCACATACTCTCTCATCCACACACACATGATGGTGTATCTGTATATATGTGTGCGTGTGTACTTATTGTTAGATATTTGTGCAGCATGCAATTGCATTTATGCAACAACTGTGAGACTGAGTGTATCGCTTCGGGTAAAACACTGCAACAGCAGCAGGACCAGGAGATGGGGCTGGACCAAGAGAGCAGATGCAGACGAAAGGTGCAATTTCTAGTTAAAAATGAAGAGTGCCGGCCAGTTTGCATTGCAACCTGTATCTGAAATGCATTTTTCATGTCCAACCCATGGCAAATTCAACCGGAATTACGTTCTCAGAGAAGAAATGGCTAATAGATAAATGCGCAGTTCATTCGAACTTTGAACAATGCTAAAACAGTTTTCCAATTTGACCAAATGATTATGAAAGAATTGAAAGTCAAATTGGAAATTAAAGCTCAAGTATGGCAACTAAAAGGCTTCATAGTACAAAAAAAAAAATTTAGATATGGATAAAAGCAAACTTAATGATCCTTTTTTAGTGACCTAACCCACTCAGAAAGTCCAAAGTTGACTCTAAAACTCTCATTTTTTATATTGTTTGTCAAAATGTAAGTTTCATGTTTCAAACAGATCATCTACTATAATCAATAACTTTCATGATTACTATTTAGTGTAATTTAAATATATAAATCATACAAAAGTTTCAGTTTACGCATTCATTTTGCTTAATATTTTAATAAACATAATTATTCGCTTTTTATTTCGTTCCGTTGTTTGCATTAACCATCATTATGGACCACAAATCCTACAACAATAGACCCTCTCCATGTATGATGAATTTTTGTATCGCCATTGGACACCTTATGCCGATGACAATCAATTTTGCACTGAATTAATTTAATTAAATGTCAAAATGTAATTAAATGCGAATAATGCTTATAATGCAAATGAAGGCGTGTCACGTAACACTCTCCCTTACCCCCAAAAACAATAACTCCAACCGCCACACCCCCCCAAGGCCTCTTCAACTAGGATGTGTTTGTGTGTGTGTGTGTGTGTACGTGTGTAAAATATGCAACTGGGTTAATTAAGCAGCAATTGAAGCGTGTCACAAAACAAAAAGAAAAAAGAAGACACCACAAAATAAAGCAACAAAAAATTTGTCCACACAATTTAGATGGCATCTTCCTTATGAGTGCGAACCGCAAAATTGCATTAAAATTGCATTGCCAATTAGGCTTTGGCCGCTGGTCCAATGGCCATGCTAATTTTGCCAGCAAATTAATTAGAATTATTCTGTACAAAGCCGGAGAGAGAGAGAGAGAGAGAGAGAGTACCACAGCGCATAAAGCCGCCAATTGAATTTAGCGTATGAATTGCATAAATAAAACAACATTTGTGGAAAACACTCACACACACACACACACACACAGAGAGAGATTGGTGTTGCCATGGCCATCTCGCTAATTTGGCAAAAACACAGGTGCAAGTGTAAAATGTATTTTTCGGGCCATGAATGACGTCGGCTTATGGACACCATCAAATGTGAACACTGATTCGCATCAAAATATTATTTCAATCATTTAAATCACTGAAATACATGCAAAATTTACCTAAATTGTAACTAGTTGACTAATTCTAATCAATCCTACTCTTATCTATGAGTTTTGGGGTTAGTCGACTTTGCTTAAGACTTTACGCTAAAGGATACCAAAAAGATAATAAAGGATACCTAAAGTTTATCTGGAAAATCTATTTACTTATTCATAGCCATCTAAATTTTATTTGCTCTACTCTTCGTCCACTGTGTGTGGGAAACTTTACATCGATTGTGCATGACCTAAGCTGATTTAATTTAAGCGGCTTGCATTTTGGTCATGGACCACAATGAGGATGATGCTTAAAGATCTATTATAGCTGGTCTAGGTATTCGAGGCTTACCTTGGGCGATGGCACCACAGAGAATGAATTCATGATGCGATCCGGATATTCTTCGCGTATCTTGGAGATAAGCAATGTGCCCAGGCCGGAGCCAGTGCCGCCGCCCAATGAATGGGCCAATTGGAAACCTTGTAGGCAATCACAGCCCTCCGATTCTTTGCGCAATACTTCCAGAACCGAATCGATTAATTCGGCACCCTCTGTATAATGACCCTTGGCCCAGTTGTTGCCTGTAAATAAGATATTGGAATTTTAAATTTCGCTTTACAAATGCCTATCTAATCAACACACACACAGATACACACACACACTCGCCAAGTGCCAGCTGACATGTACAAAATTAATTTTAATCGTCAGCCGCAGGCCATTTTATAATTGCAATCATCATCATCTACAGACGCGCCTCCACCACCTCCACCACCACCACAACCACCAACATTATCACCACCATCAGCAGGAGCAGAATAGGCTCATGTCAATGGCAGCGGTAATTATGGCCAGGGCGTAGTCCTGCGCATATCAACAAACAATCACTGGACAAAGGCAGAGCAGAGAGTACATTAATGTTGTGGCTTGTTCGCCATTAAGTACCCAGAGACCACGACTTCGCCAGCCTCAGCTTGTTTGAACTGCATCAAAGTAATGAAAACATCGCTTGACGTTGTTCTCCCCGATTCTTGTGGCCATTCTTGTTGTTTCAGTTGACCAGCTGAAACAACTATCAAGTGCACGGCACGGTCGGGGTAGACTGATTATGGAATTAAGAAGAGACGACCAACCAACAAACTGGTTAATTTAAACTTACCCGCTCCTGATTGTCCATATACAAAATTATCGGGCCTAAAGAGTTGACCCATCGGTGACTGGCGTACCGAATCCATGGTGCCTGGCTCCAGATCTATGAGAACAGCGCGTGGCACAAATTTGCCGCTGGTTGCCTCATTATAATAAACATCGATGCGTTCTTGCTGCAGATCCGATTCACCATGATAATAGCCATTGGGATCAATGCCGTGTTCATCGGAAATTATTTCCCAGAACTACACAAAAAGAAAGCAAAAATGAAACCAGTCATCAATTTAATGCATATTTATAAGAATAAATTCAATTATTAATCAAGCAAAAGGCAAGAGGATGCAAAGGGTGAAGGGTGACATGCAAATATGCAATGTCAGTTTGGGGTTTTGGGTTCTCATTTCTTTATATAAGATAACAGTGCGCCCGTTGGTATGCAATGAAATTTGTGAAATTGCGCAAGCGACTTTTTTTTTGCGAAGTAAAAAATATTATTTTTCAATCATTGTATCCGTGTTCGTCTGAGGTGTCTGCAAATGTATAGCTCTGTCTCTGCGTCGTGTGTGTGTGTGTGTGTATTTTTGTGCGTGTATTTGTGTTGCATTGCTTTGGCAATCAATGCATATAAATATGAGTGTCCTTTTTACATGGTGCTTGGTTTTATTGCCAATGCCATCAGCATCGTTGGTACACGTTGTCCTTGCTGGTGTTCCAGCTATCTGTTGTCGATTTATGCGCGTGCATATGCTCACTCACTCACACATATGTATGTATGTGTGTATATATATATATGGCCCAGCACTTTACATGCCGTGAGCAATTTCTGTTGCATACTTTCATGGGCATGCAATTTTTTCCACGGTATCGTGTTATTTTCTTTTTTGTTGTGTAACGAGGGGGGAATAATTGAATCCTTTTAGGTGCTTTCATATATTTATTTTTTTTCCACTCCCTCCTATCCCTTACCCCTTTTTCGCTGCCGATATGTTTTATTTGTACGAGTGCGAGTATTTTTCTTGCGTGTTTCCCTTTTTTTATGGTATATTTTTTTCGCTTCCTTCCTTTCCTTTTTTCTCTTCTTATTTTGGTTTGGTCTTGTGTTTTTTTATTGCACAATACGCTTCGTGAAACATTTCACGTTTGTTGCGCATATGAATTTCAAATTTTTAAAAATGTTTCAATCGCTTTTCTTTTGTTCATCAGGTGTGTGTGCACAGGTGAGTCGCTACGTCCACTCGCTCTCTCTCTCAGTCTCTCTCTCTCTCTTTCTCTTCCTCTGTGGGTGTGTGTGTGTGTGTGAGGGCAAATGCTAATTGTGAGAAAATCGCAAGGTGTACAGCCGCCCGCCCAGAATGATCGAAATGATTTTTAATGGACTAAAAGGCATCGGCAACTGCCAGAAGGGATATGAATTAATTTGTATTTTTATTATTGTTTTATTATTTTGCCAGGCATTACAAGCTGTCCGTGAATGCTTGAAAGTTAGGAGACTATAGGGGCCGGAGGGATTGACTTTTGAAATGGAATGTGGATTTTAATTAATGCAATGCCAAACAGCTGCAAACTGTATACAATTTTCTCCCCATTTTGGACACTTTGATCTACATAGTACATGTACGTGTGTGTGTGTGTGTGTGCTGTCAATCTTGGATTATTGCGGATATTTAATGCTCACATATCTTTGGCAACATTAAAATGTCTTCAAATATGCATAATATTGTTTATATGCTTATAGTATTTATCATTTATCAACTTTGAATCCGCCCGCTGCCAAGAGTCTTAAATATTTTATTAGCCTGGCTAAAGCGTTGATGGCTTCTACCATCAGGGTAAAAAGCACAGCTGGGTAAGGTAAAAGTTTTCATAAAAATATGAAAACGGTTGATTGCACACATTTACATTTACATTTACACACACTCAAACATACACATACATATGTTCCTCCTTATAACTTGTTTCAGCTTTTTTTCTACCCCCACTTTTTGCTATGCTAATCTTAGAGTCGCATAAATGTTTGTTCTTGTGCTTCTTGGGTAAAAGTTTTGTTCCTTCATTGGCTTTTAGACATGCAACAATGATAACAAGTTCCATGACAAAAGAAACAAAACAAAATAAATCGCTAGCCAAAAATTTACAAAAAAAGAGTAGAAACTTTGCAGTTTCAGCCAAACAGAAAAAAAAAAACTTGGGCCCTCGCATGGCACAAAATTTCTTTGCATGGAAACATGACACTCAATTGTACGCATCGGTAGATGCTTTTGGGTTACACAATGTCTTTGATTTGACTATGCACACAGTCAACAAAAAGCAAACAAAAAAAGACCTCTAACCACTTGACAAACCTTCAGACTATGGCACTTGTTGCCCATAGGGCAACGAGGTCAGTGATGAAAGTTCTTGAATTCATAAATACATATTTTGTAAAAGAAACATCATAATAAGATTGAGAGTTTTTCTGAGTATCAGAGGGAAGGCAAACGACGAATTTATATATATCCGGGGAAGCAATAGAGATGTGAGATAAAAGAAGGGAAACTCTTTTTCTTTTCAGCCTCAAATTGTAAGTTCAAAAAAGGAATACAGGACTAAAAAGTTTCCTAGCTTTTTCTAGAGAAAGCCTTTTCAATAAATTGAATTTTTTGACTTAAAAACTTCTGAGGGTACCCTCGCATTTTAGTTTAACTGCTTCATGTATTTTAAAAAGCCAATTGCCGATAAGCGTTTGTTGTTTTGGGTGAACCATTTCATTTTGATAAAACGAAAGGGCCAACTTTTAACATTTTTGAAGCATAATTTATTTATGGAAACTTTTGGCGTTTGCCCATCTCATCTCTGACGTTTTTCCGGTATGACCTCTGTTTGCTTTTGACAAGACAGCCGGGCGTATGGTCCATTGGCTGTCTGTCCCACTGTTTGTCAGTTTTAAAGTGGGCAAAGTGGTCTGAGACTAGCAGCAGGCCCAATTTAAAGTTACCACTCCCCGCCATCTGCCAACCATCCACTCATTTAAAGAGTGTGTGTGATAAGGACAAAGAGAGTGTGAGACAGAAGGAGACAGAGAAAAAAACAATTACGCTGCCTTCATTTGCTTAAAACTTTTGGTGGCTGCGGTCAAATTGCTTAATTACAAAATTGCGTTCAACTTAAAAGTGCAGAAAGAACAGAAACAGGCAACCTGGCAAAAAGGAAAAAAAGAAACACAGGGAAAATAACAAGAAAGGAGACAGGGGAACGAAGAAAGAGACGGTGGCAAAGCGGCGGCGAGAGGGGAACAGAAAAAGAGAAAATGATCAAATTAAAAGTAAACAAAGAACGGCGCGAGTTGACCAAAGCGGCGCCATTTTGTGGCGCCCGCTTTTTATGTGCCTCATCTCAGTCTTAAAAGAAATCCAAAATTAAAATTCCCAAAGCGTTTGAAGAATCAAAAAATAGAACAAAAAAAAAGTGGATCCCGTGAGCTAAATTTGGCCAAAACGAAGTCTTAAATACGCTGTTAATTGCTTGACTTTGTAACATTAAAAAGCTTCCATTTTATCCTACAAATTCTGGGAAAACAAATTTGGGATTTTGCTGTTGAACTCTTGAATATTAAAGCAATCACAAAACCTTTTTAACCTTAGAGAAATGAAGAGTCTTATCGGCTTCAAGGACACATTTCTTTCAAAACAAGTCAAAATGTTAGCATACTTTCAGGAACACATCCAATAATAAATGAATACAACTATGTAAATAATTAATTAACGATTGATGTGTCTTCTTAATTGTACTAATATTTTATATATACACTTAATAAGATCAAAGTGCTTTCATCTTTTTCACCCAATGCCTAAATGACTCCTTTGGCAAGAGTATCAAGTGAAGCCAAGCAAAAAGTCAAGTGGCAAAAGTCGCGTATAGTAAAAGAAAAAGAAAGAAAAAAAATAATAATAAACGAATGAAGGAAGAAAAGTCGCATAAATTAATTGCGGCTTCTTTGCTGCCATGTAGTTTCGCTTTGTTTCTGCTCGAAACAATAAAATGAGGGACATTTCTATATAGTTTATCTAGGGCCAAAAGGAGCCCAGGATACGCAAAGCAACGGAAATGCATGTCGCACCGGATGTGAAAGAGAGCAAACGTTTGCCACTGAGAAGAAGGACAGTAAATGGGGAAGGGGAAGAGAAGTGAACGCTGGGATGCGTGGCATGGGATGGGATGGTGTGGGGAAAGCAGAAAGTAGCTACTTGCTTTGGAATATTAAATTTTTACTTTTTTATTTTTTTTTTTTTTTGTACTTCCTTGTTTTTGATGATTTAGCTCGCGGCTCGCATAAATAATAAACAATTGCAGCTATAAATATTAAATAATGCCTAAGATTGGACAAAGATTGTCTCCAGAGTGTAAGATTGTGACAATGTAAAAGGTTTCTGCGTTTTGATTTAACTTAAAGTTAAGTCAAGTGATTAAATTTCATGAGTAATGAATGCAAAACCGACAGTGAGTAATTTGAAAGATTGTCTTAACCTTGTGTAACTTTTGAGTCCTTTTGTCCATTAAGAATATATGCTTAAAATCTGAAAATGGAAACTTGAGGCCGTGTATGAAGCCTAAACTGTTTTCAAGAAGGGTATACAAGGAAGTAATCAGAAGAGTGCCTCGGGTAGCATCCCTACATACATATTTCTGATTTCTAAACTTTTCATAAAAAGGATTTGATTTATCAACAATTTTGTTTAGTTTTATAAATTTCTTTTGTTAAATAAAAGTTAAAAAATTGAATATAATGGGCCGTTAAAAGTTATTAAAATTTAATTAAAATGAATAATTAAATAAATAGAACATGGACATGCAGGTGGAAGATAAACAAGAATAGCAACAGCAGCAGAAACAATTGTAACAACAACAACAACAAGAATCGCATTTCTAATTAACATTCAATGCACTGCAAGGCATTAAGCGTAAAAATCATTAAAAATACAAACCACATATGGATTTTTGCAATTACTGAGTTATTTTGAATGGTATTAGGCCTGGGTACCCTTAGATAACTTCTTGCCCACATACACCCAGAAGCATACACACACACACACACACATAAATATATATATATATATTTGTGTTTGTTTGTATGTATGCATGTAGGTGGCGAAACGTTGCAAATAGAATTCCAATTGAATTTCGGCCGTTGGCATTAAACTAATTATAAAATAATAAACAGGATTTCAGCGGCATTTCGATCATTCGCCAATTTACAAATGTGCGACAAATCCGTGCGATTTGTGGCCCGCTTAAAATGCATTTCACGTGCCAAGTTAATTTATTTGAATTTTCGCGACAAAAATTTATATATTTTTGGTAAATTTTGAACACCTATGTACACTTGGCAGTGTGTTGTTTCTGTTATCCATTAGCGTAATGAGCTTTAGACCCAATTTGGGGTTGAGTGACGAAAAAAAAAAGAAAACCCAATCGAAATCAAACTCCTGCTCGGGATCGATGCAATAAAATAAAATATACCAAAGCACGCGCACACACACACACACACATTCAAAACTTAACGGCCGTCCATCGATGGATGACACTTTCCAGCCGTTGGTCATAAACCATTTTGAGCAGTTTGAAATTGGGGAAAAATATAAAACTAAAGGGCTCCGCCGCGAAATTTGCCATTAAAGAACATTGAATACTCTTTCTCGATTAAAAGCTATGACAAGTCCTTTGGTTAGTGTGACTTAGGAGATAAGACAAAAGCTTTTTTAACAGGAGAATGTCCTTAAGTCCTTATGTTTTGTTAGAGTATATAAAAAAATAAAAGCCACTCGCTTACTTACAAATATCCAGACAGGACATATCTACATACATATGTATCCTGCTATCTGACTGCAGCTGATGCTGGGTCTAAACTGCTGTCTGAACTGCTCAAAAATGCAATTTATATGCGCACAACGCAAATAACGAATTGTACCCTAAACTACTCTTTATGTCGAGAGAGACAGGAAGAGGCGAGAGAGAGAGAGAGAGGCATCCCAATGAATTGAATGGGCCAGTACGTATAACGTAGGCGTTCTGTGTAATAATACTAAAAGGATCTTGTCACTTGTCGACCGTTGACAGCCATTTCATGCCGTTTAGAATATAAAGGGTTTCGGTCGCACACACAAAACAAGAATGTAAACGAGAGAGAAAAAAAAATACGAGCAACCATAAATTCTGGCATTAAAAATCAATCAAGTAAACAGCCATATGCAATATATATGAGCTATCAAGTGCCCAAAAGAAAAATAATAATACTAAAGATTAAAGTACATTTCCCAAAGCCGACTAAAAGAATTTTTACATCAACTAGAAATGAAAGCATATCTTACGATTAAAACACTTTTAATTGTGGGAATCTATAACTTTGCCAAATTCTGTTTTTATTTTGACATGAAATACTTTGATCCATCCACTAGGAAATAGTTTTGTATGCAAATCAATGCTCATATTTAAGACCTAACGATGACTAGATTATTTTCGAAATGGATAGTTCTCTAGAAAAACAACAACAGGTTTTTTTCTTGTTAAAGGTCGCACATTGGTATGCAAAGCAATCCTGGATGTGGGCATAATTAAGGCCATGTTGGCATGGAAATGAAGCAATTGGCAAAGTTGCCACAATTTATAACTCTATATAATGATACCTACATAACGTAATGTATGTACATATGTGTGTGTGTGTGTAGATATTATGTATGTATATGGATATGGGTATTGTGCACCGGATCAATTTGGTGGGACGTGTTAATTTCGAGGCAAGTTCGGTATGCCAGAAAAATGCAATTTTTCGCCCCAATGTGTAATTTACCTTTCGTATGTAAATGCCTAGTGTGCGTGTGTGTGTGTGTGTGTGTGACTTTCTATCTGTCTGTGTGTGTGTCAGCGGCAGTTGCAATTGCATTTATCGTCAAGTGCATCAATTTAAATGTGGCCACTAATTGTCATTATCAGTGCGTGGCCTTTTTTTTTTTTTGGTTTTAATTTGTTGTTCTTTATGCTTTGCTTTTCCTTTTCTCTTTGTTATTGTTTTTTATTTTATTATTTTTTTTTTTAAGTTGTCATTAAATTAAATTGTGCAAATTGTAAAACAATATAAACTATACTTTAAGTCCCTAACGTTTACCTGTAATTGTCTAATCATTTAATTAAGAGAGCTTTCTTTCCAGACAACATTTGAATCTTGTTCGTCAAATATTTGTTCATTAGTGATGGTCAGCGGCTTTTCGGTTTGTTTGTGTATGAGAGTGTGATTTTCCGGGTGTGTGTGTGTGTGTGACTATGCGCTGCTTGCATACAAGGATAACGATGACGCAGTCTAAGTGCAACATCAAATAGCTTATAATTAAAATTCGTCTAACTCATGCGCATAGCACAGAAGGTTAACCCAAAAGTATATCATCATTCAAAAGATAAAAAAAGTATTTTAAATGTTTAAAAAGCTTTTTAGAAATGCATTTTAGGTTTTGTGTTTTTTTAAAAAGGACTCTAATTGATTTGATTGCAGGATAACGAGGTTTCTAATTGGTCCAATCAATACATAACAGAATAGAAACAGATTCATTTCAATAGGTCTTTAAATTTTTGTTATCATGTTGCAATCGTCTAAGATATCCTTAATCCTGTCATTCAATTTCCATTCCAGATTGATATTTGTCGAAAATGATCATGAACTATAGCCATACTTATTAAGAACAATCATAAAGTTTTTACTTCAATAATTCGAAAAGGAAATATAATAGAAAGGGAATTCAATGTGGCAAATCACAACAAGCCAAACTCATCTCGTTAATACCAAATGCCAGAGGAATAGGAATTGCATTTTGCAGGTTAACCAGAGACTGGCAGCTGTCAGTTAGGCTAGTTGGTCGAAACATTGCTGTGGGGCATTGTCGGGGGCGGTAGCCAGGAGTTTCCAACTTGAAATGCAATTGCTTGGTTTTTCTAACACATATCCATACATATTATTATAGTCGTTGTCCAATTGTGCGTACAGCTTCATTTACATACACATACACATGCGGCTGACAAACAATTTCAATTGAGATTTCAATAATTGTCGATTTAGATATGTAAATATTTATTGTATATTTGCTATGGTTGACCTGCAATTATTGACTTAACTAATGTGAATGTTGCTATATATGTAACTATATATGTATGTATGTATGGAGGTTTATACAATTGTATATGTGTTTACCATATATGTATACATATATGTATATTGATATTGTGTGGCTAGCTTCGAGGTAAATATTAATATTAACATTGGCTAGAGAGTTGGCTAAAATTGATTTGTGCCCAGGTGTCGAAATGCTATTCACGATGATCTATGCATCTGTTTGCCTAGATTTATATGTTTGGTATTTTGTTTTGTTTTTCTTAATAAATACTTAAAATAAACCGTTGCTTTAAGCAGGAAAGGGAAAATATGTCTCTCTCTCTCTCTCTCTCTTTCTAAAGTGTTGGTGCGTGTCTAAGTTGTGTTTGACTGGCTCGCTGACTGGTTCACTGGCTGTCTGGCTGGCTGACTCCCTGAATCAACCTCAACTGATGTGTATGTGTGTGAGGATGGGTAGGCAGCAATAATATTTGCTAATGGCCACAATTTGAGTGCGGCCCATTCTCAAGCATCCTTGGCATCCTCTGCAATCGTTTTGCATGCCGCCGCAATATGTTTTATGATCTTTGTATGCATATAAATGACTACAACTTGCACTTTATCATATAGTATATACGTATATGTATATGTACACTCACATGATTTGGCCTCCTGCCTTGGGGGCAGAGAGGGTAATAATAATAATAATATTTATATGGCAACGATATGAAGTTGATGCCATGAAAAGCTAAATAAATAAACAGTGTCAGGCCAAAAACAGGATGTGAGCAAACATTTTGAAAAGACGCTCCCGTTTGCTGATAGGTATACACGCATACACTCGCACACACACACACTAAGTTGTTGGTATGAGCTCATGTGGCCTCAAGTGGCAAGTGCCAACCCCAACCTTTGTGTTCATGGCTTTCCCATCTGAGCGCATTCCAATCATTAGAAATACTAACAATGAAATTTTAATGCTAAATTATTTGAACAGTATTTAAAAATAAATTTAAGCAAATAGTTAAAATACTGAAAAGTACCATTCGCATTCTCAGGTCTGACTTTTTGCCTTTAAATAAGTATAACAGATATACAGAAAACTTTCCACTTTCCTTCTGTATAAAATATGAACTTAAGAATAATAATAGAAATATAAATGTGTAAATATTAATATATATGTATGATTCTCAACAAAAGTTAGGATAAATCTTTGTAACGGACCCTTTGTTTTCTTCAGAGTGTGAAAGACTCTTCTAAAAATCTAAACAACAAAATCTATTGCCTACTATTTGGGGCTGTGGTCTCGAAGGACCGTTTCGCTCTTGCATTTTATAACAGGCAGTCGATTAAGATAAAATAAATGCATCTTTGTCCTGAATTTTATAGATTACTCGTATTAATATGAAAATTAATTTAATTTAAAAACTTTTTCGATAGTTGATCTATATGTTGTTGTTTTTTTTGTTTATCAACAGTTTGCCAACCGCAAAGCCTTGTTCATATTTCATTTACGTTTTTGTTGTAATAACAAGGGCGGAGGTTTTGTAAATGTCATGTAAAAATATTTTTATGCAACATGTGTGGTATACATTTTTATATATGTATATATATTTTTTTCTGTGGCATTCTCGTTGATGCCTGCGCTGTGTGAAGCCTTTATTAAGTGCGAGTCAAATGAATCACAACGTTTTATTAATGACACCAAAAATAGTTATTGTTTTTGTTTTCTTCTCTTCTCAAGTGCCACTTTACTAGCAAAATTATGAATTTGGTTTAATGGTGAAAATCAAACATAAAAAAACAACAACAAAGCAAACTTTACATACAATCTATTTATTTATAAAACAAACTTTTGCTTGCACTGCATTCTCACTGATAAAAATTGGTCATATCCCATTACAATATTTTTATGCTGCAACATTTTTGAATTAATTTTTATTACATTGGTGCGTGAATTTTTGTTTTGCCCATTTGATCATGTGATTGTTTACTTAATGGCCACTTTTTATTCTTTTTATTTTAAATATATTGTTTGCCATTTGGCGGCCAAATATGGTGTACAAAATATGTGAATACAAATACATATATGTATTCGTGTATATGTATGTATGTAGATAAATGCACATGTACATGCAAAAATCCAATTAATATTGTTTGCTAAATAAACCCTCAACGAAATGTTATATGTTTATTGATTTGTACTTTCTTGTAAATGGCCAAATTACAAAAACTAATTGATTTTATTTTATAGCCTGCATATCGAAAAGTATTCGCTAGCCCACATAAGGGGAGTCATATTGAAGCGATACTGAAAAGGTTATTCCATCGAAGATAATGGAAAGGTTTGAAGAAAATATGAAATCAGCTTGCCTAAGAGATCTAAAAGATGATTTGGTGTAGTTGAATTTTTGTCTAAAACATTTTCTGTGGCAGAGAATGTCATTTAGTCATATTCAAACCTAATAGACCACAAATTTTAATTATAATATAATAATTTGATTAGAGTTTTCGCAAATATGCAATTGCCAAACGTTGAAAGAGAACATTTCTATTGTTCGTTTCAGTTTCGGTATGCGAACCGAAATTATTTTCGCCAAATTTTTGGTGTTTTTTTTTTTTTAAATTTTTTTTCGTATTTTCTAACCATTTATTTGGCTCAGTTATTCGGTAATTTGTGGTTTTAAGTTTCTTTCAACCAAAATAGCGCTAGCACCTGCCATAAATTATAAAACCGATGCTAAAGTTTCAAGGACGTGCAGCATACGTATACGCCCATTTGCACACACTCACACAAATGATAAATATTTTGACCACATTGGTTTTTAATGAGGTTTGTCGCATTCGTTGTGCACTCGTCTGTTTTTTTTTTTTGTTTTGGCTTTTCTGAATATTTTGTTTGTTTAATTTGGAATGGCATTTTGCGTTTATTTGGTTGCGAAATTCCTCAATGCAATTTGCAGCAAAACAAACGCAATGGCTTCACATTTATACCTATATTTATACACATGCTGATTATTTAATATTTTTGCGAATTATTTTTGTTAATTATGTTTCGCATACAGTTGTCACTTGCTATTTTGTGCTTAATTTCGGTTAAATATACTTTTCTGTTGCATGCTTATCGGCGTTACACCGCATAAGACAACAAATTACATATTGTAAATCCAATTGCATGAATAATTTACGCACTGCCAGGCAAAATCTGCGAACAAACAATGAAAATACATGCACTGTAGAAGAGAGTTTGAGTCTTTTAGGAGCAGTCTTAAAGTCTTAAATTCTTAAATTATTATCCACACAAAATTAGAAATATATTGAACTTTACTTAAAACTTTCCTAAGGAGTAAATTGTAAGCCTAATATGAATTTATAACCCAATAAAGCTACAAATTCATTTCATTTATGATTTATCGAATAAAACCTTGCATTTTAGGCAGCTTGTAATAAATTTTACGAGATAAGATTATTTCATCATCAAAAGTCTATCTAAAGGATATCAGATTACAGAGTATTAAGGCTACCGAGTATATTTTAGCTCCAAACAGATTAATACGCTAATGGTGTATATATCTCTGATAATCATATTTAATATTATACATATATTTGCTGTTGCGCTTAATAATTGTAAAGGGTATTAAATATATCGTTAATACCGAAACAAAATGTTTTTTCCTGGTGGTATTTATTATGCTTGATGCATTTAACTATACTTTTGTGTAAATACAAGATTACAAAATTGCAACATTTCACAATAAATGGGCTTGGACTGTGGCTTGTGCAATGTGCAAAAGGAATGGTGGAAAGGTGGGCAGAAAAAAACCATTACAAACTTCTGGCATATTATTTCAATAATATAAAATTACCAAAAAGTAATTGAAAATGTCGAAACAACAAAGAACAATACGATGGGCCATGAAACAAATACATATACCAAACCATTTCCTTCATTCCCAGGCAGGTTAAAAAAAAAATACAAACAGAGGCAGAAGCAGAGGACAGAGACAGGCATTAAGAGCAACATGAGAAATTAATGGGCAAAAGAGCGGAATGCTTTTTAAAAGTGTTAAATAAATAACAAATAGCCATTTGCCGGTGTTGCACATCTGGCCAACCTGTCGCCTCAGCCGCTCCAAGCGGCTTATGCATGGCCACAACTGTAGCATGCGGGCCAAATTGGACACCTCGAAGAGCCTTTGTCTCTACCAAGAGAGTGTGAAGTAGAGAGAGAGAGAGAGAGGAAGGAAGAGGAGCCTTTCATACAATAATACATACACGTACATATATGGTTATTCTATTTACATTCATATCTAGGTATGTACGCGTATATGGCTATTATATTTACTTGTGTGTGTGTGAGTGTATTTGTATTTTCTAATATTTATGCGCATTTTGCCTTTTTTTCATTTTTCATCAATTTGCATGCGCGAGGTTCAAGCTCAAAGCAGAGCGTAACGAAGCACAAAGATATACATAAATAAGTAATTTTTATATTCCATCAAGCTCAACAAAATGCTAGCAGAGAGGAAGAGTATGTGAAAAATATTTATAAAAATTCCCTTTTGTTTATTCATAATCAGTTTGTGCAACGAAGCAGCATTTCGGGCCGTAGGGGTTATGCTTTCTCCAATCTCCTCCTCCGCCAAATTCCCCTCTTATCAGTCATTTTACCCTTTTTTCTTGTTTGCCACTCATAGAGTATTGCATAACGCTAGGCGCAAGGTTGCCATAGTACTAGTATCTCCATCTCGTTTTCTCTATTCGCTATGTATGTGTGTGTGTGTGTGGGAGTGGCTTTTGTGTAAACCTTATTTGGTATGCATAAACGCATTTTTATGTAAATTGAAAAATATTTCGTAAAAAAAAAATGTATTTTTATTTTTTTGGATTTTTCATGCATTTTTTGTTCTATCCTCGTGTTGCTATTGTTGTTGTTATATTGTGGCTTGGCGCATGCCACGGTAATTGTTTCGAGGGCATCTCTATTGACCAAACCCTTGCACATGCAACTAGAAGCTGCCAACTATATGAAACAGTAAACTGTAGTTTTTTGTTTTTAAACATTTGTATTTGGATGTATTTACAATTGATTGCGTGATCAATTAACTGCGACTAAACTAAAATAAATAACACTAAAAACATGATTTTTCTTAAAACAAAAAGTTTATCATCTATGATGCAATTTACAATTTATTCCAAATTATTTAATATACGAGATTTGTAAGCCAAGTTTATTAAGTAAACTAACCTAATAAACTTGGCTTATAAACCCGTATTGTTATTGAATAACATTTAGAATAGTTTTTGTATTCATTTGTTTACAGACTTATGTTAAAGTTACTTCACTTCTGTGTACTAATTAATTAATCTTTTACTAATACGCTTTGTAGCCATTTGAGAGTCCAGTAAGCAGATCATAGTATAAACACTATTGTCCAGGATTAATGCTAAATATATTCTAGTTGCTTGGCCAGGCCTCAAATGCTGAAAGCTGAGACTGTGTGATTAACGATGCTTCTGCTGCAGTTTCATTGGTATAGGTGGCAGATGTTGGTGATTGGTGGGACACAATAGACATGTCGTATGTGTACCATGTGTAGAGTATAGGCCAAAGCAACTGCTCTAATAGATAATTCCACAGACTCAGCTTTAGTGTTAAATCTTCAACCAATATTTAAATGTGGTAGATACTTCATACATTTCCCTTATAATCATTCCCACTGTACCATCACGTTTTAATAAATATTTATCTGGGCACCATACATTCGCACATACAAATAGCTGGATATCAGAGTGGTGAATATGCCAATTGAGTTATCAATTGCTTGTTTTTACTTCAACCATTCGACAAGCAACCACCACCACAGCTACCACACTGTTAAAAGCCACATGAAAATTGCATTTGCATATGGCCAGGCGCATTACCTAAGAGTACAGCACAACATGAGCTACATACATAAGTATACACACAAACACACACACACACACTGATACACATAAACAATTCCCCATCTATCGTGTTGAGCATAAAGAAATTATGGCTCGATAGTTGCCAAACGAAAGCCAACGATATCGATAATTCAATTTTCTGCATTATTTTTGGCGTTGCAATGATGATGCTCCGCCATTATAAGCTAAATAAATGTATCCTGAGGCGGCCAACCAACGAAAGGCGGGCAAATTTGCATGCCATGCCGTGCCCTAAAAGACATGTTGGTTCTTTCTCCTGACTTTGGCTTACAGGAATGCACTTGAAAAAATTTGAAAGCTGAATGTGAAAATGTAAGCCTGAAATCAAGAAATATATATCATGTGAACCGTATTGTCTAGCCACATTAATGTCACATGTATTAAAAGGGTTTAAACTTGTCCTTTGTAATGATAAATGTGGAAGTGGTGTAAATCCTTTTAATTACAATCTTGACTAATTCCAAGAACTTTAAACTATTGATAACTTAAGTGTAGAATATGTCCAAGAGTAAGTGACTTGTTGATATATATTTTGGTTTTAACACTAAGAACAGTTTCAAGTGACCATATATTGTAGCCATAATGACATGATTTTTCCCCGAGTGTATTGTATTTCATACTCTTTAATTTTATTGTCTGTTGCTTGGTGGCTTGCTTGGTATGCTCGCTCTGGCCCGTCTATAAATTTCAGTCATACTTTTTTTTTCACTTTTCCTATTTTGTTTTTGTGTTTTCTTTGCTTCGTGTCTTGCTCTTTTTAAAGGTCGTAAATAGATTTTCTTTGTTATTGTTCACAAAAAAAAAAGCGCAAAAAAAGAAGAGAAAATGATTTAAGGAAAATTAGGTTTATGTAAATAATGAAAAAACGTTAGCTGCAGGCCATAAAGGAGGAAAGGCAAAATATCCATGCATTCCTCATGCCTGTCTCATGTGTGATCAATTTAAGCCAAGCCAAAAAAAAAAAAAAAAAAAAGCATATTGAAAATGTAATTTAATTGAAAAAGTGCTAAACCGTTTTCTACTTTAATATGACATTGAAGTCTTTTTAATTTACATATGTAACTAACTATATCTATTTGTGTTTTTTTTAATTTTACTCAAATTAAAAGCTTTTTATTTATGTGTATTAGCAGTAAATATTTCAACGATTCGCTAATCTTTGCCTATTTCCCGCAGTTTTTCGTTTATCAGCAAAGCAATTAGTTCCAAAAATATTGCAGGGGAAAATAATAAAAAATCCATTTATGCTGTGCATAAATTTCAGTTTTCACTGCATTTGTTTACATATTTTACTTTTTTATAAATTTTTGAAAAAAAGGGTATATTGCAATATTAAAACAGTTGTATTATTTAAAGGAAAACAAGATAAAGGAGGAAACAAAAGCACTTTAAAATCTCTTCATTTCTCGGAGTCGTTTAAAGTATTCTTTAAAAAGGATTGACTTCTAAGTAAAGGTCTTTTGAAAGGGTATAGAGGCTTCGTTATTGCCATTTCATTTGGTATCTTTTGGGTTTGTATTGTTTTTTTGTTTTATTTTTTAGTTTTATGCTTCTTTTGCATATTTATTATTTATTTATTTATTTTAGCTGGCAACAATAATTCACACTGACAGCCAATTAATCAGAAAAGGACATTCAATTAAAGTACAAAATGTTGTTCAATGGGAAAAAAAAAGAAACATGCACAAATAAATAAATATGGCCGGCAACAAAATATGTTATTATAAAAATTAATGCAACAACAAACAGATTTTTTTCGTTTTTTTCTCTGTAATCTATTGAGTTCGATAAGTTCGTCCATGTTGACCAAATTGCATAAATAATGCATCGTTGTTTTTTTTAGATAAACTTTAAATTAACAAAGGTTTCCAACAATGCTGGCAAATACTATGTGATATATGACTATGCGACAACATATATGTATATGTATCTGTACGAGTTGGACCATTGATGGGAACAAAAGATGAGCTTGGCTTTTGTTATGCCAAAGGGCCATCTAATTAACGGCAGATTGCGCCCACAAAAAGTGGGGCGAGGCAGAAAAATATGAAAGCATTGAAATATGTTTATGATTTGCATTAATTTGAAGTGCAAAACATGTAGGGGAAATTGCGCCTGGGAAACGATTGTAGAAAGTATCTGCACAGAAACAAAATCAAAAAGCAAAACCAAAACAAAAAGTAAGAAAAAACATTAACATGAATCTGTTTTTCATATGGACACAAAGTCACCTAATAAATATTTCTTTTTGCATCCCATTTTTCATACTTTTTTGTTGAGCTTGCACTTGGCTTTACTTTGCTTTTGTCTATCCGATTATAGTAAAAAACAGTCAATCATACATTAGCATTGAGTTAAGAATAACATTGCCCTAAAGACACCCTTTATAGACTCAACTATAAACTGTTTCTCAGTAGAAACGTTATCAGCTAAGCTACTGGGTTTATGATACATTTGCTTAATAATATAAAGAGTAATAATCTTGTTAAGCAAACTACGATTTTGAGTCATCATTCGTTTATGGGTTGGTAACAGATTAATATACCCATTCATAATTTACTTATAGGGTATAAGAAGAATTGTGTCAAATGTCAATGACTGAATTTTCCATGGCGTGGCAATTGTGCGAGTTAATGTAAATGGGTTGAATTAACTTAGAGTCAAACAATGAGCATTAAGGGGCATTTGGTTTGATACGAGTAAACAGCGGAATAGGCTCTAACAATTGTTCAATGTCTCACTTGAGAAATAACTTAGCAAAATTATGTAATTTCTATTTTTGGACTATCGACTATCTTTTGTCACTTATGTATGTTGAAAATATTGTAAACAAGTTTCCTGATTAGACTCAAGAAATTTGTGGCTGATAAGAGAAGGCGGCATCAATATATGGCATTTGCACAATGCTTAGTAAGTTCCCCCCCGTGTGTCATAGTTTATGAGTAAATCGAGAAACCAGATACAATAGCTGCAAGATACAAACGATTGCTAAGTAAGTATGTACATACGTGTAGCGGCAAGGTCTTTTCTATAAAAAAAAAAAAAAAAAAAGACTCATTGTAAACTGGTTTTGCCCTTTTTTCGTACTCTTCTTTTTTATTGCTCCACATAAAAATTTGCCAGAAATAGCATAGACTCATAAAGTGGAGGGTAAATAGACTTTTGATGATGCCTTGAGAGTTGTTAATTTAGTCAACTGTAAAGGGCATACGAGAGGGAAAACAGGTTGCCAGAACAATGAGTACCAGTTGCCTTCGCTGAAAGTCTCCAAATACTTCCGTCATAGAGAGATTCAATTTTCTCTTAACGTCCATGGTAGATTGATAAGATTACGTACAGCAACCCTGAGCCATAGAAGCTTTGTTACTATGAGAATTAGATATATATAAGTACCTACTATATATGTATGTACATTTAAGTGTAGGTGATATCTAGCTAATTGTTTACACTTGACTTTCAAATCGATATGCTTAAACTTAAAGTCCGAATTTGGCTATGATTTCATGGCATTTCAGACACTGAAACATATCATGACAAACTAAACCTTAAATTTTGTGAAATTTTCTACATTTTTGCTGATATACCGAAAAAAGCTGATAAGATAAACTTTGCTGGTTCTTTAATATATCATCAGGTTCATTTGTAGTTTGTTGTTTTTTTATAGTTTTGGAGGGAAGACAAGTTTAGGCCGCCGCCCCCCATTTGAAATTGTTCATCACAACAGCAAAGTAAATCAAGTGGAAAATAGAGAGAAATAGAAAGAAGCATGCACAGAGAGAGAGAAATAGAAACGAGAGAGAGAGAGAGAGAGAGAGAGAACGAGAAAGGAGAGGAAAATAGGAACAGCAAGAGAAAGAGCGAAGGAGAGGAAAAATCAAATTATAAAACAAAGAGAAAGAGAGAAAGCTTGAAAGAGGCAGCAAGTGAGAGATTTGTATATAGAAAGGTAGAGAGCGTGCCAAGAAAATTTCATTTTATTTTCTCATTCTGTTTTATAATTAAACATGTGAGGTTAGGAAAGCGATTGAGAAGCAGAAATACTCGCACCTACATACGAGTACTCGTAAAAGTAATTTGCAAAGTCCTCTTGCTTATGTATGTATGTTTGTATATGGGACACTAATTGCATATCAATTATACGCACCTTTGAACCGATTTGATTGCCACACTGGCCGGCCTGTAGATGAACAATTTCCCTCATATTGACGCTGAGTGATAGATGATAGTTCCCTTTGGATATGTATGCAAATTATAGATTAGACACACAGACACACACAGGTACACACAGTTTCACAGAGTTACAGCAAAACGCACGCGGAAACCGAATGTTTGGAGGGTCTTTAGAAGCAGCAAAGAATCTACGTCAGCGATCGTCACACTCGCGTTGAGAATCAAACGTGCACTGAAATTGTGGCCCAGCGGCATAACAATTATTGCCCCTCGTTGCCGGGAACCTAGCACTAGCATTAAGCAAAATGGGCAGAGAGAGAGAGAGCGTGAAAAGATAGGTGTTTTTGGAGGAATGATAGAGGGGTCGGTACTGATTGTTAGTGTCAGCATTAGTAGCGCTTGTGACAATGCCCATGAAAAAGAGAGACAGAGAGAGAGAGAGACAGAGATTGATAATCCAGAGAGAATGTGGGCCATTTCTTGTCTGAGCTGCAATGTGAGAGCTAACAGAGAAAGAGCGCGAGAGGGAGTATCTTTGCCCCAAGCACGTGATGTGATAAGCGTGAAGAGCAAAGTCAAGCTACAAGTACCTCGAGTGTAGAATTAAAAGTTTACGACATTCGCTATCTACATGGGCAATCCCTCAAGTCAAAAGACACTTTACGATATTCACATTTATTCATTAAAATTTTACACCGAGTTTTCATGTGTGTTAATCACCCAACTCTTTGATAGTTTTCTTAATAAACTTTGCATAGTATAAGACACTCATGTAGATGTCCGGCTTTTTGCTTTCGCCACATTTCCATGTCCATGTGTTGATGCCACACACCTCATCGCGAAAGATCAATGGTCCACCAGAGTCACCTGTGCAGAGTGTTTGTCCATCAGAGCTAGAGGCGCACAGGACATTCAGTGGCACTTCTTTGCTCAGTTTGTTTTCGCATTCTGCCTTTGAGACAATAGCAACTTTCATAGTTCTTAAAGGACTTGAGTGTGAAGATTCATTTTGCTGGCCACTCCAACCATAACCGGCCACAGTGACTTTTTCCCTGGGATACAGAGGCACTGAACAGATTCTGGCATATCCAATATATTTACTCCTCATTAACAGCTTCGTCTTGGCCACTGCAATGTCGGCTATGAATTTGAACTGGCTAAAATCGGGATGAATTTTTAGTTTTAATATTGAATTCTTCTTGTATGCAATGGGAAATTCAGTGCGTTGCATTGTTTTGCCGGCAATCACATGGAAATTGGCGATTTGTAAGTTCTGAAAACAATGGGCAGCTGATATAAAGTGTCGCTCACTCAATAGAGTGCCCGTACAGATGAGTTTTGTATTATAGAAGATTTGAACCACAAAACCACCAAGCCTGCCATTTGCAGTAACTTTGCCATGCCAAACTCTGGGTTGTATTTTTGGAGGCTTGTCGGATTTGAATTCGAGTTTGTTTGCTTTAACCAAAATCAATAGAATTGCAAATACGAATACAGTTTCTACTATTCGCCGCATTTGATGTGCTTGCCACTTGAGAGAGTAAAAGATACTGATGAATATTTAGTTAAAAACTTCACTTCATTGTTCCATTTAATTGTATAGAAAATCGATTCGCTAATCTATTAGAGGTTTTTTTTATTGTAGTTCTTAAATCTTCCTAGTTTAGCTATTGACTTGTCGTTCGGAACATGGCATCATTATTTGTGGCAACTTCTAAAGCGAAGTCCTTGATTTTAAATCCATGGCCAAAGGATTTTTTTATTACTAGCATATATTTTTTTTTTTTGGTGCTGAGATCATGCTAGTGGCGTCGTGTAGTCTTCTTAAAGGCCATGGCGGTGTCTATGTGTGCGTCTCAATTTCTTGAATGTGTGCATGGGTGTGCGAAAGAAAATTAACCCCTTTTCCTTTGAGAATTTTCATTGGACTTTTTATGAAATCGCCGCACGTTTTGTTGCCAGTACATTTGCGGTTATGCATACACGCACACTCAGTTACAAATACATACACATTTTATCTATCTATGTGTGTGTGTGTTTGTGTGTGTGCCTCTTGCCAAATTGTCGATTTTATTATTTGTGTTTATATGGTTATTCAGCTGTTCTGCATTTTCAAGTGGCTGCCAAAAATTGGGTGGTTAGCGTGGAATATGTTGAATTTCTGGCCAAAAACATGCGATGCGCGTCTTCAGCCTCATTTCTTATTATAATGTGAAAAATATCCTTTTACAAATTCAAAACGTTGAAATGTGCGATTTCTTTTGTTGCCGATTTTAATGGCATATAGTACACACATACATATGTATGTATGTATGTATGTTAGCTCATATGACCCACGAGTATTGTTGTCGAAAAATCACGTTCGCTGTTTCACGGCGGAAGGGGCTAAAGTATTTTCTATCTATTTACATACGTACAAATGTATGTATGTATGTATCTACATGAAGTTTAGTTTACAAATATGCTTAGTCAGGATATTTATCAAAAAGAATAAAGGGTGTGGTGAAAAGTGAGCAATGCTAAGAATTAACGCTGACTATATAAAGTATAAATATATTCTTCAGCATCCTAACAAGACGTGTCTATGTATGACATCTCAAACTGGGCAGCAATACAACTACAAGCCAGACTTATGTATATTAAGAATCTGGAATTAAATTTTAATCCCATAAAGAATGGTTACTTAATTTGCCATCAAAACTTTTAATTTGAAATTAATTTATAATCTTTCATTAGATTTAGTTGAATCGAGGCCCCATTAAGAGTGCATGAAAGTTTAATCCGAGTTTAAAATGAGTATCTAGTTTCGTATATAAATGTCGTTTAATACCTTTTCTTTTATTTATTTTCTTGAACTCAATTTTTATTAGAGCTGGCAAACTATTGATGACACTATCGAGGTATCGAATCTTGGATTTTTGTTGTACCATCGATAGATTTTTGCACTATCAATGGTTATGTTCCTTTTGAATATTCATGAAGAAGAATTTGAAGCATAAATTTTAGTAAAAAATAAGCTTATATTAGAATTTATAAGAAACTATGTACGTTTATTAGATCTTTGCATATAGTTAAACAAAAAATAAACTTGAAGTGTCAAATCAAACTTATTTTTTGTAGTGTAAACACCTGATCCGAGTTTTGCGACCGATGACAAACTCGATAGGAAACGCTCCATAGTGTAAAACAGTCAAAGATGCTGAGTATAAGAAAAAGTTTATGTTTTGGTTTTGTAAGAAATAGTAGGCCGATAAAAAGACGTGTTTGCCCTATAAACTTACTTGACAATACATAGTGAAACAGAAATCAAATCAAGTGAGATTAAAGAAAATCCTAGAAAAAAATAAAAATAAAAATAAATATGGATATGTATTGCTGGGGAAATAACGCGAGTGATCTCGGAAAAGAAATGAGCTGTGTGATCAAAGATGATATCTTTGATGGAATGACACATGTACCAGATGCACCATGGAAAGGCGATGAAGAATTGCAACAAGTTGCATTTGGATATCGATACTCTTTGTTTCTGACTGCCAAAGGAAAGGTATACGAGTGTGATACTGGCGAACAGTTCCATTATACGCGTAAAAGGTCAAGGATGCCTCCATTTCGGTTAGTTTTAGGACTTCGGGATATTGAGGTCACTGCCATAGCTTGTGGTAGCAGTCATTCAACGGTTCTGACAAAATCAGGCACTGTTATGAGTTGGGGTGCCAATGATTGTGGTCAATTGGGACAGTCTACGAACACTCAAGTTATTCGCGTGCCGAATGTTGTAAAAGTCCCTGACAAAAAACCGCTCTTTGTGCAGATTGCCTGTGGTAATAAACATAGTATGGCTCTTACGAATTTTGGCACGATATATTCATGGGGTTGCAATCGTTATGGCCAATTGGGTACGAGCGAGCCGGAAAGTTTGATTGAATGTAATCATCCGATGCTAATGGATATGATTCATGGCATTCCCATAGCTTTGATTGCATGTGGCGGCGACCATTGCTTCCTGATCTCCAAGTCAGGTGCTGTGTATGGCTGGGGACGCAATAATCGGGGTCAACTGGGACTTGATGATATATCTGATCGTGCTTATCCTACTGAATTGAAAACACTACGTCCACACGGTGTTCGATATGTGGCTTGCGGTGAGGAGTTTTCTGTCTTTCTGACGTATAAAGGTGGCCTATTCACTTGTGGCGCTGGTGACCATGGACAGCTTGGACACGGCTCTTTGTTGAATTATACAACCCCGCTCAGGGTAATAAAGCTAATAGATAGCCCGGTTACACAAATTGCTTGTGCTAAACATTATACTTTGGCTTTTGTACCATCACTCGGTCAGCTTTATGGATTCGGTCAGTTGGGTAAAATTAATTCTTCACCCCGGGAAATCAATGGTCCATGGATATCTTCCAAATTGACAGCTACTTCATCAACCAATGATGCTGTAATTGTACACAAAATATTTTGTGGAGGCCTCAAGTCTGTAGTTACCACCACGTTGCTTGTGAATAATATTCCACCTTTGGATATGCGCCATCCTGTGTAAGTATATATTGAAGTCGCATCCCATTGCCAATCCAATTGAAGTGTTTTTACTATTCACAGAAACCTGGAGTCCCAGATTTTAGCTTTGAGCGAACAGATGGATAATAATAATAGAATTGTAGTAGATGACGAACCAGTTTTTGTGTGGTGTATGCATTGTTCTTGTCTAAACGGTTCCTTTTTACTGCCAGACAATCAACATTTGAATTGCTCTATCGACAATTGTGGCGTAGATATAAAGGCAGCTCAAAAGGCTTTCAAGGATATACGAGATATGGATAGCCAGTTGTACAAGGAGATGGTAGGTTCTGTGAGGCGTTCACAAGTCATTCTGATTAAAACAAATTTTTGTCCTTTTCAGATCTGGATCTCTTTTACCCAACAGCTGATTCCATCACTGAAAGGCACGCCCGCGGATGTGGAAAGCTTACGAGTATATTTGATTCTGCCGCTGTATCATCAATTTGCAAACTCTATACATTATAGCCGACTTCATTCACCCTTCGCCCAAGCCGTTCTCAGATTGGACGAAGATCAGACAAAAATCTTAAAGAGATGGTTTGCCCAAATGCCCTTAGATTATTTGAGGGACTTAGTTGAAAATTTTCTTCTAGCGGCCGCTTTGATAATGAAGTCTTTTATACCTATAGCTGCTCAATTAGGATCGCAGCTGTTACCACATAATTGCGAATTGCATGACATCTTAAAATTGGTCGAGTATTTCTATATTATTAATTTTGAACGAAAAAGCGACCGCCTGAGCCATGAATTTTTTTATTTGAATCAACTTACAAAATATATCGATATAAAGCTTGCATATTATGAATTTATGCTGGCAAATCGAGATGATAATCATATATGTCATTTTGAATTCATATTCGATGCAGCGGCCAAGTGCAAAATGCTTAAAGCTGATCAGTCTTGGCAAATTGATAATTACACTAATAGATGGCATGACCACCAACTTAATTTATACATCAGTCGGGAAGAAATCGTCAAAGACTCGCTATTTCAATTGCAAAATATATCCAATGTTCGGCCCGAGGATCTAAAAAAGCCGCTGATTATCAAATTTATCTCTGAGGATGCTGAGGATGTCGGCGGAGTACGCCAAGAGTTCTTCAACCTATTCCTAAAGGAAATATTTGATCCAGAATTTGGCATGTTTAAGGTATTAGAAGAGTCACGACTGTTATGGTTTGCTGATTCGACTCTTGAGAACAAAAATCAATTCTATTTGCTTGGTTTGGCCTATGGTCTCGCAGTTTTTAACTTAGCCATCGTCAATTTGCCATTACCATTGGCATTATATAGGAAGCTTCTTAGCAAAAAAATGGATTTGAATGATTTAAATGAGTTATCGCCATCAGAAGCCAAGTCGCTGAAAGCTATACTCGACTATACGGGAGACGATTTTAAGGAAACCTTCGATCTAACATTCGAAATTTCTAAAGATGTGTTTGGACACTCAATAACGAAATCTTTAAAACCAAATGGCAGTGAAATTGCAGTCACTTTAGAAAACCGACAAGAGTTTGTAAATCTCTATGTAAATTTTGTCTTAAACCAAAGCGTAGAAATGCAATATAATGCATTTCGAGAGGGTTTCATGAAAGTTTGTCTCGGTTATGCCATATTCATGTTTCAACCCGAAGAGCTAATGGCTGCAATATTGGGATCCGATAACTACGATTGGCAAGTTTTGGAGAGTAATTGCACATACGTCGGAGACTATACACCTGAAGATAAAACGGTAAGTCCTTACTTTATGTCTAAATCTATGATAATATAACGAGCATTATTCTTTAATGATAGATTAATTTGTTTTGGACCGTTTTTCACGATCTGTCAGAAGCAGAGAAAAGAAAGTTTCTACTCTTTTTGACTAGTAGCGACCGCCTTCCTATTCAAGGCATGGAGGCAATAAAGGTAGAAATGAATTTCTATCAAATATATGATTTGCTATATTATTGATTTGCATTACTTACAGATTAAAATCCAACCGACTTACGATGATCGTTATCTACCCGTGGCTCACACATGTTTCAAAGTCTTGGATTTGCCGCGCTATAAAAGTAAAACCGTTCTAAAAGAAAAACTGCTATTGGCCCTACAATATAGTCATGGGTTTGGTCTCATCTGAAGCAAATATTATGGACTCTGTTTTCACCTTTTTCACATGTAATTAAGTTTGTGTATTAATCATAAACTGTTTTCGTTTATTGTCATAAATGGTTTTTGCAGTTTATTTAACTATTGCCAATCTCATCAATGCTTCAAAAGTTTCTTTAAATAACACCAACTAACAATTCAGACTGGTCATAATTTATTTTTTTTTCTTCCATACGCATATGTTGTATTTGCATTTGGAAAATTCATTTTGATTGCTTATTCTGCTTTTTACAAAAAAACAACAACAACATCGACCATGAGAGAATTTCAACAGTAGAATTGCAGAAATGGCAGCGTTGCTTTTATTAGTTTAGTTTTTGAAATTAAACGTATTTGCATGTCAGACTGTCTGTCACTCACATGAATGTTGTCGAAAAAAAGACATTGGAAACGACAAAAAAAAATGTCCAACATAGAAATATTTGTATATCTGTATGCAGTTTTTATTTTGTATCCTTGCAAATGCTATATTCCTTTTTGGTCAAAAGTTTTTCTACACACAAGAGCCTATATTATAAGCAACTTGAGTTGGCTTTAAAGTTTTAATGAAAAATGTAAACAAATGGATATGTATGTGTCATGAAGTGTACGTTTATTAGTATTTAATTTTTAAGTATAAACTATTCATCTCTACGAAGAATGGTGCCTTTTCATCGGTTTCTGAGTGTATAGGTTATTCGTTATGATGCCTCTTGGAAACAAATATTGTTGCTTTATGCCTTTGGTGTCTTTTGTAGCTGCTATTGCAAAGTGTACAATTTAATTGCTTTTCGGTTATTCTACGGGCCGTACAAACACATACATAATGTATACTTACATACATGGCTAAACTAGTTGTCGCCTGGCATCCTAACGACATATGTATGTAACTACATACATGGCAAAAGAAAGAAAATCAAGTTGGGAATGAATTCACATAGGGATAATTTCGTTTTTATATTTGGTACAATATTTTGCTTTTAGGCGAGAGCCAACAGCGTTTTATTGTCTCCTTTTAAATCCTACTGCCCTTGCCATTAGACCTTAGACCAGACTCCTAGTTGGCTAAACCAAACGGAAGCCGTTGCCATGTTGGTTAGTTGCCTGCCATCGAAATTCCGGATTTAACAGCAAAGTAACCAAAATGCAATTGTTTTGCAATTGGCATTTTGACCACATTCTGACACCCGGCCAATGGCAATACCAATATGGCTAGCGAGTGTCAACAGCAGCCACTGTAAATTGGCAAAAACTATTTGCACACACACACACACACACACACACAAATCTATTCTATATCTATATATACATATGTATATATATCGATATGGTTTGCGTAATTTATTTAGCATTTCAAATGTTTTTCCATTGAATGAGAGGAAAGCATTAGGCACAGGACATTTCTGTCGATAAATGCAGAAAAATCCTTAATTGAAAATGAATTTGGGTTTTTTTTTTTTTTTGGGTAAAATATGTGTGTTTGTGTGTGTGTGTGTGTGTTATGTGGTGGTGTTGGGTGTTCAAGAGTGGGAGGGCTAAAAATTTTATTGTTGCTGCTAGTGGTATTTTCTCCTTTCTATTTTTTCCTAGCTACTAATTCGGAAAGTTTTGTGTTTTATCTGTCTGTATGATGGTTCTCGGCGCAGGGGATATGGCATTTAGGGGGAAGGACATGTGGGTTTTTGGGATGCAGGCCGACATTTGCATATTTCGCCCAAGCCACCAATGGGTTTCAAGTATCGTAGTGTTATCCTTTTTGCCACAGCTGCAGCAGCATTTTGTTTACTTAGTGTCGCCGAATCTGACCATGATGACACACACACACACAATACCCATATCTGGATTTGCCTTTGTTGTGTCTATTCCTATTTTTGATGAACGTGTAGTAAGTGAAATTGCAACTGCACTCGTTTGTATCTGGCTAAAAGAGATACACATAGATGAATGGTTGATGGTCAGGCTAAAGCTATATTTGCCATCATGCATGCAAATTGCACTAATGAGCGAGACAAATTTTGCATAGACAAATGCATGACCAACTGGACTAAAGTTTCAGATGAAAATCCAGATGTCTAAGAGAAAGAAAGAGAGAGAGAGAGAGAGACAAGCCTCTAACCCTTACTGGTAATGTAGTCCATTTATGATATTTTTTGTGAACACAGGGAGGGGATGAAATGAAAACCCCCAAAATGAGGTCACAAAACAAAGAAAAAAGAAGAAAAAAAGGAATAGGAATACAAAAAATAAACCGCAAACTTGCCTTACAGCAAAGTGGAGCTGGAGGTCAGTTTTCACGCACGGTCGCTTCGTTCACGGAACTGTGACAGTTTTTGTCGCCACTCCTGCAAATGTTGCTGATGTTACTCCTGACCCCATCCCCATCTTGGCCGTGGTCGTGGTCCTGGTTCCGCTGCTGCTTCTGCCATTTTTGCTCATTAGAGTAAATGCACTTAATTAGAACCCATGGTGGATTGTATACAGGGTAAGGAAAACCAACTCTCTCTTGCAGCTATGATTATGCTGTGTGTTAATAACAAAGATGGTAAGAGAAAAAAATACGAAACAGAAACAATGCAGTTGACACTTAAAATTAGTGCAAATAAATAAAAGGCTAAACGAAATGCGACAAATGGTTGGTGAAATGGCTTACAAACTTGCCCTTTTTTTATGTGGCCAGTAATTTGTGTGTACGTATACATCTCTCTTCGTATATGTATGTGTGTGTGTGTGTGTATTTTGGTATTTGCATTTTCCCCAGCGGTTGTTTGGCATCATTAGCGCTAAGTTTCAATGTGGTTGAGAAGATAAAACTTGATTGCAGTTTCTTTCTTTTTTTTTTTTTTATACCCTTCCATAAAAAGCGTTTATACTATTTTCCAAGCAGCCAGCTTGGAAGAATGCAAAGGCATAGATTTTTAATTTTTATGATGAATTTAAGTTAATAATCAATTAAAATAATCATTTTTCTAACTATTGTTATCACGTTGACATCCTCCTCTCTTTCTCTATATGAAATACTAGTATTGGGACTTTTTAATTAATCTTATTATTTGATTCTGCCTTAGCTACAATGCTCAAAATTGTAATGAAATTAGGAGACCACTCACATACACACACACACACACACACAAAGAAAAGGATGCTGGCGCTATCTTCCGTTACCTGCTCCTGTCGAGTTATTTGCTTTACACCTCTTCAATCCTTCTTAACACTAACCAAAGAACGAGAATTGTAAGCGTATACACACTGTGTCATAGTGTCCTTTAGACTTTTCTGTGGTTTTTTAGTGCTGTCATTAAAATTCATTAGTATTTATTAGTGGGCCAACACGATAACATTGTTGGAAGCGATCACAGCAGGGACACTCACTAGAGGAACTGTATCCTTTAACTTGTATTTGGCAGCAGCAGCTTTGGGCCATTTCATAAAACGTTTGCCGTTTAATTAAGTGAAAAATTGCTTTTCTTTGTGTATAAACTTATAGACAGAGTTATTTATACATATGTATGTATGTATGTATGTACACGTGTCTATATAGTTTGCTGCAGCTTTGCTGTCAGTTGGTGGTTCTTGAAGGCCTAAGGCAAAATGAGACAAACAGGCAGCAATTTGCTTGCTTTTAGCTTATTAGATGAGATGTTTTCTCTCTATCTCTCTCTGTGTGTGTATGTTACCTCTCTGCCCTCAGAGGAGCGTCTCTTTGATAATGCAATATTTATTAAAGTGAAAATAAAACTTGTTGTTACTTACAATACTTAAATATTCTCTTTCACCTACCTTAGTGTGGAATTTTTTTCCTGTGGGTGGCAGAGTAAGAGACAGAGGCAGGGGGATACACACACACGCGTTGGGCTTAGACCTTGCCACGCCCCTTCTCTCCTGCTGCTGCCGCCACACAGTGCGGTAGGCGTCTACAAGTTGTTGTAATCCGTCGCATATCTCCATTAAATATTCGCAATGTAAATACATAAATACTTAAGTAAGACGCTTAACCAACACATACGCACTTGTACTCACACACACTTTCCCAACACTCACTCACTGGGATGCCATTGCTTTTGCCTTTGTATTTTCATCACCACCCCCCGCCTAGCCTAGGCTTTCTCACTGTCTACGCCCAGCCCCGTCGTCCCCTCTCTCTCTCTTTATCTCTTGGTAATCGTACCATAGTTGTTTGTATTCGCATCTACTTAGCATTAGTCCGTGTACACGGGCTTTGTATTAATTTAACTGAACAGCCATGGAGATTCCTTGGTTAAGTCCTGCTCCTACCCCAACTCAAACCCTCAATCTTAACCTCTGCCCCTTGCACTCCATCGGCTTCATACCATTACATTTGGTTCTGTTCAGTTCTGTTCTGTTCTGTTTGCTGCAGCGTTAAGTAGGTGAGTGAAATTTTGAGCTCATTGAGGGCAACCAACACACATTAGACAATAATTAAATTCAAGCCAGTCAAGGAGTTTGTCTATTTGTATGTGTGTGGGTGGATTTTGGTTTTCATCTTGATTAAACATGAGCATCGGTTCAAAATGATTGCAGTCGCTCAAAAATTAATGCCAGCAAATTAAATATGTATTCACACAACTACTAGACTTCTAACCAATAACCATCAAGAAAATGGTTTTCCACATTGTCGATGGACTCGATAAAATGCATATTGTCTATTCTTTAACAGTAATTTTATATCAATTAAATCGGTCCACAATTTTCTTAGTGTTTTCGAACAGCTTTATTCATTAAAACTCAATGGGATAAGGGCCGATTCAGATAAGAAATATACCAACTGAAAGGACATTGCGAGTATATACTACTACTTCATTCCTTAGTGGACATTTTTGAACCAGTTTTCCATCCATATTCTCTCCTAAAATGATCAATTTTACCTTGCAAAAGTCCTAATCAAAAGATTCCAAATACGTTTAGATGAGTACCAAATTTGAAATTTAAGATATATTTATCATCTCTATCATCTTTTGGTAGCTTAGTTTGCTTAATGCCTAGTTGTTTCTTATTTTTTGGTAATTTCCGCTACACTTTCTTACACACACACTCTCATACACACACACTCACCTATGACATATATAAATTGCGTCAGTGTAACTTCTCATTTGGGCCATTTATTTTGCTGCTCGTTTTTCGCTATTTACGTTTTATTTTCACTCTTTTTTTTTTTGCTTTGCTTTCCTCTTTTAACTACGTTGCCCAAGCTGCCATTGCTGCCGCTGCCGCTGCCTCTTTTGCTTTTCTTCGTTATTTTTCTTTTTGCGAATTTTTCGGTGCATAAATTAAAATGCAAATCCTCCGCATGGAAAATCCCCTGTAATTAACATACATTAGCACGAGGAAATGCAAAATTTTTCTTTCCAATTTCGGTTTTTTTTTTTGTTTTTTGCACCGTTTTTCTTTCGTGTATGTAGGTATGTATTCGTTAATTTCTGGACAATGACAGTTGGGCCACTGTGGCTGAGAGGAGGGCGCCCTAATATGAAAATACATTGGCCGACCGTCTAGGAGAGTTCAGAATCCTGCGGCCCTTTCGGCCCTCATGCATATGCAGCATTTGCAGTTGTTGTTCTTGTTGTCCTTGCTGTTGTCCAGGCATAAAATTCTCATACATAGAGACAGAGAAAGAGAGAGAGAGAGAAGGAGACACACATACTTACATTTACGTAATCAACATAAGGTCCGTGTAAATTACACGAAACATTTTTACTCATTTTGGGCCCAAACTTAGAGCCTGAATTTGGCTGACTTACAGTTTCGACATTTAGAATACTCTTTCTATTGAATACAATAAATAACCTATAAGGTTTGCCTTTTATTATATTAATTAGAAAGTGAAATTGGAATTGTTTTTATCCCTAAGAATTAGAAATCTTCACATAAACCACTTTCATTGGATGACTCTAGATCTTGTATTTTCAATGGAATTGTTTCATCCAATTGACTTATGGTGACTCCCCGTAACGATTCATCAAAACGCAGATGTCAACTAAAATCAACGAAACAAAAGAAAACTATCGCTTTTGTAAGAGTATATAAACTTTGACATGGCAATGTTAACTTGCAAGCATTTTTTTGGTGTGTTAATTTTCAGTTTTCTGTTCTGTTGTTTTTTTTTGTGCTTGAAATTTTTCCACATGAAAAATTATTTGATTTATTTCCACTTGGACACACTGGCACTGCAATAAATCTTCGTTCAATATGCCAGAGTCGCACAGCAGGCCGCATGAGAATGAGGAGGAAGACATGGAGATGGCTGAAAGACAAGAAGGACAAGGAGATGGCAAGAAGAAAGGCCTGATATGAGAACACACACACACATACATATGTATGTATGTATGTGTACAAATGGCCAAGGGCATGCGTGTGCGTACGCAGTTGAAAACTAAAATTTTATTTAGTGTTTAGTGCGCCTCTTTTGACAGCTGCAACTGCACTAGCCGCAGCAGCAGCAGCAACAACATCAACAACAACAACAATTGCAAAAGTTCTGGACAAGAATTTCGATGTGTGTAACAATTGGGGAAAACTCTAACCACAGAATTCACTTGTAAACTTGTGAAAATTTCTATCTCTCTCTCTCTCAAAAAAAAAAATATTGTGTAATAGCAACAAAATTCGATGGTCAGTTGGACAGACACAAGGAGTTATGCCTCTATGGCTGCGGTTGCGACTCCGACTGCAACATTGCTCCTCCTGCTGCTGCTGCTGGCGACACCAAAAGCTGCCCCAGACGTGGTGGCAGGTCTATAAAATGAAACTTTATTATATACAGACATGGGGACGCAACCATTATGCAATGTAATTGAATTGTTTCAAGCTTCCTTCCGGCAAAGAGAAATGTACAAAGGGTTGCAGAGTATGAAAGAGACAGAGACAGTCTTTGCAAGTCCTTCACACATGCCGCACACTCTAAAGTGGTCCACTTGTCTTCATTTCGCCTTTAACCGAAAAATTTGCCTATGAGCTCCAAGTTCCCGGCCCTTACTTCGTTCTTCTTGTTTGGCCATGGCAATTTAATGAAATTTTATTATTATGAACATGCCCATTAAAGTTTATTATACGACCAAGTGTAGCGCTGTTCCTGAATATCCTTATGGCTATTTGTTTTTTGGGGGTAAAAATTGTGTTCTCCACGTTGTGTTTGTTTCAGGTTAACCGCCAAAAGTTAGTGCATAGCTTAAGGCGTTGAATCGTGGCCGAGCATTAAAAGAATAGTCGAGAATCATTTGACCATGCGGCTCAAAGGAATTTTCACCAAGAGCATCCCTTTAACTTCTCTTTGCCTCTTCATCCCTGTTGGCATTTTCGGCAAGTAAACTGAGTCCTGCTTCTTTCTGTTGGCCATGGCCGCTTTTGAAGTGGGTTTTTTTGCACATGGCACAACAAAGGGCGTTGGACCATTAAAATAAATACAAATTAAAATATTTTGCCCCAATGTCTGTCTGTCTGTGTGTCTGACATACATATGTGTGTGTATGTGTGTGCTTAAAAAGGAAGTTTTTCGACCAAAAATTGTTTGAGTGAAATTGCTTGGAAATGTATTCTTTGGCATGAGGACATAATTAAAACTTTGCATGCAAAAAGGTGAATATTTATACATTTCTCATTAAATACCATAGATGGATCTAAGCTTGTCCAAAGAAAGCGGAGAAATGTTTGATCAGCTTGTTAGTCCCAGTCCCATTTGTTTTCTTGTTTTGTTTTAATTAGATTCTACAACCTAATACACAAGGCAGAAAGCATTCAATAACTGCATTTTACAAACTCAAAGGACATCTTACCCTTACACACTGATTCATTTGATTCTATTTGCAGAGAAGTATAACATAAAGAAGTTTGCCTTTAAAATACCATAATGATATGTCTAACTCAACTTCATTAATAGTAAAGATAATAAGTAAAGCTTTGATTATATTATTAGACGAATTACTATTATATTTAATGTATATATAGAAAAATGTCTTAAATCTTATTAAAAAGAAGTTAAAGTGTGCGTTAAAGTGTAAACAACTTATTAATATCTCGAATAGAACCTAAAAACTTATAGAGTTTTGCTAGTTCTTGGTACTTTCAGAAAAGTTCAATGTATTTAATTTTCTTTTAATGCTTTACATATTTAACAATTCAGTTCAATAATTAAAGAAAATATTTATATATTTGTGTCTATAATCGAAAGGTAAATCCCTTTGAACCATCAATCGTGCGATTAACTTGTTTCGATCCCCATCAAATATGCCACAAAGCCAATGAGAGAAAAGTATAAATTAATGTTTTAATTTCACGCTTAAGTTAACATTTAATGCTTCTGTGTAGGTTTTTTTTGGTTTATTTTTTTGCTATTTGCATTTTACTGATTGCGGAGAATAAATAACAGACTTGACTTATCGCTATATACCTTATCTGTAGCCTTTTTTCCCACTTATCAAATTTACAAAAGTCTAACAACTCCTGACATGATGATTTTGCGATGAGCTGCCAATGGAAAAAAGAAAACTACATAATGAGAAATTGTACAAGCCACTTTAATGGCCACAAAAACACATTCTCAGACAATGATTACAAGCTGGCCATACACACACACAGCGAAGGCCAATTCCTATGAAGGATGAGAGAAAGAGGTTGAAAATATTCAAACCTGTGCTGCCTGAATGCTCCCCCAATGTACAGATGCCAGCGGGGTTCGCTTGGGCAGGATAACGTTTCTTCATTTTGGCCACGGCACGGTACGGCACGTCTCTGAAGTTGAGTTGAGTTTCATTTTGCCTTTTGTTACGCTCGACTTGAGCACAAATACCGGAAATTGTTGTCAAGATAATTATTGTTATTTGTTTTTCAACAGAGGCACACAAATAAAGCAAGAACAGCAGCAACAAGGAGTAGGTAACATTGCGACGCCTTGTCCTTGCTGTTATATACCCTCATTTGCTACGGGTATGCCGTGTTCATCAATCTGGCATAAACGACTCGAGAGGTTGAAAGAGAAAACAAAAAACAGCCATCAAAATTCGCTAGCACTTGATTGTAAAGTGCTGGCAAAGTGAAGAAAACTGGGCTGGTTACCAAGGTGAAAGGGGGCTGGTTAGGGGGTTCGGAAAGGTGACTATGGCATGGCATTTCATCATACGTATCCTTGGCCAGGGCCATCATGTAATTTGCGGTTCTTTGGCAATACATAGTGGTAGGTGGTAGATGGCAGCCATCTTTGGGAGCCAACTGCTATTGGCATCAAAAACTTGAAAAGTTGATGAACAAAGTAGAATATACTTGCAGGCATCTCCCATCTTGGTGTACTCCACAATCTCTCAGTTTCAGTTTCAGTTTTTGGTTTTGGTTTTGGCCAACTGATTAAAATTTGAGCGCTTGATTGATTCTGATTCTGATGGGGCAGAACGCAGGCAAACGACAGCAAAGAGAAGGGCAATTTCATAACTATAGTAAAAATATTTACCTTTTGTGAACTTGAGCATGATGCACTTTAGCTCTTGCCTTTACCTGGCCACAGCAGGAGGCGGGAACATCGGTGGCGTTGGTAAGGACGGAGACGGGGGCGGTGTTGGTTTCGTGAGCGGCAAGTGTAGAGCAAGTTTCGAGTGCCGGGGCTGAAAGTGCTTCACAACTTGTTATTGTTTTCGTCAATCACAAAAGACCATATCATGTGGGCGGGCATGTTTGTGTGTGTGTGTGTGTGTGTGCGTGTGCGTGTGTGTGTCCTCACTCAATTGGCACTTGACATTTGAACTGCAGCTGTCAAAGAGATATCAGACATTGCATTCGCCTAGCATAGATAGAGTGGCTTTACATTGTACACGTAAAATGAGCTGAGGCCAACACAACACGACTTTTTTACGACTTTTAATTAACCTTCCGTTTACGGCATGTAACTATAACATATGGGCATGGATACCAGCACGAAAATCAAGATTGCCACACCAAAAAGGATGGCAAAATAAAACTTTAGTAATTAGCAAAAAGGAGTTAACTGATTTTACACAAGGAGAGCGCAACACTAACTGCAAATGAAGCACAACCATCCAGCAATAACAACAACAACAACAACAACAACAACAACATCATCTCAGATACAAAACGAAGGTAATGAGGTGGAAAAAAAAGCAAAAATCTCATTTACCTCATCCCCGCAAAAGTCACAAACCCGTAACAAAAAGTATTTAGCGCATTGCAGAGGATCTGGCCGACACACACTACAAAGTCTAGATGAAAATATAAAATGGAATTAAATTAATTACAAACATTATCGCCCAATGCACACCTGCTCTTGGCCCAGTTGGCTGAGCTTAGCCACAGCCCATTTCCAGTTAATGGATGAAGTCAGATAATTTTTAGCTTCATTAGCAAGAGTCTGAAGTCTAGAAGGAAATCTAGTTAATTTGTTGCCAAAATGAATTGCTTTGCTGTCCTTGTCATTGAGTTAAGTAAAAATAAATAATCTTTATTTGATTTTGAAATATTTATGATTCGTTTTGGCATGAAAATAATTGAATCAATGCTTGATTAATATTCCAGTGAAAATCTTTACTTTAGTATGTTATGAAAATGTAATGGTGCAGTTTAAAGAGGGGCTTAAAGAGGCAAAGAACTTGGCCAGATTTGCTTGCATTTCATAGAGTCAGAATATAAATATATCTTTGGATTATTAGCACTTTTTATCATAGCTAAAGGACATACATACCCTTATTTATGTAATAGGTACATACATAACGATTTACTTAAACTTCTAGCATCCTTATAAGAAAGAACTATTTTGAAATTAATATGTCTCTATTGATTTAATATAAAAGTCTTTTGATTATTAATTAACTCAAGAGATGAACCCTCAAGGTTGATTTAATGAAAGAGCCTCTGCTTTTGATTTTAAAACTTATTTTACTGGTCTGTCAGTTTGCATATTGTTTTTCTCTTTTATTTTTGGACTAACATAGTAAATAAGAAAAATTTTAAATATGAAATACTTTATACAAAAGGAAAAATGAAATTTATATGGAATGTCAGATTGAATGACATTGTGGTGTAGAGGGGAAATGAACATTTTGCAGTATATATCAATAGAAATATAAAGATTTACACACACACACACATACAGATGGACCATGGGAAAATTATTATTTGTTGTTTAATTAAAACTGCAGTTGGCATTGAAAAATGCATGGAAGTCGACTAGCCGTAAGCCAAAATCTATGGCTTTCAGTAAATTTGAAAGTCATGTTAGTCAAGATACAGATACAGATACAGAGAATGAGATAGAGATACAGATAGTAAGGGATAGAGAAAGAGCGAGAGCAAGAGCAAGACCAAGAAATAAAGACAAAGTGGAAAGGACAAAAAGCCGAAAATTAAACAAACATTTGCCATTGGGCATGGCATCTTTTTGCATAAGAGTTGTAAATAAATATTTATGACCAAGAGCAAAAGCACTAGCAATGAAATTAATCGCATGCATGTAAAAGACAATTGTAATTTACAAATAATAAATATTAGATGGGGCTAGCCGCAAGGCGAATCTACAGTCAAAATCAAGTCACTGTGCCTTGGGTTAGTCCAGCACTAATTACGAGTTACATTATGCATAAACAATGCCCCACATGTGGCATAAATCAAGTGAGTGTGTGTGTGTGTATCGGAGCACAAGTTAAAAGTTGTATTTTCATTTGTTGCCATTGCTTTTGCTCCTGCTCCTCCTTCTGCTGCTGCTGCTGCTGCAATTGTTGGTCGTGTGTTTGCGATTAATTAAGTTGAAAATAGCAACACGCAAAAGCACTCTTAGCCTCTGGTAGTTGCTGGTGTTGATACGGATTGTTGTTGTTGTTCGCGGGGCGGGGCATTGCCTATTTTTAGGCTCCAGCGCCTGCATGATAAACAGCGAAAAAAAGCAATTAAAATGCTGCATTCGCAAATAAGTAAAATGTGAGGTGGCCGACTAATGGCTGGTCAAACATTTACAGCTTGTTTCGTCTACGAGGACGAAATGTGTTAAACGCCAGCCACGCCCACAAAATGGCATGCAAAAAGTACGCGGCGTATGCGCAATGTAATATATTGTACCCTAATCTCAAGCCTACACTTGTCCACATCAAAGAAAACTAGCAAAAGAAATGAAAACATACCAAATTATTATGGCTTTCAAAGTACTCTTTCTATTGCATACTCTTGGGGGTTAAATAAAAGTTTACTCTTATGTAATTTTTAATTAGAACTTTAAACATTTCACAAAGTTTCAGAAAATTTAAAAAAAGTTTCCTATTTCTTCTTGAATGCGAAAAAGATATAATAAACCATCAAGATATATATTCTAATGAAATCCCACAACAGATTTTAAGGTGAACATTGAAATTTTATTTGACTTGTGTACTTAAAGATATGTTTTCAAGTGTATGTATATGTAAAAACACATACAGACACATTCGTACCAATTCATGTGTATATGTATGCATGAATATTTAAAACATTTTTGCACGCACTCAGTCACAGGAGGTAAATACGGCAATTTTAATTACCGAGTAATTAGCGACACGGCATGGCCAAGCCAAGCGAAGCCGAAACAAGCCAAGCCAAATCGACAGTTGTGAATGCAGTGAAAGAAAGGCGTGTTGTAAAAATTACACGACAATGAATTCAAATCAAACAATGTCTCCTCAAATCACCCCACACACCAAAAAAAATTGGCGACATTATGTGGGCATAGCCAGCAACGACAGCAGACAAATAGTCAAACAAAAGAATTGAAAAGGAGTCTGAACTTTGCAACGCACAAAATTAAAGCCGCGAAGTAAAAGCCAGTTGATGAAATCCTTCAAAGTTTGGAAACCGAACAAGACATACACTTTTAACCCAAGACTAAATTCTTTCTCTATTTATATTCCAGAACAAATAGTTATCCTTAGGAAAAAAATCTCTTAATAGTATTGGTAAATCTAGGTTTTTATTTTTGATTCTTATAGGAGAATAAATGTATTTCCAGCAAGTGTGATAGTTTTGAACTTTAATAGTTGGCTTCATAGCTAAAATGCCACAACAGAGAGTAAAATATAGGCAGCGAGTGAGAGCGAGTGAACGCAGAGGAGGGAGTAAGGAAAATACAATGAAAGTGACATCAACAATCATGGCAAGGACAACGCCACTGCTGAGGCTGCTCATCCGGCAAACAAAGCATGCTCAGCTCAGAGCGCACTTCCAACTTCTCATTCCATTTGGCTGCCCCTTCCACCACAAAGCCCGCACTCGGGTGCCCCTCAATCCCATTCCAGTTTTCATCTCATCGCGTGGTGGCGTCGCATCGCTTCGGTGGCGTCACGACAATCTTTTGAATCTGGAGTACTTTGGCATGTCATTCGCATTTTAAAGAAGCTAAGCTTCAGCTTCAGTGATAAGCAGCGAAATTAGATTGAATAAAGGTGCACCAGCAGCAGCAGCAGCAGCAGCAGCAGCACTAGAAACATCAGGGTTGGAGGGCTAACAAGCATTTCGCTCTTCGACTGGTACAGGGTTAGCAAAGTAGAGGAGTGTGGAGATGTCTACGCAGCAGCAACAAGAGTGAGGATTGAGGGTTGCGTTGCTTCTTCACTTATTTCAATTATTTTGCTTTGTTGCTGTGCTTTAAATATTTATCAATCAGAGAAAGTTTGTTAACTTTTCCCCAGGCCCAGGCAAAAATGGCTGGCTGGCTGCTCTCCTGCTGGCAGCTGAAAGGACTCACCCAGTGAGTGAGCCCCCATTCATTTCCTGTTTCCATGTTTTACCTAAAAATTGCAGCTTGTGCTTCCAATTTGCGTTCATGGCTGCGTGCGTGATCCTTGCCAGCCATCCAGCCGCCCAGCCAGCATCCTTTCCACCAGTTATGGCAATGTATGTATCCGCAATGTGCACAGTAAATCAGCCTATCTACGCGTTGGTGTTACCAACATTTTGAAGCTATGCTGAAAACACTGGGCTTATTTTTTGGGCGCTCCTTACTTTTTCGGTTTGGTTTGGCCCTTCCGCTGTTCTGTGTTTTGGTGCGGGCGGCTTAGTTGTCAGCGCTGTGGCCTTGACTAAGCCACCGTCATTGCAAGGCGGGACGCGGGCAGGGAAGATACAGGGAAAGAGCTCAAGGGTAAAGCAACACAGGGCACATTGAAAAACTTCATTTGCCACTCATTAATAAATTTATGTGGCTGCCAACAACGACGACTACGATGTCGACGAAGTCTTGCTCGTTGTTGTTGACTCCACTGCTTGGTTTATTAGCCATATGAAATATTATGCTTTGCATTCACCCCATAGGGCAGCTTACATCGCTTTTGCACCCTGCGGTGGTTTATATTCTCTTTGTTTTTTTTTTTTATTTGAGTTTATATATTGCAAATCTTATAGCCCATCACACGCCCAAAACGAAGCTACAGGTGGGTGGGTATTTCGACTTGGTGGATATGTTTTTTAAGCAAGTTTATTTCAGTTAAAACTAGTCGATTTGCTCAATTTGCTAGTCAGTTGTCTATTTGCAGTTATGAAATACATTCTATTTAAAATAGATTAAATATACGAATGAAAAAAATTAAAGAAAAGAAAGGAATATAAAATTCTGAAAACAAAAGAAAGAGCGTGGCTAGATATACTGTAATCAATGCTTTAAATACTACTCTATTTTTGCCCATCAAAGGTGAGAAATATACAAAATAAAGGCATTCTTTATTGAGTAATGAGTGTGGCTAAACTGCGGTGATCCAGTCAAGAGTAGAACAAAATGCGAAAACAAAAATTAGAATAGACAGAATACTTCAGCAATTGCCATTTGCTGCTTTTCTCTCTCGCTCTTTATGATGATAAAGATAGTGTAGTTGTGGATGGGTTTGTGCGCACTTTTACTTCAGTTTGAACTTAAGCACTTCCTGCTTGATCGGAACCGCCTCTGGGGGAAATTGAAAAAGGCACTTCAGTGCCGGGGGTGTTGGCACCAAGGAGTGGCAGGGAGTAAAAATAAAAAGAAAGTAAAGTATGTATAATATGAATGAGTACTTGAGGACACAGGGTCAAAGGCAGGGGACAGGCAGGACTAACCTGTTAGTCCGCCAACCATCATCCAGCCAGCCAGTCATGTAGACAACCATTCAGGTATGCAGTTTTGCCTGGTATGTTTATCAAATGGAGAGGCAGTCGTTGCCGCAGGACAAGGCCTTGTACACAAAATTGTATGTAATATGCCTTGTCTATGGAAGGATGTATGTATGTGTCTGTCTGTGGGTGTATGTGTATAAGTGGGGGAACTTTATTCAGCATATAAACATTCGCCTCTTCAGAGAAGAGAATATTCCAGCTTGTTGTCGTAGTAGGTCCTGTTTGGCCCACCTTCTCGTTTTACATTTTGCCCAAGGAAGTATTAAGTTTGCCTAAACAGGAAGCCTGTCAGGAAGCGCAGGTGATTTGCCAAATAACCTTCCCCTTCCACACCTACACCTTCTGGTGCTCACTCTCTCCACACACACACATCTTGGCCCCGCTCACTGCTGTGTTGTTTGGCAAATTATAGCATACATAAATGGGCTTGGATCTTATGTGAATTGTTGGCGCAACGCAAACGATAATAATATCAACCGCAAATGGAGGCACATAAAAAATAAATCTATGCCATTATGTCTTTATTAACTGGCGCATTCCAGAGAGCCTTTCGCCTCGTGTCAACTATTCCGCACACATGTTACCCAATCGGAAGCGGAGCACGGGGGGGTTATTAAAAAGATTTGTCCCTTTGACTTTTCGGCCATTGTCAGCAATTTGGACAGCGTCTTAATGGGCTCACAACTGTGACAACTGTTTATTGTTGTTATTTGTTTGTTGCTGCTTTGTTTGTTTGCTTGTTGCAATCGACGCATTATGTTTGACACTTGACGGAGCTTAGCCATAATTGCTGTGACAGCAAAGCACGGGGGAGTGACCAAAGCAAGGCATTAATGTATTTTATGGTCAGCAAATGCTAACTTAATGGCTTACTCTATATAAGCAATTAGTGAGAACCAATTGGTGACATTCCCAATGGAAATTTAAAGCCGTGAAGACAATTTAGTTGATTAAGCCTTTGTTAACTTTTAAACACTTACATTTCTTTATCTATGGCAAACTATTTGATCGTCGATGTTAATCTTGAGTCTATATTTAACTACCATAAATATGTTGAAATAAAAATGGTTTAACTCAGCAACTTTGTTGACAATTTTCTTTCTTTTTGATTATATCTTGAACTTTAAATACGAAAAAAAAAACCCTCCAGGACACACAATTTGTAAGTCCTCTGGTTCTGTCTTATTCACACAATGTGTCTTTATGCTTTGTAATTTCAGGAATTTGTTAGCTCCAACATCTGTCTGCCTGCATATTTCATTTATTAAGTAGATGTTTCTGCTCTCCCTTTGGCTTTTTCCAGTCGAAACTCACCTTGTTGTGCGAGAGTTACTGCATATTTATATTCCATTTAAGTTTTTTCATTATGCGACAGCCACCGCAAAAGGATTTCTTTCCATTATATACTTACATATATTTTTTTGCATTTAATTTACTGGCCCCCCGAAACCCCATTCCCCCATCGCCTTACCCAATGTGCCGCCAATCCTGGCAACATCCGCGAGCTGGCTAAAAAAGAATGGCTGCAAAACAATTTTCAATTTTCGTTTTCATTTCCGTTGTTAATTTAAGAATAATACAAATTTATATTCATATTTTTGCAACGGCAGGAAAGGAATAAAAAAGTTTTCATTCCATTTGGTCTCGGGGCTGAGAGTGGAAATCCGACTAGGACCTGCGTCTTGTTCTTGAGTCCTACTCTTGGTTGGCTGGTCGGTCCGTTGATCATAGTCACATAATAATTATGTTGCCTTGGTGCAGTTGCAGCATTTAGTTGCATTTATGTAGTGGCATTATTTATGCAAATGCGAACCAAATTACAGTTGGGAACTCTTTGGAAGTCCTTTTTGCCTATATATTTCTTTTGCCATTCCTTGGCATTCGGTTTTTATATGCATGTGACTGGAAACTGTCTGCAATTGGCATGTAAATGTACGACATCGATTAAAATTTTATTACACGCCATGTCCCCAAATGGCGGTGGGGGACATACCTTGCCATACCTTTGGCAGGGTAATAAATCAAGTTGAGTTTACAGGTAAAGCCAAAGAAAATTGTCAGCTTTCAAAGGTAAGAGGCAACGGTAGCAACTGGCAACCGGCAATGTCACATCCTCACACTACAAGAAGGAGACAGAGAAGGGGGACCTACTCTCTTAGACAGTCAACGAAATGCTGCCAACTCTAAGCACATCAAATGTGGGATTTAAAATGCCAAAGACAACAGCAACAACAACGTTAAATGCAACCGTCTATTGGCTGGCAATGTTCTGGTTCAAGTCTTGCTCTTCTCTTCCTGCTCGTCGCCAGAGCCAGACACTTGATGGCGACACTCTTAAGGTAATTGAATTGAGTGAAATGTTGTCGCTGCTGCTGCTGCTCCTCCTCCTTCTCCTCTGGTTGTTATACCATCGATGAGACGATGGATATTTAGAGAACGATATCGGCGAGGACATCGCCTGGCATCGTTTCTCGTTGCCAACAACAAGGGCAAATATTTAATAGCTCTCGTAAAGATGCAACAGCAAGAGCAGGAGCAACAGGAGCAGCATTATGTCCAACATATTTTTACAATATTCAATTTAATTTTCATCAGGTGCCATGAGGTGGAGATTTGTGCTTACTTTGTATGCGGATCAACGTTATTGAACGACTGAAGATGGGCACATTGGAGATTAGTTCAAATTGCTGACACTGAACCACTTGGAAAATGCTTCAAAATTTAAGTTCCAGTTTCTAAGTACAGCAGCTGCATTAACAAATTTCTGGAACATGGCAAATGGGTAGCAGTTGGTGGGATAAACAAGAGAAAATAATAAGGCAGCAACCTAGCTAAATGAAATTGGTAATTGAAGCTGGTAATGTTCGACAAACTAACTGAACGGCTGACTGGCTAACTGACTGAATGACTGACGATGGTTGAATGGTTTGTGGTTAAAAAAATGCCTTACCTTTAAATAAAACATGCCAACGATATGTGAATTCAAAAACATGAAACAAAAAGAACGTATGTAGCACACACACACAAAGGAAAATGGAATGCCAGAGGACAATTGAGCACTTGGTTGGGAGAAAACGATGGAATATGAGTTTTTATTCAGGGTGGAAGCAGGTCTTTCGATCTACCTTGGCGAATGTTTGGCATGTACACCAATTATAAAGGTTATTATTTTTCTTATACATGCACACACCCTAACACATACACACAGCAGGAATGTAGAACATTTTTTTAGCCCCGGGTAAAAGATTTTCAATTTTTGCTAATCTCAAATGTATATACAAGTTTGTTGCCTGAAGATGAGAGTAAACCAAAAATGAAAAAAAAAGAAACTGCCAATGCCATTGATAAGGAGGCAAGCAAAAGCATATTTTATATAAGATGTGTGTGCACACACATATACATGGGTACACACAAATACATTCGATACATACAATGGACATAAAATGACAAAAACAATTTATGCCACATGCATGGCGAAAATCGAATTTAATTAGAAAATTGTTGTGGCCAGAATTTTCGGGTTAGAATTGAGCAGGATATGCACGTATCACAGGATATGCCAGATATTTCCAATTTGTGGATACTCCTTCCGTTTGTTCGGCCCCAAAATAACTTCAATTTATTTTGACATACGGAGGGAAAGAAACAAAAGCAAAATAAAAAACTGCAAGTAAATAAAATGAAATTAGAGAAGCACATCAAAAGCATACGCCGATATATATATATATATATGTACATATACATACATACATATATATATAAAATATAATTTTAATGGATTTAGTGGCCAAAAGGAAAATGTCAAAAATGCATTGAAAACAACAAGAGCAACAACAAGAACAACAACAAACTATTTTCAACTATTCGAAATTTCTAAAATTCAACAAAATTGGCAAAATAAAATAACAAATAGAAAAAAAGTAAAAAATATCCTAACTATTGGAAAACTATTTGTGATGTCACGTGCTAGGGGAGAAGCTTGAAATCTTTCAACCACTGCAATTCGTAACACCCAAATAATTTTGCTACGTGCCCAGCCAGGAACGTGATGTGTGTGTGTTTGTGTGTGTGTTTGTGTGTGTGTATGGTCAGCATTTCGCTGAACTGCACGTAAAAAAAAAAAAACACAAATTGAAAGGAAATAATGCGCAGCGATTAGCGAAAAGTAATCATAAGTAGAGCTGACCAAAATATGTTTCAGAATTTACAATTGTTACGTCAGAATTGAAGGGAAGTGTGGTTTCAAGAAGCAGTTAAAAAGGATACATTCTGTTCCTGTATGTGAAGTTAAACAAAGGTCAAGCAAATGGATTTTGCTGTGCCTTCTTTGAATTTTCATAATCTGAACAAAGACTATAGAATCTCAAAGGGACACAGGTGTCTTTCAATGGATCCAAGATAGACTGATGTCTTAATGAGGGGATTTGGCGCAAATGTGTTAAAAAATCTGATAAAGTATGTGGGAATATGTTACAGATCGCCTTTAGGTTACTGTACTCAATGGTGAAAAACACTTTCCGATCACTTTCATTCACCATTCAATCTCATGGCTAGTGTATTCTCCTTTTCACTCTTTTCAACCATTTCAAAAAAATGATCCTTAGTTTAGAATCACCTTTATCCTAATCAAACCTAAATCACATGAATATATATGGCTGTAAATGTTTTTGTGTGTGTGTCCATTATATATCATCAACTAATGCTTCAGCTTAGTCCCAGAACGATGGCAAAGTGCTACAAATATGAACTATATTAACAGGAGAGAGAGGGAGAGAGACAGAGTTGAAATTGTGTGTAGAAGATTTTTTTCACTTGTGTTTGTGAGTTTGTTAATATTGCTAAGCTCTCACGGCAGCGGAAATTGCTTCGTGCCTTTCACTCCAAATGTTGCAATAAACATCGAAAGCCATCCGAATGCCAAACTGGTCAGAGTCAGTGTCAGTTCCCAAGCTCCAGCTACCAGCTCCAGCCATGGCCAAAATGGCAACCCAGTCGAGCGCAGCCAACAACCAGGGAACGAAAGGAACATGGGCAGGAAGGGCATGGCAGAAGTGGAAGAGTCAAAAGAGTGGCCGCATGCTGCGCCACTGACTCTGGTTGTGGCCCCGGCACACAACAATGGGAAAACACGGCGGAAGCGCACAATAAATTGCTTATTTATGGCTCAGCTTTTGGCCATAAGAAACACGCTGTTTTTATTGTTTTTAATCAACTCGAAAAGATTTGGCAAAGCTTATAAAATAGACGCCATGTACACGGCGATGGATGAGCATCCGGTAGTTGTTATTGTTGTGCTTGCTTTTTTTTTCTGTGTAGAGTTCTTTCATTTATTTCTTTTTTGGTGTGTGAGTGTGTGTGTGTGTGTTTGGGGCCAGGAAATAATTTTTAGCTTGTCAGTTTGCCATTAACGTTTGACTCTCCTCTCCATTACGAACTCACTCAAATTGGAATTGTGTAGTCCAAAAAATTTAAATTTATGACATTTTAAAGTTTTACTCTCGACCTCATGAATATGACAGGGACAGAACAAGAATATGGTGGGGTAGACCTTTTCTCCCAGTTTCTAGTTCTATGTGGGGTTCCATTTTCTAACTTTGCCTCCTTTGTTTTCTATGCAAATAGGCGCGGCAAAGTGCACAGCAACACTAAAAAAATACCAACACCAACAAAAGGCACATAGGCGTCAAAGGCAACTATTGTCCATGTCCTTTTCCTCGTCCTCGTTCATGCGTGTATGTGTGTGTGTGTGTTGTATACATTTATGCATTTTATTCATTTAGTTATTTATCTGTGAAGCCTGGCGCAAAGTTGTTCAAAACACACAAAAGCCCCAACATCAACAAAGGCAACACCACCGTGTACCGTCTCTTTATGCCGCCTGGGCGTGGCAGTTGAGAGGTTGAGCGGTCCAGCTAATCGCCTTTTTGTTGTACATTGCTTGCCATTTACCATATACCACTCGCCTGGCTTTTTGTGTAAGTAGTTTCACAATAAGGCAGAAACCAAAAAAAAAAAAAAAAAAAAAATAGGATCGGCGACCAGAATCTAGAAACAAGAGACCAAACCATCATCCAACCCCTTCGCCCAGTCAAACAATTAATTAAAGCACCGCAGGGCGCTACCCTTCTTGGTTCTTACTATGCAAATGATAACTGAAATGAAGTCAGTGCAGAGAATCACCAGCTATAGCTAGTTCTTTCTGACTAAATCATTATTTGTTATACCTACTTTTAGAAGTCTTTTTGGAAGATAATTACTTATAATTACGTCACAAGTTGACTTTGATTGATTAATAAGTTTAATATTAATAGGCTAACAAAAGATACTACTAACTTTGGATTTGGACTCTCTTCCTTTGGGTTGTTTAACTAACAATAAGTAAATACAAGTAAAAACAAGACATAAATAAATACAACTAAATGAAAAGAGTATGGATGTCCTTTAACCACAGTTCCCGTTTGCTGAAAACTTTTAACCTATGACAATATAAATTTTCTCTTAAACTAATCCAACACAAACTTAAAAGATTGATTCAACAAAAAATCACTTTTTGAGTCCTTTTTTCCTCTTGTTAAATAAAAAATGATTACTTTTATATTTGATTTATAGAAGGAACCAAAATGATTCTTCTTTCTTTCTTGTGTATATCTCAATAATTGACTATAAAAGTAGTCGAAACACATTCAAGGACACAGGGTATATTATGGGGCCATCGTAAAAAGTATTACCTAACTGAGCAGAATAGGACCATAGACTTGAATTAAATATCATAATATCTTATATATAGTCCAACGAAACATATTTCATATTATTAGGAACCAGTTGGTTTAATCTGGTTCATTGAGGCTACAACACTAGTGAATCAAAGAATGGAGAAAAGTGGCTGAGATGCTGTAGCACATCTAATAACAGAAGCAGTGGCAGACCCAATGACTGGGACAGACACAGAGATAGGGAACAACAAGGACAAGGGCATGAATGCATCTTCATGTTTATTTGCTTTGCCCTCTCGACTGCAAACAATTTTACGAAATAATTTAACGCTTAATAAAAGCGCAAATCTAATAAACCTTTGAGCCTTTTTTGCGGCAGCAACTCGAGTTGCCTAAAAGTATGCAGTGCATGTAATTGCATTTCGTTTTGTTCCTCAGTTGATGGGGTTTGTTATTGTTGTTGTTGTTGTTTTTTGCATGCGTTTCCGGCTGGCCTGGCTTCTTGATGTTGTTGAACGTGTATTTTGGTTAATTTAACTTTCGTAAATTATGTACAGTTCTGTAGCCACATTGTTTGTTGCTGCTGTTGTTGTTGTTGTTGTGTTTGTTGGTCGTGTTTGTTGTTTACAAATTGAATTTTTGATCGGGCAACCCGGCCAGGCCAGGGCACTTCATATATAACAATGCATTGGCCGTAACTAATTTAGTGCTAATTTTGTGTGCATTATGCGCAATTAGATTATTAATGGAAACATTTGTTCTGCAATTATCAGCTCCAAAAGCGTAACAATTTTTAATTAAAAATGTTTTATTATTTTTTTTTTTATTTCGTTTCCAGTTGCAAGCAGGAAATTACATTTTTTTTGTCAGTTTCTTTTTTTTTTGGGTACTGCATTGATTAGCTTATTAGGTTTATTTTGATTAAAAATGCAACAATTAAAATGCTAAATGTTTTTAATTATCCAACGACAAATATCATTAAAAATTGAAAAGTCCCATAAAAATACGAGTTAATTAAAATTTATGCTATCAAAAAGCAGCTATCAAGCATCATCATCCACAACAACAGCAGCAGCAACAACAAAATTAGAAAGGCCATAAAACTGACCAAAAAACGGAAATAAACTTTGTCTTCTAATCCTAAAGCATTTGGCAAATGGTTGTTAGATAAATGACCCATAAGAATTAAACAAGTCAAAAGGCGAATTCTGTTTTCTGAGCCAACTAATTAATAGCCAGATAGAAATAGAAGGCACAAATAGGACTCTAACCTGAACAATTTGCAGTTCATAATTTCGATGGGAAAAAACTGATATTTCGGTTGAAAATTGGGCATAACAAATTGGGGTAACCATTATAAAATCTTTGCTGGTTAACGCAAATGAAAAGCAAAAGGAGTAAAATGCCTTTGCCTAAAATAGGATCACAAAACTAGACGCACGCAGGGAACAGCCCACATTGTGTCCACTTTTGGGCAGTGCCAACAATGCGCAATTCCTGCGCTGCCGCTGCCGCAGCCGTTGCCGTTGCAGCTGTACGTTTTTGTCTAATGGCTTCCGGCAAGCCCGCACACTCGCACACACACACAATCGCATCGACATCCACGCACTTCACGCACGACTGCTTAGCGCCGCGAATCTTTGTTTTCTTCAACAACTGTGAGCACATCCGTTTTAGTTTTTTCCCAAGCTCCACTTGTACGCTTTACTTCTTCTCCTGCGCCTCCCTCTCCATACTTGGGTAGTTGCTTCTTTTCGTGGTTTTAGGTTGTTGCCGGTTTTGTTTTGTGCCTCGTTGACGGCCTTTCAGATTTTTCGCAACTTTTTCCTACATTGGCGTACCATGTTCTTCGCCTTTCTTTTTTTTGTTGTTTTTTTTGTTGTTTACTCCCGGTTGCATTGTCCAAGGCAGATAGAAGCTCATAATGGACATAACGGAACGTTGTTGCACTTAGAAATAAGAGCATTTCGCAGCTTTTTTCATGTGAGTGTTGGGTAGCTGCTGTATTTGTCCGAATGACCAATGGAATGACAATAGAAATTGTTTTTTTTCTTTGTTTCACTGTTGCCTCTTGATTTTTTGGTTTTTGAACTTTGTGTTCTGTTCATTTTGTCATTTGAAATGACATTTACTCCAGTACTCCATTAGAAGGGATCTCTCTAAGTAAGAAAAAGGTTTTGAATTGAAACATCATAGACAATGTAAGTATATCAAGTATACGTAATGTTGTCTATAGTTATGAGTTCTATAAAAAATGCTTAATTTATGCATTGAAAAAGCAATTGATCAATTTTATTGTCAGATTCCTCCAAAGGTTGGTTGGTTGCGAATACAAAAAAAAAACATATAAATTTATACATTTATGTAGACATTTGCTTGATTTATGCACCAGTTGATGATGCTTCAATGGATCTGCTCCATGGACTAGGGGTCCATAATCAATTAGCAGAGTCTTGGCTAGAGCAATGACTTTGACTTGGCCTGGTCTGTCTGCCTCTGTCTGTGTAGGTATGTATTTGCCAAAAAGTGGCAAAAGAGAGACAGGCAGACACATTAACTATAAATTTACGGTAATTTAGCGCTGGCAGAGCAAACATGAACATCTAGGGTCATAAAGAGCCACCTCACGCCCTACGCTCCAAGAAGAGGCGGCACGTGCAATTGCATAAGTTTCTTTATCAAAAGCGGAAAATAAGAAGCCAGCAGCTATGGTTAAGTCAACGGGCGTCGAGTGCTTAACGGCCAAGATAAACGACGCATGGCGCACAAATAATGTCTGGAGATGGAATTAAGCCGCAAATGTAAATCACAGTTCGCGATGCGCACGAAATGTAAATAAGTGGCACTACGAAACATAGAGCCTAGAGACTCTAGAGTTAAGAAGAAGTAGGGGGACGAGGAATATGCTGCAGTTAGAAAATCAGTTTGCTGCTGATCATCATGTTTTGATGTTCAATAATTTAGATAGAGAAAAAACTGAGCTAAAACCACAATGGACACACTCACACACATACACCTTTGTTATTGGTGGCATTTTGGGGGTCCAGCCGCACATCAAATATTTATGAGTTTCGTCTTAACAACAACAACATGCAGCTGCCTACAGGAGGAGTAAGGAGCTGGTGTGGTGTAACTGAAACTTTAGTGATTATTACTGACGTGGTTACGTGACTGTTTTGGAAAGTGTCGAAAATGCGGCACACCGGGATTCCCCCTGGCCACTTTCCAAACATTATTAACAAGTTTGTGCCTTGGCTCTGATTTCAACCAAAAATGAAGAAGACGAAGAAGTAGCCCAAAACAGCAGAAAATAAATGGGAGAATCATAAAAATAAATCTACTACATCCAAGGAAAAAGCAGCAACTGAAGAAGAAGATGGAGAAACCAAGTAACAAAGAGAAATGGAGAAATTGAAGTCTCAAATATTTATGAAGTTTCTTTCGCCTGCCACAGTTTAATGCGAAATGGCTGTAAAGTGCTATCAACGCTATCAGCGTGGCATTTAACACTAATTCATAATAAGATGTCGTTGACAGTTAACCCGTGCACGTGGCCAGGGACAAGACAGGCTCATGCTCAGGCTCACGACCAGGCCGAGTCATAGCTGACAATGAAATTTTCACGCGTTGTTGTGTTTATCCAACGTGATGAAGGCTCCAACCGCAGCAGCAGCTCCAAAAAAAGTTTTTGCCATATCCATTCTCCCCTTTCCCCTTAGGTGTGCTGTGGTGTCAACCTATGTATCTGTGGGACAGAAACGAAAACCTGGTACAAGTTTTTTTTTATGGCCACTTCGCTTGGTGTGTTGCGGTTGATTCTTTTGGGTTTTTATTTTTGTCCTTTTGGCTTTGTCGCGGAGTCTCTGGACGTTTGTTTTATATATGTCGTGTCTGTCTATCTGTCTGTGTCTGGTCTCTTTCATTTCGGTTAGAATTTTTACTTCAACCCATCTCGCCAAGTCTCTCCGTCTGCCTGTCCGTCTGTCTATCTCAGTTACTGTATGTGTGCTTTTTTGGTTCTTTATGTTTTTTTTACCAGGCGGAAAGCTGTCATAAGCAGATAAGCTGCCGCAATAAGCCTGAGCAGGGATATATTTGCACTGATTTACGAGATTCACTCTTTTGCATATGGTAAACGGGACACACAGAATCCTGGGAGACATTCAAAAGAAGACACAGAGCGTTCAACGAACCTCAAAATGAGTGGTGAAAGCGTTTGTCGGCTTGTTTAAAAAAGAGTTTAACTTACTAGTACTAAATATTAACCAGAAATTCGTCTGCAAACTCTTAATCGGATGTTAGTTGATCAAAATCGTATGAATTCGTACAAAAAAGCTTTAATTATCAACTTTAAAAACTCTATAAATATTATTTAAACATCACTTTATCATTCTGTTGTAAAAGGAAATAAGTCTGGAATGTTTCAACCTGTTACTTCCTGTTGTTATTCCTGAAATCAGATTGGAAATGCAAAACTTGATAATTATTCCGCATAATAGGCCAAACATAAACTGTAATGGCTTAAAAAGGAGGATATAAAATCCGATCTCAATCTGATTTTATTTAAAGGCAGTTAAGTCTAGTCTTAACATGACATAGAGTCAACTTTGTAGAGCTTTCCAAAGTACTAATAATCACTAAATTCAGATTCGATATACATATCTATATATATAGATATTTGAAAAATAAATTTATACAACTAATTTACCTGGTTCTTGATCTTTCTTTTGGCCCATTACTTCTCGTAGCACCTGAATTCAAAGTCCCTTCCATCGATGTTTAACCAGAACCAGTTAATCGAATGTGTATAAACATTTCCTAAGTAGTCTCTATCATCTTTAGATATGCTCTTCGCATGGATGAATATGATAAGATGAATTAATACTTTTCCTCTGCGCTTCTTTCATAACTGTGAGTATAAGATAGAGAGAGAGAGGGTTATATTAGATATATATTTTTTAAAATTACATTGAGGAAAAGTTCATTTGCTCCTGTGATGTTTGACCCTCGTGTCATGGTACACAAAATCCTTGATTCTTTTTGCGCGCTCCTTGCTCGACTTGTGTGCTATTCCAGCTGAAAGGTTTCGCAAAGCCAGATGAAACAAAGTTACCAAGCAATGTCAACGAGTTTTGCTTGTTTCCTCCAGTTCTTGGTATCATTTTTTTTTCTTTTTCTCTTAGCTCCTTTCGCCGGGTTTTCTTTTTTGTTGGCTTTGTCCTTGGCTGTTCAGCTGACAGCGTTGGAGCAAAAATTAAATTTAGATTTAATAGCCTGCAACTAAGCAGTACAATTTTTGGGGGTCTCTCGCTGCTCGTCTGGCGCTAGACGCACTCGCTGCTCCCCAAAAAGGTGGAGCCAAGCATGAAATTTAATCAACAAAGTGCAACGTTTCCCCCCTCTGCCACCACCTCCTGCATCCATTTGGTGTTTGGCCATTGTGTTTTGTTGTGTGGCATGAAGGAACCTTAAAAATATGTGACGCCTGTTAGCTGCTTTGTTCTAATGCCGCTAAAGAAGTTTGCTAACTAAAAAAAACATACGCAAAATAACAACAACAAGAACTAATATGGACCAACAACTATGTGTAAGCAGCCAATTTATTTATTAAAAAACAACAACCCAACAAAAACAAAAAGGATAACCAAAATAAAAAATGCTTCCTTGCTATGCTGACACTCTTTTTTTCTTCTTGTTGGTCTTGGTTTTTCTTTCTTTGCTGTTTTTTGCCTTTTGCATGGCAATTTAATTGGATTAAAAATTCCATTTCCTTGGCAGAGCAAATGCGAGCTGGTTGTTTGTTGGTTTGTTTGTTTGTTTGTATGTTTATTCGCCAGCGCCATATGCGTAAAAATGTTTGCGCAAATTGGTGGCTCCATTGGATATCCTGGAGCACCACCCTTGCTACGTGCTGACTGACCCAACAGCTTAGCAAAATCAAATTTCGCGTTGTTGCGGCTGCTAATCAAAATGTGCAAATTGCGTTTTTAAATGTGATGGGGTATGGCGGGAGACAAACAAACAAAGAGCAGCTAAGGGGGAGGGGCACCAACAACAGATGAAGAGTTTTGTGGTACATGTCTTACGTAAAATTTCCATAGGGCATAAACAAATGCAGCGTCTCCCACTTCCACTCCCCTTGCAACATACGCGGTGGCGAGGGCAAGGGCAAGGGTAACCCATAACATTTGGCTTCAATTTGGCTCGAAGAAGCTAACGAGGGGCAAAAATGACTGACTGTTGCTTCTCCTGTTGCCTGGCAACTATTTTGCCATGTGAATGCTTCAGTTGTTTCTGGGCAACTAGTAAGGATGTGTGTGTGTGTGTGTGCAGCTTCGACTTTTGTTGGTTTTTAATTAACTTTTGGCTCCAGGATACAACATATTGTGAAAATTAACGCCCCCATCTCTCCATATTCGCATACCGGGGCAAACACAAACATTTTCCATGTGTTTGGGCGCGTGTGAAACTTGCTGGTTACTTGGTTTAACACGCCCATCACCGCCCACATATATCGAGAGGCCAAAAGCCATCCACTGATGGTGTGTGAGTGAAACACAAAATTTTTGCACTTGAAGCGCATCTTGTGGTTGGTTTTCAGCCTTAGAAATACAAAAAGTCCAAATTGAATTTTCCCTTCACATCATCCATAGTCCGCATCACACAGTTCATTGAGCACCATGATGGTGAACCATGGGAGAATAGAATTTCCAGAATTTTATCTGAGTGTGGTACACAAGGCAACAAACTGCTAAAATTTCCATCAATTAATTGACTAAAGAATTTTCAATTTCATGCCTTTCATATTGACTCTCTCTCTCTCAAGCAAAAAAATAACAAAATTTTAAATAACATTTCGTCTTCATTTAATTATCTTCATATTTTGTATATTGTTCGGCTATGAAAACACCGTTTTTTTTTTTTTTTTTGTGTATGCCTTGCCTACTTGAATTTTAATTATTTTAACCGGACAAGAATAAGGCATTTTATAATATTTCTAATATATGGGTCAACCTAAAGACAAAAGAATTAATTGGAAAATAATAGTCCTTAGAACTGTAACGGAGAGGGAGGATAGAAACACAACTGTCTGTTTTGCAGTTGACCTAAATCATTAAAAGTTGCAAATTTTATCAACTTTTTATTTACTTAACTAAGAAATTTCTGATCATCAGTATTAAGTTTTTGGAGTGACCATTAAAATTAATAACTACATGTATTCTATATTATAAACGTGATTATGGAAAATTTGGAATTTATAAACTATTTCTAAGGTTCTAAAAGCTTTAAAAATGTTTTGATATGCCTTTTATGTGTGTTTCAACGTTTCAGGCCAAAACAAAGACGTTTTTACAGATACAAATAAAATGATTTAATGATACTAAAATTACAAAGTAAAGATTGTTACGGAATTAGCTAGGAAACCAATCAACATTTGGATAGAAGGTTTAAAATTAGAAAACTAATCGAATTTCGATAAAAGGCTTTGAATACGTATTTGTATTCTTAAGGAAAATTACACATATTTTTATTGTTAAAACGCTTGAAATGTGATATACAAATAGGTTTAAATAATCGCTAAATTAAAAATTATTTTTATAAATCGAATTATTTTCTAAAATGAGTTTTTTGGCAAAGCCTTCTATCGAAATCTTTGAGTGATGTCAAGTCTAAGTAAATGGTATGGCTTAATAATAAGTGTTTAAAAATCTGACAATATTTGGCAAACTTTTTTCTCACCATGACAAATATTTCCAAATATTTCGATAAATCATTTATATTGCTGCGATAAGGTGCACTGGTACCATTATTTTCAAACGATTTCTTGGCTTTACGCAAATGCTGGTGTATCTGGCCAAGACTATGCAATTGACACATGAGTAACTCTGTATCGGTTGATAGTAAAGACGAAAACAAAGCCAAAGTCTGTGGGCTCAGCTGAAGATTAGAAGCACCATTGGGATTCTTTTGCAGGCCATTGGTGTCAACAAGGATCGTTTGACATGGTCTAGACTGTAAAAGAAATCGTGTAAGAAGAAAATAAATAAGAATGGTACAACAACTCACTAGGGAAACTTCGTTGAGAAGACAGTAGTCTCTATTTGGCTTGAGTGTTAATTGCACGTTAATCGATCCATGGCTTCCGGGCACATACTGATACCCCTGGGACGAACGACGAAAGCACGGATGTAAATCCAATATCTCCAACCGCTTTTCAATTGCTTGCGGCATGGGATACAGAAACACCTTTGGCAGGACATCTGTTAGAAATATATTGCGTAACTCGTGAGAGGTAAGATCTCTGTAAGATGGAAGATCGGTGACAAAGTCGTTCCAGGCGGAGGCGTCATGGATGTAGAAAAGCCGAGTGGACGTCGTGGCATAGTGTAGCAGCTGCTTGTGTATTTCTCTTTGATTTTGATTTGGTGTCGATGCAGCCGAGGCAGCAATTCCGAAGGTAAAGATTCCTGAATTCACTGTTAAATCCATTTTCAAAGGGAGTTAAAGTTAAACAACATAATAAATAAAAGCTAATCCGTTAGCGTCTTATCGGTAAATATCGATATACAGAGCTGCTTCGTGAGTGAAGCGGGGCAAATGTAATCGAATTAGAGTGTTGGATAAGGCAACACTTTTGTTATTTTGCTTTTTATTTTTGTAATGATCCATGTAGATTTACTTAACTGGCCAGGCTGTGTTTTAATATTTAAAAATAAACTTAACAATATATACAGAGTACTTATTTAAAAGTAAATCTTACATAATTTTATATATTTAATTTATTATACTTTATAAATCTCACAAAAAAGGAGAATACACATGATAGGGTACATAAATGGAAAATTTTAAACGCATATGTAATAACAATTTGTTTTAGCAATTATATACAATTATTTCAGCATTTGATAATTTAATATCGGAACTAAAACGAAAAAAACTTTTAGTTCATGAACTAGTTCCTTAGTGCGCAGGGCTGCATTTTATAACATTTACGCAGCAAGCGCGTGCCAAAAGTGGATAAAAAATTTAATTATTTACGAAAAACTGTAACTTAAACAAAAATACAAAGTTTCTCATCAGTAATCACCTAAAACACCTGTAGAATACATGTAAGTCCCAAAAGCTATTATTATGTACATGTATGTATGTATATATAATCAGAATAACTTCGCAACAGGTCGAGAGACGCCTCAGATGAAATGGATTCCCTCTTTAAACATACTGAAAGACATCGTTGGCTAAAGCTGCATCGGAATAATAAAATCTGGTCTTTGGTAAGTACATATGTACATACATATATACATAAAAAACCACAATATAGACATGGATAGACATGGGAATAAGTTTCCATTTTTGCCAGTTGCTTCCGCAGACTTATTGGTAGTGTGACCAGATGTGCACGTTTTGAACAGGAATCCAATTGGATATATACCAATGTAACCAATTGGATTCCAGTTACATTCCCTAACCGTTAAAATTTTTATGTTTAATTATTAGATAAAAAGAATTTTAAGTAAACAACATCAAGGGGTTTATGTTTTGCAAGCTGGGTTTAATTTTTTATATAACACGACCAACTGCAAAACATGCAATCCCCAGCAACTGGAAAACATGGGTTCTAAAAAAGTCAGTCCCAATGATGGACGGGCAGCGGGTGCCACAAAGTAAAGCGGCGTATGAGCGATGGGCAAGCGATTTGTCCACGGGGCGTATGTGCCCAACCTACAAACCGAAATAGGGATAGGGAATTGCTGAAAATGATAAAATGACTACTCACTGCAATGATTTTCAGAGGACTTTCAACGCAAATAATTTTAGTTTTGTGAAATTTTATTATTATTTTGTTATTTTGTTTCGGAATTTTTTTTTCTGTTCTGTTTCTGTTAGTTAAGTTGGCTTGTTTCTCTGCATGTTTGTCTTGTTTTTTGTTTTTTGTGAAATGTTTGTTTTTCTTTGCTTTGGTTGAGTTTTTTTTTTTTTTTTTTGTGCAACCGAAATATTTGTATTAGTTATTGTTATTGTTTTGGTGCGCGAGTTTCATGTTTGGATTGCTGCTGTTGTTGTTGTTTCGGAGTTGTAGAACAAAAGTTAATTAATTGAGTTTTGTAAAGTTTTGGCTATAACATAAATTTAACGTCAACTGTACACTAAAAGCTTTTTGGTCATGCAGATTGACTGAAACATTTCGTCCAAAGCAAACCCAAAATATACAACAAATCTAAGAAATTTTGTTTGAAAACGCAATAAGAGTTTAAAACCAAGTCTTTTCTAACATATATTCGCATATATTTGAGCTCTGATATCTTTATAGATAATTCAATATTACAAAAGACCACACAGTAGATAACACAGGCAAATTCCAAACTGAACTAGTGTCTAGGTTCATCAGTAGTTTGCTTGTGTTAAGGGTATTGTGGCATTCGCCTCGATTCCGGGTAACTATTTTTGTTATGCTCTGCATGACCCCTAAAATTTATTCGCTACGGCGTCGCTGTGTATAAATTGCATTCTACCCTGGAGTAGTTAAACTAAACTGCAACTGCAGTCATTCAAGAACATTTGATTGCCCCAACAGGCCCATACATTCATTTCTGTAAAGTTAAAAGGCTTGCTCCCACCAAAGGAGAGGATAGTTATGCGGCCAGTTCGAAAAATTTATACGGCCGTTTGCTTATTAGCTCAAAGAGTATAGGAAAATGCTAAAAGTTAATCAAATTTGCCCAACAAATTTATGTTAACCGCATAATCATTACATCTCTTCTGCGGTTGCAAATGCCTCTTCTCCAGTGGAATGGGATAAAATGACTTTGTTGCCCCATTCGACGTAGTCGTCGTGCAACTTGTCACGCGAAATCTTTATTTATCGGTTTCAATAAGTTGCCGCAAAGCGAACAATGCTCGAGTATGTGAAATGGGGGGTATGCAAAAAACGATTAAGGGCATTACGCGGCTGCCATTTTTCTCCAAACCTACCGAAATCGAGTCCCTGACCCCGGAGCCATCCAACTATCCACCACCATTCAGTGGATCCAACTGATTGTGCCCACTTTTTAGCGTTGACTATGTTTTTTTTTCTTTTTGTTTTTGTTTTATTTTTGTTGCTGTTTCTTTGCGGCTAAATTAAAAACGATAAATTTGCCTTGCGCGCATATGTGAAGAGTGCATCTCACCCAGCTCAAAGCTGTGAGCTCTCAGGTCCCTAGATCCCTAGGAAGCGGGCTATAGACAAATCCGTGTGTATCAGACGGCAGCTTGAAGTCGAGCCCAGGGCAATGCTGACAAATAAACGCGACAAGCGAAAAGACAGCCCCAACCAAATAAATGGCCCAAATAAAAGCAACGCTTCACCAACGGAAATTGCTTTTCCTTTTGTTGTTGTTGTTCCTGCAGTTCCTGGGCCTGCACTATAAAGGGCGCGACAAATTTTTAAGTCATGACTGCACAATAACAATAAAACAAACGATGCCCACACACACACATTGAAAAATATTCTTAAGCTCGCTTACCATTGCCAAAGGGTACCAATTTGTGGATACATGACGAGGGGCTTGGGTAAGGATTGTGGGTCGTTGTGTCCCTGCCGGTGGCCAATGGTCAGCGGTCACAGTATGCAAGATATAAATTCATAGCGTATTTCGGACGACAAGTGCCACATAAATTCTAAAATGCATTTTGTCGCCAAAGTATTTGTGGGGTTTAAACATCGAAAAAGGGAAACCATAAGGCATCAGATGGTGGAATTCACCATGAATGCATTTCAATTGAATGGAACATGGTTAACAAACAATTATTTAATATATGTTTTATTGTAGAAAAACGATTAGAAGTACGTTCCGCTGACTTTGTTTATTTGGTGATTGAAATATTTTCTGGATTAAATTGATTGAATAGAACCTAAATCAATCAATGTGTCTCTTCTTTTTTTGCAATAACCTTGAATAACCTTTACAAAAAGAATCATCTGCATAAAAGTCTAAATACAATTTATGTATATGGTAAAATATAAATTTAAAATCACAAATTTTTAACATTAAGGGAATAATATGCTTAGGAGTCAACAATCCAATAGAGAAAAAGGGTTCAACAGATAGTAAAACAAACTCCAATCATTATCTTCTAGTTGATATTGTATTAACTTAGTCATCTGACACATAGCACATTTTATAGTTAAAACATATCCATTATGAATTTTATTTTAAAAGGAAAGTCTTAATCAACCGTTCGAACACATTCACAGCATCGAATTTATAAATGATATTTATTATAACAATAAACGATTAATGTTTGTTCAACTATTCAGATTTAGAATGGTAATGGATGTATATGAAATCCCAAACATTGCAAGCGTATTGTATATATTGTAGATTTTCTCATTTACCATAGACAAAGTTGTACAAATATTGAAATATAAAAACATGGCTTATGGCATAGATTTAGCAAAAAAAAAAAAGAAGAAAAGAAAAAAGAAAACAAACCAAAAAACTTACCGCAAAAAAAAACAAAAATACATAAATAAATGGCAGTATCAACGACTAGGAAACCAACAACAACAACTGTAGGCCAAAAAACAACGGGGCAAACAAGGCAATTACAAAGTGCCAAAATGGCACAAGCCATAACAATATCCCCCACCATCTAGCACCATCTAGCTTTTAACCCAATGGCCAAAAAAAAAAACCAAACCCTAACCCAAAAAACAAATAGCCAAAGCTATTTCAATGTATTTAGTCAGAGTCACCCACACACACACACATACACCGACACATATGCATATCACCCCATATGGATGCTACTGCGGCTTTTGCAACTGGCAAACTGTCATCAATTTGGCGACTCTGTTGCCCTACCATCTACCATGTGTGTGTGTGTGCAGTGTCAGTGTGTGTGTGTGGAGTGCGTTTGGCCCATGGCCATATTGACAATATGTATTGAAACTCACTCAAGCTATTAATGCTGAAAGCTTTTACGGCCACTTCAGGCAGCAGACAGCAGTTAGGGGTAAGCTGGCTAAGGGAAGCAAAATATGTATGTAGGGACGGAGAGGGATAAAGAGAGAGGTTTGCAAGAATCGAGCGAGGGGTCTAACCACAGGCAGGAACCAGCTGGTGTCAAACTCAAAAGTGGTTTGCTCCCATTTTTATCCCATCTTTCATTTTTGTGTTGTTGTTTTTGTCGGATAACCCAGCTCTAGAAAATAGAAAACATTAGCCAAAATATAAACATAAAGTTTAAATTTGATATATACTTATGCATATAGTAGCGGAAAGCGAATCTGTAGTACAAAATTTTGCGTGCAGGGAATTTAGCTTTAATTTTCAGACGATAATTTGGTCAGTCAAAAGAAAAAGTTGTGGCAACTTACAGATAAGGCACGCAACGACAGGCGTTGTCTACACAGGACGCACGGTTGAAGGGAAACAAAGCGGAAAAACTGCGTTTAGCAGCAGACACCGCTCGCTTAAATGGACTGAGGCTGGTGCTGGTGGAGGCTATGGAGGAATAGCCATCTTTAGCGGGAAGACAGGCCTTTGCAATTGCAAAGTTAACGTGTCAATGGCAATTTGTTGCCAATGTGGGAGGCGGTGACTCCTCAACCAGTAGCAGACACAAAGACACAGAGACAGCTCCAGCCACAGCCACAGAGATTTGGGGGCTAGAAACACCCGCGATAAAGACACGAAGCAAAGGCAGAAAACCATTGGCTGACTGTCCTTCCCCCGCTGGCAAATATCTTGGAACAAACTTCTTGAAAAAGTTTTTTCTTTAACTTGAACAATCGACTTTCTTTTTTTTTTTTTTGTGTCTTCCTCCTGGATACTTGACTTGTGAACCGGTTGGTTTTCTTTGCCATCTAGCCATCTGTCTATATAGCAAGAGGTCTGGCGTAAAAGTTTTCCAGAAACTCAAGGGCCCAGAAAGAGGAATTGTAAACACCATTTCTATCTATATTTAAGTGCCCTTATATTATGCTGTTAAATGAATTATTAATATTGTCGAGAATTTGTTTCAAATCCTACTTTACAGATATTTGTGTCACATTGATAACGGTCCCCGGAATTTTCAACTCCTTATCCAAATTCGCAGTTGGTTCAGATAGAAGTTGAAGTAGTTGGGTATGAACTAGGAAAGTATCTCTTGTGTTTACTTATATCGTGGCTAACATTTGGCATTGCAACTATCGATGGGTTTGTTACAATGCACAGGGAACATTAAAAATTTATCATTTTATTTTCATAATGTTTCGAAACTTTTACAAAAACTCTCTCTAAGTAAGAAGGACGAATTGTATGGCCTCTTCAGTGCTGCTTGGCTACAATCGAAACGTGGCTGCGTTTGCTTCATATTGAAATGTTTGCAGTCAAGTTATTGTTATTGTTATGCGTTTTGTTATTGGCGGGGGCAAATCGTCGATGTCTTCAACACCAATGCCAAAACGGCAAAGAGAAGAGGGAGATATTTCGAGTTGCTTGCCTTTGCTTGCTCATGAAATTGTAAGCGCAAAGTTTGTTTTACTTTTGTGTCACGCTCTGTTGCTTTTCCGTTTTTGCTGGAAGACTAAAATTGAATATTCTCATAATTTTGTGTTGGCTGTAAAAGATTTCAATCGTGAATCGTGAAAACTTGACTTTCATTTTTCCATTTTCTTTCATTTTACTGATTTAACAATTGATTTTTATACCCTCCCCCCGCTAGAGGCATAGAAACGGAAGACTACCAGGCACGACAGGGTCACGGGGTGGTGGAAAAAGTTGTAAACATCTTGTCGATTCAATTGTGCAACTAATTGAAAATTTCTTGATGAAATTGTTGTGATGCGAATTAGTATTAATTTTCGCTCTATTTACCTTATGTTGATTAAAAGTTATTTAATTTGTTTATTTTTATCCTATCGACCCATTTTGTGATAACAACTGTTTTATTTTGCCTTTTTGAAAGGTATGAAGGTATGTGAAGAGGAATAGAACCCTTGTAACAAGCACAGATTTGTCCACATTCTGACACGTTGCTCCATTTCAATGCCAAAGCCAATTCAGTTGCCAAATCTCGGCCTTAAAACGACAAATGAAGTACCCGAGCGAAGAGTTTGACAACGTTGCAAATGCCGCGACATTTGCCGCTTAACTCCTGGAAAATGTTGTGATTAGCCTCAACTGAATTCTGTCTCGCAATTGAAGGCTATGTCAATGTGTGTGTTTGTGTGTGTCTGAGGACAATCCTTGCCAGCTGCCGCTGATGAGCTCCAGTTTCAAACAATAACAAGCAAGGTTTTAGGGATTTATGATGTTGCAAGAGTTTGGGTATGTAACTGGATTTTCTGTCAGGCCTTTTGTCTCTCAACTTGGCATGTCTTTCGATTTGTTTGCTCTTTGTTTGTGGTTGTTGTTCTTGTTGTTGTTACTTCGGTATCCACAGACAATCAAATGTTCGCTGTTACTCATACGCCATGTTGGACCGCTCGTTAGCTGGTTTTGTGCCATTGTTTTACCAAGCCTGACTCCAGATATCCACGAACCAACCAACCAACCGCACAACTAACCCACCACACCCGTTTGCTTGTAACAATATTTATTCATGTTAATTAAATTGTGTGAATATCACAATTTTCCATATGGCTGCGCACATTTATTGTCTTTCAATTTGCGGCTGTGGTTTTAGACAATTTGATGTTAAGCTCATTCGGTGAAATACCCTTGAAAAATTCGATTCCAATATTTAAATATTTAGTTAATATTTCAAATATCTAAAAAAAAAATTTAGCTACAATTCTGTTTGTTTTACCATTCCAGTTAAGTAACTTTTTATTTTATTAATAATTGCCTTAAAATTCAGCTTGAAATATTGCATTTTATTGTATAGATATTTTGCAAATGATTACCAAGACGATAAGCTAAGAGCTGAGAACATAATTTAAGTCCCACAAAAGTAGGCAATGAATTTTGTTAAGTTTCCTGTAGTAGATATTAATACCTACAATTAGGTATTAATAATGACAGGGTATGTCCTTGGCCTATGACTATTATGTCGTGTCGTAGATTCTGTCGTGTAGGTTATGATTTTGGTTTGCCTTTGAGGCGCAGGCTTTCATTAGTATTTGTCCGGGCCCCAGTGCACATGCCTAGTGATTTCCCTCGTTCAGCGTTTATGACTGTAATCTGATGCCGTGGCGAACTCGCAACGAATGCAAAAATAGGCAATTGTTACGTTTATTTCTTTCTTTTTTTTGCGCAATATCCACTCTCGCCTTGGCCACAAATTGCACACAAGTGAGAAGCGTCACGTTGCCGCATCTGACAAAATAATTTGAAAGCAATTTCTAACGCCAAATGTCTCTTGCCCCCATTTACTTTATACGCTTTCCACTCTCTCTATCTCCTGTGTGTATGTGTCTGTCTATATATTGGGGAAAAAAAAAGAAAACTGTCAAATTCGCACTTTGCCTGGGACACAATACAATTTTTGGGCGCACTGCAATAATATTTCAATATGTAATTTGGCAAAATTCAAATTTTTGCCAAATGCAGAACTAGAATTGGGCAACTGTGCAACTCTCCGACAGTGATAATTTCCCCTAAGAATGTGGCATTAGCACCAGACGCAGTTGGCCAAAGGGCCAGAAGATTGGCAAAGAGTGGCTAGCTGCCTATGTGTGGTTGGGTGTGTGTGTGTATTTGTCATATTTGCATGCGCAACTAAAATGGTTTCTGGCTGCTGGCAAATTGATCCCAGTTCACTGGCTTATGAAGGACACGGACACAACTTTGGGCAAAGTCACAGCCATGTTAGGCGGGTAAAAAAAGGACGGAAAGAAGGAGAAGATGTCGCCCAGATAATAAACGTTCCTATACAAAGAGACAACCCCAAGTCGCAGTCGAAGCCGTTCCCGCAATAGAGGCAAGCGTCAGCCGGAGCTACGACAACCAAAATAGAAACAAGAAAAAAGAGCCAACTCTCAAAGGACCTGTGACAGGATAATGCATGCTTGCATTTTAGATGACAATAATGCATTTTTGTTTTAAGGGTAATTTTGCAAAATGTTTCTACTCTTTTGCTTTCGACTCTCGCTCTCCACCATTCAGTAATAGGACGAAGCAGCTTTTGCTGGGTATCCCCAACAGACTTTGGAGAATTTCATTATAAAAATGGAAATGGCATAAATAAGTTTTGTTTATATTTTTGTATATTTCGAATTATGCTAGATTTCTGGAACGCACATCTTTAACTTGAAGATTTTGATAAGATTTACGGCGCAGTCATCAAATGTCATTAGAAATTTGTGAATATCTTATGTAATTCGCACAACTATTTCAAAAGCAGCAAGTACTTAAAACTTTTGCAGCTAATTAAACTCGCGTTGGCGTTTTTATACTCCTCAGCCCAAAAATGTTAAAACTTCGCTTCTTCTCTCTCTGTGTAGCCATCAACAGACATATTCTTTATGGGGTTTACATATTTTATGGCACAATAATTTTTCAATTAAACGAACCAGCATTTTGCCTGCTCCTTGCAGTAATAAATGAAATGTTGCTATGACCAGGCAAAGACTCTTGATGGCTCACAAAATTAACAGACATTTAGTGGGCCTCCAGTGAGATGGTCCGTCGTCTGGATGACTGAATGCTGGGTAAGAAGGCCAAGCTTTCAAGTATTTGTAAATTATGTTAATGACAGCACATTGACTTTATTACAGACATCAGGCAAAGAAATTAGCTAAAACTCAAATGAGATTAGAGACTGCAAAAAGAGATGGTTGGATTTAATGAAATCAAGAAATGTTTAGAGAAAAACATTGACAGATCAAAGTTTAAAAACTTTACTAAAGTAACGTGCAACAATTTGTTTAAGCCTATATTTATAAAGAAGATAAAATTCCATTCAATGATCGATTGGATTAGATCTCTAGTCTAATCACAAAAGATTTGTTGCTCTTTCCGCCAAGTAACTAAAGATTCATTAGGCTGGACTTTATCCTTACTTAGCCCAAATTTTTCTCTCAATAAATAATATTAATTGTAGTTAACTAATATGTATTTGAGACTCTTCAATCACTTGGTTAAAATATAGCTAGTTTAAAGACACTTATTCACTTTGCCCTTGGCAGTTAATCGATTTTGAATTGAGTGGAAAAAGTCTTTAAAGAATGGTAAAAATTCACAGTAGATGGGAAAATGGAAAACCTGTCGTCTGTTGTGCGTTTACGGTGTAGCAAGTGACACCAAACAGCTGCCTACTTTATGCCCAGCCGATGTCTGGTCTATGTCTGGGGATAATCCTCAACTGGCACGTTCTCTTAGTCAACGGAAGTCGCCGTTCAGAAATTACGTTGTTCAGGAGGCGTTAGAAGATAGGCGATGGAGGAACAGGACGCGACACACATGCTGCCCAATGTGGTTGTTGTTGTTGTTGGGCAACTTTGTTTATTTTTCATTTCCTTTAGCAGCTGCCACATGCTTCTCATCCTGAGTGTGTATCAATGAGAAGCAACATTTGGGGGGAATCTCCGTCATTCACATTTTTTAGGGTCGACTTTTTTTATTTTGGTTTTTTTTTCTGCTCTCTCTTGTTGGTATTCACTGGCGACTAATTTGCAAGACAATTAGAAGGTCTCTGGCCGGTCCGCTAATGAAAGAGCGCGATAAGAAAACTTAACGAATGTCAAATGGGATGCCGGCGCGGATGGCATAGCCCCCCGGTCATGTCTGTGCTGAAAAGTAAAGTAAATGTTTACTTTGGAAATCTGAAATTTGCATAATTTGCCAAAGAAGCCCCAGAGTGAAGTGCTTTCGGTATTGGTGGGGTGCGAAAGAAAACCGTTGACTGTCTACCCCGATAAAGTCAAAATATTATTCATAGGTTTTCTTTTTAGGTTCATTCTGTTTTCCATATTTTTTTCTTGGTTTTTTTTCTTTTGCCGGACAAAGTTTTGCCATTGAGATAATGTCACATATCCTCTTGTCCAGGGTGGACTAGGGCGATAGTGTCCGAAAGCTGTCAAAATGGACGCCGGTTGCTTGCAAGCTGCCATTGAGCAGGTGTCAAGACAGGCTTTGTCAGCTGTTCCAGATGCTTCGTTATTTCACACTCAACAGGATGGAGGGACCTCTCAGCCAGCTCGAAGCAGTTGAAGCTGTTGCTTTTGTTGCATTGTATCGACATTTTTGCAGCCGAGAGCGCAATCGGAGACATCTCTGGGTAAACTGCGATACAATGCCGAAACAACTTTCGCTCTCGGTGAGCGGCATTCCCAGCCTCGTGAGTTGTATCGTGTTTATGCTTTTCAGCCGCCTCTTGTTGCTGTTGTTGTCTTGAATTTCCCTCCTAAACAAGTCGTAAACAAAAACCAGAGGCGTCGTTCATTAACAGGTTTTTGATCCATATTTATAAATAAAATTATGTATCAAACAAATAAATTCAACCAAAGATGTCCGCCATTTTGTCAAGTCTATCGAACATTTTAATGTACATAACAGAATGGAAAGCACCTCCCATTTTTCCTATATACAACAAGAGCTTATACATATTCAACATTCAGACTCCGCCTCTGTGTGGTATATGCGTTCCACGTGGCGGATTGTTGCTGCCATTCTACTGGGCTCCTGTTGCACATGTATTGGTAAATGTTTCTGCAGTTTGCAGAAAATTTCCAGAGAGAGAGTCAGAGAGAGAGAGCGAAATTTTGTGCTCGCCTTAACGTTGGTGGTGGATTGTCTGTATGCGGCTACATGCTTGAATATAGACGAATTTCATCAATGCCCTACACATGACAGCATTCAGACTTATAAGATAATAAACAGTCTTAGCAAGATATTCCCTTTTAAAATACACAAACACAAATAAAAACACAAACAACGATCTTGCTAAAGCTTTTAGTATTCTAAGAAACAGTAAAATTAAATCTTTATCTTTTATCGTAAAAACTAAATGAAGGAAACTATAGCAATGTCGAGATATAAAAACTTGCAGAACTTACAGTTTCGAAACATTAAATATTTAAACAATATAATAACAAACTATAAATTTCAATAGAAATTTTAAAGCAGACTTTAAAGAACTTTTTCTTATTTTGCCCACAATTAACTACCAATTTGTATAACCTGCTTCTTGAATATTAAATGTTTATTATAACAATATAATTTATGTGAAGAAATAGTCTAAATGCTAATATTTTAACTTCAACCACTCAAAAAGATGTTTTTTAAATAAATGAAGCACATAAATAGACTTGATAAATGGATTGGTGTCCCTAAGACCTAAGACCAGGTTTTTTTTTAGTTTTCAGCATTTTCCTATAGTCCAGTCAGTTTTTTTTTTTTATCATTTACTCATAGTTAATCATTTATAAGCATTTTTTGTTTTTTGCAGTCATTCAGGTTATTACTTGTAGTGCATATTTTATATCAAAAGGCCGTTTGCCAAATGCTAAACCAAATGGAGAGCCATCAGAATAGAGCGCACATAACTCATTTCGTTGAGTGAGAAGAGACTCTCATGCGACACTTTTGTACTGTAACTGGCAGCTGGTAACTGGCGACTGGACGAAGATGGCATTAATGCCGCCTGTCCCTGGGTGTCCCGGTGGTTGCTTTCCTTTTGACTTTGCTCTCAGAGAAAGCAATCTTCTGTGAATATGTGAAAATTAGCATATCAAATGCCATAACTGGCGTTTACGACAGGCAAGCGGGAGGCGTGACACACGGACAAACACACACACACCTACTTGTACATACGTGTGCATTGTTACTCATACGCCGCATTGAACAGACGAATGAGCACATGAAAGGGGGCGGTGCGATGAGAGGCAGCGGTATGAGAGACATCTCGACGTCTGCATCTGTGTGTGTGTGAGTGTGCGTGTTTGTGTGAGTATTTGTGTGCGATTTAGTTGCACATGATAATGTCAACCACAGAGCGCGCCTTTGGAGCCGCCTGGTGGACTGACTTGAAAAGGGTTTTTTTGTCCCTTTTGCCTGGGCTGCTTTGCTTTGCGTGGCCTGCATTGGTGTCCTCTTTACATATATAGAAGTAGATGAATGTGTGTGTGTCTGCGTTTGTGTTTTTTAGTCTCTTTTTATATTTTTTGGTGGTAGTGCAGCTCTGCCTTTGCCTCTGCCTCTGCCGGTGGACGACGCCAGCTGTGTTAGCTTGTGCCGACTATCGCCGACTTGGCTCTTCAGTGTTAATTCGTCGACACGAGGCGCTGTGTTTCCCTAAAAAGTCATCGTTAACATCTTAAGCAATTGCCCTTCTAGACGGTGTCCCAGTGCGTAATTCTACGCATGCCACGTGCTCTTCAGTGAGTTAATAATTGTTGTTGTTCTTGTTTTTATTTGTCAGTGTCGTTATAGTTGTTGTTGTATATCCCCGCGAACACACGAAACAAAAAAAGAAGAAACAAATTCGATACAACTCAAAGTGTGCCAATTCAAGCGGATTTGTGTGAGTGTGTGTGTGAACAACGCCTTGGCCTCTGCAACTGAGAGTGTGAGTAACAATGCAGATGCAGCAGTTGACTCTCTTTTCTTGTTGTTTTGCCTGTTTGGTATTTTTTTTCACTGGTTTCGGCCTTGTTTATGGTTTGTTGTGACCACAACAACACGGAAGAAGGAATTCGGCCCAAAATCATAACGTGCGCATGTCCATATAGTTTGTTTCTATGAATTTTTGCCGTTGGGTTTTTATTTATTTTTTAAAAAAAGGCTGGCATAGGCTAAAGATAATGCGCATAAATCCGCCGTATCTCCTATTCAATCCAATAATAAATAAAATGTTAGAGCGTATTTCTTCTATGATAAAAAATGTGTGTAGATATTTGTTTACCCTTGCAGAGGGTGTTATAAAATTGGACAGATGTATGTTACGCAGACCGTTTTTCACCCCATAAAGTATATACATACATATATGTATATTCTTGATCAGCCTACGAAACTGAATCTATATAGCCATATCCGTCTGTTGGTCACTCAAATTAAAAACTTCCATCAGAATCTTAAAATTGTACTTATAGTTCATGAGTTTGCCAATTGATTTTTTGATACCTGTATGCATAATTATCCTTCCAAGTAAATTATTCTAATTAGTCAACTGAGTCTGGGATTGTTTCAATTGTTGCTAAATGAGAGATATTTGAGAATTTAATTCTATAATTTCATTGCTATTTATGAGTTTCGATGGCTCTAGCAATTTATTCAATCATGATCACCTTTGTTTTGGGATCACCCTTCTTCTTTGCTGAGATTCTCTTTTCTTTTAACTTTCTAATTTCTCTTTTCAAACTTTACTGTAGTTGTTTCTTAAGTCTTCATGATCTTTAGCTCCCTTTTCTGTTTCTAATTTCTGCTTGATAGTTGTTAAAGTAATGAATTCGTGAATTTTAGCGATTGGATTATGCAATTTCTCAATTGATTTACTAAGGCTTTCAACCAGCTTGTTGTTTGAGATTTGTTGACTATTATCACAATTGTCAATAAACTTTTGCCTAAAATACCAGAAAGAAGAACGGGAATATGAGATTTATAAAACAAACTTTAAGAAGCTGCCAGAACTTTTACCCTTGACCAAGGGAATATCTCAAAGCGTTATAAACTCAGTTGAAAAATATTCACTGAAATATAAGTTTGTTTTAATTCTGTCATTGATGTGATAAGGCTTGAAGCGCAAGATATGAAAAAAACAAAAAGTTGTTATCTGTCTGACTAATATGCTTGCCTTTTGCCATTAGGATATTTCACAAAAATACTATCAAAGCATTGGTTTGTTATCGCATGTCTATTTGAAATTAAAAGATCTTACACATTAAATCTACGAATATTTCTTTAAAGTATTAAAGAATTATGTACCCTATTGCAAAGATTTTCAATAAAATGTTATGATCTCACAATTCGTGGTAATTAACGAATCAGTTTTCTTTCTATGTGATTTAACCTAAACCGCAATGGCTAACTATTGAAGTGTGGTTAGTCCTTTTTCAGTGTGAAATATGTTAAGGCCAATTAAGGTTAGTTAAAAACTCTTTTTATGCCTAAAATTTCCATATTACATTCCCTTACCAGGTTCATTTCGCTCATCACATTAGGATTACATACACTTCATGTATAAATACCAATCTGATTTAAATCGGATGCCAATGGTTCGGCATTAGTGAAAGCTTCCGAAACACACCCACATAATTTATGTAGAAAGTTTTTAATCTGAACAGATTTTGTTTTTTGTTGGTTTTGTTTTTTTATTTTGTTTTCTACTTTTCATTTGTTTGGCAAGGGCACTTCATTAATTTATGAATACGAAATTGCATTTTGACATTTGCCAACAAAAACTATTTAAAACTTACACCCAACTAACTACAGGGGTTGATTGCCCCATCTCTTGGCTGACCGAACTCACCAGTCCTGTCCACAGGCACCGTTTCTATCCACCCCTCGGCCCCCATCCATGAGTTCGCCCTTAGCTGTTGCTGCCGCCCGATGGAGACTACTCGGTTTGATTGAAGCACCCGCATGTACAGAACATTTTAAATATTTACAAAGATATTTCAAAAAACGCTTTTGGCATGTTGTTGTTTTTTGTTTTGTTTTTTTTTTTTGCTTCTTTTTGTTGTCGTTGGTGTTGTTGCTGTATGTCCAAAGGTCCGCAGTTTCTAGAGTGCTTGCTCATTTTTTGGTTGAAAACCCAACAACACAAAAAAAAAAGGAAATTCAACTTCAAATGCGGCAAAAAGGGCGGCAAAGCGGGACTCGACAGGATAAGGTCGGACGGGGAGTAGCGGGCTATGGCTACGGCACTTGAGGGAGCGCGTGTGTCCTTTTAGGAAAGTGTCAAAAACCGTTGGTCAAAAAACCGTATGGCAATTATTCAACACAATTGAATATGAAGTGTGGCTACGGCAGGGGATGAGGGACAAGGCAGGAAATAGGAGGAGGAGACGAAGGACCAGGAGCTGAACACTCGGGTAAAAAAAAGTTGCAACGCTGGGCAAATAATGAAAAATACACCCACATCAGTATTTTTCGGCTGTCTGCACTCGTATACACAAACATGGACACACTCTCACACACACACAGAGTGCCAACATTTCTGCACCCTTTTCATGGGCCATGCTGTTGGTGTTGCTCTGCAGTTGTTGCCGCCTAGCAATTTTTCAGTGATAAAATATTTAAATTTAATTAAGGCCACCAACGAGGCAACACGATTTCCGAGCCATCGTCCAAAGGGGAAAGTGAGTTGTTGGTATATCTGGGCTGAAGCCAGGACCTGGACCTGAACCTGGACCTTTGACCCCGACCTCATGCCCATTTGCTGATGTTCTGGGTCCCTTTTTGCATTTGCGTGCAGTGCGTTTTTGGAGGCTTACGTTTGCTGGCAAGAAATTCATTAAAAATTTTTGCTTTGATACTACCAAATTCTTTTTGCAAAGTTTCTTTGTACTTTGTCGTTTTTGGGTTTGCGCTTTTCTTTTTTTTTTTTTTTTTGGTCAGTCGGTGCGTATCCCACAGATACCAAACCAACCGACAAAGGACTTGAATTGTTTGTGTGCTAGTGTTTGTAAGTATGTGTGTGTATGTGTGTCCTTGTCACTGATTACTTTCGGACTTAGCTCCTTTTGGTTTTGTAATTAAGCTCGACACACTAAACTTGCATGCATTTGCTTCGTATCTCTAAGATATTTTTGGAAAAATTTTAAATTGAACACGCTGGAAAATTGTTGTGCAAACAAAAGTTTCGAGTCTGCTGGCAACTTAATCGCCAGGCGAGAGTCAAAAAGTTTGTTTTTTGCTGCTGTTGCTGCTGCTGTCTTGTATCACAAAACTATTTCTGTGCTCTCTCTCTCTCTCTTTCTGTGCGTATGGCAAACTTTTGATCTTGAGCTGCGAGCGAACATGCTTTGTACTTTCTTTTTCTGCAAATATTTTTCATTATGCGGCTGAAGTATTTATGGAATTAGGATGAATTATATGGAAAATATTTCACTTTGTGTGCCAGTGGGTGGAGAGATTTTGCCTCTAAAAAGATTCAAAGTTAGCTCTTCTCTTTATTTTATTGATTTTTCTTTTAATAATGTGAAATGGCAAGTCTTAAACCATCGGTATCAACGCTCTATGGTTGGATAGTTTCTTCTTTGCAAGTTTATTTCACGAACTGTAAAAAGGGAATAGCCATAATAAAAAACATCTTTTGTTTTTCTATGTACTATTGCTAGTTGGCAATGGAGTTTAAGTCTGAAGTATTTGGTATTACCCAGAGATTTCAGTAACAGAACGATGGATATAAATGGTTTGTAACCATGTTTTAGGCTCTACTTTATTTTTCTTTCAATAAGTTATTAGTTGAATGTTGTAAACGTATTTGTACCAAATGTCTCACTGATTGATTGATTGGATGAAAAAAAATTCGGTTATCACCAAGCTGAAAAATTTTGTATATACTGACTGACAATTTAACATGATCATGATTATGGTCAATCGGCTGGGTGCAGTAAAAACGGGAACCTGTACCTGTTTTGTCACATCTAAAATTCTATTGTTTGTATTGGTTCTCTCTGTACGGATAGGTTTTTGGACAAAATGCGTGCTCGTAGGACGCATGAACTCGGTGAGCCGGGCAAGGGGGAGTTGCGAACGAGAAGTCAACAATGCTCGGTTGAAAGAGGCATGCAAATTGGTTATAGAAAGCTGCAGGGATACATCAGGTTGGCGAAGGGTGAAGTATGCCAGAGAAGTGAAAAAAGGCCTAGAGAATGGGCACAACCAATTTTTCTTGCATTTTGTCAGAAGAGAGAAGGAGCAGAAAAACAGAAAAATAGCAGGAGGCCAAGGAAGAGCTGGCAGGCAGGCAGGCAACTTTTTCCAGCTGTAGTTGTTTTTGCTGTTCTTCTGCTGTTTGTCCAAGTTGCCATTTCAAGCGTGTTGCAATGAAAAGCAAACTTTTTCAATGTGGCAGGGCAATAGAGGCGAGTTGGTTGCTTTTCGCACTCCATTTCCCCCCTTTACATCTCTTAAACCACCCCATAGTCTTCTACTTTTTCAAACCCCTCCCGGCCACCGCAACCCAAGTGCGCGCCCATGAACCTGACTAACAAAACTCAATGGGGAGCACACGGGGCGTATACGAAATTAAAATGCACTCAGCTGAAAAATTGGTTTTCTCGTTCTTGACAAACTTTGAGTGATTTCTGAAAGCCTCTAACGGGTGCCAGACCTTCACCAGAATGGGGCGACAGCAACAAGCAGAAGGCGTAACGCCAGTCCACAACAAATGTTATCATTTTGTGAAGGAACAGTAAGAGAAACACAGTAGAAGCAGCAGTAAAATATCTTGCCCATTGTTATTCTAAAAAAAATAACAATAATAAATGTGTATATACATTTCTTTCAAAAAACTCCAAATTTGTAATCAAGCGTGCCGAGCAGAGATCTCCGCTTCCGCGCACACAAAATAATTCATAATTTACGGTAAACAAATGAAAATGGGTCGCCGAAGTGGAAAACTCAACACGTTCCTATTGTCTCTCTCTTTTTCCTATATTTTACAGCTAAGCTGCTGACCGAACATAGACAAGCCGCCAAGATAGACAATCTAAGTGCCAGACAGACAGACAATTCCGGTGCGGGAATGCGCTTTGTTGGCATCCTGCCCTGTACCTTACAGTGGCAGCAACAGCCTTCGGCGCCGCCCCCTACACTGTCAACTGGTAAAGCTCCCAAGCTGATTAGCTACGGCAATGCGGCTCGTTCGAGCGGGCAACCATATCCAGCGATGTCTTCCATCAATGAAACCAATTGCTGCAACGATGCTGGCAATCATGAGACGACGTCGCCTGCTAGTTGTTGTCAAGAGTGTCGCTGCTGTAAGCAGAGCTATGAGCATTTGCCTGTTCCTCGGCTAAAGCATCAACAGCCACCACCGCCGTTGCATCAATATCGCCAGCACAAGCAACAGCAACAGGTCAACTGTATAACGACTCTTCAGCAGACAACAACAACAACACAACAGATGCAGCAGTTGCCTGGGGGAAATGTCAACTGTTTGGCCATGCCGGAAACAACAACAACACGAACTACGTACATGAGCAATGTGCCACCGTCACATCATTGTTATCCTAGTTGCAATGGACAAGACAACAGCAGTAAAAGTAACAGCGGCCACATGACAACACCTGCAATGACCTGCCAGGGTCAAGGAACACCGATGTTTTTTCTGCCCTTTACGTTACCAACTTTACCGCAATCTTCGACTGGCGGCGGTGATTCAAAAACTCCGATCTATTCCAAAAATGTACCGCCACCACCACAACCACCTCGTCCGCCGGCACCTTTAACTCTGTCCTGCCAGTATCAAGTACCAGTTCAGGTTCAGCCGCTAATGCCACCGCCGCCTATGCCCCAAATGCTTGTATCCTGTCAATTACCCACCACTGAAGCAAATTCAGCGCGGAATCCATCACCACCACCAGCACCACAATTAACGACGGGTGGACGAGTGCAATCACTGAAATCAGTGGCTTCTCATGCCATCAGTGCATATCAGAAGGTGAGTTGAAAATGTCGAAAAATGAAAAATAATTCCAATCCGAGAGTGCACACCATGTGCATGCTTAATATTTATGGCCCCAATGGCAACAAAGCAAAAACTTCAATTTACATAAACATAAAGGACATGCAACAAAATAAACTCACATACACACACAAGTTAAGCTAGAGAATATGTATGCATGTTGGCTAAGATTTAACGCAGCGACAGCACACAAAAAATCAAAGTTACAACGACCAAAGAGGAAATGCAAAAAGGTAGAAAACGGAAGTGAAAGCTCAACGGAGATAACAGAGAAATGACAGGAGGGAAGCAAGCGAAAGAAGAGTAGAAGGTTTCGGGGCGTTACACAAAAAACTAATGCATAACCTAGTAAGATCATCAACACGAAATTTTACAGCAAACTCATGTCCAAGGATGTAGATATAAACTCGTCGTTTTTGTAGCCCAAAAATCCACCCCACCAAACCATCGTTTGGCACTCTTGCAGCCGCATTCGCGTTGTTGTCCTACGCTCAATGACTTTTGCATTTAATATGAGTAAAGAAGCGCAGCAGGACAACAACTAGAGCAACATAAGACGAACTGAAATGTGAGCTGGACTTAAGGATTGAGATGGGTTCAACGGGGGGTGTGTAGTGAGGTACAGGGGTTTTCGGCCCAGCGACATGCAAAGCACAGTTTGTAGTTCTTTTAAATTACGTTGTTGCCTGCAGATTTTTACAGGTAAAGGCTCTCCGCAACAAGGACAAAGAGATAGTGTCTGCTGTCCATTTGTTGTGTTTCTTTTTTTTTTTTTTGCAGTTTTCTCTTTCTTGCTACCTTACAGTGTCCGATGCTTCGTTTATTTGACAGCCCCAACTACTGCTGTTGCTGTTGCTCTACTTGTGCATTCTAGATAAGTTCGTCCTGATTAAGAATCTACAAACACATATATACATACGTACATACATATGTATATATACATACATTTGTGAAAGACTAAGACTGAGTTTTATAGTGAATTTTTTGTATCCTACGCCCCAAATCACAACTCTTAACTAATCAAACTAAATGGAGATGCAATAGTCATCTATTACACATATTTCCAAAGTTGTTTTTGAGAGTATCTTGTATTCGATATTTTAACTGAATGGATGTCAAATTTTTTGTTATTGTTGCCCAAGTGGTCAGTTTACATACATATAACACACACACACATACACACTATCGTTCACGCTAAGGATTTGGCATACCAAATTACAATATGAAAATTCATAGGGTTCCTTACAGTAATTTCAGGTAGCTCTCTCCTCTCAGTTGCCTGAATAAAATATATTTTATATTTTGCATTTTAAATAAATTCAAGTGCTACCTACATATATGTATATATATATATGGAGAATAGTGGTAGATTGTATCCTTTTGTGCTGCTGCTCATTCACATGTGCTTAAGTAGTTTTATTTAGCTGCAAAAAGCAGAGGAAAGTTCGCCCTTTTCTGCACATTTGAATGTTAAATCTTTCATGAAATGTTTTCTTTTTTGTTAGTCGGCCATCTCTGTCTCTCTAACTCTGAGTTTATTTGTCCATATCTGGCATATCTCAAAAGGATGTGTTTGTGTGTGTGTGTGCATATTTTGTGGTCTTCTTACAACTTAGCAATGCCTTCATCTTCTCTATGGCTATAGCTTGTTTTTGCTTCACCTCTTTCTCCTTGCTGGCTTCATCCTCTGTCAAACTGGACGCGCTATCATGCACAAAGAAAGCATTTTATATACTCACTTTAATGCTTCCACTTGGCCATTGTTATAATGTACTCCCATATACACAGTATACCATATATAGAACATATGTATGTATGTAGATACATATACATACATGTGTCGGTGTCTGTGTGTGTGGTATAAACCTCACAAAAATATTATTGGGTGCAGAGGCAACTACAATGCATCAAAAGTTTGTTGTGTATTTGCTTTTTTTTTTTTTTTGTCTACTTGCTGCTTGTTGCATTGCAAATCACATGATGCCTTCATAGTCTTCATAGTCCTGGGATGCTACTGTTGCTGCGGCAGCTTCCACTTCCATTTACCACTTTGCATTATACTGAAATAACAGTTGGTTGCCATCTAATAATTGTTCTTCTCTCATATTCCATGTGCACTTATGGAGCATTCGAAAGCGGATTTCGTTTTTAGAGTTTGAATTTTTGTTTTGTTTGCTCTTAATGTTTTCTGAGGGTAAACTTAACACTAGGTAAAGTGTACAATGAATGAACTGCATTAGCTTTTATTACAAAACCGGTATTAGGTTTTAGAGTTTAGTTGAAATGTTCACCACATTTTTAAGGCACATTCTGATTATCTTTTAAGTTTTAAAGTTGTTATGAACTGAAACGTTTTTTCGACGCAAGATAATACAAATAACTTATTGGTAGCTTTTCCAAACCCTAATTGAGCAAGAATATGTTGATTTACTTGTTTATACGATGCAAAAGATGGAAAGGGGAAATTTTTCCTTTGACAACACTTCCAACGTAGCACTTTTTGTAGGGAGTCGAAGTGCCAGGACACTCGTATTATTGTTGGCCCGAGAGTGGTTCAAAAAGTAGAGACAAAAAAACATATAGTTGAAATGTGGAGTGGGCTGGGTGATATGGCAAAGGACAAGTCTCCATTTGGCTGAGGATGTGCGCTGCCTTAATGGCCTCGGGAGCCAAAGTGTGATGCGTAAGTGAATTCATATTTCATATATTGCGTTAACATGTCAACAAAAAGAGCAGACACACAAAGTGCACAGGATTTTTTTTGTTGCAGAACGCATTCTCATAGGTTCGCTGTATCGTTGAGTTCGTTTGCTCAAACTAGAAAAGTATCACTGCGGTCTTTAACTGGTTTTAGCTTTGCTTAAAGATGTGGAAATCTGAAACTGATACTTAAAAATGGTAGCCGTCACTGTCGAATAGAAATTCAAGAAATGTTGGTTACATTTTGAGCAAAGAGAAATTTGATATTTGCGCCAAAGGATGCAATATCAAAGGCTTGCTTTGTGGCCAGCACCAGCGACAGGCGGAAAGAATACCAGAGTAAAATTGTTGACAGTTAAAACTGGTAAATTGGACACGAGCATGGCAGAGAGAAAGAGAGAGATGTCAGTGACAGTGGCAAAAAAAGAAACCGAAATTCAAAACAAAATCAGATACCTTGAAAATCTTGCACAACTTTGTAGCATTCTTATTATGGGCAAGGATAAGAGATGGACAGCCTTAACAGCTTAGCTACTGTGGTGACTTTCTCTACTTTCAGTTAGCCTTAAGGGCTTTTCGCTTGGACCCAAATCCGTGTCGTCTCCATTCTGAACCTCACCATGGGAATCATTTGCTTCACAGCGCACTGTTAATTTAATCTGCGGACTGGCCGCGAGGTGGCGTTAGCGTTAATGCAATCTCTGGTGTTGAATATCGTGAATTTCACCGCATCCAACTGAGTGCGAAAGTGTATGCGTGTTTGTGTGTGTATGTGTGCGTGTGAATGTGTTGCTGACGCATTGAGTTACCAAAAAGTCTTCTTAAGGACGACGCTGACGTTGCCAACAGCTGAGGCAGAGAGTCAGCTTCGCGTTACTGCTCTTGTGTGTGTGCTGGCACTTGAAAGCTTTTACCACATTGCCAGTGTCCCAGTGTGAGAGCCTCTATATACATATATTTATATATTTGTGTGTGTGTCTGTGTGTGGGCTTGTCAAGTGCTTCTTTTGTTGCCCATTGATGCTGTGTCTCTGTGCGCGAGGGCGCCAAATTTCAAAAGCATTCGTGCAAAAGCTTTTTTTGTTGTCGCAACCAACCAAACAGTTTATTTTGCTCAACACTCGACGCGACCTTTGAAAGGGGAAACGATATCGGCCGCTTCAATTTCAATAGTAGTCCCCAGGCCCCTTCAACTTGTCAATGTTAAAAATATAAAATATCTACGTATATATATATATACATATATGCCACAACATATGCCCCAAGTTAAGCATTTCCCAAACTAAACCCAACAACAACTATTTGCTCTACTAATTTAATTTGCCGCAAACTTAGTTCTCGCATTCTTTTTGTTTTTGCGCTCTAGTAAGGTCAAAACCGAATTAAATGCAATTGACAGTTGTAATTTCAAGCAAGCTGTCAAGCGAAATCCCCAAATGCCGTGCTAGCAACACAATTGCAATACCAGAAAATACAGAAAAACCCAAAGCAGGCGGCAATCCTTCTTGGTCAGAACGAAATTAATATACTCTACTGATTCTTTAATTTTAAATTAAACTAATTTAAATTGGTGGCACATCCGAATAGGCGTAGAAATAGGGACTTTTAGATCCACATAATATTGAAGGCTTTGCAATATGCTAAAAACCATCACATTGCAATTATGCCTCGTATATGAAAGGGTGTTAAATCAAATAGAAGTAAAACCAAACTCTGTTGTAACACAATAAAATGCAACCAAACACAACTGACAAAGAAATTGTTGCCGAATGTGAGCAAGAAAGAAATCGCTAGTGCTGGCCAAGGGGGCGTGTCGCTGACAAAGATAGACAACACGTAAACGGAACGACAATGCCAAGCCACGGCTGTCAAATTAGAGGCAAAAAGCGTAGCAACAAGGCGCGCGCAACTTTGTTGAAAGAGTTAGGACTTGGGAGACAGGTCCAAAGCCTTGAGTGCGATTTATTAAGTCAGTCAATCAGTATTATATAATAATAATAATGGCTAAACTAAATCATTTCGAAGTTTAATTGATGAATCGATGCCATTGATGGCAAGCAAATTGTAATGAATATATAATTACTCAATATTAACAGACAGTTTGCTCAGCTGCATTTTGATGATTGCTAATGAAACTTAATTATTCTCTCTTTTATACTGCTTGTATTTGTGATTAAATCTATGCAACCTATATTCTATACAAATTTCTATGCATTTGATTGTTAATTATAATTAGCTCACACCGTAAATCATCAGTTTGGTGATTTGTTGAGCCATTGGTCCAAATCGAATGTGTTAAAGTAAACGAAGTTTGCATCTTATCTATTTTACGCATGGTTAAGTGATTGCCAAAATGAGAAATGCAACTCCTATGTGTTGTGTTTATGTGTGTTCAATGTGTAATTGAAATGCCGAAGCATTGTTTAAATTAACATTTAGCAGCTTACACACATATACTAAACTATTCACCAATACGCAGAGCTGGTCTATGTTCAAAAAGAAAAATGAAGCAAGTAAGTCGACTCGTCGACTCGGGTATACCATACACCAGGTGAAACAAATTTTTTTAAATTTCGAAAACCAAATGTACATATGTATGTCTATTAAATTGTTTTTACATGTTTCATAGTATGTGCTATCTCGCTCACTCTACGAACACACGAGCACTCTAGCGCCGCTACTAGCCAACGGCCAATTCTGGCCTTGTGGACCGCGTAGTATAATACGTTCATACGCATATTTTGCATGTTTCTAGTCCGATTTCAATAAAATTTGGTAGTTTTGTAGAAATAGATAAGATTAATTAGTCTGCCGAATTTGAATGCGATAGTCAAAAAACTACAGGAGAAAATCGGTTTTTTCTTAATTATGGAGGCGGAAGTGGGCGTGGCAAAATATGAAAATATATATACTCTGCGCGAATACTAAGCCAGTATACATACTAAATTTGGTGACTTTAGCTTTGTTTGTTTTTGATAAAATCAGTTTTGTTTGATTTGCGGGGGCGGAAGTGGGCGTGGCAAAATTTTTAAATAGCCAGTTTCTGCGCGTCTATTAAACTAGTCTGCATACCAAATTTGATGTCGGTAGCTTTCATAGTTTTTAAGAAAATCAGTTTTATGTAAATTCCGGGGGCGGAAGGGGGCGTGGCAAAAAGTTTAAACAATTAGTTTCTGCGCGCCAACTAAACGAGTATATAAACCAAATTTGATGTGTCTAGCTGTTATACTTTTTAAGAAAAACAGTTTTATGTGATTCCTGGGGGCGTAAGGGGGCGTGGCCGAAATTCCAATTAACTCTGAACATGTGCATACTACACGAGTATACATACCAAATTTGGTGGCTCTAGCTCTTATAGTCTCCGAGATCTGCGTGTTCATACGGACGGACGGACGGACGGACGGACGGACGGACGGACGGACGGACAGACGGACATGGCTAGATCGACTCGGCTATTCATCCTGATCAAGAATATATATACTTTATAGGGTCGGAGAAGCTTCCTTCTGCCTGTTACATACATTTTGGCGACTTTAATATACCATTTCACCCTATGGGTGTATGGTATAACAACAACGATACCACAAATTTGTTTGAAAATCCTGCATATACATATGGATATAAATGTATATATATAGATGCAATATTATCAGGTGCGAAATATATTTCTCCAAACAGTTTCATTTATCAATCTCCAATTTTATATCAATGTGTTTTGTGATCTGATTTGATATTTCCTTCTCGTAAAGAAATTTGGTATTTTGAAAATTCCGTCATTGAGTTTTTAATGTTTTCAGCTGTTTTAATAGTTAAACGATTATACTTTTTTATTAAAAAGATATACCCTTCCGTTATCAACAACTATCCACACAACTACTGTTGATTCCGTCCCTGTTCTAAGTGTTTTGGATGAATTTTCAAATGGCAGAGCACAAAACACCGTTCGATACACATTACTACTTGAATGTTTTATGTATTTGCCTGCTCCTCTGTTTAACTGCCTGTATTCTGGAGTTGCTTCTGTAAATATTTGTTGAAATTCTTTCGAGGCTTATTTTAAAATTTATTCAATGGAAAATAGCTCACATAACTTCAGTTGGCTGGCCAGCTAGCTGCTGGCCCTGTCTTGGCACAAACATGCTCGTAAGTAGTCGAAGAGCATAAATAAAAGTGAGTGATGCGCAAAATGAAGTTGCAACCAGGATACTGCTCGATATTGCTGGCATATCCTTATAGTTTCATTTTGTTGGTCAATTAATTTGCATGTCATTGGTGGTCACTAACTAAGTATGAAGATAATTAAAATGCAACTAATGGACAGGTATTGAAACTTTAAGAGAGATATTACCAAGTGGTCAATTCTTTTTGGAAATTAATGTGTGAGTTTACGGTGTGAGCACGTGTGCGTATGTGTGAGTCAGAGGTTGGTAACTTTGACAAAAGATCTCTTGTCTTGTTTCTGTCTCATTACAAAATTGTTTGCAAGCTTTGTGCTCCTGGGCGGTTTTGTGTTTTCTGTTTATCTTTCGTAAACGTGCCAGGACATCTTTGCTTTCAATAACAAATACACTTGAACATTAAACAAATAGCAGGCACGAGTCTTTGGCTCAAAGAACTGTCGTCCTCCCCCAACCTTGTGGTCTAAGGCTGTATATTAGACGATTCACAACGACTTCATTACATTTTTCGGTATTTCCGTTGCTTTTTTGCCCATTTAATTGGCCGTATAATTGATTGGAGTTGTTATTGTTGTTATGGCGGCTTTTTCTTAGTATTCCTTCTCCAGCATCTAACTCATTATGTTGTACACATATATATGTATAGAAGCTCGCTTTGTAGCAAGACATTAGAAAATACTCAAAGCAAATGGCAAAGTTTTTGTTCGCCGACTATTGATACAGCAAGCACCGGGCTGATTTTGATATTTATGCTGCTTCCACAATTCATTGCTCTTGTCCAGCTAAAATTTGTTGGCCTTGTGTTTTGTGGTACATAATTAATTATATTTGCCTTCAACTCAAAATGTCAGTTAGCCTCTAATTATTATTAGGCTAACGAACATAGAAAGCCTGCAGTAGCTCTAGCTATGTCAGGGTATTTTGATTATGTGTGTTAATGTGTGTTACCCATTGGAAAAAGTCATGTACGCATACATAAATCAGATTATCATAGGTAAATGTAGTACATTAATCCAGTATTCAGGATGAAAATAATCAGTTAAGAATCACTTTTGATTTATACTCATTCATATTTGTCTTTTCCTTTAGGGTATACAAAATGCGGTGTCCATAAATTAGCTTTGGCGGTATGTTTTGTTTTTTGGCTACAGGTTGTTTGACATTAATTGATTTATTTTCCTTTTACATAAATTAGGCACTGCCTGTAGATATTTTATTTCAATGAAGAGTATTAAATACGCCCATTGAAAGGCCGTTGGTGTGGGGTGGGGGCAGTTTTCGGGGTGGAATTTCACAGAGTCGGCAATGCGAGGTAGTGGGAAGACAAACAGGTGCCCAAAAAAAAAAAAAAAAGGACAAGAACCAAAAGAACACCTTTGTTTGTTTGTTTGTTCGTTTTGGTTGTGAAAAAAGACTAACATTTGACTTATGTGTATTAAAGATACACTGTAAGGCCATAAATTGATCAATTTTGAACAGATTAGGAGGAGAAATGTTTTTTTTTTTTCAGTTAATTTATCTTGAGCCAACCAACTAGAAGTTCTTTTGAATTTTCATTAAGGAAATGTATTCAGAACTTGGGGATTTGAAAGCTGTTAGAAAGCAGATTCTCATTTACTTTATTTTTCACAAAGCCATTCATAAGGTATTTGCTACTGCTTGGACTCCTTTGTGTCACACGAACAACGCATTGACGTTAGTGCAGCTGCAAATAGAAGATAACATGCATTTCACAACAAACAATAAACTGGCTAAATGCAATTTTTACGGTAAAAGCTGTTGAAAGGAGTAAAATTTCATTGTTCAGCCAATAAAGATGGGACACCAAAGGTCAGTGTTTTGCTTCTAAATATAGATTCTATTTTCGTTCGAACGCAAAATATGAATATTGTCGGATTAAATTAACTTTGACTTGATAAAATTAGAATAGTCAAAGAGCGAGCCAGGAAATTAATGAAGAGGGTCACGCGAAATGCAGTCTAAACACTCAACAAAAAGTTTCGAAAAGTTAACTAAATAACTTGCCAAATCAACTCTTGACTTGTTGCTGATATTGTGTTCGTGAGTTGGCTATGAGCATAGTACTACCCACATTCATTAAATTCACCCATTTTTGGCGGTTCCACAAACAAGAAGCAGAATAAGAAGATGAAGCTTGGGGCATTAAAAAACACGTTAAAAGAATTTGCTAGCCGTACTTTATATACACTTAATGTTTCCCAGTTCAATCATGAGAGCATAATTAACAATAACTCTTATTACGAATTAAGTGGGTACAGCAAATGTTATTTTTTAGTTTAAGTAATACCAAGTTACCAAATCTTTGGCATAAATAATGGTAGCCTTTGAGAGGGTATTTGAAATGGTGGGAAAACTTTTTGACAGCATAACATGCAAAAACAAATTACCAAAGCAGTCAAACTGTCAATTATAAGGCAATTAGTTTTGGCTTCAATAAAAATGGCAGCTGCTTTTGCAGTTCCTGTCAACGATTAAGCATATTGGCTTTAGTAAACACAAAAAATATAAAGATTGACTGAAATTTATGTCCAACAAAACAAACGAATTTAATAAAAGAAGAATTGGCACAGATTGAACCAAATAATTGCAATAGTTCGGCCAATTGCAGATGGCCTTAGTTAGTTCATCTTGATTTATACTTTAGTTTCACCACACCCAAACGATAACCAGGCGCACATGGATGTGTCTTAGGCTTAATGGCCAAACAAATGTCATGCCTGCATTTTTGTGAGCCTTGCAACTGATTACTAAGAAGATAAATGCAAATGTAAAGTACAGGCAAAAGTTGCCTGTACCTGAATTCTAATAAATTCATTGAAATTGATATGAGAAAATTGTATATGAAAGTTTTACGACGCTATAAAACAACAGGCCGCAATCGTCCAAAGACCAAAAGGCGACAGCAGCAAGGACAGTATTCAGCACAGGATATGCAAAATGCAGCTGAGACAATACGGTTGCTGGCTCAATCATTGTTTGTTTGCATGTTGGTTTGTTTGGCTGGCTGGTTGGTTGACTGTGGGTTGGTTGACTTTGAGTTTGTGCCTGCAGGCTGCAATATGAGAACTGGAAATTATGAGCGATATCGCAGCCAGTTAGCCCCTCGTCGTTGTTGGAATGACGTTGCTTCATCCATTGGCAACATTTGGCTTGGGTTATGCGACGTGTGGTCCCAATATGCAATGTTGCGTGTCTTTCCGGACTGGCTGCCAAGCCACTTCCCTTTACAGAACGCTCGCCTCGACAAGCAGCACTTTTAACGATTGATGCCTTTGGCATGCCTTTGGTGTGGGACACTACTCTCTCTTGCTGCTGCTTGCCTAAAGCAAATAGGGACGAAGAATCTAGTTTATAGTCTCGGCCTATTTGCTCCACATTGCCAGATTGCATTGTCAAAGCAAGGCTTTTGCGAAAATTTCATGGTATTAAACTGATGATTGGCCCCGACCGTCTTGTGATTTGCTAATTATGCGCCTTCTTCTCATAAATAAACATACATAAAATACTATGCCCACTGTCGGTTGGCTAGATGGTTTGCCTTTAGTTGCTTACGCCTCACCTGAAAGAACGACGTATCATTAATCAATGTCTATTATATGCAGAAAGAACTGCAACAGGAAACGGAAGTTGTGCCGCACAACTTGCAATAAGAACAACACGCACAGAGCAAATCTGGCAAAAGGAGAGAAATGCATACAATTTCATTTACCTTTTTATTAAAGAAATAACTATATGTATTCTACCATTGAAGACTACAAATTTTATTTCTGCACCACATTTAAAAGCAAAAAAGCTCTAAAAAATGAATGATGTGGTACTTTAAGATTGGAAATGTTTGTTATGTTATGTTAAATAAATGGGGCAATTTTCATCTTACTTTATTATGATTAAAATTATTTTTCTTTTTATTCGCAAAAAAGTTTCAACTCTGGCACATGTCGTATGAGTAATATGAAATAAAAAGTGGAGCATACTTTTGAGCACCTCAAACTGAAAAAATCAATCTCATTTTTGTTTTGTAATTGATACACGAACGGTACACCAAAGCAGATGGAAGCAAGTTATACAGAATGGTATACAGTCTCTATTATTGTATTTTGAGAAAAAATATATATTGCAAAACAGGAAAATATGAAATGATTGTATGAGTGAGTATACGCTATAACTCGATAAGTCTGTATGATGGTCATTAAATTATAAAATAGCGCAAATCCGAAGGCATATTTCGTTTCCGGTCTGACAGGCTTGTCAAATGCCAACCCCTCGACAAATACCCTGCTCTCCCCGGGCGTACCTCCTCACTCTTCGTCAGATTGCTGTTGACGCACATATTCCTGTCAACATCAACGGCAAATGATAAAACGCTGGCGTCCAGCTTTTCCCAGTCCGCTCAGCCATATCGCACAAAACAGCGAAATAATTTAATTTTGCCTGCCATGTTCGCCGCAGGCCGCCCGCTGAATTTGTTTTATTAAAAAACTGTGTGTGCTACAGAGTCGTGGAGCGGGAAAGAGAACTAGAATGATAAGGCAGGAGACAGAGAGAGAGAGAGGGAAAAAGAGAGGAAGAATGAGTAAAACGCAAAGCGTAGAAAATGAAAGAAATGAAATCAAATACTCGAAAAATGAGCAAATAAAGTACAACCAAGATATAACTAAGCACAGTACATACATACATACGTACAAACAAACAAACGGCTCTGAATGTCTGTATATTTTATTAAAAGAACAACAAATTCGAGCCAAAATGTACAATTGGGATGAAAAGTCATTTATGAATTTCATCCTATCAAATTTCTTTTACTCACTCACAAATTTCTTTTACTATCTTAAATTGTATATGAAACATTCAATTTATGCGATTGATTATTTTATGAAGAAAGACAAAAGATTAAAGATTTATTTTAAAGTCAAACAACTAACATTTTTTGCAAAAGTCTCTAAAACAAATACAAAGACTGTAGTTAAGGACATTGAGCAGATATCACAATAGTTATACCAAAAGGCACCTTTAGATTTAAGAGAGATTTTAAAAGTTTTGTTGCATTAACTGAAAAAAAAAAAAACAAAATTATTAGCATAAAAGTGTCAAGTGACTATCTATAGCATAGCGATATTTTAGTAAGGATATCTGCCTTGGCTAGTTTAATTTGCCTTAAAGTTAAGTGCAGACTAAGGAAGATAAAAAAGAAAAAGCATAAATACTATGTGACGTCGCAATTTGGTGGCGAATAATTTACCAAGGGTCAGATCACTTCAAATTTGTGTAAGGTTCGGCGAGGCGTTGAAATTGTTATGGGGAAATTTTTTTTTTTTTTTTTTTTGCATGTCTTTTATTCAGCTCTATAGAACTATATCCGTTATTAACCAAACTAATCATGACCCTTTGTGGACGACACGTGCGCAAAAGCAAAAGGAAAAAAAAATAAGGCGAAAAACAGAAAGCCGAACTGGAGCAAATTATTGCCACAAACGGGGGACAGCAAATAATGTGCGCTCTGTGGGTTGCAGTCGGCCGTAGAATTGTGTGTTTTTCTTTTTGTTCTTGTTTTTCTTTTCTGATTCCATCTCTCGGTCTCTCCGTTTCTCTGTGAATACCCCTCCTTGATCCTGGTTGCTGCTTTTTGCGTTAATATGTATGTTGTCCCATAACGCTGAGCATATTTAAAGCTAGCCCAGGCAAATCCTTTAAGTGTCATTCGGCGTCCTGCAACATTTGGATGGATATTTGGTCATCGTCATCTGCAAATGGAGATTCGTTTTCGTTCTTTTTTTTCCCGAGTTGTTGGTTTGGTTTGCCTTGTTTTTTATTCCTTTGGATTTGCACATTTGGACACTACTTAATTATGTTCTTAGTCCCTTTTATGTCACAATTTTCATTTCGCAACATCAAATAAACTAAATGTCCGGTTCAGCAAAAAGGTGGCATACGGGGGTTGAAAAGGTCGATTTCCCTTCAGCAACTGTCGTCGTTGTATGTAGTTGTTGCTGTCGTTATTGCTACTGTTGTTGTTGTCAACCACAATTGTCGTGGCAAGGTAAACAAATATGCGTATATGCCCATGCTAACAACCTTGCCCATTGGCTGCAACCGAAATGGGAATAGGGATGTTAAGGGGTTGGGGATGGTTCATGATGGTGATGGGGTTTCTCCATTTTTTTCGGGGGGGTGGCGGAACAAATGTGCCTATTTGTAGCCCCGGTGTCTGCTGATAGAGCAGCGGTTGCTCCGGTAGTAGTAGCTCCGGCTTGTGTGGCTAGTTGCTATAAAATTCTGTACGAAATGACCATTTGGACTTTTAATATGCTCGAGTAATGTCTGCATTAACAGAATTCATTTGCAGGACATGGACACACACAACATATACACAGCAACCCCATTGCGTGTGTGAGTGTGTGAATGTGTGGAGGAAAGAAATTTATGTCGTGCTACTTGCTGAAATTGGATTTTGGCTTATTCTCTTTCTCTCCCTGTCTCTCTTGGTGTCTTTCACTCTGTATTCTGTTTAGTTGTTATTGTTGTCGTCACATCGTTTTTGCTTTTGAACTGTCCAAAACCCAGACCTTCCGAGCAGGTCCCAAAAGAAGAAAAGGTAACTCAAACCTACATATGTCAGGTGAAACGCATTTATTTCTATTCCCAAGTTTACTGCCTGTAATCCTTCCTCATGATTTTCACACCAGTGTTAGACAATTGTACGCCATAATCAAGTTAAATGCTTCAATTAGAAGCAAACTTTCAGTAGCAGAGAGAACTCTATATCTGGCACATGGCACGTGTCTTCTTTTTGTCGTTTTTTGTTATTTTGGTTTACTCTCAATTCGTTTTGTTTTATCTATTTATGTTTAATTTTCATATGCCACCACTTAACTTCATTGCAGAATGGCAAATTGCCCAGAAACCTGCCCGCATTGCGTGCCATGGAAATGGCACTACGCACCAACTCCTTTGCAATAACAGCAACGGCAGCAGCATCATCGAAAGCAGAAGGATCAGGAGGAGCAACAGCATGCACGAGAGGTGTATTGGACATGGAAGACAGCAGCGATTCGGAAATGGAGTACATGCCGCCATTGCATAGTGAGTACTTTTACCGACACTGGACATATTCTTCTGGCCAGTGGCAAATTCAATTAAAAATTTTTGAAACTGCGCCACCTGCACGTGCGTGACGCACTCGAACTACAGGAAACTACGGGACGGGATGGGATGAGATGGGATGGTATGGGATGAGTCTGCAAGTGAATTGTACGAGACTGGTACCCAGACTCTGAACGGCCAGTTGAAGGCCATGTCAGCGTCAGGCGTTTCAATTTACTTTTATGTCTCGGAGCCTTATCGCGGCGCAAATTGAAATGATATCTTGACACAATCAGCATGCCACCGAGACAGAGACAGAGACACAGACCACTACTCACTCTGACAACAACTCAAAACCTGATTCTGCACACACAAATACAAACACACATTCTATATACAATTAAGTTAAACGGTGACCATCAATTATGGGACAAGCTTGACTCTAAGCTGGGCAGCTGGGCGCCCAGCAATAGCCAAAGTTTTCAGCCCTAATATATATTTAGAACCAGAGAGTGGGATACCAGAATGAATCCAAGCAAAACGGCAAAAAATTGTCAACTTATGGCAAACTTTTCTCTCCCTTTACAAGACTTTTGTATTCGTTTGTGCTAAAGATGATATCACGAAAGTTTTTCTTGCTGGCCTGGGCTGCAAACAAAGCTGGCAAAATGGTTCCAAGATCTCTTTTACTCGCTGTTTATTTATATTAATATTTTTATCATTTTATTATGACTACAAATGTGACTATAGCTGTGGCTGCTTCTGGCCAAGTTGTGTGACTACCTTTAGCCATCCGGATTGTGGGCAAAACTTTTGGCCACAACTTAAACGCTCTTTATACACAAATACATACATATGTATATAGTTATTATCTATCCTCTCTTACTGTGTTGGCCCAGTCCAAGAACCACTTACATTTCACTTTACGCTTTACCAGCGAAAAGAACAAAAGAAATATGACAAAATAATGAATAAATAAATCACAACAAAAAACTTTTACGCCACGCCCTGCACACGGGGGTCAACAGTTAGTTTAACATGTTGTGTAATAAATCAATATGAATGAAATATACTACTACTACATATGACCAAGGATACTATTCTAAAAAAAAAAAACCCAAAACGAGGGGAATCTCTCTAAAGAAAATACTCTTGAAAATGGGGAAAAAAGAGCGAAAATATTTTGCGTGAAGGCTAAACTATTTATATTAATATCTGCAGGGTAAAAAAATACAAAGTAAATTAAAGCATATAAATGCAAATTATGCCAGTAACAGAAATCCAAGAAAGTCGCCAAAGCCCATGGGCAGCAGCAACATCAACTGCGGCAGCAGCAGCAGCAGCTGTAAGCGCTTCACTTTGCAGCTGTTCCAATTTTAAGCGTAAATAACCCCACCAAACCTCTTTCATGTACGGGTCTGAGTTGCCCCAGTGCTTGAGTTACCCTCACCAACCTCCACCCTATGAAACACTTGTCAATAGGTAAAATGTAAAGGCCTTCTCTACCTTTCGAGGGCTCCCCCCTCGCAACGGCAACGCTCATGTTGCTGCTGTTGCTACTTCGGGCTGCTGGCGTTGCCGTTGCTGTTGGCGCTGCTGCATTTTTTCGCTCACCTGAATGTTTGTTCAGTCAGAAAGTTTTGATTTATTTACGGCGCAAGTTTTACATTTTACACGACACACTCGCCTCCAATTACACGTCGCTGCCTACGTTGCTGCCAAGCAACCCTTTCCCTAACGCTTTTCCGCGCTCAGCGCGGACTCATTTACACCTCAGCTGGCGACGGCAGCAACAGAAACAGCAACAGCAATGGCAACGGCAACAACCCTGAACAGTGTGCCAGGTATTGGTATATAGAAAGGGGGAAAAAAGTAAAACAAAATGAAAAAAAAAAAGGAAAAAAGAAAAACAGAAATTCTTTCCTTCAGATTTTAATCGCTCACGTGAGTCCTTTGCTTGTGTTGCTTCAATGTGTTTGTGTTGACTTTGTTGTTGCTGTTGTGTTTCATTTTTTACATATTTAGTCGCTAGCGGATAATGTGTCGCCATGTTGCTATCGTCATCGACTATGATGATGCATACACAGGTTGAAGGGACTTTAGCATTTACAATGCAAAAACGAAATCAATTAGAAACCGGGTTACTCTACACATGAACTAAGAGTCCTAAAGGTTATCGTTAACGGTATTCTGTTGGTCACAAATGTCGACAAAAAGGTTCTAAATTATGTAATTAGTTTAAAAAAATTTTAAAAGGATCCATGGAAATTCAATTCTTTCTACTTAAAAGATGAATATTTTCTCTAAAAGAGGTTAACCTGGTTAAAACTTAAAATAGTTTTAAACTAGAAGGGCCCGAATACGACGATTGTTGTCTAGATGTTCAGCAACTTATTATGAATAACTGTAGAGCCTGATCTGAATGAAAATGATCTGCAGATTTTAATATAATCCTACCAAGTCTTGTAGAAAAGATTTCAAAACAAAAATATGAATAAATAGCTTTCATTTAAATTGAATTCAATACGAAACTTCTATCCTCAACCGTAGCAGAGCTTTTTTCAGTAATATCTTCAATATTCATATTCAAGAAAACCGTAACTTCTTAAGGAAATAATGAATAAAGTGAATATTTTAAGTGCTTCAGATGCTTGCTCAAATGACCTTGAACATCTGACCAAATCGACAAAAACAAAACCAACTATCAACAGCGCATCTCTTGTTCGACAAGAGCTGAGCCATTTAGGAATAAGTTGCTTGCCAGCCATCTCCTTAGACACTTTCCAAATTGTTGCAAAGAGTTTCCCTACCGCCCTTGCATACCCACCGCGATTCGTAATTGTTGTTGTTCTTGTCCCCTAACCATTCAGTGTCTTCGTTTTCGTTTCTCGGTTTCTTCGGTTTAGCCTTTGCCTGCTTCTAATACGCTTTTGGCCAAAGTAACAGTTGCTAAAATGTTTTCTATTGTTTTCACGCTCAACAAAAGGCAGACAATTAGTTTTCTTAAGCGACAAATCAAGTAGAAACTAAGTGGTGGCGGGTAAGGGCAAAGACCAAAGGCAAAGCAAGCAAAGCAAGTTGTGGCTGAATAGCAGCAATGGTTACACCACACCATGGCACGAGATGAGCCAGGCCGGAATGGTGGTTGCTGCTTGACGGCTCCAAGTTGTTGCTTGGCAAAAGGGAACGATATGAAACGAGAGTGGATTATTGGCCCTTGAGGACATAAACAATACATACAAAGCATGTGTGGGTGTTTGAGCCACCACCATGAGGCCAACCACAATATCATGTTTTATCACATACAGCTGGAGCTGATAAAAGTAAGACAGATGCCGGCGTACATACGTATGTATGTAAGAGCCATCTGATGCTTCTAACATAGACGAAACGAATGCACTTAATAACCGAGTATAACACTTGAGTAAGAAATGCTGCCATAAAAATTACAAAGATAGTGGGAAAATTTCCTCTATGGTCTTTTGCTATACACGAACGTGAAGGATTCCATCGAAAACAGCCAGGACAAGAACCAGGAGTTCGAAATTATTTACAGCGCATGCCTGAGAGAGTAATGAGGAGGAATATTCGTTTGGTGTTCGGTTGCCTTGTTGGCCAACGTCGGGGAAAGGCCCAACTCGTTTTTCCCAAAAGGATTCGGAGCTGAGGCAGCGCAGTCGACTTCTACGCCGGCAGAATAACGGTATGCCAACGATGTGTTGACTATTTGTGAGGCGAACGAAGGCGCTTCGCCTTCAGTTTGAATTGTGTCCTCGTAAAGAAAGGATATTCGTTACATTGTTATTAAGTTGTTATTATAATTTCTCAAACCAAAAAAAAAAAAAAAAAAAAAATAAAAAGCAAAAGGAAGGAAGAAAGAAAAAGTAAAAAGAAAATAAAACAAAAAACCCAAAAGCAAAAACCCAATCAAAGCAAAGCAAACCAAATGCCAACAACTTGATAGAGAATATAAACAAAAAACCAAAAACATAAATAAATTAATAAATAAAATAAACAAAAAGTAAGATCAAAATAAAAACTTATCAAAACCAAAAAAAAAAAAAAAAAAAAAAAACATTTAAATAAACCAAACTTCAGAAAACAATTAAATATAAATCTAAACAAACTTTACCTAACATCAAACAACATTTTTAAAAACAAATTTCAAATTTGGTTTCATTTGTGTGCCAATTTATATAGTTTTAGCTTGTGTTCAATGTGAGCATGTGAATATAGAATACGAACAGAGTTTTAACCCTAACGAAATGGAAATTTAAAAAAAAAATTGAATGAAATAAAATTTGATTCCATTTTTTTTGTCAATGTTCTTGTCATCGATTTCAGTTATATATTTTCCACTGTGCAGACAATGACAACAATTTTGCGTGCATGTATATTGCTTTGCCTTGCCTTGTCTCTGTTGTGTATTTTTGGTTATATTATATACAACGAACAATAACAACAACAAACACAGCAATGGCAAGAAGAAGAGATTTTGCCACTTCGGTTTATGTGGCACATAAACCGACAACGAGCCAGCCAATAAATACTTTCAGCCAACAGTCAACGAAGGCTTTGGCTATATGAGAAGGGCCAATGCAGCATTGTGTCTTTGTGTTAGAATGAGTGAGTGTTGTGTGTGTTTGTGTGTATCATGCACACTTTAGATTGCAAGGGAACTCAATGGGTAGTCCACTTTTTGGGGCTCCACATGCATGCAATGTCTTCTGGATCAGAGAAATAAAAATATAAATTTATACTTCTACATAACATGTGTCTGTCTGTCTGGCCTGTCTTTGGGGTCTGCATAAGTTTGGCGCTATAAAAAAAAACCCAGGAAGCGTTTGACTGACAAGGCGGCTGAATGAAGCTGCGTCTGATCCTGACACTTGCCAACACTTGGCTTGGGTTTCCTTTTTCTTTTTTTTTCCATCCACAGTCGTTTTTCGTTGTGTCGTCTCGTAAACCCCAATGAGTTTTTACTCTCCTTTTGTGGCTGGCTGGCACTTGTATTCGGCTGCTTTTATTATTATTGTTATAATTTTTTTTTCGCCTTTTACGGTTGGCGTTGTTGCTGTTGCTACTGCTGCTGTTTGTAGCACTTACGCATTTGCGTTACACGTACTTGCTACGTCTCTGGCATAACATTTTATTTTTCATTGTTTGTTTGTTTCTCATTTTTTTTGCCACTCAGTTCGCCCTGTTTTGTTTTTTTGTGTGTGGATTTTCGGTATGCAAAGGGAATTCGCCATGACAACTCAGGAGCCAGCGAGCAGAAGATATACACAAATCGTAAAATATTAAATTTAATTTTTCAAATGATGTGTGAATGGCTTAGGCTTGATATATGATAATGGTTGTTTTGTAGCTCAAGATGGAGCAAAAAAAAAGAAGAGGAATGTAAACCGTAAGACGTGAAGCGATTGGGGAAAATGTAATTATACTTATATCTTCAAATTAATGTTGGCAGAGAGAAAGTGACTGGCGTACATTTTTTCATGCAAATGTGATGAGTTTGAAATATTTAATGGAGTTGAAAATTTACAAATTGCATTGATTACACTTTTGTTTGTTCTATTGTGGAGTTGAAGAATGTTTGAATTCCCATTTAATAAGAAGGTCTAACGTCTGCCTTAAACTTTGGGGTTTCACTGAAACGGGTTCTATGCGTTTTCCATTCCACTTGAGCTAAAACTAAAAGAAGTCTTTAAATTTACATAAATTTAATCAAAATCTATAATGTTTATTCTCAAAAAAAAGATAAATCTGAACTAATATAAAAACCTAAGGGTGACTGCATTATTTTGCATTGTGTGTGTGAACAACGGAGGAGAATATATAAAAAATTTAAGCAAATCATAATAATTATAATATTAAATGAACTTTTTCAACACAAATTTCATTGGTCTGTGATACTGAAGGTCAAGCTAAATTTTTAATAAAATCAAAACATAACAAAACCGACAACAACAACAACAAAAACGCGAAAAACACAAAGAGTCATAATAAGAAAGCAAAAAAAAAAAAACTAATAAAAAATTGAACAACTAAATAATAAAAAAAAACAAGGATTGCAACGAAAGCAAAGAGAAACCGCAAAAAGGCAACTTTTTCAAATTAGCAAAATTGTAGAAATTATTTAACGCATCAAATGATTTGCACATAAAACTCCACAAACAAAAGTGCGGTTTCACACAAAACAAAACGAAAATAAATACCGAAAAAAAACAGACGAAACCAACAAAAATATATACATAAAAAAAAGGGAAGCTCGACAATTTATTTTGCCAAATTATAACACAATTTGTATCATCATCAACTGCGAGGCAGAGCAGCGGGCACTTCATTAAACATCAAAGCAAGTTGCGTGTAACCGCAGAACGTGCAAATTCCACACCGCAGCAACTGCAACACACAACAAGTGCACAACCCGAAAAAAAACTGTGAAAAAATGTTGGCCATGCCCACGCTGATGATGCCAGCCACTGCACAGATGACGCTCAGCAGTCAGCCCCTATCTGTGGCCACCGCCCATGGTAAACCGTATGAGACGAAGCTGCTGGCTATCCATCAGACGCACTTACAACAGCAGCAACAACAGCAGCAGGTAACCGCTTCGCAGCAGCAGCAGGCACCAAATGGCAAGCAGTCCCAACAGCAGCAGACTCAGCAAATGACAATTGTTACCACGCAGCAGCAGCAACATCAGCAGCAACAGCAGCAGCAGCAACAACAGCAGCATTCGCATTCGCAATCTCAGTCACCGCACCAACAGCAGCAATCACAGCAAGCAGCTGCAGTGGCAGCAGCAGCAGCTGCAGCTGCTGCCCACCATCAGCAGCAACAGGCCGTGGCCGCGGCAGTCTGTGCTGCTCAGCAGCAGGCAGTTGTGGTTCAGCAGCAGCAGCAGCAATATCAAATCCATTCGCAGCAGCAATCACCTCAGCAGCAGATCCTAAGCATTTCTCCCAAGCAGGGTAAGTCTTTATATGTATAAATGGCATACATATGTATGTATACCCTATAAATTTAAGAGAAGTTAACGAAAATATCATGAAAATTGTTTATGGGGAACTTTCAACACTTTGGCCACTTATCGATTGCCTGTTGTTGTTTTTTTTATTATCCTCTACACTGTGTTTTGCCTTACAAATTTCTCGAGTTTTACGAGTAGCTGGCTTGGCTTGCCGCACACAGTTCAAGTAATGGTTTTTATAGATCCATCGTAAAAGTCGGCCAAGCCTCTAATAGCTGTCTAATGTTATTTGGCCTCAAAACGAGGCCCGCGTGTTTGTCAAAGTTTACTTTTCCACTTACACGCCCGCCCAATATATATGTATAAATATATATGGCTAGTACAATTATATATAGCTAAAGAAATGTAGGTGTCTAACCCTCCCCTGTCCCCTGTATCAATCTCTTACTTTCTCTCTCCCCTCTTTTTCCCACTCTTCTACTCAAACCCTCTATCTGTTTCTGTTTCCGTCTTTGTTTTTGTTGTTGTGTTAAATCAAATAGAAATCAATTTGAAATTATTGACAATTTCCACATTGGCATTGGCTCAGCAAGTCGATTCGATTTGGATTCTGATTTTGTCATAGTTGGCATTGTGACTAAACGAAAGGCAAACAAACACACACAACATGTACACACACCCACACACAGACGAATACTCTCACCCACATGCCAATGCCTTGTGAAGCAAACAAACGTATATACACACATATAGACAGTAAGAAGCGTGGGAGGCTAAAGCAAATATCGGGCGTATTGGGGGCCCGCCTTTGCCTGTTATTGTTGTAGTTTTAGTTGCTGTTGTTTCTGTGCCCACGCCCACAATGAAAATTGCACTAGGCAAACAGTTGACGGCCACACCGAGATGCAGACGGCGGGCAAAGACGTAGACGTAGACGAAGACCAAGACGATGACGAGACACTGAAGTGCACTCCAAGCTGAATAGCATGGCGTATACGTAACGTACATTTAACGCACGTCCACACTTGACCAGTTGAAAGCCAAAAAGCTGTGAGAATTGAAAATCGAAAAGTTTTCTCTTTCTTTTGGCAAAAAGTTGGTGCTGCTGCTGCTGTTGTTAAATTTGCAGCGAGTGTCTGTTGAAATTTTCAATTGAATTCGTTGTTAGATGCAGAAACAAATTGCCAAATGCGTGGCAAGGGAAAGCGAAAAGAATAAAAGAAGTTGTCGTCGTAGTCGTCGTTGTAGTTCCTGAAAGCAGCAAACAGACAAAGGCACAAGGGGCGTTGAATTTGGCTTATAAAGTGGCCCCGCTCTTTCTCTCTCACTCGCTCTGCCAAAGTTTCGCCCTATTGGTTTCTGTTTCCCTTTATTTCTCTCTCTCTCACTCTTCGAGTTGTGTAGCCGGCAAATGTCGTCCTTTGTTAAACTGTAAGGACGTTGACTGATGCGTTCGCCAGGCTATTCTGGCACAGCTGCCAAGTTGCTGCTCCACCATTCCCGCCTGCAAGTAAACTTTAAACAGGTGATCGATTTTTCTCTTTGTCAGTTGGGCGAATTTTGTGCAAATTTAATAAATTTATTTTTTTGTTTTGCGTGAATTTAAGATGACTTTAATCCGCTTGCAGGCGGCTTGCGACACCTAAAATGCCTTTATTTATTATGCTATATGTACATTTAAATCTATCAAATAAATAGTCAACACATTATGGCTATTTATCGAAAACTCCCTGAAATATACTTCCATACCCTCCACCCGTCCAAACGATTTGCATATTCATAGTTGCATTTGGCTAAAAGTTGCTCTATTTTTTGCGTGTGCAAATTGTGTTTCGGTTTATGTATTTTTTTTGTTTTTAGCCCTGTTATCGTTTCGTGTTTGATTGAATAAATAAGCATTTTAAATGTTTGTATAGAACAGCAATTGTAACAATAAATTGTGAAATTTAAATGAATTTTTCAATGATCTGAATGTGATTATGAAAAAAAGGAGTTAGAAAATTAAAATTGAAATGCAAATGAATATTGCAATTTTTTGGCACCTGCAAAACATTTGGCAATGTTGGAACAATTAAAACTGAAGCAGTATTATACACAAAATGTATAATTTGAACCAAAAAATTTCATAACTATTTAATGGAAATGAAATGCATTTAATTATCTCTAACTTTATTCCAATTTATTCCCAATTCTTGTGATTGTTAATTAAGAAACATTTTTTTAGAATAGCGCCAAGTTATGCAAAAGATAACCATAATACCATACTATAGAAATACTATTTAAGTAAAGAAAGTTTTGATAAGATAAGCAAATAGGTAGGAGTAATGTATGTAGTAAGGCTTATTATTTTAGGAAAAGAAATATCTAACTACGTTCGCAAAGTCCGCTCCTGACTACAGTTGTAATATATCTATTGCCGATAGCACTAGCAAAAGAGACTGCTGCCACAGTCTGGCTCTCATCATGGCCATAATGCTGGTGATGATGGTTATTGGCATTGCATGGCGAATGCGTTTTGTCAACCTGTTCATTGAAGCATCCCGACTATGCCAACTCGTTACCCATTATCGTCATTATGGTAGCCGTTAAGTACGTTTGCAGCCATTATCTTTGCCTGCTCAGCATCACGAATCTTCCTCTAAGGTCGGTCCTTATGTGTTTGTGTGTGTGTAGTTATGCCTTTCCTTAAATATGCCAACATTGTTCTCTACGTCTTTGCTTGGCATCTTTTTTTTTTTTTTGGTTTTTTTTTTTTTTCTTGTTTCCTGCTCTCCAGAGATGATGGCAGCAGCTGCTCAATGGATTTTAAAATTGAAAGCCATATATCAATGGTCTGTAGACAATGGGGGAAATGCGAGGTTCGTTGCGCCAAATGGGGGGAAGGGTTGGTTGGGAGTAGTTTGTTGTCCAGGATGCAGTCCTTGCGTTTACCATTTTCGTATTCTGTTGTGGCGGTTGTTGCTGGCTCTGATGTTGGTGTTGCTGTTGCGCTTTCTTATGGGCTTTCATTTATTTGCTATTAACCTGTCATTGTTCATTTTTATTATTGTATGGTTTCTTGTGTTCGCCTTTTGAGCTTTATCATTGTTGTTCTTGTCGTTGTTGTTGTTGCATTTGTGTCTCGCGGCATTTTCCGGCCACTTGGCAACTCGGCACATAAGTCCTACTCTGCTTGTGTGTGCGTTGACTCTGTATGTGTATGCGTTGCTGCTTATTTTGCTTTGTGTGCGTGTGCAATAAATTGTTATTATCGCCACATTGCAGCATGTCGTTGTCCTTTTGCTTGCCCTTGCCATCGTCCGCAGGCAATGCAAGAAGATTTATAACTTTTATTATTTTCCAAGCTTATTCGCTCTTTAATATTAGCCGCACTTATCTGGTCGAACTCAGTTCATGCACAGTTCAGAGCTCACAGCTCTTTCGCTCGCTCTTTTATAGTTTACGACTTGAAAATCAATCATACGCCATGTTGACATTGCTTTACCTGTCTCCGCTTACACACAAAACCAGCAACGATATTAAACTCATTGCTGTTGGCTGTCATTAGCGTCTTTGTCGGGCTGTCCATTCGCTGTCCACTTTGCCGTGCTGCTATATAGAATGCAGCTTATCTCAACTATATATATATCTGTACGTATATATGTACAGAAAGAGGCAGAGAGCGAAAGAGAGAAAAGGACAATTCGGTTGTATGATTGCCGAACACTAAAAGCTGGGCACTTAATTTACAGAAAGGCCAACAGAGCCGAGTGGCCGACAGATTAGTATGCCTCTCAGAAGCCCCGCCAAGTGATGGCTCGTTCATTCCAGTATGACGTTCAACGATAACGAGTAGTTAGGGCAAGAAGCTGCAGATTCCGACTCATCTCAAACACAGACCCTCTCTGACGGAGGGACAAACTTTTTACAAACAATTTTTTCTTTCGTTCTATTTTTTCCTATTTTTCGCTCTATTGTCTTTCTACTGTACAGGGTACTATAGTTTTGTGGTAAGGATCTCTACACTAATTGCACAAGAATAATGTTGACCCTCATATGATACTAAAGAGAGAAAGTTAAACAATTAATCGTAATGGTGTATTGTAATCTGTTTGAAGGTTATCAGATAAATTATTATAAAGTTCATTGAAGAAATATCTATAAATAGTTAAATAAACTATTCAGTTTCTGTTGTAGTAAAGGGTACTTCAAATGCTATGCATTCTCGTTAGTTCTTCTTCTCTTTATTCTTTTGTTTTTTTTTTTTTGTCAATTTCTTGTTCTGTTTTTTTCTTAAATGCCAGCAAACAACAAAAGCAGCATAAGGCAGTTTGGTCGCTCAGGATGAGTACACAACTACGTAGCTAATACTTTAGCAGCCGGATTAGGTTCAATTGGAGTGGGTAACAAGGCAGGCGACTGGACAGGAACAACAGACGACAGTGAAGGCAGTAAAAAATCTGTCTCACACATACACACAATGCATGTATACACTGACTCGAGTATAAAGCAGAAAGAATGAAAATTGTTGTACCAAGCATTAAACTTTAAGCGTTGCTAAATACCTACAGCTTCCGCTTAGTCGGACTTCATGTGAAAGTCACAATGATGCCAGCTAGATGGACTTTTGGGTTCAGCACTTGGTCTTGGGATGAATGCTAGTCTGAAAGAGCTATTCAAAAAAGTTAAAGCCACACAAGGCAAATGTTCACGACATTAAAGAAAACAAAAAAAAAAAAAAAAACAAAAACAATCAAAAAACAAAAAAGAAAAATATGGCGGATCCTTTTATATATTTTCACTTTAGCTGCAGGCAACCCAACCGCAGCATCCCAACTTCACATATGTCCTTGTTTCCCTCATGAAAGAGTGACAGTGAGAGGGAGAGAGAGGGAGGAAGAGGAAAACGTAAAAGGTCTGGTGAACGAAAATAAAAAGCAAGCATTTGGCCAAAAGCGTTGCATACTTTTAAGCGCTGCGGTCAGAGATAAAATGTTTTGGGTGGCGCATCATAACAAACTGAGGGGTTGTCAGGCAATGCGAGGCGAGGCCAGGGCCGCATGAAAAAGTACGGAGACGGTACGGCACGGCATTGTGTTTGCTTGCCTGCGGGTACAGCATCCATATCCCCACATCTCCATTCCTTAGATATTCTGCAATCGTCAATCATGATCAATATTTTGTATACAAAAAATTTTAAATGTCAGACATACACACACAGACACACTTTATATACACAAATACACATTATATGTATGTATGTATATGCAAATGTTTGTTTTTTGGAAAATCGATGCTGTGGCATTGTCTGGCAGCAGCAGCTTTAAGGCGCGCTCTCCCCTCGAGGTCAGCTTGGGGTCAACAGCGTGAGCGTGGCTGTTCCCTTTTTTGGGCCTGGCAGCCATTTTGCAATTTCGGGGCACTGCCAGCAATGTGCAGCAGCTCTTTTTGCCTTTGTCTTTGATGGCCAACAGCCACATTTGGACAATGCAACCAACGCATTTGACATTGTCATTGCTGTCGCTGCCGACGATTCTCCTGCTGCTACTGTAGTTGTATAGAATCTATGCCTTCTTCTATGGCTGGGCTATCTTGGTCATGCCATGGCCATGGAAATCGTCAACATTATACCGAGTGAAACCCAAGCCCATTCCTAAAATGACTAACAGCAGCTGCGGTAACAGAGGCAGCGGTCGCACAGAAAACCCACAAGCCACATCCGTCTGTGCTTCGTTCTCGGGTCTCGGTCTCGGCTCGCGGGGTGTCCCGACGGGAATGGCCTTTGTTCCACAGATGCCGCGTGACCGCGCAAACAAGAGTTGTCGCTACTCGTTCCCATTCCCATCCCTTTGGCCATGTCCGTTGATTTGTATATTCCGTGGCAGCATAATTTATTGATTGAGTGCCTGGCCAGTCGCACAGACCGCGGTTCACAGCAACAATAACAACATCAGCAACCGCTCTCTCGACTCACCGTTAACCGATTCCGTAAGCGACTTTCTCATTGTCATTGTAAATTTCTCTCTGACTCTCTCTTTCACTGTCTTCTTACCCTGCACTCGGTTCGATGCTGTCAGCTACGCTTTGTTGCCCTTTTCGCCAGCTCCCAATCCAGCTAGCTCCAGCTACCGTTCACAATGTTTGCTTCTGGCGGCGGCAGCGGCGACGACGACGACGATGGCAATGGCGACAGAGTCACCGCAACACCGTTGAAAATTTAAATTGGTTTGTTTTGTATTGCGGCTGCTTCTGTGGCTGCTTCTTCAGTTTCTATTTTTCGCAGTGCTGCCATAAAATTGCAAATTGCAATTCGTTGCCACGAATCGTTGGCAGGCACCCTCCTCATCCGCATCCTCATCCTTGTGAAGGCACTGAAGACGTCTAGATGGCAGCGTCTCCTTTCTCACGTTTCGCATCGTTGACAAAGTTACGAGAAACTGTGGTAAATTTTATTTGAATTTCCAATGCAGCTGTGTTGTGTAGCGGCAACTCTTTGCCGCACAGCCAGCCCCTGTGCCACATCCCCCTCTCTCTGGTTGCGGTTAGCAAGCGTTGATGAATGTAATGCAGTTAACACCCGAAAAGCGTCAGCGCTTTGACTTTGCTTTTGATTTGTCGCTTTGGCGCCAGCTTGTGAAAGCGATTCGGATTTTGGATATGGCGCACCAATTAATCATGACCCGAGGGTAGAGAGCAGAAGCATTTTCTCTTTTGCTCGATTCTCAAGGCCAGAAATTACTTTTTGCTTCATTAATGATTGCAGCCCGCCGCAAAAGATAAGACTGGCAAAACAATTTTTAATCATAATGGGATCAGTAGTATGGGGTTCATGTCAAACTTGTTGAGGGCGCCTCAAGGAGCCCGCATCGAGAACAAGAGACAACAAGAGACGGTACATTTGACGAGAGATTCTGATACAGAGAGAACATGTCGACGGAGTCTTTTTTTTGGCGGGAAACGTTTGGGAGGTGTTACAGTTTAATGATAACAATAAAACAGCGCAGCTAGCAAGGGCATCAATGTCACACATGTGCAAGGTTTGGCGGATTGGAAGAAGGAGGGACAAGAAGAAGTATGCCAACTTTTACGGCACACGAAGAATAACAAAAATAAAAGCATAAGGGTGTTTTTTGAAAAATTGCGACAGCAGCAGCAGCCTTAAATCAAAAAATTATATAGTCATATAGCCAGAGAAAAGGCGCACACGTACACACACACCACTCAGACGTTGAACAGGAGCAACATGTTTGGTATTTAGGTGCGGGTCCTCCCACTCTGTGTTATAAAACTGATGTGCAGAGAGCGAGCAGACAAACGAACGGCTAAAAGAACGACGAAGAAATCGAGAGCAGGGTCGTCCTGGCTGGCAAAAATTAATTTATAATAGGCATCCTTTATAAGATGACAAGGATGCTGAATAAGATAATGGCATCAACAAGCCAGTGGGAGAAGAACGAGCAAATTACGACAAGAAGGAGGAGACGAGGACGACCGAAAGGCGTATCTCGAAAATGGGGGGTATCCTTTGTGGGTCGGCGGTCGCATGTTTTCGCCCATAACGAAATTACTTATCACTGGATAGGGAGCAAAGGAAGTCACCGATGAAAGCAAACAGCAAATAAGATGATGCTTGTAAGCTGTTGCTAATAAATATTTAAAAATGTTTTGCTCTTTCCCATGAAGCAAAAAATTGTATCATAAAAGAGAATGGAAGTTGCCTGCGCGCGTATATGTATATCTTTTTGTGTGTGTGTGTGTCTGCAAAATGAGAAAATGTGATTTTTAGTTGATTGGCCAACAGTGGGGAAGGCTTCAGGTGAGTTGGCATGTGTCAGGCATTGTGGGGGGGTAACCCATCTCGCTGCTTAATTATTTATGCAATATGAGTATGGCAAATGTGGTTAAATTACATGTGCACAACGAGAATCCGAGATGCAGAGAAGCCAACGAGAGTTGTCTATCTATAGGGCTGTATTCAATAGTTCAATGAACTCCTTTTCTAACCGATGCACGTACATAGTAAAGATTGTTCCATATATGTACATATCTCAGTTAATCATACATCATTCAATTTGATGTTGGGACCACTCAAGTGGTACTCGAAAAATTAACTGTGCTCATTTCTGCAAGAGAAGTTGACATTAACTCACCGGAGCTGAACAAATACTTACCGCCATCAACACACTCTCGCCCCACGCCTCACTGCCCCCTCCTGCACTCACAGTCAGTCATAAATGATGGCAGATTCCATCGGCCGGATAAAGGATCTTCGGCAATAAAATGTGTTTTATGAGCAAATTATGTTTATTAGCGCGTCGAAATGTCAACATTATACACAACAAAATACAATGCATATTAAAAATTGTCAAAACACAACACACACAAAAAATGTATATTTATTTATGACAAATATGAAACAACGAATTTTATATACACTTTTTAAAATTCTGACCATCAATTACACTGGGAAAATGCAATCTGCAATTGTTCTTAGTTTGTTAGGACAAATGTTTTCATATAGAAAGCAGTTCAATTAAAATTAGATTGGCCTTTCAAATTTCTAACCAATAAAGTCTATATAAAGTTTGTTTAAACGTCTTTCTAATAATATTAAGTTTTCTGCAAAAACACAGAATCATGCCTATAATATTTTCAGGATTTGGAGTCTTAAATAAATCCTTAAGCACTTTTTTCTTTACATACCCTTTACACAACCTTTAAAACTTTGCTACAAGTTTGCTTAGAGTACAATATATGTGCTCAACCTTCGTTCTGTGACTTGGATTAGGGTGTTAGCTTTCTGTTGTGTTGAAAAGATCTCAGTAAAATTATTATGCCTCTGGCAAGGGTATGGAAAAATGAGTAAAATACGAAATATGAGGCTGGGTCTTAAATATGGTCCTCGACTTTTATACACCGACACACACACAGTGACACACACACAGCTAGCAGCTGGTTGGCCATAAAATATTGTATGAGTTGCTTACTTTTTGGCAGCCAATTTTTGGGTGAAAGGTAATTTTTGTGATACGACATAAAAGCACCGCAAGCCAAAGCCAAAGTGTTGGTCAAAGTGCATAAAGCCAAAGGCCGAAGGCCAAAGGCAGCTCAATAACAACAATGCCCCCCAAAATGCAGCCAAACCAATGAAGAATAGACTGAGAGAGAGGGAAAGAGGGAGAGAGTGGGCATAAGAGGGGCTAAGAAGAAAGGAAGTAAGGAGCAAACCAGCTGCAGGCATTGAAATGTGGTCTTGTCTGTTGTCTACTTTGTGGCAGCAAATATAATTCGATTTGCAAGCAACACACACACACACAGATACACACTCACATTCACTCATGCTTGGGAGTGTGAGGAAAGAGCACATGATTCGAATATGAACATCATCGTAAAAATTGTAAGAGAAAACAGAAAAGATGAAAAAAAAAAAAAAGACCAAAAAAAGGAAAACCTCATACGATGCGCCCTAAAACCGGCAAAGCCAACGAACCGAACAACAACAAGCAAATTACAACAATATGCCAGAGATGGGTGCAGCCGAAATAGGGTATGGCAACGTCTACATTGTTGCCCTCATAGGATACTCCGCGTGGCATGCTAAAAGTAATGCACAATGACAAACGCCCCCAAAAAAAACCTCGAGTCGTAGGGACAGAGGCACAGACGTGAATTGCATATGGGGAGAAAAGAGGGGGTTAGTAAACGAGACTGGGCCAGCATATAAAAATAGTTGCAACCAACGATTGCCAAACGACGATGACGACGAGTGAAGAAGTGTAGACGAGCTTAGCTCCAACCCTTTCACTGCCTCCATTCACAGAAAATGCTAAGAGATGCAGGCGATGGTGGAGGAGGAGATGGGACACCAGCGGGTTGACGATTGCAACCCACGCAGTGCCAACGCGCATGACGCGGCTCCTCCAACCGCCGGCTAGCTAGATGCCTCACTGGCTGGCTGGCTGCTTGGCCTGGCCTGGCCTGCCTAGCCTGGCGGAAGCTGACGAAATGTTGCCGATGCGCTTTGCTAACGATGTGGCCAAAAACAACACAACGCCTACTACCACGACGATGACGACAACAACGACGACGACGACGACTATGACGATAAAGGGGAATGCAGGACGAAGGACGATGGCAGCAACAAAATTGCAGCTGGCCAAGTTGCTTTCTCCACTTTCTTTCTGGGAGGGAATTGCATTATCAGTGTGTTGCGTTTTTATTTGCCGCCCGTCTTTGTTGCTATTTTCTATTTTCCAGCTTCGGCTGTTTTCCTTTTTTCTTCCCTCTTTTCATTTTTTTTTTTTTTTGGCTTTGTCTTCTGTGTGAGTGTGTGTGTATGAATGTTGTGAATGTGTTTTTTAGCCTGTTTGTTGCTGTTGTTGCTCGATGGCGGTTGGGGGGTAAAACTTTTAAATTAGAAATTTTTGTTGGTGGTGACTCTGGAGGGTTGGGTATGGGTATGGGTATGGGTATGGGTATAAGAGAGTAGGCTAAAGGGATTGTGGTAAAGTAGTGGGGAGGGGAGGATCTGAAGCACTCAATAGTTTTTTACACTTTGTGTTAGTTGGTTAGTTTTTGTTTTGCAGTTGCTGTTGGTTTCTATTGGCACTCGCTAGTTTGCTATTAATTTTTAATTTTTTTGTTGTTGCAGTCGTTAGTTTTTTTTTTCATTTTTATTTGTGTTTCAATTTTACAACAGTTTGTGGCATATTTGAAGGCCCGATACAAAGTAAAAGTAAAAGTTTTGAATATAATTTGGCAGCATGTGGTATTTGTGAACAATTACGTTCTCGCGGTTGAAAACCAAATGTGTTTAACATGCAGCAACAAAGTATACAATATCTTAATACTGCCAATTGTTGAATGCTATAATAAATCGACAATCGGTTTAAAATATTATTAAGTTGACCGTTCATAAAGAGAATTTCTGTAGAACTCTTTATTCACGAAAACTGATAAAAGTATTAATCCGAAAATGATAAATTTAATAGAAAATATGACAAATATCGATGTTTAATGATTAATTTTAACCAATGAATGCGATTAAAGAATAGTACGCAGTTTATTATTTAATCAACCAAATTTAAATTAATGTGACACTTTTGGGAGAATCCAATTTAAAAATTCCATGCAACAATATTGGTAGAAATTTCAATTAAACCAAATAGACCCATGAGAAGAGATTGGAGAATTGATTCGCTCTTTCATATTCACGGACTTGTATCGAAGCAGAATGATTAAATAAGTAAATGCTAAGCTAGTTAGAAAATTTCATCAAGTTCTTCTATTTTAATAAAAACAAAAAACTTCAAATTAAATATCGATTTAAGTCATTAAATCATATTTAAGCTTAATATTTCTTTTTCGTTTGGATCTCGTTGGCTTGCATAAGTTTAACTAAAGTTGATGTAATTGAATCAGCTCTCATCTCACTTGGTCCAGCATTCAATGAAAACTTCAAGACAGAGATAATTTCGAGTGAGGGCGTCATCTAATGGCATTCCGCAAATTGTTAGTTGAATATAAGCGGACCGAAAAAAAAATAAGGCAGACAGGCACAACAACAAAAATAACAATAGCGCAAGAGAAAAAAAAAAGAAAGTGAAAATAAAAGGTTGTCATGCTGCCAAGACGCAGCGTAGACAACGACAAAAAACAACTTAATACCCAGCTGATGCCTATTAAGCACAGCATTTGTGGCACCCCAACGCACTTGCTCCGCTACCGCCCACCCCTACGCCTACTCACACACACACACACACTGCTCCTGGCTGCCGTCAATCTGAATCTACCGCTGTGCCTGGCTCTGCGTGTGCTTTGCCTTGATTTTGTGGCTGTGTTATTTTCATTTGCTTGATTTGTTTTGGCATAATTTCGTTTCTTTTGGAGTTGCCTTCGGTTTCCCAATTGCTTCATTGGGGGATGCTTTTTTGGCTTTAGTAAATTATTGTGAATTGTGGGAGGTTAGTTTTCATCGACAGCAGTGGGCAGACCGCAAATCAGCATTTTATTTCTCTCATTTCTGTTTTTATTTCTTTTTGCTGTTGGTGGCTAAATAATGGCAGCCCTTTTCGCCTTTCATGGCCCCTTAACTCAAGTGTCGACGCACACGTAGCAACAATAATTTCAGCTAATTGCTCTCTGAACGGCAATTGCAATGCGAAATGAATTCTGTACCCATTTCACAGACAAAGGCATGCCAAAAATAGTTGCGAACCATTCATTGCATCGGTCTGTAATAAAATTACGCATACTGCGTGTGTGTATCGCCCGCTGCCTGGCGGCATATTAAAAACGAGCTTACCCACTGAAGGCACCAGCCCTACACACAGAATAGAACAGGCCACAGGACTTCACAGAAGAGGGGACAGGAGGGCATAGAATACGGACACAGGCAGTCAGGGAGTCAGTCTCGTTTGCTCGTCACACATGACGCCTATGACTTTCATTGCAATTCATATCTAAACGCAGACCTCGTGGAGGTTCCCCACTTTTTCCTCTTGGTTTCTTCGTCTCTTTCGCTGGCTTTGTACGAAAAATAGCAAAAATTAAATTTGTCTCTTGACTGACAAATGTCCCTCGAGTGGGCAAAACCAGAAAAGTACTTGACGATACGTAAAAGTCAAGTCGAACTGCATGCTGAAGCGGCTTTGTGTTGGGGAGAGAAGAGTGGGGCTCCCGACTCTTTCATAAGTCAGCTTGTAATGCTGTTAAGCATCCAAAGATACTGTCACTGTAGTGGTCATGTATATGCACACAAACACACTCGCACCGCATACATACATATATAAACACGCACACAGTCGACTCGTCTGGTTGTATCTGAAGCTTTGTATCTTTAGCGCTTGCGGGAAGCCGGAGCACTCGGCACTCTCTACAACTTGAACGGTAGTTGTGACTTGTCCCTGCTCTTGGTCTTGGTTTGGGTCCTGGTCGTGGTCCTGGTCCTGGTTCTGATTCTGGTCGGGCTGAAGAGCAGCTGATGTTGATGATGATACACACTCAAGTGCGCTTTGGGTATACGAGTTGAGTAAATATACAAACACACTGACATTCGCACACACACACACGCACACCCCAAGCAAAAGGAAAAGCTATATGGGCAATATGGCAAAACGGAGACGTAGACTAAAGCCGCCGCAGCCGCTTTTACTTATTTATGCCAATTTTATATGTATATATATTAAAGTATGTGTGTATGTGTATGTGTATATATACTGAATTGTTTTTAGTTTGTTGTTGTCGTTCTTGTTGATGAATACTTTTTTGGCGTACTTGCTTATATTTAAGCATTTAAAGCAAGATGCTACGTGTGCCGCATGCCAAAAACCACCCAACTTCACTTACATTGGTTAAACGATGCCAAATTGTGGAAGAAAATGTTTATATATACATATAATTGTAAAGCAACAACTAAAACAATTTATAACTGTTCGAGTTAGATTTAAAATTGACGTAAAAAATTTAACAAAAATAAAATAACAACTTTGCTTGCTTCAAAAGGGACTTCTATAAAAGTTTAAAAAACTTTAGCTATATTAGCAAATTAATGAAAAGATTATGTAAATTCACTTATCCTAAGAAAAGATTTAAAGATAACGATTCTTTTCTACTCATTCACAAATATTGTTGCAGAAATTATATATATTATTGTACCACTGTCTTTTGGCTTTTTGGATCTCAAATTTCATCCCTTCTGTATTATTTCTGTGCCATCCCCATGACTAACTCCCTTCTGCGATTGTGTTTTACCCACCCTCCAGTGGATGTGGCAGCGTAAAGCATTTTGTTAAATGACAAAAATAGCATGGCCAACATTGCTGGCAACCCACCAACCAAACAACCAACCCTCCCACCAGCCAACCCAACTGAAACCAAGCCAAATCACTTGGGAGCTGGCCTCGCATCGCTTTCGCATTGGCTTTATTTCATTAGCTCTGCGCCAATTTAAATATTTAACTAACATTTCGAGTTGATAGCATTTGCCGGCAGCTTTAAATTGACAAAAAAGCAAAAAGAAAACAAAAAAATGGAAATACAACTGCGGCATAGATTAAATTTCCGCTCTTATGAATGCGTGTAGCCAATAGAAACGGTGGCCAACAACTGCATATATTTTATGCCCTCATCCATCCCCATCCACCCCTCGCCACAGTCAGCTGCTCGTCAGTTTCAAATGTACGAAATGAAAGAAAAAAAGTAAAAAGTGAAATCCAATTTGCCAGCCTGGCGCTGGTCATGCCCCATAGACATGCGTTAATAAAAAAGCAAAGAATCAAACAAAAGTAAAAGAGGGAGAAGCTAACAAAAAAGAAAGCACAAAAAGTCGACGCTACGCTCCGGCCGTGGCCAAAAACGTGTACAAAATAAAAATTTCTATTTAAATGGCAAAAATCAACAAATGCAACGCAAAACAATCTAAAACACAAATCGAAATTAAATGACCACACTTGCACACAAAAGCGCGGTGCATACAGCACCAGCAGCACACAAACACACACACTCACACTCACATAAATACTAACATAGACACACAAACCAACACCGACACAGACGAGGACATGGCAAAAACAAGCCACTTGCCTCGTCTCTTTCACCCCTTCCAAGCCCATCTACTACCCCAACAAAAACAGGAGAAAAGAAATCTAGAAAAAAAGGACATATAAAACAACTGACTGAAATAAAGTGCAGCAGCTGCGCGGCTGGAAAAGTAAAAATAGCCAGAAACAAAAAAAGAGTCTGGTAAACCATACAAAAAAGTCGGCAACAATTTCGAACGTAAAATACCCAACAATGGTTTAAAAAACTCTACTTGGGCAACAGAAAAATATTTTTTAATAATGTTTGAAGATATTTTAATAACAAGACAATAAATAAATAGTCTATGCTATCCAAATGTAAAATTTTTAATTTGGTTAGTTTCATAAACACTTCTTTATCCAAAATTATTCACTTAATTATTTTTAAAAATTATTTCCTTACGATCATTTTTGTAATAGCAAGTAATCACTCTGCGTATACGTTATATAAATTTCTATAGCATACATTTTAGGGTATTTTATATACCCAGTCAAAAACAATGAGTAAAATACAAAAACAAAAAGTAAATGTTGGGGGAAAAGTTAAAAGAGGTTGGACAAACTGCCCGTTAACAGAATGCACAATAAAGACGATAGAACAAGAGAAGCTAGGAGGAGCAACAAACTGGGAAATACTGCGAAGGTTGCTGCTGTTTCAACAATCCATTCAGTTTTAAATTTTGTGTTCGCGTTATTTTTTGCCAATTGATGCTGAGTGTTCCCATGTGGACAGATTCTAGAGAGAGACAGAATATTCAATAGAATTTCAAAACCAAAATATGGCTAGACTTGGGAACAATGACCTAACCTAAACACATATAGAGTTTACCAGTTCTTAGAACTTTTGGAATTTCGGTTGGCCATTCCATCTCATACCTCTGTTTGGCATTCAAATTAATTAGCTGTAAACGTGTGAAGGTAAATGAAGTCACTGTTGGAATTACCAAACACAAAAAAAGTTAACCCAAACTCTTTACAATTAGCTAGCCAATGCCCAGGAGCATTCCCTCTGCCCCTTTTAACAACGCATATGTACAAGTCATGACACGGACCGGTAACATTACGAAAGAAGAGAGAGAGAGAGAGAGGAAAAACAATAGCAACGCTTTAGTAGTTTCACGAATGGAACTACATATATGTACCTACTACCTACATTTTCATGTGTTTGTAAGTGTTGGGATATATCAACACCTACAGTTACATACGCCCACGACAGTGAGAGCGAGAGCAACAGAGACAATAATTGGAATAGAAAAAGATGACAAGCATGGAAAATGGAGAATAAAAACGGTAACCGCAATTTGACCCAGGTTTTTACTTGCTTTACATTTCGTGGCGCCCGACAAATATGCAGATTGCATGTGTCGCTATTGGATGGAATGGGCGGGAATAAGAGGGAGGGAGTATATAGTTGCTTGTAAAAATGGATTTTCCCTATGCGTTTTTTACTTTTAACATGTGTTACCCACCCAATCCAACTTCCTTGCCGTCATTAACAACAACAACAACTGGTTTGCTTAAATGTTCAGTTAGAGAGAGTTGATCGAATGCACTGAAAGAAAAGCCTAAAGGACGAATAATAACTTGTGATTGCAAAAGAGGCAACTTTAGACAACTTTCCTCTCAGAATAGAATAAAAAGAAAATCATTTATCGAGTTAGATTCTTGAGTGCTTTCCGGCCCTGGACAAACAAACGCTATTTCCATTTCATTTTCCATGTGCTCATGTGTGTGTGTCTGTATGTGAAGTTGTGCGTGTATTTGTGTGCTTTCTAATTTATAAGCCAACATGTTCGTTTGCTCGCCTTGGGAAAACTTTTGAATGCATTCTTTGGGTTCCGCCTGTGCGCCGGTTTTGGGGCGGCCTCTTTTCGATTTCTGTTACGCAAATTTGTTGTCTCCTCCGTCTTCATCTCGGTTCCTGCCTTTGTTGATGATGTTGTTGTTGCCACTGCATTGTCTTTTCACACAATTGTCAACACAGTAAATGCAAATGGCAACCAAACTAAGCCGAACCTGTACTTCTCTACCATACTTTACCCATCCTCAATCGTACAAAATTGGAAAACAAGCTTCTATGACTGGCATTTAAATGCGAAATTTGCACGCGATCAGCAACTAGAATAAGGGCCATTGTGGCTAAAAGGGGATGGGCCAGAAAGGCAGGCAACGTGTGAGGTTCTGATTGTATTATAAGCAAAGGTCCCACTCTTACTCTATCTCTATCTCACTTTCTTGCTCTTTATCCTTTACTGTGCCAAATTTAAATCAAATTATTGACATTTGTTTAAAGACAGGGCAGACGACTTGCATACAAATGACTTAAATTTTTTTTTCGGGCCAAGAGAGAGACTTTAAGAGACTTTATAACTAAAAGCAAAAGCAAAATCAGCACAAAATGTGACCCAAGCCCTTTTTGTTGTGAAGGGTTTGGGGTGATAAGGAGCAAGTCAAGGGATGCGAAAAGGGAATGTGAGTGTGGATATTGCCCAGGGCACCAACAGCAACCCTTTGCCGCATTTGCTGATGTTGTTCTTGCTGCTGCTGCTGTTGTTGTTGTTGTGTTTGTTACTGCTGCTGCTGTTGCCTCTGTCATGTTTTGTTTTTAATAGTTACTGAATCTCATTAGAATTTAGATGAGTCTTAATGAGTCATTGTTTTACACGTTAGACAGGCGAAACGTGAAATGGGACAGAGACGGGAACAACGACGCCGGCAACACACACACAAACACACACACTCACAAGAGAATGGCGCACACGCACACAAACACACTCAGATTGTAAAGGAGCTAGGAATAGTAGTGCAATATAGTCGTACAATAATCTAAAAGTTTTTGCGGCAAAGAAGCACGAAAAGGTAGCGTATCGCCAAAGCTCGACACAACACAATGAAAATTTCATTTGATTAGAGCGACGCGACTACTTGACGTGGGTGAGGCAACGGGAAGACGATGCCGACGGCAACCGAAACAAAATAGAGGTTGTTGCCTCCAGCAGCAACAACAATATAGATATATAGGTGGATGGATAGGGGATGGATGGGGAGAAATGGTTGAAAATGTCAAGACTACCACACAGTTAAGTAGGAACTTTAGTCCCACGCACACTTGCGGAAATGGTTGCTGCTATTCGTGTTGCTGTTGGTGTCTGCTGTCTCCAGTCATCTTTTCACAAAAGAGAGAGAAAATCAACATTAAACATTAGCATTATCATGAACCAGGCGGCTGCTGGTGCTCTAATAGCGACAACGACGAGGATGACTGACTTTTCGAACTAATAGTAAAGTTGAAATTCGTTAAAGTGACTGCAGTTTCATTAGTCGACAGAGAGTCACTTGGAGTCGATTGGCTTTCAGTTTTACGAACAAACAGGAACAAATAGTTGCTGCATTTGCAGTTTTTGCAGCATTAGAGAAACAGCTAGAAAGAGAGAGAAGACGTGGAAGAATGGTAGGGGACTTGGCTGGGCGTAATTAAGTTGAAATTAAAGTAGAAAGTTTGCTTTAAGTTGATGCTAGTCGCCTCAATGCTCGTGCTTTGGCCAACGCTAATTAGATTTTTTTAGTTTCATTTAGCAGAGGAGGCCAACGCTGAATGCAAATGAATGAAATTAAAAGCACATTATACTTTATAATGCTCGCTGATTTGAGCTAAGAAAATTTAATTTAAAGATTTGCAAAACCGAAGCCAGGACCCATGACATGCCATATCTCTGTCAAAGAAAGGCAAATTGTGGTTGTAAGTGTGTGTGTCATATATCAAAAGGAGAATCGACAGAAGAATATCCCCAAGATAACCGCATTGCCAAATTGTGGGCATAAGTGACTCTCAAAAGCACATAAATGTGGTTGGGCCAGTTGAAGGGAATGCGGACCCAATTGATTGGGTGCTCGGCATTGATCAAAGTCATAAGTCAGCGGCATACAAATCTCCATGTAAATATCCTTTTACAGTTAAGTTGTCCTTTTTTTTGCTTTCCTTGTGGTGGCTCAGGCTCAGCACGTCTAAGCAACTGGATTATTAACATTTCAATATAATTTGTGGCTCCTTCTTGTGTCTGTGTATGTGTGTGTGTGTGTGTCTGTTAGGACTACGTTATTTTTTCTTGCTGACGTCTAGAAAAATTAACGCGCCTCAGGACTTTGATCCCTTTTTTTTCATATAGTATATATGGACAAGGCCCCTGCTGCGTGTTAGTCTTGTATATTTGCTTACATATTCATCAATTTTTTCGGGTTAAACTGTGGGCGGGTTCCGGTTTGGTTGCTACGAGTAGATGTCAGTTTTGGGTTCGAGTTTGAGTTTGGGTTTTCGGTTTTGGGGTTTGGGTCCAACGCTTTTGCTCTGCACGTTTTGCGGTTGTTGGCGTCAAATTGTTTTGCTTGTTTTGGGCTTTCATACGACAGCGGGCAGTCCCAGCAGTCGGTCAGCTGGTGGTTTTTCCGACTGGCCGCTAAACGCTTTTAGCCTTAATGCAGTGCTATTTAGTCAGAGTGGGTGCGAGGGAGAGAAATAGAGAGATTGAGTTCATAATTGCCATTACGCATACGTCCTGTGGTCGGGGTCAATGGTCAGAGAGAGAGAGACACACACACAGTCATAAAAGCGTTATTATAAATGCAATTCAATTGCATATTAGCTAGTTCATAATTTAGTCCTAAATATCGATGGGAAAACATTTCAAACTTACATTTAAACTCATATATATGTATATATATTTCGATTTTCCATTGGCCTTATTTTGACTGCATGCCCCCATCAATTATGTAGATAGATACGAATCCCGAATCGATTGAAATATTTAGATTTAAACCATAGCCTTTGTTGTTTTTGTAGTTCAATCACTGAAAGGAATTCCCCTGAAATCGAAAAGTTGCTTTACTTTAGTTTTCTTTCCCTTGCCCATGTAGATATATGTACATATATAAACAAAGTTTAGTTGCTTATATCATCGTCACCTGTTTGGTGGGTAGAAGTTAGGTAAAATGAGTGTAATTAAGCGTTGCAGCTTATGTAAGGCAAACAGGAAATAAGGTTTAGCACAAACGCATAAATAACAACGGCAAATCAGAACACAAACACACACACACACACAAACTCAGACAAGAAGACACACTAATACTAGACCGGGGCCGGCACATAAATAAAGGCATACAAACAATGAAAACGGATAACATAAAATTTACAACAACTAAAACCAACAAAATAGAGGTAGAGAGAGGATAAAGTACATACATACACACAGACGCACACAGAGAGAGTCCGGGAGTAGTTTCCGTCTTTAATCAAAAGATACAAGTGGGCGTGGCAGGGCAACACTGCTGACACACTTTAGCCGCTTGTTGTAGTAGGCTCGTTGTGACTTGGATAGTCGACTCGTTTCCACTTCGCTTTGTTGTAGTCATCGCAGACGAGACAGAAGCGTCCTCCGTAAATATACAAAACACTTGTACCTCTACTTGGTATACATACATATATACACCGGTAAAGATTTATGATTAATTTATGTGCACGTGGTGTGTGTATAAGTGTGTTTGTGTGATACAACAGAAGCGACAACAACAGTGGCAACGTTGGCAAAGAGAAAGCCAACGACAACGAGCCACTAACGAAACGAATAGCAAAAACTTAATTAACTCATTACATACGCACCGTTTTAATCAGCCAACGAGTTGACATGAAGCAAGACGAACCAGAAGTGTACGAAATACTATCACTACCCACCCTCCACGTTTACCGATGGCAAACTCTTGACATGATGACACCCAAGCCGAATCCCACATGGAGTTGTCGCACTGCCAATCTACATTGCCTGTATTCTTTTTTTTCCACGGTGGAAAATTTAAAGCAGCCTTTGGCTGCAATTAGTGGCCGTCTAGTTTGTCTGTCTCTTTCTTCCTTTGCTATGTGCCATATGTGTAAGGAAGAGATGGAAATGGCGCGTGCGAGTTTCATTTCATGAATATTACATAGGCCGCAAGTCAGTCAGTCACTCAGTCAGTTAGTCAGTCGTCGAATCGTTCTGTCTGCCTGTCCGACCGTCTGTGGGTCTTTCGCATGTTGCGTGTATGCCTCGATTGCCACCTCTTTTGGCTTTGACGTTGACGTTGTGCAAAAAAGGGCGAAAGCAATAAACCGAGCACGATGCTGACGATTGATTTACAATAATGGCAACTACTTGGGACAAGGGACTCGAGTCGAACCAAATGGCAACCACCAACCCAACTAAGCCGCGCTTCTGCCTGCCAACCTTCCACAATGGGCTCATTACCGGTGGCGTATACGCAATTTCCAATTAAATAAAAAGTGTTCACGCACACAACCAAAGTAAATGGGAAAGGGGGAGGAACGGGAACCTCAGTTTGTTGTAGAGGGGGCACACATGAACAAGAAGCAGTTTACTCGTTTGGTTTGTTTCTCTTTTAAAAAAAAAAAAAAAAAAAAGAAACGAAAAACCAACATCCCAGTCATTCGTTTCAGCCTCTGCTGCTCGGGGAAATTCCTTTTAATATTTATTTAACACAAAAAGCTTTCCGCATTCTGCTTTCTGCTTTTCCAGTAGCATTCGTCTCAGTCTCAGAGTCGTAGCCGTAGTCGTAGTCGGTAATACTGCCGTTAATTTTTCGCTTTGCTTTTCATTTTCGCAAAATTACCGGAAATGTTAATTTCTGCACGTGCACCAGTCAGCAGGCAATGAAGAAACAAGCACGAAGGACGAAGGACACATGCAGCAGTCTCAGGCAAGTCAAAGCCGCGCCCATCAGCAAAGCGTCGCCATGTCGTCGTCGTCGTCGTCGTCATTGCCGTAGTTCTTGCTGTTGTTGTTGTTGTTATACCCCAGCTGAATAGTGCTAATTATTTAGGGTAAGAATTCAGTCTGTGTGCGTGTGTGTATATGAAAACGACCCCCCAAAAAAAACCCACAGGATTGGCCCTTAACCCCTTTGCCCATCATCCATTCACCCCACATATAGTCATCGCCGTTGTCGTTGTCGTTGTCGTCGTCGTCGTTGTCGTCGCTTTTACTTGGCTGAGAGCTTTCAGCTCAGCTCCAACTCAGAGCTGAGCTGGCACAAAGGCGTACGAAGGACAACGATAACGTTGACTGCAACATCGCGACTTTTTCTGTGCCAAAGAGACAAAGCACACAAAAATAATAATAAATGATTGCGTTCTATGTGTATGTGTGTGTGTAACTTAGTGTGCGTGTGAGTAGATGCATCTCACTATTTTGTATTTGTATTTGCGCAGCCAGCGAATGACAGCGAATGGCTTTGAATATGTGCACTCACCGCATCGTGCATGTAAAGAAGATTTGCCCCATAATGCAAGGCTTGAGATGTGCATACAAAGCTTGATCCAAATAGGTGGGTGGGGATAATGTTAAGCAAATATTTGAATGATTCACAGTAACCATGGGCCTCGTTCTCTCTCTCTCTCTCTATCTTTGTATTTATCAGTTAACTTCATTTATTTTAAGAATCTGGCATATAAATCTGCATTAAGTGTAAGAAATGAAATATATATTGCCTTATAGAGTTTTTCTTCTTTGTTGTTCTTTTTACTGCACATTTTACTTGGTTTTTTTTATAGGATGCGCATATTTTATGACACAAAACCCTTTATACCTTCTATAACTTTTTGGATATTTATATTTATACACCCCTTTCTGGGTGCTCTCGTTTTCTCATTGCAGAACAATTCCACATTTTTGTCGGTGACTTGAGTTCAGAAATTGAAACTCAGCAATTGCGAGAAGCATTCACACCATTCGGCGAAATCTCGTAAGTATTAAAATGCAAATTTTCCATTTTGGCAGTTAACTTAAAATTGCTGTATATACACATACACATACATACCATACACTCTCCTGGCAGAGCCCGTTATTATTTCGCTTTACATTTCTTTTCCGCACTTTCGGCGTGTGACAATTTTTCAGTCATACTTTTTTTTAAAGGAGGGTGGAGGTGAAGGTGGCTCACCCATTCACATTCTCACTCTGTCGCTGATTATTGGCAACACCATGGGCAAGAGGAAAGAGGTTCCTCCTCTGATGTCTCCTCTATAAGCCGCTTGGTAGGCAAGGCATAAAAAATTCATAACTGCGCGACAAAAATAAATTTATGCAAATTTCACTTTGTCGAACTCTTTTGCTCTGGTTGGCATTGTGCAGCTGCCGCCGCTAGCGTCTTCTTGGCTTAAAGTAACAACGGCAACAGCAACGGCAATAACGCCAGCTCACTAAGAATATGTAGGCTGCAGACGGACGACGGCGATGGGGGAGTCATTAAAATATTTAAGTTGTTGGTTTTTTTTTTTGGGGGGGGGCATGGAGCTGGGTACAAAAAGGCAAAAGCAGGCCAGCAAACTTGGCTTAATTAACTTGCTGCTGAAGCGCAAAGTTTCAGTCAGCTGGTATACTCATTGTGGGGAAAGGGGATACGAAGTCCTGGCCGCAGGCTGATTATCAAAAATTAGGCCAAAGTATTTGATTTTTGGATTTCTCGCTTGTTTGGCTCACTCTCGTCGGTTAGTCAGCCAGTCAATCAGGCAATCTGCTCATCCCTATGGCAATCCGTTAACCCCTTGCCTACCCAACGTGCCCTCTCCAACTCAACTCATTATCAATGAAGGCTGAATTTAAATTTTCATAATTTTCAAACTCATAATGGTTATGGCCCTGATTTGGCTAAAAGCCTTTTAGCACTTTCAACTTTTCTCACAGTTGCTAATGAGCGACGCATGTCGTTTAATTATTTTATCAATGATAGCAATTTCACCTTTAGTCCCACTCCTCCGGGGTGCGATCCAAACAAAGGCATTCCAATAACAAAATCATCTCAATTGACAGCTTTCCCGTCTCACAATGGCAATGCCCACGCATTTCACTTGTCGAATTGATGTCTTATTGAGCAATCGATTGGCACCTTGCGCGATACATATCACTGACATCATTATCACCGATACTCGTACATGTCATCCGGAAACGGCTGAAACCCACAACGACGCGCCCTGATTATCTTGGCGTCGCTTTCCAGGCTTAAATAACTTTCTTTTTCGTATTTGGCCTTTTTGGCTTTCAGTTTTTTGTTTTTTGTTTGCTTTGGCAGTAGCCAACATGTCAAGACGCTTAACGTACACACACACACACACAGTGAGTGGGTCGAGACGAGACGAGGATTCAGTCGTGCGGCATGCAGGGATCAGCAGCTCCTCTTCCCCTTAGACTGACTTCTTTGTCAAAAGTTTTATGCGTGCTTCGTTGTTTGCCCTTTTTTTTTTTTTTCTGTTCCTTTTCTTTTTTGTTTGACTGAGGTTTCTGCTTCGCCCCCTGCCCTGCCTGGTTCTGCAATTGTTGTTTGTTGCTGTTGTTGCCTGGTTTTGGCATTATGTTAAAGGCAAGGCGCGTTTTTTGTTTCGTTTTGTTAAATGCGCGGCGCGTGTGAATATTTAATAAGTCGCCTGGCTTAGGAGCCCCTAAGACCAAAACAGACCAGACCCCAGTCAGGTCGGTCGACCGGTATTTTGCTTGGAATAATCATGAAAACGAAAAAAAAGAAACCGCCGCCGAAATATACAAGAAAAAAACTTATCAGCCATGGTCGCCAACGTCGCCGTTGCCGCCGCCACTATGGTTTATGTTTCATAAATGAAAAGTAAACTGCCGGACTGGGGGTAATTGCCAAAGTTTGCTGGCAGCTTTGCTTATGTGGTTCAGTTTTTGCAGGGGGTTAGAGCTATTGAGGCGCGACTCGCAATTGCCAAAATGGGAGCTCATAGAATAGCTGTGGGAAATCAATTTGAGAGGCGGAAGCCGGGCAATTGCGTAAATTGGGTGGTTCGTTTGTCTAAATGGCCTAAAATGAGCAGAACGCAACCTCCTCAGCTGACAGCTGAACAAAGTTTAGTTCAATGAAACTCTTTAATTTTCAAATGCAATTAAAACTTAGCAAAAAATTCCAACAATCAGAATTGAAGACTTTTGTTTACTTGTGCGTAAAATCATCGCGTGTCCTTTATGCTTTGCCCTAGTTAACTGCCCTTTGTTTAACCATGCAAACTATATGATAAATTAGTGTTTAACATCATTCGATCAGATTTCGAGATAGAGAAATCCTTTTTATATTTCCATTTGAAAATTAATGCATACTTCCGTCTGTCTTTTTATTTTGCAGCGATTGTCGCGTGGTACGCGATCCACAAACCTTGAAATCGAAGGGCTATGGCTTTGTGTCCTTCATTAAGAAATCGGTAAGAATTGCTCTGCTATCATTTAAATGCATATTTTTGCATTTTATTAAACATTGTCTCTGTCTTTATTATCGCCATACAGGAAGCTGAAAGCGCCATTACGGCCATGAATGGCCAATGGCTGGGTTCGCGTTCAATTCGCACGAATTGGGCCACACGGAAACCGCCGGCGAGTAAAGGTAAGGAAATCATGAGTGTCACCCAAATGTGGTACTATAGAGAAATTAAACCACCACCACCCACCTCAACTGCCTCCAGTTTCCGACCCGGAGACCCAGAAGCGTCAGTCTTATTACAGGAAATTATGGCTATGAATGCCAAAGGTGGCATGTCGCAGTGTCGCTACTGGTAACCGGCGGGGTTGATGTTAACCGGCAACCAACCGTTTGCTACATCATCATCTCCATCTCTCTATTTATAAATGTCGCACAAATTTTCTGGCAGATTATGTTTTCTTAATATTTTTCCTTTCTTCTCTGTGACTCTCTCTCTCTCCCCTTCTCTCAGTCTGTGAAAATAAGGGAGAAACCGCACGCGCTTAATTTCCGTAATGGGCTGTGCCAAATTTGGTTTAAACTTTTTCAATTAGTCGACACAGCGACCCAAAAATACAACAAAAAAATATATATAAAAAACACGGAAAAAAACCAAAACAAAAATAAAAAAGCAAACGAGACTCATTCAATTAGGCCCAACAAATCAATTTTCATTTGGCTTCCACACGCCCGCGTGAAATTTATTGCCCCCACCACCGCTCTTACCTATGTATGTTGTACATATCTCCTTTTATTTTTATTTATTTTTGTTTCCCTCCTCTTTGTCAACCGCAAATATAACTGTGTGTAGCCGTAACTATACAGATTCCATCGTAATCATTATTAACAGCGGGCAAACATGCGCCCGTCCATTTGTACAACTCCTTGAAGCCGTTTGTCTTTCATAAATCAGAAAAGTTAACGCATATTTGCATGTTTTAACATAATTTTTATTTGTTAGACACACACACACACGCAAGCACTAAGGATGATAGTAGGGTATAGAATTTGGAGCTAGGGTAAATCAGATAAATAAATTTTGCCAACACGAAACTATTATCATAAAGGCACACACACACACTCATACACAGATGGGGCAAGTTGTTGTAGTTGTCCTAGCATAAGCAGAAAATTTCATGGTTATAGAACAAACATTTCGAATTCTTTGGCCCACACACACACCAACCCCTTTACCCCGCATAAAGGGAGAGAGACGCAGAAACTAGCCAAGAGTCAAGGTGGAATTTATCGTGCAAAGGGCTGAAATGTTGAAGGGTTTACGGAGGACATCCGAAAAACTACAAGAGTGAGCCAAGGGTTGAAGTTTGCTTGTATAGTGATGTGGAAGAAGGTAAAGGAAGGTGAAGTAAAACGGGAGGGGATATTTTTCCCTTTTGCATTTATATTGTTGTCATAAAAAACGCCTATGAAAGCTTAAGCGTATTTTTATTGGTCTCATTGTTTATTTGACTATGTCACGGCTCTGTCTGTAGACAGAAATGCCAATGCTCGAGGAGGACGTAAAGCCTGAGAGGAGGTGGTTGAAGCAAGTGTAATACAAGTTATTATTAGCAATTTGGTAGCGAAATAATTTTGATTTTTTGATGGTTACTCCCATCAAAGAGACTGAGAGAGAACGGTCTTTTAAAGCTGCTTAGTCAGCAGCTAAATCGAAGATACAGACAGATCTGGAAATACAGATTTGCTCTTAAAATGAGTTTACGCACACACACATACCGATATGCAACTGTGTGAGCTTGTATGTGTACTACATGTTACATCTGTGTTGTTGGTTTTATGGCCTGGCCTAGTTGCTCTTGTAGTCGTTTTTCTTCTGTGTTTTTTTTTTTCCCTGTGCTTTTTTGGAAGGGGAGACTTTACGATTTGTAGCACTCAACTCATTTCGCATTTCGCACTCACATTACTTGATGTTTTACGCAGCCACTTTGGCTCAGTCTTCAGTCTTTTGGCTCTTGAAACTGAGCAGCGAGACGGCATTTTTATGTTTTAAGCAGGCTGCACATTTTACGGCCCGGCAATCAGTCCGTAGTCGCATTTAGTGAGCCACTCGTCCATACACATACCCATACCATATGTGGTTGTGTGTGTATGTGTGTGTGTACTTCTATTGTTAGGAAAGATTTACGAGCCAGCGCAATTGCGCATTTTACAGTTGTGACAATTTTGGCGTCGCTTTGCAATTTCGTTGCCTTTTTCTTTACCCGTTTCTGTTCCCTTTTTGTGCCAAAAGTTTTGCTCCTTTTTTTTCTCGGGTTTATAACAAACGCATTTGGTGTAGTTTTCTTTTTGTTTCTTTCTCTTTTTTTTTATCGCCAATAGCTTTGAAGCGCGTGGCAAAAGTTCTCATAAAGTTTTTGCCTTTTGTTAACCAGTGGTTGAGGTTTCACGATGGCTTCCGTGTGTCGCAGATACATGGCCATAAATAGAGGCCAAAAATAGCAGAGCTACCTACTACCTACAAGCTCATTATGGTAATAACTTAATTAACCAGAAACAATATGCCGACGACAAGAACAAAGACCTCACAATGTAGTATGACAAATTTCTTTGGCAAAACTATTTGACTTTTGACTGTGGCACAAGAGTAGAGAGAAGGGGAGAGAGAGAGAGAGGGAGGCAACAAGTTTGAAACAAACAATTTACCTGACTGTGGGCGAGTGGTGCATGGCAGTTGGAGCCAGTCAGCCAGCCATTCAGTTACTACCTGACGCAATAAATCAAAATTTTATGCTGAGTTGCGCACAATTAAGTCGAAGTTTAAATGCCTCGATGCGCTGAAGATGAAGAAGGTAGCACACGGTAATGGACTTAGACAGAGATACAGAAATATAAAGAAATTGGAATGACAGGGAGGGGAGAGTTGCTTGGAATGCTGGGAGGTGCGACAAAAGGAATAATAACGGAAAATAAACTAAAATGGAATGAGATGCAATGCAATTTTATTCAATTAACACACAACCACGCCCCCAAATTCATCTCATATATGTATGCATTTGTATTTTCTGCATATTAATTACTTTTAAGTTTTTGAGCCGAGTGCTTGAAGCATTCTCGAGGTTCTTGCGGGCACTTAATGTTCTTATTGCTGTTGCGACGTGTAAATATTTCAATTATTTATGTTAATGATTTTATGATTATTTCATGATTCCGTTTTACATGCCTGTAATTGCTCATTAAAATTTCAAATTGTACACTAAAAAATTGGAGCACTTTACGAACAGCAGGTGTATACATGCATATATATACATATGTACATGCATAGAGAAGGCGTTGTCCCCTATTAATGGGGTTGAAAAGTTGGTCTTTTGATGTGATTTTCATGTCTGCATTGATTTTGGCTTCTATTGATTTATATATGTGTATGTACAGTAATGGCTTTAGTTTCCTTTCTAATTTGCAACAATCGATTGATGATAATTCGGTTTTTTTCTGGTTTACATCATATACGAATAATGCCAACTACTACTTGGCCAGACATTAATTAATTATTCTGGCTGTTAAAATGCATTCGTTGTAAGTTTTATCATAGACAAAAATGTGCGATAATTACAGCTTTTGTCCCACTCTCTTACATTGCACAATTGAGTGCCTTAATTTGACGTAAACATGAAATGAGGCAAAAGCACAAAAAGGAAAAAAGAGTAAGGCCAATGGGATGGTCGATTGGGTGGGTCAACACAAACCACAACAAGTATAGCATGACCCAAGACTTAGGACGTGCAAAAATATGCGCTTAGCCGCCTTGTACGTAATTTTTTTTTTCCAAAATCTAATTACACGTATTTAAAAGCGTTAAAAACACAAAAATAAAGTAGACAAAGAATTAGAACTTGGCATACTCTTAGACTTTTTTAATCTTCTTAATTAGATGTGAAATAAAATTGAAATAATTTTAAAAATAACTCAAATTTATAACATCAAGAAATATATATTGAGAAAACATTTTCAAGCTCTACTGCAGTTGTATAGATTATAGGTTGCAATACAGAAATGTTGCTCCTTAGAATGCAATTTAATTTCAAGCTATAAACTTTAGCTTATATTGCGTATATCCTTTTAGAAAGAGTATACAAATAAAAGGAAAGAAAACATTAGAGAAACGTGTAAAGGAATACAAATATAAAGCATCGTGCGAATTAGAGAAACGTAGTGCATGCATGAGTGTATGCGTGAGTTGTTTGTGTGTGAGTGTGTGCGTGGCCAAAGCGCATACATTTGTGGCAAAAGCTTTCAAAAGTATTTTCGAGCTTGTTAGTTTTTGGTGCACCCTCGCAATGGGTTTTTGATTGTTGTTGTTGCCTCTGTTGCTGCTGTCGCTGCTGTTGCAGCTGTTGGTACTGTACAGCCGCAATCCTGTTGCATGTCATTGAGCCATATTTTTGTGTTTTTTGTTGTTTGGCATGTTGCGCTACACAAATTCAGACAACCGCAAGGGCAATGTAAACCAAAAGAGCGAAAAATAGTTAGGGTGTGTATATGGGGGCCAGAGAAGCTATACAATGGCATTTTCATTATGATGATGAGGGGCTTAGAGTGATGTGAGGAGGAAGAGACTTGATTGGACCACTACACCAGGCCATGTTTAACAGAACTATACACTACCTTGATTCCAGTTGCATGAACTCTGTTAACAGATATGACTTTTCTAGAATTTCTGAATCTGGAATTTCAATAAGCTTTTACCAGGTCCGCTAAGACCACAATAATTCTTCTTTTAAGCTCAATGGATTCACTTTAATAATAGATTTTGTTAACCAGAAAAAAATCCTTTTAAAAAAAGGGCAAAATTATACCACTTTTAACTTTTGGTAGCCATTGCTGTTGAACTCTATGGATTTCATAATGAATTAAAAGTGCAGTTTGAATAGAATATCGATACAGACTAGGCCAAAACTATTTTTATTGTCGTCGTTCTCAAAAAAAAGTATAAATAAAAGCCACCCACACCGCCAAAGAAAAAAAAAAAACGAAAAATATCGCATACAATACCTGAAAATTGTTCAGAACTAAACAAAGACATAAACACGCAAAGCTGACATTACTTTTAAAAAGTGCAAATTTTGTTTTAACCTCAAAGGAAGTAATTAGTGTAACTTTTGCATACAAATACGTGCATACATACCATATAGAAAAAAGAAAGAAATAAAGGGCCAACTACGACAACGACAATGGTGAATAGCGAATCAGGGCAGCAGCAACAGTGGCTGCAAAAAGAGCAACGACAATAAAATGGCGTACGAAAAATGCATATCCACAAAATACGTATAATAAAAAATGCAATAACAACCGCAACAATTTTAAATATGCACCAACAACAGCAATATCAAAAACGATAGCAACGGCAACAGCAACAGCAACGGCAACGGTAAATGGTGTCGCACACATAAACCCCACACCCCCATACCCCCCAAACACACACACACACACACCAACACCAACACATACGAGCATATTGACTAAGTGCATGCGGTTATTTTAATTACCAAAACGTTGAAAACGCTGCCATGGGCACATTGTTGCAGTTGTTGCTGTTGCTGTTGCTTACTCGATGTTGCTGTCGCTGTTGCTGTTTGGGGGGTAAATCCGTTAATTAATTTGCATATTAATCATGCAGTTGGTAACAAAAATATTGTGTACAGACCACCACAGTTATGTGTATGTATATATGCCGTCCATAAATTGCCCTTCTGAGGCTGCAACGACATTAAAATGTAATCGATCTAAAGATGAACATTTTTCGTTTTGGTTACTTTTTTTGCAGAGAACGTCAAACCATTGACCTTCGATGAAGTCTATAATCAGAGCAGTCCCTCCAATTGTACCGTTTATGTGGGCGGCGTTAATAGTGCCCTTACAGCTCTCAGCGAGGAGATCCTTCAAAAGACATTTACCCCATATGGTGCCATACAGGAGATTCGCGTCTTTAAGGACAAGGGTTATGCCTTTGTGCGGTAAGTTTATATATGCCTTAGAAGCGGATCGAATTTAGTTGATCTTTATTGTTTCGGTGCAGCTTTTCCACCAAGGAGGCCGCCACTCATGCCATCGTTGGAGTACATAATACAGAACTCAATGCCCAACCCGTTAAATGCTCATGGGGCAAAGAGAGCGGTGACCCAAATAATGCCCAGACAATTGCCAGTCAAGCTCTAAGCAATGCTGCAGCCGCTGCTGCCGGATATCCGTATGGCGTGGGCGCTGCTGCTGCAGCTGCTGCCGCCTATGGCCAGCAATTGGCCGCCACTGGCTGCTGGTATTCACCGACACCCACTTATCCGACGTCCTCGGCAACTGCTACAGCTGTAACGCCAGCGGCGGCCAGTGCAGCGGCTGTGCAGAATCAATTCCTGCAGGGAATTCAAGGGTATCACTTCGGTCAATACGGTGGATATCAGCAAGGATACATGGGGTAAGTGAACTAGACACATTTTTAGCCCATTGTAATTGCATTAGTTGGTGGATGGCGAAGGCTACGGTTATGATGGAATCGCCACCAGGGATCAGCAATGACAGCATGACGGATGAATGAATTCATTTGCTAATTGCAAAACTTTTCCACACACACATACACACACAGACATGCCACCGTTTGAATGTGTCAACATTACGTGCCATTTCCATGTGGCAGATGCGTAAATTTTGGTTTTACCATCCGCCATTGTCATTGTCCTCTCACACCTCCATTGCAGAGTGTCCTGCGGTAAACGGGGAAAGGGGAATTTAGCAGAGCTGCAGATCAGTGCACTGTTTTTCAACTCTTTACTGATGTGTCTGCCTCTTTTTTTTGTATTTGCAGCATGGGGGTTCAGATACCAGCCACCTGGCAAGGAGTCACACAGGCTCAAATATCGCCGGCCCAACAATTGGCAACAGGCGTGGCCGGCACTGCCATACCACAGGCCGCCGGTGTTGTTGCCTATCCCATACAGCAGTTCCAAGTGAGCCCACAGGTATGTTCAAGCCAACACCAATACGTATACGAATGCCCATATCGTTCATTTTACACAGATACTCATACATAGATATACATTACACATACATAAACATCAACTCGTCAACATTGAAACATTTTTTTTTTTTTTGTCCATTTCTCTGTGCGTTCGTTGAAAGTTTTTTGAATGCATTTTAGATTTGTTTCATTTGGTATGTTAGTTTGCTGAATTGTTTATTTATTTGTTTGCTATTTCATTTCATATTTCATCTATATATTTATATACCTTATAGACGTAGGTACATACATACGTAGTTTATATGTTTCTGGCCAAATCATCAAAAAATGGGGTGTGGTGGGGTCCACTGCACAACTATTTCATTTTTTCAGGCTTTTATGGTTTTTTTTTTTTTTGCGTTTGGATACAATATTTTGTACAATATTTCTAATATATGTGCAGAATAGTTTATTCACATGCATGTCAATTAGATTGTGTACTTAAATTACATAGTAAGATTCAGAAAAAAGTAGGCAAAGGGCAATAAAACGTTTTCTACTTTTTAAGTTTTTTACTTGTTTCTGGTTTTTCTTGGCTTTGGAGGTGTCCATTGGCACCAAATCTATTTATGGAGAAAAAAATTTCAGTTTATCCCTTCTTGGAAAATCTTCGCTTAAAATCTTCCAAAGTCATTGAAATCAATTTTGTTTGTTTTAGCTTATATAAGAGACTGCTTTAATAGCTGGATTTAAGCTATTTAAGCGGCAAGGTATTGATATGAATATGACTATGTGTCAACCATTAACCATTATTTATCGGAGTTAGTTACTCCTTATCATCTCATTTAAATTACTTTTACGTAGCTTTTGCGGTCTTTCAAGTTAGTTAACATATCAAGAATTGTAATTTAATAAGAGCTAACATTAATTCCATTGGCAGCTATCAAAACCAAATTTATTATAATTTAAATCGTCAATGAAATGTGAAGCTTATAACCCGTTGATACGTTTCGTTTCCTTTCCTGCTATTAAATACTTAAATTTACATTGCCTGCCAATTTATACAAGCAACTTTTAACTCTATATGTATGTGTTTTATTTGTTAATCTCTTGCACCAAAGACACAAATTGTTCGATTATTCGCAAGCGAATGCCGCGAATTGCTTTTACTGCATTACAAAAATACGTTTTTTTCGACTACTACTTTTTTCCAATTTATACTAACACCCATATTATTTTTTAAGGTTTATCCTTTACTTTTGCAGGCACAGTAAACCAAATAAGACCAAAAAAAGAAAAAAGAAAAAAATTATGCAAAATTTATACGTACAGCTAAACTTCTGAGCAGAAACAAAACCAATCCGAGCTGTAAATATTCTTATATAGAGAAAGTGAAAAAGGAGGGCAAGCAAACGATGTCAGGTTGACGTTTTGCATCCTTGCAACAAAAAAAAAATACCCAAACCAAATCCAAAATGCTAAATGCAACTTACACACACACACAAACACTCACATATATCTATAACTAATGATTAATTAACTATAATATAACTAGAGCATAAATATTTATGTATGAAAGGCCATTGAATAAGTATTGCATAAAAAAAGGGGCAAAGCAACCGCCAGCTAAGTGGCGAGGCCATCAATTATTATGTATGTATATGCCTAATTGCTTACACGCAAACATACACACACACACAAGCAGCCACACGCACACAGATACAGACACACAAATACTACTGACATGTCTACGGGATGTTTCCCGCAAACATAAATTTATGCTTTATGTAAATGTGTTGAGCATGCCAAGTACATATTTGAAAAAAAAAAATCAATAAAAGAAATAATAATAATAATAATAATAATTAATTGACGAAAGCAGCGCAAAACAAAGCAAAGCAGAAAAAGATATAGAGAGTAACGAGAGAAACAAAAATAAAAAAATATAAATATAAAATTTCGTACATAAATATAAAAGGCAAATACAATTTGGTAGAAAGAAAACATAAATTAAGTATGTGTTGTGTGTTGTTCTCTGTGTGTATTGTGCGAAAAAGCAAAAAGCCTAAAAACCCAGCCGAACATAAACTCATTCCCCCAAAACCCATACACGTACACCACATTCACCCACATAAGCGCAGCATTAAATTAAAATAAACATAATTAAAAATGCGTTAAAATTAATTACGCGAACATGCACACACACATATGTATATATAAATATTTATATATGTGTTTGTGTATCTGTGTGTGTGTGTGTTTGTGTTTGTGTGTAAAGTGTGTACGGGCCACAAAACATGGCTAACTTCCTAATGGCAATAACGTCGCCCAATTCTTCCTCCCTTCAAATGCCCACCACCACCACCATCACCATCAATACATACTTACTTTAGTGTAGGCCATAATTTTTGTATTGCCACAGTTTTTTTTATAGATGCTTAGCTTAGCTTAGCAGCAGCAGCAACAGCAACACTTTCTTACCCAGTCAGCACACCATTTAGCACTAGTGCCTATAACTTAAAGAGGACGATGTCAAGATGTGACGTGAATAGTTGAGCCTAAACTATCTAAAAATGCACTGCAAAACACACACATACACACACCTAGAGAACTGCCATGCCAAGTGTAGAATATTGGCTAACCATGTCACAAGTCCTATCCTATAATTTCCTATAACAAGAATGCAATTGAAAACTCGTTAGACAACACACACACACACACGTATATTTATATATATATAAAGAGAGAAAAATTAGTCATACTCATATGCAACTTTGATTTGTGATTGCTTAGTAATTAAAGGATCGGTTCCTAGTCCACACAAAACATACACACATAACTCATAGCCACAGCACTCGCAGTTTAAAAGTATCTGAAAATATGAAATATGATATGTAATATTGTATGTAATTGCCACCAGCAGAAGCAGCAGCAGTCCATTCTAACTACTAGCCTAAAGTCCAGCCACAAAATACACAAAAACTAAATACTCACACACTTACAACTCACTCTCTTTTTCTGGCTTTGTAATAAGTAAAAGCAGCAGCCGGCAGTCAGACAGTTAGTCAGCCAACAAAGCTTTTCATTTGTTTCATGTTTCGTATCTAATTTGTTTATGATTTCGCTTTAATTTCCAACGAACTTCATAAGAGACATGTATAAACCGCAAGAAAACCAAAAAAAAAAAAAAAAAAAAAAAAATGTTTCAAATTTCAAATGTTTCAAATAAAACCAATCGACAAACAAACATATATATTGTATATATACATACCATGTATTTCAAAAGTCAATACATACATACATATACATATATATACTCGAATTATTTAGTTATATATACTCTATATATATATCTATGAATCGTTTATGCCTTTCAATTTCAGTTGCCAGAAGAGGAATGGTTAGCTGCAAATTTGTTATGTTAGTTCTCAATTCGTTTATCTTTGTTTAGGCCAAAAACTCGAAAAGAATCGAAATGAATCGTATGAAACACACAAACACACAGTAATTGATATTCAGCAAAAAGAAATTATAATTATATACTTATATATGTATGTATTTATATATATATATATATATATATATATATATGATGAATATTGAAAACAATCAATGTATGCCATCGAATGATATTAATTGATATTATTAGCAAATGGATATAGTAGATGATATTCGTACATTAACTAAGATATAAGCAAAACCAACTTATCCATATTCAAAAATGTGAATGCCGCAAAGCAACAAATTCACTTGAAAGCGTGTCCAACAGCAATAATAATAACCACAACCACACAACTATATAGTTACCTACAAGCAATAGTACATAGTAGTTACATACATACACCCATACACCGATACCATACACATACATACATACATACATGCAACAGACGCCAGGGGAATGTTAATCATAATTAACCAAAAGAGGAAGCATGGAGCCAGAGCTTGTGTAAGCAAAAACCGATTCAGAAATAGAAACAGAATGCATTCAATATCAGTCACATCAATCAAACATTAATCAATACAACACAGATACATATATATAGATACATATATATATAAATATTCAAATTGAATAAGTATCTTATGGAATATATACATAAACGATAATGGCAGAAAAAAACAACATTGGTAGTACTTATAGCACTAGAAGAGCCCTTCCCGCCCGTAAATCATGACTAGCCAAGTCACTTTGCGTGTGTGTGTGTGTGTGTGTGTGTCCTTGAGTGTCTGTTTGTGTGTTTATGTGTCTGTGTGTATAAGTATCTTTGTCTGGCATCTATAAGTGTTAGCTAACCAAACAGTACCATGAATGTGAAACATAAACTAGTCATAAAAATCTACAACTAAAAGTTTAAAAAAATACAAAAAGAAAATCGTGAGTTAAAAATGCACACACATACAAATTTAAGCACACACACACACACATTTAAAGATGCGTGTATAAAAATTAAAAGGCAAGAAAGATCATTTATATTCATTGTATGTGTAACATGTGAGTTGGATAATGAATTCCAATTAAATGTTCAAAGCAAACTCAATTAAAACGATACAGGCCCCACACACACACACACACACATAAACGCCCACTTACACACATACAAACCAGTCACGAGTAATGAGTAACTAAATAGGATCTACTTATAAATAGTTAACCAGAAACATTTTTGCGTTTCACTTTGAAGTTGTATGTACATTTGAATAGAAAGAAAGGCATTCCCCTTAACAAAAAATTGGATACACATACATGACTATGTCTATGATTAGCGATATATATATATGTATATTCTTATGTTGTCTAGCGTCAGTCTAGGACGCTCACAGATTTTTAAACGCAGACATAACTGTAGAGATTAGGCGCAGATCGTATTGTATTGTATGTATATTAACACATTTTTTAGCACAGAGAAAGATGGTAAGGACCGGGAAATGAAAGTAGAGAAAGATAGGTAAGCAAAGGCATAATTAAACAAAATACATACACTCATACAAACAAACATTAGGTATATATGTATGTGTTAACCACAACAAAATGACTTAGATGTAATGTAGATTGTGTGATTTTAACCAAAACAAACAAAAACAAACAAAGAAACAAAAAGAGTCAAAGAGGCATAAACTCATCGATAAGTATGAGCAGAGAATTGCATTTTTATGTTATTTCTTTTCGTTATTTCAAAACTTTAAGTTGAACAAACCAAAAAAAAAAAAAAACACTAAATGAAAAAAAAAATGATTAAAAACGTTGTTGACCAAAGCAAAAAAAAAAAAAAATAAAAAAACAAAGAACGAAAAAATATTATAAAGAAAGAAAACCAAAAGATAAACTGAAAGTTGTAGAGAAAATGAAAGAAGATGAAGAATTTGGCTATAATTAAAAATTAACATTTACAAAAGCAAAATTTATGATTAAGAACAAAAATAAAACGTAAGAAATACTCAAAAAGAAAAAAAAATACAAAAACACAAAAAAAAGAAGATATTATTGGTTTGTTTGTTAATGTTTGCGCTACATATCAGTAAAGAGTTAAATGGGTAGTTTGGCACATAGAATCTAGTGAAGAGTTGATTATTTGAAGCAGGAGGCAAGAAAAGAGAAACCATGTGGAAAAGAAAAAAAACTAAACCAATCAATGCTAAATTGTTAGATAAGAGTTGAAAACTAATTTAAGCAAAGAAAACAAAACGAACAAAAAAAAAAAAAAAACATATATATTCGCATACACACATACGTATATATATACATATATATGTATGTGTATATATATGTAGGAGTGTATTTATGTTGTGTAACTTTATATATATTTGAGTGTGCTAAGACATTTATATACATATGTAAGTATTTATACACTTTGGCAAAAGAATATGCAAGATAATTACCATATAGTCGTCTATATACAATAAACAAAACAAAAGTAAAAACGGACAACTTAAAATAGGTAAATAGGAAGTCCGGGGATATTAATTAAGAGGTAACCAAAGCTAAACTGGAAACGGCTGTGCCGCAGTTGCCATACTCTTGCCTAGTCCTTGTAAAATTTTGCTTAAAAGACTTAAAAAAGAATATGATCTAGTTGTCCGTTCATTAAACTATCCATTGACGTTAACAACAAAGAGAAACAAGAACGCCAATTCATTGACTTTGCTTCACTTAACTAAATTGGTAACTTGTGATCGAATAATAGCAAGAGTATGCATAATAAAGCAAAATAAATGCAGTCAACCAGTTGAACTCAATATGTTTAGACAATTCAGTTCACTTTTTCATCAATTGTGATTATCTTTAGTTATCATCACCATTATCGATGTCATCATCGTTATCATCTCCATTATTATTATTATTGTGCTTACCATGAAAGTTAATTTGTTCAGCGTTTAAAGTCGTTTGTCAGTTTCTCGATTGAATGATTTCTAGTTATCAATTTGCACACACTAAATTACATGGTACATTGTACAATAGTTTACAATTAGAGACTACAATTAGGAATTAGTCAATTTGAGGTGTAGCTAAATTTATGAGACACGCCCGAGATAACGATAGAGAAAGAGAGACAGCTCATTGTGTGAGTGAGGAAAAGAAAGTGTAGCTTGAATTAACTAAAACGAAATAAAACCAAAAAATGTTAGTTTTAAAAATGAAAAACGTAAATGGAATGAAAGGAAAACAAACTACAAAAATAAAACCGAAAATCAATCAAATACAAGTATTATTTAAGCTCCAGCAATATACATATATATATATATATAAATATATATACGCACACACACACACAAACACAAGATACATTCAGACCTAAAATTCTGCATACCAGAATGTGTATGTAGAATTAATTTCATGGTACATAATATATTTATACATCAAATAGAAATATTAACCAGAATTTTAAGTGTGTGTGTTCTCGTATGTTTAAAAAAGGAACTCACATGGCAAAAACTAAAGAAATTTGCATTTTGCTTGACATTGTCGAATCTATAGTGAGTATATACATAGATACACAAACATATACATACACATAGACAAAAGCGAAAATGCATCTTTATGTATGTGTGTATGGATCTTAATGTACTAGCCATATAAGCCAAGCTAGGGAACCGTTGGAACCAAATCAAAAAGCCAGACAAAATTGACGAAACCAAAACCAAAAGAAATAAACTTAAAAGATACATATTCTATATATTAATATATATGTATATTATATATATAGGATGATGGCAATTGAAAATTTAACCAAAACATATTTTTGTGCAATAAACCAAAACAAACGCATACATATGCCACTCACACACGCACACACAGTGTTTCAGTGTGTAGGTGTGTGCACATATTATGCAATTAAAATTACAGTAAGATTGTAAACAAAATCAAATGCAAATGTAGAAAATGTGAAAAATCAAAACGATGAGCAAACAACCAAAAACTGCTAGCAAAACAAACACAAAAAAAGCAAAAACGAAATGTTTTGGCTAAAAGTAATCTATTCGACAAAACACTCAGCAACACACACACATACACGAATACACGCAGACACTCACAGAAACATATATAGAGAGATATCGATATAATATATATACATTCATACAGTTGATCCATTTCGTTCACGTACAGCAGAGCAATTTGGTTTTAATAACTGGAAATGACTTGTAATTGGTGAACTTATTGCCAACTAATTTAACAATTCATCAATGCTGATGTATAAAAGTGACACAAACTGTTTCACAAGCGCTTTATTTCAAATAGTTTTTGGGTTTTTAATTATGACTACAATTATTAGGGACAAAAATAAAATGAATTGTGTTCTCGTCGTATCCAAATTAATAGCTTATCAAAAGATCTGAATAAAATATTTAAGTTTCATTCAAAATGGAATCAAAATTACCTCTTTTTTAAAATTTATTGTTAGCAGAATAGTTTTCTCTGTTAACAAAAGTGATTTCCAATATAAATTTGAGAATTTTTTAAACCTATCATTGGAATCAAAGTGCTTTGCTGTGCAATGACTTTGGTGACTCCCTGTAATGAAATATAGAGAAGTGAAGCAAAAAACATAGTACATACATATACATAGATATGTGTTTATATACGGACATAAAATATGTTAAGTAAATAGCAAATAAATAAAGTAAACAAAGTATAGATATCGACTGCAGTATTGCAAATATTTTGTAGAAATTTAAGCATGTTTGAATGTGTTTTAGGACAAGAACTACATACATACATACATACTTACATACAGACATACATAACACGTGAGTAAACAAAACGATAAAGGAATAAAGAAAAAAAATGATGCGAAGATATTGTAGCGAATTATAAAGCAAACAGCAACAAAAATAAAGCCGAAAATTGGAAACCTAATACATAAGCTAAGTATTAAATATACACAGAAGCAAGAACAAGAATATATATATATAGAATATATATATATATATATAAATATAATACTAAATATTAATATAACAAATATGGCAGATACAGACAACAACATCAACATTACCCTCACATACACACACACACATAGGCATTATCGTTTGCATAAGAAAACACTGGGAAAAACAAAACACAAAATAACGAATATTAAATAAAAAGTTAATCAAATAACAAGAAAAAAATGAAAAAAGGAAAATGAAACAAATTTATAGCTAAAAGTGAAAAAAAGTGAAAGAAAATTTTTTGGTTGCGTATTTGTATACCAACGCGCCAAAAGTAACAAAAAAAACACATTATGTATAACAAAAACAAAAAAAAAAAAAGAAAATAAAATAACAAAATCATAAGAACAAGTAAAATATTATACAAACAGTAAGCGAAATGTGCAGAGAGCAAGAAAGTTGCAAAGTGCATAGAGAAAATATACATACATACAAAACAAAAACAAAAACGAAAACCAAAACATAACTAAATAGGGGATAAAACACACCAATTGGTGGCAGCAGCAGCAGAAATACCAACAACAACTGCAATAAAAACAACAACAGAGAAAAACAAAAACACAATGATAAAAAAAAAAAAAATAATTTTAAAGAACAGTAAAAAAAAAAAACCGAAAAGAAAATGCAAACAAAACATAAGCAAACAAATAAACAACAAAAATTATATTATGTATACATAAATATATTGAAGAGAAACAAATAAATGAAACCAAAAAAAAATTTTGTAAAAATAGAAAAATGCATTTTACATTTACTTAGTTAATGGGTTATTAAACACTAAACATACGCGAAAAGGGGAGACAGATTTTTCTACTATTTGATGTTCTCTACTATTTGCGTTGTGTATTTTAACATTTTAAAATGTTTACTCCAAGCAAATTGGTGAAGTTTTTGAATTGATTTGAACACTTGGAACATTTTCGCTCATAAGTATGCAATACTTTTTTTCTTCAAAAAGTACATCTTAAGGTAAATGGCTTTATTATTTATAGAGGTTTTCTTTTATAAAGCTTGCGGTAAACTTCAAGTTTTCAGTATTAGCCGACTAAAATTTGGACTAAGAATTTGTAAGCGTGGCTACAATATTCTAGTCTTTCTATTCTACTCTTGATTGCTCTGTCAATAGGTATGTGAGAACAACTCCCAACATTTAAAATTGTTTTTAACCATTTAGTTATAATTTTTTGGAAATCTGAAAACTTTCATCCACTTTTAATTTCAATTTCAGAGAGAATAATTGGTAAAGTACATAAAACGTCAACTCGATGATAAATAAAAGCAGAGCCTCTGGTTTATTTCCAATGGACATCTGTTGTTGTTATTTTTGTACAGTTGACATGATGATGGCGAGATGTAGTGGGCGCGGATAGTATTCACAGTAAAGAAGCCGTTCTGCTACTTATGCGTATGCCCTACAGGTGAGTTCGTTAAAAACATTTATGCCATTCTTACTCGCAATGCCGCATCCCCAGCCCACATCCTTACCCATTCCATTCGCAATCTCACGACCAGCTCTTGCCATTGCCTACCCATTGAGATGGATGCTGGGGGGATGGATTGTCATAACAGAGGCAAAAGACAACACGTGCAACAATAACAAATCAAAAATTTACAAAAACAGAAAAAGAAACGCCAAAATGCCAGCCTGCCGGCAACTGTATGCTACCGAGAAAAAAACAGGCCAACAACAATAACCAAAAAAGGAAAATGGCAAAAAAAAAAAAAAAAATGCAAAACGCGGAGAAAATATAAAAAAGCAAGAAATGTTTAAAACATATTTTTTTTGTTGCCAAATTTCTTTTTTTTCCTTTTTTATACCTACATACCTACATACATATAGTATATAGCCATGTATATATTTTCTCGTTTCTGTTGCTGTATTGTGTCTTGTTTTTGCGCCGCGGCTGCTTTGTGTGTTTTTCTTGTTTCGCATTTTGCCGCAGGTTAAAGCCCGCACTCTTGTCGTTCCCTCACCCGTGTACTCTCACTCCTATCCACCATTTATATTTATTGTATACCTGCGTTTCTCTATGGCTGTGTGCGTGTGTGTGTATGAGTGAGTGAGTGTGTGCGTTATTATCACAAAGATTTCCAGCACTAACATATACAAACAGGGCAGATGTTCGTATATCTGTTCTCGGTTGGTTCTGGCTCTCGCTCTCCCTCTCTTTTTCCCCCATGATCCCTCGCAGTACCATGGCTGCATTTTGAAACAACATATGCGTCGAGGTTTTTACTTTCATTTCTCTGTGAATGTGGATATGGGTGTCTGTTTGTGTGTATGTGCGTGTAAGCAAAATAATGGTGCTACGTTTGATTTGCATTGCAAATCGACGCAATTTTGCAAAATGTCTTCCTATAAGAGAAACAATATGTTTTATTTACTTACATCTGACTTTGATTTCACTGAGGCGCCATTCCGCCCATGCCCCGCCTGTCCCAATGCATATAGACGGCTTTTACATGTGTTGATTTGAATTTCTTTTTATAGATAGACCCACATTCAGGGATAAAAAGTGAAATTTAAATTCGTGTAGGCCATATCATGGAGTTAAACGAAAGCAAAGTGACATATTCTAGGTGAGACCTAAAACTAATCAAATGCATATGGATGAATATCCATCTTGGGATCATGAGGAATAAACCTTTTTAAGTTCTTCATCTTTGTCTTGTCACATGTTTAGCTAATAAAATTTTGTCTGCCAGCAGTTGGCATTTTAAACAAGAAGAGTAGTGAGAGAGAGGGGGAGGGAGGAATCAGGAAGAATTCTCTGCATAAAAGGATACTTGGAGAATGAGAACGTGCAGTTGCAACGGAAACCGGAAATGCGCAAATAGCAAAGCACTGAACAGCATTTTTGAGCTCAACACAAAGCACGAAATGGAACACAGCATGACGGGCCACCGGGGACCACATGCAGTGGCAGTGGCTGGCAGATCATCGTCGTCAAAGTCGGCCAGCTACGGCACTTACCAGGCACTGGGGAAAATGAGACACAAAATGTATCGATTGCTCTTCTGGTAAGACATATAGACCAAGATGTGAATTTTGCAAAAGATGTCCCACTAATTGGCCAAGCATCAAGATTTCGGCAACTAGCAGCCATCATTAACATATTAAGTACTTGTGGGAAACAATTTATGGGTCTAGAGAGTAAGGCTGGGCAATACTTACTGCCTTTTTTATAGTGGGCAGACACGTGTAACGATATTTTGGCTTGGCATATTACCGGACGCTTATGATGCCCCCAAACTGATACTGATGCCACCCTCGAAAAGGAAAACACAAGCTAAACAGGACAATGGACCAGCAGCAACAACAATAATAACAATGGGACATAATGAAGCGAACAATTTTTTGCAGACAAATATCTGTGTCCTGCACTGTGGTATAAGTAGCCAAAATGTCCTCCGACTCATAACACCAAAGAGAACAAATGTCCTTTGCAGATAAAGACCTACAATAAATGTCGACCTTTCGTTTTTCCATTTATATTATCAACTGTTGTGACTCGAGCTGAAGGCCTGACTTCGACTGTGGCTCTGGCTCTGGTCCTGGCCCTCTGTGGCGCCCACCTGGGTCAGGCATAAAACGACAAAAAAAGGCAAAAAGAAAAGCTGAGCATAGCTGGGCGTGTTTTCTTATAGTAAAATGAAACATACAAGGATACTTAGTATATTAAAATTCATAAAAATGAGACAATTCCATTGCTGCAAATGGACAGACTACAAAATGAGCCATTAACTGAAAGAAAGCATGTTGAATTGGTCAAAACGGCTGCCGTTCCCGCCTTTGCTTAACTAGACGATGAAATTTGATAATACTCCTAGATAACCAAATGTCATGCATACCCCCAACAAATGAAGTAGTGTGTAGTAGTAAATGATAATGGAAGCAAATACGTAGAAACTATCAAAACGAATATAAAATAAAGTCCACATAATATTTTATTAGGTTCACAAGGCAAGGCAAAGCAAGAGCAAGAGCATTCATGTTTCCGTTTTCATTACATTTTATTCTCCCAGTGCGGCAAATCAAAGCTTTTTCTGTAGCTAAACGAGAAACGAAGGCCAAAAGGACGAGACACAGAGAATTTATGCCATTTCCTTGTTGCTGGCATATCAGATAAGCCAATAAAAAATATTATAATTACGTATCTGCTTTTAAGGTGTGTGCTTGTGTGTGTCAGACGATGCAGGCCCAGAGACATTACACGGTCTTTTAATGTTGTCCCTTGATGTTGTTTCGCTTACCCATGAGTCTCCCTCCCGCTCATTCCCGCTCTCTCTCTGTGACTCTCTTTCTCACTGACTCTTTGTGGCCCTCGGGGGCTGACCAAAGCTGAAACGAAATAAGCCATAAGGACAATTTAGACTTTGAAGTGTCATTGCCATGCGAACTTATTTTAATTAGACGCGCACACATAAATGCTTAACGCTCTTACCGCAGCCTCCCCAGTTCGCTTCTGGTTAGTTAGTAGTCTGCTTCTCCTCAAAGACAATGCCGACGACGAAAACGACGACATAAAAACAGGTGGGCTGCCTGTGGGCGTGTCCTAAATGTATGTCTGTGTGACGGTGTAACTCACATTAACCGATGCCATGCAATGCAGCCATAATAACAGCCAAGCACAAGTTTAATTAGTGCAGCCAGCGAGGCCAAGGGAAGACAGGAAGCCTGTGGCTAACGTTGCGTATGAGCAATGTGTGTTCGTGTGATAAAACGGCCAAGGTTTCGTTTCTCCCTACATATATGTGTGTGTCGGTGTGTCCTTTTATTGCTGTCATCCATCTGAGAAGTAAAACTCTTATGGCCATAAAATTCTAGAACGCACTGGACCCGCAAAAAAACCCAAACTCAACCGCTACACCACAACGACAACAACAACAAGAGCAAGCGGCAAACAAAAAAAATGGCCAGAGTGTTGAACTAATAATGGCACCTGTCAAAATTCGTTGGCCCGCAGCTGGGAATGGGAAGAGAGAATAGCAAAAAACAAAAACCCCTATGGGAGAAGCGAAATGGATATAGAATGAGAGATGGACAAAACAGAGCTTGATGAAACGACGAAACTCGAGTGACACTGATTGTGCTTTGGTTTGGCAGTTCTATGTCGTTTGTTGGATTTAACCGATGCCCACACACAGACACACACACATGGCTGGAAGATGGACTGAGAAAGGACAAAAAAGTGGAGTCAAATATTCTAGCAAGGTTGCGGCGAAGACAATGAAATTTATCACCGCTGCAAAAATTCAACGTCCCACAACAAAAAACCTGCCTGACATCTAATGTGAGCAAAAGGCGAATGAAGACGCCGATGAAGCAGCAGCAGCGGCAGGTGAAGAGGCTGGAGCCGGTAATGGTAATGACATTGTGCAACCAATGAATGTGAAGTCTGAGTCCGCGCGCCACGTTTATGCATTTTATGGCAGACCTTGCAGCTTTTGATGGGGCTCTCGCAATTCGTGCCATAAAAACTTGGGTCTGAGCCATTGTGCTATATCTAAAAATGATGATGCTCATCGGTCCGCTTTAATCGCTTGCCATGGCATAGTTCAGGAGATTGGGAAGAGCAGGCAAAGAAGTGCGTCGATGATAACCCACAATGCAGGAGACCTGCTCTAGTAGAGACGACCAAGACTGTGGCATGTGCCACACGCATGCGTTGCATGCCAATGTTGGCTGACACATAAACAAAATAAGAAATTGCATAGAATTTGCAATGGCAATGAGATGGAGGCAACAACAACAACTAAAAGCAACCAAGGCCCAAGCAGGAGTTAAAGAAGCCAAAGCCATAGGAAGTCGGTGGGTTGCCATGTCAACGGCTAAATGACACTAGGATTGTGGCCATCTGTGTGTTTGCATTCGTATGTGCGAGCTGATGTGTGTCCTGCTATGCGGTTGTGTGCCACTTCCGGTGACAATGTGCAATGACGGTAGCAAAAGGAAAGGAATACTAAGACTTGCAAGTGGAAGAGCCGGATCCGGATGAATGGTCAGCGGGCAATGGCAAAGCTGAATAAAGCCAAAAGTATCCCTCTCTCACTCTTTTATTCCCTTGGTGATACTCTCCTCTCGAGTCTGGTATGTCTAGAGCATGATGCTTTTAATGTTTGCTGTTGCCTTCACCATTTACATTTGTATCCCAAACACTTGCCGTGTGCGGGCAATACTTGAAATAGATGTGAATATTGCATTTGGCCAATGGCAATGGGCATTCCATATCATGTACTAGATGACTGTCTGACCAGATAACCAGATAACCAGATAACCAGATGACCAGATGACTGGCTGACTAGTTGACTATGATTTATGGTGAAAGGACATGCGTAATTTAAAGCCCATAAATTTGTACACACACGCAGAGTGATTGGGAGAGAGAAAGCAGAAAAAAACAGATCCTCTTTTATTCCCCCAAGGCCCAGTTCCAATTAGCTATTATCCTTGTTGCATGTGTACATACATATGTATGTATGTACATATGTGTGTATGCGAGTTACTTATCTTTCTCTTTGTCTTTGACTTTAACGACGCACATAAGCTTATTGCCAGCCAGAAAGGCAACAAATGCAACAATAAATTCAATTAATTGCATTTATTTCCATTATCCTTTGTTGTTCCGAAATAAATGTCAATTGCGGTCATTGAATATTTAAGTAGTTGTTGCCTCATCCTCAATGTCAGCCTTGGCTATCTCTTTCATTCCCTTTTGATTCATATCTAGTTTTTGCTCATTAATTTCATGCAACATTTTTATGCATTGTCATAAAATTAATTTTATGAGGCGCACGCACATACAGCCCTCTCTATCTCTGTGTGTGCATATACATATGTGAGTGTGTGTGTAAGTGTTTGCCTAATTAGATTAGTTAGCTGCGCATTTGGCATTCCTTTTGCTCTCGCCAAATTGGCGCAAACTTTCTGCTTGTCATTAAGAAATGATTGGCATTCATATTGGGATTTGTGGTTTTAGTTTTTATGCTCCTCATATCGGTTTGACTTTACTGTTAGCAGATATTGGCAGTAATTGGTTTTATCCTTGTTTGTCAATGCACTTCTGTTTGTTGGCTTCTTTCGCTTTGTTTAACAAACAGCACAATTCGCAACATTTACAGACCATTCTTGACTTAATTGGCATTTTGGTATTGGCATTGTGCATTGTACATGATGCATTTTTTTCCGTTCTTTCTTTGTTTTTTGCCAGCCTTGATGCCTTGTTAATTAATTTAATGGGAATCATGGCAGATGCTAGAGCCTTTTGTCTGAAGTGATTTACTCATGTCGATTACCAAAAAGTTGCCCCCACAAATGTTTCATCCTTAGAATGGACAGTGGCATAGAACTGGAAAAGAGAGAGTGAAAAAACCCCCTTTTTTGTTTAGATTTACCGAGCCTAAGCCAGTGACAAGTGATATGATATTTCACTCACAGACACACACACGCGCACACACACACACATTGTTTATATACATATGTATGTATAATAAATATGTATAGCTTACATATATGACTAAAATGGTACGTTATCAGTGCGTATACTTGATTTTTATACGCACACTTAAGCAAATAACTGCAGGCATTATTTCAAAATTCGAAAATTAAAAGCAAACAACATAGACCAGAGGAGGCTGGCAACCGGCACACACACATGCACACACGGACACAAACATACATGCATATGATGGGAGGAGCAGCAGATGGCCATAAGAAAAATACACTCACACACATACAGATACAGCCAAGCGCAGAGATAGATCGAGAAAGAGCGAGCGAGCGAGAGAGTCAGTTGAAAAAAGATGAACAACCAAAATGGGCGGACGCAAAAGTTTTAATATAAAGTGATGGGAAATGTTTTCTTTGCGAATTTACCTTCAATTTATGCATTTATAAATATGTTTAAGCACAGTCAAGACAGTGTTGTTGCCCTCCTATATATATGTACATACATGTGTTTGTCTCTCTCTCTGTCTCTTTCCTTGTGTGAGTGTGTGTGCAGTCAAGTGGCAAACATGCACAAGAATACACTCTCACATTCTCACATTTACATTCACACTGATTAATAAAACGTATTTGGCTAAAAACTTTTACCTTGGCCCAAAACCTTCTTTTTGCAATAACAGAACATACATTCATACATACATATACAAAAATATATTTGTATGTATTTTATATGTGCACACATGCATATATCTATTCCCTTTTGCTAAGCCGTAAGGCATCTTTATAATTCCTGATGTGAGAGAAATATACAAATATTTATGACTTTAGTTCTCAAATTTAGAGAATTATTTCGTCCATGTGAAAATTATGCATTTCAAATGTGCCAACAAAATGTATTTATACTTTTACGAATTTTGGTCTTTATGTTTTGTTTGGATTTAGTGTTTGGTCTTTGCTTATTTCATTATCTCTCCCTCTCTATTCTCTGTCTCAGACATTCCAATAATAATTCGAAATCAAAGTTAATCAATTAGGAACTAAAGTCACCAAAGTGTCATGGTATGTAACTGACAGCCGCCTGCCTTCAAAGGAACATTGCTAACACGAAATGCTTTGGATAGCACATACAATAGACACGCCCCGTTTTTGCCCCTCTGTGGGCGACAGCTACCAAGAAGCCGACAAAATCAATCAACCAAAAACTGGTTACATGTAAGACAATTAGCGTGACAATTTGAAACATTGCCACCTTTTGCCGGTGATTTTTCTTCATTTTCTCCCCAACATACTGCGCCAGCAACCCCTCCTCCACACTCACTTTGTATTATCACACGCCATAGTCGATTTCCATTTTCACAATTTTCGGTTCAATATTTGTGGCCATTTAATTGCGTATACGACATGTAGGCGCGTCAAGCATTTTTCATTGATTTATACTCACATTTATCGCGTATGTACGCCATTGTCGATGTGCAGTAAAAATCGGTTTTATGGGTCCCCAAAGTCAGTCAGTTGCTTGCTTGCTCATTACGCAAGTTACTTGAACAAGACTTGTATGTATGTAGTATGTATGAATATCTGTCTGCCTGTCTGTCGCGTATTGTATTTCATTTTTAGTGACTGTAAAATGTTTTGTTGATTTTGTCAATGCCCGCGCCACGCATAAAACAAATAAACTTTCGTTTACATTTCTTTACGACAATCAATTTATGACATTTATGATAGGCAAATGGCACGCGCTAATCAATGCCTTGTTGGCGTCGACGTCGACGTCGTTAGCCGCCTTCCGCTTTTTTTTTTTTTTTTTTTTGAACCTAGTCCTTCCTCTCTCTTTCACTCTGAACATTTTGGCCAAATGACAAGCTTCCGTTACGCATCGTTTGCCAGGCAGTTCGGGACGAGTAGGTTACAATGGCTAATAGTCTTTTACCACGATATGGAAAACGATTCGTGTTGAAAAAATTAAATGAGCATTGAAACAGTTGCCGAAACAAGTGGAAAAAAAGTTTATGGTCGTTTTTATGACTGACTCAACTAGTCCAACTTTTAGTAGCCCCTTCCCCTGCCTACCTACCTCCCGTTCCATGACAGGGCCTGATCTATGATGGTATGCTCAACGCTTCATTGAATGAAAGGGGTCATAATTTTTGCATCAACTGTGCGACAGTTGAGAGGGTTAGGCGTAAGTCATGAAATAATCATTATTTATAGCTAAAAGTTAGTTGTTAGTGAGTGGAAAGGTGGAAAGACTAGCAACCAAGATATGCTAAACATTTGTTATTAACTTGAATAATAATGACAATAAAACCAGCCACTGACAATAACTTGTTCGTTTTTTTATGGCAAATAAAATGAATGAAAATCATTGAAGTCTACTTATCTATTTGTTTTATAGTTTAAAATAGAGTTTTGGATTAGCTGAATGCCTAATTATGAATTATTCATTAAAATCGTTTACGAGAATATATAATACGAAGATTTTATAGCTTTCGTTTTCTTTAACTTTGAGTGTCTCAAGTTATATGTTAATTTGATGAAAAAGGGCAATCTATTGGTATTTTTGGCGGCCAAAAATAGTCCTCAATCGTCTAAAGAAAACGTTGTGTATATATTTTATAAAAACAATACTCTTTTGTTTTATGTCTTCAAGGTTTATCTTCAATGTTTACTTGAATGAAAATAGAATAAAAGACACATGCGATTTTTTATGGAAACGAATGTTGGACAATAATTAACTACAAAAAATGCATGCCATTTTTTGAATACTTTAATTAACATTCTCAGTCTAGACAACATTAACATAAATTTGACGAATCAAACAGATTATTTAATATTGTCTAGACCACATTCACTTGAGCCTAATCAAATAACTTGTAAGTCATTTTATATTTAGGATAACCACACAAAAGAAAAGGTAACCGGTTTTAATATTAGTAAAGTAAACATTACTTTATCTCTTAGGCAAACACCTTAAACTATTAATTACCGGGGTGTTGTTATTAGTTATTGTGAGCTCATTACATTTTTAGTTAATTTAATCAAATGACTTGCGAGACTTCAGACAAATACCTCAGCTGTGCTGTGATTGGGAAAGTAGAATAACAAACCAGAGTCTAAATTGATATGTATCCACACAATTAGAAAAACAAATTAACCCATTAAATGCAAAGATAAACAGAAAATAAAATAACAAAAATGAGAAACAGAGAAAGTTGGGGTGTTGAAAACTTTCCTTATGGTAAAAATAGACGATAAATAAATTAAAGAGCTGCTAAAGAACGTTGAGATGTCAACGCAAATGCTGTCTGACCAAAGGCTGGCGGCCGCGTAATGGCTTCCACTTAACGTTTTTATGCTTAATTTACTTAAAAGGACGATGTATGTTTATGTCTAGTATGTGCATGTGATGTCCAAGGACTTTGGCATACTACTACCACTGATACAGTGTACAGGGGCAGGGAGGGAGTGCCTCAAACTTCCCCTGTGTTATTTTAGCGGCAACATAACCAAGAGCCGACTCCATGGCCCAGCAATGCAGCAATGGCAGTGAATGACAGTGTTGCTGTTGGGGTTGCGTTTAGCAGGACAGTATATACATATAGTTGTGGGCTGGAGGATTGCGGCAATAGTGGGGATGAATATATTTTACATTTCACGCACAATTTCCATGGCACGCAATTTGACGCTTATGGCAGAAAAGTGTGTGTATGAGTGTATAGCAAGAGCCTTAGTGGCGTGCGCTATTTTAAAACGTTCCAACACCCCCTTCCTCTTGGTCTGATAAAAGGGGCAAGTCGATTCTCATATCACATGCACAACGGCACATGCAGGCGACGGCTACGTCGACGGCGACAGCTTAGCAAACTGTAAGCAAGTTCTCGTCATAGTCGCATATTACATCACTCACTGAGTGACTGAACCCAATCCAGTTCATCCCCAAGCAATGGCATCAGAACCCAAAGACCCCTCCCCCAAAAAAGGAACTCACTTCTCACTCTGAGTCGTGCCCTTTTTTCAGCCATGTCACGTTGTTGTTAGCATTCCCTAAGTGAAGTAGGAGTTGGAGAAGAAGCGAGAGGATCTTGGAAGGGGAAAAGTAGTCAGGCAGGCAGGCGACATGTGCGTGGCAAAATAGTTGAAATAGTTTGATGCGCACTTTTCAGCGGTTTCGACTTGGGCTTGGCCTTTTGAACCAACAACATCCACCATTGGACTTTATTCCACTCAACGATGATATGTATTTCCCCCCTCTATCATCCCCTGTCCCGTCTATACCAACGAACTACTGTTTGGGATAGCTCGTTGAATTGTTAATAACATTTTTTGGGGACTCACACATTTAAATGAGGCTCACGTACGTGGACGATTTGTCACAAAATAATTTTTACGACTTTACGACTTCATCATTGTGGCAGTGACCGAACATCAGAAGATGCCCAAACCATGCGATATTCAAGCCACCCAAATAATTGCTTTGTGTTGCCATTTTTAGGCGCCAACTGCGACAAAACAAGCGATACAATTTGTGTGGAGCGGTAGCTAGAGTTCGAGGTTGAAGAAGTTTCGTGTCAAGCGCACTTTAAATGTTAACGCTAACTCACTCAGCATTAGCCGACCTCCCGCCCAACCCAACTGATCATTATTGTATATAAGTTGTTTGTCTCTCTTGCCATTTGCCGCGCTGCGCTGCTTGTCGTCAAGCTTATGCCTGATTGCATTTATTTCGAAGCCTTCGCGAACTATTATGGCCTTGTGGCCTGTCTCAATAGCAATGGCAAATGGAGAATGAGTAAAGTTGTGCTGGCGTCTGCTGCTATTGCTAGTAGTTGCTGCTGCATTGAATGACAGACAGAGAATGCCACAAAATGAAATTAAACGCCTTGTCTTATCCATACACACACAGATACACACACTGACACATTGGCTTTGTCGAATTTAAATGACGTGCGAAACAAGAATTTAATTTTCCACTTGCGTTCTCAACATGAAAACACTTCCAATCGCTATAGCCCTCATGCGCTTTAGCTATCTGTTTTACACTCATTCTGCCCCATTCCTTATCATTTAACTGGCAACGAATGTCAGGCCTTTTCAATTTTTATTTTCTTCCCGCTTTGAAAGTTGATTCAGTTTTATTTTTTGTCGCTTATTGTTGCAGCAGCGCGACTTGGGTTTTAGCCTTGTCGTCCTTTTCTATGTAGTCAGTTGTCGGTTACTAACTCAAAACCCCAGACTACTACTGTTTGGCAAAATGACAAATTTGCAGCGCATATTATCTCTCGCTCTCGCCCGCCCCTCTCTCTTCGGTCTTTTGACATGGTAAGGCAGTCAGTGAGGCAGTTTAGCGGTTGGTTCATCAACCAATGGCAATAGCAACGCGGCAGTTGGTTTTAGTTTCAGTTAGTCGTCGTCGTCGTCGCCATCCTTTTCCCTTCTTCCATATAGCCAAGCTTGCGGCCTGTTTGTATGCCAAAATGCGTTGCCTACTTTTAGGCGGGCATAATGAAATTCCAACTTTTGACTTATTGACGACAACGAGTAGTACAACGGCAAACAAGGACAGGAATTTCGAAAAGACCTCGAATTGCTGTAACAAGCAAAAGGTCCTTGCCTGCTATTTTTGCTTCTGATGTTGTTGTTGTTGCGGTTGCCACCATTGGCAACGTTGTGACGCTTGCGCTTTTGGCCCCTCTTTCTGTATTTCCTCTTCAAATCGTTTTCATTTGCATTCTATCAGCGTCTCCTGATGATTTTTGGTTTATAGTTTAGATCGAGGCATTGAGAAAGTTGTGACAAAAAGCATCTTAAAGAAATTGCATTCTACAGCTTTGGCTATTCGATTCCATCATTTGCAATCATCATCCTTGTACTTAATAACATTAAATAAACAAAAGCAGCTAAGCAAAACAAAAGCCAACTGTGCTCGCTCGCCTTTTGAAAACATCAAACGAAATTCAAAACTGTATTTGCCTGCTCTAGTTTCCTGTTAATTAAGCCGATTTTTCTCAATCGGAGCACTAGTTTACAGTCTCTTTCTCTCCATTTCCTTCTAAGCAATTCCATGGAACAAAGGAGGCGAACCCGAACCCTTGCAGAACGGAGCTTATAATTAAGGTCTGGAGTAGTTTGTCCCCTTTGTCTTTGTTAAATTAGTTGCATTTACAAATAACTTTAAATTGACCAATTCGAGCTGTTGCCATGCGTTTCGATTTTACTAACAAACATAAACCCAAGAGACTCTTCCTGTAATGAGATACCAACAAATTTCACATAATTTAGGATAGAATATCTTTCATGTTTTCTCATTGTTAGTTTGAATTCGTGCATCAAGACGAAATTAGTCCAGTCAGATTGAAAATATTTAGGTAGAGTTATATATTTACAATAAAAATGCAATCTAACGTACATAGATACATGCTTTATTTCCCCTGACTTGTGGAGTTTTTCGTCTTTGCCTTTTAATATTAAATTTATGTTTTATTTGCATTTGCAAGCGCAGCGTAGGGAGAACATTTAATGAATCTGCCAAAAAGTATTGCGCATAAATTTCTCTTGCCTATCTGGAAGGCATAGGAAATTGCGCAATTTTCTAGATGCGTAAACACCACAGAAAGTTGAATCGAAATTTTTCAGCAAATTTCTTTTGTACTCCTTTTTTTCATATTGGGGATTCTGTCCCTGACTAGGAAGGAGTAGAAAGCAGGAATTACACCCCAATGAACAGACTGTCCTTAACGGGATTTCATGATTGCACCATCGACTTGCGGGACTCTCACAACCATTTTGGGGTGTTGAGCAATGCAAATTAATTTTAATTGACATTCGTTCAAGCACTTTTTTTTGTTAGTAAGGGCGGTTAGGGGGGAGGTACAAAAAAGTCGCGTCAATATTGAATATTTACATGGCGTGCATAAATTATATACACATTTGGGAAGGGGGGAGGGCCGCACGCACACACACACACATTTGGCGCCACAATGGCCAATTTCCTGGCCGTCTGGCCAAGCGATATAGAAATAGTTGAGCAGATTATTAGCAGCAGGCCAACACGCACGGGGAAAAAAGCACTGGCAATCAAAATTATCGTGGACAACTGGTGCCACCTTCCGCCTTCTCAATCGAGTAGTAACCCCGCTGGGCAAAGCCATCGAACTTTTACGCATTGTTTATGTTAACAAAATGTAAATAAATGAGCCGTACAAACGACAACGGCAACGACAACGCCAACGACAACGACAACGACAAAGGGCAATTAAAATCCAGGCCAAATAAAGTCGCCAGCTCACGCAGGACTAACTCAAGAGGACAACAGGTGTTCAGGTTTACAGGACTGGCTTAGCTAACAAAAGCAGCAAAACGAAAGGAAAAACGGAAACGTAAACGTAACAAACAGAAAAACCTAAAAAAAAAAATACACAAATAAATCAAACCATGAGCAGACAAACGCCAGCATTTACAACAACAACAGCACGCACAGAGGCCGGCATGCCCGGCCAGGACTGCCAACAGGAGGGCATTATACTTATACATTTGGATGTATGTAGGTATGTGTGGGGCAGGTATATCGAACGTTTTATCGAAGTGGGTCCCATTTATGCAGCCACTTGGTCGTCGTCGCCGTCGCCGTCGCCATTGCCATCGTCGTCGCTGTTTGCTTAAGTGCCTCGCGTGTTAATTGTCGAGGAATGTGCATAACACGGCGATAATAATGAACAGTCAATGCCTCTGCTTCTCCGATTCCCCATGCCCGTTGCCATCTCCACATCACTTTAGTCCATTGGCTGTCCTGCTGTTTAGCGGCACAGCGACACCTAACGTGCTCAGTGACAATTCAAAATTAACTGCCGAAATGGCAATAATGCCAGGCCGAAAGCAAGACAAAGCAAGACCTACCATGGGGCAGAAAAAGAGAGACAGAGAGAGAGAGAAACAGGCAGCAACACAAAATATAATGAACACTTTTAAGGTAAAAAGTTTAATAAAGGCTAAACAACTTTTTTGTTATTAAAAGCAAAACTGTCAGTTCGATCGAAATTTGGTCCAAAAACATTATCAGCCGTTTCCTAACACTTTAGTTACTTCTGCAGAAGGAGAAAGTTATGATTCTGATACATCTTCATTTAGAACTCTTCTAATACATTTTTAGTTAAATATATCAAACGTTATTTCAGTTAATTTTAAACTAATTCACCTATATTTACTTGCTCTTTTTACCTCTAGTGAACCATTGAGCCGTCAGAAACTGAAAATGATAACTCACACCACACAAGTAACTAAACCCACATAGGAAACTCTATACTAATTACACATTAGAGGTAAACGTAATCAGGACATAGAACATAGAATCTATGTACTTATAGGGAAATGTAATTCAAAATAGACCCACAGGGTACAAGGAGGTTTATTTAATTCCATATCTTAGGGCAGTCGATTTCAAGCATTTGAAATATTGCTCATAGAGATAATTCAAATCTCAATTCAAAGATTAACTTGAAGGGAAAGGCAAAAAGAGACTATTACTTAATAACCTATAATTACAGATCGTTTTGCTAAAACCAAAATTCGATTCTGACATAATCGCTAAATCTAACTTAACTTCTTATGGGACAATTGTGGAAAATTTAATTGGAAAAAATTGGTCCAAATGTCAATAAGATCTACCTTTAGGACTTTAATTTCTTGTTTTTGTCCATCGAATCTCTATTCTCTTTTGTTGATGTCTATTAAATGCTGTCGCCATGCCGATTAAAGGCACTTCCATTTGCTTTTATCGCTTTTAATTGCGTTTAATTTTCTTTTCTCTTCTGTTTTGTTTTTTTTTTCTTACAATTATTTTGATGGCAGTTTGTTTTGGTTTTTTTTTCTTGGTGGTTTGCTCAACTGTCGTTGTGTGTTTTGCTCGTTTATTTTATTTAGCAATTTATTTCACACGTTGCCCGAGCCTTGGCATAGCATTCCATTCCCTTTAGCATTTCCCTGGCGAGCCGTGTGTCTTGTGGTGGTTACTGTTTTTAATTTTTGGCTATTATGAGAAGCGACAAACGGCCGTAAGGAAATTGAGTTGGAGTCAGAGTTGGTGTCACATACACTCACATAAACTCCATTGCGTGCACAGGAATGAGTCTCATACCGCAGGCACAGAACGAGAACCCAGGAAGGCCAAAATTATGGCCACACATATAAATTGTCAAGCATCCATTCATCTTGCAGAATAAATGTTGCAATTTGTTGGTTTTTGCGTTGAGCGGGTCCCCAAAAAGATGGCTGCTTAGATAGCCTCTCACTCCATCCAATTCATCCTGTTCACCCCAGGAAGTATTCAGTTTCCACTGCCACGCACAAAAGTATGCTATGTTTTTGTTGTTGTTTCTACCATCCGTTTTCGACTTTACAGCATCGTGGCGCACCTTTGCTGACCGCTGACGCGGCTAGGGTCAACCGAAACGAGAGCTGTAAATTCTATTGCAATGCATGTGGAAAAGTGTGTGTGTGTGTGTGTTGTAAGACAGAGAGAAAGAGAGTAAGAGACAGAGATGTGAAAGCGACACAAATAACTCACAGCTTGCACAGAGGCCGACACCCGGGCGCCTTTCATTAGAACGGGAACGGAAGGCACGAGATTGTACTGCCTCCGCTGACCATTTGCGGGCATATATTTGCGCACAATTAATTATTATAAATGTCGTGGTCCCAAAGTCACAGCCGGACTGCAAGCGAGCGCAAATTGTTTATGAAAATTTATGATTACAATATTTGTGTGTCACACACTGGAGCCAGCTCCAGCACCAGCTTCAGCTCCAGCTATGGCTAGGAATAAAAGAGAACAAAACGGAAGCGTTCTACACTGTGTGACTGTGGCCATGGCCTTTGTCTTTAAAAATTATAGCCCTAGTCATTTTATTTATATCATGTTGAAATTGCAATTGCACTTGCATTCCTACAGAGGCTCAACCTCACCAACAAACCAAGCAACCATTCAGCATTATTACCACCTCGGCTTTGGTTAATGACAGGTGCAACGCTCGCTTTAATTGTCACAAATGGTGTCATTTAACGGATTTCATTTGATACTCGACAAAAAAAAAAAATTCACAACATTGACGTGGAGAGCGCAAGCTGATTATGATTATCGGCTCTTTATCCCCAATATATATATGTGTGTGTGTGTGCATGTATATTTTGTGTGTTTGCTTTAACAATATAAGCGACAGACAGGGTGTGTTTGCGTTTGCATTGATACATTGTTTACAATTGATTTCACACGACTTCATTCACGTTTATTCAAAGGAAAAACTTTTTAATGCCTTCAAGTGCAAACAACCAAACGATACACGCACCCACAGAAAAACACAGCCAGACATACACACACACACACACAGTTACATGAGAAGATACATTTACAAAATGATGGCATACGAATCTGTGGCCAGGCAACAGCATCCATCGAAGGGATATGTTTACCGTTTTCCTTTCTGTTGTTCATTCCTTACAATTTGCTCCTCCACACAGAGTTTTTTTTTATCCCCCCAATTCGTTATTGCCTAAATGATTCTTTATGGTATTTATGTATTTATATAAGGTCTGTATCGTAATGAAACTGCTCAGTTTTCATCATTTTCAAAAAGTTAAAATTGAACTTCTTGAATTTTTGTGATTTACATTTCATTACAATATCAAATTAAAACACCATGACCAGCTAAACCATGGGATAGGTTAATCTGATAGGTTAATCTATTTGGCCAAGAAACTACAATTTTTAACAAAAATAATAAGTAATATTTTTTAAGAGAATGTTAATGTCTTAAATGGACGGTTTATTAAAGTTGTTGGCTAGTTTATAGCAAATGTGAAATGAAAAGGGTATCGAGTTATATTGTTTTGATAAGATTCTGTTTAATACAGTACTTAACTCAGTCTGTCATACGGCTCTAGTTGAGGTTTAAAAAAAGGCTCGATTACATGATGAGAGATTAATTTTGAAAACTTGTGGCAATTGGTTTTGCCTTTGGGTGAGTTAAAGAGGATTAAATCGACCTTTGTTTGGAGCCCCATAAATAATGCTCCGCTTCCTTGAACATTATTGCCACATTCATCATTTCGAGAGGTTCTGTTAGATGCTTTTTTTTTCTGTTCTGTTCACTCCAAAGCTAATTTAGGCACCTCATCACAATGGCCCCGCCTCCCTTTATCAAACTTCATGTAGCTAATTATGCGCTAAGTAGACACCATTACAACAGCTACAGTTACGGCAACAACTACAAGTCCAACAATAACAACAACAAACGCACCAGGGACGCAATGGTGAACGGATAATTTATGGTCGCGATTGCAGCCAAAAATCCTTTGTCGAAGAGTTGCAAATACCTGGAACTTAATGTTGGACTTTGGACTCGAGCGTACGCGCATCGTTCGCTATACGACCCTTACGCGAAATATGATAAATGTTGTGTGCGGAAGCCACCAACTGTCTAACCGACCAACTGAAAACTCCCTGCACTCTCTTCAGTAAGACCACCCAGTTCTGGGTGAGCTTCAGGGTAAGCAATGGGGCTCGTCAATATGCGAATATGCGAGCTATCGTTGAATGGCAATGGCATCCGCCATCCGCCATGCTTTTGCCCCATTGCCTTCTCTCGGCCTCTTGCATTGTTTTGACCATTGTGAGAAACGGCTTTGAGCCGTGGCCAGGAACCCAGCTGAATTGGATTGGTAGCGGCCAATAGCGTGGCCTAATGCAGCAGATAAACACTGCCAAATGCTATGAAAATCTTTGGTTATTTGTCACTACAATGCTAATACCCGCACCCACTCTCTGTTAACACCCTTAGCACACACACACACAAGCTGTGATCGAGGAAATCGAAATTAAATGAGAATTATACTCTAAGAGCTGCACTTGCATTTTGCATTCAAGTTGGCTTTGTTCAAGCATTGACTCTAAAACTAGCAGATTGCAAAGGGGGCGAAAATTAACGACAGTCATAACTTTTTGAGCGCGACATTTTAGTTTTCGGCTCGGCATTTCACACGCTGCCAAAACGTTTCCGTTTCCTCTGGCAGTCATAACTTTTTCCCACTGCCGACGTTGTGGCCACTTTCTTCTTTCATTTCTGATTTTTTTTCTTCTTTTTTGCCGCTGCCCGAAAAGTTACGCGCATGCCAAAAACTATGACTTTTTGGGGTAAGGCAGTTAGTGAACTAAAAGGGAAAAGAGCAACCTGAAAATGGAAAACCGAAATGTATGGACTGGTTGCAGCAATGCAACTTTCGCCTGCTTGCCAGTTAAACTTTGCATTTTCCAAAAGTAAATAAACCGGAAACATGCGGCAACGCAGACGTTTTTATGTGTATGTGTGCGGTCCTTTAAAATGCACCGCCAACGCCTCAGTCTGTTGCATGCAATATTACCTTTCACTTTTTCCTACTTCAATTTCAAAGATATCGGCTCATAATCAGGGAATGTCAACTGTCAATTGACATTAATAAAGTAAAGTAAACGAAATGCCACGAAAATTTCTCGTATATCCCTCAAAGAAGTACCAGAAGCAGAAGTGAAGAAGAAGTGTCCTGACGAAACGAGGACATTCTTAGAAGCCATTTCAGGGTCTAAGAATCATATTATAATTTGAAGATTAATATGAATCTACCTACCTGTAACTTTATAGTATTCATAGGTTACTTGAAGAATTTCAGCTTAAGTCAGAGTTTGTGAAACTTGTGACGTGTTGTCATCATTGCCACTCGTCTGTGTGGCATTGACGATTGTTTTAGAAATATTAAAATATTCCTGCCACGCCTTGGCCAAATCCAGCACAGCCACCATTAACCGTTGCCATGGTACTTAAGTTTTGGAAAACGCGTGCAAAATATGCACTTAGCACGAAACCTTTTTGCCACCTCACCTTCCCCATGCGAACGGTAACTTTTCCCCTTTCCCATGTCTGTTTGCTACTCGAACTCATTTGGAAATTTTCTTTTTTCTAATTACTTTAGGGATTAATTTGGAGCAGCTAACGAAGTGCACAGACACACACACACACACACACATGCGGACATTTACATATACATACATATACACAGACACTGCAACACGTTTCTTTACTTTTAATTTCAATTACTTTCATTACACGGGGGCAAATGTGTTCAAATGAAGCGCAAAAAGAAAAAAAACACACACACACAAAACCAAAAGAATAAAAAAGAAAAAGGAAAAATATTATTAATACAGAGAAAATATATAAACACACACACGCACATACAAATATGTATATATATATGTATGTAGTACGCGAGACCTGGAGAACTCAAGCGTAGAAAAAAGTTAACTTATTAATTTTCATAAGAGTAATTTTGTGTATTTTATGTTTCATGCATGTGTAGGCCAGAGAGAGAGAGAGAGAGAGGAAGAAGCAGAGTTGTGGGAAGGGAGAGTTAAGAGTAGGGTCAGAGGTGATACGACCAGCAGTAGGGGATGGGCGGATGGGCAAATGGGCGGGATCGGCGTATGGAGCAGGATGATGCATGAAAAACAAACAAAAATTGTATACGAAAAGCAGCCGGGGCAACAAATGGGAGCTCATGAGTATGCCCTACGCCGTTAAATGGTTAAGGACATGCAAAAAAGGGCGCGCTCTGATGAGTTGATGAAGTGTTCAACGCCTGGTTGGCTCCATGGGGCACTGCATGGGAGCATGAGCATTTGGTGTAGGTTATATAAGTCTGGAGTGTGATGTGTCGAAGGGGATGGGTGTGTGTGTGTCGGCTTTGGGGGCAGCCCGCAGCGCAAATAAAAAGTCGGGTTTTTAACTAAATGACTTTTTGTTGCTGTGCACACGCATTGCTACACACAAACGCACTCAGCACCACACACACACACACACTTCACTCACCCACTGGTTAAGAGGTGGTGCTTGGGCTACAACACAACACAACATCAGCATGTATTTTGAACTTGTATCGTAATTATTTTGATGGCGGCAACCTTTTTATACCGCACAAACAACAAACATTCATTCATATGTACAAATACAAAGAGTGTATGTGTGCGCCAGCGTTAAGTAAAACGACCAGGACCTTACCTTTTTTTCTTTTTTTTTGGAGGGGTGTCTTTTTTTCCTTGCCTGCTTTATACCTGGAATACTTGGTGACCCAGTGCCCTCTGAGCTAGCTAAGCGGCTCCACCCGGTTATGTGTGCTTTGTGTGCATGTGTGTGTGTTTGTGTTGTGGCTGTCTCGTTGATTATGCGCTGATAACAAATTATTCACTTGGGACTACACTTCAGCCGATTTTGGCACAGACACGTGTAGGAGGCTTTTTGCCTCTTTGCGGCCAAGCCACTGACTGGGACTATGACCAGATGTGAAGCGGAGGTGGGGAAGAGGTGTTACTTACACACATACACACATGCATACATATGTATGTACATGTACTCACGCCCTTCCCAAAGCCATAGTCTGGTGACGCTTTCAGGCTTTTTGCCTGCGTGCTGAAAATTAATGAAATGTCCTCCTCCGCCTACTCCACCTCGCCATAGATGTCGCCGACTCTGCGTATTTGTGTTTGCCTTTTGTATTTTCGATTTGCCTTTTTTCGTTCCCCTTATCACCTCCCCCAATCCTACTGAGACTCACCCTCTCTCTTCACTTAAACCCCGTGGTTTTTGTTACTGTCGTTCGCCGACATTGAGATAACAATCAGCGCTTGTTTTACTCTAACAATAGAAGCCATATTACCATTGATCAGTTTTTTTGAATTCTCCAATCAGCTGCTAGTTTTCATTGGAAATACAGAGCTATTCGGCAATACTGAAATTAAAGTTTAACTGAAAACTAATAATACCAGCTAAAAATCGTATATTTAGGCCATAGGAAAAAGTGTAGGGAAAGCTTAAGGTTTTTCCATAGTGTCAACCAACAAATTGTGTTTGAGTGTAGTTATTGTGATTATGAAATGCTCTGGTCCTAGGGGACATGTGAGTGGGTGAGCCAGTGTTGGGTGATGGGAAATCGATTTGGAGTTAAGGACACGCTTCACAGGGTTCAAAAAGACTGCTTTTTGGGGAGTGGGAGCACAGGGAAAGAGTGTGAACTAAATAATGAATAGGAATTTAGATGGAGAGATAGATAGATAGATATATTTTATGCACAAAAAAGACATTGCTATAATTAAAGCACAACCTCATCGACCTGTAAACTTCTAATCCGTAACGAAACTAAACTTGGTTCATTAATGTTTTATGCACTGGCCAAATCCTTTACTGCCAGAGCAGAGGCTAAAACGAGCAGCTACAACGACGACCAGGTCCATAAAAATACCAATTCCAAAATCAAAGGCTAGCGGAAATAAACAGCACAACTTCCGGACAGTGTCGCTTCTGGGCCAATAAAAAGGACACAACTGGCCAAACGCACCCAAGAGGCTGGACCAAAGCGGCCTGGTTGAAACGGCGGCCTCTCTTCTCTCTCTCCCTCTCTCTTTTTCTCTGTCCACTCTTCTTACAATGCTCATCCGACTGCTGTTTTATTATGCGAAACAAGCGAAGGAACAAACAAGGCATTCTAGCAAATTCGTGTTTAAAAAAACCAACAACAAATATAACAGCACAACTACAATAGGCGGGAGAGATGGGGGAAGTGGTGGCAGGGGAGCGGATGAGCATTGCCTGGGCAGCTGCGACAGACTTGTAGAACGAGCTGCCATTTATCTTAATCTACCTTTAACTTATCTCGTTGTTGGATTCGAACTTCGTTCTGCTTTCTCTCTCTTCCTCGATGGTTGCTCACCCCCTACCGACATTGCCCCACCGCACCGCATCCTTACAGTGCCAATGTCTCTGCTTTTGTTGCAACAAAAATCAATTAATTATTTATCACTTAAACTCTCCGCCACTTGTCATTATGTCATTGTTTACTCATTGCCTTCGGGGCCATCGCCACGAAGAAACGGGATAAAATTTTCTCTGCCTTCAACTTTATCAATTCTCAATTGAGCTTGGTCTTGGTCTTGGTCTTGGTCTCGGTCTTGGGATTGGTATTGGTATTGGGATTCGGTTTGCAGTGGTGGAGTAGCCCAGCATTAGCTGACCCCATTCATGTTTGTGCGCTTAACTTCTTGCCGGCAGTTTGTCTCTACGGGCCTTGGTCGAGGAGAATGGACTTTCTGTCTCTCTCTCTCTCTCTTTCTCTCTTCGAGCCTTCGTCTCAGCGTTAGCCGTGGTAGCTTGGCTCTGTTTGTTGCCATTACGATGCCTGCCAGCCATTTTTTCTCAGATTTTATTTTACTTAATACTTATGTTGGCATTTCTTTTGCCAATCCAGCGACTAGGACTATACGACACGACGGTATGAGGGCCAGGGCGACACCAATGTCGTCGCTTTGGCCTTTTGCAACAATCGAAATCCCCAATTGACAAAAAGAAAACCAATTTAGCAGACAACGACAACAGTCGTTGAACAGAAGATGGAGACGCCAAGTCCAAAAATGGGGGCTGAGAAGAGTTAGAGCGGGAGAAGTGAGTGAGTCTTCTGAAAGCATACGCTGTGATAAATTCATCAGGTGAATGCCAGGACATTGAACAAATATGCTGTTGCTGTTGCTGCTGCCCACCTTTTGCTCCTTGATGTGGTTGGGCACAGAGGTGGTCTGCTTATGCTGTGGTTTGGCTGCTTGCTCCTGCCGCATCAAACGACAATTGAATTTGCCATGTTGAAACTTGGAAGGCCGCCGCAATATCTGGTTTGCTTCAAAGCCTCCAGTCAGTAGTGACACTAAGAGATATCTGCTCCAAGTGGGGAAGTGGAGAACAATGCTAGATGTCAGAGCACCAGAGTGCTCGTATAGAGCAGCAACGTTCCACACATTCCTTGGCCAGGCGATGTTATTTATTTAGTTTTGTTTGCCATTGGCATGCCTTCAATTAATGTCAATTCGTTTTTAAGTAAGATATCGATAAGGGAGAGCCCACTCAAACCGGTGGAGGACGACGAGGAAGCGGAGGAGGAGTAGTAAGAGGGGCAGTATGTGGAATAGAAACCACATTGTTGCTAACTAAATGCATCAGACGAAATGAAAACATATGAGCAGGCAATTTGTTTATATTTGGGTCAACTAATATACCCGATATGTATGTATTTTACCCTCCCCTTTATTTCAGAACTTGTGTCAGGTGATCAACCTGATGACAGTTGATGTATATGTGTGTGTTTGTGTGTGAATATAAACCTAATGCTAATGTCTTGTCCTCGTCATCGTCATCGTCATCAAAGTGCTAGAGTTTTGTCTGTTATGTCGACTGTTCTCTCGTAATAGAAGGGTAGCAAAAATATTTTCCATTATGTTTGAACGCAATAAATTACCTGAAAAGCCAACGACAAAAACCACATACACACACATATACAGAGTCTTCCTGAGGCAGCAGAAGGTTGAGCTCTGAGTTCCTGGTCTGAAGGTCTAAGGGGACATATGCACGCACATTAATTTACTTTCGTTGTCACTTTGCCAGTGGGCAACATTTGAAGTGCGCTCTGCCGGCAGGAAAATAAAACAAATACAAATGACAGAACATAGCAAAGCAGGCCCAAGCAGTGACTGGAGGAGTATATGGTCGACAACCTGATATTTCTAGCTAGCTTGAAGCTCTGGATGCTTGATATGTAAATGTGTATCGCACACATTTTTGGGTCTTGTGTAATGGAATTGTATGACATTACTTTTAATTAAAAGCGTACAGCATTTTTGGCCAGCTAGCAGGCTAGCTGAGTGAGTGGCGGGCCTTGGCTTCTGTGGCTTTTCCCCTTTCCATTTTATATTCCTTTTTATTATTTTGCTTGTTTTTTTGTTTTTTGGCAGCTAGGTGTGAAGTGCTTTTCATTTAACGCAGATGCTTCAGAGACAGAGCTTCAAGTTTTCTGGCCAAAACTACTTCCACTACCACTGCTAGTATTTATCAAATCTATTAAATCTAACAGCATGAACGGAAATTGCATGCAATTCAATTGTACTTGCGCCACTTTTTCGGATCAACTAAATCTATAAGTATAAGAAAATAGAAATGAAGGAATTGTTATGAGCATAAGTAGTAAAGAGGAACAAGACCTCTTCACTCAATACAATTACAACTGAAAGGGCAAATGTGTCTTCGGTTGGGTTATATAGATAAATCACAACATTGGCGATGAGAGTAGAGAAAACGGTGTGCCTTATCTCATCAATGTGTGGATCTCATCTTTTGTGCCATTCTCTACACCCACGTTAATGTAATTGAATAGAGAGTAAGGCATAGAGTGTGCGAGAGAGAGAGAAAAATCTTTAGAACTATTTATTATTGGAATGTATTGTGCAATTCAATTCTGCTTTCATATGATTTCTGTTGGATAAACATCTCTTCAACGAATAAACACACTGCTTTTCATTTAGCAAGAACCATAAGAACATTTTTAAGTTGCAGTTTTTTCAAATGAGTATAAGCCACCACCATATTGTATTTAAAAGCGTTTATTTATATTATAATCTCATTAAGATTTGCAGTTGGAACAGTAGTTGACAATCAATCTTTGATTGATTTAATGTTAAGTTATGAGAATGCTTCCTGCATCTTTTGTTAGAAGTTGCTTTATTTTATCGTACATGTAGATGTAGCTACTCATTTTGCGGTTAAGGTTAAACAATGGTAAATACGCGACCCTTTTTTTGTCACGGCGCGCAGTCTTTATGGGTCTTCGCGTAAAAAGGGGCAAACAATAGGAAAAAGAAAATGAAGTAAAAACCAAAAATTGCAAATAATGCGAATCACGTGGCGTATTTGGTGAGCTTGTGACCCATTCGGGCACATCAATGGTGGGGGTTGGGGGGCTAAGAGGTCTCGCGGTTGATATGAAGGGCATAGCCCCTATCGCGCAATCATCCATTACCGAGCGCGATTTCAGTTGAGTGTTTCGATTTGCAGGCAAATCATAAAAACGAATGAGTAAAATCGAATGGAAAATCAATGGAGCCAGCCATCAACTGAGTTTCCACTTAGAGATTTCCATTGCTGTTGCCGCCATCGTCGTCACCGCATTTGCCTCCTCCCTTTAGCCACACAGTTTCTTTTTTTTGTGTTTTCTTATTTTATTTTCCGTTATTCATAAATTGCTTTATGGCCTAAATAATACAAAAGAGAGCGAATTCCGAGCCCTAGTTAGTAATGCAGTTTTTTTTTCAAACAACAAAAAAGTATGAATTTTTTCCTATATTTTTTTAAACATCTATTTATTTGGTCAGGACGTGGAGTGAGGGGAAATGGAGGAGGTGGCACGCTTCGTTTGGCGGTTTTGGGTAGTCCAGAAAATTCTATGCAAAAACAATAATATTATTGTGGGCAACGTGGGGGTGGGGTGGGCACCAGGTTGAGGGTGTGGCCGTTCTCTATCAGCTATAACAATATTTATCTCACTTTGGCATTAGCCCGGACAGCTTCTTCTGCATTCCTCTCTCGTTGAACCGAAAATAATTAAAAGTATTTCGCGTTTGTAAAGTAATTTTTAATTAAGTTGAAGTGTGTTGAAATTGTATACTGGTAACTAGGGCTAGAGCCATGTTGAGAGCGGTGCGAAGAGGGTGGGTTTTTATTTTGGTATGAGGTTGCTGATGCTGGGATGATGCTGGCTGCTGGCTGCTGGTTGCTTATTACCGTGCATAAACATAAACAATTTTAGAAATTAAATGATAATTTCTGAATATTTAAATAATTTTATGCATTATCCCGACGGCTGCCCCACCGAAAAAATGGAAGCTGATGAAGTGGATCTGGAGCTGGAGTAAAGTGTTTTTACAGGTTTTCGTTTTCACGCTGCCAAATGAAGATACATACAAACAATAGACTCATAGGGACATCAACCAAACCAATTTTTTTACTTTTTGCTCTTTCGGTTTTCATTTTTGCTGCCTTTCTTGGCAAATATTTGCCTTATGGAATCTGATTGTTTTTGGCCAAACGAAACGTGGGATTCTCTTCCCTTTTTTTTTTTGGGTATTTCTTGTTTAATCTCAATCTAAGCGATTGCTATCAGCAGCCTCCAAATTGATTTTAGTTTCATTTACGTTTCCGGCTGTTCACTTTTCCGGGCCATGGCAAAGCTTAGCGTTGCATTGCATTTGGCCATACCGTGCCACACTCTGCCGCATAAATATTTATGACAGCGAGCGGAGGAGGTGGACGCTCTGTTCTGTTCATGAAATTTTGTTGGTCTTACATTCTGGATGCTGGCCAAGTGCAATGAAATTCCATTTGAGTCAGTCTTCATTGAGGTTTTTTTTACGTTTTTCTTTGTTGAGTGTCGCTTTGATATTTTTCGCCCTTTTTTTGTTGGCCTTTAAGTTTTAATTAAGTGCAAATTAGAAATGTGTAAATTTTTAGCCAGAACATTATGAAGTTGGATCAAATTCAATTCAATTAAGAGCAATACGCCCGGCATGGAAGACATGGAGGATATTACCCGTAAATTATGATATAATTTTTATAATATCATTATCTTGGCATTGTTTGTTGCCTTTTTGCCATCTATGTAGCTTGTCTAGCAGCCTTCTTCTCTTCTTAACCGAATGGCACAAGCTATTTAATTAGCATACACTTTTTTAATGGTCCACAGCAACAAAAACAAGAGCAAGAAGAGTTTTAATGTTCTTGGCAATTTGGTTATAAATTACAACTATTATTTTAATATTTTCACACAATTTTGTCGGCTTGGCTTGGCCAGAAAAAGAGAATAAAATACAAGGAAAGAGGCAAATGGGGATAGAAGCGAGTGTCTGTACACTGCCTGCAAATAACTCTATTTGCACCTTTATGAAACTCACAAGCAGCGGGGCAATTATCGAAATAAATTTACGAGCATGAAACAAATTATGGCAAAGAAATGAAAGTTGCCACGATGAGAAGACCCCTTGCCCTTTCCTCCCCTCAAAGTGCCGCAAAACCGAAAAATTTCAACAAGGCACACAGCTAATGAGCGATACAACGCAGGCTGAAATGAAATGAAGAAGAAGTAAAGTTTAGCTTGGAGTGGGTTTTGGGGGTAGATGGTACCCCCACTTGCCGCATTGTTATGAAACTTTTGCATATGAATGTTAATAAAAAGGGTTTAAGGGTGGGGGACAGATTGAAGGGTGAGAATCAAAATGGTGGCACAAAGAAAACATTTATATGCTGCATAATTATTAGATAACCCTGCCACAGGCATGAGTGAGAGCACGTCTTTTTCTCTCGGTTTCCATCTTTCCCTTTCTGCAACTTTCTCTCACTTTCTACAGCAGGAGCAATAACAACAATGCAGAACATAACATAACGCGACATAACGCTAACGCTAATGATGCCGAGGCTAAAGCAGAGCCAACCAGGCATGTACCAGGTGTGGCTGTGTGTGTTTGTGTTGGTGTGTGTGTGTGTGTAAGTATTGGGTGTTACATGCTGCAAAGTACTCCCCAAAGTGCCCCTAAATGCAAGAAATGACAGTCATTTCATATTTGTTGTACTCCAAGGGCCATGCCCTCGCATTGACTCTCACTCCCTCTCTCTCTATCACAGTATACTGCGCTCTCTGTCTGTTGCTGGTGGTCCTTGGATAAGGCTACTGTACGCACACAAGGATCTCATGTCATAAAATTAAATACTTCACTGGAGAATTAAATGCAGTAAAAAGTGGGCGTGACCCGTGCACACATTCACACACATCGTACACAACAAACACACCTTCATCAGGTACTTCAATATTACATACATTCATACATAGATCCCCCTTCCAAAGTTCAGGTTAAGCTTGAGCTTGGCAAGGATACACATTCAAGTTGCTCTTTGTAAATGCTGGGGGCGTTGCTTTGGCTGACAACTGTAAAATAAAGCTAATAATAAGTTAGAAGCTAAAAGTGTTTTCATTATTATGATTATTACGTATTGCCTGTTGTAGTCCTTTACCACTTGGGTATACACAAATACGATCTGCAACAAAACACGCACGCTCATAGATTTCCTGGCAAAGTTGTGTGAAACAACTGTAATAAATACATAACCTACAAATGCCCAAGAACAACAACAACAATTTCAACAACATCAACGACAAGCTGGCAGCACATTAAGCTGACTCGCATTCCATTAGGTGGACAAGACCTTGATTCCCCCAGCAACCCCTTAAGCTTCTGCTGCTGCTGCTGCTGCTGTTGCCTCTACTCTCTGCTGCTACTCTTGGCCATAAAGTATCCGTTAGGTGTGTGTATTAAGCTGCCGTGCTTTAAGCCAACTTACGGAGCTCTTAAGTGGGTGGCCTCACGCAAATCGCGGTGCTGGCATATTGACGGGCCAAAGGATTTAACCATGCCCTGTCAAATCGATGGTTCGTTGACTGAAATTGATGGAAACTCCATTTTTGATTCAAAGTCAGTTTACTTACAGATTTCACAGATATCTTGGCAGAAACCAATGATATAAACCATGAAGGTTTCGTGATAGCAATTTTCAACCCACCGATTCGTAGATACTCTTGAGTAAAAGTCAAATAAAAGATTTCTGCCTATTGAGAAAAAATACTTAGCTTCAGCAGGCCCGGAGAAAGGAAATAGTTATCAATGTGTTATATAGACGCAATATGTAATGACCGCATTTCAAAGGGTATTAAGAACACATATAATGTGTGTGTGTGTGTGTAACTTAAAACGACATTTAGATCAGGCATTGCGACTATATACCGTAAATAAGAGATATTGACATGACTTTGGAACGGAATCACAGTAAAACATCCATCAGAAATAATGCAAGTGCTTAATTCGGGAATTATGAAATCCATTTCCTTTAGATTCTTTGGTTTTATCTATCTATGCGTGTGTGCGGCTAATCCTGATGGGGCCTAAGCTCTGGCTTCATTATTGAATCGAATAGGGTTTTCGGGCGGAAATTGCATGTGCTCGATTGCTATAATTAAAACAAACTTGCGCTGATTTAGCCAAGATGTTCCATTCCATTCGGCGGGGTCTGTTTTGAGGTTGCGGTGGTTTCAAGTCGTGGTGCCCGCTCGTTCGTTTGTCGACAACATTCACTGTCTTGAGCAGGCGGCGATGCGGTTTTGTTAAAATTACATTTGCGAAAGTTTTATCGCAGGTCTACGACATCCACGGGGCGCCGGAGGGACATGCGGCTCAAAAAGAGAACGAACTAGAAGCGACGAGCAACTGCGGTAGTGGCATGATATCAGCGCTGTAATTAATTGCGGCCACTGCATTTTGGGGTGGCCATGGTAATTGTGGCATGGAAATTAAAAGCCAGCAAAGAACAGCAGAAACAGGCAAAACAAAAAATCAACACAGAAAAACAAAAAATTAAAATAAAAGGAGTGAAAAAAGTTAAAGAAAATAAACACAATACCTTCAAACTGAGTGAGAGAGAGAGAGAGAAAGAGAGAAGACCCAAACAAATACAGGCTGCCAGCCACCTAGGAGCAAAGGCAACAAAAAACCACAAAAAAAAGCTATGCAAACAATGACAGGACGACACAGAAGAAAGGATCGGCAAGGGCAACGACAACGGCATCGATAAAAATGTAGGAAGTGTGTGTACGTGTGTATATATACATATAATAAAATGAAGGCAAACCGCGTAATATCCCTTTGGCAATTTACGGCTAGGAAAGTGAAAAGTAACACTCCACTCACCATGACCGCGGGGCTAGCAAAATGTCTTCGATTTCAAAAGTGTTCTCCACTTTGGCTTTGTTGTTGCTGCGGTGGCTGCAGCTGCCGCTAATGGCAGCGGTTGAAGTGTTGCCGCTGACAACAACAACAACAACAATAAAAGACCTCACTCTCAAGCTATATAGCTGAAGATGAAAATGAAGAGCCAGAGCCTAAAAGTGTCGCAGCAAATTGAGTGGGAAAGGCAACAAATCACATCAAAAACATATTTGAATATTTGCCGTCACTTAGCTCTCTTTGCAGCTCGATGGTAAAGGAACATCAACCAAATGGAGGTCGCAATGGAGTGTTATGGTGGCTCTATATTGCGGGTAACACTGTTGACTGGTGTCAATGTCGCCGGCAGTGTTTGCCTAAGCCTGATGGAGGCATACAGTCAATGGAATTGACACTTTTACACTGTAAAACAAAAAAGGCCTTTTTTTGTTTACTTTCATTTAGTACTATATTATTATTTGATTACTATTTACATATAATTTATAATGCCTGTTACACTAAAGTGTTAATTCGAGGCTGAAGGGAAGAGAATACGGTCTAGCATCTCTCTTTGATAATCTTTCTTTTCCAGTGTATATATATTCACTACGCTTACCGCATGACAACAAAGAGGTAAAATCAGTTCAGTTTACTTTCACGGGTTTTCGTTTTTTTTTGGTTTTCTTCGCTTGAATCTTCTCCGGTTTTCGGTAAGCAAAGCTCAAGCGTCAGCTGACAATTTTGTATACAGAGCGGAACGGCCTATATCTGACACGAAGTGAATCCTGCGCGCGTTTGTGCTCCTCTTCATCTGTTGGATGTGTGAGTGCTATGTTTACATGTGTATTGTAAGTAAAATGCCCAAGGCGAAAGTGTACATTACGAGGTTTTAAATTACACAAAAATCCATATACACACAAACACACACAAGCCAAAAGGAAGCGACGAATAAGTAGAGAGAGAGACAGGCATAGGATCTACGCTCTCAATGAATTCAGGTTTCTGGTCGTCATGTGTGCGGATTCTACTTGAAAACCCATAAGATTGGGGGACCTCGGCATTAACTTTGGTGGGCTAAACGTATCCTCCAGCTCCAATGTTCTTAAATGTGGATGTGTGTGTGTGTGTATCAATGGCAACCTGTGTGCGGCTGCACGTGTCAAAATTTGCGCAAGGGATATACAAAAATATCTCATGCTAATTTTGCCACTGTTGTTGCTCCATGCTTGATAGAGAGTGGCAAACAAATGAGATTTGTAAGTCCTATTTAAAAAACAGAACAGTGCTTAATCTACCGATCGATGTTTGTAAATCAATAGTATGTAGTAGAAAAAAAGAGAAATACATTTCAGGTGCACACACACATTTATTTTGTATATTTTCGATGCTTCAAACACATTAAGTCAACATTTTGAAATGAAATACTGTTCTAGTCATCTTATTCCCTTTTTCGCAATGTCGTTATAAAATGTTATACACATACTAACACACACACACACACACACATATATATATATGTATGTGCATGCCGAATGATGCAGAGCAACCTTCAACCTAGGAGAGGCTTGGACTTCAGCTTAAGCTTCAGCTAAGTAAGCATATTGACAACTGTGAAAGGTACACACAGTTGCCATTTGCCCTCTCCAGTCGTCCACTTGGCTTTCTCCTCAGTAGAAGGCTTTGCATATTTGCATGTAAATACAAGACAGTACACCCAGTATATACACACACATACGTACAGACCCACACAAAGCATAATATACACACACACACACACACACTGAAGTGCAACATTCTCTGACAACATTCCAATTTGCGTTTTATTTTATCTCATTTTAGAGGCTGGCTTCTTGTTACAGTGACAGCAAATAAGAGAAAAGGCAGCTGCTAATTGACTGGCCTATGTCGAGACCTTTAACTTGAACAAGATACGCACCCCATCCATCCCATTCTCTTTCCCATTCGCCCCCACTCTCCTCTATGGCCTCTTGTACTCGATGCTGGGTAAATGCCATTTGCGGTTTCCAATTTGCAATTCTCTACCTAATTTGACCACACTTTCAATAAAGTGCCAAAAACTTTTAAATACCAATCCGCACGCACTCGAAAGTCATTTAAAGCTGTGCCAACTAATTGCATATAATTCTACAGCAAATGTTGGCTCATAATTATTAGCCAAGAATCGTCTTGGCCCGCGGAAATGCCGTTTGCGAAATGAAACCTCTTTCCACATGTGGCTACATCAATTTGTGTGTGTGTGTGCTTTCAAATAGCTGCAGCTGCATTCAATTGCCACAGAGCAGACTATGCGAATGACCCTGGAGCAGCTGCAGCATTCTTCGTTCCCATTGCCCAATTCATTTCCATTATTATCATAAAAAGTTTTCTACTTATCCGCTAGTAATTTCCGTGCAGCAAAACCATTATCAAAATGCCAGAAAAACAAGATTTCAAAGGTCGTGGGTGGAATATCTTCTTGGAAAGGTATTTATGTCACTCCCAAACTCATTCATGTCTTAGTTCGGAAAACTAATTCTGTTGTCTATTATCGGATATTAGGATCTTTGTTGTTTCAGTAAAGTTTTCCTTCTACGGCGAAGTTCCTCTTAAAAACGTATGTTTATGTGACAAAACTCATAAATTGAATTCATATGCGTTGTAGAATACTTTAGAAATGCTTTAAAAAATCATTAAACTCAGATTTAATTGAAAGTTTTATTATATTTCCTGTATATGTATATTAAATATATTGAATTCTTTTTGATCATCAGTTTGTATTCTTACATGAAATTCACGTCTACATATAGTTCGTTTCAGAAACGGTCTCGTTTTAGAATTTTTTAGTTTTTTCCTTCACTTTAAATTCTAGTTATAGAACCCAAACCCAATAAAATGTATTAACAATATTTAGATTAGATTTACCTGTATGTATAAAACAAAGCTTACTTATACATATTAGTTAATAACTGCTTATAATAATTGTGGAATCGAATGTAGAACAAGACAAACATGATGTGGCAGAAGCTCTCTGAGAACCCAATCGCTCGTAAAGTGGTGTAAATAAATAACCTTTTAAATAATTGTTAGAAACAATTATCCGTGGTGCTCAGTGTAAGATGGCAGGCATCGTCGTGAACATCACAATGATCATCATCGCATATTTGTAAAGAGGAAGAGTAGAATCAGAAGCAGTAGCAGAGGCAACCGCCGCACTTCTTAAAAAGCAATTACATTAAAAAGGATAAGGCAGCGGCAGCCCTTTTTCCCGCACACGTTACGTATAAGTAATCTCAATGCCGGCTTACGTGTGGCCTTCCTGCATCGTCTTGGCAGTTGCCCAGTGTGTCTTTTAAATGTTCATTAAATTGGATTTTTAGTGCGCATCGTAAAAAATTCAAAGCGCCCATTTAATTCGTGCAACAACAGAAAAACACAAACTCAAACCATATCCAAGCTCGGCCGAAGGTTGAGTAGAAGATGCCACAGCTCGTCGTCGCTTGGTCAGCACTTCAATTCTTGCCCCGCCATAAAAGGCAGACAGAAGTAGAGAGTATAGGAACTCCTTTAGCGAAAGACTCGCGATTCGATTTGAAATATTTTGCAACGTCTTTTTTGATTTTTCGTTTAATGATGCGGCGCATATTAAATGTCCAATGCACCAAGTGCAGGGCCATTACAAGCTTTCTGCATGCCTCCAACTTTTTTTTTCTCTACCACGTATCTAGTTGTCATTATGTGTGGTTCGTTCCCCTTTTTCAATTTGCGGAGCTGTTGGTGAAGCTGGAAGAAAAAAAGAACCGTTTTATGCTGCATTTTAAGCGGAAATGATGCGCATCCTGCGGCACAACATCCTAGCCGCGAAATGGCCGTGCTCTGTTGCCGTTTTACAAGGCAGTTTTTTTGCTTTTACCAAAATATTTGCATATTCATCTCGAAACAAAACGACAGCGGAACATCAGTGAAAGACAAATGACAAAACAAAATAAAAAAAAATCCAGCGAAAAAACAGACGGGAAGGAAAATAAAAACTGGCAAAGAAGTAAAATGGCCAGACATAGGGATACGACAGCAAGTCATCTTCAGAGCCGGTTGGTCCATTAGGCGGTGGCAGCGGCGGCGATGGAATATTGACAAAAAATTCACAAACACCAAAACCAAAAAAAAAAAAAAAAAAGGCTTGGGAAGGGGCAGAAAAATAAGGGAAACCCAAATAATTGACATCGCTTGGATGCACCTGCGTGGCTGGTCAGCGATGAATTTTCTAATTGCCTTATCGCTTTCAGCGTGGAACTCAAAGTCCTTTGACGATGAGTGAACACTTTTGGCATTTGATGACCAAAGGCAAAAAAGTGTGGATCCAATCTATAGAACACACTCAAACACTACGAGGAGAGGGGTGTTGTGGATGTGTTAATTGCAATTTGTTCTCCTATTGGTGTGTCTGGTGGACACTTTGAAAACTGTTTGCATTCCCAAATGGATTTCTGCTCTCTTGTCGCTTCAAATATTTCATAAGTGTTGGTTCCAAAAGGTGTCAATCAATGGCATCAATGCAAAAGCGCATCAGTGATCGCGATATGCCTTTGATTGCAGATATATTCAAAACTCTTTTGCGAATTGATTAGAGGTATTGCATATAAAAATCTTTATGTGCACTGTCGATAATTGCAAACATAAAACCTAGACAGACAGTCTTCAACTTATTCCTCTGGGTGAAGCTCTAACTGGTTAATTGAAACTGTGGCAGGCCAAAAACGTATAAAAATTGTAGATTGTAGGCAAGTTTTAAGTTTGCAACCGGAAAATGGTAGCAACAACCAAAGCAGGCAGTACATAAACTAAGAAAACTCACAGACATGCAAACTTCCAAGCACTTTACCCAAAAAGAGATGAACAACGTCAGACACAATGGGTGGAGTTGCAGAGGGGGTGGAAGTATATGATGGTTGGTAAAGAGAGAAAAAAGATGGGCAAACTTGACAGAGGCAGTACAAGAAATTTATGGCATTGACCACAGAATGTGTGAGTGCTGCAGCTAAAACTTCACTTTGTAAGTAACTTTTAGGAAAAGTGGGCACTAAATAAAAATTTATGCCGAGCAAACAAAAGCCAGGGTGACAGAGAACAGAGGCGGGGCGAAAAACTATTGCAAGGCACTTGACCAGTTACACTTATGCAATTATGAAATTGCCATAGAAAGTGACACTTTTATTCGTCATCCTGATGCCATTGTCCTGTTAGGTACTTAGCAGAGTGTGAGAATGTCTACACACAAATACACACACGCAGCCAAGTAGAGAGAAAATGAGAAAACAGGGAGTAAGAAAAGTAGGATTAGGTCAGAGTTGGAGTAAAGAAAATTGCGCTTCGAAAACTCTTAACAAAGTCATTCGGTCCAGATGCTGCCAGTTAAGTCAGTGAAAGGCTGTGAAAGAAAACTGTTTCTTTCTCTCTCACTCTTCGTTTTATGTTTCTATCCTACTCGCTCTCCATTTCTAACTGCCGGCCTCACACTCGGCCTTCTTATATGAAGTCTCGCCCACCATTTGGACAAACAACAGCTACTCATGAAGCGGACTAAGTTAGTTCACTCCTTTGCCAAAGAAAAACACATGTGGTTAAAGTGCCTGAAGGCTGCTGCTGCTGCTTGGCGAACGACGAAGGGTTAAGGTGCCTTAGCCACACTAGAAACGGCCTGGAATTTTTGGGTGTAAGTGTGCCACTTATTTCAGAGACGAAGGGGAGGCTCTTATGAAGATATTGTGCGTGGGTGTGAAAAAGACGAACGGGGGGGAGTGTGCGGGAGATTGAAACTTGTCTAGCAATTGGAGAAATTTCGGTCACTTACAGTAATTGTCTTTGCTATGGCTAAAGAAATGCGCAAATTAAGTGCAGATAGCGGATAGTCTTGAATTCAGAGATAGTAATATATACTAGTATTCACATTAAGGTCAACGCGTGACGCTTTGATGAACATGTGGGATGTCTTTTCTCTCTCTCTCTCTCTCTCTCTCTCTCTCTATCCCGCTCTGTTTCGAAGACAGCTGGCTATCAGCATAACTTTGCTAAATTATGTCCCCGTAAATTTATCGCTTTACTAAGCTAGATGTTGGCAAAGTTTATAAATATTTATCCATTTGGACACGTGTCGTCTCACTTCGACCAAATGTCATGGTTATTTCTGTATGTTTGATCCAAGTTTATAAGAATAATGAAAAATTCAGTTCTAAACTATGAAATTAAATAATGAAACAGACTAACGACAAATGAAAACCAATTAAAAAGGTTAACACCATTTATTTATCACATTTATCTTTAACAATATACAATAATGTCATATTCATTATCGAAACAAAGGCAAAACTGAAACCACTTAGACAAGGTCTTGTGGAAAGTTGCATTAAATGACTACCTTTCTAACATTGAGTTGCCAGACTGTCGGTTGGTTTACCCAGCAAGCGGAAACTCACAAAATAAATGCAACATTTGGCACCGAATTTCATTGCAAACGGAAAAGTGCGAGTTTCAGTGTACGAATGAGTGTGTGTGTGTGTTAGTTAAGGATATGTACGCAGGATCTGCTGCTTTTTAAGACACCCTATTGCCTTTCACATTCTCAGATTCAAAGGCAACCATTCCTTTCTATTTCTTTGCCACTTGCGACATTGCCATTTTCTTCTGTGTTATGTTGGCCAACTTGAATTCTGTTTTGGCTGGCTGCGTCCTTTATTGTTTTATTGTTGCTGCATCAGTTTGTGGCAGACACACACACACAGACGCTTACAATTTCAAGGGGAACAGACGGCAACTTCCTTTCGCATTTTTCTTGATGCCTGTCCAAGTGGAGCATTTGTAGCTGAATGCTTTTATATATTGTTGTTGGTGTTGGTGTTCTGCAAACGTTTTATTGCCTGCACTTGTTGTTGGCAAAGAAACTTGCCAAAACTGCGGAGCCCCCGCAGTTAGAAAGAGCTAGAGTTTCTAATCTTTTGATTATGTATGACATACGCATATGTAAGCCATTTTGAGTGGCCCATCTATGCTGCCGTCCAGCAGCTTTATTTATGACTTTATCAATAAAAATGCAGAAATATTGTTATTGTAGCCGTTGCTACTAGCTTTGGCTCTTTTGACTATTGCTCTCGCTTTCGCTCTTGTAGCAAGCAAAAATACTGGAAATTACCCAGCGCAATTTACTGCGGCCAATGTAGAAGGTCAGTCAATATTGTTGTTGGCTATTGTTGTTCGTAGTGGAGCTGCTGCTGACATTGCTGACGTTGGCGTTTGCAACTTTATTTGCACTTCCTCTTCTGCTTACTCTGCTCACGAGGTCTCTTCTTGTTGGTATTGGGATCCTCTCACGACCGCATACATGCAACCGTCACTACCGTCAGTTCTTTTTTTTTTTTTTGGCTGCTGTTGACTTTGTTGTATGTGTGTGTTTGCAACGCTTACGCAGCCGTTCGTGTCCACTTGATTCAGCGGGATAACAGAATGGTACCGGAGCCGTAGCCGTAGCCGATTTCTGTTTGTCTTTCATTTGCGTACGACGCCTTGGCGGGCACGAAGAATTTTTGTTCTATTTTTTTTGTTGTTGTTTATTGTGAACAATGGAGAGCACGATGAATGTGTGCAATGGAAGCCAAACGAAAAATTTACCCACATGGCTCAACAGACAATTTCAGATGAACAATAAATCTCAACACTTCCGTAATTCTTCAAAATTAATTATGATTTTCAATAATTAAAAACTGTTAATAAAATGGTTAGAAAATTTGTCATCGCTTGAAGCTAGTTGGCTTAGAAGTTATCTGTTCGGGGCTCCAAATTTTCTAAAAGAAGACAAAATTATTTTGTTATTTGGCCATCGATTCAAAATTAGATAATTGAATTTAAGTAAATAATTAATATTCGAGTCACTTTATAAAAGTTCCTTTATTGCAAATCCACCATTCAACATGCTTGTTCGATGTGTGTGTGTGGGTTTGTGAGTGTGCGGTAGGTATTATTCATAGCATACTTATTGGTTTAACAGATTTTCATTTATCGCTCCCTTTCTTCTCTCTATCTTTCTCTACCACTGTTTCTATCTCCCTTACTCTTATTCTTTCTCCCGCTACGCTGGTCTCATTGATTGAAAATCAAACCAAACACTTAAACTCTTAAACATGTTTGAGTTATATAGAATGCATTGTAGCATAAATACAAACACAAACACAATCGTATATAAGTACACACATTCACCCACACAAATGCAAAACACATACATACATAATATATACACACAGACACATATGAATTCGTATTGCATATAGCTTAAACAAGATGGTCGACAAAGCGGTAGAGGGAAAAGCTTTTCGAAATTCAAACTATAAAACAGAGAGAAAACGAAACAAGAAAAAAAGTAGCTCGCAAAAGAAATACAGAACAAAAAAAAAATTGTATATTAATTATGGTTTGTTGGCACAGTTTTACAAGAGCGAAAGAGAGAGTGAGGGAGAGATAGAGAGGGAGCGAGCAAAAAGAAGAGACATGCAGAAAGAACGACAGGTAACAGGGGAATGGCGGAAAAATCGCATATAATTTTTACTTTGAACATTTGAGTGGGCAAGGAGAAGCTGATGGTGGTAGTGGGTCGGTGGGTGGGTGGTTAGGTGTTAGCCACGTTGTTCAGCTGGCGTATTGGGGGCACGCCAAGTGGTTTCTATGCCTCTGTTTCAGTCTCTGGCACTGTGTTTGGCTGACTTTTATAAACACAGACAAATGCCGGCTCTCTTTACCTCACTCGTCGCCCTTCTTTATGGTAAAATATAAGGTATCATGGGCTTAGTAATAGGGGATTGGCCCTTCTTTGACCATTTTATAAATTTGGAGGTACCTTCATTTGAATCTCAAGTAGTCAAAAAACCTTACTATCTCTGTACTATTTTGCTTGTTCTTGGCTCCTCCTCGTCCTGAGAGGCTACACCTATGATAACAGATGGAGGTGTGTGCCTCTATCAAAGGTGTTTGTGTTTAGCCGCATTCTGTTTGTTTGCAGTTTTTGCATAGCTTTCAACACACACCGACATACACACATGCGTACTGCTCTTCTACATATTCTCATTCTGGCCATGTTTGCCATTATCTTACATGGTGCTCAGTTTTCTCTTTTACTCTGGGGGAAAAACGGCTGCCAACTAAAAATGGAAAATTGAACAACAACTTCTGCTCGTTTTGCTGCCCGAGCGAGCGGAAGTCCACATAGGCGGCTTCAGCTCAAGCCCACGCAATGTTTTCCTTAACTCATACATACACACACCCACAGCTGTGTATGGCTAAGGGAATCAAAGGGGTAAGCTAAAGATTGACGCATGGCAGTCAGCTGCTGCAGCTACTATCAAACTGCAAGGTTAAAACTATAATGAAAGTAAAATGATGTTCAAAATTGCTGCCTCATTGCATCAGAAGAAAAAGGTCCCAGCTGAAACATGGTCACACATCTGAATGAAAAGCACCTTTCATCCGAGGCTCTGGAAAAATATACAAAAGAGTGTAAAAACATGGCCAAGCTGCTGTTTCACATCCTTTTTCTGCAAGGCGTTAGATGTTGCTTTAATTAATTGCATAAAAATATGCCGCAAAATTTGTGGGTTACCATTTCATTACATGCCAAAGATTCCCATGGTCCGTGTGAGCCGTATGCCTCCTGATCCGGTCATAGCCCATATTTGCTTTCATGCGTTGCCATTGCCAACATACGGCATCCGGAACATGGTGTTCCTTTGGTATTGCTCCTCTCCTCGATGGTTGCTGCAGTTGTTTATCTTTAATTATGTTTAAACGCGACTCCACTTTTTCGATGGGCAGGATCAAGTTATGTGCAAAAGACGCGACGCAATGAGATGCGATGCGATGCAACGTGTCGCGAGCCAAGTCGAATGGCCTCATTTGCCTCGACCCTCTCTGAATCTGTCTGTCAGCCATTATGGAATGACGCCAATGGCAAAAATAAAATTAAACGATAACATTTCCTTTTCATTTGCACACGCATAAAATTGAAAGGGGCCTGAGACCAATGCTAAGCCAATTATGGGGCCTGGTTATTGGGTACCATACCTATCTATAGGTAGCAGCGGGCATTGCTCTTCTTACAACACATGAAAGCGTCATATATTTTTAATTAACCAAAAACAAAAAAAAAAGAATGAAGCGAGCAGAAATATTGATTGATAGCGGGTAACTCAGTCAGTTCATTGTTGGCGTTATTTTAATTGGCAGCCCAAGCAGCTGGCGCAGTTCATTCTGGGCGTGGCAAGCAAATTTACTTCGCTCCGATCAAGATGTATGCGGCATAAGAGAAGGCAGAGTGAGTGAGAAAGAGAGGGAGACAGAGAGAGCCGACATAGACATGGACAAGTTGGGCAACAGCCACAACTGGACAGCTTCATTTCGCGACATTGCATGTCAAAGTGAAATATTGGCTGGAGACATGTAATAAATTTTAAAATTCTTTATTATGCGTTGCAGCAAAAACATTCACAGTGTATGCAGGAGCAGAAGTAAGAGAAAGAGGACCCGCAGTGTCAGAAGGATACGGCCAACGGCAACGCATTGCCCGCCAAAGTGGTTTGCACGGCTGCCTGCGCGTTTGTTATGCGTGCCAGTGCCATTGCCACCACACATACACATACACATACACAGGCATACACACACACACTCGATTCCTTCCTCGCTCAGTATTGTTGTTGTTGTTGTTACTGGCATACTGATTCGGCGGTGGTTCCTCAGTGTGGCGTAAATCGTAAATCAACGATTTAGGCACATGCAAGGCAATTTTTTCCATATCATTTTTTCCTACACCCTCCCAACAGCTTTCCATCTCTCTCTCCCAACACAAAGCTATTTGGCATACAAAGATTATAGTCTATTCTATATGCTGAATACCCTACACCTATTCAAAAAAAATAACAAAGTGACAGATTAGTCAGAGAATTGACATTTCAATTGTGAATCAATTGTTGTGTTAATCCTCTATTGGAATTGGTTTACGAACTATATATGTATATATTTATATAGTAGCTCATAAATTGAACCATTCAACCTTTCACTCATTGATCAAGTGTGCACAACATTGCGTATACGCAATAACGCGTCAGCTAAACCAAGGGCGGTTTCTCAGTTAGAGTGTCAATGTTCGAAAAAATGGGGAAAAAAAGATTTCATATCCTGTCTTCTCCTTTTCATTTGAAAAGAAAAATGTCAATCGGAGATTTAAAGTACTGTTGGCCATTTTTAATGGAATCTAAAATGAATTGCGATGAGATTGTTTTATGCATTGAAAAATAAATTCAGTTGTATATAGGATATTTCGATGATGTTTATTATCATTTAAGAATAATTTGTTGATCTACTTTGAAACTAATTGATCATTAGTTTCCATTTCCTGTCCCTTTGGCTAGTATAGAAAATTAAGAAAGTACAGAAATTAAGAAAGCGGATATTTGTAAAAAACAAAATAATGACAAGAGCAAATGGATTAATTAGTAATTTATCTTGATTAGGTTGAATATTCTATAAAAGGACATGACATTGTGTCTTTGGAATGTAACTGAAAGCTTTAAAATGATCACGCACAAAAATTAAATGGATTTAAAAATTAAATTGCAAAAGAAATTAAGACCCTAAGTAGATCTATATCCGGTCCTGTTTCTAATATGCATGCTTTTTGATTCTTTCTGTACGTATTGCCCTCTGCCACTTACACTTCTGCCCCTTTCATCTTACTCTCTACACCGTTAACACATCAGCATGTTTCTGTTGTTGTTGCTGTTGCCGCAACATCAAGCGGCATCATGGTAGCCCTTCTCATGACATATTGATTTGATGCTCTGACTATGCCGAGAATTTCCATTAAATTTACGCCCAAAAGCCCAACGAGTGAAGAGGCCTGGCCGATCCAACATATCAGTAGAAAGAACAAAAAGCGAAAAAATCAGAGAGAGAGAGAGAGAATGAGGGAAAGAGAGAGAGAGAGAGAGGCAAACTGTACACAGTCATTTGCCATTAAACTCCCAGCAGCCAATGAGCTCAACCGCGCAACTCAACCCCCAAACACCTCGGCCCATGCGTTAGAGTGCCCTGCAACACGGTGTCATGTTTTTTTTGCAGTTTCAAATCACGCGAAAAATTGCGACGCACATCAATCAGAGGCGTAAACTTACTACACACGCAGACTATGGACGACGACAGTGCCACCGGCCGACAGACAGACATGGCCGACATGGTAAAATATTAAATTAGCCTTTGTTGCCTAATTGAAAACATAATTAGCATTAATTTATTAGCTGGCACCGCGGCCTGCCTGCTTGGCAGCGCATCGAAGTCCCTGTGAATGATGTGTAAAATATTAAGTCCATCGATTGCCGTAGCCAAAAACCAGGGGAAAATGTTATTAAGAAAATCCGCGAGAAAATTGTAATGTGTCTCAATGCGGTGGCGGAGGAGCGGAGAGGAGACTGCTGCTTGACGTGGCTCTAATTTAATTAATCCGTGCAGGCAGAGTTTGCAAAAAGTTGTGCGGCTTTCTGGTTACACTAGACAACATAGAAATAGTGGATAATTAAATTAATCAATTAATTAAAAATTAATTGCTTAATTCGTAAATAGTAACAATATTAAAGTCAAATGAAAACTTTGACTTACTAAAACTATATGCTAGTCCTAAGCTTAATTGTGGTGAACAGTGTCGGAACTTGCTTGTGTGTGTATGAGCGAGAGCTGCTAATACCTTAACTAAATATATAATGTTGCAGCAGCCTTTGGCCCCGATCCTTGGTAAACTTGTGTGAAGTCCTCGTCCTGGTTGGCTGGTTGGTTGGCTGGCTGGCTGGCTGTTGGTGTCGCTTGCAGGCGCAGTTAGTTAATTGTGCACATTATTTCGACAGCATCGCTTGGTTTGGGTCTAGGTCTCCCAACGTGCTCTTTCAGATTTTCTTAAGCTGCTGCCAGAGAACTAGTTGGGGATCCTTTTTCCCAGTGTTTTCTTAGTTTTACTCTTTTTTGTTGTTTTTTTTTTTTTTTTTTTTTTTTTTTGTTAGTTTCTTGACAATCTCATGCATGTGACTTTGTCGTTTATAACTGCCATCCGTTGTCTTGGATGTGTGTTTTGCTCGCTGGCGCTTGTAAATGTCTGTTGCTGCAAAAGTCTTGGATGTGTTACTACTTTTTAGCGGCTCCCATTGCCGTGCCATCGTCTTCTGTCTCTCTCTCTCTCTCTCTCTCTGCTGTGTTGCCTGTGCATTCATTTTAATTTTGAAACTTCCCGCTTGCCGTTTGTCGGTATGTGTCGGGCATATTACTTCCGTTGCACAGACACACACACACACAGACACAGCAGCAGACAAGAGCAATATATGTAGGTACCTAAATACATACAGCAATCTCACCCAAAAGTCCTGCCTATCGTCTTGACTCTCCGCCTCACACAACTAATTATTTTTCGCTTGACAATGAAAATGTTTAAGTTTAATTAAATGCAACTTGCGCTGCTTTCTTTTGCTGCTGATGCTGCTGCAGCTTCTGCTGCTGCTACTGCTACTACTTTAGCTTTTGTTGCCGCACCTGATGCTCTCTCCAAGCTGCCATAGATTTATGTGCTCGTTCTCATTCAGCAAGTGTTAAATGTTCTTTGCATTTTCGTGCACCATGTTTGGCCATAGCCATCAACAAGAACAACAACTACTACTACCATTCATTGTCTTGTGTTGTTTGCTCTGAGATAAAGTTGCAACGAAACAGCAAAAGAAATGTGCAGCTAATTGCGGCTGTTCATTCAACTACTCTCTACTAAGTCCAAACAATCGGGGAAATAAAAAGCACTTCAGAAACCATATTTTAACCAAGGCCAATGTATTCATACGCTGCTCTTACTATAAGTTTTGAGAAACTATGGCTGCAAATTGCACCTCTTGTTAATTTTAAGCTCAAATAGTTTTGGCCTTGCAACTAATCCTCTTTAGGCAGAGTGCATGAAAAGCTTTAGATTTAAGATTAATACCTAATTTGACTCGGAATGCATTTTATTATGAATTACCAGAAAATTTCTACTAGATAAACAAAATAATGCGTCCTTAAATTAAATATGCATAAATCAAAGTTCTTAAAGTGTCCTTAAATTAGTTTTAAATGTTTAATATTCATAAACACAAATCAAGCAGGAAACCCAAAAAAATATTCGAAAATATTAGAAAGTTCTTTTAGTTAACGAAAAGCATTGCTATTTAATAATTATCTGCGGAGAATATTTTTAAAAGAATTTATTTTTTGTAGTTGGCCATGATATTAGATTTTTGGGTTTTTATGTTTCTTTTTTTTAATACATTAATTTCAATAAATAGAGTAATTAAATATGGAAATAATGTTACTCAAATAATTCTATTGTATTATTATACATATTAAATTTCCAACCAAAAATGGAAATAAAACTGATTAGATTGTTAAGGATAGTCATAAATTTGTTGTCTCTCATTGTAAATCATTCATTCGTTAACTTTTAATGCTATTGAGGCACATTTTGTTTTAAAACAAGTCAAACGAACTAAAAGGAATTTCAGTGTCTCATCTAGTTATCACACGAATGCAAAAAAAATGCTTTGACAAACAAAACTATTTGTCTTTGAGTGACTTTAGGCTAAAAAGTTGCCGCCGCTGAGCCATTAGGCACCAATAATCGTAAAAATGCTTGAAAAACGATGCGGGCGCCAGAAAGGAAATTTGGAAAGAGGGTAAAAAGGCGGCCTAAGCGTTGGAAGGGAGAAGGACCTTGCGGCCACACTTGTCATGCCGTTGATGAATTTTTAAGCTAGCTCTAAACACTCTCTTAGCACAACTCATGCAGTTTATGCTTGGAAAGAGTTTCAGGCACACACACACACAGAAACACACTTGTGAAAATTATTCAAAAATGCTTGCAAACAATTTTGTAAAAAGGGGTCGGGCGGTATCTCGCTAACACATAAACACACACACGTAGATATAGAGAGACTCTGTGTGTGTGTGTGTATTTGCCAACTTGCTGACTCGCTGTGTGACGCTTTTTGGATTCTGGCATTGCATACATTTAGGCGCACAATCTCCTAGCACTTGGCTCTTAGCTGCTGGCTGGTGGCTGCTGCCTGCTGGCTGTTCGTTGTATGTGTGTGAAAGGGGGCGGGGTTGGCCTGGGCTGGTAGCTTATCCATGTTTGCCAACGTGTTTTTGGTCTCGCGTCCATGTTTGCGTGCTAATGTTTATAAATGCTTAGCGTAGCTCAGACTCCGAACTGCGTGAAGGAGCCTTTTGAATATTTTAATATGATTTAATATTAAACATCAGCAAGTGGAAGGGCGATGCTGTGTGTGTATGTGTGTGTGTGCTTGCGAGTGTGTTAGAATGTATGTGACCGAAAAGAGATCAAGATAACAAAGGATTACAAAATGCTTTCATTTGAAGAGAGAGAGTCAGAGAGAGTACGAGTTTCTGTGTGTGTGCCATTTTTCCACGCCTTCCATTTCCACTTTCTTTTCTCGGCTCAGCTTGCGAATATTAAGTAAATGTTTTGAATAGTTTTCCAAGTTATTTGGGTTAAGATTTTTTCGCCACCCACGCTCAGAATTTTGTCGCCCAATTTCAATTGCCAGGCTTTTACTACTTCTTCTTCTTGCTCTTCTTCTTGTTCGTCGTCGTCTGATGATGACCCCACAGTGAAGCGTGTAAAGAGCTGGAATAAACGCATTTTAATTCAAAGTTATTGGCTTGCCTTTGTGCCTGTGTGTGTCTGCCTGTGTGATGTGTGTTTGTATGGCTGAGCATGTTTGTTAAAAGCTTTGAAAAGATTTGCTTTGTAATCGCCGGCAGAGAAAAGACATGGCCAGAGTATGGAGCGCCAACATGTTAAATCGCTTTGATGACATTGTTAATTTGACATACTTGGGTTTTTCTCTTCTTCAACACAATATATACACACACAAACTCAAGCATTTATATGTATATGTATACTAACCAGCTTGATTGTGGCGTATATGAGAGAGCATATTTATAGGCCTTGATTGGAGCATAAAAGAAATGTATAAAATATGAATAAAAACTTTTGTATTGCTCAGAACAATGAAAATGATAAGTTTGACATTTGACAGGCCCCCTCCCTTAACCTTTGTCAAAAAAAAAAAACGTTCATACATACAAAAATTTATCATCAGTTCCACAGCAAAGAGAATGAGTCAGATTTAATTCTTGAAAATTGAAGAGTTTTTGATTTCTTTGGTCAAAAGGACTTAAAGGATTTAAAAGTGCCAGCAGTTATGCTTTTTGCATCTATACTATCTCTTTGCATAGAAAAAGTCTCTAGCACACACACACACACACTAATGCAGTTGGCGTTCAAAATGCGCTTTATAATCACATCCGACTGGAAAAAAGAAAAAGTTGATACTTCTGGTACACATATGAATTTCCACGTAATGCGTTAAGTAAGTGGGAGAAGTAAGTATATGAAATAAATGAGACGCAGCGCACAAGAGCAACCAAGAGAATTCACAATGGCATCATTCAGAAACAGGAGCGCAATGGTTTGTAGGTTTCTAGTGCACAAGAAAAGAGAAACAGATTATATTATAAATCGTATCGAGAATGATTAGCAAAGACAATTAAATGACAAATGTGAATAAAAGTTTAACAAAATGTTGCAAGTGTAGCCTACGGTATTCAAAAAACTTGATAGATAATCCGGTCCTGGCATTAAGACGGCAGCTGCTGCTGTTGCCTCCTCTCCATACTTATGTCTGACTACAACTACAGACAAGAAGACGCAATGTAGACAAGTTGTAGTCATGTTGCCATCGTTTGCTAGTTGCCATTGCTGCAGTCGTCACCGGCTGCAGGTGACAAGACAGCAGCCAGTCGCAGTGCCAAAGGCAACCAGCGGCAGCAGCAGCAGCAGAAACAGCAGCACTTAAATGCTAGAGGGTATTGGGGATTGTGTGGAGAACTACCACCTCACATATGTACATATGTATGTATGTACATGGTAAGCTTAATACTGTTGCCTGGCAGTCATTGCGTTGCCTTGTCTTGTCTTTGGCTGTATGTTGCCCGTATGCTCATTATGGTCCTCTGTCCAATTCTCCGTTTTGGTTGGTAGAGAAACTCATGCTACTCCCGCTGCTGCTGTTTATACGGCAACAAGTTCTATTCACTTTTGAGACTGAGATGTTCTATATGTATACATATATAAATATCTGTTTGTTTGTAAGTGTGTGTGTGTGTTAGTTGTATATATATATTTTTTTTGGCTGGCCAGAAGCAGCTCCAATGCGCACGATGAATTCCTCTTAATGAGCAACATCAAGTGTTTGCATTAAATGTCAGTCTATCCATGCTGATATGCAGTTATCTGGGGGTATGAGAGTCGGCACTGTAACTGGATCTCTGTGTGTGTATCTGGCTGATGCTGTTTTGTTTTTTCTCTGTTTTTCTCTCTTTTTTTTTTATTTTGAGCCTCTGTGTGCCGCTATGTAATAAAATTTGTAATGAGTTGCAGGCACGGAAAAAGGATTTTTGAGTGCAATTTATTTTATTCCCGAGCTTTTATTTTTATTTCCTTTTTTGCCTTGCTTTTCCTTTTGGCATATTTTTATTGCACTTACACATTCACAGATAGAAATACAGAGAAACAGCTACAGATACATATAAATAAAATAAAAAACACCAAAAAATAAGAGTGAGAGAGAGAGAAAGAAAACTGCTGGCATGGAGGGATCTGCTTTTATGCTCTCGGCTATGGCATGTTTATTTCTGTTTGTATTCCATTTCTTATGATTTTTAATTACGCCCTGGCTCTTGGCTTCTCTTCTCTCGCGCGCCATAAAACGTTGCATACTCTACGGCGCCCGAACGCTTCGGGGCGCCCGACTACAGTGGGAGTAAAAGGCATGCGAGATTGCATACCAAAATCCCCAAGCCCAAAAAATAAAAAAAACACCGAAGCCCAAGCCGAATCATCATTATGCCAATGCCGAATCCCCCGTATACAAAATCCGAATCAGATGCCACTTCTGCTGCAGCTGGATCTATGCGAGCTTGTGTTGCCCGCCAGCTCGTAGCCAGCTTCATAGAGTTGCAAATTTATCGAATGGCCAAAAAGACAATTCATTACGTGCTTAGCTAATGCCCTCGGTCCTCGCTTTGTCTCGTCCCAGTTCCCGCTCTCCATTCTCCTCATAGACTAGGACAGAGCATTTGCATTTGAGATAATTGCCGCAGCGTTTTGTATGCATAGCCGCTTCGGGGCAGCTCCAGCACCAACCATGGCCGGACAAGTGCGTCACCAAGAGCTGGGCCATAAATTTAAGTTGGGGCCGCATGTGCAACGCTTGGGAAGGAGTAACGAAGGGGCATTGGGTCGGCCCGTCCAGAAGCCTTCAGTCTGTTTACAGTCATTGCTACAAATTGACAAAATCGCTGTCGCCTGTCAGAGTCCGTTCTCTGTTTTCTGGGGCGAAACCGAAAAATGCCAAGCAACCAAAATGGGACACAAGGCGAGACGAGCAGAGATTGGGCTTCGAGATGGGGCCGCGCGCACAGGGCATAAATGATAACAGTCGCAAAGCGCTGATTCATTTACTAAATATTTGCATAGGCGCCCTTGTCAATGCCGCCGCTGTTTCAGCCAGCCCACCAACTAACTGACTGACAGACTGACTGACCGGCCGGCTGGCTGGCTGCCTCATGTCAAAGTACAAAGCAATTCTCCCAAAATATTTTTCCTTTTTTTGGTTACATGTGATGCCGTCCCTGCCGGACAGCCCATTTTGCCCTGGGGCTTTGGTCAAACATTGCTCAGATAAGTTGGTCAAGATTTACGATTGGCGCATGTCAAAGGCTTAATGCGTTTCCCTTCATCCTCCCCTATAATAGCTTGTTCTTCCCCCCAACTCCGTCTCCCAGTTTACTCGTTTGCTGGACATTGGCTCAGCCGCTGCCGGACCCTGATTGTTCGGCGGATTCTTCATTAATTAAATGCGCTGCCCATCAAGACGATTTTTGCTGTTTGGTATGCGAAATGCTGACAAAAAGCATAAATATTGTAAAGCATAAAAATAAATTTATAAAGAGGCCTACATATGTATGTTAAATTAGGATGGCCTTAAACTTTTAAAAGAAATAGTTTTTATATACCAAAACTTGACTTTTTGTATATTTTAAAATTTTTTTAGTTAACATGGCTGACATCAAGAATTAAATCGAAAGCGTTTGTGTTAGAAGTTTGATGAGAAAGTCAATTAATAAAATATTATATTTATTACATTCCCAAGTCCAACTTCTAAGTAGTAAATTGTAAAGTTTAAAACTTTTTCTTGACTACAAAATATTAATCAAACCAATGTTCGCACTTTATGAAACGGCTGTTTTTGGTTCACCCCAAAATGCTTACATTCTCCTTATTTATATGAATGTACATATGTATGTACATTTGTATGGGATAAACGTAAGTATTTGTTTTACGCATACAAATTGCGAGCACATGTCACTCGCTTATGAAGCCCATGAGAAGGAGTAGGCTTGGCCTCTTGCTCTCTGTGTGAGGCGGATTTTCTTCTGTGGTTCTGTGGTTCGGGTGGAATGTCAGTTCTTAAATTTGATTGTATGCAAATTTATTTCCGTACAATTTAATTAACATGTTTACAATGGAAGGCGGGGAAAATGGGTGATTAAGTGCTTAAATTGCATATTTTCTCTTTTTGTTTTTTATTAAATATTAACCGCACAAGAGGTTACAGCATCGGAGTGAATCAGACTATTTGAAATAATTTGTGACTCATTTTAAGGGCAAACAATAAGTTCATATTGAAATGATTTTCAATTCAACGACACTGCCTGAGAGTGCCTCATTAGAGTGCCCTCAATTTCATTTAAAGGGCTTGCTGCTTCCTTGGTTTTTTGTGTGCTTTTTGTTTTTTGGTTTTTTCTTTACGGTATATCAAGGACACACGTTCCGAATTTCAGCTCATTAAATGCTTCAACCTTTGCACACAAACACCCAGCACACAAGCACACACAAAGACACACGGATACATATAGATATAAAGACATGTCAAAGGCCACCGAGAAGAGAAGAGAGAAAAAAATAAAAGTGGGGAAACATTTTGAGGCAATTTCATTTCACCAGAATGTAACAGCAACGGCAAAGTCCCTGCAGTCACTGATCACAGCAACAAAGTAACAAAATGAGGGGAAAAAAGCAAAAGTTAACCACGTTGTCATGTTGCTGTGCTTAAATTATAATGAAAAGGACTCTAGCTGCTGCTGCTGCTCCTTGTGCTGGTGGTTGCCATCAATTTAACCCACATTCCCCATTCCCATTCCCATTCTTCTTCTCCATTCAGACTCATAGAATCATATGCCCCTGATAGGAGGCAGCGTTTCTCTTGTATAAAGATTCTCTTGCTTGCAGTATAGTGAACAGGCAGCGAATGCACACAAGTCGATTCTGTCCCATTGAAGGTTGTTCCGCACATTTTACTTTTGTTGGTGTTGCTGCTTCTGGTTGCTGCCTTGGCATAACTTACCACTCGGAAATGGGATCATCAGCCTGTCATTTCCTTTTGCTGGCTTCTCTACTAGACAGACAACATACCCACACACACACACACATACAAACACACGTACGTATGTATATGTTTATTCCCAGACATTTGGGGCCAAATGATTGTTTATATCGTGTGCGTGTATGTCTGTCTCTATGTCTCTCGTGTCTTTGTATTTGTGAGCAAACCTACTTACATACATATTAGATTCAAACATATATACGTACATACATATTTAATATTTCATATGTCTGCAATGATTTCGTTGCTGCTTACAATATTACACCAAGTCCAAAATGAAGTTGAACTGATGACAACGAATTGGCCTCGCTCCCGTTCTCGCTGGCAGTCATTCTCTGTCATTTTGCTCAGCTCGTCCTCGTTTGTTTGCCTTCTGTCACTGTTTATTTGTCACTGCCTGGCCTAATGTGCTGCTGCCGCTGCCACCGCCGCCACCTCCTTGAGCCTTCATCTTGATCTCATGCCTATGCCCATGTGTATTTCATTTTGTCTTTGCCAGTTCCGGTTGACTTACGCACCATGTTGACTGCAATTTGTATGGAGCCGGGGTTCGCGTTTCGCTTGGTTAGCTAACTGAGCAGAGCAGAGGCGAAGGCCAAAACCCAGAAGTGAGTCCTTCTTTTAAAGTAAATTTAGGTTCAGCTTTAATGCAATTTTAATTAGGCTGAGCCCCAAGGCTATACCAAATCTGCAAATCTCAAACAAATTGACCATTGACTTTAGTTCTAGGGAGTTTAAAAAGAGTCTAAAAACTTCCTTCTCCCCAGACGCTCTTACACGCACTTATACACCGGGCTTAACGCTTCTAAAATATGCACATACACGACCTATTCATTCCATACTCACCACCCGAACAAACCTTAGCCTACGAACAGGCCCAACTAAAATCATAAGAACAGGCCAAGTGGCTCAGGTTGAGCTAAGAAAATATGTATGTTGCCTTCTCCCAGCCTCCTAGTCCTAACCCTTAGTATGGCTGGCAAAATCACTGGAAACTTAAGGTAAAAGCCAACTAAGTAAAGTCAAAGTGTATGACCAGGTAGTGGATACCGCCCACACAGAGACGCCGCCCCACACCAGGCAAAAAACCAAGCATCATAGGCCACCCACTTATAAAGGGTGGACGTTGGGTGGATTGCTAGGAGGTTGATGGGGTGAAAGTGCACTTTGCGCGTTGTCGTAAGTATTTTAGAAAATTTCATTGGTTTCGGCTACGCTTTGCAGTTCTAACATAAATAGTTGAGCACTCGGACTTGTACTCGGACACGGACCGAGTGAATGGATGAGTAGGGATGGGCCTGCCATAAACTTTCAACTGCATAAATAGTTTGCCGAAAAATTTTGCCATAAGTAGGCGACGATGCTTGCCATGCAAGTGTAAAAGATTCGCCTCAAACTTGAAATTTTTCTTTTTTTAATTTCAACCCAAATGTGGCTAATGAAAACTTTACCAAGCAATGTCGTCGACTCCTAAAGTGAAAATTTTACTACAACCAAATGGCATGCAAAATACATACCCACTTGAAAAGTGAAAAATTCTGAAGGTTTTTAATTAGTTCTCCAGTTTTTCATATGCTAACGCTTAGACCAAAGTAGAGAATTATGAAGAGATGAGAAAGTGAAACTACTTAGGTAATAAATTTAAAAAAAAAAAAAATAATAAGTTTTTATTTAGTTAAGTATGAGAAGCTAAGAAAGCTGGATAAGTATCCCTCTTAAAACTCTGTTATTTGGCCCTGTGCTCGAACAATATTTTAAAATAATAATAATTTGGATACAGAAAGCGAGACACAATAAGTTCGATTAGTCTTTGTACATTAAATTTACTTCTTCTTCAACTTGTTCTCTCTTAATTGGGTTTTTACTTAATTTTAAACCCTTCCAGAGTGGAAAATAGGTAAGGCTCCGCAAATAAACATAAGTCGCTTTTCACATTCCTTGAATATTCTGTAGTCCACTTTAAATGTTGCAATGGACTTAAAATTTGATAGGCCGGAGCACTGTATATTAAGAGTAGATAGAGTTTTTTGTTTTGCATGTACATACATGCTCTGAACTCCGGAATTCATTACATTTACTCCTATATTCAAAGGATAATTATATGCCAAAAATATAAATAGAAAGATTATCATGTTCTGCAGGAATAGATATCTCCGAAAGTAATATTCCTCCTTGTTTTCTATTTGAATTAGCAGCCATGCAGGAATAATGACTGTACGATATTTGGAAATGAACGAGGTATTAAAGAATTTGTGAAATGCACACACATACACGTTCAACTGATGGACCGACTCGCTGGAACGCAGTCAATGGCAATGGAGTGACTTCCGTTACCGAAATCCTTCAAGCAATGCTGGAAGTTGGTTGCTGCTGGCATTTTGACTGCTGGCCGGACCACTAAAAAATTCCATTTGTAAACGGCAACCGCATTAAACCAAACTCATCTCCGGTTGTTAATGACTGCCAGATGTGGAGATATGGGCGGGGAGAGTGAGAAGAAACATACTCAAGGCAGCTTTTGCAAAGACTTCACCTAAGGCAAGTATCAAGGGAGATACAGGCCGAGAAAGAGAGAGAGAAAGAAAGAGAGATAGAGAGAGAGAGAGAGAGAGAGAGAGAGAGAGAGAGAAAGAGAGAGAGAGGGGGAGAGAAAGAGTCTTATGTTGCTTTTCAAACTTTAACCAGTGGCAAACAATTGACGCAAATGAAAACTGACACGCGCTAACTGTAACTGCCGCTCGGTGAGTGATGGAGCAATACGCATACGCCATGTGGTCAGCTGGTCAACTGGACTGTGGCGAAAGGCGATTTAATTCACTACGCGTAAATGATACAAACAGAATGAGTGAACGTTTGCAAGACAGAAGAAGCATGCTGAGAGGGAAAGAGCGATTGGCAAATGAAAGAGGAACATGGTTTCTACATGTACAGGTTGTCGCTGCTTGTTGCAACTGTCAGTCAACGACAGTGGCGCGGCCGCAAATTAGTGCAAAATAACCCCATCCCCCACCCTCTTCACGCTGTAGACCTGATCCGTTGTTTATTTCCCCCTTTAACAGCACAGCACATCACCAAGGTCCCCTTCATCCACGTGTGTGCATCTCGTTTGTAGTGGCAAGATTTGAAAGTTGATTAATGAATACAGAAGCAGACGCAGAACAGAACAGAATAGAGCACAGCCAGAACCACCAAGCTGTGGTCGAACTGTAGTCCGGATCGTGGCCAGTCAAATGACAGAGAGCATTTTATTCGCCCGGGGCGCTAGCGGAAATGAATAAAGTGCGAATTTTTGTGTTTCTCCGCCACCTCAACCAGCTCCATCTCCCATCTCGCTCCCTCGTTTTCTGTCTCTTCATCGTCTCCTTTCTGTTTGAAGAATGCAATTTTGTGATGAAGAAAAATTGATTGTCCTCGACTGTAGAAAGTGTGGAGGCAAAAAAAAAAGTATGAAAAAACTGAAAAAAAAAGCAAAATGAAGAACGAACAAAAACTCTGCCTGCACACACACATTCACAACCAGAGAGTTGTAAAATAAAGAAAAATGCCAGACTTTTGCGGATAGGTTCATGAATACGACGGCGGCGACGAGTACGTCAGCTGCAAGAAGAAAAAAATACAAAAATAAAATTAATATTTGCTCAAATTGCGGCAAAGAAAAATCGTTCATTCTAAAGTTCAATAGTGCGTGAAATAAATTGTTTCCGTTTTAATTTACCAGCCATCCAGCCAGGCAACCAGCTAGCTAGCCAAGAAGCTTCCAGTTTGGCTGCAGTTTGAGTTAGTTGTTTTTTTGTAGGTAGGTATATATTGTAGCATTTTTTGAGGATACAAGTTAAATGAAATTTAAAGCCTTTTTGTCCTGCATAAAGCATGAGCATTGATAATCAATTTGTCACTTTGGCCTAGTGTTTTGCATACCAAAACTCAATTAAATACAAACGGGCAAACATAGATACACACACACACAATCAGCAGAGATTCAGAGTTGCAGATAGAGATACATACATATATATGTATATGTAGATACAATTACAATTACATAGGAGCTGCAGATGCGGTCGCTGCCGCTGGTTACAAAATGCAGAAATTTATATGCGCCGACATTGCCATCGTCTATATATTGTATGAACAATATTTTCGCATGAATTATGAATTGTGTAAATTGTGGACACGCAGATACAGTTTCGGGTTGGCAGTTACAGGCTAGCCAAGCTTCAAACCACCATCTACCCCAAACCCTCTCCGCATTCGTCCCCTTCAGTAAAGGGGACACATACAAAAACTTGTCGCCATTGCTGCCAAGTGTCTTGTAGGCCCAGACCGCTCTGCCAGCTGCGTTTTGCACTGACAATGGGGCGAATGGGCAACGAAACAGTACAGAGTACAGAGGAACGATATATATGTATGTATATGCATTCTGTATATGTATATGTATGTATGTATATGTGTGTCGTATAACTTTACAGCCAAAGCCTACAGACTACAAAATTTAAATCACTGCGTGGCCTGGAGTGCTTTTTGTTACAATTTACGCTTTATGGGTGACATTTTACAATTTACTTTGTCGCACAAAAGCACTTTGGGAGTGTGCGAGTGAGTCAAAGCGAAATGGGCAATATAAATTACACAGTTATGTGCAGTAAGTGTAAACCAGCCGGGCTGCTGCTGCTGTTGCTGTTGCTGTCTGCTGCCTGCTGCCAGTTGCTGCAGTTGCTAATGTTGCTGCTACCCACCCAATTGCTAACCCTCCACCATCCCATCCATTGGAGTAACGAAATATTACTTAAACAGTAAATTTGCCAAAGCTATGCACATTCGAATACGCTAGCTAGTTGGGAATGGGTCGCGACAGATCGATGGAACTAGAGCCATTTATAACGGAATTCACAAGGCGCGTGGCAGGCAATTGGCCTTGGCCACAGAGCAAAACCAGCAAACAAATCAGAGAAAAGCTGAACAGAGCCAGCCACAGCTCAAATATGATAGGATTGCCAACTCTTCTGAATACTAAAATTATATTCAAATATCTCTGTAGTAAAGCCAAAGGCGGAGTTAGTAGTTCCTATCATAACTTATAGATTTCATTTGATTTCAAATGGCTGCACTAACTCAACTTAAACTCACACAATTTTAGTTCTTTATTTCACATTATTCGCTCTAAATGTTCACGCTTTCGTTCCCCATTACTGGCCCTCATAATTTTGCTCTTCATTCCACACAGAGACAAGTGAAATATATTTCATTTTGGGTGTGAACCGATTGCTATACTTTTTCTCATATTTGAATGAATCAAGTGATAAATGTGTCATCAGATTGAGAAAAAATGACTTTATATGTACATATATACTCCTCTAATGCAATAAAGTGTTAATCGTTAGCATAGCAGAGACCTGGAGCTAAAGCTCACAGTGTATAACAGAGGTGTGGGGGGTCACTTTGGTCACATAATTTTAGATCTGCGTAAAGTACATTAAAGGAGCATAAAAATTCATTACGGGTCGGCATCGTTTCAGTTGCCGGCAGTTGCCAAACAAATTATCGTTAGCCAAGTTAAAAGGCAAATGGCGGCGGCCTACAAACCATCAACCAGCGAGAGAGCGAGCAAGCCAGCAGTGGCATCAAATGAGAATGGCGCACTGCAGCCCATCCAGAGGGCAAAGAAAACAAAAACACTGTCACAGGCGGCCGCAGCTTGAAATTTAGCTACAGAAAATTTACAACAAACCCCTCACACACACACAAACACACACATTCCTCTGAGAGGACACCAGGGATGCGGCTATGCCTGAATATGTATACGTAGACTTACCGTTGTATCTCCGGCTGCTCTGGCGTACTCAACATCATCTAAAGCAGCCAAAAACTCCCCCAACCGAGTGCTTATTTTCATTATCTGACACACCTATTAAATAATTTAAAGGGCCAAGTGTGACCTCCATTAGGCAGCACCTTCGACTGTCTGCCTGCCCGGTCGACTGAAAAAAAAGAAAGTCTTGCCAGTCTGTAGCCAAAAACAAGCATTAATATTTCACTTATTTCCCTTGTAAATGCGATGTTCACTAGTCCTTAGCCTGTCTACATGCTTCATCAATTTACTTAGTGTCTAAAATTTCTGTCATCTAATCATTTGCAAATTTTCTACATTTTCTTTTCTTATTGGTTTGATATGAAAGAAAAACACGTCCGCCAATGTACTTATAACGCTTGGTAGACTAATCAAGAATTAGTTTGGGTTAGTCTTACTGAAATGGATAATTTTCCTGTTAATAACTTTTTATAGAAAATCAAGGTATTTAGATTGATAACATAAAAAATTGCGTCGTATATTTTATTCTTTTGACCGTTTAGTTAAAGTATTTTGGCTATTGAGTGACTTCAAATACATTTATTAACAACAGTCTGTCTAATTTCTATCGATAAAAAACTGCTTATATTTATTAAGAAATGTTTGGAAAACGACGTTAACATGATTTGTCTAGGCCAATTGTCTTAATGTTCAACAAAATATCACGCATACGCACTCATGAACGAGGGGCACTTTACTAAATACTTTAATTGGCTGAAACAATGCCTTAATTTTCTACTTGTACGTATAAGATTGGAAAATAAGCGCAGCCACAAGAACAACAACAGCAACAAGAACACCAACAACGACAATAAACAATGCGCTATTGTTCAGGGAACCCACACTCACAAACATATGCATGGTCAGAGGTCACACTTACATACTCACACACACACACAGAGAGAGAACGGTTCATGCACACTTCATTATGAGGAAATATTTTTTAGCCTCATTTCAGTTAAAGACGCTTAAGCACGTTATAACTTTGCCCAGTCTTTTGCCTCTTATACTTATTGTTTTTGTTGTTTATATGAGTGTGAGTATCTCTGTGAATACTAGTCTTTGTGTATGTGTGTGTGCACATTCTAACTGACGCTGATTTACCTAACAAGCGCAACTCGAAGAACAAAAGGCGAAGGCAAACGCGATGATGAACTCTGTTATGTAGGGGGCGAAATGACAAAGGAATTCTGTTTTTGTTTTCGTTTAAAGTGATTTAAAAAATTCAAAGGGCAATTGTCATACCATAAACACATAGGTATACACACATACATATGTACATGTAAGCAGCTCGTCTCACCAAGGCAGACCGAGTTAAAAAGAAAGGAAAAAGCAGCCTTTGGCTCGTCTTGGTTTTGCCTTGACAGGCCAAAAGCAAGTACTAGGGCTGCCTTTTTTTTTTGTTTTTTGTTTTGTTTTGTTTGTTTGCGTCACTTTTGTTGTTACTTTAAACATATGTATGCAGCATGCACCATGCCACAACCAAGCAACCCAACGCAAAAGACAAAGGACACTTGCAGTCCGTTGTCCGCGTTATCCTTTAAATTCGTTGCCCTCTTCACACATGCTCACTCGCACTCGTTCTCATTGCTGTTGTGATGGCGCTGATTCTTAAGCTAAATAGAACAATGATAATGTCGCATGCTAAATTGCATGTAATTATGTATTTTTCCCCATTTACCCTTATTTCTTTCGTTGTCTTTGTTTTTGCACTCCATTTGCAGCTTACCTCAGAGCTCGTTACCGTTGCTGTCGTCACCAGCAGTAGAAGCAGAAACAACAGCAGCACGCTAATAACAACAACAGCAATGGCATTTGGTATTGCATTTTGCTCTTTGTTTTATTTTTTTTCCATTATTTTCTTTTGCCCCACGTTTTGATTATATCCCTTTAGTTCTTTAGCAATACTCATATGGTTTGAGAGCCAAGAGGAAATGCGAATGGAAAGAAGGGCGCGCAGGCATTATCCACTTTTCCACTTGCATGTTGTTCAATGCAAAATGTCCATGCAACGGTTATCCATGTCTATTATTAGCCTCTATTTTAAACCCATTTACGCCCATTCTGCTTTCATTCACCTCTCATATTACTTGACATTCCACAGACTTGACATTTGTGGCACTTACACACAAGTTAGTTTACTGTAAGGTAATTAACTTCATGGTGACATAATCTGTTTAAATTATAATATATATATATAGAACTTGTACATCTAAAGTTTAGTTAACAGTATGATAATCACTTCATATGTTAGCTGCCTTACTCATGCTGTATAACAGTCTCAGCCTCAGCCTCAGCCTCAGTTTCAGTATGAACCATAAAAATACTGGGAATTTTTCTAGTAAGCATTGAGAAGGAATTTTTTCGGTATTCACCGTAGCGAAAGGCACCAACTAAATTCACGGTTTGCCAGGAGGACTGCAGACCATTTGGAAGTTTAAATGAATCTGTGATAATTAATTAAGTTAAACTCCATTTCAAGATAAATATTTAAGATATTTCATATATATTTTTTTTAATTTAAAAATTATATTTAAAATATTTTGAATTTCTTGTACATTTTCGAATAATTTTGCGCTCAATCAGACAAGGATTCTGCGCTGTATTTCGAACAGAGAACTCATATAGAGCCGAGATGAACCGACGTCGACGACGAAGGACGAGCATGAATGTGCGTTCAAAGCGACAGCGACAGCAACGATAAACGTTGTGAATGGCGCCCGGAGCACAGCGTTAGCAACGAAGAAGAGAGAGAGAGCATATATAGGGGACACAACAAGACAAAGGATACTGGTGAGAATGAGAGAGAGTAATTCGTGAATATTTTATGAACGAAAGCGCCATCGAGTTCGCTCCGGCTCTAGGGTCTGCTCGCAATACGCGGGGACTCGGGCAATTGGCAATTGGCAATGGCAACAGAAACGGCTGCAGTCACGTCGGCCCCGTCTCGTAGCGTCTCCTTCTGCCTGTGCCTCGTCTTCGTTTTCGTACGTGTGCTATCGTCGTGACGGAGAGAAATGTAGGGAAACGCATCCCATCGTCGTTGTCGTCGTGGTCGACAAAATCGCTTCGACTACCAGCAGCAGCAGCAGCGGCAGCAGCGCTGTGGCTAGTGCTAGTTTTGGCATGGCCAACATCACCGCCGTCGTCGTGGTTGTCGTCGCTGTCGCTAAAGAAGCAGCGCCTTTTCAAATTTGGCCAATGCGTGTGCTGCTGACGTTCAGTAAGAAAAGCGTCGCCCAGCGGTCTAGTACAAACGAGTACTCTGTACGCTTTGTGTTCCTTCTGTTATTTGGTTTAGGCTACCGACGTATAGACGTATCCTCAAGTTGACAGTGTGTGTGCGTTGATCTCGTCATTCGTCTCTCTCGCCCATCGACTGATAACATTTTGTGCGTTTCTGTTTCACCAGTTGAAAGCAAAAGTAATGATTGTCATATATTATTTTGAATTATTAACATGGTCCTATGATTGATCTACTCAAGCCCAAAAGATCATTAAAAGCTATTGAATTTTTGTTGTTTTTTTTGTTTTTGAAGCACTCAACGTTTTTGATTTAAATATTCCTAACTGTCTTTATATGCGAATTAAATGCCAATTCGACTTTCAATAAAGTTTTAGCAAGTATTCCCATTGCTGCAGTCAGTCAGCCAGTGACTTTTAAAAGTCATCACAAGCAGCAACAGCAGCAGCCGGAAAAATAATTGTCGACTGTTTGCTGTTGTTTTAGCAGCTGATAGAAACTTTTCCCAAAGAGTTTTCAAATTTCTTTTTGTTCATTTGCATGACATTACTTATACGCCCAGACGGAACAGACCTGCCTCTTTTAGCTGTCTGGCGCGTATTTGACGGCAATATTTATAATTTCCGTTGCTGCTACTGCTACGTGTATTGCTGCTGTTGCAGACAGACAGACCGACCGACAGACAAACAGAACAACAGCAATACAAAACAGAGAATATAATTTGTGATTACCGGCAGGCAGTCAGGCAAAGTACATGAAACGATATCCACAAAGCAATGTAAGGTAACGAGAGACACAGCAAGACGACAGCGAAAAAAGAAAGCAAAAATAATAATAATAAAAAAAAGAAATAAATACAACAAAAATTACAAGCAAAGTGCGCTCGTGTTCGTGTATTTCCGGTTGAAGGAACACATAAGCGAAACATAACAGAAAAGCAAGGAAAAATTATAAAAATATATACTTTCATATATATACAAATATATATTCGTAATAAGAACAGCACATGCGAAACGAAGGCCAAAACGAAACGCAGCCAACAGCAAAGTAGAAATACATAAGCATCAGCACAGGGCAAAGGCCAGCCAACGACAAGAAAGAGCACGAAAAGTGAAAATACATAACTGGAAAGAAAACTTGCACACAGGCAGTGAGCATATTTCATAAGTTTCCAGGACACACACACAACACATACACACATTTTCATACACAGCATCACAATCATACATATACAAATATATATATATATATACATATATATACAGGAAAAAGGAACATAGCCGGCAGCCAAAGAGCCAACGAACATCAGGGCCAGCGCATATGTGAAACGGCGGCGACAAAGGCTAACGTACAACCTTTTGGCTTCGAGTTCAGCAACTGCAGCCACAGCAGACAGCAAATAGCAGACATAAAAAGGATCAAATCAAACTAAAACTCCATATCGAACTCCAACTAGAACAGTTTGTTGCAGCAGCGCCAAAAAACACCAAAATTCATTCGCAAATTATGCTGGCCATGTCCACCCTGATGATGCCAGCACCGACTATAGCCATGGGTGCTCCCCAGATCACCATGGGTCCGCATAAGCCTCCGGAAACCAAACTATTGGCTATTCATCCAGCTGCAGCGGCGGCTGCTGCTGCTCAACAGCAGCAACAACAACAGCAGCAGCAACAGCAACATCAGCAATCGGTGGCAGCTGCTCATCTTCAGCACAATGGCCAACAACAACAAATGCCCCAACAGCAACAGTCCGCAGTCCAGCAGCAGCAGCAACAACAACAGCAGCAGCAACATCATCAGCAGCAACAACAACAGCAGCTTGTTGCCAGCAACTCAAAGCCAGGTAAGTGGTAAACATAATTCGCAATTGTTTTTGGCATTCAGCTGGTGGCAAGATTCCATAAATATTCAAATGTCGTTGACATTTACTTTCAGTGTCGAAAGAAAAAATAGAGGAAAAGAAAATTCTAAATTCAGCTAGAATATTTATTGTCTTAACTGAACTTGAAAAATTTCACATGCAATAATTTATATTTTCAAATGACACTCAAGTTGAAAAGATTCAAGTTCAGTGTATGGAAATTGAAATATTATTTATACCAAAATGTTCTGAAAATTTTTAAAATAAACCTTAAGTATTTGAAATGATAACTAATCTTTTAAAATATCTGTAATCTGTAGTTAAGTTAAAAGTTTATAAAAATCAATTTAGTTGGAATCTTTCGAGTTCGAAGAAAATTAATATATACTTAAATTTTTAAATTCATAAAAATACCTATCTTTAAAGATTGAAAACGATTTCAGAAAACTTGAAGAAAACTCGTAAATGACATAGTTTTTTTGCTTTGCCAAAAACTCCTTGTTGTCATTGATATGCTTATTTGGGTTTTTATTAAGGATTCAAAATTGTCAATTGAAGTACTTACATAGTCTTCAATTATGTAATCCGAACTACATTATTATTTAATATTCAACCCCATTTGAACCTTAGTTCAAAGTTCAGGAGACGAACAGGTTTATTGAGAATTCTGAACAACAGAATGACAATTATAACAAGATTACAAAGATTCCAATCCCCATTCTACATCCATTTCAATGCACGTATTGATTTGCTTGGAACAATTGATAGAAATTTGTATGCAATGGAATACGACAGTAAATACGAAGTAATCTAAACCCGTGTAGTAGATTCAATTAGAACTTGCCTTCGACAGAGAGACAGACAGTTCAGGTTGAGGTGAGCAATGAAATCGTGAAATTCCAATAAGTCATATTTTTATACAGACATTTTGTTTTTAGTTATACAATTTAGAGCTTGCATTTACGCACACGTAATCCCACAGAATGACAGGACTTGCACTTGCAATTGCAATTTTCAAATGAATTATTGTGGACAGGCTTAAACCTACAAACATAGAAGAGGTCAGGGACGTGAAAGGGTGCACAGCCTAAAGAGTTTTCTTGCCGAAATGTCAAGTGGTGGGCATTACAAACATAAATATCAGTTACAATTTTCATATTTTTAACCACAAATGAAAAATTTGATACATTCAACGAGACAAAGAACGAAAGGACGACAGAAAAAGAGACAGAGAGTTCACAAAATGTGGGGAAAAAATATATTTTCAGAGAATTCGGAAAGGAAATTGCATAGCCGAAGAGATTTACAACTTAAAAACAACTTAAGCCAAGAACTTTGAAACAAAAATCTGGCCCTAGCAAGAAGAAGGCGATGCGAGGCGAGATGTGTGTTGGGGGGCGTTTCGTCAGAGAGGCAGGGTATGAGTCAGAAATTGGTAGGCCTATTCTTCCTGCCACTCGTCCTGACTACGGTTGCTAATGGCAAAAACTATACACAAATAGACACAGGCAGGCATGAAACCGGAAACAACGGTACAGGAAGCTGTATGAAAATGAAACGTTGCCAACGCCAGGGGGAGTGAGCAGGGAAATGAGACGCCTGCAGCCAACTGCGGCGAGTATCCTTAGACTGTAATGAAAAATGGAAAATGTGTAGTGAAAATAGTGAAAAGCCTCTGTGTTTGCCTATTTGTGTGTCTTTGAGTGTGTGTGTGTGTATATATATACATGTGAATTGCCTCTTGCTCAAGAGCAACTTGAAAATGAATTTAATTATGGCAAAAAGTGAAAATTTCCACACTTCAGTCTGAGAAGTTTGCTTTTACCCAGAAAATGGCCAATGGGATGAAGAGAGGGGAAGAGAGGAACAGGCGGGAGATACATAGAGCTCAGCGGTATAACTGAAGCGTTGATGAGCGTGTGAAGTGTGGGAAAATTACTAGACAACACAAGGCATAAATAAGAAAACCGACAACACAAAAACTAAAGGAGGGTAAAAGTAAACGAAAGAGTCTGCCAGGCAGCCAACCAACGAACCAACCAGCCTGTCAAGTCTGTCTTTTTGTCAGTCAGTCTGTCTGTCCGCCTGCCTGAGCATTGTGTAAGTTGGCTTAATGCGAGACGGCTTAGGTCGAGGCAAGGCACAGAAAGGCAGCCGCATGATTAAGGCTAGTTTTGTTGTTGTTCTTGCGGTTGGATCAGAGAAATGGAAATGGCTTTACTGATATGACCCAGACTCGACGACAATTGACTTTGCAATGAGCCACACTTAGCTGCTAATTAGCAGAGCTAGAAAAAGTCGACAACCGAGAAGACAAACATTGATTAGCTGGCCAAATGATTGCAAATTGAAAATTAAGTACATAGCAAATTTCCAATTCAAATATGCCAACGCCAAGAAGGACACAAAGGACACAGCAGCTAGCAAATAGACATGCATATAAATATCTATGTCTATATACATATATAAATATATGTAGAGTAACCACATGTGTTTACGAATAGATGTAATAAATACATGCATACATGTGTACATATACATACATACATAGCCACATATAATGGCACACAGTTCTACAGTCAGCAGCACACGGTGCATGAACTTTGAAGCAGCACTTGCCGCACATCTACACAACCGACTAGTTTAGATAGGAAGAGGGGAGGAGATGGTAATGGAGGTGGCGGTGGTGAAGAGAGAAGAGCACAGTTACACCTACACTGTGCAGCAAAAACAAACTGTGAAGTGTCGCAGCAACAGCAGCAGTATCAGCAGACTCAGCCAACAAGTGCCAACACAGTAGCTGATGGTGGGGCAGCAAGACTCGCAGAGATAAGACTCAACCAACATTCACAACAAAAGTAACAGCAACAACAACATACCTGACAACTACCGTACAGTGAGAGTTGCCTAAAACATTTTTTTGTTAGTAACGGATTTGCAGGAAAATGTTTAACTATCAATATGCAGAATCTTTAAAGGAATACTAAAACAAATCATGTCAAACTTGCGACAGAGATTCACCAACAAATAGGAGCAAATCCTAAAACTTGTGTTCAACTCGAAGAAAGTAAACTAATGTTTGTAATTGTTGTTTTCGAGATTAGCTCAAAGAGGACAATTTGAAATACCATAGAGAACAATTTAGAGTTAAAGATCAAAGTATCAACAACCAATAGAAAGATATTCTTTATTAGGTAAACGATTACGATATTAAAACCTAGTTGAGTCTTAATGGATCTTCAAATATTCACATAGAAGTAAATGTCACTGTACCAAACTTTTCGCGACTTTGCCTTCGCGGGCTATAGCACTTGGTCTGCTTGTCTGTTTTTTCTTTAGCATCCAGAATGGAACCGAAGCAAACCAACAACAGAATAAACTGCAAGTAGCGAACGAGCACTTCACTTTCGCCCAGCCCGACGGCGACAGCAAAACTTTTAAATTGGTTGGCAACACTTGCAACACATATACACAGGCATTCACACTCGCACTGACACTGACAACACACACACACAGAAACACCTATACCAATGTTTGTTTTGGAAATGAATTTGGCAATTTTTGTACTGACTCTGTAAAGGACCAAGATAGAGAGAGAAAGAGTAGTAAAAGCAGAGAGTGGCAAAATGAAGCGAGAGACAGCAGGCAACACCTCAAAGTAATTTGCCAGCAAATCATTGAAAGGAAAACGAAGATGAAGCAGAAGCAGCAGCAAAATCAGCCAAAAAGTATGCAGTACCGAATGCGATACTTACAATCATGTGGGTGGTGTGCATGTGTGTGTGTGTGTGTAAAAACCACTAAAGTGAAATGCATTTATCGACCGCAAAAGCGTTCGAAATGAAATCTGTTTAAAGGATTTTAATACCCCAGTAAGACCGTGCTGCCTGTGCATGTGTCTATGTCGATGTATATACATATATATGTACATATAAATATGTATGTATGAGGATTGTGTATAAGAGTTTGTGCGCTTGTAAAAGTGTGGGAGTAGGTATCCAACAAAATGGTGGAATGAATGCGGGCGAACACAAAAAGTCAATGAATTCGTTTGGGGAATTGAAAAATTAATTCAGTTGCCGTCGCTGGCATCGATAAGGAGAACGAGTCGGGGTAAGAAAAACTTTACACGCTGCTCTCATTTTATGTGTGTCTTTATCTTTTCCCCTTCTCCAATTCATCTCTCTCTCTCTCTCTTCTGTATGTTTGTGTGAATTTACTCACACATCTACATGCTTTTTACTTACTAATGATTTCTCATTTCGCTTACGGTATTTTCTGTGTTATTTGTGCTTTTTGTCTTACTTTGCGTTTTACAGTTGCACACCCAAAAACCAATCCCTACTCCAACAGTCTCTGTCCCTGTCCCTCAATCCTCTGGGACTGAGGCCAAATTACTCAATGCCGTTGTTGTGGATTTTCCTCATTTTGATTCTCCCTTTGCCTTGCTGTTCATCACCCCGCACTTTTGTACAACATTGGTAGATGTTGAAAACGAGAAGAGAAGGAAATTAAGCAAAAAGCGCAAAGATTTATTTCGCTTTGATCAAAATTAAATGAATTGATTTTAATACGCCCCGTGGGCAAGATATTTTCAACGTTTTCCAAATGAAAACGCATAAAAAGGTGTTGGTTGGCCTTGTGGGCGTGGTCATGTCTGGGTCCAAGTTGTTGAAGATTTTATTTTATGCCGCTAGCCATTACAATTGAGTAGCTTTAGCTATGGTCGTCTTTCTATATGTACATATACATTCGAATCATGTTGTGTGGTCGGAAAACTTTCTTAAAATATTCTCCATCCCCGCACATCAATTTGCATTGAGTTAAGCTCACTCCCATTAAATAGTCATATTAAAGAAACGATAAAATGTTTAATAACAACATTAAAGAAAATTCATTCGCTTGTTTTTTTTTTAGGTAGTTAACGAGATGCAATTAGTTTAAAACGTATATTGATTGCATGAAAAGTGAATATGGAAAACTAAAATATACAAAGTGCAATTAGACACACTTTTAAGCACCAAGTTTATTTGTCTTCCATCAAAAAGACAGGAAAGTGTATCGTAGTGAGATTCATCTTGTTATTAATCCATACTAAGCTTATTTAATACTTTTTGAAATGTCAATAAACAGTGTCTTAAGTATTCATTAAAAAACTAATCCTACGCCAAAGTGTTCATTAAAAAACATTTATTATTTATCATTTGTTATTAACAGTGATGGATTGCATGATAAATATAAATTCAAATTAGTACACTTCATGTTTCTTTGCAAATCAAAAGTTTTTCGTTATGTAGAAGCTCTCTTAGTTTAATTATACTTTCAATCAGTTTTTAACACCGATTTTATTTATAACTAATACTTGGAACCAAATCATTTTTAAGGTTTCTGTACCCGAAATTTCGTTCACAAATATATTTCACTTTTGTCCTTATCAAATTGCTGAAATTCCCAATTCACTGTCCTGACAAATATTTTTCAGTTTGTGTTTTTTTTTTGTGCATTTCCACTTTGTTTTTTTTTTTTTTTTGGTCTATGGCAAATGAAAAGTTTACATTTCATTGCTCAATTTGCTTGACATTTGGCAGTAGCAGTCGCATAGAAAATGAGTGTATTCTCGTTGCCAGTTTTTTTTTTTTGGTTTTCAGTTTTTGCTGCTTTGATCTGAAACTGTTTTTTCCCATTGACGTTGGAGACCATTTCCGAATTGTAGACAATTGACAGTGGCGTCGTTGTTGTCGGCGAAATTGTCGCCTTTTGTGTATCGAATATTTGGTGAACGTAATAAAAGTGTCTGCCTGTATCGCTTGTTGCATGATACCATAAAAGATGGCCACTCCCCATTACCCATGCGCCCAGCTCGTACATTAGCACCTACAAAGATCTATGGAGAGGGGGCCTAGTTTTACTTTGGTGCAATTTAAATTTCATGCATTTTTCATTAATACCAAATGCAGGGCGACCATTTTGGATGGTGGCTCTGTAAACTGGAACTGGAAACTACCTCATCTCAAATGCCCATTCATTTTACTGTAGCCAACAATGAAAGTCGAGCAAGAGGCACATTTACATTTTTGTATTTTTTGTTTTTTGCATTTGCAGGACAGCCTCCATATACTCGAATAGACTTCGATCTAGACTGGCATTTCTTTCAGAGTTCGTATCGATTTTGAGTGTCGCCTGCCATTCAAATGGTTTTTATTTCGCATTTATGTGCCCGCCCCAGACTTGGCACGTTCCAACTGCCGTTCCTTGGCTACAGCAGGAGCAGCTAACGAAGGATTAGAGCCATGTCTTTAACCCTATGCTGATGCATTGTTTTTGCGTTTACTCTTTTATATTCGGCTTGGCTTTCGGTTTGTTCGTTTTGTGTGTGTATTGAATGTTTTTTTTTTTTTTTTTTGGGCTTTTTCTGTTTTTTACGCCTTTTCCGACTTTTGCATAAAGTCATTTGGGGCGTTGATGGAATTTTTGAACAGAAGGCAAAGGGTCAGAAGGTCATTTCCTCACTTTACCGCCGATTGCATTGCATGTGATAAAAAAACGAATGAAAAGTGTTTAGTCTTGAGCTAAATTTTATGAGCTGTGCGTGCGAACTTCTGTTTGTCTTAGTTCCTAACCGAGTATTATTGTTTGGCTGGTATTTTTATGCCAAAAGACCTACTCCTAAACACAAACGCACACACACACACACACACACAAAATGTATGCAAATATTAATTTATAAAATTTCAAATGGTTACCCATCATAGACAGGAGAGTTTTGTCCTTACCAAATGTTAAGCCAAAAATAAAACCAATTCAAGCTAAATAAAACAAACTGTTGGTAAATAAAACATGGACTATGGACTGTCCATAGTCGTGGCCATAAAAAGTGCTAAGTAAACACATGTGGCCCCATTGCTCTCCACCTCCCACCGTCAACTGCCCACCACCCACGGTCCCCATCCCACTCTTCTCGCTCTTACCATCCGCAAAGTAAATGCCTGCACATAGTGTAAACACATAAATTTATGCATTTTCAATGGAGAACTGTTAGCATAAATTTACGGCCCAAAAAGAAAAAAAAAAAACCAAAAAAGAAAAACGAACCCAGGATTGAAGAGGAGCTGGCTCCGGATGCGGCTGAGAGTGAGGGTTTGGGTCTCCGTTTTGGGACGGGTAGAAACACAGCGAACGGTCGGTCGGTCATCTACCAGAATACTGTAGAAAAGTGCTTAACAAAACAGAGCAAAACAAAACAAAAATAGCGTTAAAGCAACGCAAAGCAAACAGTCGACAGTTGAGTTGAACAAAAAATGCAAACAAATACAAAAAAAAGAAAACCCCTAGCAAAAAAGGCAACTCACAAACAAACAAAAAAAAAAAAATAACAAAAAGAATGAAGCCAAGGGTCGAGTTGCCTAGGGTATGCAGTCGTCGTAGGAGGGGCAGGTGGGGCATCGGGGTACTAACTGCAAAAAACTTGAAGCAAAACGCTAGCAAAATTTTTTTTTCCTGCTTTAAAAGACTTAACACATTTCCAATGATTGAATCAATAAACGGCGACATGTGCGATTGCATGAGTGTGTAAGTGTGGGTGTGTGCGTATTGGCATTGGTGTATGCGGTCGCTAACTGCTGCCAATTGCAGTACCCCAAAATGGCCGACGAATAAACGAAAAGAGCCATGGCAGCGCTTTCTCTTCACTGGGGAATGCGTGTATTTGTTATTTTTGCATGCCTGCATTCAAAAAAACCCGTTTTGGGAACAGCAGCTGACACTCTGTAGCGCCCGTTTGTAGGCAACACAAATGTTTTTTCTCCTTTTTGGTGAATAGTGAACGACGAAATCATTTTTTATACCCTGTAACTATTTGACTATTATAATCGACTGTGCATAGTCTTGGTCACATTCATAGGCCTGACTATTGTGATAATTCGGTCGTATCTCTTTGGAACGATTTTAAAACAATATTGATAAGAAAGTTCATTGCAGCTTCAACTGAGTTTGTAGTTGGTTTCTCTGATGCTTCATACAGAGTAGTTTAATCGTCGACATTCCGACTAAAAAGAGTAGTTCTTTTGGTATGCTTGGTATGTGCATTCGGTCGCATATTTGCGCTGACCAAACAGAGTGCCGGCAAATGGCAAATGTTAAAAACTGCGCTTTTTAAGCCAAGTCAGACAGTGCAAGCTGACGCAGTTTGATAGTGAGCAAATGATTGGTCGTCCACTTAAAGCAGTTAGACACAGCAAGAAGAATTGATGGATGAAAAGAGCAATGACATTACTTATTAAAGCTATTTGTCATAGGTTTTAAATTAAGCTTTTCGTATATTGTTTGCAAGTGAAACAACAATTTCGTACCATTTTTTCAACTCTATTCTATTGTTCTTGTTTTGTTAGATGTCAAAGAGTTTAAGCCAAAAGCATAGAAAACAATTTTTCAACTTTTCCACCAACAACGAAACGAGTGCTGATCTGCGGTAAATCTCTTTTCCTCTTGCTAGACTCGTGGACTCTACATTTCACTCATCTCCCCTATTTTTTTTTTTTTTTTTTTTGGGACATAAAACAAACTTTTCCAAATTGCATAGCACTTTTGCAGCGAATGATAGAGCGAGATGAAAAGATGAATGAAGAGTGTGTGAAAGGAATGAGACGATATGTCAATAAGCACGCATAGAGAGCTAGTATCCAAGGCAACTTATAAATTTCTATATGCGCCCAAAAGGCCAAACAGCATGTGGGCCGGGGCACCCGAGAGTCCGGCAAGGAAAACTAAAGTAGAATGAGTGAGTGCACAAACATTCGACTATCCGGGGAATCGAAGGCGAAGGCAAAGTCAGAAAACTAAGCGGAGATGTATCCCGGATATGCCATTGAAAATAGTTTAAAGTTGTACCAAAAAGGATATTGAACTAAGCCAGTTGCGCGCATCAGCTTAGCTACTTGTACATATATATAAAACATATATACATATATATTTCTGAGTAAGTGTGTTTGTGCGGTGTAGGGGGTTGTCCTCACTTGATTTTCTATTTGCCTTAGAGTCGCTGCTCGCTTGCCTTCTTATGGAAATCCGCATGATGATTGCATATCCTTCGCTGCATGAAAACGGAGACGCTGCTATATCCCTAATGCCGCCAAAGTTTGCGTTCATTTGGCTGCATTCGTTGGATGCCTCGAATTTTGCCATTTTTATCCATATATATATTATGTACATATGTACATACATACATTCATATGTATGGACCATTTCTATTTTTTTTTCTTTCTTTCTCTGTCTCTTTCTCTCAGCTTTCAGCTGAGAAAACTTTTACTTGGGTTTTTCCCATTTTCCTTGTTGGCTGCGGTGGCAGCAACGGCGTCCTGCCAAAGTGTTTCTCTTGCATTTGAAGAGCTTTTTCTTAATGTCACTTATGCATAAGTTCCTATGAGTTTGGCTACATAGACATACAAACATACATACATACATACGTACGTATAGTACCACCCATAACCCATATCCACACGCCCAGATTCGGATCCAGATCCAGGCTGGGGAGAAACTTTACTTGCCTCCTTGTGTTTGCATGCGGATAAGTGCAACGAGGACTCAGGCGAGAACGACACATGCGTCCCCAGCATGTACATACGTGTGTCTCTGTGTGTGTGTTTGTATTTGAGACTAACTTGACGGCACATCCTCTGTAGGGATTTACAAGTGCTTAGTTCCATGTCGCAAAAAAACGCTTTAATATTATTATATTTTCTTTTCTATGCACTTGGCTGTGTTGCCTGCTTTTCTTGCGCTTTTCTCTGAGCCCGTTGCAGCAAGGGTGCAGCAAAATAGAATTAAAGTAAATTAAATTAAATATCTGTGGGCCACAGGACACAACAGGACAGAGTTGAACAGAATAGAACTGAACTGACTGGCAGTCGGGCAGACAGGCAAAGGGCAATTCGGATTGACTACACAGCCGTTTTAAGGGCTTCTAGGCCCCCTTCACATAAATAAACCCAAGACACAAAATAAAATGACAAAAAGAAAAAAAAAATGAATGGCAAAACGCCCACCCACGCCTTCTTGATGTATTACATGTGTTGGCATTATTTACTTAACTCTCTGCTCTATTTTGTCGCTCCGAAAAGTCAAATTCCACTTTTCGTGTCCCAGTGTCGCAGCTATTAGTGCAGCAGCAGCAGTAGCGAACCCATCTGAACACCAAAATAACAACAATGCCAGAGACAGACCATGAAAAAGAAGACATTAAGACACAGCATGCGTTACTTATACACACTCAGACGCACACACACACAAACACATGGGGGAAAAAAACATCCAAATGGTCCAGGACGAGGCCATGCTAGACATTGGTGGGCGTAAAGAGAAAGAAATATAATGCCAACATAACATTTAATCCAAGAAATTCCATACTGTAGTCTGTAGAAAGGACAACGTTGGCAAAAGCAGCAACAACTTCAGACACTGTTCGCAGTGTGCACCCTGAGGCAAAATAACAATCGAAAAATTATTGATGTGAAATATCGAAGAATTGAAGTTAAAATTCTAATTAATCACTAAACGAAATTCTTAAGATAAAGAATCTTATCATCTTATTATTAATTAAGATTAATTATATTAAATAGTAGTTGTGAGGTGTGTTTTATAGGTCCTCTAAACAAAGTATGAATAAAACTTAAAGTCCTTAAAGTCAAGAATTTTTTAAATTTCAATAAAAATAGAAGATACATATGAAACAAAGCTAAAACAAGAGCCTTTAACTAGGAGAAAAAAAAAACACTTTTTGTAAAAACACAATACTAAAGTAGGTACATATGGAAAAGAAACTCCTTAGATAATCAGACATTAAAAACATTTATCAAATATATAGTTAATTGGAATTCGCATTGGACTCTACTGAGTGATGATGATGACGCGCAACTGGCTGACTGCACCAGTTGTTAAGAATTAGTGGGTGAAACTTTTCCTTTCACATGCCATCTGTTGAGTTTCCTTTTGTAAGTAGCCCTCCCCCGGCCAAGGGCAGACATTTTCAAGCACAATTGCTCTCTGATTACTAAAGCCAGGGTGATCATTGCATAATCTCAGTAGCTATCCACAACTCGTACTCGTAATGTTTATTTCCACTGTGCTTATCTGGACATAGTCGGCAGCAGCAGCAACAGTAGCAGCTAGAAGCAGATCCTGACGGTGGCGCACTTAAATGCCATAACAGAAAATACATAGAAAGCGCACGAAACGGCGCATCACATACTTTCAGGAGCTGTGGCAGAGAAACCATAAAAGCTGGAACTACGAATGTGAGCCAACGGAAGGAAGAAATAATCATAAAAATTATTTCAATGCAGACATGTGTGTGTGTGTGTGTGTGTGTGTACCACAACTTGGGTGATCAGAAAGCTGCAAATTTCTGTGGTGTCTGGGCTGGCAGATACTCTCTGTCTCTCTCATCCAGTTGCACGATTTTTCTCTGAAATGAGCTGACTATAACCTTTTGAAGTTGATTCCTTCATATTTTTGTTCATTTTGTGGAACATTGTGATTTTGTTTTTTTTTTTCTTGACGCAAGGAATGTTCATTTACTGACTACTTTATTTTCTATTTTGTTGCCTCTAATTTGGTTCAACACGAGGCCATGAGTTGCAAAAGCCGCACTCATGTTGGCTAACCTTGTTTGAAGATGGGCGGAAAGGGCGCTTCAATATGATTTATTTGGGCACGTGGATGCACCCGGGGCGACACCGGTCCTGGCCGACGCCATCATTAACATTTAATTATGCCATTTCCATTTCCGTAATGAAATGAACTTGTTAGCCAGGTCAGAACACACACACCCACACACAGTATAAGAGAAGAAGGCAGGAGGCAAAAAAAAGAGAACGAGCCCTTTGTTCTTTTATTCATTGGCAAGGCAAATTGTCATTGATTGTGTTGCTTAATCTGAAGGCAAATCGAGGCGATTCGTGTCGACTCGCTTCGAGCATTAAATCGAATTAACTTAAAGGTATCCCTCTTCTCCTCGTGGATGCGTTGCTTCCTACCACAATGTGCTCTCTCTGTCCCTGTCTCTCTCTCGCTCTCGCTCTCTTGTCCTTGAGAAGTGGTCATTTGACATTTGTCGACAAAACGTTTACATTAAATGTTTTGCCATGTCCATTGCCTGTTTTGGCTTTCTGTGAATGTGACTTCGTCCTGGCACTTCTCACTTACCACTCTCTATTCTCGTCTCTCGTCATTTGTATTTGTATTTGTGTGAGCTTGTATTATTTTGCTTAGTTTTCTTTGGCCATTTCCACAATGTCTTTGTCGACATTCTTGAAATTTTGCACATTGTACACGATGGCAGCTGGGAAGAAGAAAGTGACATTGCCGGGCAAACATTTAGCGTTCAAGTTGAGACATTTGCGTTGACAATTTGTTTTTGTTTTCCACACACACACACAAATCCAGAATTTATGTACGTGTAGAGTGCTTATTTATATATCAATGATTTCTGTCAACTGTCCTAAATCCATTATTAATCAGCATTTCCAAACGAATTTACCAAATACGTAAATTTTAAAATAAGCAACTTTTCCCTTGCTTGGTCATCGGAAATCAGTCAATTTGCAATGCCTTTGCTTTGGTTTTTGGGTTCGGCTTCGCTTTCTCTTTCTCTTAAAAAACTACACGCTCCATTAAACGGCAAACAAATGCCAAAGTCAACCAATGTTTGTACTCAAATTTTTCTAATTTATTGCATCAAATTTTTGGGGGTTTTATTCGTTCTTCGTTCATTCTTTCGTTCGCTTAAATGTATGTATATGTGTGTATATATTTTCCGGCAAGCCACAAAAGCCAATGAAATTATTTCAATTTGTCATGACAATTTCTTTGAAATGCCACAGCTAAAAAATGTTATTCCCTTCCACAAGCCCTAATGGCAGAAAAGTCTGCCATCAAAGCGCTGAATTCAATTTGGCTTAAGCAGCAACAGCAGCACCATTGGCAGTGGCACTGGCAGCCGCTTCCATTGGTAATTTCCCGGATTCGGATAGGTCTTTGTCGCCGTTTTATTTGCTTTGCTGTAATTTGCAATTTTCACCTTGCCACAAAATAGACGAGGGAATATTGTAGGAAGGAAATCGTTGAGTGCGAGGCCATTATTAAAGACCTAAAAGCTGAATGCTGCATGTTGGTGGATGGAAGGATGTTGGAGGGAACAAACCCGAGAGTTGACAAATCAGCGATGCCTTCCAAATCACATTAAAGCCAGCTAGCGAGGCCGTAATGCTTCGCTGATGCCAGATAGACGGAGGTGGAGCTGATGATAATGGATGGAGCCGTCGAGGAGTTTGCTTTTGGTCTTGTCTAGCAACATATTGGCAAGCGTTGACTCTTAGTCTGAATCTTTGCACAAATAAATAAATTATGTACGACTGCCTCTGTTTAAATGCGATCACAATTACCTTAAAGGATTCAGATATAGACCGCAATGGGCCACTTGACTGCAAATAACCTAAATTAATATTGCACAAGCTGATAATTGGCGCCATTAATTGGGGATAGCCTAAAAATTAAATTACGAAGCAAGTAAATCCAATGATAGCAAGAATGAAATATTTTGATGGACATGACAAGTGTAGAGGAGTTGAGAGTACACTTGAGTCTGAGTGTTAGCAAATTAAAAGCAAGCTGTCCATCCAAACACAAGTGTAAAAGAATCAAGTCAAAAAAAAAAAAAAAAAAACAAAAATGTAGAAAGAATTCTGAGAAACAAAAAAACCGAGGGCAAAACAATAAATCTTCAGCTGACTGGCATCGATGATGCGTCTTTAAGCTGCTTAGCCGCGTTTGTGTCCGCCTTTGGCAGCCTTCGTTTGGCTTGTATTGCAATTTCCGCTGCGCCTTTACGAGAACGGGACGTATATTAGCTGCCCTTGTCTTGCCTCCTCTGGGATGGATGGATGGTTGATGAAAGTGCCACAGCGGAAGGATGGATAGCTGCAAAGTTGGGAGGAGGTTCACTTAATCCAGCTTCTGCTGGACTGCAGCTTTGTTCGCGGATGTAACAATATGATTGGATTATTATTATATTATTTATTGAAACGACCGAGAAGTTCAAGTGTTTGGTCTCAGAGGGATAAGAAAAATGGTGCCACTTCTCGCTTAACACTGCTGACCCTTGCTGGCATGGCCAAATGTCAGCCAGACATGCAACCCAACCAGTTTAGTTGGATGGAATCCACCGCAAAGCGTCGTAATTGACGCCGTTATCTCGTTCTCGAACTCGTTTTCGCTCTTGTTCTGGTTTTTAGTCTGCCGTTTGGCCAATTAAAGTTAGTTTGCAAAGTAATTAAGGCGATTATGTGGCGCTCAAGTATCAATAAGCGCCAATTATCCAAGTACCTTGCATCGATTGTTTTCCCTTTTCTTTTTTTGTAAGCCTTTTTGGTTTTCACTTGAAATAATTTAGTTAGATCAGGTTTCTTTTTTTATTGTTTTTTCTTTTTTTTGCTTTAAGAACCCTAGAGATATTAAGTAATTGGTTCTTAAAACTTTTAAAATACCAGAGGTAATAGGTTAATTGGTTTAAAAGAAATGAATGAATTGGCAAGTAATAGGAGAAAAAAAATAATAAGAAAATGGATCGTATTCACATTTTCCTGCATATGAAGTCGAAGCTTTTAGTTTGTCTTTTTATTCAAATTTTGTTAGCAAATCTAAATGGAAGCTGAAAAAGGACTCTGGCAAACAGTGAGGCAAGGACAAAAGCAAGAGCTGGAAGCATATTGGTTGGAGCATTGCGTCAATCAAGCAACTTTTGCCTCTTGCTAATGAACTTCTATGCGCATCTACTAATTTGAAAGTCACTCAGCTTAATCCATAAAACAACCACGCCCTTCAGTCCCCTTCCACATACACACACACACATACGAAACTCTCTTATACACTCACACACATACATGTGTATACGAACTAATTCCGAGTCGAAGTCAAAGTCTGTCTCTCTTTCAGTGTCAGAAAGCCAAATTTTAATCTGTGATGTTGCAAAACTTGATGAAGAAAGTTCAGTTTTGTCGAAATATTTTGTGAGCCACATGCTAGAGATGGATGCAGAGCTCCAGTCGAGACGTCATTCGTCCCTCTGGATACATGCACTTTGCAGGCCATAGCTCATTCAGAGTCGCAAGTCCTGATACCGCACCCCTCCGACATCTTTTGCTGAGCATTTCTTTGCGTCATTGGTAAAAGTTACGCGCATTTTGTGTTTTTTTTTCTTTCTTTTTCCCTCACCTCACTGCCTGACTTCGGAATATAAATCTTCAACTTTAGTGCAAAAGTTTGTGGATGAGGGGTATAGTGTCCGAGAAAGAGTGGGTTATGGGTGCTAAAAAGCATTTGTTATCGCCGCAGCAACATAAATTCACTTTTGTAATTATTTCTGGTATTAGTAGCTGAGGTAACAAGAAGAGAAAAGTCAGCCAGCTTCATCATGACCCCAAAAAGCTGCATCGACTACAAACGAATAGACGTGGACGCTGGCTACATTATTTGTTAAAGAGAAAGCAAGAGAGCAAGGAGGCGACTGAGCAGCCAACTGTGTTTAAAACCTACATACACATAGTCAGTCAACCACCCACACACACACACTCATATAGTGAGCAGCAACAACAACTTTAAAATTGAATCAATCATTCTCACTTTGATGCACATCAGCAACAGAAGCTGCCGTCGCCTCGACTGCAGTTTTAGCCAAAGAAAATTGCTCACAGTATGGTCAGAGGAGTGAATCGGGTTGGATTGAAGAATGAGGGTGACAGGGGTAGACGGCTGCTACTGCTGCTGCGTGGCAGCATAAGCTGTAACTATAAACAAGCAGCTTATGTGTGTTTCAGTCGTTCGTTTTCTGCTTTTTGCACTGGGTGTTAATTTTTGTTGGTTCATGAAGTCGTTCACTGCTGCTGCTGCTACGTCTGCTGCTACCCCGCTCAAACACTTCTCAACTGGCTCGGCTGTGCACAGTTCTAACGAGCAAAAACTAATAAATCCCCACGAAAATGGCTGCGGAAACGGAAGCCTTGTGTTGTACTCTGTTCACAAAACCATTCCGTGCCCCAGTCCTAGCTCTCAAGTCCCATTCCCCAAAAAACCAAAACCCAATCTGCAGCTCCCTTCTTTCTCTGTTTGTCTGTCTTTTCGTCTCCCCGTCTCTCCGTCTGTCGGTCTGTGATGTGTTTTCTTGCTTAATTCTTATTATTATCCTTGCCATTATTGTTGTTCCTGGCGTCTTTTACAGATTTCTTTGCAGTGTTTCTTTTCGGCGCTTCTTTTCACTCATTCATTCTTTCATCCGTTCATTCTTTAACACTAGCTCTCTATGGCTCTCATTCTATCACATTGTCGCTTTGTTGCTTGTTCACGTTCGTGTTGCTTATCGTTTGCTTGTATTATTATTGCCACAGCCATTGTTCATTGCTGTTGTTGTTGTTGTTTTTGCCATGCAATAGTTCATTTTAATCTAGAAACAGGATAATACCAAAAGGATTTCGTAATTTTGCCTCAACCGAAACGTTCCTGCCTGCCCTGTCCATCCTGCCCGCTTTCTTTGCCTTGTGGTGCCTTATTCTTTTACTTATTCGTTTTCTTTTTAAGTTTGTGTGTGTGTGTGTGTATGTCTGCACGGCCGCATGTCTTTGTCCCCCATTATCAGTCAGTCCTATATCTTTCTCTATATAGTCCTGTTGTCGCTTGTGTTGCCGTTGATTGTCTAAAGTTTACACTGAACTCAAGTCGTTATAAAATTTAGATAAAACTTTTGCCTTCTCTTACAAACATTTATATATTTTTTATGAAAAATTCGTTAAAGGGCGATTAATTCGCCCCGACAAGGTCATAGAATTTCCAAAGAAAATAAATTTACCTTTATTTTCACTTGGAGGCCAATAAGAAAAATATACATATAAATTAGTTCTTTCTCCCTTTTCAATGATCATGGATAAGAATTATTTTATTTGTTAATTAAAGTATTGCATAAAATTTGCTTTTCATCTATGAGATACGAATAAAATTAATTTAAAAAACTACATTGCCTACTTTTTGGGGTAATGTTAGAAAAGAATAATTTAAATGTTAAGGGTTGAAATTATCATTATGCAATGGAAATATCTATGCAGTATTTAGTTGAGTTGTAAATTCTCTTTGATTATTGACATTTGCGTGGGTTAATAGTTAATTGAGGGAAGCAAATACATTGCAATTATCAACGTTAACTCTACCACTTGGAAGTCAACGGCCCTTGTGTAAGGTTTATGTATGTATGTATAAGGACATTTGTATGTTTATCTTTCATTTAGATTTAGATAAATATTTTATCTACTCGAGCGGCGGTTTTGAAACTTTTCAAACAGTTTGTCACATAAATTAATTGCGAGAAGTGAAAAACTATTGCTACTAAAAGTGATAGCAGTAACTTTTCAGTCACGTCTGGCTCATGGTACATGGCAACTGCAGTGAGTTTAAGCCCCGCTCTTACCTCGCACCAGACTCATCAACTCTCTACCCACCTAATGTTCCCCTCTCTGTGTCTGACGTAGCTGCTTCATGCTTTAAGTTGGAGATTAGAAAGATATTGTTGCACTGAAAAGATATGCTATACATGGTGAGTTTAGCATAGAGAAACAACCATGGTAAAGGCGATAATGTAGGAGACTAGTATTTGTGTGTCAAAGAAACGAGTTAAATCCATTTACAAATTAAACCAAGTTGATAGAACTACGACATCTAAGGTCAGATAAAAGAAGACGTGCTCACCAGAGAAATAGAAATGTATTGCCATCAATCAACTTCATTTCATGGATTAATTAAAGGAATTGCGCATGCAAAAACTCTTACGTAAATCTAAAACATTCAGCTTTTGCTCTCAATTACACATCAACGCGTTGAGGCTTTTGATTGGGGCAATCCCTCGCAACCCTAAGCAACAAACCCTTCAAAAAACATATTTCATTTCGGACAAACTGTAAGACAAACTTTATGATTTAACCCCATCGAGGCGCATGGAGTTACCAAACGGTGCTTTAAAAACAAAATGTAGAACTTTAGCTAAAAAACGATCTGCGACTTTCGAATGCTCTTTAAAGTAGTGTGAAAAAGAAGAGAATTCGTCTTGTTAAGAATACTTTATTATTCTTGTTATTGTTACTGATTCTTAATGGTTGGCTCTAAATGAAAACCGCACAAACTTTTAGCCAGCTTAATGCTTATAAAACAGCACAAACACGAAGCACAATGCTAATGCCAAAAAAAACTCCAGTTAAACTAATTAGGAATAATTTTTTCCCCTCTTTTTTTTTGTTTCTGCTCTTTAGAATTAAATGCATTGCCAAACCGAATATATAGAGAGTTTTAGTGGGTACTTTGATTTGTCTACAACTTAGTTAGAGGGTCTCTCTCCTCCTCGTCGCGCATTCTCAATCCCTGCACGGTGCTTGAATTAGAAAAAGTTTTGAGTGCTGAATACATTCAAAACTATTCGAGGTCCATTGAATGCGCTTCCTTGGCAAAATGCAAACGGATTCCAGACCAAATGTCTGACCGAGCAGGGGAATGCGGCATGATGGTTACGACTATCCGTTGGCCAATGACATTGACAAAAGTTTGAAAACATTGGAAAATTCTATATATATGTATATGCATACATATATATTTAAAAGTTTAGCCTTGCATGTGGTGTGTGTGAGATTGTACTTCTTCCTGAATGTCAACAACAATAACAACAACAATCTAATTGTGCACGAAATGAATTGATGTCGTTGCCAAGCGCCGCTCAGCGCAAATGAATGGATGAACATTCTGTGGGCTCATAGAAAACAGTCGGCAGAAACCCGCGAATGGCAGTGGCCTGTTTGGGGCATCCTCTCGAGTGTTTTATTAAGCGCATGTATCCAATTTCGCAGCGGGACTCAAGTGGCCGAGAAGGACGACAACGACGACTACGTTGTCGACGGACCCAACTAATTTATGGCGTTCCATTAAAACTTGAGTTCAATTGCCAAAAATTTCATAAAATTTTTTTTCTTTATATAAAAACAGTGTGAGAGATAGATAGATAGAGAGAGAGAGAGAGAAAGAGAGAAAGCTAAAAAAATATCATAAGAGCTGCGCAATCAAGTTTATTACAATAAACAGCAGCAAAATAGTGGACAAGCGAAATGAAGAAAGACACAGAAGGAGAGAGAGTAAAGGAGAATGTGGAACTCGTCCTTGTCGCCTTACTGGCGTCATGGCAACCAAGGGCCCGGTCTACCCTTAAGCCTTTGCTGCATTTCTTCCGATGCCCCATGCCCAAAGCCAAAGCCCATTCCCACTTCCTACGCCCCCCTACCCATCCCCCCACCATCCCGGCAGTAAACAGCTTTTGGATGGCAGCGCGCTGTGCAGTTCATTTGAGGCAAAATGAAATAAATTTAAATATATTTTTAGTGCATTTCGCATAAAACAAAAAGATGCCTTCTTCTTGTTGGTCTTGCTCCTTACTCGTCCTGGGATGGGTCGCGGGCGGTTGGATGGGACTCTCGTTTGCCCGGTTGCTGGGGCTTTCGTCGTCCGTTCTTATTTTCCGGCCGTTTTGCCGATTCAGCTTTTGCGCCGCCTTTTTTTTATTGTTGTAGTTTTTGCGTCTCCGTTCTGTTTGCTTATTTACTTTTGCGCTTTATTATTCTCCATTAACTTGACAAAATGAGCAAAGGGAAGGACTTTGGGGGGGTCTTGGCAGGAGGTATGCTGGATTGGCCAAGCCAGCGGTATAAAATTAAGAATACAAAAAACAACAACAAAATAATATAGGGCAAGAAAAAGTTTTATTTAATGCACACCAAGATTTTCACTTAAAGGATAAATTCCAATGGAAATGTCAAACACAAAAAAGGTTCCACCTGGCATAAATTTTCATATTTTCATGTCAATGGGGCTATCCATCCCCGCTGCCCTCTAAGACCTCATAGCCCTCGCTTTTTGAATGCTCCTGGATTTTCTTATACTTTAGCTAATCTTTTCATTAACCTCGTTTTTGTCAATTTCGAAAAGTTGCCGCAATTCTTTTGTGAACGCAGAAGAAACAGAGTGAGGAAATTGTAATTTATGTTGCGTGTGTACTAAATATATGTGGGTGTGTGTCTTTGTTGGATAGGCATGTCCTTGTTGTTGTCAAAATTGTTGCGAATGTTTAACGCCTTAAATGAGTTTCTGCTCTGTTTGTGTTTTGTTAATTTTGACATTGTTTTCTTCTCGTTGCTGGTGTTTCGGCTTTTATTGCTAAACATAAGCTCATGCAGATCAAGCTACACGGTAAAACGAGAGAAGCATTTCCATTTCGACAATTGCACACACACACACACACACACACACACACACACACACATACACACCACATTCATCCATAGAGTAGGATGTGCAATCTCTATAAAAACTCGCTTTTTGTATTCGGCTTTCTCTTCTTAGTCCAATTCCCAATGCAAGGCCTTTTAAACACGTACCTATGCATACCTGGGCGAGCCAAGTATGTTGGCAGGTAGGTTCAAGTGTGGCCAACATTTCAGGTTTTAATTAGCCGCCGGCTAGTTAACTTATCCTCCATTTTGCTATACCCAACCACATTTGCTTCTTCTCACCACTTTTTGTTGATGCCCTCTGCCAACAATTTGAGCACGCCTCGCATGTTATTTTGCCTGCATGCATCCAATTAAGAGGTTTGCCCTGACTGAACTAGCCAGCCCCACTCCTCTTCTGCTTGCGCCGCATCACGCTTTTTTTCCTTACTGCATGTTAAGTGAAAAATACTCAGTGCTATTTTACTTATTTAGTACGTAACTACAATTTACGCCATGCATCTGCATATAAAATGCATTTTTTTTGCTGGTTCTTTTAGGGTGTAGTACGAAGGGGCGGCACGCCCATTTTTTGCACACACACACACTCTCAGCTATATTATTTATATCTCTGTCTCTTTTGTGTGTAGTGTTTGTGTACTGGCCCCTCTCAACTTGATTTTTTTATGTACTCGCTAGTATTTGCCTTGCCAAAAAAAGAAAAAGAGGGGAGAATACAAAAAAAGAAGAGAAAAAGTGAAAAAGAATGCAACAGAAAACGAAGAAGGGAAAATGCAAATACCATAAAATACAATGCCGAGAAGCCTCCCCAAGCTCAGCTCCAGTGCTTCATACTCTATCTCTCTCTATCTCTTTCACTCTCTCTTGTTCGCTTTTTCACTTAGCTTCTCCGTGCGGATTTTCGTTATATTTTAAATGCATATTCAGCATGAACAAACACTTGCACATACCGTTGCATACTTTTTGGGGCAAGGACTGCTCTTCCTTAGCATTTGATTAATGAGTGCAAAACACTTTGGCAGTTCACTTTTGGCAACTATAGACGGCAATTGCGCATACGCAACGTTGGCAGGTAACAAACGACCAATCCCCCTCGCCAAACACACACGCCTACCCCCTGAAACAATCCCAAGAATTACTGAACTAAAATGCATAAGTATTAAGATTTTAGTATTAAAGAAAACATTCAATAGGCTTCCCGAATAGCAGCATCACAGAGCCACAGAAATTCAATTGTACCGCACACACACGAACAGAGACACATAAGAAAGTCAGAAATGTCGTCGCATAAATACAAAACAAAATAGGAAGAAAAAAGCGTAATACATACTACACACTTGAGGGGTAGAGACTCGGCTTGGTCGTCTTAAGAACGAATCGAGTCAAGGCAAGGCGCCTGCGACTTTATATGTATGTATGGAAGGGAGTCTTCTTCTTCTGGGAAGCCCCACATCAATTCAGGGATTAAGGACACTGATTTGATTTACTTTTTATTACCATTAAGCGTAACTTGGCCAAAAGCTGTGAACTGTGAACTTGGAATGGAGAAGTGCAGCAAATTTAAAAAAAAAAGGGAAAAATCATTCATATCGCAAAACAGAATATCGAGCAGCAGTGAAAATTAAAGCTAACAATGCGGTACTACATCATCCCTCCAGTTTTTTCTCTGCCTCTTTCTCTTTGCCTCCTCCTCGTTCTGTCATTAGCTGCGCACCATTAGCGCCGGCGACAGTCCGTCCCTATCCGTACCCCCAACCAACCCACACCCTCTTAGCCACTCACAAGCATCGTAATACGCTGCGGCCCAAAATCGTGGCTCGTTATTATGGCTGATAACATTTTTACGATGCCGACAATGACATGACATGATTTTTTTTGCGCGCTCAGTCTTTCCTTCTCTATCACTCTCTCGATAGCTCGCTCTCTTTCTCTATCTCATTCTAACGCTCATGCTGATGTTTGCTGTCAGGGAACAAAACGATTTTTTATGCCGCCCAAAATGACGCAGTTTTATTGCTCCTCGGCCGATGGACCCAGATTTTTTTTATTTTTGCTTTTTTCTTCTCCTTGTCTCTCTCACGCGTTGAGATTTTCATTTTTAAAGCATTAAAAATGGCTCATAAATTTATTGTTAAAGTAACCAAAGTCTCTGCTTTAGAATATGTCGCCAGGATCCATGTTTGATGGGTCAGCGATATTCTGGCGCTTGGCGTTTAGTTCTGCTTACAATTTCAATTGGAAAACATATTTTTATGATACTTATTTGTGGTTGGCTAACATAGTTTACGACAAGGGCGTTCTATCATCATTATAAAACGAAGAGGAAGACTGTCTTTTCTGTGTTTTTTAAGAGTTTATTTATATGGTTATTGGAAATGTTCTGGTTACATTGAGTCAACAACAATCACCTTTGCCTAAAATAGAGGCAAGAGGCTTATGCATAAATTAGCTACACATTATGTGGCAGCAACAATTACAATAAAAATATACATAGTCCATGCTAAAAGTAACATGTGTATTAAATATTATGTAATTAATTGGCATTAAAAGCCAAACACAACAATAAAAGTAACAACAACAATGGAAACAGCAAAAAAACAAAAAATACAAAACCCACATCGAACTACAATATTGAATATGCCATGCGCGTTGCCAGCTCCTATCTCCTTTCCTCTATTAAGGTTCTCCTATCTGCCCAAACAGCTTATGTTTTATTAATGAATGGGCGTGAATGTGTGTGTATATGTCTGTGTGTATGTGTGTGTGTGCTTGCATAATTAATAATAAAACTAGGCTTTGCTACCATTATTTTAATTATATACGCTCTCATAAAGTAAAAAGTAAGCATAACAAAATCAAATAAATAAAATAATAAAAACCAACTGGAATAATAAAATCCCAATACCTATTACTGATGTGTTACTGATGTGTGGCGTGACATAACAATTCTATTAGTATTCGAAAGAAAAGATTCTCTTTACCTGATGCTTTTCGTGACATAAGAGCAGACCCAATATAAATCTTTAGTCCAGAATGCCAATTATTAAAGTAATCTTCCATCTCTAGGTGTAGCATTAGAGTTATAAGAACTTGCCCATACCTTTTTCTTTAAATTGAAATTCTTAAAATAGTCTACCCATTGAATCGAATTTGATAACACTTATTAAATCCTAAATTTGCATTAGAGATTAGTTTAACTCATGTAAGTCTATTTATAAATCAAAAAGCAAATACTAATGGTCTTATTTTTGTGTTACCAAGAATCAAGACCCACCCCAAAAGACACTTTTAAAGGAGTAGGATAATGTCAAAACGTAATAACAACAATGCCGGAAAGCCTGGCAAACAATTGGTAATAGAAACAGACTCCACAACATATACACACAAAGACACAAATTGGAGCGCAGTTAATGAATTCAAATTCAATATTGAGTTCTTGCATTTCTAATGCACACATTATTTGGAAACCAATGCAATCTATCCACTATAACTAACTTGTCTTAGACCACCTTACATTAATTTGAAATTACTTAAATAGTTATTTAATATAAGCATCAAACATTGTCCGTCTGGCGTTAAGTGTGTGTATGTGGTTCAACATTGGTCAAAATGTCACGTACTCATCAATGATGTCTTCAATCAAATGCCAGTGACAGGCCCTCAACCATGTTCTAGTTCTTGGTAATTGCCAAAATGAACCACAAAAACTAGCACAAAACGCACACAAATGCGTCACCGAATCGATTTTGAGCCTGACTTTGAGCCACTTAATATTGTATTTGCATCCCGCAACGGTCATCACAGACAGTTCCTTTTGCATGTCGGTCAGTGTATATACATACGTATATGTATGTACTGACCCAGCCAAAGTCCAAGTGACCGAAACTACTCTTGCAGTCAGTCATTATTATAATTTCTGTATTTGGACAATTGTCGGGGCTGTGGCCATTCGGGTCTACTGTGGCGTACATTGGTCACAAATTGCAATTGCCAACGATTATTGAATTAAGTTAAACAACGTTTCTCGTGGCTACCACCCGAGCTCCTTCATCTAATCACCAGGCTGTCAAACGCCTGTTCGCCTGTTTTGCCTGCTCGCCCCGTTATACCAATTCATCCTCGTCATCATCGTCGTCTGTTCATTTGACTGTATTTTCCCTCTGCAAAGGACGACGTCGCCGGCTCATTGCAGTTAAACTTCCGCTGCACTTGGCTATCAAAGTCTGTCTAGTTGTCTGATTGACTTCCGTTGTCTACGTTTGTCAGTTTGGTCATTTTGGTTTTGACTCTAACCACACAGAGCCGAAGAAACACACACACACAGCCACACAGCTTGATAAAGACACACCATCAGCTAGATAGGGATAGCGAGACCCAGAGAGAGGAGAGAGAAAGAAAGAGAGTTGAGAGGGAAAAAGAGAAACAGCGTTGCACAGTTGGTTGCCTTTCCTCACTTATTTGCAGTTTAAGTGAATTGTTTGCTTGCGTTTTAACGCAAATGCAATTATTCACTGCCAGCGCCACAATCGACGCCAATGATTTTGGTTTTCTCATGCAAAATGCAAAAGGAAATCTTCCAAATGCTTGTCAATTCAATATGGTTAAATTATATTATTTCCGCAATTATTTCTTTTGTTAAGAATTAAAACGACATTTTCAAATGGAATATAAATTGGGGGGTATACATTTTGGAGAATAGGTGAATCAGGACATGCAATCAGAAATGAAGGTTAAAAAATGTATGTCTTAAATTTTTTGCAGCCAATTTATATACAAAAACGAAAGATTAAAAATATAAAAGTGGCAAATTGACTTCGTAAGCAGAAAATTCTTAAGATGTACATATATTCCTTTTGCCTTTGCCCGATATCGATTAGTTAGCTCTAAATTCTCTCTTAAATTCATTGGAATAATTGTATCTCATCATCAATAAGATATGCAATTAAAAGCCATTTTGTATTCTCCACTGCTGTTAGAGTCTAATGGAATTGGAAAGTATGCAAAAAAGTGTCCGTGATGCGGTGTGTGAAGGGATAAAGGAGGGGGAAACTTCCAAACACTCGCAGCCACTTCTAATTAAATGCGAATCCGAATATGCCAACAATCAAGTGGGCGAGGCCTAGGGCGCGTCAGAGCACCCAGACAGAATGAACGAGCGAAGCTAATAATTAGACAGCAGCGACTTCGGCGTCGGCGTCGACGTCGACGTCTGTTACTGCCTGTAACCAAAAGGGGAGTCTGTCCCCTCCCCATCTTCTTGGTGCGTCTGTTTCACCTCTCCACATACACACACATGCACACGCACGCTCACTAATAATACAGAGCAGACGTATGAATTGTAAATTTAATTTAATCAGATCTAAGTGCAACAACTGCGCCAACGAGTGTGTTTGGGTGTGTGTGGGTGTGCGTACATACATAACGTATACGCCACGTTGCCCTAGCAAATATTGATATTATAGTAGACTGTGGTAGGTGGGGTTGTAGACTGGGGGTGGAAGGAATGCTACGGCTTGGTAAGTTTCACTAGGCAGGCACAAAACGGACTTTCGCTTTGTCGGCGCACGGCAATAATTGTTAACAATTTATGAAAATGTCTATTGGCAAAGTGTGTGCATAATTGTTGCTGTTGTTCCAACAACATCCACATACACACACACACACATCGAGATACTACATGTCGGTTTGTAGGTTCGCTCTTAATTATATAGAGCTACTGGAGCGCAATGAGAGAAACCATTGAGAAAGAGCAGACGGTGGCCACCAGGCATTTCCACAGGCAGCGGCAAACTATAGATACGTTGTAAAGACAAAGCTAGCATCCAACGAGGCGTGTAAATTAATGTTGTCGTCATTGCAATATTGCTATGAAGATGACTAGTTCCAGACTCTTTCTGCTTTCCTACAATTATCTATGTCTCATTCTCTTTAATAGGATAAATTTAAAAATTACCCAAAATAACCTGTAATATAGGATTATAATATTCTTATAACATGCTTACTTGAAGTTATTTCTAGGTATTTTCTCAGGTTATTGTTTGCTTTCCTAACAGACCCACCCAACTTATTGCTTATCAATCAACACAAATTGTGGACATAAAAGAGGCCCAACCCCCAACCTCACATATCACCATAAAAAAGGGGAGAATGTGACAAAATGAAGGGACCAGTAGTTGAGGACCGGCATCACCAGCTGCTGACTGAGAAAATATGCATGTTTATGAATAAAAAATGAGTGCCCCGTTCCCTTGCGTCTGACAGACTCTGCCTTATTCGCCCTTTTGCCAATTTGAGCTAATGCCCAAAGTTAAGCCCGGCAAACGCTTTGTTGAGCAATCGCATTGATGACCCAAAGGTTGACTTTTTTGCATCAATATTGTGTGAGTGTGTGAGTTTGACCTTTTTTCCTTTTTTTTTTTCTTGTCGGGTAGCCTAGAAAAGGGGCAGTTGTGTTTGCTTCAATATTTTACCTTGGTTGAGCTTACTTTAAATTCAATAGATATATTATATATATATACATATATTATGTATATATTTGTATTTTTTATTCAGCATAAGCACCTAATTACCAATTGTATAAAAGAACTCTCAAAATAGATGCAATTCAATCAATTGAAATAAAACCCTCTCCATTTTCTTAACTCTTCTTTTCGCTTACATTTTGTCCTTAAAATAAACAATATATTATTAAACTGTTATCGATATTTCAGTAAAAGAAACCATTTCTTCTTATACAATTTCACATTTTGGGGCACGTGTCAAAATCGCCTTGCAGATGGTTATGAAATTTTTATTGTGTTCGCTTTTGGCTTTTAATATGCAAATCGAAAAGTTTTGCAATAAAATTACATTAAAGTACAATTTGTCTAAGAGGCAGCAGCTTCAGTCGATCCAAGTGAATCAATCAACTGCGGAAATTATGCTAAATAACAGCTGAAAATAAAAAGTTTTTCCTCATCCCACAAACGATATGAGCAAGTTGAGTATGTTCAATTGAAATGGGAGGCGAGTGTGCGAGCAATATATCATTGAGTGACCACAAATGGGACTCGGAAAGTAAAATGGACGGCCGGAAAGATGCGTAAAAGTCACTTTAGTTTAGTTACACTGTATAAGTGTGAGTATGGCAATATAGTATACATCAATGTCAAGAAGAGGTGGACGAGTGTGAGAACGAGAGGGAGAGAGAGAGAGAGAGAGAGAGCATGAGAGGGAGAGAGACTAGCTGGCAACCAGGGAGACCAGGCCGGCAGCTCATGCTAATTATTTTACATTAAATTAAATAATGATACACTTGGCAGAAGCGACACGAAAGGAGTGCCCTGAAACCTAACAGAGGAAGAGGAAGAATAAAAAAGAAGGTAGCAAAGCCAGCGCCTGTCGTCAGTCCCACAGCCATCCGTGTCAGCCTTGTGCTGAGACTGGGGGAGTGTGTTGGTGCCTTGCCATGCCGTCTTGTCCTTGCAAATGCTAAGAAAATCATTGGGGCACGTGACGCAATTTGCATAAATTTCGAGCGGCCTCGTCATCATTGCCGCTGCTAGCTTTGGAATGGCAGAAGCGAGCGCGTAATTTCAATTGCGGTTAAACAGCAGCCAAGTAGAAAAGTAGCAAAGTGGCTACTACTGAGGTCGTCGTACCCGATGTCTCACCCACTCTTTCTCTCTCTCTACCATTGATTTTTCATATTGGTTAAAGTTAGGGTTCGCATATTATTGAAAATGAAGCTCTATCATCTATGAAAACGACTTTGAGACTGTCATTTAAGAGTCTTTGAATATAGTCTATGAATTTATTGATAAATTATTGAAAGTGGTCACCGTTTGCTGCTGCTGCCGCCTGTTGCCCGTTTCTCAGGTGGGTGTCTTATTTCCCCCTTTTTTTCTAGGGTAGGGGTCAAAAAGTTATTATAGGACAGACTGTTGTCTGTCCTAAGCAAACATTTGGCCAACTGTTTGGGAAATGTGTGTGTATATATTCGTATATACAAATTGTAGGCATATATCTAGTTATTTTCTTCTTTCTTATTTACTGTTAGATTTCTAATGAGTTTTCGGGGCCGTCTACCCCGCTGTGCCCCTTCCCTTTCAGCTTTGGCTGCTGTCAGTGTTTGGCCGCAGATAACGAAAAGCGCTTGAAGTGTTTACTTGCGACAAATTGATGTGTTTGTATTAGCACAAAATAATAAATTAAGTTTTTTGCTTCCATAGAAAATTTCTTGTTATTATTGTTGTAGTTTATTATTATTGCTATCTACTAGGAAAATTCTTATATTTTCCTTTCATTGAGTGGGTTAAATATACACACATAACACTTTGTTTACCACTAGCTTACTATGAACTTTTAAAATTATTAATGAACTAATTTATATCTTTTTTCAGGTAAGACGTAGAAACATTATCGCATTCTCTTATAATGGTAAGACTGTCTGTGATTCCTTGCATATAACTTAAGCCAGAAACCTGATATTAAATAAGATGAGAAAAATAATAGAAAATGTACAAGTTTTTAGAAACGATTACAGGAGGTGTAAAATGAATATACAATATATACTATATATACTATAAGAGGTTCCAATGCTTAAAACGAATAAGAAATGGAGCAATTTTTTTCATATCAGTCATTTTTTATGGTCATTTTAGTCTGAGTCTTTAGTAGTCTTTTGTGTGCTGAGGATTAAAGATTTCATTCTCTTAATCTTTAAGCATTAAATGTTTCTTTTAGATTTATATTTCAAAGATTTAAAGCGACTACTTAAATAGAACATTGTGATAAAAACGGACCGAAATTGTGCCAATTTTCTAAATATAAACACAAACGCTTTTTCGCCAGTAGCTAGCTATGTACATACAAACTCTCAAATATATGTATATAAGAACATATACATTGAGCAATATGCGGCAACTAAACGTTTCCGTGCACGCGAAAGCTTTAGCTAAACCCAGTCCCAGTCTCTCATTCTCTTTAGACTTGGTTTGCATTCGCCGTGCATTTGCAGTTGCTCTTCTATATTTTGTTGCTTTCATTTTTCCCTTGTCGCCCCCTCTGTCGCCCTTTCTCGCTTTGTCTCCTCCTTTTTTTCTAACATTAATGTGGCCACAAATTGAAAAGAAAGCATGCGAGAAAGAACCGAAATCAAAAGTTGCCTACGGACTTTCTGAGAGAAACATAACAAACAAAAAAAAGGTCCTGAACGTAGCGCACCTGAACTCAATAAAAGCTTCATTTTAGTTTGTTCAAGCAGCAGAAAAGTAGCAAGAATAAAAAAAATAGGAAAAAGTACAAAAAAAGAGAAAACGAAAAGTAAATTATTTAAGAAAAATATGTTTTACATAAAAATAGAGCTAAGAATGGACGGTAAAAATGGTAACTGGGCAGAGGAAAAGTCGGCGGCTTCCGAGATGCAGAGGGTAAACTAAAACAAATGGCATGCAGTTGGAGCGTTGAAAATTGCTAAAGTAAACAGGCCAGAAGATGGAGTGTGAGGGGATGGTGAAGGGGGGTGAGTCCCCAACCCCACCATCTGAGTTCAACCGCAGCTGCTGCTTTTGCTGCCCAAGAATAAAAAAAAAAACAAGAAAGCATGAAATCCGCGTTAAGGCGGGTTGGCGAACAGTTGCATGAAGTTGTAAAAGTATTATGAAATTTTAAATAATAACTGCATTTACATAGTCAGAGTTGAAGGAGCAGCATGCCTGCACGCAGCACTGTAAAATAGGGTGGCCAAGGGGCCGATGGCAGTGGGCAGGGGGGACAGGGGGGCAGATAGGGAGCGGGCAAGTAAATAAATTGCAAATAAGGTAGATCCTTAGGGTTTTGACTTGTTTTTGCCTTTGGATTTATTCTTTCACTGTGCTCTGCAGGTTTTAATAAAGTAAAAGAACAGAAATGACGAAGAAAATATTCATAAAAAGATATGACGACTATAAAAAAAACGTGAAGGCTGTAAAAGAGCAACAACAAACAACAAAAAGAACCATAGTGATTGTCTTAAATTGGCGCAACACTGTTTATGAATCGATTGCCTGAAGATTCTCCCGAGCCACGATAGATTTCATTAAAAAATTGTCATAAAAACTGAAAAGATCGAGAACATTTTCAAGAAACAATGACACAACAACAACATCAGCATCGACTACAGCAATCACCTTAACTTACAATGATTGCCACATTGCCAGTGGCAAAATAAGCAAAATCTTTGCAACTAATTGAAATTATTCGTACAATATAATGAAATGAAAATATAGTGAATCTTTCTGGATTTTTTGTTGTCTATTCTGTCACTATCCACCATATATAGGAAAAAACAGCAAAAAAGAACGCAAATATGGTGATCTAAATCTGTTGTGTTCATGCATTCCAAATGGGGAACATTCACATCGTAATGGCTGACATTTGGCTATGTTCTGCCGTCGACTTTGGGCACATTTTGTTTTTGTCGCTGAATAAATTTCATATTTTGACATGTGTAAGCATTGTAGCGGCAACAACAACTGAAGTGTTGCTGCCGGGAGGCAACCAAAAATGAGCACAAATAAATTTACATACATACTCGTACATACATACATATATATATGTACATGCATTTTGGTTAAACTGTCAGACCACAAATCAGAAAATCCACTAACACCATGACAGCAACCCTCCTCCTATCACAGTTGTCTGTCTGCTCTCTTTTACACTGGCCTCTCCTTATGATAGTTGTATAAATAAGTTCTTTCAACCAGGGGCAGATATCCGGACATTATCATCGCAACGTGTACGTTTTTTCCAGTATTTCAAAGTTTTAAAGGACATTAACTCATTATTTATAATTGAATTGAAAGAACTTCTTATTACCTATACGATCCTTGAAGAATCCTCTTAGGACAACTTGCAAAATGCATTTTACTCTAAAATTATCTATTACAAGGAATTAATCTTCAACCTACAATATATAGTTTCCGTATAAAAAAACTAGAGTTCTTTACCATAAATTTGTACAAATTTTAAATTTTTAAATGTCCGACACTGTCAGCTCCCCTGATGTACTTTCCACCCAAGTGCAATATGAAAGAGTACAGAGAGCGACAGAGCAACAGAGATTTATGGACACCAAGCAATTTTTAGTTGACGCATATTGGTAGGCGGGGTAACAAGGCGGCAGGAGGGGTAACTGCAGGGTAACTGTCAGGCACTTCAAAAATACATATGTATCTGTTCTACCTACACACACACACACTTACATACAAAAGCGTATGTAATGAATATGGCATAATGACTGCAGTGCAATGCAATGCAAACGAATGAAATATTCATTTCTACAGATACATGTAGATATATGTATATACAACGATTCGTTTGGTTACCATCGAACCAGTCAGCCAGTTAGCCAGTTCTTTAAGTCTTTAACTGCTCTACGGCTTTAATGTGGCTGAATTTATACTTTGCAAAGTTGTTGTTGCTGTTATTTCTTTTTGTTTTTGTTATTGTGGTGAGAATGATGTGAGGAAAATGAAAAAAAAAAGAAATTAAAAATAAAAATGAATAAAAAATACGTAATTTCCTTTAATAAAGCCGCACAAATTTAATTAACCAGCATGCAAATGCATTTATACCTTAATTATTAATTGAATTTAAGTAAACACATACACACAGGAGAAACACGAACACAGACAAGTGCAATATTCGAGTATGTGTGAACGTTCATGTGCACGTTTATATGTATATACGCATATACCAGGTTATATCATCGGATGCACGCAGACGATGCTTATAAAGCCATATTTACCATATAAACAATAATGCCATGCCCACCTCTTTGTTGTTGTCTGCGAAAAATGAAAATTGTTGGTCAACAATTTATTTTGTTTTTCAGTTTTTGCTTTGTTTGCCTTTGTTGTACTTTAAATATTTTCTTTTTCCATTAAATTAACAAGGAAAAAATTTAAATAGCAAAAAAAGACATACACACACACATACATAGATAAAAATAAATAGAAATGTTTAATCGATCATTGCATACCCTTTTCTATTTATTTATAAAAAAGCAAAGCCAAATCGAGCTCTATTTATTAAACTTGCCATAAATAATTCATAATTTTTGTTATCTATGAAAAAAGAGTATTTGTGGAACTTGTGATTACATATATACAATCTTAATGCCCACATTTGCTTCATGTAAAAAAGGTCCCTTATTGTATTTAATTTGAATTATTGTTAGTTTTATGGTTTTTGTGGCCACATTCCGTTCACAGCATTTGCCAGAAAATAAAAACGCCGAACGCCAGTAAAAAAAACGTTTTATTCCTCGTTGAAACGTATATTTTTTTAAATGATTGTCTTTTAAAAGAGTTTGCCAGTGCGTACAACTATTTGTGATTAATATAAAGGACGACAGATCGAAGTACATGCCTTTCAATATACTTGTTCTATGTGAAAGTCTCATCTGGCCAAAGATATGGACATGACGCACTTTGCACTGGGCAAATGTTATTATGTAACTGCGTATAATTAACCGAAAATCGTTTAAATACGTTGGCGATTCGCTTCGTTGACCACAACGTACAAATTAAAAACGCAGCATGTGCTTTGGGCAAAAGGAAGAGATGGCCGGGTGGACTGGCTGGGAAGTAAACAGAAAGCCATGAATCTTCTCATAGGTGGCAGAATGGGACAGTTGCAACTGAATGGCAAACAGAAATTCCAGTTTCATTCTGACAGCAGTGTTTACTTTGACATTAAATAAAGTTGTTTGACTGCTCAGGGTTTTTTAATTTGCCACGCAGTGGGGGACTTTTGCCAACCAACTCCAGGACGGATGAATGGATGGATGAGTTAACGGATGGGATGCTGTCCGACATCACTTCCATAAGTAACAAATAAATCATTTATGGTCAGAGCGAAAACATTTATTTATCGAGAGGGAGGCAAAACAAAAGCTGAAGAAAATAAATTAATTAAAAGTTACAGATGCAAGATGCAAGATATGCAGCAAAGAGGATATTGTGCTTTCATGACACACTAACCCACACATACAAATGCACACTCACGCACTTGCAAGCAATCGCTTCGATTACTGTTCGCTTGCCTGCGCTCACATAAATGTCAAATTGGGAACATGAGGCGCAGGCTGGCAAGTCGGGATTGCAATCAGCAGCCAAGTGCAAATCTTTTCACTTGCTGCGCATTTCCTTCGTGCATCATAGGAACCAGGACACTCACACTGACACACGATGAACTTGCAGTTTGCCATTTTTAATTTGTCTTAAAATTTTAATTGCAACGATGCATGGGACTTTTGTCGAGGGGGGTTGAAGACCCGAGAAGGGGGCTCACCTGCTTGAGTGGCAGACAGTGTGTGGAGAAGGATGGTTCGGCTTTTGGGCCAACACATTTTCATTTCTTATTGACATGTCAATGCACCGCTAGCGTCAAGTTTAAATATGGCTAAAAGCCTTTGCACAAAATTCTATAGCATACTTATGTGCGCAGCCAGCTAGGGCAGGCAAGAAAATTAATTAAAAATGCGCAACAAACTTGTAAAAACTTTTGCTCTCCTTGATGGGTTCGTTTCGTTCGCTCAGAATGGCCCGGCTCGGCTCCAGCTTGTAGGCGGAGCCATTCTTTGCTGCCCTTATTACTTGGCTTGTGTGCAATTTAAATTTTATGTTGTTTGTGTTGTTGTGGTTGTTGTTGGTGTTTCAATGCATTTAAAAATTCAAAAGCCAAAAACAACAAACAAAATGCTACCACTCACACTCACATACACACAAACACTTACATATACATATGCCCTTCTCACTTGTCTTTCGTGTTGGCTCACTCTTGCTTCATTTGTTTGTTGCTGCTTGCAGCTTATTTAAGCATACAACTTTTGACGTTTCCTCTATGCCAGATGCTTATCAATAATTTATTTATAAGCTTCACCTCAAAACACATGTTGTCAGTATGCCATGTTGGCCCCAACTCTGCAAGCTCCCGGTCCCTGTTTTGCGTTTCCCGGTCCCGCTCTCGGTCTTCACCACAGTTCTTCTCTTCCTGCTCCCGTTCCCTCTGCCAAACTGTAGTTGTTATGTTGTATTTTATGACCAGCATAGTCTTATAGTTGCGTTGGCGTTGGCAGTTTGGCTAACAAGTGTTAGTACTCCTGCTTTTGCCTAGCACCTGCCACACATACACACACACATACAGACCTCTGCCCCACTCCGCCTATGACACATATGTGAAGGAAATGTTTGCCACTGTTTCCACTTTTGCTGACGGAACTCCCTTGGTCTTACTTCTGGATATTTCTACTGCCACAGTCGGGCGCGCTTGCATAATTTATGATTTCAAAATGTGTTCATTTAGTTTTGCAAATTGTTGACATGGACAATCATTAGACCGTTGCACAGATTTCAGCAGCATTTTATCAGTGAATACATACACTGAGGAAAATAATAAGTGAATATTCAACGATGAGATGTTAATTTAAACAAGTTCAAAATAACTAAATTATTTCTTCCTGTATTTCAAAAGTTTGTGTGTGTGTGGCCTTTTAAAATTATGTAATTAGATATTGAGTAAAACAATTTTCAAGTGTTTGAAGAATTTCATAAAAACCTAAGCAGAGTCTACTTGAAATATTTAAGGCAATTCCTTTACAGTATTTTGCCTCCGTTAAACTTGGCTTTGAAGTGAAAATGCCTACATATTTTAGTATTGCTTTCATTCATGTTGGTAATTTGCAGATGTAAATTGCACATAGCATGAGGAATCAGTCGTGCTTAAACGCCTGTCTATTCTCCACTTTGTCAAGTTAACTTTCTCTGTTTGGTTGCTAAACAACTTAAGAAGTTGACACTTGCATGGGAAAATATTTTCATCAACAACTCGACAAAAATTAGTAAGTGTCAAAGATAAATAAAAGTCTCACCCACCACCACCACCACCACCATCATCATTTCCTTTTTGGCCCTTCTCTACTCAGTGCCCACTTATTCAACTGAATACGATATATATAACGTATATATGTATGTAAGTACGTATGTATATCTATGTTAGTTACTTTGTATGTGCTTATATCTTGTAAGTCTTCGGGCTATAGTATTTATTTGCCCGTTAGAATAGTGTCAAAGTGAGTGGACTCTTCACATGCGAGCTAGAGTAGATAGACTTGTGTATAAGAACGGAACACTATAGCGGGTTGGATGGCTGCGATAGTCGTGATGGGAAGATGGGTGAATGGCAGGGGGAAGTTCAACGCTCTGGCCCAAAAGAAAACTTGACTAACTATGCAAATAAGAACGGCATGTGACCCTTTGGCGACAGTTGGCGCAGAGTAAGTGCAGTTGGCAGAAATTAAGTAAGTTTTTAGCTGCAATTTTTGTCGAAACTATGTCAAGTTTGGTTTTAGTTGCCAGCAAAAGTTTTTGCTTAAGAAAATTGTAAGTATAAGTATATCAAAAGCAGTCAAAGAAGAGGATGCAAAGACACTAAGCAGACTCGGTAAAAACCTAATGAATTTCATGCATGACATGCGAGGCACGAAAAGTCTGTGCAACATTGTGGCCAAGGGGAACAGGCAGAGGGAGTTTGCAGTTGCTTAATTAAAATCATTAGGCGTGAGTCGAAGTCGACAAGTTCCACGACGAATAAAATTTAATAGCCCAGGGTTATAGCGAGCGTGGTTTAAGTGTGAGGTTTTTTTCGGAGCAATTGCTCGCCATTACATACAGGCAAAATCATCCCAATTTCTGTCCCTGCCCCGCGCCCACACCCCTTAACTTCTTGACTGTCCTAGAGCATGAGAAGCAATGGTAATAGCAAGCAGCAGCAGCCCAGCAGCCAATTTACATACTTCCTTTAATGTTTGCTGCATAATTTTCACATTTTTCAATGTCAAACTATGGCGCGCTGCATTGTATTTTCCAAGCCCTCGGCAAAAAAAAAAAAAACTGCAAGCGAGAAATCTTTTTGCATGTTTTGGTCATATTCTAAAAATAATAGCACTGGGAATGACACCCTCCTCTTTTGCTCCCTCTCTCGTACTCTCTGCCTGGTCAAGTGTCCCACTTAGCTGACCCCATCGTGTGAGTTTTATGACTTTGCACCCAGCATATGGGATATAGCAAGTGGGGAATTGGGGGGATGGGATGGATAGTAAAATTATAACATTTGGCAAAATTACGCTGCTGGCCTGTAACTGAAAACGAAAGCTTAACAAATTTAGACCAGAGATTAGATAAAAAAAAAAACCCTAAAAATAAAACCAACAAAAACTAAAAAGGAACCCAAAAAATGCCAAAATAAAAGAGAATAGAAATGTGAAGCATCGCAATTTATGAGTCACGTGGGAGTACGGTTTGGAGCACTGAGAACAGACCGGGAGAGAGCAAGCGAACTATGTAGTCTTGCATTTGGCAAAAATAATGATGCTATGCTGGAAATGAACTTGTTGTTCAGTTTTGCCACAAAACTTTCAAAGGCAAAATGCAAACACAAAGCGAGTAAGCTAAAGACAGCCCAGTACAAACACTTGCCAGCCTTACCCAGCCTCAGTTTTGTAGCTCGGAGCGCTGAGCTACGACGGAAGACAAAAAGTTTAATTCGAAAACTTGTACAAAAATGCACATTTAATGGAAATTTACTACCTGATGTCGCATCATCAACGGCGGTGCAGCAGCAGCAGCCACAGACGTAAAATAAGCGCCACAAAGTTGCATGCAGCAAAGGGTTAGGAGCGATGCCTGAGGGGCGGGAAAGTGTTAACGGTTTGTTTGTACGACAAATGGTTGTTGGTATGGCAGAAGGGGCAAAGAGCCGAACTAGTTTTTAAATAGCAACTTCTGCAGTTGTTTCGCCCGGAAACGGAAATTGCGTAGCACAGCGAACCACGTTGCTGGGGACCACAAAAAAAGAAAACCAGAGCACTACACTATAACATCAAACCAATGGCAACGGCAGAGGGTCACCAGACCAGCTAGTCCTGAAAATGGCTAGTGCTGGCATCTTGCCATTAACGCATTCTGTGCGTTAACAACCTTTTGTGCAATTGAAAACTAGTTACAACCACAAAAGAGAAGCAAAAATTCAAATAGTTTTATTGAGAAAAGAGAATTTCTTTTGACAATTTTGTGGTAGAGACTTAAAATTTCAATCATATTATTAATATCATAAGATTTTCTTTTTGCTCTTTCTTTCTGTTTGTTGGCAATCATCAAAGATCATCCAATCAACTCCAGAAGAAGTTGGTTGGACCCTTTAACAAGGATAAGCCATTTAACAAAACCAAATCAAAGCGAATGAAAATACCAAAAGTTTTTCATGCAATATGCTAGCCGCAAGGAAAAGTAAATGAAAATGGAATGGAATAGTCGTCCAAACTACCATCTACTACTCCTCTTTTCCCTCATCCCTCACCACATTTTTCGTTTCACCATGCATTGTTAGTTGCTCCGCAAGAGCCAAACAAATAAGAAATTAGTTGATGCGAAATTGTTGCAGTTGCAACTGCAAAAGAAACCCAGCAACAGGGAAGATGAAAATGGAGAGGGAGAGAGAGAAAAGAAGAGCGGAACAGAAAAAAAAAAACTTTTGCGCTAATGTCTTAATGTAAAAGTTTATGTGGTGATGCGGTGGAGGCGGGTAGTGCGGTACAAGGGGCCCAGGATTACCTGTGTGTGTGTAGAAACTTATGGTAACTTTTTAGAGAGCACGTTTGATTGAAATTTGTGGCAAATTGCTTGAAGCTGCTCACTTAGATGAGAAGGGGCGAACGAGGTGCTGGCGATCACAGTCAAGAAAAACTATACAGAATGAGGCATAAAAGGCAGTCGATCTCACACTCTTATCATCAACATCAACATCACATCACACCAACCTAGAACACATTCTCGAGTCTAAATGGAACACGTTTCTGCAGTTTCTGCAATGGCAATATTGCCTCAAATGTTCCGATGGCAAAGAACAGGCAAACAAATTGCCAGCCATTACCGGCCAGAAGGGTGATTTTTACTTTGCACCAGAAGCAGCAGTTGTTGTAGCTCTTTCCACTCGCTTTGCTATTCGCCAGCCAAATTTGTAGAAATTGCAAGAGCTGTTGTAAAAACCAACAAACCAACCTATCGATGAGTAAAAAGCAACAACAACAACGACAACAAATGTGAAACCAAGCTGCCAGTCGATTTGTAATAGGTGATTTGGCAAAGGAAATTGAGACATCAATAATTGTGGCTTGCCTTTGCCTTTGCCATTGCCTTGGATCACTTTAAACTGGTTTCCTTGACTAAGCAGAGCATAGAAGAAGGCAACCAAACATGCAAAATATTGCATGGGCTTATGCTGTGCAGTCTACAGCATGCGAATATTGCGTATGCGCCACGTTGCCAACCTACAAAAACTCTACAGTAGCAATAGGGCTTTGGCATCGGTATTGGTTTGGTATTGGTATTGGCATTGGTATTGCTATCGCAATCTTAACGCTCTAATTGCCTAGAAATGCTTGTGCTAAAAGTCATTCTGTGGTTAGCTAGTTGTCCTTGTTTGGTTTTTATTGAACAAACCATTTGGCTTTGGTCTTTTACTTTTGTATCTGTCTATAGTTGCATATTCTTCCATTTGGTTTTTGTGTAGTCACACAAATTGAACGTTATTGCCACGATTGAACCATAAATGTTTTGTATTCGACGAATGCTTTCTGCCTTTGTAGCACCAAATCATCGCGGTTGTTAGACAGCAAAAATTTGATATGACAATTTGATGAAATTGCCGCTAGAGATTGGTTCAAAAAGCCCCAGTACATACACCAATAAAAACTACACCATTCCATTCGACACTTCTACAATGTCAACAAAACCAAAGAAAAAACGTCAATACAAACAAAAGGTAAATAAGAAGTACAGACCCAGACATAGCATAGAATTCGCACAAAGTCTAAAAAAAGGCACTGGTTGCGGAGGCCAATGGGTTGAGTCGAAGTCAATTCATGTCAATCAGAAGTAGAATCAGTTCAATCTGGCCAATATGTGTAAATGGCGTCGTAGAGTAAGAGAGTGAGAGAGCCAATTTTTATACATTGACCATTGACAAGTTGTTTCTATCTTTACGATTGTTAGAATTAAAAAGTTTATTAATTATTGGTTCTTTCAAAATTACAGTTTTTTAATTTAGAATTGAAAATTGTAAAATAAAGACTTTTATTTTTTCCCTTGACATATTTCTAATGGCTGTATAAAAAGATTGTTAATTATTTCAACTTTGTCGAGCGTTGTTTGAGTTGAGCTATGTGTTTCTTTGGCAATGGAAAAGCTAACAATAGAGCCCAAGACAAATTTACACACATGTGACGCTTTTATATATGTATATTTTATTTGCAGTCAAATTACACTGAACAGCTGTGCATTTTACATGAGTGCGACCCATTTAGGTCTCTGCCGCTTACATAGAACAAATTTTCATGCAAATACATATGAATTTTTAATCAAATTTTCAAAGCCTTGGTAGTGTTTTTGTTTTTTTTTTTTTTTGTTTAACTTTTGCGGCAATCCAAAGTTTTATGCAATAGTTTTGCGTAATTAACTATGCTAAAAGCGACACATACATACATGCATATTGCCCTAGAAACAAAAATAGTTGAGCAACGATTTGTAAAATAACAAAAAAAAAGAAGAGAAATTATAAGAAAGGGAAAAAGAATTATATTAATTTGACAAGCGCACAAAAGCAGACTATGTAATAAAGTTGTAAAGCGGTCACAAAACGACCAACCGACAAACTTTGCTCTGGTTTACCATTCTCTCTCTTCCTTCCTCTCCTCCTAGCTCAGCTTGGTCGTCATGCCCGCCAATTTGAGATGCCTGGACGACAACAAGTTGAACCAATAATTTACACAAATTGGCAATTTTGCTAGCCGAACCAACGTCCGTCAAGTCAACCGACGAAAAAGTCAAAATTCGGCCAAAACTTTTGCCACTGACTCGGTCTGTTTCTCTCACTCTCCCTCTTCCTATCGCATACAACTCAACTTGTTCTCACTTTATCGCATCTTTATCGGCTCCAACTGAAGCTTTGCAAACACGTCGAGAAATTCAAATGATAAGGCACAAAAATTCCAAGGCAATTGTGGGTGAGGCGGGTGTCAAAAATTGAAGTACGTTGGGTGTGGGCATCTTGGCTTGAGGCTTGAGGGTATGGCGCGTTATGACAACATAAACGATATTTACTTTTGCCTTGCTTTGCCATTTCTCCATTTCGCCAGCCATTTCTACATTTCTTTCCAAGTTCTTTATTTGAAGCTTTTGCTTTTGCTAGCTTTGCAATTTTTCTCCAGCTCTAGCGAGATGGTGCAAAAGTTTTCGACATTTTCTTTTTGTTCGTTTCGTCGTTTTGGTTTTTTTTGCACGTTTCTGCTTCATTTTTTTTATCCTATTTGAAGTACTTCAAAGATTTTAGCATATTTTATTTGAATACTTTATTTCATTCAATCTGTGCGTGTATGTATGTGTGTGTGTGCGCTTGTGTTTGTAAGGGTGAAAGACAGAAAAAGAAGGAGAGAGAAGGAGAGCAAGGCCAACTAGCAAAAGAACGACATGACTTTTTTCAGCTTTGTTGGGTCCCGGCATCCTGCCCCGCCATCCAACATCCGCACTTCTAACTAGTTTCTATGTCTTTGGTGCAAAGTTTTTCCTCAGCCGTTGTGAAATGAAATTTTTGAAAATTTTTCCGCGGGGAAATGAAAAAGTTTGTCCTAGCGGACACAATGCGGCCAGCACCGATTGCCTTTCGCCCCCACCTCCGCCTCTTACTCCGTTCCCCAATTGCCATGGCCTTTCCCCTTGCGTCCCAGTAGTCATAGTTAATATCACGCATACGCCTCTTATGCCCTTTTGACTTTTGCTCAGACTAGCTGGCTTCAGCTTCAAGCTCCAGTCCATCCATTCTTGTGTCAATGTGCACAGCGCACAGCAGCTGTCGGCAGGACCCAGGATACAGAGAACCCAGTGCGGCAAGCGTGGGATAAGCAATAAAGGATAATGTCATTCAATGTTTTGTGTGTTGAGCAGCAACGGCAGCAGAAGCAGCAGCGACAATGGCAATAGCAACAAGAAAAGTCGGAAACGCTTGCCATCATCAGCGTCGTTCTCACTGCCGCCGACACTGTCGCCGTTGTCATTGGCAATAGTTTCGCAGAGCGACTTTGTTGCTGTTGTTGTTCGGCTCCTTCAGTTCCTCCAGACAATAGTCAAAAATGTCTTCATGTACAACGCGACGCGCATAACGGAAATTCGCATTTGAAAAATACTTTCTTCATTTAACAACAATGTAAGGGAAGCGCAAGGCATCGGCACAGATCGGATGAAAGAGAGGAAGGTACACACTGCTTTGGTGGCAAAGTGTTGGCATTACTGTGAATCGTTTTCGTTATACGTTTTATAATGACAGCAAAGTGAGGCGGGGGCTATAACTGACTGAGGCTGGTGGTCTGGTGGATGATGATTGACAATGGGCGTCAATGTGAAACAAAGCAGTCACAAATGACACTAAAATAAACCGCTCAATGTGAATATATGTATTTATTCTTGAAATGGAATCAATTGTTTAATAAAATAAATCGATTTTTAATTATCTAGAGCTTTAGTAAAGAAAATACATTTTTTGAGCATTGAAAATACTTTTGATAATCAGCTTTTCATCTGTGTTCCATTGTGCTTTGTCGATTTAGAGTGTGGGGGTAGCAGCATCGTCTTGGATTTCATTGAAAAACTTTTCACATAAGTGTAAATATAGAGTTAAATTGATTTTTTTCCTTTCCATTCTGTTTTTTTTCTTTTTTAGTCCTTTTCGTAAGCTATAGTAAAACCATTCACTTGCAGTTTATTTGATTACATTTAGTTAGGCCAAAACTTAAACAGCTTTTTAAGTTTAAAGCAATCGATGTAGATGGTTATAACACTTATTTTTACACATATGCCACATATACACTGATGCTTGGGGGAATCATCACGTCGACAGCTCATTTTCATCAGCAACAGCAGCAGGACATGCGGTGACATTTCGCCTAAAGCATTGCGGGCGCATCGTATTTAAATCTAATTTTGTCACCCGGCATATAACGTTGTAGCTGTAGCTGTTGCTGGAGTAGTGGGGCTCATGTGTGCTTTTGACTCACTGTAATAGCGATTTCCTGTGCAACAGACGGTGTCAGCTGTGTGTATGTGGAGCCTAGTCAGGATGAAGGTAGTTAGGTAGATAGACAGACAGATGGACAGAAAGGGAGACAGACAGTCAGTCAGGCGAGCAAAAGCAGCTGCTACTCGTCATTGTTGCTGTTGTTGTTGTTGTTGCAGCCTTTGCACATAGGGACGCCGAGCCGTTTTTTGAGCACTTAAGTCAATTTTTAAAAGTTAATGAAATCGAAATGTTTTGATGCCACTTTATAGGTAGAACATCAATGCATATTTCTGCATACTTGCTTTTTCAAATTTTTTCAACACTTTCGAGAATAACATTGTTGAAAACCAGTGTTGGGAACAGAATGAATTCCCTTCCGTTTATTGCAAATTGTTGCTTCACTATAAGTGTATATAACTTTTGAAAGAAGAAAGTTATTGATAAAACTGTTGATGCAATTGAAAAAGTCGGGTTTGTACTATGTGTAAATATATTTAATTTGTAACAAGTTTAGGTGTGTGCCTTAAAATTTGTGTCATTCTGAGCAACTCGCAAAAACAAAACTTATAACAAAATCTTAACTTTAGGTAAAGTTTAAAAAAAATGTTTACCAGTGTGCAGTTTAAAACTTTTACTATTGGATAGAATAATCAATTCTTTGTAAAATATAAAAGTCTCAATGTCCACAAATAACCACTTTTTTTGCAATTTAACTTTTTAGCGAATAACCTCAAATTTCTGCTATGGACGCGATTTTAATATAGCAGGAAAAAACGATTAAGGAATAAAGCATATCGAGTTAATGTTCATAGGTTGCAGGCGCATGTAGTGTACAGTGCTCCAGGTGTGTTAGATGCGAAATTATAATTGAATACAAGGCGTTTTTTTTTTATTGCACCAAAACATATAGGACCAATTTGGATATTTTTAAGTTCAATCTTTTAGATGGCAGATGCATACGACCTTTCGAATAATAGGGAATACCTCCAATAACAGCACAAAAATCGTTTCCGCGACTTTAATGTCTCATTTATGCACACACAAAGAGTAGTACGAATCAGAAAATAAGGTTTACTACTAAAAGCGGAAAGGTATATTACAAGGTTGCTGGTTGCTATACATATAAGCCAAACCTTCACGCCAAGAAAAACAATAGAATCGCAGATTTTAAAAACACTTTCCGCATAAAAATGGACATTCCGAACCCTTGATTTTCTCTTTAAGCTTACAAAAAAGCTTCCAAATGCATTTAACCAATTCCGCGGCCGACAGAAGCAGTTGCTTGCTTCAAGTGTCTGTATTACTTATGCTGATAATGATATTGATCAACTTTAGGAACATTTTCTAGATTTTTCTATGAATCTTGGCCCTAAATTTAAAGAAATTATTAAAATCATAACGGTTGTATGAAAAGTATTGTGTTTGATAAAATACTTTGCATACTTTTTTGGGCAAAATACGGTTTTTTTCGCCGTGGAAGCGAGATGCCACGCCCATTATCTCTAAAAATAATTGCAAAATATATTTATTACCTCACGCAATGTAATGAGACTGAAAATTATTATAAATCATATATTTTTGAATAAAGTGCTCAAAAAACGGCTCGGCGTCCCACAGTGCTTTGTTAGAAGCGTTAAAAATGTCACAGAGCATTGCATACTTATTGGGGCGCGTGTTAATATACCCCCCACATCCCACTCCGCCACCATTTCCTACTCCTGCTGCTTCTACTGATAAACATTGCCGCCATTGTTGCCGCCAGCTAAATGTTAGGGGCCTTGTGCAACTGCGGCAAGCAAAATCTCGTTTATTTTTTTTTTTTTTCTGCACAAACACGGATGTATGGGGCGCCATCTTCTTTTCTCTCACTCACCTTTTGTGCCATGTATTTGAATTAGCTTTCTGCGAGTTGGTTGGAACACAACGGCTTGCAGTTGCACAAAAGCTTATTAGGTTTTCTCTTTTCTATTGTGTGTGTGTGTGTGTGTATGTGTGGATTTGTTTGTGTTGGGGATCGCAATACGGATTCCAAGTATGTATGCATAATATTTCTCCCCTTGCATATGCAATGCTTTGAGGTCGCGTGTTTATGGAATTCCACTTTTTGCTCTACCTTCAATTCTGTGACACTTTTCCACAATTCTGTTCTTTATCCATTTGACAAAGAAACGCTTTCCATTTTTTGCTTAATGGAAACAGCAAATGAGAAAACCTTCTGTGAAAACAAAGGCACCTTGAAAGCTCATTCAATATGCTGGCAACCATAAATCATTTTGCCAAAGCAAACATTACAGTCGACAATGCTGGCCATTGACCAATTTCGATTACTTGACAGCTGTCACTGTTGGCGTTGAAGAACCAAACTTAATTGACAACTAATAAGATATACATACATACACCCACATATCCAGATGTTACATCGGTAATGAGGCCGTAGTGGAAGGTGTAATCGGAATCGATTAACGACATAAGCCCTTTGAATTATCATATCCTTTGTGTTTACTTGTACAAATGGTTACTAACTTATTTGGCTTTGTAAGTCAATATTATTTGAAGCATAATTATAGTTTCTACATCATTTCGATTCTCAAGAATAAAATTACCAATTAAGATTGATGTATGTTAAGATTCAATCTTAGCTAAAACCAAGATTTAGTTTGTAAAAGTGTTTCTAGGAGCAATATTTGTAAATATTTATTTGCATATCTTTAAGCTCAATAAAATAATTCAAATATAGTTGCTTCTGCACATGAAGCCATATTAAAAGGTTATCAACTAAAGGTATAAATCATGCAAATCTGGTAATATTCGTTAACTAACATGCTTCGAGTAATATTATTTACACAAATGCTCATTCCGTTTTTTTTTTTTTACTTAGTAACTATGTTTAATTACAAATTGCTGAATGAGCAGTTTCTTCATCTCACACACATAGAAATCAGTGATAGCTGAATGCAGATTGAATCTGTATTCATTTCCAATCGCAATTAAACATATTCAAGTTTTCAACAATATTTCAGTGGATGGAGAAGAGTAGTGCTTGGGTGCTTGGGTTCATGGTAAAGTCCTTCCAATTAAAACAAATGTAGATATGGTCTCCTTTGTCGATGGGATTAATGTCAATGCTAGGTTTATTTTTACTTGGCAAACAATTATTTTTGGTCAAGATTTAATATTTCAGGCAGACAGACAGAGGAACTGGTAGTGCCTGTTGCCCCTGGCAATAATGCTGCATCTAACTAGATCTTCAAACTGAATGGGATTAGTGTTGAATCATTGTTATTGTTGTTGCTGTGGTTGTTGTCATTAGAGAAGGTTTTCAGCATGAATTGCTGTTGATTTAATTCAAGGGGCAATGCATTTTAGCGTCGAGTGGTCCATATGAAAAATGTACAGCAATATTGAGGCATATCTCGGGTCTCATTGCACTTATGCATATACATATGTATGTCCATTATCCTTTTCATCTATCCGTTTTATTGTTGTTTCGGAGCTTCGTCCTTGTTGTTGCTGCTGTTGTAGTACAAGTGGCATTGTAGCATAATTTCCGTTGAAAATACATCAAAATGCGCCAACATGGAAATCCCAATATATATTCATCCCCATATGTTTGCATCGCAGCCTGCCATATAAATACATATGTACATAAGAAGAACATACACACATACACATACCTGTGGTTAGTTAGCGTCTGTGTTTATATTTGTATTTGCATTTGTTGCCACACACACACACGCACACACATACACTCAAATGCATACAGACGAACAGAGCGAGAAAGGGGGAGACTGAAATCGACATATATGTACATATGTCTGTGTCCATCACATTTACCATTCCATAAGTATTAGTGTTTGTTTCTGCTCCACTCTACTTGCCATCCATCTGCTGCCCTTCAGTTCTCTTTTTCTCCACACCCTGCAACCCCTTTCAACCTTGCCATGGTGATGGTTTTTCCAACGATTTGACCTGGCACATTTGTGTTTGTTCATCTACTTTTGCGGTTTGCCGCTTTTCGCGTATATTTCAACCACATTTGTAGTCACTCCCGAGTTCACCTCTTGCCTATTGGACGCATGCCAAAACAGCATTCCCAGCATGGCCCCCAAGGCGCGAGAGACCAAAAGAAGGGATGGGGGTTTCGGCAGCAGAAGTCGATGCTTTACTCGAGTTCAGTTTTCACTGACTGGGCCTAAATGAAGGTAAACAGTTGCCATGAAATTTATGCACACTGCCCCGAAGGGTGCAGACGTAGGTAAGAGCATTTCAAGGAGTTTTAAGTTTCTAGAAATAGTATTTAATGCATATGCATGAACCTACTGCCATAGGTTTACTTTTTTCCCCCTCCCGGCATACAAAACAAACTGTTGCAAGGATTATTTACCCACACTTCCAACTTCAAACGGCAACTTCAAGCCGAACAAGTTTTGTTTGATTTCCAAGAATGACGTGAACCGAAAAGCTGCCAGCAGGCTTACGTATGTATGGTCGCATTATTTTAATGTTTATACATAGTTTTTGTAATTTAAATACATTCACTTATCGTTCCATTCGTGGCTTAATTCCACTTGTTTCAGTTTGCATAATGATGGTGCTCTCATCACTTTTTTGTAGTCCTTTTATTTACATGCTTGTATTATTATTATTATTATTATTATGAAGAATGATGCTGATGATAATGGTATGATGGCATTGTCTGCATTCATTTTGTAACCTCTGCACTCTGCATTCTGGTTTAATACAATTTTTCGTTTTGATTATAATCGGCAAATCTGCAAACATTTTGCAAACCGAAAACCACAGGAAATCCAATAGAAAATATCAGCAAATTGAAGCGCATTAACAACAAGCTATAATTTTAGTCAAATTAGTGCAAATTATTATCACAATTCGCAGATGGTACAATGTAGAATGGGGTTTTTTGGTGGGCGGACCATGTGGCGTATGCGCAATATTTGATATGCGCGCGTTTTTTCAATGAAATTCGGCAAATTAAAGCAAAACTACTGAAGTGAAATTTAATTGTATGGGGAATTGTTGCAGTTACCTCCCGTTCAGCTGCTTGCTACACTGGTCGTCCCTCAGGATGCAGCACGTATTTATTAGCTGACATGCATTGATGAAGGTCGAAAGAGAATGAAGACAACTACTGCAGGGAAGGGGTGGGGCCAAGGCGGAAGATGCGAAGAATGGGTATAGACGTGAATGTAGTACGACTCCCTCAGGTCGCTGATTGACTCACGATTATGCAATAAAACAGCAGACGACAAGGAGGACAACACCCAACAAACAACGATGCGAAATGCGAGTGCCACTAGAGACAATGGCCAACAGCCCTGTCTCAACTCTGCGTCTATCTAAATGTATAGATGTATATGTGTGTGTGTGTGAGTGTTTCATTGGCTTCATTTCAGCGCCAGCTTTTCAAAAAGCTAAAACTTTTTTATGTCCAACTCATTAAAAATGTGCGCCAATGGACTTTATACGGGTCCTGGTCCAGGCAGTCCCTTCTTTCCAGCAGCTACCCTTAGTCCTTGGTTACCGCATGCTGTGCAGCATACAAATACAAGCACAAACACACACAGAAACGGAGCCTAGCTTTTGGGGAATTTTCGTCAGATCCTTTGCCCTTTGCTGGCATGGATTTCATGAATGGATAAGGGGAAGAAAGGCAAGATGAAGGCAAAGCCAAATGCAATTTCCAAGTTTTTAATGTGCGAAATTTCTAATTTAAGATTTACGATATTTTTATGTTGAATTACATTTCCCCGTTTCCGCAAACGCTTTTTCATCCACCTTCTTCTCCTCCTGCTGCCGCTGCCGCTGCTGTTGCTGATGTTTGCTCATTTTCATTCGCTGGTGTTGGGCTGCGAATTTATGTATAACGCCTCGGGCTGCTTTATGCTCGTTTCCATGTTGCCACGGCTTTATTGTGAGGTCAGACCTCTCCACTCTATCTCTCTTTAATTGTTTCCAGTCGTATAGGCAAAATTTTAAATCTTAATTATAACCCACCTACATGGGTACTTGGTTCAGGGGTCAATAGCCGCCTCTTGATGCAAATTTTATGAACTGGAACTTAATTGGCCAATCGTCGCATTTCAAAAATTACGACCGCTACAAACAAATAGCAGACACATAAACTGTATTTCTCTCTGCTTTCTATTTTTCTTAAATTGTTTTGCCACTGACCAATTGGGTGAAAAAAACACAACTTTTTCCCATGGCCATTACAAATTTTATGCACAATTGTGCATAAATGGTATAGGTTATTGCCAAATATCAAACAAAGTTTAAATTGTTGGTAAATCTTGCGATTTGAAATTTACAGGAAATTATCTAAGAAGAAATATCTAAGAAGAAAAATCAAAAATATGTAATTATATAAATTGCAGATTGAGCAAATTTAAAACGATTCTAAATTCACCCCAAAAGTCAGGAAAAAAGAGGTTTGTATAGAAGTGAGGACAGTTTACAGAACACGTACTCATTGTTAGTGAACAGACAGAGAACCGAAAAAAACCACAAAAACCGTATCTCAATTGCAATCACTCAAAACAACGGAAATGACGCTTAGCACAACTTCCTATCGTTCAGACGGACAGATGGACCCCAAATAACCATGGCCCCACAGACACAACGTAGGTTGGGGGACTAGCGACAGGAGTTGGGACACATTGCTAATGCTATGGAGGGCGTCTAGTGTCCTCTATTTTATTTCATTTCATTTTGGTTTTTTTTTTTTTTTTTTGGCATATTTGTCAACTACGTTTCCACTACATAGATATAAAACGCTGTGGGGTAGAAGGGTATAGACTACCACGCCCACCACACCGGCAACTACAACTTCTACTCCTAGTAGTAGCAGCTAGCTGGCACATTCAAGTGCAATTTCCTTGTAATGCGAAACTATGTCATTTCGGCACGGATGAGGACGAGAGCCAAAAAGCAGAGTGGCTGGTTGCAATAACCAGAACTAGAACCCCAGACCAGGGAATACATTCTGGCATGAGAACCTAGACAGTTTGTCACTGCGCGTGCATACAAACATGACACGTTGCCACATTTGTGTTTGGACTTGGGCGACACTTGTGTCCACCTGCGCCCAGATGCAACTGGATCAAGAGCATTTCCCCCACCTCTTGGTCTTCGCTCAGACACTATACGTGGGTGTATGTGGGTGTGTGTATGAGTGGGTGTCTCTATGCATTGAAAATAGCCGGAGCAACAGAAATAGCAGCAGCCTGCGGTCGACTTTACAGAGGTGGCAGTCTGACAAGCGGCATTTGATAATGTCAAGCCCCAAATCAGCAACAGATACCAAGCAGACGACATAGGCCCAAACCCAAAAGCAGCTTGGTTGAAATGGCACATTGCAATCGCACGATTTCAGCAAGTGGCAACTGTTGCCAGCTTTCCGGCTCAAGTGTCTGTCGGATTCATCAAGTGCACTGAGTGTGCCACAACACCATCTGAAACTCTTCAGTTCCGTTTTGCCGTTTGCCGAAAGAGAAATGCTTAAATGGACATTATCTAACTCTTTCCTTTTCTGTTTTTCTATATTTACAGAACAGTTTCACATTTTTGTGGGTGATTTGAGTGCCGAAATTGAAACGCAACAGCTGAAGGATGCATTCACACCATTCGGAGAAATATCGTAAGTGCCAAAAAAATATACGAAAAATTAATTCTTTATAGACTTAAGTGCTTTTTAATTACGGATTTCCTTTGGTAATGCTTCTGTATAAGCTATCGGCACATTAACTTCAATCAAACAACATTTTTCTGCACTTGTGCTATACACGACCGAAATGGGAAAATTGTTAAATAAACAAACAAATGGCGAGTGAAGAAGCCTATGGCCAGGCCAGTCTACGTTCAGCTTAATTAATAATTAGGGTCAAAAAGCACTTTTTTCCCTGACAGCAGCCGCAAAATGTGTACTCTATATGCCGCATATAATTTGAATATATCAGCTATTTACCTTTTAGTTTTATTTTCACTGCTACACTTGAAAGAGTATTGCAAATTCGAAATGGCCAAGTTTACCTTTTTTTGACTTTGTTTGCTAATAAAATAAAAAAACAGGGGAAAAAATGTTCTGTTGAAATCAGGACACAGTCTGGCCCCACAGCAACGAGCAATAAATTAATAATTTAATTTTCGACATTCTTTTTTTTGTTTTGTTTTTTTTTGTATTATTTTCTGTATATATTTTTTTAAGCCTGGAAAATGCAATGAAGTCCGTAGCCCCCGTCAACGAGGACGGTACGAAACCAAAGTAAACAAACGCAAAGTGAATGCCACAAAGATGAAGAAAAAAGAAAAATATATGTATTAGAGTAGAAACAAGGAAAAGCAAATAAAACAGATTTATATAGACCAAGAAATGCCGAGCAGGGGGAGCAGTGAGCGTGTTCCGCGGCTCTTTCATTTGCCACTTTCTTAATTAATGAGCAGTATTCGAGCCGAAACGAGTCAAGCCGAGACGAGCTCTTGCCTGGCCCCCAATTGCAGCTACTTTACCCCACTTACTTACTATCCTTTGCTTTATTCATATAGCCCCAGCCCCAAGCTATTTGCCCCAAATTTTCGTTTTCTTACTACTATTTTTTTTGTTGAACTCATTTAGCTAGGCAACTATTTATTTAAACATTTAATGGTTTTTGGCCTTTTAAGTTATGTAATTCGCGGCTGCTTCTTGCTGCTCATAATGGCAGGCAAATGGTGAAAATGAAAATTTCCCTTCTAGAAAATAATTACATTTTTCATTTGCACCTCAAGTAGCCAAATAACCGCAAACGAAAAACGGCGACTGCAATGATAAAGCTAAAACCCCATTTCGGATATCCTATCTTTATGCCAGGACATCGTCGTCGTCCTTGTCGTCGTTGTCATCTTCATCAACGTCAACGTAGTCATCGTCTTCGACATCGTCTAGAACGTTGCCTTTTAATTTATTGCTCTTGCTCTTTATGTTTTGAGTGCCCGCGTGGGAAATAATCGCAAATGCTCTGCCGCTGTCGACGTTTGCTGCCGCAGTTTACCTACTTTTCATCATCAGGTTAACAACACTCATGGGTAGATTTTTCATTTAGTCGTGCATAAAGAGCAAAATTTATACAACAATTTTTGCTCAGAGCTTTTGCCTTTTGCTTTCTGCTTTTCTCAGTGCTCTGTCTCTCTGTGTTCTGGTTTCCTTTTTTTTTTTTTTTTTTAATTAACTGAAACTTTCAATGCGGCAACAACACAACAAACTTTCCAACTGGGTGGGCATCTCTGTGTATGTGTGTGTGTGTGTGTATCTGCTCTCCATGTTGGCAATTTATATGATTTATACATACATGTTCATACAAATGCTTGAAGTTTCTGCGGGTTTTCTTTGTGGCAGTCAAAGGAGCTCATTAGGAGGAACCGTATGGGAAAGCGGTTAATACTTTCTGAGTATTTATATGTATGTAAACTACCACCTACCACCATACACAAATAAATGATATATATATATATACGTGTGTACATATATAAAACTCAATTCTACTTTTGTTTTGGTAACCATAATCCCGTCAAAGATATCCAAATCAATCAGCACTTTCACAGAAACACAACACAAAAGACATTCAAGGTTTCCTTCCCCCAGACACACACACACGCGCAAACACTCTCCCACATATAGATAGAAATACTTTTGTTATGGCAGTTCCATATCGGATTAGGCCATATAATGAGACGTTTTTGTTTGGCCAAATGAATGGGCATACACACTTTCTCGTATAAGGGCCATAAAACACATCGCCTATGAATATCGCTGGCGCGCTTATTTTAATTTAGCTAATTAATTATTTGACCGCTCAAAGGGCCGAGAACATAAAACCAAGTCAAGGAGCTGCTCCTCCTTCTTCTCCTGCTACGTATAAATTCAGAATTTCCCAGAAGCCCATCGACTGCAGTGTTTTCTTGCCAGAGGTCGTAGAGTTACGCCATTCGTGGAGCAAACTGAAATTCAATTATCCGCCTGCGGTTCCCTCACAAATTGCGCCTCCTTGTCGATGTCGTTGCAGTCGCCGCAAACCACTACAAGATAGCAATTGTGCTGATTAATTACAAGCAATATATTTACCATAAGGCATGGCAAAGATGGACCCTCCCGCCTCAAACGTCTCCCTTAGGGGCAAAAGATGCCCCATATCGGTATGTCGTGGCTCAACCATAAATAAACAAGAGGCAAATAAAGCACAAACGCAAATTCTGCCATTGATTAGACCAAGTCGTTATCAGCTTTCATATTTGACCACATGATTAGTAAGATGCTTGTTCTTGTTGTTTTTCTTTTTCTTCATTTTGCCGCAAAATCATTAAATATACTCGCACATATATTAACATCCTTGGTAGCTCATAATTGAATTACATTCTCATGTCCATGGATCAAAAAGGGTCGTATTTTTAGTAATTGGCAGTCGTCGTTGGTGTGGTCTTGTTTGCGTTGCTCATTGTTAGCCACAAAAGGCTTCTCACTTTTGTGTTGAACTTTGGTAAAACCAATCCCAAATTGTAGACTTTTTGCTTCAGCATTGGACACAAGAATCTTGAAATAAGCCAATATTCCTGTTATGTTATTATTCTTCAAGAAAAGTAAAACTAATTCAAAATTTCGATAATACATATAGTAACGCAGTCTTCACTCAAGACTTTTGAAAATAGAATATTGTAAAACCAAGAAGGCAATGCTTATAATCGTCTTCAAATTAACAATAAGATACAGTTACATATACACCATCTGTTGTCATAAGCACTAAAAATGAATAATGCTAATAAAAACACAATTTTATTTTCGTAATTTTTTTAATTTTCCTAATTTTTTTCTTATTTTTTCAAAATTTGTTCTATTTTTTAAAAAGCAACTTTAAAGTTTTCTTGATTTTAATATTTTTAATTATTATGCTAATCAAATTGTGTGACCAATGCATTAGGATTGCATCTGCAAGTTAGCAGCTTATGTTTTTCAAAGAGAAAATATTTAATTAAAGATTTCAAATTGTCAATAGTAATTAAATTAGTATCAAAAATAATAATGCAATCACTTGACATGCTGTTTTTACAATAGTAAATATTATAATTTACTCACCTGACGACCTTGCACAGTCTGACCTCACTTAGCAACGCAGCTTAACTGATGCGTCCCCTCTCAGTTGCAGCTTTTTTTATAGGCCCAGCGATGGTAAAGAGTGAGAGAAGTGCTCTCCCACTGAACTGCACTAATTAGAGAAATTTCTGAAAAATGGGAACAATAAAAAATTGTTCATTAGCATTGTTTTTTGTTTTTTTAATGCTAAAAAAATAGTAATGCTAATGCTTAACTCTAGTATGTATAGACTTATATATGACAGTCGGACAGTTTTGAGTATAACGTGTGGCATTATTTTGTGTTGTTTTTTTCCTGGTAAGTTTTAATGACACTTGAGAAAGTTTCTGATTTCGGTTTACCGTCTGCAGTCTAGCTCTTTGCCATTGACATCATTAAGATGATGTTTTTTTTTTCGTTCGTTCGTATTTTTTATTTTTTCTACTCCCTGCTATCATTTTATGTCGCCCAGCGATTGAGGCGATGCTGAAAATGAGCAAAACTTTCAACTTAATCTATTCAGAAAGTTGCTTTTGCTTTTACGTCTCTCTCTCTCTCTCTCTCTCTCCGGCGAGATGTTTCATAAACTTCAAAATGCGCTTGTGCACGTCGCCAAGTTCTCGAGTTCGACTTGGAGTTGGAGTTGGACTTGGAACGGAAACCAATGATCGGCGACAAGTGGGCTCGCCCGTTGCCTCTGCCTCTCTATATCCATTCTTGTTGCCTGCAACGACGGAAATGGTGGCACAAAAAGTTGGGAAGCAATCGTCGCTTCAAGTCTAAGTAGGCGTCAGCGTTGGCGTAGACATTGCCGTCGACATTGGTGGCGGCTTTTGTCGCCAGGCTGCGAATGACAAATCAAAATCGCATTCAAATGCAACTCGGCGTGCAGCGGAAGTTAATGCGAAAAACTTTTCACCCCAAACGCGCAAAATCAGTCAAGCTTCCCTTTTAGCTATCTTCGCCTCGTCTTGCCTCGCCTCGCCTCTCTTCTTCTCATCTCTCTATCCTGCTGGCATCTTGTATTCCTACGTCTTGTGAGCCGTGTGAATAATGAGTTGACAACTTTTGCCAAGCAAACCGCAAAAGCCTGACACTTTTTCATGCCGCTTGCAACAATTTATATTTGTGGCCAAGTGTCAGAAAAGTTATCCATGGCAAAGAAAAAAACAAAAAATTGCATATCGAAATCCTCGAAAGAATCGAGAATCCACCACGCCTACTCCAATCGAAACTTTTGGGCTTCAAATGGCCACTTTATTAAATCGAATTGCCAAAACAATGTGAAGGGGTTGTGGCAAGGGAAATAACGCGAGAATGGATAAATTTGCTTATTGTGTTTGTGCCATGTAAACTTTTTAATATAATTTTAATGGGCCAAAAAGTTTTGCTAACCCAAAAATCATTAAATGGCGAAAACAAATTTCCAAAAAAAATTTTCATTTTCAATTTGTAGAAAATGTTTGGTATCAATAACAAATTGCACAGGTTTAATGTTTAGATAATAGACAATACAGACTGCCGACGACAGGCAGCAGGACCAGCTTTTAAAATTTATGTAATTTACTTTTATGCTGTGGCCAACTTTTTGTTGCTGCTGCTGCGGCAACTTTTCACATAAAATACACATTAATTCATTAAAATTGACAAAAGGCGAAACACGAGTGCCAAGCCACTTGGTAAGAGTTGGTGCCCAAATGCTCAACTGTCTGACTGGTTGACTGCTTGACTGACTGACTTGCTGACAATGTCCTGCTATGGGATTGAGATTGGGGCCAGGCCAGCTAAACGGCGCTCAGTTGGCAAGCCAAACAATTTGCAAAACGGCGCCCCGCCGCTTCTAAAATATATACACATAAATAAAAGTGCTCCAGTGCGAAATGAAGAGCAAGGCGGCGCCTTTTAAAATTAAATCAACGGAAATAAAAGGGACAACAAGGGACAAATGCGGCAGGAGCAACTTTTTTTCTCTTACTTTTTTATCGCGCCAACAAAGCAACGCCAGGAATTATGCTGCAATGAGAGGACGACGACGATGTCGCCGTTGAGAACGAGGATGGGAATAAAGATGAAGATGAGAACGAGTTTCAGCATCAGGGGTGACAATTTTTGGCTGCCGTTTTTAAATGGCACTTTGGCTGCCTGTCATTTGCAGGCAGCGTGGTACAAATTGAATTTAACTGCAGTTTTAGCTCCAACTCGGCGGCCTCTCAATTGTTGAGCCGTTGCCAAAAAAAAAAAAAAAGCGGCCCGAAAATCAACTTTCAAGAGTTACCCTCCCATCGAAAAAACACCAGGGGTGTGGTGCGCCCCGTGCACATATGTTGAAAGTTTATCACTTGGGCAAATAAAAATTTGCTACTCTCTACCTCCTTTTTGGCCTTGGTCTAAACTTTTTGGCTACAAATTTATTGGCAATAAATTGACTGCCATTAAAGAGAGAGCCAGCAAACGCTTCGAAACAAAAAATGAACAAGAAGCAACAAAAAGAAGCGAAAAAAATTACTGCCAACGCATAAATCCCCCAAATAATTTGACACAATGAGTCACACAGATTGAGTGGCCCATTTTATGACAGGCTTTCTCTTGGGGTTGGGCAATCGACTGGGTCGATGCCGCCTGAGCCCCATCTAGAGCCGCAGGTGCAATTTCGACACGGAAATGTAATTTTAAAGCACTCAACGGCCAATATATATATATATATATATATAAATATATACAAGTTTACATGAGATTCAAAGTTGAAACCCAAAAAAAAATAGAAGAGCGCACAATGAGGCTAGGATAGAAAAAAATAAGAAAGTAATATAATCATGGACCAATAAAGTCAACGACATAGACAAGAGCTGCAGCTGGTCAGGTGTGGCACACTTGAGTGACACTCTGCGGCGCCCTAGACGGCCGCGGCGTAGGCAACAAGAAAAATCTAATCAAAGGTAATCCAACACAAGCGAATGGCTGGCAATGTCGAGAGCCTTTTGTTTGCCCAAAGTTCCGTGAGGATGGAAATTTGCTTGCCCAGCAAGCGCGTTTGTCTGTCTGAGTCGAGGGGACCTGAAATACGAGTGAAAATTTATTTAAAATACAAGCTATAAAATGAGCTGCCGGATGTGGCTACCTACCACCACCACCAGGAAGAACGCCACCATGGCAAGCAGAGGGCAGGCTAGAACAGAGAAGAGCAGAGCATGGCATGGCAGGGCTGGGCGGGACGGAGCAACTCAAAGTGGACAGAGTTGCCAAGTGTCGAGTACCATGTAATTGCAGGACAAAGGTACGCGCCCGCGGGGCTGAGAATTAAATGAATTTGATTTACGTTTTTAAAGCCAAATAAACGCCTTTCAATTAAGTCGAAAGCACCGCTAACATTTTCCCCTGCCTCACCAGATGCTGCATGGTGATGATGATGGTGAAGGTGAGCAGAGGATGAAGTCGGACCTGAAGCCACGTTGGGTTCGCCATCTCTCTTATTGACTTTGCAGTGGCGTTGACAACGTTGACGTTGGTTGGCATTGGTCTCTGGCAAAATACTCGAAAAACCACCGCAAACACCTGACGAGCATTCATTCGGCATCAGTCCAGTCGGGATTCCTCTTTTTCTCTCTCTCTCTTTCTTCCTGTCTCTCACTTTTTGCAACCGCTGTTTGTACAGAGCGCTCATACGCCCCGTTGCCTCATCTCGTTTTGTCGTTACATTTTGTAGCGTTGTCATTCCCGTGTTGGGGCGGGCAGCTCTGTTCACTGATTTCGCTTGCAAATTAATGAGAAATTAGAGACAACGAGATGGAGACAGAAGTAGAGACAACGGACAACGACAGCATCGGCCGGACCAGGAGTTAAGCTGAGAGCCATTGCCATCATTGTCGTAAAAAGGACATTTGTGCTAATTTAGAAAAAGGCAAATTTGGACAGGACTTCATTACGGGCACGTAACGGCATTGACATTTCTTTTCCTTCTTTGATTGATTGAATTTGTCTGGCCTTTTTTAAGGGAGAAACTCGGTTAGATTCAGTTCGGTTAGATAAGTTCAATGTGAACAATATACATACAGATATATAAGAAGGAGATCCATCGAGATATAGATGCATGGGTCAGTTTATACATATTTAATATTCAAATTATTTTTCCCCTAGATTGATATCAAATTAATGTCCTTCTCCCGATGCGATTTGCATAATGTGTTTTTCATTTTTTTCAACTCAACCCTGCCACTTTTACCGTTATTTTTTTCATATTTTTGTTTTTTGTTGAGTATTGTAGTTCATAATAAGGTAAATATGCTTTTAGCACATGGCAAAATCGATAAATGCTGCACATGCAGCGAGTAATTCAACAATAGCTGCTTGCCACGCCCACATTTGAGAACCGCCAAAAGCATAGCCCGTTGTAATTTTCGATTAATTTGCATATTAGTTGGCTGACATTTACAACGACAAAGGCAACAGCAAGAACAAGAGCAACTGGCAACTGGCATTCTATGTATGTACTTTGGTTCAAACAGTGACGAGCCGATTAATTGCGTTAGATTATCCGACTGGCACGCACACACACACACACACACAACTACACACCCGCACACACCTAAATTCACATAGGCTTAATTTGTGCTTGAAGTTAATTTAATTTCTTTGTTGTTATTGCAAAACGCACGAAGGACATTACAATTATAATTGAGGCGCAAAATCCGTAGGCGCACGCGCTCTTGTCCTAATGAAATCAGCAGCTGCAAAATGAATGAAACTAAGGACCAAGCAAAGTGGTGTGGAGAGAAGAGGAGAGGTGGTGAAGCGGTCTACGAACCTGGGGACCTGGGCTTGGATGGCTGACTAAATAGCTATGCATGCCTAATGTCTGTATTTAAGTGGGCATGAGCCAAACGAACGAGGTCTGGGCACGACTATAATTATATATACATATACATACATATGTATGTATGTATAGGTATGCAATAGGATATGCTCATTTCACTCCCTTTACAGTTCTCCTTCCCCAATTCACTTCCACTTGAAGTAAATAATCAACTTACGCATCTGCAGGAAGATACATACAATACATGAGCGTAGACCAAATGGCCCCCTTTGGATTTTGTGTCTTTATTCAAATAAAGTAAACAACTCCAAAAAATGTGTAAAGTTGCTTCAATTAAAATTGATTCAATAACTATTGAATATATGAATTTACTTTCTCTACCTTCTTTTATTCCAGTCATAATAATGTCAATTTGTTTATGCCGCATGGCCACGCGCTTTTTATGATTAAAATAGGTAATCAAAATGCATGTGTGAGTGGAGCATTTTTGTCAACGCTTGTCTGTCATCATGGTATGTGCTCGTATAAATGAGTGTGTGTGTGTGTGTGTGTGTGTGCAGATGTGCGTGTGTGTTGTACGCTTAAATTAATTAAACCAAATAGAAGAAAAAAGGCAGCAACGAGCGACCGTTAAGCCGCAACAAATTAAATAAAAACGTTGACAATTAATAAAACGGCCTGACACATCAAAGTCCCCAAGCCCATTCTGACTCTTGCCCATCCCATTCCATCTTTCATTACCCTAAAAATAGGACAATCCAACAATTGTATAACACAAAGGCATTGCTGCTTAAACAATTAAACTTAATTTGATTTTCATATAATTTGTATGTCTTACTCGTAGATGTCTGTTAAATTATAATTCTTGTGTCATTAAAATAGAAACAAATTTCATTTGTCATTACTAACTTTGACCTGAATACCAATTGCCATAGAAACAGAATGGTTTCACTATTCCATTATAGCATTTTTCTTACTTTTACTACTTCTTACTTTTTTCATATTTGATTTAAAATGGCAAATTAAGTACGACTTAAATCTTATACATTTATATGGCTAAACTTATTAACTTTTGGTTTATAAAAGTATTTTCCACTGACTGCTATCTTTACTTTGTTAATTATAATATACCCTTGTCTGATATGAAAGGGTGTCAAATTGCAGGATATTGCTTGACAAGAGCTAGAGCCGACTGTCTGAGTTGGATGATGTTTGATTACTTCTTGATTTATCATACAAGACACGAGAACGGAGAGAGTCTACTGGTGCCCCACATCAAAAGACAAGGACAATGACACCTACATACATATAAAGTATACAGCATATGAATAACTAAGCTGGCATTGCAACGTTGAAGAACTTGTCGTGGAAAACTGTAAAGATTTTGTTAAATGGTGTGAAATTTATTTTGCAGCCAGAACGGAGGAAAAGATTTGAAGAAGTTCATTGGCATTCCACCACATGTGGCAGATGCTGCGGGGACAAACAGGAAAGAGAGAGAGTGGAGTTGGAGAGTTGTCTGTGTGAGTGTGACTGTTACACGGCAAAGCGGATGAATAGTGTATGGTCGAGCTGTAGTAAGCTTTGAGACAAACTGATTGCATCTCCAACTATTCTCGCTTTTGTCCGTAAGATCTAAGCGAAATAGCAGCAGCTGCAAATAAAAGTACTGAAAGTTGTAAAAGATGATATCATCGGATTAAAGTTCCTCTCCTGTTTGGCTTTGAACAAGTCAAATGTATAATATTTCCTTTGCATCAAAAGGAACAGATCTCAAACAGCAAGAACAACAACAGCAACAACTTGAGTAATTATGGGCGCCAATGCTCAGGTGGGAATCATGTTGTGTATTTCCGTTGCAATTTTGAAATTTTAAACTTGTTAACAGCAAATTGAAGTCATTTCCTGCTGCAACAACAACAACAAGAACAAGAACCAGAAGCCAGGATGGAAGTAACACACCAGGCCATGGCAATGGCAATGGCAATATGTTCTTGCGGCCGTTTTGCCAGTATACGAAACAAAATAAATGAGAAAACCACAAAATGCAGCAACAAAAGAAAACCCAAAAAAGCACACAAAAATAAGAGGAAAAGTGTGCACAACAAAAAGGCGAATAAGGCAACCAACCAACAAGGACCCAAGAAAAACAAAATGCCAAAAAGGTACAAAAGCGGAAATAAACGTTGCAGGCATTCAGCCAAAGAGTCCCGGACAGGATAACCTGTTGACCACGTGCATACTGCAATTTAAACAAGCAACCAGGCACACACACACACACAACCACACACAGGCAAACGACAAGTTTTGCCAAAAAATGCCAAGAAAATTGCATTTTCGTAAGGCAGAAGACCAAGGAGGAAAAACATGAAAAAGGTAGCCACAACGTGGCTGGCGACAGTGCAAAATAAGCAAAAGGCAACTGAGAAATAAACTCCAATGTTTGCCCCACCAGGCACCACTAGCCTGTTAAGGAAGACGAAGGGTGGCGCAGGCACTAGTAAAGTAAAGTGAAGTGAAGGGAACTAAAGAAGGGAAGACGAAATGCGCGCATCGCGTGCTGCGAATGCAATTTGAAAGCTGTTCGTTTGTTGCTGTTGCAGTACTCTCTCCCTCGCTCGTTGCCCCACCTGCCACCTGGCCACGTCCCACAATCAGTTCCGCCCACCGTTAACAATTTCGGGGCTGGAGCTGGGCGACAAATGCAATCTACAAACAATGAAATGAATTGTCAAGTGCAAACATGCTGCTGACGTGCAATTGCAATGAACCCTTCCCACCAAAACGGGGAAAAATCCCCCTCCCACATTCGGTTCGTTTATGCAACAAGCTTTCATTGGCTGCAATTCCCTAACCCCGTCTCTCTCCTCACCACACCACACACAGACCCACTGACTTTTCCCTCAAACCCTTTCAGCTGGTTGTCGCACGCGTTTTCTCAAATTTGTTTTGCATGCGCTTGGCAGTTCAAAAAAAAAAAAACAAACAAAAAAAATAAAAACTACAAAAATTCAGAGTGAGGCAGGAAAAAAATAATAAAAGGAAAAAAAAAAAACAGATTGCACGAAATCCGTCTCTAGTTGCAAATGCAACACCAAATTGCCACCATTTAAATGCTCAAATGCACAGGCACTTCCGCTCCATATCCGAGTCAACGAGAACGCATCAAAGTAGAGTCAAAGCGGGCGATAAAGTGTTTTGGCCACTTTTCCTTCATGCTTTGTACCTACCAAACAATTCTACAACTTTTATGACACTGCAGTTTTGGCCAAAGTAGTTTGGTTCCTGTTGCTGTTGTTGTGACACTTTGGACCCTTAGACTTGGTTCTGGACTTGGAAGTAGAAATGTAACTGGTCTTTTTCCAATGTTTTCTCAAGATTTATAGCTGTCGCCATGCACTTGCAACTTAAGCGGATATCCGGAATGACACAACTGGCCATAAAAAAAAGGACGACAAACGTTTCAATAGGTCCATTTTTTTCAAAGGTTGCAGGATGCGCGGGTCAGATAGATTTCTAATTTCAATCAAACATTTTCAAGTGGAATTGCTTCTTCTTCATTGTGAACAACCTTTGGTTGACTTTGCCAATGGACTCTCTTGGTAAGCAATACGTCAACAGCAAATGACCCCACGGTCCGCAATTGTTGCTTAGCGTTGACTTGGCTTTTGTGGATTTGAACTTTTGTTGGGGTTTTCTCTTTTTTTTTTTTTTGCCATTTCGCTTTCTACATATTTGACAAGACGACGACAAAGGAGTCGACTGTGGGCATGGTCAGTCGTCAGCGTGTTGTACACTGTTATCTTGTTGACATGCTGGGACGTTGACATATCCATTTTTTACAAGCCTAGAATTCGAGTCTCTGGGCCCAGTTGAGCATTGGTTTGGGTTGTTGTTATCGTGTTTTTTTTCTCTTTTTGTATTTGCCCAGACTTATGTTGCCCTTCAGCTATGTGTGTGTGTGTGTGTGTATTTGTTTGTATATATTACAACAAAAGAAATGACATTGGCCCTGGGCAATTCAAGTAACAACAAACAACAACAAAACATTCACTGTTGGATAATTTATTATGTTTCTTTTTTATTTTTGCTTGCGTATTTGTGTGTTGATTTTTGGGACTGTGGGTCAATTGGTTTTCGCAAAGTATTGTTCATTGCAGGCTTCGTCTGCCACATCTTCAAAATAAATCAATTTTAAATTACATCATTATTAAGTGACCATAAACAACAATGGCATTTACGTACTTAAGTGTATGTGTGAGTGAGTGCGAGTGTGTCCAAGTGTGGGTGTAACTGCTTGCACTCACACAACAATTAACACTTGGCCATTACTTCCATTTGCGGCATGTTAATTTGTTGCCACATCAATTGCTGCTACCAATATGCGAGGCGCATCCACAAACATGGAACGCACAGGACACTCACAGGACAATTGGGCTGTGTAACAATCTCACCGACAGCTGACGCTGTTGCGGTTTACAACTACAACTATTACAACAGCAACATCAGCAGCAGCAGCAACATCAACACGGGTAGGCAACATCAACCCGCTGTGGGAGCGGGGACGGACTGCTGACAATTGCCTGACACTGGGCAGCTGGTTTATTTGCCCTACACGTGGACATTCGATGTTCTCCTGTCCACCCCGCTCGTTGATTTAGTCGGTCAAGTCAGGCAAACAGCAGCCAAGTCTAGGCCATTGGCCAAGGGAGGGGTTATTGGTGAAGAGAGAAACGCCCAAGCTTTGGCTACGGCTACGGCTCCGGCTCCGGCTGAGCAGTTGAACAATAACGCTTGAGTGATTATGCAATTGACAGCTAAATCAATCAATGATGTCAACTACATGCCGGCAATGGTAGACACACACACACACACATACATACAAGTACACTCAATGTGTATTTCTATGACTTGTATGTGTTCGTGTGTGTTTGTGTGTGTGTACCAAACTGGCGAAACGTCCATGTTGTTTTTGACATTTTCAATTTTTTATGACAAAACTCCAAATTGGTACAAGTTTTTTTTCCTCTTCGCCCTTAGTTTGTATTTTTTGTTTTGTTTTTGCTTTGTTTTCATCAATTCCCGTTCGCCTCGTTCCCCGCCCTCAGTCATCTACTATATTATTGATTGCAATAAAAAAAGAAACACACAAAAAATGAGAAAAAGTTGCTGCTGTTTCAACAATTTGTTGTTGTGCATTAAACTTTTCAATTTTTTAAAATGTTTTCCTCGCCATTCAGTTCCGAATTTATATAAAAATAGATGTGTATTTGTGTGTGTGTGTGTATGTAAAAGTGTGTTTGTGTATGTGAACTTGTTTGTATGTTTGTTGGACACAAATTAAAAGGCCATCCACATTTTATTTGATTTTTATTGAACTTTAGCTTTAACTTGTACAAATCGTTACGCGTTTTGGAACCAATATCCAAGGTCCTTGGGGACAAAGTGTTGGAAAGGGCTCCTGTCTTTCTATCTAACCGGTGCCCAGGCTATCTAATGGTTAGTAAATATTTTCAGTGGATTTGGCTTTCCGAATTTTTGCCGTCTATTATTTTACAATCGAATCAATATTGAATATCTATAGAACAGTAATTTATTTTCGTACCAATTCTTGGAAATTGACTGAATATTAATATTATTCAATGTTTTGTTTCTTTTACTTTTTAATATTTCCCTAATTGCTTTAATAGACCTACAAATATAAAGTTAAATAACTCTGAACTCAAATAACTAAACTCTCTGGCCAGGAACAAAAATATAATCTCAAAAGTGACACAATCTAGAAGAAATATACTTAAATATATAAATATGTATTTATTGGTATACGGCTTGTGAAAAATAAAAACAAAAGACAAGCAAAGATGAAAAGAAATGCTATAAAAATATGACAAAATGATGACAAATTCGATAGCTTGCAACCGCAATCGATGTGTAGTGAGTCTTGGGTCTCGGGTCTCAGGTCTCAAGACTGGAGACCGGCAACATATTTGTCAATTTTCGTTCGTTGGCGCTGATTGTCAGCAATCGGCAAATGCCAACGCACGTTCGCATTCGAGTTGGCATTGTTTGCCTGCTGCTGCTTCTGCCATAGACATTAGATGATAAATATTTCATTTTTATGTTTTGGTCTGGCAAGCAAACAGAGAAGATGACACGCACCGGTTCCACTTCATTCCATTCCATCCAGAGAGTCAGTCAGCAGCAGGATCATAATGGTGGCACATGGGAGGGAGTCCTTTGCCAGTGTATCGATGACGTTTAATTTATAAATATGTATGATGAAGCTTATGTTGTTTCGCCCAACTCCCACACTTTCAATGGCCCCACCCACTCCCAGCACTTCTATTCCCTGTTGCTGAACAGCAGAGACAGCTTCCGCACAGGACAGTCAGCAGTCCATCAGCTTAGAAACCCAAAACCCAGATTCACAGGAAAAGTTTACCCTCAAGTTTACATCTCGTAAACGGAAGTGTACGTTTTGTGCGTTATTAGCTGTGGAATATTAATGTGTGTCTAAGAGGTATATGCAGTGGCTGCTTCCTGTTTCCCATAAAGATAATAACAGTCTAAGTCTATGTGTTTTGAGGCACTGTGGAAGAGATACTCGTTAAAATGGTATTAATCCCGTTTAGGAAACTCAACGTCTAGTAAAACATGAGAAAGCCACACATTGATTTAGAAATGAAACGTTGTTTAAATCATTTTGCTGTAGGTCAAACTTGATTCTGTCTATTAAATAACAATTAGAATTGTTTGTTTTTAAATTTAATTGCCGCAAACTTTTTTCGTATCAAAGGATCTACAAGTAATATAGTCTCTTGAAATTTTCCACTGTTGTTGCTTTCATACTTACATATAAGTATATTTAATATATGTATGTATACACGTATGTGTGTGTTCGATACCAGAATTCGTGTTTTCGCTGCTGCTTCAGCAGCACATCATCAATTATGGCAACCGGAAGTTATATTTTTGTCTATGCCGTATCTTTATTTTGTTTTCCCGTAATAGAATCAACAATGGCAAAAACAATGCGCACCATCTATTGAGATTTTCCAAGTGTCTGTGGTAGGTGGTGGTGGTAGCCCAGAGTCCTGATTGTTTTTTCTGCTATTGAATAATTGATGCGTGGGCGCAGACAAAACAACAAAGGCAACAAAAAAACATACAGGAATAGAAAAACGAACGAAGGAGGAAAAAAAGTAGGAAGTGAAAATCACTCTCATGCCCCTTAAAACATAATGAAATAGCGTTAAAGTGAAGAGGCAGTGAACAAACAAAAGCAAAAATCAAGAAATTCAAATTCAATTCTATTCTAAATGTTTCCATTCCCCGTTTTTTATTTTCCTGTTGCGAATAAGTCGCGAATAAGAACTCTGGCATTGAGTATTATGCAAATCAATGTACGAGACAATTTCTAAAAATCTGTTTACGAACAGGGAACATCTGTTGAAAATCTAAAATATCTGCCGGAGATGGAGTGAACACAGTCATATCAGTGTATACGGCGGCTTTTTGCCAATGCATTGGAATGCGAGATTCCATTTTGCATTGTTTCCCTCATGGTTTAGAAGGGGACAAGAAGAGGCCTTAGCTTCATATACATATGAGAGAAAAAAAAAAAACAACAACAATTTTTCAATATTTCTAACATACAGTGCAAGCAAGAGATATATTCGAGATTGTTGTTGCTGGATTAACAGGCTCTTTGCGTCGCGTTGCAGATGCAAAATATGCCCGGGTCGATGTTGCGTGTATTCTCTGGCACGTGCTGCTTTTCCATGGGTGTATGCCAAAGAATCGAATCTAAGGAGGTGCATACATATGTATATAAATATTGCTGGTAAATGTGAGATTAGACATTTAGTTTGTTCAATTCTACAAACAACAAAAATTCTAAAATGGGATTTTAAAGTAAAATCACTAGGACTACGCCCATGTGTGTTGCTGTTGATTCAGTCTTAGGTAAAGCCTGATGTATTGAAATTCCTTTCAGTTTCAAATACCAAAAATTGATGCTCGCATTCTGTTATTCCTTCCTCTCTGACGTTGAGTTTGAATATATGGCATGGCTCTTAGATGCATCGATACTGCAATGTGGGCAAAAGGTTTGCTGGGCATAAAATAAATATTTTGCCAATACAATAACATAATGGCTCCAACCCATGGACAAGCTGGAGAAATTCAATACAAGAATCAGAGCTATCAATTGTGTGTGTGTGTGTGTGTGTGTGTGTGTGTGTGTGCGTGAATCCTGTATCCAACTTAATGAACGAACCACCACAACGAATGAAACGAAGCTATCAACTGTTGGACACTAAGCCCGAAACACACTGGTCAAAAGAGCCAACGAGAAAAACCTTAAACGAAGAAAAACCGAAAGAAGATGACTGCTGCAACTACAAATAAAAACAAAATGCTAGCAACGTGTAGATAATCAGCGCCCAAAGGTGTACTACCCTAGTTGAGTCTGCCTCCCAAACAATACGAAAAGCTCTTAAAAAGAAAAAAAAAAAACAAAAAGTATAAAATAGAGCAAGAACAAAAAAAAACAAGCAGGACGAGTAGTAGATGGGTTAGAGCAGGGGCTGGTGGGGTTAAAGCTGATGCAATGCACATGGCTTAAGCGGCGATGGACAGCTGAACAGACTACATAAAGAGAGAGCGAGAGAGGGCTAGAGGGGAATGCAACTGCCGGTCTTGGGGGCAGCTCAGCTGCCTCACCCAGACGCTCAACGTTGCAAAAGTCAAAAGCATAAAATCCGATAGCTTCCGCTAAGCTAGCTTATTCAAGCGTACGAAGGGCTAATAAAACATTTCTAAGGATTTCGCTGGGATTCCGCATTCGGCCCTGGCGCAAAAGGTAGCTATAGATGCGGCTGTGACTGTGGCTGTGGCTGCTCTATGTTGAAGGTGAGAGACGGAATTGGTTGGGTGGCCAGTTGAAAAATCTTAAGTTTTATTTACAAAAGTTCGGGCATTCACATGCATCTGTGAGGGCATGGAATTTAGAGTGTGGCGTCTAGAAAAGGCGGAAGAAGACCATTGAAAGATCACACTTGTTAACTTGTTCGTAATTAGTTGGCCAGCAAATGGCTGAAGCAGCTTAATGAATAACGTAGCTGCCACAAGATTATCAATATTGCCTTAGAAATTCAAGTATCTTTAAAATTTGTAGTTTTCTTGAATACGTACATTTTTGTAGCCACTGTACTTGTTACTTATCACTGAGAAATTGTTCGCTCAAGTAAATTCAAAGCCGACTTGATGCTTATCCTTAATGATGCTGTAAAACGGTTCCATTTTTGTCGTATTTTTTTCCCTATTATTTTTTTTCTTCTACCAGTTGGCAGTGAAACTGGTTTTGCCATTTAAAGAGAACACGCAAAAGTTTGCCAAGAACGCAAAGTCCCCCCTCGCCTCCGTCTCCTACTTCACTTAATCGGGTAGCCCCCCAAGGCAATCAAAGTTTTTGCAGGCTAACGTAAATGCCTGAAACATTTGTCTTGGCTTCATGTCGACGAACTCAAACTCGGTTTTAATTGCTGCCAGCACAGAGCTATCAATAGAAAGAAAGAGAGACCGCCATGGACTTTAGGTTGTGACATGCAATAGCAAATGAAATTATGCGCCATGTCTGCTGTCTTATTTTGTGGTAGTTCACCAAAAAGGGATAACGAGCCAAGTTGTTACAAGTTTTTAATAGAGCGAAAACACAGAGAGAGAGAGAGAGAGAAAGAGAGCTATAGCAGAACAAGGACCAAGGAACAAGTCACAAGGAATAAGGAACTTAAGACTAGGCAACTCTCTCTATCAAACAAAAGATGGACCTCCAGCAAAAGATGTTGAAATAGTAGTAGTAGGCAGCAAACTGCCGCATAAACTGTTCAAAAGATGATGAATTTTCAGACCAGCGAGTATATAAACCGACCATCTCCCCCACATCTCCAAAGACTCTGACTGAAAGCCACTCACTTTTTTCTTCTTTTTTGCTACTTTTTTCGTGTTTTTGTTGTCAGCGTAATAAACAAACTTTGGAGGAAAGTTTGGCTCACTATTTCCACTTTTAGAGTGTGTGTGTGTGTGTGTCGCAGTTCGTGTACGACAAGTTTAACACCAAAGAAGCATGCTTAGTTAGTTATGTAGATATGACCGGCAGAACGAGCAGAGTCGGCAGTGGTCCATTGACACCACTCAGGTCGCTCCTCTTTTGGCATCATTAAGCGTCATTTTGTGGAAGTCTGTGCCGGCCAGAGTGTAGTCGAGCTGAAAGTGAGTCTAAACCTGCTTTACATATATAAAAAAAAAATGTCCCAAAAAAGTGAGTAGATTTATTGAAATACTGGATATGGGTTAAGGTTGATTTTATTACATTACCAATATGGATGGCTCCATTGAACTAATTGCCACAAAAACCCATTTTAGCGATCGTCTCTCGTATGCTTATTTCGCTTAAAACTAATTAATCTAAATGGATTTTTGTTGTTGGATACTTTGCAAAGAGAAAAGGACACACACACACACACACACTCGCGTCTGAAAAAGTCGAATAAACTGTAAAGAGGAGCACTCAATAAAAGCGAAAAATGTTGACGAGAGAATGGAGGAGCAAAGGGAGATGGAGAATGGTAGAAGCGGTGAAACCGAAGCGAGCCGCAAGCAATTTGCATGTTTGAAACCGCCATGCAACGACCAAGCTGCACACCTAACACCGCCCAGCAAAACCAAACTAAACCAAACCTCACCAGGCCGAACCACCCAATATTGAAGCAAACACGAAAGGGGCCGGCCATGTGGCATCATGCAGAAAACGGGGACAGCGTTAAAGTAGCCTTATCGCCAAGCACACATCGCTTTGGCATCAGCTTCAGAGCAGCAAGCCCCAAGACCGACCCTCCAATTCAATGGTGGACAGTTTCAAGCAGTTTTATTGACGTGTGTTCGGGCGTGGTTATGCCGTGGAGGGAGGAGGGCCGTGTGTATTGCAGGCAGGCGGGCAGCCAGGCTATTTCGTTATAAATAAAGACCATTTGGGTCGATCAATTGAAATGTACTTCAACATTTAACCTGCCTCTGGCAGCAGTTAATGGAATTCATCTTTTAAATCCTTTAAAGTTGAAGGCTTAAACTATAGAGGGGGCAAATTGCAATGAATTGCTTTTAAGCTCCACTAGCCATAATTCATGTCAAATCAATGCCAAAAGGCAAAGCTAAATGCTAAATGTACATATGTACAAGTAAATATGGTAAAATTTATTGAATACCGTTCACACACACATACACACTGCCCATATGTAGATGTGTGTGCGTGTGTGGGAGACAACGGCGCCATTTGTAATTTGATTTCCTACATTTTTTTTTTTTTTTTTATCTTTTTTATGCCATTTGTCTATCCATTGGCGACACTTTGGCCCAAAGAGAGCCAACTATTTAAACATTTTAGCTGATGAAAATGCAGCCAAACTGATATTAAATTGAAATTAAATCAAACTAAAGCCTTAACGGAGATCTATTTGATGCATCAATCTAAACCAGAGAGCAGGCAAATTGAAATTGATTGCATTTAATTCAATTTGATTTAAATTGAAAGCCACATAAACTCATATTATGGTCTTGTTTGAAAGCTTTAATATGCATACATATATTTTCATAACTTCTGCAATTATCAACTGTAGTGAGATAAAATGAAACGAATGATTCACATTGAAGAAGATATTAATTTGAATTGAATGAGACAAGTTTATTTAAAGACTGCAATTTGCATCTTAAAGATGGATCGATTTATTTCAGATTGTTAAACAAATTGTTAACCATTAAATGGAATGAATATCTATTCACATTAAACGGCAACATGAATTTCTATCTCTAAATAATGTCGAATTGAAGAATATGCACAAAAATATGGTAAACTCATTTCATTTTGAAATTTATTTGTTCTTTTCTTAAACTGATTTCCTAGAATCTCCTGATCAAGATGCATTAAACTTTTCAGCGAAAGGTGTCTATTTCGCTTTTGGTAATCTATCTGCAATTAGTATTTCGAATTGGACTTAGCCCCTGATTGGATACTTTCAACATATAATCTCTTATACATTGTGTACAAGATTAATATCATTTCTGGCCTTCAGCTAAGCTCATATTCCATTCACTTCCACTTTTTGCCTCCTCCGGCATATGGATAGTTCGATTTGGCTAGCATATACGTAGATATACATATCTACGTGTGGTACAGCTGTTGGTATTTTCTGGTGGTTTTGTTGGCTTCGTTTATTATGCCAAGCGAAAAATGCAATATTTTCTCCTGCACCACTACGTGGTCGACAAAAATATTTACAATTTGGCAGGGGCCTTCATTCGGCAGCTACAAAAAAAAAAGAGAAAGAGAGAGAGAGCGCGCGAACTAAAGAGGAAACGGAAGTTATAAAAAGAATCGCCGTGAAGCCACCGCTGAGTGGTTGTGGCAATGGTGGTACTCCATAAAAAAAAAGAGGCGACACCATTCGGCTAGGCTTAAAAGCGGCAACTTCAATCTTTGAATGTTTTATTTACTGCAAAATCGATATGGTTTTTTCCATGCACACACACATACACATGCTGGTACGTGAGAAGCAAAGCAGTGGGAGACGCAGTTGAGCGCGAGTTTAACACACAAGTGCCGGGCATAACGAGTTGCATGCAAATGTTTTTCTTTTTTCTTCATTCGCGCGGACTATAGGGATGAGGGTGATGCGCTAGCTGCCATTCACTAACGTTAAAATATCTGCCCTCTTCTTTCATGCCATGTGTCTTTCAAGCTTTCACTACACGAATGCAAAAAGGAAAATGAAAATTCGACCAGCTATGTATGTATGTAAGTGTAAAAGAAAAGGAATGTGTCTTTCTGTGTATGTGTGAGAGACTTCGTGTCTATGGCAAATCACACACCACATAATTTGCCGCTGCAGCACACACACACACACACACACACACAGAGAGAGTGAGGGAGAGAGAAAGGGACGTGAGAGCCGTAATGGCTGCTATGGAATTAGTGAAGCTGTCGTAGATGCTAGCTGCGTCGATGGCATCCCCTAGCGCATTATGTATGCATGGCGAAGGCAAAAGGCGCCAGCATGCGCAACTAGCAAGTGCTGCAAAAACTAAGCACCGATGCCGACCAGCGTAAACGCCTGGATGGACCAGTTTACCGTGCGGAAATGGTAAAAGGCGCAAGCAACCAGGCCAAGAACTAACAACAGCAGACAACGACAACGACAGCGGCGGCACAAGTCGAGCAGCCACAGAGAATAAGATAGATACAGATGGCCCCCAATGCAATGGGGACAACTGGGCCGGGGTTCAATGCTGATTACGATCGCTACTGGGAATGGCATAGAATGAGCTAGAATGGTCTGGGGTTTGGCCATTTTGCCATTGCGATGACTTCTTCTTTTCATTCTCCTTCTCCTTCTTGTTCTTACACTTCGTCTGTTGGTTCTCTTTTTTCTGGTCCCAGGTTGATAATTCGAAATTTGTATTCCAATCTTCAAATTGTCTCCAAAATGGAATTGATTTTATGCAGATGAGCATGAAATTGTCTCAAAGCGAGTTTTGCATGTTAGTGTAAATAAATGTAACGACGGTTCAAGAGACAAACGTGACGAGAGCCCAAACCAACATCGCCCAGCATCAGTGTGTAAATGTGTGAGTAGGCAATGAGTGGATTGAGGGCTGAGGTAATATTTAGTGCTTTGTTATTCGCTCTAGCCAACAAAGGAAAAAAATCCAACTATTTATTACTTAATTCTTGACCAGCCAACATCTGCCATTGGCCGCAGAATCAAATCAAATAAAAGAACGCAAACGCATTGGGAAAAAAAGCTTATAAAATGTTAAAGAAATCCACTCTAAATATTTGGTTAACCAGAAAGCTAGAAAGCATCACCCACCCACCCATGCCAAACATTCATTCATTCTGCCAGACCCTTTCCAACTTAAACAATGCGCCCGGCTTGCATTTCATTTGAATTTACAACTGTATTTTGGCAATATTTGATGGAGTGAGCGCTGATCAAAGTAACAGACACAAACCACGCCTCTCCATCCGCCCCAACCGCCATGTGAAGCCATAGCAGGAAATGGAAATCATCATCATCATCATCATCATCATCATCATCGTCATCGTCGTCATCTTCATCCTCCATTCTCATCGAGCAGGCCAATAAAATGCCAGGAAGAGACAAACAAATCGAATAAAAATGCTTGGGAAAATTTGTAAAAATTCATAGAAAAATCACAAAAAAAAAAGAAAATGGTAGAGAAAACCTCCCAGTCAATAGCCCAATATGCAAACATGGACAGCAAAAAGCGAAAAGAATATTTCAATATTTCAAACACGCAAGTCAATGGCTGCCAACGAATGAATCTACTGATGCCGTTGCTGGGATTCTGGAACTGGGCAGGCAACCGGCAGTGAGCCAATATACTGAATTGGGCAAAGGAAATTGAAGGACAGCCGCAATTCATTGATTTAGTACGATTTGGACCCAATGCCAATCGCAGATGATGATGATGATGACGATGACGACGATGATGGGGACTACGCGATGTTATCGCTATCCATTTGTTTGTACTACTGAGTAATTTGTGTTTGCCCTCCAACGAGTACGAGTATATATGCGATTCGAAAATTATATGTCCATTAAGTGGTATATCTAAGGCCAACAATTGCGATGAGTGCAATGAGATTTAAATAGACAACTTGTAAGTGGGCAGGAAATTGCAAATTACTGGTTATACTAACTTGCATGTTGTGCCTTCGAGTTGTACGCAACGATTGTCTTTGGTTTCGATCTTGGGCTTTGGTAATAACAGTTTAGTTGCTTCTGCTTTGGTCAATATTGAACTAAGGGGTTTAAGGATTTCCAATAACCACTTGAGCTTCTAACTCGTATATCATGGCATATCAATGGTTTCGATTTAGATATTTTTCTCTTCGCTCTTTGTGCAGAAAAAACAAAATTCTATGCATAAGTTTTCAACTTATTTACCACCACAAAATTCGAAACTAGCATTTTGTCTATAAATCATCTATGCAATTTTAATTCAAATACAAAAGAATTTTGCTTCACACACATATTTATGTGTGTGTAGAGAAAGATTGAAAGAGAGAGACATATACATATATAGTCTGAAAAAGAGAGGGAGAAAAAGATTGGGCATTGTTTGCATAAACCAATTGTAAGAGCCAAAATAGCGACTACTCCTCGACTAATGCGCTCAACGCTTAGCCACCTCACCCAACCACCACTCGGCACTCCATAAACTTGCCGAACACACACACACACACACCAATGGAAGCCAACATCTACTCGAAAGGCTTGGGAATAAAGCCAAACATATATATTTATACATATGTATATGGGAGGAACAAAAAAAAGAAATTGATATATGTTTGTATATACTATGGATAACCGCATTTGTGTGCGTGTGCGAAATATTTTGTTTAACGGTTATAGTTTTATGCACTTAAGATAGGAAAATATCTATATCTACACACACACACACACACACTCTCATGCATCTGAAGTCATATTTTTGAAATTTGTTCTCCTCCAGCAGGCAGGACCAAAAGCCAAAAGTAAAACTTTTGCCAATATTTGTAAAAAAGATATTGATTGGCTAGATCTAATGCTGCTGCAGAGAGCAAAGCATATTCTACCCACCCAAACACAAACACATACAGACTTTTACAACAAAACACACGCACATCACTGTGCAAAGTCAGTTTTCTGTTGCATATGGGGCTAAGCTCTTCTTTGGTTAGGTACATCTGTCTGATTTAAGCTTATGTAAAAGTATCGAAATAATAATAGCAATGGCCAAATAGAGGGTATTTGAAGTTCTATCATATATATATATATTCCTTTTAATTTTTCTATATTTCACTCGTACCTCAAGTCCTTAGACAAACAGAGTCAGACACTGCAGCCGTAGTCAAATTTTTGAGTTTTTCGTGCAAGATAACAACTTGTGTGTGTTTGTGGGTGTGAGTATTTTGGGGTGTAGCAGCAACAGTTTGAGAGTCATCGAGAGGCAAAGTGAGTGCAAGTGAATCCAACTATTGGATTGAAGGAATGAAAAAGAACGAAAGAAGAGGAAGTACGAGAAGAACAAGGAATGCACCCACTTTTGGCCCTCAAGGCAAAAGGTTATATTTGTTTTACGTTAAATGTTCAAATATGTTATTGCAACATGATACGAAGAGCACTTGCGGATATTCGCTTGCTTCACACTGAATCACAATCAGGACTTGTTGTGGTTCTGCTCGTCCTTGCTGCTCCTCTCTCTCTCTCTCTCTCTCTCTCTCTCTCTTATGTTAGTCTGACTGTCTGTGCATGTTAAAATATTCAAACAAAAACGTTATGAAAATATGAGCTGTGATGTTTATCGATTGTGAAATATGATATACAAGTAGAGGATGGGAAGGTGCACACAAATATATGTATGTATGTATATATACACCGACATCCATTTGCATGGCCTTTAATTTGTTGAACCCCAGAACCCATGCTGACAGACAGACAGACATCTCTCTGCAGGCCCCCAGCGAGGGTTGGAGCTGGAGTTTTGCATGGCATGTTCGTTTGTTTGCTTCCCATTCCTGTCTGTTCGGTTTGGGTTCCTGATTCCGTGCCAGACAGAAGCAGGCAAAATTACAACCCCATCTGAGGTAGTCTCTGACGCAGAGCAATTGCAGTCAAAGTCCTTTGGTAGCTAATAAATATTAAACTTTAATTAAATCTACATACATACATACATACATAGAGGGAGATACAAATAGTTTTTTACTCTTCAATATTTATGTGCGTATCGATTGAGAGATTGTCTAGGCAAATCGCTATGCAATTTTTGCTTTTGGTCAGCTCTGGCGCCATAAATTGCAACCTTGAAGCGGCCCATAGTCAGCGAAAAGAACTAAAGGCCATTAAAATACTTTTTTTCCCCCATTCCCTTTTAGTATATTTTGTGGGCCACTTTACGTGAGAGTGCCAGAATGTGGGGGAAGGCGTGCATTGGGCGCTTTTGGGTTAAACTAAAACTCATATTAAAAATTGACTTTTATCGTGATTTACAATCAAGTTGGCCTTTTTTAAATGCCGTGGTCGACATACGGGTGGCCGCCTAGTGGGTTACACTCACACACACAGACACAGAGAGAGGGGAGAGAGAGACACGTTTAGTCGAGGGTAGAATATTTCTTCATGGCTTAGCTGAGACGGGAACATATTTAAACCTAATGCCAGCCGCCAGTTGCCCGTTGCCCATTGCCAGTTGCCAGCCAGGCGATGCCAATGTCCGGCACGTGGTTTTGCGCAGCTGCAAATCCCATACACCACGCCCACCACATAAACTGCACTCTGACATCGACATCCTTAAGGAGTCGGAATGGTCCCACTAGTGGCTGGCCCACTATCTGCACTTCCATTACGAAATCCGTTTTCTCAACATTTCTTTTTTTTTTTTCTTCTCTTCTATTTTTGCCTTTATACGCTTCATATTTCTTAACATGTAATTCTATTGGATTTGCCACTCTGAGGATGACTTTGGAGTTGGGCTTTGCCTCTTGACTTTTGCTTTGGCCAAACGTTCACTTTTTAATTTGCTGACGCTTTTTGTGTCCTTGTGCTAGCCATTATCCCTTTGGTGGGGTCAGTTTTATCAACATTAAAAGATAATTTCAAATTGCTTAAATAAATTAAATCGAGTAGCATTTTAATTGCTTGTGTTTTCTCTGCCAACTTGGGGACTTGGCAACTAATCTAAGAACAGACACAATTCACAGTGACTAAATCATTATATTGTGCTTATTTATTTACAGAGACTGCAGAGTTGTGCGCGATCCGCAGACATTGAAATCAAAGGGCTATGGTTTTGTCAGCTTTGTTAAGAAATCGGTAAGCCAAATTGATAGCGTTTAAGCAATTCAACTATTTTGATATTCCAGCCAGTGCAAATGTGACAACATCAAAAGCAGCTAAAGCAATTAGAAATTCTTCCATCGAAGCCGCAAGAACCAAACCAAAGCAAACCAAAAGAAATTCAAGTTTTCAGCTTAATTTTAAGAGCAAACAGCAAAGTGGAAAAGCGTGTGGGTGTGTGTGTGTGCTTGTTGGTAACAAAAGCCTCGTGAGTTTCACCTTTGAATTCTTAATTAAATGAAACCAGGAGATGAGATGCGGCCCCGGTTGACAAGCCACAAAAACACACAAACTTTACATATCAAAAGACAACCTGTGGCATTTTTGCCGCATATCGGCTGCGAAAACTCAACGAAGCGCAAACATTTTTAAGATTTAATGCTTACAGCAATGATTCGATTTGGCTTTTAAGTTGGGCCACATTTATACATCATATTCAATATATATGTACAAAGGCAGAGAAAGGGAGAGAAGTGTGTGTGTGTGTGTGTTGTGATTGAATTTCATGTGCCTAATAGGTAGAAAATTCGACAAAGAGACTAGATGTTGAGGGCAAGGTTTTGGGATCAAAGGCAGCTGCCAGTTGAATTGCGTGTCAGTCAGCCAAGCAGAGAAAATGCGCTGGCTCAAGGCTGGCAAAGAGATTGTATAAAACATATACAAATGTATTTATCCTACATACGTGTATATAATTCTATGTCTCTGCCAAAGATAAAGCCAAAGTCAATGCCTAAATCATGCTGACACACTGACAGTCCATCAGTCTGTCACTCAGACAAATAGGAGACGGAAGCCAAAAGGCGTTAAAGCCAAAGGTGCTGCAAGTCAATTAAGTGTGGCAAATTTTCAAATTGTTAATTAAATTTTAATGCCAATGCCTTGAATTGTGCTCAAGACAGTGTGTCGGACGTCCTATAGATTGAAGACAAAGGGGTTTAATTCCACACATAATCTCAACAACACTTGGCAACGCCTTCTGCAAAATAGGCCTCAGATAAATAAGGCATTTGCCTTCATTATATTAAAATTATGCTGAGAGTGCATGCTAACTAACTAACTAGTTAACTTTTTACGCTTCATTCGTATAGAGAGAAGAAGCTAACACAGAGGGGGAGGCAAATTCTGAAGGCAGCGACAGATTCAAGGGGGAGACAGTGCCAATTTTCGAACTTTCTCGATTAGTTTCAATGCAAAAACGTAAAATGAAAAAGCAAAAGGAAAACAAACACACACACTCACACACAAAACGCACCAGTCCAAATAGCAAACTCAAATATTTCAAATTAAGTTTCTCGACATGCGTTTTGCACACACACATACACATACATACAAGATCCGGCGGCTTGCTAAGCCGTATTGCTCTTCTCCCCCCTTTCCGCTTGTGTATGGCCATCAGCTTGCAGCTGATTTAATGCAAATTTTATTTATGCGAAAAGTTTTATTAAATTTTTGTGCAAAGTTGATATTTTCTGTGGTTTTGCGGAAATTGAAAAGTTATTTTTCGAATGGCTTACTGCACAGAATGCAAGGGAATACGTGGGATGTGTATGTGTGTGTGTCTATGCGTGTGTGTATGTATGCTGCAACTAGCAGCGGAAAAGGAAGAAACATTTTCTTCATTTTACGCTTCCGCCAGCGCATGACATTTTGCCAATCGCAAGGCTTTTGCATAATGCCCAATCAGCTCAAGCAGCAGCAGCAGCCGCTGCCAAAAAATAACCATGTACAAATGTATATACATATGTACATACATATGTATGTATGTCTGTATGTATGCCGCCAACATAATTTAAATAAACAACAGCAAATATGTGCATGGATAATGCACACATATTTAGACTATGTTACGAGAGTTTGCCAGCGTTGATGACGCATACAAATTGCCATAATTTAATAACCATCAAGGCAAGATGAGACGCAGCGCAACGCAACGCAACGCGACGAGATGCGGAGGTACATAACTTGAGAAGATTCTACTCCATTTTGGCTCTGTGTGTCATTAGCATCATAAATCACAACAACAACAACAGAAACACCACAAAGCAAAAGGCAAACACGTGCAGTTGAAAAAAATAAAATAAAATTTACGCAAACATTAAACGCAATAAACATGTCGACGATGGCAAGGAGGAGGACTAAAAGGACTACCTACTTGACGAGCAGCAAGAAGGAAGGAAGGGGGCCATAGCATCGATTCCTTCTTGAGTAGCTGCTCAAAAATGCTAATGTCTGCCATCATTGACGGCGCCTGTTATTGTCACACAAGCAGGCATATTAACATATTATTGCTTTCGACATAAAAACAAATACACCACAGAAGGCGCAAGAGTTAACAGTAAAGAACCGAGAAACAGGGAGGAAATAATGCCAGATCCATGCATCCTGCATCCTGATACTATTCCACTACTCTCTACTGACGCAAAACTGATTTGCCAGGCATTAAGGAGACAAAGAGCAAACTGAGTATCTACCAGGCAGGCGGCAGGCAGACAGACAGATTCAAGGTGCATTTAATCGCATTACAACCAGTAGCAGCAGCAGCAGCAGCTCTTACATATTTTTCTCTCTTTCTTTAGCATTTTTGCTCGGCGTAATTCACTTAAATTTATTTAAAAGTTACCGCTGCACCAAAATTGACAATGTGTGCAACGAACAAGATATAATGCAGCTCAAAAGCCTTGCCATCCCGCCCACCCGTGGCATTCTCTCTTTCTTATCATCATGCCACGTTTCTAGGTTGGCAGTCAACATTGGCTTGCCCCTTAAGCCCTCCACCCTCCGACACACACACACACACACACACTTTTTGCCACATTCTTTTCATCATCTTCTTGTGTTACATAACTCATTGTTGTATTCTTATTATTATTATTTGTTGCTGCTGTTGTTGCTGTTGATGTTGTCGCGACACACAATGCCCATGGTTAACCCGCACTCTCTACTGATGTTTCTTTTATGATTCTCAGGTTTGTTATTGTTGCTTCATGTTGCATTCATCTCTCTGATGCGACCGTCATGTGCATGTGCGCACTGAAATTAAAGTGCACATTGGCCTGTCTCTTTTTTTTTTTTTAAATCACCAAACAAAAATTATTGAAAGATTGATGAAAACCAAAGAATTCATTAAGCTTTAATTTGTTTAAAACTTTAAGTTTTTAATTAGTTAATTTACTTTGACAAAACAGAAACACACTTTACACAAGTTACACCGATTAGCTAAAGCATTTTGAGCATAACTTTTTAAATGCTTTCTTTGAGAAGCAAAAAAGGATAAATTTGTCGCATCTGAAATGTTTGTCAAGAATTTTTCACTACAGTTTCAAAGGAATTTCAAAATAATTTTAAATAAACGCAAGAAAATCAAATTAAAAATTCAAACAAACCGTCTGATTGATTATTACATATATAAGGAGATGCTTTCTTTATTATTTATGGACATTTAAATGGTTCACGAAAAAAACGAAATTAAAGTTAATTTCCATTTAAATTTCAACTCATGGTCGTCAAAATTGATTTAAATTCAAGCGGAAATTTCCAACTTTGATTCAAAAAATTTGCTCAAGCGAATACAACTTGGTTATAAATATAAATGGCTTGGACATTCATTTTATGCTTTTCATAATGATTTCGAAAGAGAAAAAAAAATGGAAACAGTGATTTGAGAGAACCAGAAAACTGCCTACACACGCATAGGCTCTTCTCCATCCAGGGATTCATATGACCCACATGACCTAAGGCATCGTCGGCTGACAGGGCATCCAAAGTCCAAACCCAAAACCCAAACCAAAAAACCCCAAACCTTTGAGCCAGTAACTATAAAAACCAACCGAATTCATAGTGAGGGGTGGTCTGTGGGGCGGGCAAAGAAGCTGAGATACACAGAATGAGAAACACAGCAAAAATGTCTTACATAAATAAATCCCTTGGAATTATGTCTTGACAAAAATGCGTTCTAGCGTGAAATACTGATTTTTTGGTCAACAACCAAACCAACTAACCTACCAACTGTCTGACTGTTTGCCTGCCTGCTGCCTGACTGACTCACAGCCTAACTCAACCAGGCAATGGTCAAAAATCGAAAACGTTTTTGCCCCACACCCACCAGAGAAAATGAAAACTGCTTTTTTACCGTTGACTGGACGAGGCCAAGACAGAGCTGGTGGTAACAGGAGCCTGCCATATCTGGCCACAGCATCAACATCGGACAAACACCATCCAGGCTAGTGGGGAATCATCTAGTGGATGCCTTTCGGAATGCGTGCAATGGTGGGGACAACATTTGAAGTGTGCAAACGATGTGCCACTTGAGTTATTCTATAAATATCGAAAAATCATCATCAATCGGATGACTCTCTCGTGTTATCTGCGGCTGTCGGCCGACTTTAATATGCGTTCTGGGACTGGCTTCCTGGCCGGTTGCTATTAAAGCCCTCGGATGTCTTGATGTTTCCATGCTTATCTAAATAGCCACGTTAATGAATCTGACCGTAGAACAAAGCTAAACCGGCTTAAAAGCTGGGGCAAGCATCGAACCTTTTAGTCTGAATGAAATTGCTGGAGGATTGGGAAAGGGAAGCCAGCACTAAATACTCTGCTTGGTGGCGTCTGCTACCTTTTTTTGGGTTTTCCTTTTCGTTTGGTTTCTTTTTTTTTTTTTTTCAAGATATATAATGGTCACCAAGGAAAAGCGAGCACATTCTTATTTTAGTGTGGGTGTATGTGTGTCAGGGGATTATCCCCTTTTTGTGTTTGACTTTGCCTTTTTTTCACCTTTTTGCGCTACAGAGTTTGCTTCTTCTTTCTCTGTGTGTGTGTTTCCTTGTTTGCCTTTTTTGTTTGGCACAAACCATTTCCTTATTGTTTTAATAAACATTTAAAATGTCTTGCTCTCGGCTTATGTCCGTGTAAACACACACACACACACATACACCCAAAATGTGAGCCGCAACCAGCACACGCCCGCCGATTTGTGGCAAGCAACCAAGACGGCCGAACTGCCGATTCAAAGTCAGTGGCAACCCATCCGTGCCTCATACCCTTGAAGTTTCACATGAAAAGTGTATGACAAAACCCTTTTAAACCACTTAAAAATTCTTCAACTTATTTTGTTTTTCTTCATTCGCTTAATGAAGGTATTTCATTTTGTGTGCTCGCCTTTTTTGGTTTTGTTTCTTGCGTTGCTCGACAACAAAACTTTAGCCATGACCCGCCCATTGCCCCGCCCATCCGCTTAGCAGTCTTATTTCCTTTCCTTCAAACAGTCAGGCAGCAAAAGGCTTGGCTGGATGGCAGAGGGAGAAGTGGGTAGAGTTGGTCGTTGGGGGTGACAGGCATGGGGCATTAAAGGATTCTGCGCCTTATCAAGTAATCAATATTTACAAAAGGCAAAGGCAAAAAGTTGACTTATACAAGTTTCGAGTCGAGAAATTGAATTTACTGAACAAATTTTCTTTAAATTTCAATGTCGCGCGATTTCCAAAAAACTTTTTTTTTTCTGCTGCCATCATGAAATCCATGAAAATTAATTAACTTATATCAAGAGAAAACACGAAATTGTCATTTGAAGGCAAGTGAAATGTTTATTGCGTGTCGTTCTATTAGCCAAAACGAAAAACTTTTTGACTTTTGGCCAGAACAAACAGTCGACGCTTTGACTTTTAATCAGAGACAAATTAATTTTGCGCACCCCCCTACCCCTCATGGGCCATTCATAGCCTGTGAATGGTAACGCTCATAAGTAGGCAATACTTTTGCATAGATTGACTTTCTTTTGTGTTTCGGATAATTGTTCAAGTTTTCTCGGCTATTAGTTGAGAGTTTTACCCATTCACAATTAATTAATTTCAAGCAGCAACAACAACTGACAGATTAACCGAAGAACCCACAAGGACACACCCACACACAATGCGACTCAACTGGCTTAAAAGAAGCCATCGAAACGTTGTCGTTTTTGAGCCTTTTTGTCCAAAATAAATTTACTAATAGTTTTTCAGCCACTTGACATGGATTTTCATGAATCGTTGCATGAACAAGTTGCGGTCCATAAATTGACAAATGACTGAAAGGCGCCTGAAACTTTGCCTTTTGTTCTATTATATTTTTCACACCAACTTCAAGGCGTACTTGAAAAATTTAAGTTGTCCTCTATGTATACATAGGTACTTTAAACAATTTGTGGATTCAATCCCTTTCAGCTCTGTCTCTTTGTGTGTGTGTGTGTGTGCTTCATGTTTTCTAAGCAATTTACCACCAAAATGATTGATAAAGTTTAGTAGTTTCTTTTGACCATGGGCAAGACGACAACTGTCAAAGCTGTAAAACTGCTTGCCCGAGAAATGTTCATTGCAGCAACGACAACTTTTCTTCCATTTCAGTTCTTTTTTTCTCTTTCTCTCTCTCTCTCTCTCTCTCTCTCTCTCTCTGTCTCGCTCTTTGTCTCTTAGTTTATGTCCATTGCATTTTGTTGTAGACAAAGTTCAACTGGAGCGCTGTTAAGACAATTTTCATTGACACATGGCAATTGGAATTGCAATTGCAAATGGCATACAGAGAACAGTGCTTTAAATTGCATTACTTTAGTTTGCGGTTGTGAATTATAAAAAAAAAAAGTAATGTAGAATGGGACAAAAATTAAATATTGCATGTGGCAATGTAATGTTTAAGTTTGTGTGGCTGATAAATAAATGTAAAATATTTAAATAACATTTTATGCCCTGCAAGCAAGGAGCAGGCTTGCGGCATTTGGGGCATTCAAAAGGGGGGCAAAGAGGGTACTGGTGGTGGTGTTGCTGTCGCATTGTTTGCTACCGCCAGTCAGGGTTGTTGTTGCTGCTGCTGCCGCATGGCAATCAACGATGCGTATCGCTTAAAAAATGTAAAATTTATAGTTTATGCAAATATGAAAAATGCAACTGGCAATGCATAAAAATGCACACGCACGCAAACTGAGTGGCAACGTTGAACATACAAACACACTCACACACGCACCACACACACACACTCATACACATTTACATTAAATTATGACCCAAGTTGGACGACAGTTGCATGGTTTATCGCTGGGTTCAGGCACTCAATTGTTGACTTTTGCTCAAGTTGTTCAACTTCAACCACAATTAAAGAGTTAGCAAGAGAGAGAGAGCGAAAAGAAATGGCATGAAAACATTTTGTAGGTATTGAATAATCATCGTGATTAAATTATTGGTGATTTCCATTACATTTTCGTCCATCAGATGTAGTCATAAAAGTGCTTTTTAGTCTCATTCCTCCATTACGAAACCGAAACTATTCGGTTGATCAGATTTGTCGGCTAACGTTTTTTCAGTCTCTGCACATCAAAGGCTTTTGACATTGGCTTCAAGCGTTGCACGTACTAGTTTCACGATGGAAAACCAAGGCGAATTAACTGCCACGGCTGAGGAGCAAAAAAGTAAAGCAACAAACTTGATGCAGTCGCCGCCTAGTTACAGTTACTGCCAACCACAGACGCGTCGAGAGGAGCTCCCTCCTGCTCCCGGCTGCCATTCGTGGAGCGTGCAATGAGCAGCAACGTCTGTAATACCGCAAATGCCAACAAATGCCATTATTGCATTGCTCTGTAGTAGCTCTGGCATTGGCTTCAGCCCGGCTCGGTCTTTGGTGTGCCGCAAGTAAATTGCTATGAAACGCCCACCATACACACACACACACACATGCACACACTCATTTGGAGTGAGTCCTGAATGCATGCAAGTCTTTCTGCCAGTTGCAATCATTTCGGCATGAATCACGTTTGATACGCACGAATTACCTTTTATGCGAAATTGAAATTATAATTTGTGCATGGCCTTGTAAATGTTACGTATGCGCCCAGTCTTACAACTACTTCAACCTCCTCTCACCCGTTTGCCTCTTCGTCATAATATTCGTCTCGTCTCGAGTCTCGCGAGAAATTTAAAAGCCTTTGCAACCCAGGATATCAAACGGCAACCAACGGCGAACAACAACAACCACAACAGCGGCAGCAACAACAATGTCTGTGGCAAGGCACAAGGACTAACTTTGGCGTTTATTTTTTTGTCAACTTTCTTTAACACTTTCTAAGCTGTTTGTTTATATACATTATATATACCTATATATACATATATATGTATGTATATACTCCTTTTTTTTTGTGGGCTGGTCTTAGCGGCCGTTTTAAGCGGCTTAAGCGGCTAGACAAACGCAAGCAAATGGCGCTAGGCTTTTAGCTAATTGCTCTCCATTTAATTTGTGTTTTTTTTTTTTGTGCTTTCTTTCTGTTTCTTTTTGGTCAATGCAGGAAGCAGAAACCGCCATCACTGCCATGAATGGCCAGTGGCTTGGCTCCCGTTCGATACGCACAAATTGGGCCACACGTAAGCCGCCAGCAACCAAGGCAGACAGTAAGTATTAGTGGATAAAATTTTACATTATGATGGTTTACAATTGTTTAAATAATTGCATTACAGTGAATGCTAAACCCTTGACCTTCGATGAGGTTTACAATCAGAGTAGCCCCACCAATTGCACTGTCTATTGTGGTGGAATTAATGGAGCTCTCTCTGGTTTCCTAAACGAAGATATATTGCAGAAGACCTTCTCTCCTTATGGCACAATACAGGAGATCAGGGTATTTAAAGACAAAGGCTATGCATTTGTACGGTAAGTATTTAACCATAGAATCAATAATCGAAACGGCAAATCGCTTTAAGTTTTAAGCAAAATTAAGCTAGATTAGAATAGTAAACTTTGTGAATAGGCGGATTATATTTCTATAGATGAAATGTTAACGCAATGCAGCAATTGCATGGATGCTGGTGTCCAGTTTGGTTCGTTATATAGACCAGCCTCGTGCCCATTTCTGCCCATTGGGTAGAGTTCTCTAATTTGTGTTCTGCACATGGCAAAAGCATGAGAGCGAGTTGGCATTGTTTGGCATTTTATTGTGTAAATGAGCTTGGGGAATACAAGTGGACCATTGAGCAGATGCAGCAGTGTCGAGTTGGTCCTTAGACGCGTGTTCCACTTTCATGCTTTTGTTTTTGGCCCATCAAGTGAAAATTAAAGCCGCTCCATGCTAACTAAAATGTTCTCTGTGTGTCTCTCTCTCCCGTTTATTCTTTCAGCTTCTCAACCAAAGAGGCCGCCACCCATGCCATTGTGGCCGTTAACAACACGGAAATCAACCAGCAACCGGTGAAGTGCGCGTGGGGCAAGGAGAGTGGTGATCCCAACCACATGTCGGCCATTGCCGGCCAGGCTCTTGCCCAGGGCTTTCCGTTTGGCTCTGCCGCAGCTGCTGCCGCTGCAGCGGCTGCCTATGGACAGCAGGTGGCCGGCTATTGGTATCCACAGGCTCCAACATATCCCCCAGCAGCGCCGGCCAGTACCTTGCAGCCGGGCCAATTCCTGCAGGGTATGCAGGGCTTCACCTACGGTCAATTCGCGGGCTACCAGCAGGCCGGCTATATGGGGTAAGAAGCACAATCAACACACACAAACAGTTTCTGGTCCCTGTGTGTGTGTGTTCCACTTCATCTTTATTTTTGTGTGTTTTTTTCTGCTTTTGTTTTTTTTAGAATGGGCGTACAGTTGCCTGGCACCTGGCAAAGTGTGCCACAGCAGCCCCAACTGACCAGTGCCACAGCTGGCACTGCTCCACAGATAACACAAAGTGTGGGCAGTGCATTGCCTCAAGCCACAGGAGTTGTGGCATATCCCATGCAACAGTTTCAGGTCAGTCCGCAGGTGAGTGAAGTTCGACTGATTGGAACTAAATATTTAAAGTTCTCACGAGTGACTGATTGCGATTATGAATTCTGTTTTCTGTGTTGGCCATTCCAGCTGGCGGAGGATGAGTGGCTGGCACCCAGTTTGCTTGTGTAGCTACCATGAGGGGTGGCCATGTATCCCTCTCACCAACCACAGCAGCAGCAGCAGCAACAGCAACTGCAATTGCAACAGCCAGTAACTCAAATGGCTCAACAGTTGCAGGAGCAGCCGTCATTAATGTCTGGCGGCGGCGAATATGTGAAGGAGACACTTTACCAGCCACCACCACCACCAACACAGCACCACCTGCAACAGCAACCACATCAGCAGCAGCAGCACCACCACCACCACCACCATCACCACCATCAGCAGCAGCAACAGCAACAACAACAGCATGAGCAGCAACAATTACAACAACAAACACATTATGTTCCACAATTGTATTATCCTTCGCACTGGATGCAGCAACAGCAACAGCAGCAGCAGCAGGTATCAAACAACGAGCAACAATTACAACAACAACAGCAGCAACCAATCCCAGTTGCCCAAGTTTATAGCTTACCAGAAGTGTAAATTGATAGATTTGCACTCCTTATTGATGTACATATATCTACACACACACACACACACACACACACACACACACATAGACACTATACATGGGTATACACTCGCCACAAAATTGGCTAAAACTGTAGCCACCAATTGAACCCAATTAAAATTGACTCCAGTTTCGGTTTCTTCTGGAGCTGAGAATTGTTAAATGTGTATTGTTTGTCGAATCACTATAAATCGAATTGGTTGTTGATTTTATCTTCATGTTACTATTTATACCATCATATGCTTTCCACATGTCGCCTCATCACTCTCGTCAAACTGCCCTCCAAATGTACAATTGAAAACAACTATGATTGAGAAAATGCAGTTAATGCTTGCTTTTGTTTCACATTTGCTTCTCTTTTTCTCCGAGTGTACTGAATATACATAAATACCTATACAAAAACAAAACCAAAATGCAAACTAGTTGCGGCTGTGCCGAAACTCTTTAACCCTTAGAGACAAATTATTTCATTTGAGGGGCAAATTCACATGCATCCACATAGGACACACGCATACACACATACATATATGGAATGCAAATAAAAAACCAAAAATAGTTAATAAATAATTGTAAATGGCCAAAAAGCAGCCATAATTTGATTATTAAAACAAAAACAAGAAAATATACTAACATAAACTGAATGCATGTTATTTGTGTCTATTTTTGTCAAAAGGGGGCGACACGAGACGACGTTGGCAGAGCAACCCCCCGCACAATTGAAATTCACCCTCTCAATGGGGTGAAAAGCAAAAATGTCTAAATGTATTTTAAAAGGCTATGTACGTACTTAAAATAAAACAAAAAAACATTTTGTGGTTACCAAAGAAGAAGGACAAAAGAGAAATAGATAGAGATAGAGAGAGAGTTAAAGAGAGAGAAAAGAGAAAGATCAAGATTTTCAATTATATTTCAAATTGGATTTAGCCATATAAGTGTATTTTAAGCTGATATTTGTAGTCTAAACAAGAAAAAACCAAACACAAGTAGAGAGAGAAAGTGAAAAAGCAAGAAGAGCAAAGCTATGGGATCGTTTCATTGACTGAAAATTCATCTACATTTTAAATTTTTGGCCCCCTCCCCTCCCGTCAGCCATATGCATACTCTCCTGTATATGATCTATAAAACGAAATTAAGTAAGAAAAAAGAAAAAAACAAAATTGGGATAAAACTGTTGAATTTTCTCGAACAAGGTGCAGCAAAATTTGTTTAATATTTTTAAGAAGATGTATTTAGTTATATATAAATATATATATATATATATATACATTAAAACATATGTATGTAGGTAAACAAGCAAAATGTTCCACCATTAATTAGCTTCGATCCAGTCAGTCCACATAAATGAGTGTTAATTCAGAAAGATATCAAAACCGATGCAATTAAACCAGAATTGATGTAAGCCAAAAATGACAAAGACAAAAAAAAAAATAAAAGCACAAAAAAGAATGTGTAAACGAGCAAAATGAAAGTAGAATAATTGCACATACCAAAAAACCAAAGAAAAAAAGGAAATTAGTTAATGATCAAAACACAAATCACTAAACATAGAATGATATGCTAAACAAATGAGACATGGCGAATTATTCATCTAACTGTATTCTGTTTGATGTAAATGTAATAAGAGACCCAACAACAAGAAAACCTAGTGAAATATTTAGAGCAAAAAAAACAAAAATAACAAATACTCCTATCCCTCTCTGGTGCCCCCCAAAAGTGTGAGAGAGAGGGGAGCATGAAGGAATGAAAAATTGATGGTAGCTGGCAGAAAGAATGTAGCGAAAAGCAAATTACAAAAGTTTAGTCAATGTTTATGTTAAGAAAGTAATTGTAAATGTAAAACTATATACTATATATACATATATATATATATACTATATATCTACATATGTGCTATATGTATGTAAACGAAACACTATTATTTATGGTATTTACAATGGAAACTAAAAACAAAAAGGCAACAACAAAATACAAATTGTAGGTAAACTATTTTTTACATACGAGCAAAGAAAGCAAAACAAAAGAAAACAAAGAAAACGAAACAATTTAAACACGAGAAGCCCAAAAAAAAAAAAAATGTAGAAAATTTATTACAAAAGAAAACCAAATTAAAAATACTTTCAATTGATGGAGAAAAGCATCTAATTTTTATAAGTTGTGATTTTAAGCTATTAAACGAAAATGTTATTAACACGAAGAACAAACTGAAAACTGATTTATTTTTTAGCCTGGCAAAGAGTGTTTTTTCATAAAGGCCAAAACAAACAAAAGGCAACTTGTGCATCATTTTACATAAGATAGATGCAAACTATATATATACTATATGTTATTTGAGCCAACCAAAGCCAGATAAAGCCATGCATAAAATCTATATAAAACTATAAAAAAAACAATGAATACAACTATGGATATATGAAATAGAAGTTATAGCTGAACATGTTGGAAAATTATGAGCAAAATGAAACCGAAATGAATATGAATAAAAAAAAAAAAAAAACAAAACAACATTTAAAATGAAAGCAACAAAGACAAAAAAAAAAACACAACTTAAAACAAACAGAAGAAAACAAAAGAAAATATTTGATGTATTTAGTATAATTATATTTAATGTGTATACATAGTTATAATGTAAGCCGGATGGCTAACATAAAAATAAATGATTCAATGTTGTGCATGTACATATAAAAATATATATTTAAATATATATATATATATATATGTATACATATATATATATATGCATGTATGTAAACTCTGATAATTAAAGAACCATTTATGTATGTGCGTAAAAGAAATGCAAAACCTCTGCCCCCCACACACAAACACACGCATTTAACCACACAGACAAACACACACACACACACTCAAAGTGCAAAAACCAATTAGCCGAAAAATATAAACTTTTGGTTGTTCCAATCTACCAAAACTGACTGAGAACAATCAGAAATGTTTATTTGATTTCAACAAATTTCCATGAAAAACAAGGACAAAAACTTATCCCATCCATAGAAGGAATCACACATACAAACACAAAAATAACCATTAAAAATAACTGTACACTGAAGAAAAATGCTACAAAACCAAATTTACATAAATATATATATTTAAAATCGAGCGTACAAGCAACCGAATGTCATAATTAAGTGACTATCAATGTCTATCCAATTCAATCAAACCGATCAATGTTCTCTATCAAACAGACAGACACACACACACACACACACTGACACAGACACATACAAGCAAGCAAACACGTTAATATATGCATATAAAATTTGTGACCCCCCGCAGCAAATGCATCAAAAAACCAGAGAGAAATAATCAAATAAAAATGTGAAAAATGTTAATCAAAAAACAAAAACACACACAAAACAAAATAAAAAAAAAGAAAACCAAGAAAGAAAACCAATAAAAAAAATAATAAAAACAAAAGAAAACAACTACAAATTTTTTCATTAGTTTAAAAAAGAATGCCCAAATAAGTATGCTACAAATGCATAGTCTACATAGTAGTGCCCAAGTAAGTATGCTATTAAAAGTTAAAAAATTGTGTAAATCAAAATAGAAAAACCCGAACCAATTCAAAAATTTAACAAAAAACAAACAAAAATTGCATATTTCTAATTCTAAACCAACCAACTAAAGCCATCGTAGAATAAATGTGCTGCTACCCCTGATTAGAAACAATTTTTAAAGCCACTAAATGAATAATATTCTGATTACTGCAGTTGATGGCTAATGCTTTCAGTTGCAATGTTCATTTCAGTTACCAGTCAATGGTAAGTGGAATGAATATTTCCAGTCACGTAGAATAGCAAAATCCTGCTGAGTATAGACGGTAGAGCATATGAAGTTGTGCGCATTTTCAATATTTCGAAATAAGCGTTTTGCACTTTGCCAGTGTTCACTTGCCCCAGGTGATGAAATTTTTTGAAATTTTCATAGAGAAAACTCGGTAAAAGAAAACGTGTGAATGACTCTGGGCTTGCATCTCATTTCTTGCCATTATTTTTACGCTTACGTGTGTGTGTGAGTGTGTGTGTGTGTGAGTGTGTGTGTGTGTGCTGTTAAAAATATTATGCAATAAAAAAACTAAACATATAAAATTTGAGTGCATTAGTTATTTGCCTTTGTTTCGGGCATATATTTTGTTTAAACGTCAAAAGGCCAACTACATAAGTGCACCTAAGTTCACAAGTATAAAAGAAGAGAGAGAAAAAGATGGAAAGAGAGGCAGAGAGTGAGAGAAAGGAAGAGGCGGCAACGAATCCAGTCAACTGCACAAGGATTTCTCTTACAGCTTATTATAGAGTAGATCGTCACAATACCCTCTATCCTCCAACTACCTGCCCCTCCCCACACTTTTCTTCTTTGCTCACGGGACACGACCCTTAACGACTGCTGCAGGATATCTGCACCTTTCCACATTTTTATATTCTTTTAATAGCACTTGTTTAGCAAGCAAACAACGCATGAAGGCAGGCAACTTAAAAAACTCTCTCCGTTCTCTGTTCGCTTCGCTTACATTCACATTCAACAGCCACCCGCTAGATATTTTTATAGCACAAGTTTGAGTGTTTGTCTGTTTTATTAACCATGGCTGCTGGCTCCTTTTGCGCTGGCTGATAGCAAAAGCAAAGCACAAGTTTCTTGCCTTATTCATAACACACATGCGGCCAGAGAGCTGCCGGGCTGTCTGCCTGACAATCTAAAATAGCAGCAAAGTAAAAAGTGAGGAGAAAAAAAGCAAAAAAAAAAAAAAAAAAGGAATAGCTGCTGCACTTTTTCAAGTCTCCTCAGTTGATGCAGTGATGCAACAACTTTTATCCATCTGTGCGTGAGTCTCGAATTCCAACATTTGCAAAAGTGGCATCCCACCATGCATCTACCACCACCACATCTTGACTGCGGTTGTTGCATTAATTGATTGCTCTACTAAGACCTCTCCTCTTCTACTCCGCCTGCCCACATATGTCTTGGATAAGGCTGTTTTAAGCTGCAATTTCTCGCCGCCACCCTTCACATCGCGACGTCAAGCAAGCAAACCATCTCGATTTTCAGAAAGCACAACGCAAAACGCTAATGACTAAAATCCCCACCAAAAATTTTTGGACCAAGTTGTGCAGAGTGTCTGGTGTCTGGTGGCTGTAGCGTAGATCTGAAAACCGCACAAAAGCGAGGCATCCATTAATTTTCGCGAAACCGCAGAATTCAAAATTGTTTATAAAGCTACGCAGGATGCGACGCGGCATTGGTGACACGTGCGGTGTCTCTTTACCATGGCCAACGATAGGAGTGGCAGCAGCAGCAGCAGCAGCAGCGGCTGCCTTAAAAGCAACACCAACGCCAACGGGTACAGTAGGTCCAAATTAAAATGAATTTTAACGAGTTAAGGCGAGAAGTGTCAGCGAGTAAAGGGCATTCTGTAGCCGATTCGTTTGCCTCATCTATGGCCGCCCAGTCATGGGCTACTAAATTATACGCAATATTCTCGCAATGGCAAAGCTGCAGAAGAAGGGCTTGGCGTTTGGAAGGCAAACGGGTAGACGTTGGGTGGCTGGACAAGTTTTCACGATGCTTCTCTGAAATTGCGAACAAATTACGCAGAAAACTATTATCGTTAGGGGCATATGTGACGCCGTTAGACAAAGAGAGAGAGAGAGAGAGAGAGAGAAACGGAGGAAGGGAGCTAGAGATTCATTTCCGTACTCTTACCTCTACCATTGCTGCTGCATCTCGTATGGCAAATGACTATGACAACGGCGTTTGAGTACCTAAATGCTGCCCCAGGATCCTGACTGCCCGTCTGCCTCCCCCCTTGGCCGCATGCGACGGGTATCTTTACCTATTTAGCTCTGTCGCACGCTAGAATTTTTGGTGTATGCATATGCAATAACCACCAGGGCAGCCATTGGCAGCCATCACAAATGCCAGAGTGCCGCTTATTGTCTGCTTTGTCTGGCAGAGCAGAGCAGAGCAACCAAGAACTCTAAACCAACCAAACCACCCGCTCCTGCTGCTGCTGCTCGCCCACTTCGCCTCGTTCGTCTATCTATCGGGTCTCTCTATCGTGAAAATTGCGTTGCCATGTTAATGTTGTTAGTTGATTTCAGTTTTGGCTTTCAAAGCCACCACCCAACTAAAGAAGCCGCCCTGCCAGGTCAATGGGGTCCGGGCTGGATTTCAGGTGATGCCAGCCAAAGAGCATTGCCAAAATTGTTAAATACACTCACCAATACCAACCAACAAAAGGGGCTGCGATGTCGCGCACAATGGAGCATCATCGTGCAACGGGCATCGGCACAGCATGAGCATTGCACTAACAACGAGATGCACTCTCTGTGCTGTCCTCTGTGTTTATGGCTTTGAGTTATGAGCGACATTCTGTTTTTGTTCCTGGGGTGAAGCACTTCCTTCTCCTCCACCTCCTCCTCCTCCTTTTTAATGGTTGTAGTAAAAACTAAAGCTGCTTTCCAGCGTTCATGAATTCGTTCGTTCCTGTTGTCCATCCGGTGGTGCGACAAAATGTCTGCCGTGTGCGCGGAAGTGCACTAAACTAAACTAAGCCAAATTAATTGCCAAATGTGGTTTAATGTGCCAACAAAACTTTGATTGCTCACAGATATGGCAACCGAGCAACCGAAAACTATTTGCATAACATTCCTAATATCTGCGAATATTTGAGACTATTCTAAACGCTAAAAATTGAGAGAGAGAGAGAGAGAGATTGGCATCAACTCGGCAAGAGTTTTATTTTTTAAATTAATTTCTCAAGGACACAAAGAAACAGAGAGAGAGGCAAAGAATGGGAACAAGTTTTCCAGATACAAGAGAAAAACCATGCTCTTTAAGTTTTCTCATTTTCATTTGAATTTTCAGTAAGGTGTGAAAGAATCTGGCCTCTAACAAGTTTGTTTTGTATGTTTAATCACTAACTATAATAACTCAAAATGTACTCAAAATTAGCCTAGTAGCTAAGTATTTTTATGATCAGCTACTGTATTGATTTAAGGACTGTTTTCCCATAGTGACAATTTATTATAGATCTACATAGAAGAAGATCTACATTAATGAAAGAAACAATTAATCAGAGGTTAAAAGAAGTTACCTTAAAATGGATTTCCATCAAAATCTATCGAAATAATCACAATTTTATAAATTACGTCAGTGCCTTTTCCAATGTGATATGAAAAACTAAAGATTTAGGCATCAAATTCAAACGATAAGACTATTTAAGACTACTAAGAGCCAGGCCCATTCTGAATGGACCCAAAAAACACAGCATTGCCCAAAGAAAAGTGCACATAGCAGGAAAATTAATGGTGCTGGCAAGGAATTTTAATAAAAATGCTTGCGACTAGAGATAGAAGGAGGTGAAAAACTGGCCAGATGCAGACTGCTATTGCTTTCCATGGCTGGTGCTTCTGTTGCTGCTGCTTATGCTGCTGCTGCTGCTGCTGTCATAATGCTGCAATTGTTCATTATCCACTAATGAACAAAAAGTGTGTGAAAATCGCACACACAAAAACCTAAATGAAGAAAATGCCGCACACAGAGATGAAAAACTAGCGACGAGTGACAGCAAACAGGGGTCAGAGATGGAGAGAGACAGAGACACTGTGATAGGGGGGGTGGGCAGAGGCTTAGAATGCCATGCCTCGGTGTCTTTGCTTGAAGCACAGTGCTCTGTCAACAAGCATGGGAGGCTAGAGCTGAAGCTGGATTTGTGGCTCGGTGCTACAGAGATGAGAGGTGACGGAGGCGGAGAAGGAGAAGGCGACTTTAATTTGCAGTGCTTCTTGCACGTTTTCTTATTTGCCATCTGTTTTGGCCCCCTCGCAGTGGGAATGGAGAACGGGGACCGGGACCACCGGGAAGAATGCAGTTAGGCAGGATCAGAGCAAGATAGTTGGTCGGGGACAGACGTTGCTTTGAGTGCATTACGTGGAATTTTTGAAGCACTTAAGCTGAAGCATAAAATGCTGCTGCCAGTGCTCCTCCCCTCTCCACTCCTCTACCACCACACTCTGCTCTACTCCACTCTTTCTCACATGTGACAGTTGCAGTTGTTGCCTCGCTTTCAGTCCTAGTCCTTAGCTCTTGGTCCTTGGTCCTTGGTGAGTTTCGGCGCCGCTTTTGTCTGCGGCGTTTTTGTTCGTGCAGCATTTTCTAATGACAATTGTTTTGCAATATAAATTGCACAAGTGCGCAATATTTGCCTTTGTTTATGCGAAAACTTCAGCATTGCCTTTTACCATGGGCTCCGTCTCGGCCCAGGCTGCTGCTCCGGAATCTTGCGCCATACACCTGCCCACCAAAGCAAAAAAAAAAAAAAAAAAAAAAGGAAAGCAGGGCAGAGAACAACCATTTTAGCCATTTGTCTCGCCTTGCACGTTCTTAGTGATTCTCTCTGTCTATCTGCCTGCCTGTTCGACTGTCCGCCTTACCGCGTATGTGTTTGAGTGTGTGTGTGTGTATTGTTTGCTCTTCTGTCTCTTGTTTCATTACAAAACTGCCCAAAAGCACTCTGCCTGCCAGCCACTAAGCAGCAGTTGCATTCAATGGCTTTTGTTTGAGTCGTGATATTTGCGAAAATTAAATGACATGAGTTATGAAATGAAATTTCCCCCAGTTCATCAGGTCAGATAGCTATGCAGAGCATTTCAATTTTAAAGACTTTCGACAAGGGCATAATTAGAAACTAGTCGAAGTGATTAAGATTTCATTTTTCGAGATGGTTTACTTTCAGTTTGAACTGCTTAGCTAATATCTAATTACTTTTGAGAGTTTGAATTCCCTGAGAACAGATTTCCCAAACGATTTCCTTGTCCGTTTGGTACAGGTTTGTTGTAAGAGTATTATAGACAATCTTCAGAAGAGTTGTTGCCCTTTTAAGACGTTCCTGTAGTTGGAACATTTACGTATCAATCGGAACAACAAGCTATAGCTTGTATTAAAAGTGTACTCTTATTTCTAATCTATCTTTCTTCCAAAAATGGGCAGTAAAATGTTAGAGAATAGGCCAATATCATGGAAGGAGAATGGGAAATGGAATGGAAAAAGTTTACTAATAGCGGCGACAACTGGCATTGAGGTTAGCTCCATGTTGCGGCGAATGACGAATTTATCCCTGTTTGCATATCATTTTTTTTTAAGTCAACAGTGAGTGCGTTCACACACACACACACACAACCTACACATGGGAGAAAGCTGGCAGGCTGTCCAACTGTCGGACGAATGCCAGAGCCATTCGCGTTGCTTTCTGAAACGCGCTCCAAACGCTGCAAATATGTATGCTGCTGCTAATGTAAATTTATTGTTAAGTAAAAGCAGGGCAACCAAGAACCAAAGAGAGCCCAGAAGAAAAAAAGAAGCCAACATCACACCAACACAGACACAAACAGCCATGCAGGTCAACATGGCAGGAGCAGTGAAGGGGAAGATCGGATGGGGGACAACGACTGGCACCTGGCAAGTGCAGTGGCGTACAATAAATCTAATTTGCGTCGCATTTAATGACTTTGTCCCAGGCCCCAGCCAGTCCAGCAACTGCCTCGTGGAATATACATACATCCATAGTGGGTGGGGACAGGGGGGGGCGAGGGTGAGCTCCAATGTTGCTCCTAACGAGGCACTTGGCAGTGTCCAGCAGCGGCAGCAGCGACGACATTTAAGCCGTTGCCTGGGCAATTTTAGCCAACCATATTTTTAGGTAACGGCGCAAAGTGCCTCATAAAGTAATTAAAAGCGTTAATTAGAATTATGTGACAAAGTTAATGCGCAAATTGTAAATTAAACAATGCGCGAAAAAAGACACAACGCAACGCAAGCAAACCCCTCCAACGAGGGGGACGTTGCCTACTTTTGGGGGTTAACTTTGTGGTCACTTGGTGTACATAAATTGTATTGTCAGAGAGTCTATATCTAGGTTGCAGGCGTGGGGGCCAATTTCAGCCTCAATGCCTCATCAAGCATCCCGCATTAAGCAGGCGGCCCCAAAAAAAAAAAAAGAAGAAGAAAGTGCTACTCAGCTAATCGTATTGGGCAAATCTCAACTCATTCTTTCATCATTTCACAATCAAAGGCAATTGCTGACTAAGCGCCAAGGCGTTTTCAATAAATTGTCGTTCATCTGACAAATGAATGTTTCAATGAAGGTCTGACAGGAGTGTCCCCAACACACACACACACCCGACACACACACACATCCGACAAGTATTTATCAACATTTGCATAAAAAAAAGGGAAGCAAAGAGCAAAACTAGTGGCACGTGTCCCGGCTCGCTTGTATCCTTCTCTTCTGATGGAATGAGTTTGTGAAACATTTGTTGCTCCGTGATTTAGCTGATTTATGCTCTTTGATAAGTGCTCCCAGTCATACAGACTGATAATCACAAAACTCCAGTCGGCACACACACACACGCAGAGAGAAAGCAAAATAATACAATGAGAGAACAGAAAATTCAGAAATGAAAAGAAAAGCCTCATTGGCCCAATAAAATGCATGAAACGAGTTTTCCATTTTTTTTTTTTTTGTTTCCACATAAATTTATGACATGGCACGCAGAAATGGAGCCAAAAAAGAAAGCAAGAATTTACAATTTGCATATTTGAAAATGTATATTTCCTTAAAATTGACACAGTACTTTAATATATATATGTATGTATACCTTTTTTTTTGGGTGTGGGAGGGGCGTAAAGGGGGCCAATGCTCTGGCATTTTGATTTACAACCTACCACACAAATATCCCAGAGCATTTTTAAATGCTTTTAATGCTGAAATGACATACCCCAAGACGTATTCAACCATTTCGTTTCACTCCAATCTCTGTCCCTGGGGCGGGTTCTAATATTGTTTGTGCGATTGGCACAAAGAAGACCCAGTGTTCATTCCATCAGTCAGTCAGTCAGCCAGTCCGTCAGTCAGTTAGGCATTCATTTATTTCATTTCGTTTGATTTCATTTCGGTTACGCATTTCATGAGAAATGATTTATTAAAATTCCAAAACGCAACATTTGAAAGATTTAGAGTAAAGCTAAAAAGACACATTAATTATGGAAACACTGACTACTTTCTTTGCGGCATTCTTATAGTTATACACACACACACACATAGACAGAGACAGAGAGAGAGAGAGACATAAAGTAGAGCAACAGCGTGTGCAACAGTTTGGTTTGGCATTTTGGGGTTTTCTCAAATATTTATGATTCTCTGACATGCATAGAAACAAAAGAGAACACAAGAAAAGATAAAAGTTTATCAACAATCGTTAAAGATACAAAGAAAATTCATTTGCTTTGCACAAATGCCATCAAAAATAACTCAAAACTTTCTAACGCATTCCACAAAATTTAAATGCTCTTTTAAACATAGCTAGTTTATTCAACTATATTCAAAAGCTATTGTTTAAGCCAAAGAATGAAACAATCAATGAATAAACTCAATCAATACCAATTGCAGCTTGGCTTTCATTTTTATTTTGGAACTGAAAAAATGTGATAAAAACCTTTACAATAAACAATTATTCTTAAAATAGAGAAACCCAAATGAAATGCAAATACCTTTTGAAAGTTAAAAAAGGATTCGCTGGCAATTGAAGATGGTTTAAAGGGCATCGTGAGCAAGTTTAGATCAAATTTGGTTGGGGACTTAAACAGATACATGAGAATCAACTTCTGATTGATGAAAAAAATAACTCCACAATAATTAGAGTATGTTCAGAAATGTTTTATGTATGTACATTTGTCTTCTTCGTATGCATATTGTAATTTTGATCAACTTTTAAGTCAGACATTGAGCTGGCTACAGTCCAGTCAGCCATAAAATGATGTTGTTCACATCAGGCTGTGGTCAGTGGTTGGAGCCAACTTGCAACTTGCAACTTTCAACTTAATTCTCAATGCTTGCTGCTGTTGTGTTGCGTTGTGTTGTGCACACTCGGCACATGTCAAGATTTAATTCTCCCATGAAACCCAACTGAATCTTTAATGAGAAGCCAACAAAAGTGCTGTTCGATGTTGGTTGGTTGTTTGGTTGTTTGGTTGGTTGGTTGGTCTGTCGGTTGGTCAGTCGGCTGGTCTTTTGGTCACTTGTCTGTTGTTGTTGTTGTCCATTGTTGTTGCTGCGCTTTTGCCCCAAGAGACTTGCCACAGGATCGAGCAAGTGCTCAGGTGTTGGTAACTTTTGTGTCCCCTTATTTAGTGTAAATTTTATTTGGTTTTGTGGCACTTACATTTAATTTCTTATGCAAAGATTTCCCCAAACGCATACAAACCATTTTGCAGGTAAATGTATTAATTGTTTTGTTTTTGTTGTTGTTATTTGTATTTTACTGTGGTTATTGTTGCTGCTTCTTCTGTTGTCAGCATTGAAGTTTTTGGAGCAGTTAACCTAAAATTGTAAAGTAATTGTTTGGAAACCAAAACCGCATCCAAACACAGAAACACAGCACACACACACTCGCTCACTTGAAAATCATTATAGCTTATGTACATATGTATGTTTCATTGTGCAAATTACTCTTTCAATATTTGCATAAAATTGATTAAAAATTTTGACAATTTGAATTTTAGTTGATCACATTGTGTGTACCAGCATTTATTTAAACAATTTTGTGTCTTAATCATCAAATATATAACTGTATAAATATATTGCATTTACGTATGATAATACATAAAGGGATAATTGGTATTATCTGATTACCATCGTTCGATTACAATTTGCGTTTCAAATGTAGTTTTATTACACTCTTAATGGCGTTGCTTTTTGTTTCTGCATTTATGTATCTCTCTCTGCTTTTTTTGTTGCCCTAATTTACTATGTAGCAGATAAATTATTGCCAAGTACGCAAATTGATTAAATATGTTAATTTTTGACCCAATCAATGGGCCAGTGGCTTAGTTGCATTCATTGAAATTCCATTGCCATTTCCATGTGCTCTCCTTTATCCTGTTTATCGTTAACAAATGCTTTCACATTTATTTTTTTGATTGAATTCCATATAATTATTACCATAGTTTTGTTAGTTAATTGGCAAATGGATGTGGGATTCCGTGTGCGTGCTATCAAACTTAGCGTAAGGTAGACTATTGAGTACTCTTTCTCTATACCTTTCATTTCTACAGCATATAAAAAAGTTCTTTGAATAAGAAAGACTAGAATCTACACACTATTAGAGGTCTTTCTAGTTTACTTGTTTGGATTTTGCTTTTTTTCACCTTAATACGAATTTCTTCAGACTAGGCTTGAATTTTGCTAGTTCTGAAAGACTTTCTTTATTTAGTTCTAATTTTTGGGTGTAGGGTTAATCTAGCAGGCAATTTTCTTAAAATTAAAATTGTTTATTAATGATCTCACTGAATGCATTACTTTCATATCTTCAAAACCTGAGAAAGGCTTAAGTATTTCAAAACTAGTTTAAAGACTAAATTCTTTATTTCTTTTTCAATATTTTTTACATTTATGTTTGCTTAGATAACCTTGTATTTTATAGTTTTGTTCTACATTGATTTAGTTACGTTTATACGCGCTTTAACCCTTGTGTATGTTGTATGTGTGGGTGTACAAATAAAAATTGCATGTGCCAAATTCTCACACCTTTTAATCCTTGAGCTTTGGAAAAGCAATTTAACTATGCAATTTTTCCAATTGTTGTCAAAAATGAAAATATTTTGGTATGTATATATAACTTCACGTGCAGTGCAAACGAGAAAATGGATAAATTTGAGGTTGCTTGTTGTTAAGGGAGGAGTGGGGAGGGTGGGCAAAGGGTAGAAAGAAACATACAGCCGTAAATATAGAAATATAATGCTGAGTGATGCCAGCTGACACTACAGAAATATTCTCGGTTTCGGTATGTATGTGTGTGTGTTTTTGTGTGTGTGTGTGTGCTGTACTTTATTGCTTCGGTGTGGCAGGAGCAAGAAGAACAACAACAACAAATGCCACTAATAACACCAATGCAGCAACACAGACAAAAACAATAAATAAATAAAGAGATGGCTTGGCTTTGTCGTTGCTGATGCTGGCAAAACCGCAAACGATGGGACCGAAAGAGAAAAAAGCAACCAGAAGGGAGTGAACGAATTTTTTTTTGTTTTTATTTGCTTTATTCAACAATTTCAACCTTTTCATCTGGGTAGATGGGTGTGGTTGGTCCGTGTGTGTGTAATATATTTTATTTTCGTTGCTTTGAATTCCATTCGCGCGAGCACATGCAGAAATTTGTCTTAACACGCCTGTCAAACCGTTGCAACGCTGTCATCCATTTGCTAGGCTTAGGACCAGCTCCACCCAAGTCCACCCGAGTCCACCCGAGTCCACCCAAGTCCAGTCTACAGTTCACCACATCGCACATGCCATAGACCAAAACTCGTGGTCGTGTGTCGCGTACGTGGACACAACAAATTTGAAATTTCAGTATGTGTTCTCGACCGTTGTCGCAATTTTGAATTTTTACAAAGTTTGCAGTTTTCATTTTTTTGTTTTTTATTTCTCTTTTCTGTTGTTTGGTGTCCCGCTTCGTCTCCATCTCTCCATCGCTTTTTTTTAGAGGAGCCGCTGTCAACATGCACCGTTTTGCGGGCTTTGTTTGTCTGCCTCGCTTTGGATCTTTCCCTGTCTACTGCCTACTGGACAGCAGTTGAGTTTCCTTCTTTTTTTTTTTTTTTTGGGTTCGCATGTCCTTTGCTTCTTTTGTTTGCTGTTGCCACTGCACGATTAAAATGTGCTCGACAAAGGAATTATTTAATACACGTTTCACCTTTTTGCCAAGATTTTTATTTGCACTGTTTCGCATCTGGCGCAGTTGGAATATGTATATACAGATGTGTCTGTCTGTCTGTCTCTGTGTGTGTGTGTGTGTGTGAGTGTGTGTCAGTGTGTGTTTGCCTCAAGCAAATATCGTGTTGGTTACACATTTGTGTGCCCGTTTTTGGCTCTGCTCAAATATTTGACTCGAGCATCGCGCTTACATTACAACATTTGTAGCAGCAGCAGCAGCTGAAAATATAACGTATACCCAGCATTAGCATGCATGCCTGTTCATCTGTGACTGGCTGCCTGGCATATTTGTGTAGGTGTGGAGGCTCTTTAATGCTTGACAGCATGCATGATTTTGATATGGGCAAACTTTTGGCCATTACAATAAATGCAAATGCTAAGCAAACAGGCAACCACCAAGCAAAAGTCAGTCTCAGTGTAGTGGGAAGCAAAACGAAAAACGAAGCGAGCCATAAAAATAACACACAGCCATCAAGACAAATTTTATTTATTCTCTTTTTCCAAGGTAAACGGGAGGCAGAAAAATCCCACAGATAATAATTTAATTTACGCCTAACGTCAAACAGAAATGCCATAAAAATCAAACGGAGTCGACAAAGCGATAACTCTGCACATTATTTCATTGCCCCGATAAGTAGGCTATCAAAAGTTAGAAGCTTCACCTCAACCATTCCAGGTGAGAGATATCACATGAGAAAAGGTAGGTAAGTACACAAGAAAAGTTAGGATAAATAATGAAATCACAAATTCACACACACACAAACACACACACACGCACACACTCATCAATTCAACTGGCAAATACATAAAAAGTAATGCTAATGCTCGCGAATTGCTTTTGTGCTTATTTACTTGTGAAGCATTTATAGATTTCCCATTTACAATTAACCTGACTTAGTAGCAAAGCTTATCGTCATCGTCTTATACCAATAGGTACTTACATATATATAGTATATGGTAGACTATCATAATCATCTATTAGCAAGGCAAATCAGAGCATATCAATGGTTACTGGTAGGGCTACAGCTAACTCGTTCTCGTTTTCCTTCTTCTTATCTTGAATCTACATTTCACCCTTAACGGGTGCGGAGGGATACGCTAAAAAGCGGCGCATAAGTGCAGCATCATTTCCGTTACATATAAACACTTTTCTGCTTCAATTGGAGGGCAGCTTGGCATCAGCAGCCTGGCATGACTTGGCTGGCCGTGTTGCCTCAATGTCGATGTGGATGACGATATCGGCATCTTCCGCACGGCAGTCAACAGTCAACGAGCGCAATTTAAACTTGTTACGTGCCTCGACCGAACCGACCGAGCATCGTCATGACGTAACGTAATGAAATGTGAAGGGCACACACTCACACATACATAATCACTGCATATATGTGTATGTGTATAGCAAAGAGATAGTGAGACACGACAGAGTTTTTCTGCCTGATTTGAAGATGGCTGGGCCTGAGCCTGTGTCTCTGCCATTGCTGCTTATTGAAGCGTTGCTTTCTTTTTTATTTATTTATTTATTATTACACAAGAAACAGCAGAAATAAAAAGGCAAAATCATGCTTCGTCTGTCAGCATCCTCATGTGTTTATGACTTTGGTTTTAATGGTTAGGCTAGATTATTTTGCAGCCCATTTTAACTTTATCCATTTGTCAATTTAGCAGTAATGCCAAGTCAGAGCATATACACATACACACACTCACATACATACATATATACATATAAATACTATATGCAATTGAATCAATGTCTTGCATATTTATATCAATTTAATGCAATTACATTTCATGGAAATTGCATTGATAAACCAATCGGTGATTACACAATATAAATTCTCGATTCTCGTTTCTCAATTGGCTATGCGAATGGCAATAAATAAGCAATTAAAAAGCAAATATTCCAGCAAACAGAACAAAGAACATAATGGAATTTTTAAATGCCATTTCCCTCTCCAGCAGTTCGAGGTCAGATTGGAAGGATGGTTGGCTGGATGGATGGATGGATGGATGGCTAGATGGTATGTCAGCTCAATCAATCTGAAGCCACAAAGTCAAAAGCAATTTTCAAAATACATAAACCGCATTACCTTTGCTCTAACCTGGACAGTCTTTCAATCTCTCCCTCTCTCTCTCTTTCTCGCCTTAGCAGTCCTAGCATTTATCCCATCCATAACTTAGACCAATAAATTCCATGCCTTTCACTATGCGCGACCTGATTGCAAGCATTTGATGATAAATTAAACCATGTGTCTACAGCTCGAATTTATTATGCGCCAAAACGCCAAATGGCTGTCAGACCTGGGCCAGCACCAGGACCAGGCCAAGCCGCCAAACCTCGCGAAATCTTTTTAAACTTTAAATCCGCATCAATGCATCATCGGCGAAAGCCGCCAGCCGCTATCCGCCATTCTCTATTCACCCAGGCGAATGGGTGTCAGTGTCGGAGTTGGTGCCAAAGTAACAAACTTTGCTTTGCTTTGGTTTGCTTTGCTACTTTTTTTCCAACTCCCCATGTCTCCTCTCCTCTCACCATTCCATTGCCATAAATTGTGAAAGTGGCTTCTACCATCAACTAGGATCGGAGCTTCTATGTTTGCCCTTGCAATCCTTTGCGGCTTGTTTATGCGCTTCACACGCTTGTCTTTTCACCAGCTTGACTGCCTGCCTTTCTGCCAGAGTTTCGTGCCTTATGGTTATATTAATGTTTATGACTGCACGCTGTCATCATTTGATCTGTTCCGGCAACTTGGCCAAACCAATTTATAATTTAATTTTGGCTCCATTATAATAATTCACTTCACAAGAGCCGCAGAGAGATGAGGCTCACCACTCGCCCCATATACATGAGAGAGAGAGAGAGAGAGAAAGTGAGAAAGAGATGCATAGAAGAGATATAGTTGTGTATATTTATATTTATATATTGAAATGATTTGATTTACTATAGATATATTGCACTATGTGTGTGTGAGTGTGAGTGTGTGGCTGTTGCATGTTTTCTAGTCGTGCTTTATGGCTTTTATATTGGCTCATATTTTGTGCACCCAACGACGAAATTGAAACGGCAACGAGAATTGTTTGATGGTGGTGGGCGTGGCAGAAGTGGTGGGAAGAACAGGTTGTAAATTGTGACAAGTGGCCAACGGGGCTTTAAATTTCAATATATTCCTGTGTTCGGTGTAATATCAACGAATGGCCATCGCCTGATCCGGCTCGAGCTCCAATCTCCCCTTTAGCCTATGCGGGTGGTTGATATAGAACCGAAAATTTATGACGTAATTGAAACCGGAAACTACAATGCTTTGTGGTGAATTTTAATAAAGTTCGTCCTTTGTAAAGAGTTATTTATTGACAAATAGCTGATAATTTGATTTTGTGCCAATATTTAAAACAATGCGACATAGAAAGAGAAAGAGAGATAGCGAGATAGATTGAAATTGAGTTCAGGTTTTCCATTTTGTTCGTGCGCTCGAAATTCTTTTTTGTTTGTTTTTTATTTTCTCATTTTGCAGTTCAAAGTTATATACAGGTTTAATTGGATGCTGGCAATTTCAATTTTGTGTTTTTTTATTACAGAATTGATTGGCAAAGATTGGCGGGTGTGATAATTACAATGATTAGCTTTGTCTGTTTTAATATATATTAAAGTTCATTGTAAGCATCAGACTGGGCTAGTTAGATAAGACAAATACTGATAAATAAAGCTAAGTAGCCGTAAATAATAGGCAGCAACTGTTCCCCGAGGAATGCAAAAACCGTCAATGTCCAGTGTTGAGACTGATGGCATTTTTATAACTCACAACACACACACACAAGCAGACAAATAGAAGCAAATACATACATAGATTTGCCCACAAGTTCAATTTCATGGGAAGCCAATAAAAGACAAAAACCTCGGCCAGATGTGCCAGCTTAGGCCAGAGATACATAGATACACATGTCGAGTTAGATACATACACATGCCATCGAGTGTGTGTGTTTGTGTGTCTGCCGCTGGCTGGGTGACCAAGATTAGTCCTGACGACGGCCAACTGCCATAAAAGTCCATTAAACAGTCGACGAGCTGAGTGCCAGAAACAGGACAAGTGGCCATGTGGCAGCTTTAAGGCCAAGATATCATTGCCACATCTTGCCTGGCACAGGGGTGCGCATTGAATTATGACTTTAATTTCATTTTCAGCCTAGACCAGACATGGATTCACATACTCGACAATATGATTGCATATGTGTGTGTTTCTGTATATGCCACTTGACAGTTGGCATGAGCTAAATCCATTGGCAATAATTCTAAAGCCTGTGACGGATCATAAATTCGAAACTCTAACAAAAATATTCGTCCAAAAGATGACTTCTTCTGGCAACCAATGAGGGAGTAACTGGTCAGCGACGAAAGCATCAAATGGGAACACAGATTGGCATCATGCTGAGAACATGGAGTTCAATATACAACCTCATCGAATCTTGTAACCTTGTAAGCTTGCTTTGCTCAATCTACACCGACAACAGGACATTCTTTCGCCTTTCAACCCCTTATCAGCAGTAAAATTAAACGGCGAACAAAACAGACATCTCCCGAATCTTCAAAGTCCAACCAAAATGTAAAACCTTGTTTCGATCTTCAAAACAATCAATTGAGAATTTAATTGTCAAAACTTCTGAAAAAATGTCTTCATTAACATAAGTTCTTACATATATCTTGATGAACTTGAATTCCCAAGTAGGCCAGTGTCTATGTTCACTAAGCGATGCGAGACTAAAACAATGCAACTTTTAAATCTTGCTTTATATATTTTTAAAACATTTTTGTAGTTTTGAAACAATGAAGTGTACAAGTCTTGGAAAAAGGTGTCATTCCCGTCAAGAACAAAGTGTATGGAAAAAAAAAAGAGTAAGAACAAGAAATTGCAAATTACTTTTGGATAGAAAACATAACAGCAACAACGAACGGAACAGAAGTAGATATAGATACAGCAACAGAAACAGCAACAGCAACAACCACAGGATCAAAAGGTAAACGGCAAGCATGCGATTTGAAAACGATTTTCATTTCTGCAGCTAATATAAGCGACAAATCAAAGCGAACAGAATGGGGTGGACGACAGAAGGCAAGCCCCCAACATTACCCCTATACACACACACAAACACACACTCACACACACATGTGGACAGTTTTGGAATCAATATTTATGACCGCCCCAGCAGATTTATTGCAACTAGCATGGAGAGAAAGAATGAGAATGAGAAGGAACGAATGGGTTAGAAAAAGGGTAGTGGGTGAAAAAGAGAGGAGAAGTGAGGGGAGCGGCACAGAGGGGTAGAGAAACTCATTCAGATTTTGCCTTTGATTTGCACGTTGGCTCGTTTTCTACAACATTTTTTGCTCGTGCCTTTTGCTGTGCTCACAAAATAATAATATCCTGTGTTTGATTTTCATATGCACATACACACACACACAAAATCACAGAGAGCTATCTGTTTATTGTATCTGTGTTGGTGCATATCTTCGTTTATGACACTGCAGCATTTGATGATTTATGCATTTAAAATAAAATGTCACCAAATGGACAAAGCCAGCAACAACGTTCAGTTAGCCAGCCTTATCCTAGCATTTTCCTTTTTCTCTGATTCGGTTTTTCTTTCTATTTTTCTTTTCTGCATACATGCATATTTTGTTTGGCTTTGGCAGTAGGATCAAAGCGAAGGAAACGGTAATTGGCAATAGAAATGAATGTATTGCATATTTCTGAGCTGCTTTCAATTAACACACACACACACACACATGCATATGTACACACATAGCAAAGTACAGCCGTAAGCGGCCACGCCTTTATACTCAGTGGAAAATTCGATTTGTGTATATGTGGACGAGTTGAGTTGGATACTGTACAACTTCAATTGAATTATGAATTTGAAATTTCAATTTTACTTTGGCAGCAGCAGCAACAATAATAACAAACGCATAAACAAACAGTAATTGCTACCTAACCGGGCCAATTCGAATATTCGGAATGAGTGAAAGACCTCGAAGCGCTTTGTTTGTGTTCGATGGAAGCAGCCGCAACGGTACAATCCGAAATCCTTCTTCCTGGAACGTAATGTTCATCAAGGTTTTAAGCTGTTTGTCTCCCACAAACAAATGCAAACACACACGCACAGTCGCACACACACACACACACTTAGAAAGAGAGAGAGAGAGAGAGAGAGAGAGAGAGAGAGAGAGAGAGAGACACATATCCGCCAGTCATGGGGGGATAACGTTCGTTGTTGCTGTGGGATATATAGCCATAAAAAGGCCTAGCCTAAACATTGCATCAAATCATCAAACCGACAAGCGGAAGGAAGATGAAAGGTTGAATGGATAGGTATCTGTATCCCTGTACATACATATATAGCTGTTATCTGCAGCCAGGATCAACAACACAGTCGGTTTCAATTAGTCGTTGCATTTCGATTTGCCATTCTCCATATGTATACATTGCACTATGTCTATAAACATACATACATATATGTATCTTATATCCACAAGCGAATATGAATGTAACATATATATTAAAGTTTGTGTGTTTTTGTTTCATCTCAAACACATTATTTGATATGATTGCTACTTTTAGATTTCTATATGCTCTGTGTAAACACAACTAGGTAAGTACATACATATGTATATAATGAATTTTGATTAAAATTTATTGACAATACATGTGTGTGAGTATGTGTTATTGCAAAGGCCAAAAAGGACAACATTAAGGCATTGAAGATATCGTTAAAAGCTTGTCACATCATAGGACAACATAAGTTTTGTCCGATCTGGCTTAATAAGCCGCATTTAATGAGCTAAAAACACGTTAAACTTGCAACAGCAACAACACTAACAACACACACGGAGAACAACAGCAAAAGGCAAAAAGAAAACAAGCTACAGATTGACGTTGAGCCCGTTTCGAGGTTCCTGGCATCAGAGTACAGCACAGCACAGAACACCATATCACATATAGGTAGGTAGGTGGGTAGGCAGGTAGGTATGAACACGCACACGCAGCTTGTCCCGCGGCAACTTTTGCCAACTTTAGCTGAGAACATAGCCACCCACAAACATACACACACATACAGCCAAACATACCTATATGTATGTATGTGTGGTCGGACCAGCTTGTGTGTGCACTGCATCCTCATTTCATTAATATAACAACCCAAAAGTATGTAACTATCAGGCTCTCTTCTTGTCTGCTTCAACCAAAAACGCCAAAAGCTTCTGCTAGTTAGTTCACCTTAATGGGAGCTCAGTCAGTATTTGCCAGCATTCGATGGCGTCAGCGGGAGCGGATTTAATGATATGAGCGCCCAAATTGTGCTCAATATAGACATGAAATCCATTAAGTCATACTTTTTACCATTGCATCATAAACTAATCCACCAAAATGAGTTGTCGTTGATTTTCAAATTTAAAAGAAAATGTAGCATACAATTGAGAGCAAGTGCCAGGCGCCTGGAGTACATGGAAAATAAAAGTATAGCGTACTATTTTAAGCATGTGGTTTTTATAATTAGCATAAACAATTTCAAATGCACACATTTCATCACATTTTCCAAAGCTTAAGCAAAAGTTTTAATTTAAGCCCATCCTCCTTGGTAAGTTTTGACCACAAAAAGAGTTGGTAAATTTAACTATGCTCAATTAGGGCTTCCCTTCGGAACCCAACGAAAATATTAGGGGGAAACCTTCTACTGGCTCCAAGGTGGTACTGAAAAAAATAAAAACTGCTGCCAAATATGAAAGTGTTTCAAAGCAATGTAGACCAAAAATGCTTTATGCCTAATTGGCTGCCAATTTAGAAAAGCCACTGGACAAGCGTTGATTTCAATGGTAGTCGACCGTTTTGTTTATACTTTTCATAACTTTTGGGCAAACCAAATCAAACGAATCGCATGCCAAAGAAAAAAACAAACCAAAGCCGAAAGAGCGAAAAACTTAATTAAACTGTCAATTGGTTTCTAATGAATGGTTGCAAAGATGAATGAGTAATGAGGCTAATTATGACTGGCAAATGCCTTGAAAGTGGTCTGGATCACACTTACATTCATAAATAAAATGTCGGCCCCCAACTGATTGAATGTGAAAATCACGACTGACATCAAGAAAAACAAATCAATATTTGGTGGAATGAAAAATTTTGGGCTATTCGCAGATTTTATATAAATTTTTAAGTGACTAATACGATTTAAATAAACTGTTTATTGAATTACAAAAAAAAAAAAAAAACAAGCCTTTGTCTTTTATCCATCTTTGGAATTTTATCTCTAGGCATCAAAGTAATTGCCCTAACTAATTGATAACACGAGTCGCAAATATCTTTAATAGCATTTCATTAATTGCCATTCAAAAGGGAGACGCTCACTGTTTCAGAAACTTCTTTCATTTGCTGGATTGCCGAGCTGGCCAGTCATGGGGATGATGATGCCCCAACACTGATTAAATGAAAAATCAACAACAACAAGTGGATGGATAGAGAGTTACGAAGGAACCATGGAAATTGATTAGCTGCAAAGCGACTAACACCAAACAAAGACCAATCTAGAATCAAGCAACTTGGCACAGGCAACGGTCAGTGGCAGGATGTGGTTATTATCCCATTGCAAGTCGATTGTAGCAACATTGCCAACAATCAGGTATTAGGCCTAAGTACAAAAGCAAAGGTAGCAACAGTCAGATGTTTAACAAGACACAGAAAGTTACCTTGCCTACATATATGCATATGTACATATGTATGGGGATCTATGATGCTGTACATCAATGGGACTAGGCCTTCAAGAACAGCTTAAATCCTTACAAACGGCAAGAAAAAAAAAAGCCGAGAGAAAGAAATGGTGCGTTTGGTCAACTCCCAGCACTTACCAAGGGCAATTATTTAGTGTGTAGGCAATTCGGCAGTGCGAGCGCTTAATGACTTACACACATCCCTATGGCCACGCCCATTCTACCAGGGACTACCACCGGTTTTGGCCAAGATTAAAATGCCAGCTTAGTAAAGACTTTTGCATGTGAAATTAGTAGCTTAAACTGTGCGTGTGTGTGTGTGTGTGTGAGTGCGCCAGGACAAGAAGTAAGAAGTGTAGGAAGGAGTAGGAAGCTAGAAGACAAGTTTGCTGCTGTTGCAGCTTGTTGTGGCATGCCTTTACATACTCCATCTCTCCCTTTCTCTTTCGTTTATATGCATGTGTATGTTTATGTGTGCCTGTTTGTTGCTGCATACGTATGATAAAATAATTCACTCGACTGCAACTCATAAATTCTCTAAGGTAGCGTATAAATTTTCGACAAATCTCGACAAAATGCCGCAAAGCAGCCTCAAACCTCAGAGTCTGGCCCACTGCTTGTTGGGGACTGAGTCAGTCGTTTCTTCCCCTCAACTTGCTCGAGAAAGCGACCAACATCATGGCATCATGTTTGTTTGGTTAAACAGGCGAGAGAGACTCAACTTCTGCATCGTTCAAGCAACAATTGTCGCAATTAACTAATTAGCAATAAGCGAGAATATTCAAGATCGTTTTCCATTCCAAGGATATTTCTGATTTTCTCAAAAAAGATTTAAGTACAGATGCTAAAAAGTATGATCTGTTCTTTGTTAGGTCAATATTCTTTAGTTATGTTTTCAAACGTGTAATTTTACATAATTGAGTACAATTATACGAATCATGATAATGTTTTGTCGATTTCAATACGTATCCTTTGGAAACCAAAAGAGTGATTGTTCCTATATGCACTTTGATTCAATATACAAATCTAGATTAGATTTTGCCCCAAAAAGTGTGCTACACAATAATGCATATATGAATATGCATAGATTTTTATGCAAAATATGCTTGGCGCATAAATCGCATACAACAGCTTATATAAATTGCCTGAGATATCACTGAACGATATCTGCTGACATTCTCACACTCGTATTTTATTGCTATATGGCGGCCTTGTCAACATTTTTGATTTTTGCACTTGATAAAATCAATGCATTTTTATGTGGACAAGGCCGCGTGGGCCCGAAATGGCCGAAGAGTTTTTCCTGTTTTCCCCTTGTTCCACAATATATGTATGTATGTAGCAGCAGGAGTCAAAAAGCACTGTTCGGTCGGTTGTTATGTGTGTGTGTGTGTGTGTGAGAGTCAGAGAGAGAGACAGTGAAAAAAATTACCATTTAAAAAAATGCCAAAAAATTGTTGCTGTTGCATTTTGTACGCATCATTGATGCTCAATCGAGTGTGCACACACTGATACAAAATGCCGGCATGTTGTGTGTCTCTCTATATGTGTATGTGTGTGTGTGTGTTTGTGTTTGTGCGGGGCCATAAAACAAAAAAGTTTGCATGGGCTCAATTCTTTTTAGTTTCAGCTTTCTATACGAAAGGACTTTGGTCCTTCTTGCCTTGTTGCCTCCTGGCAATGGCTTGTTTTGTATACATATCTTTTGCCAATTGCCAATTGTTCTGTTTGCTTCGTTTTGTTGCAAACGTAGCGCGTCCAAAGTAAATCAAGCGGCATCCTTACACATTCTCTAATAAACGGAAATGGTTGCACATGCAACTTTTGGTTTGCAACTTTTTCTGTTTGCCACCAAAACAAGTCACATAAATTGCAAACACTCACAACTTGGGCCTGATGCTCACTTAAAGTCACTGCACACAGTCACTGGGACTACTTCCAATATAAGAAACTCCAGTTTCAGCAGTATTGATTAAGTAGACGCTTGCCGCGTTTCCTGCTCCAGCCCCTCAACTCACACCCATTCTACCTAGCTACCCTGTCCTGCCAATCCCTTAAGATTCTAATTTATATCAGCGGCAAAAACTTATTTCCTATTTCAGTGTGCGAGCCGCGCTTTCCCATCCTCGAGAACGATCCTTGCAAGAATGTCGTACGTGATTCAATTATAAAATGCGGTCTCTCAAATCGTTGCAAAATTTATGTATTTCATTTTATTTCCCACATTGGACAGGCGAGACCTGTTTGCCTCTGCCTCGCATCTCCAGAAGTGTGGGTGAGTTGGAGGGGGTGCCAGCTGTGTCACATGTGGTACGATTTTAATGGACTTGCTCGTAAAATGCCACGGAAAAAAAACATTTTGTCACAAAATTTATGCCCGCCCATTTCATAAGAGGCCGCAAAATGTTAAACAAAGCTTCCAAAAGATGGAGTAGAGCAACCCTTGAGAGGCCTGCACTCGAGGTGCACGCATAGTTTTGGGCGAATTCGCGACTTCCGCAAATTAATTATGCACTCCACCGACTTGTGGTCACCATTATTCGGGAGAGACAACGACTTTGGCAGCTAATTGAACAGTTGAGGTGGCTTTCGTTCTCTCAATTTCACACACACACTTAGTTAAATTAGTCGAGGAAAGGTCTTTGTAACCTCAGGTTGCCTATCAATTTGTCAAGTTATTTGCTGATTGACCTCATAGATTGTCTTTAATGCCGCACGGAATTGCCCATGTTCTGTGGTCTCGAGTTTTGCCCGTGGTAACTACCACCAAATTCGAGTGGCACTCAAAAGCTGAAAGCCATAAACTGAAGCATGACAGTGACTGGTGAATGGCGAATGGGTGTTAGATGAGAAATGTATTCATATTTTTGTATATTCATAATAACGAAGAAGACGAGATCCAACCAAAAGAAGTGACAGACAACAGCGTAGTATTTTTTTGCATTTCCTTGCACTTTTGCGTCATTTCCTTGACATTTGTTTCTCCCGCTCAGTCACTCAGTCCAGCACAAAAGTCATAAATCGCAATGCGTGGATTATGCAATTTTCATGTTTGCATAGGAAATAAAAAAACAGAAGAAGAAAGGGCTGACAACAATGCATTACTATTACTCCAGCAGCTGGAGAGAAGGGAACGACTGTTAAACGTATTCAAAAAAGTAAGCAAATGACGTGCTCAGCGTGGATCCGGATGTGGAATGTACATACATATGACAACATGAAATTTCAGAATAAGAATATATGTATGTATGTACATACATATATACAGCGGAAGCCATCAAACAATGATTCGCATAGGAGGCAGTGGGGAGTAGCATGACAGTACATAGCTTTGGCTAAAGAAAAGTTATGAGAAATGAAATGTGTGGAGGAAGCGCAGCGTAGAAATATACACAAGATGCTAAAGCTAATGGCAAAAGATAGAGCTGCAGTTATTTACATATGCAATGAAAATATTATGAAACTCACTCACTCTACGTTTGCCCTCTTCCATTAGCCCCCTTTCCCCACCTATCCAGAAGTTTATGTTTGAGTTTCTTCTGCTCAATAAACCCATCCAGGTGCGTATGCCAAAAACCACATAAGCCAAATGCCACTCCTCATTCCATTTCATTCTAGATGTTGCAAAAATTTTGTTTATTAAAAACTTAAAGTGCAAATCGCACACATCCCACAAGCTCCACCGAAATCGCGCTAATCAAAATGAACCGCCTCCAACCAAACCCATGTACATACATATAAAATGTGAAACAGTCTTTCACATCCAAAAAAAAGACGGGGAAGCACACGCACATGCAGAAGCTTCCAGCTGAAGCAAATCAGACGCTAAAAAATTCACAGTCAAAGTTAAGTTGCCCGGTTTGGGGGGTAGGGGGCGAAAGAAAATCAAATTTCACTGCTAAAACTGGATGCGGGAGGGGCTGAAGCCGCAGCAGCGACGACAACTGACACCCAGCCAACTGCCATGTGTGAAAATTTTTAATACATCAACTCAAAAGCGACGGGGCAAAGGCAAAGGCAAAGCAAGGCAACCAACGCCAAGCCGATCCCAAACCAAACGAAACCGAACCAACATTGCCCACAGCAAAGCGCAGCCCCAGATGAAATGCATAAATAAACCTCACGCAAAGGTCTGGACACGAATCCTTCTGGCATCCCCCCTGCCTGTTATCCTTTATATGTATGTAGAGTCAAAGGCACGAAAATGAGTCGCTGTTACGCTGCATCCGCCACATAATCATGGCCGTGGCAGTGTCTGGATTTGTATGTTGCACCCTCAACCTCGGTGTGTGTGTGTGCTTTCTCTTTGTGTGTGTGTGTATGCACAGCAAATAGACAGATGAAACTCGGAAAAGCAGGAACAAATGCAGGCACAAAAACAATTTAAATATAAATAATTTGGTTACTCTTCGTGTTCATGCTCATTGTGTGGCGGCCTTTGTTCATACCGCCAGAACAGGAGATGGTACAGACACACACACACACACACTCAACTCATTCTCATGCATTATAAAGTGTCTGGGGGCAATCATTTGATGCCTGACCATGTCAGTGAGTCTGGTCGACTGGGACTGGTATGGTTGGGTTTTTGGTTTGGCGGTTGGACTGGGCACTGGTCACTGGTTGGACTGGCTTGGAAATGAAATCGGATTCGCAGGGTTTCGGTGGCGGGGGGGCGGTCTCGGGACTCAGTTCAGGTTCTGTGTTTTTGCGGCCGCACAACTAAATAATTTAGTTATACAAAGGCCAAATTCAGCTGCTTGCTGCAGTCTGTGGCTGACCAATCGACCCGCCAACAATGCAGTTCACTCTGTTGCATCTACACACACACATACACATGTATGTACATATGCTAAACACAACGTTAATAACTGATCGGAGAGGCCAAAACATTCCACTCTCTGCGAGAATTTCAACCACATGGGAATGTGTTTAAACTAATGATAAGAGGTCAACACCAGCAGGAAGCAAAGGCTGTGAATTTTAACTAACTTTAATCAAACATTTCAACTTAATTGGCTTAATTATACAGTTTTTTCGTTGTGAATTTCAAAATGGGACCCAAACTTAACTTTAATTTAGTTTTCTTTTAGACATTTACGATTATTGTTTGACCTATGTTCCTTTGGCATAATGACATTTAACTCTGACCTTATCATAGATTTAAGTATGTACGTGTATAAATAATGTTAAATATTTGAACAATTAACAAATGTCGAAAAGTATCTCTCATCTGGAATTCGCTGTCAGCTAATTGAAATTTAATTTGCCACATAATCCTGAGAAAATGCCAAACTCTTATTGTTTATTATTAATTTGCATTTTGATTAAAATTTGTGACATTGTCAAATGAAACTGACAGCACGTCGCTTCGACATGTGAAATAACAAAATTATATTGCCAATTACTCGAGAACTTGTGCTGAAAATTACTGGAGGCGGTTTATTTTGCATTAACATTTTGCCAGTGCATTTTTTTTTTTTGCTTCCCTCCTTTTTTTTTTTTTTGGTTTTAATGAGTAAATATTTTGCTGACAGCCAGCGAACTGGGTAAAAGGCCTGTCACTGTGTTTTTGGGTTGTCTTCTAGATTGTTTAGCAATAATTGATTAATGTGGGCGTCGTGAGGGCCCATCTTCCAGGGGGGAGGCAGCGACGGCGGCGACGGCTTTTATCGGGTGAAAAGTTTTGCCATTTAGTTAGTTGGAAGACGAGACTTGGTGGTTGTAATTAACATGGCCCTGCTATCGCCTGTGTCTAAAACAACTGGATACTGGCAACTTGGTTGCGCCTCGAGCGTTGCGTTTTGTGTGTTGCCTGGTTGAGCTAATTTAAATTAATTGAATATGCTTTGATAGCATTTCAATTAACTTTTTGGCCAGCATTACGACCTTGTATCATATCTATGTATGTATGCCAGTCAGCATATGTATCTTTTTTCATTTTGCTTTTCACCCGTTTATTTCTATGCATTTAAGCCGCTTTCTCGGCCATCGTACAACTGATGCCCGCCTTCCAGTCATTGCTATATCTGCAATATATATGAGCAACGTTTCGTCAGAGCCAACCATGTGTCTGTTACCGTATCTGGCCATGTAGGGCATTTTGCATAGTAAGTGGCCTGAAGAGCCTCGTCGTCTCATTTCATTCGGCGGGGCAACTAAATCACCAGAAATCAGTTATAAATTCGTTGGTTGTCGGTTGCCATTTCGCTATTCCCAAACCCCTGACTCTTTCTCCCCTCTCTCTCTCTCTCTCTCTCTCTCTCTCTCTCTCTCTCTCTCTCTCTCTCTCTCTCTCTCTTGTGTGTGTTTGGACATTAGATTCACAAATACATATGCATAATTCTGTTTACCGTAAGCCTTGCCTCTGATGAAATTAGGATGCCCAGACCAGACCTTCCTAATTTGCATCTCTATGTGTGTGTTTGTGTGTGTGTATGAGTTTGCCTTTTAATTATTCAAATAAAACAGCTTTTTGGCAATGGCCAGATACACATACATAGACAGAGAGCAATATGCAATGAAATGAGGACTCCTAGAAGGATTTTTCCTTTGCCATTGTCAATAAGCTGCAACGCAAATGGCAACTAAATTTAATTTTGAGCCAAAAGACAAATTCGCGGACTAAAACCATCTTTTAAGTGATAGATAAAATGATCATACTTACTCGTACTTAATCACAAGAGTGTGATGAAATCCAATGAAACCTATGAAATTGAAATCTATGAAAAGCCTTTGGATTTATGTATCGTCCAATATGTGGACCTACAAATAAATGGATATATGGACATAGAATATCGACTACCTAGTCGACGGATTAGTACAGAGTTTGGCATTCAAAATGTTCCACAAGACAAAGGCATAACTTAACAGATAAACTTATTACCCTCACAATTAAGTTTGCCAAATGTGTGTCTTTGTGGGGCACTAAATGTTGATCTGTGTCCTTGACTGTATAACACGTGTTGATGGGCATAGTTTATTTGGAAAGTCCACTTGATTGATAACAATGCCCAGTCAGCAACAAGCGACTATCAGTGTTAGCCGCAGCAGCAGCAGGAGCAGAAGCAGCCGCAGCAGCAGGCGCTTGTCAAGTGCCAATTAAACTAAAGCGGCGCGGCAACAGGCAACAACAGAGGCCGATAAAAATAAATGTTGTTGTTGTCCCCCACACACGCACACCCTCATCCATTCACACCCACACATACTCACTCATGTTTATATATATATCCATTTTTTCTAGCCTAACATTCTGCGGCCCGTTCGAAACTAATGACACACGGCCGTGACCACGTTGACGTTGATAAGCCACAACAATTTTCATTGGACAGCCATTTACAATAAACGTCAGAGGCTATTGCCGAGGCGAGGAAAGAATAGCCGAAAAAAAGATGAAACCACGAACAACCTCGTCCCGTTTAGTGGAAAAATCAAACTGCCATTAAGGGGCGGAACAGATCAGGCTGTACTATTTGATAAGCGCTAATGAATGGTTTTCTTATGCGCTTCAATGGACCATGTCGTAGTTAGTTGTTGGTCCTCGTCCTTGTTCTCCTTCGGTGTTCGGTGGCCAGCCGCAGCTACGGAAAGCAGTTGAAGCACGGCCACTTGTCGCGGTTTTGGGCAATTAAAGCGGCGGTCGCTGTTGTCATTGTCACAACGTCGAATGCGGTTGCTCCTGACGCAAATGTTTGGCTTTGAGGCAATTAACGAGGCACACAAAACCCAATAAGAAAAAAACCAAAATGTGGATAGAACATAAAAAACTTTAAAAAAGAAGAGCTACGGCCTCCCCCCATACATGGAGGCGTTTCTTTTTTTTTTTTTTTTTTTGTCGGGCCTTCAATAAAATGGCTAACGTATGCCTGCAATCAATAACCAAACCGAACAGCCCCGGAAAAAAACATGCTATACATGAATGTGTGTGCAGTTCATGTTTCTTTTTTTCACTCTGTTTCTGGTTGGCGTTCATCAAAAACCGCAACTGCCGACAGGAACAAGTTGAAAGTTTTCCTTTTGGAGAAGCTAGCAACAAGCGACTTAATACGAGGCTAAGTTGATGAAGACACAAGACAGATGAATAACGGCAGGTGAGCCAGGCATACAAATAAGAAATTTTCAGGCTGTCTCTAGCAAGGTAAGAAACATACACACGTATATAGAAAATACGAAAAGAAAAAAACCGGAAAAGGCAAAACTTTTCAAACTCGACACACACAGACAATGGAAGAGTTGGAAAATTGGAGAAGGAGAGACGGTCTTTCCTTCTTGGTCTTCTTTGACCAATACAAATCGTTACCAATTTTCAGTCGGATGGGCGAATTGTTGGCTAAAATGTGAAGAGTAAGAGAGAACATGCAGCAGGATGATGACGACGACGCCGACGACGACGATGTGGCTGAGAGGATAGTAGTCAATAGCAGACCATAAGCAATGGTCAAGTATATGGGCAAACAAGCGGCGCACACCTTTCATTTATTGTTCGTTTCGTTTCTCTTTTTCTCTGTTAACCCCTTACTATTCTCCCTCTCTCTGGCTCTCTCTTGAATTGCAGGTGGAGATGGAATGGTACGGTATGGTCTGGTCATGTTCATATCGAGCCGCGTACGGATGGTCTTTGTGTCATCGCCAGAGAGAGAGAGAGAGAGAAAGTCAGAGGATGCATCGGCTTTATGTTGTGCATGTGTCTGGCCATGGTCTTTACGTTGGCTTGATTGGATTTGCCGATGCAAATGAAGAATCCAATTTTTAAAGTTTGTTTTTCGTTATCGTTACGTTTCTTGTTAGAGCTCCTTGTTTTTTTTTTTTTTGGGGGCGGGGGGTCCTGTGAGGAAAATGTGGCTACATCCATACATATATGTTATTTTTTTTGCTTCTCCTTAGAGTTACCACTTTTGGTGTTTTTTCTTTTACTCCTCTATGCTGGTTTCATGTGTTTTTCATACTTTTTTTTCCTCTTTTTTGGCAACACATACCTGTCCAGCCACTGACACAAAGCATCAACAATACCAGCAACAGCAACAACAACAACGACAGCAACTAAAACAGGGCAATTCAACCTAAAAGAGAGCAACAATTTTTGCAGCAAAACAAAAAAAAACAAAAGGATAACAACAAAAAAATCAAAAATAACGACAGACAAAAAAATAAAACACAAAGCATAGTAAAAAAAGTTTTGCCTTCTGGTTTGGCACACCATTTGTTTTTGCTGTTGTTCTTACCACAAAATCGAATTTTCACTTTTAAACAATTGACGTCACCACACACACACACACCCACACACACACACCACACTCTGTACACTCCTTTTTGTTTTGGTCTTTCTTTTGTATTGGGTGTCTTCTTTTTTTACGTTCTCATTTTATGCCTTTCAATTTGTTATTTGCTCTGTGCTTTTGCTTTGGTCAGCTTAATTCTGCATTGCCAAGTGCCACTCATCGTCCTTGTTGTCTGTCTATCTGTGTGTGTGAGTGTGTGTGTGTGTGTGTGTACTTGTATTGCCTTTTGTTTGTAGTTTATTTGAGAAATACATTTAACAACTATTTTTCGTTTTTTTTTCCTCACAGACAAAAACATTGGCGTAATCGATTGACTTATGTGTTAGTGATTGAGGTCACTTTTTGTTGTTGTTGTTATTGTGGCCAAAAACGAGAATTTCATTTTAATTATCGTTCAAACAATTCAGAACGGAATGGTATATACATATGTATGTATCTGCCAAATCTAGCAAATCAATTGACACTTTATCTGACAACAGTTCAAGATCTAATGAGCAATATTTCTCTAAAATGGGCAAAATATATTTTAAAATTGAATTTTAAAACTAAATTTTATTAAAACCCCATTAAAAATAGTTAAAATCAATTAGTTGAGATGATTATTAATGGATGGGTATATAGATATCCTGTTGATAGATAGATTTGTATATGAAATGGATCTGTAGGAGTTAAACCTAGGAGAAAGCAATAAGCTAATAAGGGAATAATTTAAAAAGCGAAGAATTTCTAAAGGACTTCTTTACTGCTTACCTTTTCAAATAAAGAACTATCCTTTTTGGCTAACCCGATTAACACTAAAAGTGTATCAATATCCAAAGTAACAACCCTAAAGCATAAAAGATTCCCCCATGCCATTTGATAAATGGTCTTCCCATTGATAATGCCAGAGAATAGTAAGCAATTAGATAGGATAAAATTTCGATAGCTCAACAACAGAACCTTCCTGCCTCTCCCCACGACACCCTGCCGAATCCCTGCCACATGCGCTGGCCACTTTATTAAATAATTATATCTCAAATGCTGGCAATTTATCATTAATGATTTGCTATAGAGCAACAAAAACCCAGTCAAGACATGCCATTAGATAGTCCTGGGCAATTACTTATAAATTATGTGAAATGCGAGACATTGACAGCCATCTACAATTACAGGGAGAGCTCTGGCAAAACAAGCCAGCCACTAAAGTAAAGGTTTTGTAAAAGTATACACATTGATATTTGTCTGTAGTAATCGTTAGCTATTTTTGAGTGAAATAAATCAGCATGTGTTGGATGGAATGTAAACGGAAAATGAGCCAAAAATAGAAAGAAACCCAAACTAATCGAGCTGGCATGTCAAGCGGCAATGAAAATTAGCCAACGCATATGCCATAAATCCTAAGCAAAATTGGAAGCAAACGTTGGTCAGACAATTGCTCAACCTATCAAACTTTATTGACCCACAAATAACGTGCAGATAATTACAAAAACAAAGGCAACTGCCTTAGGAACTAGACAACAGCAGCAAGAACAACAGCACAGCAATGGCAAAAGGGAAACCCAGAAACTGAATGAGAAGGTGTGGGAAGGAAACTCCCGGGAAAAGTAGAGTGTTGGTGTTGGGAGTGAAGCTAGAAGTGGCAGGAGGGGAAGTTGAAAAAAATAACAGCATGGCAAAGTGGAAAAACTACTTACAAGTATGTTAACATGCGCAATTGTGTGCTTCGTTGTTTGGTCCACTGCCAGTTGCTGCTGCCCTCGGGGTATATTCAAGCTAAAGGAAACAAGCTTTTCTTTTCCTTTCCTTTCCTTTTCTTGTCTTGCAAAAAAAAAAAAAAATTCCTGCCCCAAAAACACACCCATTCCACTGCTATTGTGAGTTTTCCCAAAGATGCTCAAGTTTATTTGTTGTGGTCATGGCAAAAAGTAATCCAAAAGATAAAATACAATAAAATAAAAGGCTAAGCGGTGAGTTATATCTGTTGTTGCTTCTATTTCTGCTGCATTTGTGGGTTGCAGGTTTTGTTTAGACAATGCCTTCAACCTGCCCGTGTGTGTTGGTGTGTGTTTTGAGTGTGTGTGTGCATAATTTATATGGCAAGCTTCACATGTTTTTGGTTAAATTATTTCCCTGGCCTCAGCACGTGCTGCTATGTCGTCTTTGGCCAGCCTTTCAGGTCAACCATTTGGTCATAAATTTTAACGCCTGCCCTGCGACACGTTCTTATACACTATTGAACTTGAAAGGGGGGGGACGTCGACGCTCAAAAGCAGAAATAGAAAACACAAAACAGACAAAAGCCAATTTTTCGTTGACCTTGAAAAAAACAAAAAGTATTGGCAAGGCCAATATATAGAACTTGCTTGGTATAATATCTTGACTTAGCCCGTTCACTTCATATCTTTAGTGGGCCATTAGAAATTGGCTTATTTATCTTTGGGTCAACATTTCATTTTTACTTCTCTCTCTCTCTCTCTCTTTAGCTTCTTTTTTTCAATTTAAAAGCCAACAACATATTTGTTGTTATTGTCCATTGCAATTGCTTTGGGACCATTTAACATTTCTTGTACAAACCACATGGGGCTAAGGCAGCAGCAGATCAGCCAACCAAAACCCAAACCTTAATAGCTATAAAATAAAATAAAAAATACAACACAAGCCAGGAAAAAAACAACAACAGGCAACATGGGACAACGGACAACCAAACACTCGCACTTCCTATGAGAGAGAGAGAGAGAGAGAGGGAGGGAGAAAAATTGTGGCTCTGAAGTATTACACAGAAAACTCAAGACAGCTAAGCAAAAAGTTTCTCCAAAGGAAATTTTCTTAATTTGATTTCTTCAACGCCCCTGGAGTGCAGTGTTGGGCTCTAAATGTGCGTGTATTTTATAAATATATAGCGCCCAGACAAGGTGTAATAAAACGATGCCAAAAAGGCTTGTCTTAGCCCTGGACCTAGCCCAGCCGCTTCTCGGGTGCTCTGTAGAAAAGTTTTTAATAAAGTTTTTATGCCTAGGCACTGGAATAAAGCCAACACCAAAGCCTCCCTTGTCTATTCTCCTTTTTTTTTTTTTTTTGACTATAATTGAGGCAATTTGTTATAAATGAAACAAAGGTTTTGCGGCATAAATATGAATGAATGGAGGTTGGAGTCTCTGTCTTGACTAGGCAGATGTAATCAGGCGTATTGCAAATAAGTACAAAGAAAATTTATGGCTAAGCAAACAACTGGCAAACTCACTTTCCATGCGAATTATTATTGCTTGCCTAAAAAGCAGGTTAATATGCATATGTTTGCTAAGGCAAAATAAGTTTTTATACATATTCTTAACATAAAAGGCTGACATTTTGATACTGAAAACATGTCATGTATTATCAAAGTGTTTGTTACTTATTTCGATTTGAAAATCTTTCTATGAGCTTATTTTTAGTCTAGGCAAGCCATTGCTTCTGATGACAAGAAGAACACAAATTTGGTACAATATTTTCCTAAAAGTTGCTCTCAAAAAGGTCTCCAACTTAAACTAATCTTTAGAAGTATTGAATAGGTTAAAAACCATTATAGACTAACCTATAATTAAACTATTTTACATAGCTTGACTTATTGTCAAATATTTTCTTTAATCATAGTGTTAAACATGTCTAAACTTAATGGGAAATTGCATTGCATAAATGAAATCGATTATGTCAGTTTATCTAATACAAGAATACATATTTACCCAAGGCAACAGCTACAACCATCTCTATCTACCTTACGAGTCTTGAAAATTATTAACTTTCTGTTTTGCAGTTGGCATAAAACAATATGAACAATATCTACAATTTCCGCAGCGGAACAAGTTGAAATTCATTTCAAAACAATTTGTAAAAGTCTCACACGCTCACTGCAATCGAAGTTTGTTTGGCAGCTAAGCAAATTTGCCAGAACAAACTGAAGTTGCTGCTGTTGTTGTTGTTGTTGTTGTTGTTGTTGTTGTTGTTGTTGTTGTTGTTGTTGTTGTTGTTGCTGCTGTTCCTGATGTTGCTATTGCTGCTGCCGTTGCTGAGCCAGCAAATGCCAAGTGTGGCCTCCATCCAGATGGTTTTTCCTGCGATGCGTGCATGTCAATAGTTTTGCGCTAGCTCGCGCTTTTTCTCTCTGACTATTTCTTTTTATTTTCTTACTCCTTTTTTTTTTTTTGCTCGTTTTTGATGAATTGACAGGCAATGCTATTTGTCAGCAGTCAATGTGTTTGTTACATTTTATTGCCAGCTGGATGCTGCTGTTGCTGATGTTGGTGCTGTTGCTGCTACTACTCCATTGTTAATGTCAGACAAGACACCAGGGCATACGCTAAACATGGGGAGCAAGTTATTTGTCTGCATTTTATATGCAATTTCTCTATGCATCTCGCTGTTAGACAGAGGGCCTGACAGCAACAAGGGCAGCTGCAAAGCATTGCCAGCAAATTGTGTCAGAAAGTCGGAAAGTCGATAGCTATGGCTACAGCATCTTTCGATTTGCACGGTCGCCCCATTTTGAAATAGATTACGCATTCGCATCCGGTGTGGCAATTGCTAGATGCCCTTTGCAGCACACTTCAAACTTTATGAAGAAAATTGCTGTCAGAAAGCAGGCAAGCAATGTCCAATCAAAAATGAAAACGACGAAAAAAAAATGTATTGCTTTGCCTCATGTAGATCAGTGGCGGATCCATGGGAGACCGTAGAACTGTCAGAGAATTCCTTTCAAATGCAAGAAGATGATGTGTCACAAATACTTTACTTCCGCTACCAAAATCCTCCTCTGGATCCGCTCCTGTGCATAATTGACTGACTAACAGAGCTACTGAATGACGAGCTTTTTGCAATCAACTGCTTGCATTGTAAAATATCTCGATGACTATGCAATATTAATAAAACTCGATTTTCAATTGAATTTCCCTTTGGCAGGTGTTGTGTTGCTTATCAACAGCTTTCAATCATTTCACCATCACAGTTAATTGCAAGAGGCAGGCAACTGTCAAACAATTGCACAAGATTCTTAGGTTCACTCCTTCTATTGGCCGATAATGCAAAACGCTTTTTGCCATTCTTTGCTTACCCTTTCTCTCTGCCAGTTGCCAGAGAGTTTTCCCTCTTGATTTCATCTTATTTGCCACGTTGATCTCTATTTGCATGGAAAATACTTTTCTTTTTCTGTTTTCTTTTTTTATGTTTCTTTCTTTTTATGTTGTATTCCCATTTTCTTGCTTGGGAAAATGGAATGTCATTTTGAACGTGCCCTGCACTGGGCCCCGAGTGCCATCATGTCAAAGAGCAAATGAGAACGTGAAACGCTTACAAATCTCCAGCGAATGGGCCAACTTGCTAGACCAAGTTTCGAAATCAATGATTTCTATTAAGAAACAAATGCAAAAGTAGAAAATATTTTCAATGTAAACTCTTGGCAAAGGATTTCGTCTTTTCTTCTTCTAAATCAAATGGGTAATCGAAAAAGCAAAACATGATTTCAACATTTATAAACATATAGTGATACCTATGACCATAGAGTTTTGAGTTTCCATTTCAAACAAGGCTTGAACTCGGCCCACAAATAGCCTCTTCCAAGTTCCAGAGTGAATCTTCTGAGAAATGGCACAGACAATTTCGATTAGCTCTTTTTTGTGATAATAATTAAATATTAATTTGTTTTTGTCAGATTGGAAAATTTAAAATGGTTAAAAACTTATCGTAATCCGGATGACCTTTACAATGTCTTAAGTAACATTTGCACCCAAATTACACATTTCGCTGACGATGCAGAATTTTCGGTAATTCCAGACGTTTTTTTGTACATTTTATACATTTGTTCATGTCAACATATATTAAAATGCTCCCAGTTGATTAATAATGCCCAGGAAGAATGTCAGTAAAAAATATGATTGTGATTGTGTGTATGTGTGTGTGAGTGGGTCCTACGCTCACATTAAACCCTTTGACTAGCCGAAGTTTTAACACTCTTTTAATTTAGGTAAGTCGAAAAAAAAAGCAATTCCCTATTTAAACATTAAACTTTTATTCTATTAAACTTAATATAGACATTTGACAATTGGAGCAGCGTGTACGTGTATGAGTGTGTGTGTGTGTGAGTATGTATGTAAGGACCACATGTACAAGCTGCTCAAAAATAAAGTCATTAAAAGTATAAATATGCCAGTATTGAAGTAGTGAAGTGAAGGCGGAGCTGACTGGTGAAACGACCAACCGATGCGGTCGTCCTGCTTGCGTGCAAGAAATGGAAATGCGGTTAATTTCCGTAAAGTATGCAATAATTCCTGCCGCCGAACATAAGCAACTCGACGAGGATATGTGTGTGTGTGTGTGTGGGAATGCAACAACAAAAGGCAATGAGTATTGTAAAGTAACTGCCACACCCTCGGCATCCGAGGGGGCGGTTCGCATGCAGCAAGTAAATCTCCTTGGCAGTCTGTGAAGACGGAACTAACGAACAAACGGACATTCATCAATATAAATCAAGCTGCGGCCGCAACCCAAGCACAGTTTCAGTTCCAGTCCCCAGTCTACAGTCCCCATACCGAGTTGCATGTCCCAGAGCTGGCAATGTGGACGAGAACAAGGCCGACCAGTGAAATAAATAAAAACATTTTTGTATGAAAATTGTTGCCAATGTGTTGGATGCAAGCGGCAAGCAGCAGAAAAGGCGGAAGATCAAAGCCAGGGACCATGGAGAGAGAGAGAGAGTGCAAGAGAGAGGCTGTAAAAATGTTGGCCAAAGAAATATTTGCACGTTTTTATTTATTTTTTTCTTATTCGAATTCGGTTGCGGCCGTTGCAATGTGGTCTCCTTCCTTTTATTTATATTTTTGTGACGGTGGTGGTCCCTTGTCCTATCCTCCAATCCTCCAGTCCTGCTGTCCAACGGATTGTTGGCGCACACAGTAGCATTTTCGTTTCATTATGTTCTGCGCGCGCCTAAAGGATTGCAATATATATTTGCATTTTTTGTTGCTGTCTGAAGCGTTTGCATGTTGCAAGGATTGTAAAGATGGCAATTGCCTCTGCATGGGTTTTGCCCCATTCGCATTGGCATGCTTTGCCCAAGCCCAAGCCAAGCCCAAGCTCAGCAACGGGGCCACGCATTTTGACTTCGGTATTTGCAGCTTTTTTATGTAATTCATGGTCATTTTCCACACACACACATATGTGTTTGTGTGCATCCATATTTACTGCCTTGCGAAATAAAAATGAAACCAACAAAATCAACAATATAAAAAAATGGGACCCAAAAAAAGAAAAATGAAAAGAAACAACATACAGAAATGTGCAATCCCCAGCGCGGATTTGGTCAAAGAAGCTTTCTCGAAAATCACGTAATTTATGTGATTTCCATACAATTGCCGCCATGATGCAATTAAAGCCATACAAACATCCAGGCCAAATGTCAGAAAAGAAATCAAATGCTATCCGTTTTCCCCCCCAAAAGCCACGATTTAAGCAACCAAACAAAGTGAATGCACAGCAACAGCTCCAACCAGAATCAGAGCCAGAACCGACAACAATAAAAGCTCAAAAAAAAAAAATATACAAAAAAGACATTGTGACACGACATTCGCAAATAAACGAAAAGAATGATAAACAACTATGAAATATTTCAGGGATACGAAAATCCTTTTTGCCAAATTAACCCAAACCGAAAAAGTTCGAATCCCCTAAACGAAAATAGCAAAGACATTATTCCATTTTATATAATCCCTATAAGGATCAGATGTTCCCAAATCCACCAGCTTTTGTAAATTGATAATTAAACGGGCCCTGACAACTTCCTTTCTATAATTTCAATTTGAAAAAGATTTCAATTTTGATTTGATATCATTTATGTTGGAAGCCCTGTAATATTTTCGAATCAGTTCTATAAAAAAAATCGCACTGTGGAAAAAGTCAGAGTTATAGCATTTAATTTAATTGAATTTACCATAAACTGAATGTGTGTTGTTTGTTATTTCGTTTATATTTTTTTCGTTTTATTAATTGAACATGTTTTTCGCAGTGCACTTTGAATGACGCTTCATTTTATTTGTCATTTCCGGTTTATGCCGGAAGTTTAAATTATTGAAATCGAACGGAAACGCACCGAAGCAAATGCATAAAAAGAACCGGAGCCGGAGCCGAAAAATGTGCTTAAAACACGAATGCCATAACGAGCATTCCAACAAACTGTGCGATATCCTATACTTTGTTTTTCGTTTATTCAACTGCCATAAATAAATACACATACATAGACTCTTAAATTTAAATAAATGCAGCCACAAAACACACACGCCATGGCTCACTTTGTTTGTCAATAAATCAGAATACTTATCAAACGACCACAAAGACAGCAGGTAAACAGCAGAAGTGTCCATCCACATCTGAGCCAGCTGAGTCCGCAGGGGGGCATTGTGGTAAAGATGGCGAAGAGAAGGGAAAGAGGGTGGGTTACAGGTGCACCGAGTGCACCACTTAGACCCGAAAACAATAATGCAAACAGCAATATGCATCTATGAATACAAACCAAACAAAAATTTCATTCGAGACCTCCCATAGATTCTACTCAAAGAGATGATAAATAAATTCCTGTACTTTCTAGTGTTTTGTTGCCAAACAGCAGGCCTAAACAAAAATTCATGAAATTTCTAGTACGTGTATTTTAAAATGCACAAGATTATTTGAAAAAAAAAAATGTGAAAAATATGAAAACTCAAAGCCAAAACCTTTAAATTTGCTGATTAATTATTAAATTTGCTTATAAATGACTGCAACCTGTAACCTAAATTGAAGTTTCATAAATTTTCATTACTTCTTGATGGCTAACTCATTAAACTAATGAATAGACAGGAAGATTTTTCGAGGAAGACCTATGCACATTTGTATATCGTTTCTCTAGGACTTCTGAAATTTCAATGCTCAAAATCGATTTGTCCCTCCAAAGCTAAAGATTCAACTATGTAGCTAATATCTACATCTAAATCCGACACTCATTGAAGGTATAAAAATACTGTAAGCTGTCCACTCAAATCAAACGATCACCTATTGGCATTTCTTTCATTCAGTCTTTACTTATTTAAAGGATCTGTCACTTACAAATACCAATTGTTAAACTACGCGATTAGTGCGGAAATTTTGTAACAATTTTATATTTCTGTTTGATTAATTGTCAAAATAAAACTAAACTTAACCGCCTACTTGATTTCAATTGATTTAGTTTACTTGTATGAATCTGAAACAAACTTCATCGATTGCTTTTCTTTTTCTTTCCTAAAGTAGATGCATAGTTTAATTTTCTAGATACTCTTGTCTTTTAGCAGCAATTGTTTATAAAGCGCTATTAATGTAATTAAAGAAAATGACAGCCAAGCGACCTCAGAGGCAATAGTGAAAGGAAGCACAGAGAAAGGTAAAGGAAATGCCCGGCTGAGTCCATGGAGGAATTTTCCACAAAGGAAAAACAACGACTGACAACTGACACTTGTTACTCTCTCTATCTACCCAAGTGACCGTCAGGCACTAAGGAGGCAACCAATTTATTGTTGCTTTGTCTCCTCCGACTAAGCCCGCTAATTGCGCCGCCTTGGTCAAACTAGTAGGCGGGAAGAAGGTCCTCCTATGACGGCTTCGCACTCATAATTATGCGAAATTTATGCTCCATCTTGGGAGACTGTTATTGTTTACATTATTAGCTGACAATTTCTAGGCAGAGCTGGCAGAGCTGTGATTAGGCAACATTTGTGGGCCTTGGAAATTTTGTGGGATTATCAAGAGCTTTGTCCGTTGTCTCTTATGGCAACAGGACGCAGTTTGCTGATAAGCAGCCATAGTCAGAGCCAAAGCCAGCATCATTTCGGCTAGCCACAAAAGTGAGTAAGAAGTTAATGTTTTTCTTTGCTACAATTTTTTGTTCCCAACGTCTTATCTGATTGTTGTTTCAGGCCTCAAGTTCTATGTCTTGCAAAATGAATTGAATTTCCATATCTATAGAGTTCAGCCAATTGTTTATATATGTATGTATGTGTGTATGTGTGTATGTTGATACATTTTTTCTTAAAGGCTAACTGAATATATTAGTATTTTTTTCGTTTTTTGTCAATGGTATTGAATCATGGTCTTTGTAATAGTTTTTTTTAAGGGTTGCCCCGTTGTTTAATGTCGCCATGGTTGTCAGCCTTTTGTTGTGCCCGGCATTGGCATGCACAAAGCGTTGATTGCAACGTTCAGCACAGAGGGTGGTGTGGAGTGGGCAGAAGATGGACACCATTGACTAAACCATCGAATTCCGCCCATCAGCCTACCAAAAAAGTACCTCTACATGAATGGTTAAATGCTTTTTGCTTGCTGACATTTCACAGAGAAGGCGCAAAAAATGCATTTTATAGATCCCGGCTTTGTATCTGTGTGTGTGTGTGTGTGTGTGTGTGTGTAAGAATACGCGTTTTTTGTGAAACTCGTTGGGAAAAAATTTCCAAATTCCCATATTAAAGGCTTAAATGAAGTCGCCAACAGATAACATATTGCTGAAATATATATATAGATCGCTCTTCATTCGATATGCCATGGAATGGAATTTATATTCTGAAAGTGCATTTCATTATTAATTGTAATTGGTATTTTTTCCTATAGATGTGTTTTAATAATTGATGAAACTATATCGATATATGAATATTTCTCATTTATCGAAATGAAAATGAAATTTTTAAAGGCATCTTAGTAGGCCGGGGACGTTCAGTGTGTGCCTTGTCGATACCTGTGAGTAGGAGCTCCATTCTGAATTCAGTTTCGCTTTGACTAGCTTCCAAATTGGCCAACCCAAAAATTTAAGTAAAAATTATTTTTTTTTTATTTTTTTTTTTCTCGAGTAAATTTTCGAAACTTTTTTTAAATAACAAAATCATGTGTTCTCCTTGCGGACCCTGCAGTCCTTGCGATCCTTGCTGTGGACCATTCGAGTGCTCACCAAAATGCTACAATTCAGCCCAGTTGGAGGCCCTGCCGCAGTGCGCCCCCCGCATACCGCCGCCCTTCCCCAAATGTATAACTGTGCAGCAGCCGCCGCGCATGATTTGCAAGAAGCGGGTTGTCTTCACTGAGAAGATAGTCCCAGAGCCGATGGTCGTCAATCGGTGCAGGCAAATCACCATACCGAAGGTAGTCGATGCCACTCGTGTGATCAAGGTGCCGAAGCTTATTTGGGTCTCGCAAATGGTGCGCGAACCGCGAGTCATCTATTATCCCTCGATGATTCCCGACCCGTATGTGGTGTGCTATCCGAAACGCGTTTGCGAACCACGCGAGGTCTGTCAGTCCATATTGTGCCAGCCGAAGCCGCAGACGATTGACATACCGCCACCCCGGGAATACTGCTGCTACCCGAACGGACCGATCAATTACAAGCCGAGCGCCGCTTGCCCTCCATGCCCAATCGGACCCTGCGCTCCTTGCGGACCATGCGGAGCTCTGCCATGCTTTTCGACCAATCAATATCCAATTTGCGAGGGTCGTTGCGGACCTTGTGCACCAGGATGTGGACCCTGTGGACCACGCATGGGACCTTGTGGACCAGGATGCGGGCCATTTGGTCCCCGCTGTGGGCCGTGCGGTCCGTGCGCCGTACCAAATTGCGGACCCTGCGGCCTGACAATGCCGTCTGGTCCATTCATACCGGCTCCATGTGGCCCATGTGCTCCTGGATGTGGACCCTGCGGTCCTGGATGCGGTCCCTGTGGTCCTTGCGGTCCATGCTCGCCCTGTTCACCACCGTGTCCCTACGAATCGCCCGAATGTGGACCATGCTATCCATGCGCACCCACTCCCTGGAACACACATTGCGGTCCTGTGTCAGCCTGCGGTCCTCAAGTTCCTTGTGCTCCTTGTGGTCCTTGTTAAGCACACGCATATAGATGACGTTTCGGAGTCCTGCAAGAGCAAATTACCAGTCTATAGTTCCAAAATTCAATTGTTTTTTTCTCAGATTATTTTTCATTAGACATTTGGCTATAACCAGCAAAAAATCATCCTTCTTTTGTGTATAATTCTATAGAGGTTGGGTAAGTTATTCGACAAGTGTTCCCACTGGTTTCCAAAACGCATTCTGATGAATGAATGTAGTATAACAAGTAAAATTCGTAATTACAAGTGCATACATATGTAAGTAAGTGTATGTACTTAAATATGGAATTCATAAAGTGTGCAAATCCATGCAAATAAGCGGGCAACAAGGAGTCGGGCGTGACTTTCCTGAACACTTGTTTGCCGATTTAAAATGCAGCTCCCCTCCAATCGGGCAGCTTCTTTAGCAACCAACAAAATGGCTAGCAATGATGGCGACAGCAAGGCAGAAGGGCCGGCAGGCAAACAACATGCGTGTCCATGCCCTGTACATCCTGTCAATCCTTGTATACTTATGCGCATCCGGTTTGAAATGCAGCAGCAGCAGCAGCAACAACAACAATGCAGATGCAGATACATCCCTCTTCCCAGGCGTCCATATCTGCATCTCTCTCTCTGTCTCTCTGGTTGTGCTATTCGACCGGAAGAAATTATTGTTATTCGAATTGATCTGCCGTGGTCACTGCTGCCGCTGCCGTTGTCGTTGCTGTCGCTGCCCGTCGATAGCTATGCTGCTGCCTGCCACTGCAACGTTATCGCTGTGTCGTCTGTGTCGATGTTTTGGCCACTGGCATCCCACTGATAACGTCAGCGCATAAGTACGAATGCGATATGTGGCAGCTCGTTCGATGCTTTCGTTCGAGCAACGTTTCTGTTATTTATTTGCGCTCACATGTGCATAAATAACATGTATAACGTAAACGCCCCAACTGCCGCTACGACAATAAATTGCAAAAATATTATTTTATCAACAATAATTAATTAAATGCACTTAATTGCGTGCCGCAGTAGCAGTTGCAGTTGCAGTTGTTGTTCCCTTTCTCTGTGTGTGTGTGTGTATGTGTGTTTTTTCTCTCCTTCTCTCTGTTTTTGCCATTGCAATGCAGCTGCTCTTGACGTTAGCAAGGGCAACGAGTTGCAACATGGTCATCTGCATGCCGCATATGCTTGAGCAATGTTGTAAGTAGCCATGTAAGTGCACAAGTGGACAACAACAACAACAACGATTGCTCGAACCCTTTTCCCCACCTCCCACGTCTTTCCTATGTGCCTCCCTTTTTAACTGCAGCCATCAGACTCTTTTTTGCGATTTATGCGTATTTTTAAGTGGCATTAAGTGCGCGTTAACATCTTATGAAGCTGGCAAGAGCCAACGACAACAGCAGCAGCAACAATAAATTATTACAACAACAACAGCAGCAGAGGGTTCCATTAAACGCCCCGAAACAAATGCTAATTGACAAGCTTTGTCGAGAATGTGCTTTAAAAAATTTGTCAGTTGCTCTTTCTACTAGTGTAGGGCAACGGGCTTAATATGTTGTGAGGGCTAATTGGGCTTGAGATTCGAATGTTGCATTGTTCCATTTGCAATGCGGTAACTTGCAACTCAAGTTGTAGTTGCAGTTGTTGTTGTTGATTGTTAATGAAGTTTTTGGTTGGGGAACATGGGCATATGCGACAAAGAAATATTATGCATACGCCATGTGGCCAGTTGTTGTTTTTTTGGTAAAAACTTTGCCATGGCACGTTGCTTGGCTATTTTGCTCTTCAAGTACCTACATATTGTATATGCATATACATACATATATCTATATATACATCTGTGTGTCTATATCTCTTGGTGTGTGTGTGTGTAAATGGTAATTTACAATCCCAAACGCATGGTTGCACGTGTGTGGGTAAATTGTTAAATTTATATACAAAAAGCAACGATGTTGCAACTGCCAAAGTAATTTGCGATAAGTGCGTCAGATTCTTTGGGGAATATTCGACCACCAGCAGCAGTAGCAGAATCAGCAACAACAACAACAATGACAAAAATTCCAACCACAACAAGTAAAAAGTGAATATTTATTTTTGTATTTTTTGGAGGGTTCGCCATGCAAGCGAACGAAACCAAAATGGAATGCACTGCGATATGGCACAAAGATTAAAGAGTTTTTGACTAGCAGGCAAAACTAAAATTCACAATTTAAGTTCCACAGTTCTTGAGGGGGAGGATGGAAATCAGTTGAGTTTTTCTATTTCCCCACAAATTGTAAAATTAGTTTAAGATTATCTAATGAAATGTATTTAATATGCAAGTACCAACTCTACGAGATACGTTCAAGGATATTGTTTGAGGTTAAGGATAAGGAGTTGGCTAATGACTAAAATAAAAAGTTAGTTACAATTTAATTATTAACCTTTAGATAGTTTTTTTTATTATAATTTTTTAAGTTCAAAAAGTTATGTAAGCAATTAGATATAAACTAATGAAGAATGATTGGCATATTGTAAAGAATCATAATAAAAAAGAGATATACTTGGATTAGTTCTGACTTCTGCAGACGATTTCTCGACTTTTAATATTCAAAAACCATTTACACACCATTTTAGTAAAAACAAGAGGGAGTAATTAAAAAAACTCCATCGAAAAATTACGTATCCGCTCTGTGGGCTGTAAGATGGAATCCTCCAACTGATCTGATTTGTTTGCTCTAATCTCTGGAATTATGTCATTAGATTTTGAACTATTTGTCAATGTTTCTTTAAGTTCATTAATCACATTTTAAACTTATAGAAAGCTAACTTTTTTTTCTTGCGGTGTACTTCAATTTGAGAGTTTCTTTTGACGAGAAGTACAAGTTGGCTTTTTGTGGTTAATTTTTAGTAAGAGGAAATAAAAAAGTTGTCAGACATTTACATATGTATATGAACAAGCATGTGTATATGTAATGCCATGTAATGGTAATGCCTTTTGTTCAATTACGAATCAATATAAAAGGGCATCGGGCAATCAAGCACATAAAGCAAATAAGCAGCTAAAGTGAGTGCAAATAGCGCACGTTTCATTTGTGGCCTGTCGTTCTTGCCACAATTCCATGTGCTTGCATCTGCAATACATTCACATAGATACAGACACACATATATACATACACACATGCAAACGTAGGTAATATGTAGAAAAAAAAGGCAATTTGTATTTTATATATATTCTTTTTTTTCACCCCCTCTGCCCCTTGTGTTGCTTCTCAGGCCCGCGAATTGCTGTAATAATAAATTGTATGCAATGAAAATAAAAATGCCAGTGCGTAATTAATGAGTCAAGGTGGTGTCATATGGTGCTTACTGGCACACGCACGTCCACACATACACACACTCACACATGCATTGAAAGCAGTTAGGGCAGGAGACATGTGACTTGGCTGTACTTTTCGCGTTAAGTCGCGTATTTCATGGCGTTTATTTATTATGCACATAGTGCCACCAGAACACACAAAAGGAAACAAAAGGGGTGGGGAAAGCCCAAAGAACAGGAGCGCAACAAAAATTATTGACTCAATTTGTAAGCCAACACACACACACACACACTCAGACACACACGAGAGAGACGAAATCGTGTAAAGCTCCACAGGCGCGTTAATTGCTTATGGGACTCACATTATTCAACTGTCATTTCTGTTAAAGCGCCAAGGCGAAACTCTGTTAACTCTGGCAAAGAGAAAATAGCCAAAGTTGTGGTTTTGGCAAACAATTAGGCAGCTAATTTGCAAGGGCTCAAGCGGACCCAATTCGGTGAGAGGAATAGGCAATATCCTAATCCTGTCACAAAAGCAGAAACACTGTCAGCCAAACGGTCAGCCCCCTTTTGAGTGCTGAGCGCGATGAAATTTTAGGGGCGGGGTACAGCAGTAGAAATCACTGCACACCCACACACACACACAGAATGAAAATCAGGCAGAGACACAACTAAGCTGGCTGCTGAGCCAAGAGATGGAAACGGAAACGCGCTAATATGGCAAGTTATTCAAAAGGCATCCCAAATCGAGATAAATGCACTTGCCATGGATCAGAGCGGAGGCAGCGCCCAATGCCTTGTCAAGTGTATGCGCTTGTCAACGCCGAAGACTAAAAGGTGACAGGGACAAAGCGAGCAGGAGCCATGCAGCACACATGACATACTATTCGTCCTTCTACTGCTGCTACTGCTACTGCTACTACTACTGTGGCTTACAGGCCTGGCTGGATGCCGGCACATGGCAGCTGTCATGCGTGTGCAATGGGGCTCTGATTCAAAAGCACGAGCGGTCCCGGCTTACAGCTAAGTGGCAAAAGTTGCAGCGCTGCATAGGCAAGCGCATCAATCAGGCATCCACAGGCATCTTTCTCTCTCTGTCTCTTTGTCCCTCTGTCTTTTCTGTCAGCCGTAATTTACGCGCATTCACGATGCTTCCAACTCGCGGTAACAAACAAAAGATTTAGACAACCAAGCGGCGTTGGCTGTGGCAGGCCCCAAATCGTTTAGATTCTCAGCACACGTGACTGATTCGCATATGACAAAATGTCTGCCGACTTTGAAGAAGGCCAAACCTCATTCTCCCCACACCCCCATCTTCATCAAGATTCGCTCTGAACTTCTGAGCAAACTAAATGATAGGCGGCAATATTTGAATATTAAATTGCAACCAAAGTTTTTGTGAAATTCTTTATCAAGAAGCTTTTATTATCTAGCAAATGAAAATCTCTACATTTTACTCGAAGATAGCAATCCAAAACCAAATTATTTCGATTTTTTGCCTAATAATTAAAAGAATTCATCTAAATATATAGCCAAATTTTGCTATTTTACTAAACGTTTTCATCATTTCTTCAAGTCCTCGAAGGAGGATACAAATGGCTTTACTTTCGTACTTCGCAGATTATCCTAATATAATGTATGTTTTATTAGGCATTACATGAGTAAAGAAATAATTATTCTACATATGTAGGTATGAAAATGATCCTATATTAGTATGTAATTTTGTACTCACCTTTTTGGCCATTTCGGTTAATTCACATTCCACACATAATGTTTAATCTTGTTAGGCCAGTATGTAACAATTAGAATTTCATATATAGTTTCACATTGTTCACATTGTGATGGCACAAATAAGTTGCCGACAATTGTCTGGCCATGTGTAGTGAAAATAATTTAATTCAATATGAAATAGTTTTATGACGTGCTTGGCCAGCAAAATCAATTCATTTCGCACACTCACACACACACACTGGGAGAACGAGATAGGTAAACGGTTGGGGCGATCATTAGATTTGGCAGGTTGCAAACGATTCGTACACTCACACATACATACATACATACATACATAGTGTACCTACAACAATCGACATTACTGTGGAATGGCTTGTCTATTGAATTATTACAACAATTGCTGCTGTCAACGTTGCCAACAATGTTAGTTGTATGTGTGCGTGTGTGTTGCTAACGTGTAAATGTGTCTATGTGTATGTGTGTGTGTGTTTCTGTTGTTGGCAAGTACGTGACAGACGCGGTTTGGCGCGATTAAATTACGTTTATGATTATATTTTGTTACAAACAAAATGGCTCGAACACACCGAAAACCCACAAGCCTCCCCGCCTCAACGAATTCGGTCGGTAGGTAGATAGATAGAGCCATAAACAAAAACGCTTTTATTCTCCAACTGCCAGACACATTGTATTAAAGTGTAACTGGTTAACAATTGTGTGGCTAGAATCCCTAGGGAGTGCTTTTGATGGATTTCTCATTTTGTCCCGTGCATACCATTATACACACATGATGATGATTTTTAGTTAAAATAATCGTTTTCATTTCAATTTCAATTAACTCTATACTAGAGGAATATATTTTGGTTTGGCTATATCTACCAGCTATATTTGAAGTCATATTCATGTGAATTGAATGTGCCATCGCTTTCTTAAACAATGCTTAATAATGCTCTTGTAAAGGCACTTCAACTGCATTCCAAAGTGGAATTCTTACAGTTGAGTCAGTCTTAAGTTACCTCTTCAACTCCCTTTTTAGTTTCGCTGACATTAAATATCATTTCATCCGACGCTTATTGCTTATTGCAAAAAAGAAGCAAACCCGTTGCGCGCTGCTTCTATATAATATGAAATTAATAACAATCATACGCCACGTTGCCTGCCTGGGAGCCTGCCTGACTGGTTGCATCCGTTCCTCGTTTGCTGCTGCTTTTGCTTCAGAATGCCTTTCAGCCAGTTGTTACTGACAGCCGCATTTGGGTCTGGTTCATAAGTTCTGCTCACAAAGATTTCTAAAACTGTCAGAAATTGCAGTAAAATTACGCAAAGCATCGAAAGAAGGCGCCAAAGCGCAGCTGCAAGAATGCTTATTAAAATATAAATATGCTAAAACAAAAAGCGCGTGCGGACGCCAAATGGACGAAGAACTTGTCAGAGAGAACGGGGTATGAAAACAACAAACAGTAGAATAAAAAAAAAGAAAAGGAAAGACCAAACAAAAACAGAACGATAGCAGTAGCAGCAGTAGCGGTCTCCTGACTTCCACCGGGCAAAGTTAAAAAACTAAAGTTTTTTCCTTTCTTATACTATAAAATAATTTCAACTACTCGAAATAAGCACGCGCCAAGGGTGAAGGGATGTGAAGTACATGTACACTGAATGTGCACTGAAAGGAGACCAGAGGAGTGGAGTGGAAAGGGGGAGAGAAAAAAAAAGTAAATTTACTGCAAAACACAACTAAAGTGGAAATTTCATGCGCGCAGCCCAAACTTTAGCACTTTTTTCTCGACCCTTTCCATCCCACGAAACACACACACACACACACAAAATCCACTCTTGTAGAGTTAACCATTTGCAAAAGAACGAGGCAAAAAGCAAAGTTGTTCTTTGCAAACAATGCACAGGTATTCTTTTGGTGAATTTCGGACCAAGGTTATTTCGATATGTATTATGCAGACCAGGACAGAATTGGACAGTGCCTGAGTAACCAAAGCAGCTTTTTACGACTGAGGGATGGATAAGGGGGAGAGAAGAAAGCGAAAAACAAAATTCATAGACTTGCTGAAGCTGGGCAAGTAAATTGAAGCATAGCTCAAGTGGGCTAATAATACATTTTTTATCAACTTCATGGTGGAAAAAATTTGGATTGGCCTAACTGAGTGAGTGACAACGTTTTCCCACTTGCAACCTGATAATAAGTGGATAGGAACGATCAGACTACTTTGATTGTTGACCTTATTAAATTTAAATCTTAGCTAATTTTGAATATTGAATATTGAACTCGTTCTTTGATAATAATGGCCCTTTCAATTGGTAAATCCCAATTTTTAACCATCAACGACTAATAATGACTCATTGATAGATAGCTAAAAGACATATGCCAGCCGAGTAATTGAAATCGTGTTTTATGTATGTATATAATCTCTTCTTGCACTTTATTTTCGCTGCGCTACGGTTTAAGTGCAATTAGGAAATCGGAACTACACTCTGTTACTTGCCATCTGTCTGGATAATTGTATTTACTTGTGCCTGGGCTACCGTGAAACATTCAACTTCAACAATCAATCAATTAGCCAATTAGTCGGTAAACTCAACAGGCTCATCAATTCCCATGCAAAACTAACTAATTTACCCACACAGCTAATCAAATTTAATTAAGACATCCCAGCAAATGGCGGGGCAAGCAACCAAGTCCAAGTCAAGGTGCCTATTTTACGCACACGCCCCCCCCCCCCAACATCTGCACATAGCAGTCTAACTACCTACTCTTGCCCACCTGACCACCCGCTCACCTGCACCTTGGTGCAGTCCAACAATACTAGCTTATGCACTTATGTATGTGTGTGTGTGTGTGTGTGCCTGGGAGTGTGTCGATAGGTATTTGGATGGATGTTTGTTTGATTTGCAGTTGAAATATGGGCTTCCTGCACGAAACACAAAAGTGCATATCTGTATGAACATTTGTCAACATTTTGGGTTATCAATGCAAATGCGTTGCGCCTAAAAGTATGCACGAAAAGGCTCTATTTAGACAATGCGTACCACGCCCCCTCGAAACACGAAGCTTACCTTTCCCCCACATAATTCTCAGTTGTTGCGTGTACCATCGACCATTTCACAAAAAGTTGTGAAAATTTTCAACGAAAACTTTTTTATGGCCAAGTTGTTTATTTGCTCACTATAGAGCCAACAAACGCTTTAACCAAGCTCCTCCCCCCGCCAAAAAAGGCCCTTTTTAAGTTGTTTGTGCGAACCGGAACCCTGCGTTTAGATAATCAACTAAACACTTCATTATTTCGTCGACTACGGCGTAAATTGTTTCAGCAATGCGTCTATTTCAATAGGATTTTCGCAGTTGAGAAATGGGCGTTTAGGTGAGCAAAATACAGAACTATTAAACCAAATGTGTGGGCACGAGTAACTACTAACGAAAGAGCTAGCATTCACAGCTATTCTAAATCTTCCATTGCTGAATCTCTTGTAATGAAAATTTAGTTTTTACTATTAAATTGCTTTACAATTTGTGAGGCTTTTGCTATTTCCTAACTCGAAGCTAATCCTAAAGCTCTTTTTCAAATAAATATTTATGAAATGCATTTCATCAGCGATACGAAATTACAAATCCTGATTTAACTTAATTCTAGCTTGAACTTCATAACACACAAATTTCAAATGCTATTATGTTTAGTTTTTGTTTTTGTGTAGATTAGAAGTTGTGCTCAAGTCGTTGGTCCATTGTCATCTAATTGACAAATGAATGAACTGATTTGCCTGACAGCATTTGCACCCAAGTCAGAGTCTGGTTAATTTTCTGATTCAGTGCAACAGCAGCAGCAGAAGGATCAAGAGCAATAGAAATAGCAAGGACAGAAGCATTTTACACTCATTACGTTTAATTACATATTTTACTGGGCCGAGGCAATTTCTGGTATTCGGCAACAGGGCAGATTATCTGAGCTTGCGGATGAGAGAAATTATGAGAGAGCACAATGCTTTAAATCTGCATTGTTTCTAGTTGGATTCATTGCTTAATTAAGTCATCGTTTAAATGCACACAAAGTCAAATATTTATACACTTAATCTAAGAGTTGGATTCGAAATGTTTTTGGATACTTAATAAACGTAACTGACAATGGCTAAAATATAACTAAATTTGCCAAAATTACTAACTTATTTTACTGATAAAAGATTCTGATCACTGAAAAGATGATTCAATTTTCAATCTCTAATCACTCAAAGTAGTCTTAAAAATTTTTTAAATATTATCAAATATCCACAACTTTGTGAATCTGCAGTTTTGTTAGTTTTCAGCCGATTTTAGAAATTCTTAGACCAGTTTTCTTATTGAAAATTAATCTATAAGTCTACATTAAAACCTCAAAAGATAAAATTTTTTCGATTTTCGTCAAAAATTGTGATGTATACATTATGATTTTTATCAAAAATCGATTCGGAAATAATTTTTTCTAATATTTAAGTGTCTGATGTCATTTTAATATAATCTAAATTGCGATTTGATTGAGATATAACTCTTGAAAATCAGTTAAAAATTGTTGAAAATAGAGGCTGATAAAAAGTCTCATAATCCCCGCGCTGTCATATGTTTTTTAATCATTTTTATTCCTTATAAAGAAACTAGTTGTTATGGAGAATCATTCTGCCAATAAGATATTAAATCAGTTAACAGGTCATAGTGAAAAAGTTGTTTCAAGTGTTGGTTAATAGTCTTTATGCCAAGGTATTAAAGGCACGTCAAAAAATTCACATATTTACTCATATGAGGACCAAGGACCAAACAAGTTCCTTGACACCAAATATAGAATTTTTCGCAAGGCATTCGAGATCGTAAAAGCAATGCTCGTTAGGGGCAAAGTTTAACGTTTTTTATTACAGAAGGCGACCTTAATGTTGAATAGGCTGAATAAAGGATGGCTGACTGAATGACTGTCTATAAGGCTGGTTGGCGGGCTGGCTGCTTGGCTGGCTAGCTGGCTGGGTGGTTGGGTGGTTGGGTGGTTGGTTGGTTGTCTCTCGGCGCACGTAAAAGCGAATCAAGCAAATGGACAAATGTAGACCTACCCATTCGTTTCGCTAGATTTTTGTTTGCTGTCGGGGCAAGCTGCATGATTGCATTTTATGTTTGCGTTAATTTTTTATGTCTACTTTCCGAGTGCTGGGCCATAAATAAAGCAACAATCAATTTTCATACGCACCGTGGTGCGACAATGTAGCGATGTTTGTGTGTGTGTGTTTTTTGGTGGTGGTGAGGCATGCCACACGCACTTGAGTCGTAAAAGGAATCCAAATGGTAATCGTATATTTTAACATAACATTATTACACACACACACACACAACCGGATGGCTCTTGTGGGTGAGCGAGTGGATGCCCACTCAAACATCATTAAATATGAAAATTCATCTGCAATTTATCAATTATTTATTTATGGCCATGTTCCTTTTGTATTTTTCGCATGTGTTAATGAATAATTTTTTGTCTTTTTTGGGTTTTTTTTCCTTGTTCTCCTTTTTTTTATATATTTTGGTTCTTGTTTTATTTCTTTTTTCTTTGCGTGTGTCTGTGTGTGTGTGTGTGTTTGTTTGTCGTTTTGTTCTGTTCGTTTCAATCAATTCGAATTCGCTTTTGCATTTTTATTGCACTTTTGCGCATTGAGTGAAACACACACACACGCAGACACAAAAGTATATACATGTATGTATATGTGTAGATATACTTAACGCAAATTCTCCAACCCTTTCTCAAAATGTCGCACATTAATGCGCATGAAATTGTTGTTGTTTTTATTGGACAAAAGAGCAGCAAATTGCATGCGGGCAAGTGTGAAGACAGCAGCTGCCAACAGCAAAACTCCAGCCCACCTTCCCTCGTCCAACCTGAACCCAATTCGTCCCAACCCCCCTCCCCCAGCCCACCATCACACACTGAATCAGGCATTGTTATATCGGATATTCTCTGTCTGTGTGGATTCTCATCGTCGTCAACGAGGCATTTTTCAATCAAAATACACACAATTTGCAATTTAAATGTTGATTTCGTTAATGCGGCGAATAACCAAATGGCATTCGCACACACCCCCTCCCTCTTACGCCTATGTGTGTGTGTGTGTGTGTGTGTGTGTACATATGTGGCTTGCATATGGACAGTTGTTTCAGGCTTTTGCCCGCTTTGTTATTGAACTGAAATGAATAGTTTATGTTTGTGCATTTGGACAAGTGCCGCGAATTCCCAGTCCAGTCCAGTCCAGTTCAATTCACTCCTCACACTCATCCATTCCGACACTTTGGCCTTTTTCGCTGCATTTTATGACGAAGATGAATTGTGAATTGCATAGCAAATGAAATAAATTTTAATGCTCATTGCTTATGTATACCACCCAAATACTTATTAAGCATGCATTAAAACCGAAATATACTTATGTGCGATATATAATGAGAAAAGTATTGACAGTTAAGCAGCTTATATGCATATATAAATACACACGTACATACATATATGTATTATGTATTTGTGTACTATGCAAATTAAGTGGAAGGCAAATTAAGTTCGCCATTGACCGTCATGAAATTTACAAGGCTCAAAGTTTTACTTCATTTCTGCGGTTAAAATTTAAGATAATCCTCACTAAATTCCTTTTTCTTTCACTTATTTTAGGCAAATCGTTTTCATTAATTATATTTGAAACGTTACAATGTTTGAAAACGGCCAACAAGATATCAATTTCCTTTACGACCATTCCAGGAGTAAATCTTACATTAGTAGCTCTAAATGAAATGACTTTTAAGTAATTTGAGTCTTTGGAAAGCAATATAGAAAGCTAAGTTCTGACTAGGAATGAAACTATAACATTATTGCCTTATTGTCAATGGTATGTGCTGTCAATCAATACATATTTTCTTTATTCATTTAACTCAATCATCATTTATCCACCCTTCACAAACACATCAGAGATCATTTGACAACTTCCTGAACAATTTTAGTTTTTGCAAACGCAACTTGACTCTGACACAGGAAAGTGTTAAGTAAGAGTGGGAATTGTGGGAATGTAGGATATTGAAAGGTGCATGGAAAAGGACACTAGGAAGATGGAAGGGGGATAGTAAGTCCATGCCATCAGCCATCAGTGCCGCCAGTCAGGCAGCAAATGAGTAAAATAGAAAATTACATTTGAGATACCAACCGACACTCTCTATTGGTGTGTGTGTGTGTGTTGCCATTGGCATGCATTACGAGAGAGTGTGCACAACTTTTTCCACTAGCAGAGCATCGAGTGCAAATTAAACCGAGCAGCGCACGAGGTTAATTTCACATGCATTTCACTTGCAATCAGTGCGTGCTTCACTCTACTGGCGGTGGCACTTAGCCCAGGCTACTTACACTACACTTTGACTGGTTGGCTGGTCACCCGCAATGCTGCAACCCTTGCCCGTCACTTGCCTTGGCTGCCAGCCAGTCAGTCCACAAGTTCGTCCTTTTCTGCACCCTGCCCCGGATGCAGCTGCACACGATTCGTGTCCTAATCCGAAACTCATTTCCTTCCGTGGCAGCTTTTCTAGCTGGGTACGGAAATGAAGCTCTGTCAAAGATTGGCCCAAAGTGCAGTAAGCACAAAGTTTCTACTTCTTAGCGTGTGGCAAGGATAATTGCATGTAACAGGTGTGAAAGACGGAATTTACAATGGCGAGATAGTGCTTGAGAACCAAAATAGCGGATGGGGCACAAATTAAGCTCAAGTTGTCGTCCTTCTTCTTCTGCTCTTCTCAAGCAACGCACCTCAGCTTTGAGGCGACCCTAATGGAAATTCTTATTCATGTGCATTACGCGAATTGGGGTGAGGTGGCTTTATCTAAGACTTTGATACCCTCCCAGAATCTACATATATACACACACACACACACACTTACACACAAGCTACTAACTGCCATAAATTTTTGCGTTTTAATTATCCCCCCCAGAACGCCAGCAGAGGAAAGAAAAAAAAAAAAAAAAAATTTGAAAGGAAACCTTTCGTGAAAACTCCAAAAAAGTTTGTAGTTTATGCGTTTGTCCGTGTCGTTTTTGCCATCATCCCATTTGGTTTTTCACGTTTGCTATGTCCAGGGCACTACATTCTCATTAGACACGAGATGAAAGCAAGAAAATGAAAATGAGAAAGGAAAATAGCAGCAAAAAAAAAAAAAGACCAACCAGAAATGCGTTAGTTTTGTCATCATCCAATATACCAAAGCAGTGTGCGCATGGTCCAATTAAATTATAAGCCAGGACCCTCGACTAATAGAATAAGAAATCTTCTTTTCTGTCAAGAGGCGTACGCAAAAAGCATATGTTAATAGGACATAGCGAGCGATGGGAGAGGAACCAGCAAGCTCCTCATTACGATTGCGAGAGCAAAGGAGGCAAAAGAGACCTTAAAAGGGAATTTTTAATTCAAGTATATATGAGGGACGGAAATGAAAATACATATACATACATATAGCAAACTTTGCCATTAGGTAAATGTGCATTGCCGCTTCAACAAATCGCAACAACTGTTAATGTTAATTATATTAAATTTTCCTCCTCACACACACACACATGGGAAGAATGATTCTTTGAGCCCCTTTTGGAATGCTTTCGCAAATGACAAAATGGCTGCTCCAGTCCTGAAATCTGAGAAACAAAAGGGCCAACTTTTGACTCACACACAATGAGACTCGACCCGCAGGTTTTATGCAATAATGCAAATGTTGCCAGCGAGTTAAAAAGGGACAACAGACATTATCACAAGTTCGACAAGGTTAACACACACACAGAGATACATACACACATATGTCCTGTTGCAACAACGGGTGACAAACAAGCGTTAACAATTGTTGCAAGCTAGGCAATCAGAAAAGTTCCTCTGTCAAAATCCTTTTGAATTCTTCTTTTACTTTTCTGAATTTTACACTGCGTCGAGGTGACATTATCAATGCCACGACCACAGCCACGCCCACAACCCCTCTCCAAGTGATGCTGGGTGGCTGGTGAAAGCGTGACACAATTTGCATGCAACAACGCTGCACTTGCATTTGATGCAAATGAAACATAATGAAATTGTAAAAGTTAGTTTTACCCAAAGATAAAATTTACATTTCTCACACAGACAATGGGAACAACCAGGCAATGGATTGGGATGCTGCTTGGTGTCACAAAACTTTGACATTTTTATGCGATTCCGTGTGGCACACAGCAGCATGTTGTGCGATTTGCTTAGAAATTGTGTTTAGCGTTGCGTATTTGACATTTAAACGTGTAACAAAACATGCCAAGACAATTTTCGCGAAGGATGTATTTGTAAATGCAAATAACAAGTGACAGTTTCAGGACGCATCGGAGCATGGTTCAAGCATATGAATGAAGCAGAACCAACTGATGTTTACTACAATGTAAGACGAAAGCGTTGGCTAATCCCCCTTAACGCAAGATTAAAAAGAAGCCAAGCTTTCTTTGTTGGCCACATCAAATTAGTCAATCAACTGGTCCTTAAACAACTAAAGGATTAAAAATAAGATTTTATTCCAAATTTTTGCTGTTTAAAACTTTAATTGGTTAGTCAAAGAGGCATTCATTTGTTTTATAATAATATTTTTATATATATTTTTCATATTCGTAAAAGTTGACTTTTCATTGATATTCGAGAGTCGATTTCCCGTGAATTTTACTTCCGCTCTATAAGGCATAAATAAATAAAATAACTGCAAGATGTCAAGCCAAAAGAGAGGCAAAAACAAAAATGATACAACAAATTATACACATAATTTTTAGCAGTTGGAAAATTTATGGCCGCTTGCAATTAGTCGAAATCGTAAATTTTGAGACTGTCGCTGAGACAACGTCCTGGAAAATAAATAAAATTAAAAGGAAAGCACCGAGAATTGTGAAAAGCGAAACACAAGGAAATTTATTTAAAGGAAACTATAATTCATAATTTGCTGTGTTGGCTGTATTTACGAGCGAATGAGCGAAAAAAGACTAAGAATGTACGTGCCCAAGATTCGTGAAAGGATTCTCAAAGATCAGCTGGCCATAAACTTAGCGCATGGCATGGACCTCGATATTAAATGGAAAGTAAATGCTCTAAATGATGGCTAAGATGGTGCTGCTGCTGCTGCTGTTGGTGCATTGGCATTGTAAGCCAAAACATGTTGAAAAATCCTAAAGTATGCCATTTTAGAGCCACTTGATATAAGACGAAGGCAGACGAGGAAAGGGGGAAATCAAGTCAGAGTTTTGTGAGTGTGTCTAAGTGTTTGTGTGTTTCTGTGTGTGTGTGTGTGTGTGTGTGTGTGTAACACTTAAGAATTCAATTTGAGTTTGTTTGTATGACTCTGTGGCTATTTCACCTTTTTTTTCCATCTCCCTCAAATGGCAACAACAAAGCACGAGAGTCATGCATTAGCAGTACATGTTTGTGCCATAAAGAAAGCCCTCTACGAGTATGCCATAGTGGGTTAGGAGGCGTAGACACCCTCAATAGTATAAACACACATACAGATAGTATGTACGAATGTATGTGTGAGCGCATACAAAAACGAACAACAAAACGTCCATTAAGCCCCACGATAAAAGTCTTTAAAAAATATTTACAAAAATATAAGAAACTTTTGCAGAATAAGCATAAAGGCATAAGATCGACTAGAAACTTTGAAATTTATTAAATATTAAATTAAACACTTGATAAATTGAGATAGAAGGTTGTTTGATTGTAAACTATCGGTATATACATATATGCAATGTGAATATTCATTCGTTGGGCTGCGATCGCGAGCTCCGTTTTCGTGTTAAATTCTATCCCGACGTTTGGCTTCCACTAAATTCCTCTCCCAGAAATCAGCACACTCCAGCCTGTCCCAAAATGTTTGCAAATCAGGCGTTAGATTGTTTCTCTTCTGTCGCAGCTGATTTGCCACTGTGACGTCAGCTATTCTGTGTATGTTGAGAAATTTATATGCCTATGAAAGAGGACACTAAATTTCATCTGCCATTGCTCACACATTTTTTTCCCTTACCTTTTTTTTTTGAAGGCCTTAAAAAGCCGAAATTAGTTGGTGAACACTGCAATCTCTTGATTGCTTCGGGTAATTCACTTAAGTATACAATGTAGTATAAAAAAAAATGTAGCTTTTCTTTCCTTTTGGATTTAACTTATTGCTTGGCAGATTTTTTTGGTAAAAAAAAAGTATGGCGACCATATCGCCTCTATTTACACCCGAGGTCGCTTTCTTTCCCTTTTTGTTGGATAATTCCTCTCACTTTCGATGTTGACCTATCCTAGCTCTCCTTCCAAAGTCTTCCCTTCCGAGAGAAACAAATGTACTAAATCGAAACTATGGCATACTCTAAGGCGGGGCATATAAACGCCTCTCTCCAAACAGCTACAAGATTAATATTTCATGATTTCAAGTTTTAAGATGTTATTTGCATAAGATCTTTGCCTTTTTTGTATGTCCAACTTAAGGAGTAAGTAGGAGCTTGGCTTAAAACACCGTTCGCTTGGCTTTAACTAGCCATACACAAAGGGTACATAGGGCGTACTTAACACTCAAGAGCAGGAGCAGGAGCAGGACAGAGGAAATCCAGGCATCTGTTTTGCATAGGGCAAAATGGCGGACAGGCTGTCAATATAGACGCCATCGTTTGCCAGTCAAAACACATTTATGACAGGCGGCTCTTCTTTTTTTGCCATTAACCAAATGCGACACTGATGAGCGTGGGGCCTCAGCCATGGGCCGGAGACGGAGCCACGCGCAAAAAAAAAAAGACTGCATTGGCAGTGCACTTAGTGCCAGCAGGACATGGCCATAAAGGCAAAAGGGACAACGTGGAGGCAGGGCAAACCAATGAATGTCCTTTGCTGAGTGAAACAGCAATTGAAGTTGACTTTGAAGTAGCATCTCGTTGAGCTATCAACGCGCCATCATTGCCATCATCATCAACGCCATGACAATCCTATTCCTATCCTTGTGCTGTTGTGTCGTGCTGCAGCTGCAGTTGCTGCTTTTTTTTTCGTTCGTTCATATTTCTCTTTCTCTCTCTCTCTCCTGTCTCTTCTTTATTATTGTTATGGGACCCTATAACTGTCAGCGCAATAAATTTTCCATTTTCTTCAAGCACCACTTTCATTACAAATGCAACGTGGTTAACGGAGTTGGCACTGAAGAATATTTTGCGGAACTGTTTGTAAATCAGTTTGGCCTCATCCCGAGCTCCATTACGCTTGCTTGACAGCCAAGATAGAGTCAAGTCAAGGCCAAGAGCTAATTGAAATGGGCTAGGCAAAAATCGCAGCCCATTCAAATGGAACTGGGAACAAACATATGCACTTAGAGATGAATCTCAAACATCACCGACTAGCAGCTTAATATAAGGAGTTGGTTTGAATTCAGATAATTAATCCAGTCGGTAATGTTTGTATTGCCATTGCTAGTCTATTAATCACAGATCATGATGGTTAGTTTTCCCCTCTATTCCAGTCATGTAATCTTCAGCATCTTGGAATAGATTTCTTCTCCGGCCTAGTTTAAAGCGGTTCATTAACTTCCAAGCCAAACAGAAGTGACCATTTCCATTTTGATTTGAGGAATTAATTATATGGAATATTAAGTCGTAAACCATAAGGTAGTTGTTATGTGACTGGTGCAAACATCGGGCAATATTTTTCCTTTTTTTAATTTTTGTGCACAGACGCCATTTGGCTGGCGGCAATTTTAATTTAATTGCGAACCGGCAACGGAAGTTTGAGGGTAGAAGAAAAAGAAATACATATTCTAGGGTCGAGCGGAAATGCTCGAAGCATTGCAGGTTTTGTGTGGTTAATTGCGGCGGCTGTTGCCATTCTCAACCAGAGATGGACCCAAGTCGTGACTGTGGACTGAGGGTGTGGGATTATCTAGGCAGACATAAAAAAGATACGTATAAACGATGCAATGTCAAGACATCAAAGGCGGGGACAAGAGTATTCTCATTTTTTTGTTTGTTTGTCATTTGTTTAGTTAATTAAATTGGGCAAAGATTATGTTATATATGGTATTTAATTTTGAAGTTTATAAGCAATTAGTTGGGTAAAATATTCGTGATCCTTTATAATGGCACGCGTCCATACCTTTGGTCCAGCTGTTGGACTCTGCTAATGCTGCTGCTGATGCTGTGGTTGTTTTGCCAATTCGCATTCGAGCGTGCAAAAACATGTCGCTTTTAGTTTTAGTCCCCGTGTCCTTGTTGTTTGCTCTTGCACACTGCCCACTGGTCGTCGTCGTCATCGTCATCGTCGTCGGTCTTTTGCTCTGCCTGGCGGCAGTTGGCATTCCTGCAAAACATGTTTGCTTGCACAGGTGTGTGTTTGTGTATCTGTGTGTGTATGTGTGTGCGTGCGTGCGTGTGTGTATGAGTGAGGCCAAAAAACATGCCCACATAGACACACACATATACACACACACATTGGCATCTAAAATTCATTGTTCATAAGACATGAACGCATTTTGCATGGTCCAATGCATTCCCGTTTCGCCTGCAGGTGCCCCGCCACCTGCCACACGGCTCAGCACAGCCCGGCACGGCACGGCACGGACTCTGCTCATACTTTTCCTGTATTCCGGTTGCTCTCTCTCTCTCTCTCTCTCTGTGTCCAGTAACCCATCTGGAACTCAGCTGTGCATACACAGCGACTCATACAAAATGGCGTCATTTGGCTGCAGGCGCATTAATTAATGTTTTGAGCCGCAGCAGAAACAACACCAACAACAACAAGAACAACACCAACCGCAGCATCAACGACAACAATCAAGCAGGAGAGGCCCAAACAATATACCAACACACGCACACATACATGCATACATACATATGTATGCATATACATACAAATCGATGTATTTATATAGAAGGTGTACGTAATTCATGAATGGCCTCAGGTAAATTTCTACATAAATGAAATATTTGATGAATTAAAACCAACAATTTGTGACGTGTTGTATAAACAGCAGAGCAAAGCAGAGAAGAAGAACAAAAACTACAACAAATGATTTATTAATTAATTATTTCAATGATTCAGTGAGTCTCTTACTCATTAAACCAATCTTTTGAGTCCATTTTTGTTTCAAAGGGTTGGGAGATTATCCTTACAGCATTATAAACTAAGTCAAAGTCATTAGATCTGACAACCCCCTATATAAAAAGTTTACGGAAGTTGTATCCTTTCTTCAGCCTCCTTTTTTACTCGAGAAGAGACATAATGCTTAAGATATCAATGGTTATTCATGTCATGTCTCCTCTTTTGTTTTCTTTATACATATATTAATATAAATTTTAATAGAAAACTATCTTGAACAATCTCTCGCTCTTACTCTAGATCATTAGGTAGATGCTGGTAGATAGAACTTTAAGTTTGCAGTGATCAAAGACAATTCTATTCATAGATAAATATATTTAAGTTTGAGCACCTTCCACTGACTATATCATTATAATTGCCTCAGGTAAGCCAAACCAATTGAAGTTATTTGGAAAAAGACGAAGTTCTTGCTGACTTGATAGCAATCACAAAATGCTGTCTCATGCCACATGTGACAATTTGTTAGGATGCAAGGGGGGTTAAGATAGGTTTGGTTGGGAGGAGAAAATGGAGAGAACACACACAATATTTCTTCATCAACAGCTTAAGGCGGCGGTCAGGCAATAAATTTTGCGCTGTTAATTTGTCACATGATTTTAGTTGGCCAATTACAACTATCAGACAACAACAAAAATAAGAAGAAGCAGCAGCAGCTTGACAGGACACACACAAAGGATGACCACAATGGCAGCTTAACTGGCTGCCCAGTCACTCAGAGTCCTGCAAGATGAAGAAGAAGAAGAGGTAGAAGTGAAGTGTGGGGCAGGGCGGGGCGGGTCCTTACAAAGGCCAAAGTGTAGAAAAATGCCAACGAGGCAAAAAAAAAACAGACCGAGGGAGAATAGCAACAAACACACACAGAAGAAAAAGATGGAGCCAGTGACTATGCGTGTCTTGGTATTTATCTAATTGTCGTTCTAACACACACACATACACACATATGCGTAGAAGGAATACTGCATAAACCAAGTTGTATGTCCATGTGTGGGTAAAGGCAATTTGTAGGGAATGCTGATAGTAGGGAGAAAAAAAAAATGTGAAACTAATGCGGCATTTGTATATGTGTAATTGCAAGTGCGTATGTATGGATGTCTCCATCTCTCGCTCTCTATATCTGTGTAAGAGCAATTGATCCTGGGCCATCCTGACAGTTTAATAAATCCCCAACAATGCATGGAGACGGAAGAGTGAGAGCCAGCAAGAGCAGACAAACGCTAAAGGCAAACGCTGACGCACTTCCGTTTCCTGTTTGTCGTTGACCAAAAGTCCAAAACGACACACATACTTACATACATTTGTACATATGTATGTATGTATGTGTATACATACGTAAATTACGGAATCCATGTTGTCCTGCTGTTGCGATATCTGAGTCTATCTCTCTGTGCACAGAGCCTTATCAGCATTACAGTCGTTGCGTTAATGTTACCAAATAAGAAATTCATATCATTAATTTGATTTTGGCCTACACTCATGTGTAGTAGTGGTAGTAGTAGTAGTACTCTCAGTGGCAATTTGTCGAGTCGAGTTCTGTTTGAGTCTGGTGTATTGCATTTCAAATGAATTGTAATTGCTCTATAATCCGAATGTCCGAATGGATGTTGGAATGCGGTAAGCACACCATACATACTTACATATATATTAGGTAAGTAAGTAACACTGCACATTTCCATGATGGCCATGCAAATTGGTTAAAGGCCTCTCATTAATTGTAACATTCAACTGACACAAATTTTATAGCCCAAACGACGAACATTTGCCTTGTTTTCTCCACTCCAATCGATCAGAGAGATTCAAAGAATATTCAAATTAACCAAACGATCTAGGAGAGAAATTATGTTTAGTATTGAGTGCTTAGAAGTCGAAAAATTCGATTCCTTATACTTCTAGATTCCATACACGGCTTAAGTGATAAGCAAAAGTATCTAAAAAAAAATTTAAAAATTATCTTAATTAGTAATAATCAAACAGGGCCACAATTTTTACTTTTTCAAAAGATAAATATGTTGTCGATTGGAAATATGTTTGCTCTATGCTTTAATTTGAATAAATTTCATGTAAAAAATAAATATTTTTTGTTGAATTTTAGTATGTACATATGTACATAAATATTTATATAATTGCAAATCAAAAAATGCCAATTGAAATCGCATATCAAATCTTATATGGATACGTGGATATGTATGTACGTATGTATGTATGTATGTCTAGGCAAAATATATATATTTATTTATGAACACGATTTTATCGATGTTATCCAATAAATTTTACGTAGGCGAAAGCAAAAAGCAGCAGAACAAAACGCTTAAAATTTATTTATTGGCTGCAATGGTTATTTACCTAAACAAAATCCGACAAGCAATGAAAAACCCCAAAAATATAATTAGTTTTTTGGACGAGCAACAACCACACACACACAGAGAGACACACACACTGGCACAACATAGACATAACTTCCAGATACAATGCATCTGAGGGTAAGCATTTCATAATAAAATATTTAATTTAATTATTTCGAATATTGGTACATTTTTCGATGCAATACTCTACTCCAGTCGAGGAAATGCTTTCGGGATGGAGTGAGAGGTGTACCTCCACACACACACACACACAAACACACGAATTTGTGTGTATGTTGTTGTGGTAATAAAATTTGTCCGAATTTTAGGCCCCATAAACTAATTACATGGCGCAGCAAAGCGAAAATGCATGAATATTAAAATTTCGCAAAGTCGAATAATATTTGCGGATCATGGCAAATAATTTTACTAAGCCAATTTACAAATTTGTTTGCACTGTGGCTAAAAACATTAAAATGGCATATATAGAAAGGAATGTCTATTGACATTGGAGAACATATTAACTTTTGCATCGGCAACGAAAAGGCTCAAGGACATCTAAATCATGGCCCTTACTATTCCATATCTTGCAGTAGTATTGACCAATAAATAGGCTCTTGCAGTCAAGCATAGATTAGTTTGAACCGCGAAGGACATGCCGGTGGCCATCATTGTAGCTATAGGATGATGTGTATGCAAGTCTGAGTTTAGTTTTTGAAGATTTTCTGCTTCTGTTCTGATGAATTGCAACTAAATGAGATCTAGCTTTGATAATAATGAGTATATTTCATTAAAGCTTGCAATGGCCGATCTAAAACAAAAAGAAATAGCACCTAAAAAAAAGCCTTTTTGATTACGTTTAGATGCTTGACATATATGGACAACAAACAAACAAACAGTCTGTTTGTGTGTGTGTGTACGTGTGTGTTTGTGAGACAAGTGCGTCTAAAGTTCAAAGGCAAGTCATACGTTAAACGCCCATTAAATTTGGCTTAGATATGCATGGCCCCCACATCTCCTACTTCGTCTGGTCGAGTTCGAGTGCGGTGTCAAGGGGTCGTGTGATTAGACTTGCCCTGGCTCCGGTTGCGGTCACGAAAAGCCAGAGTCGCGCCTTTCCTCTGCTGGCCCTTGCCATGTATCCCCATTGAGCCATAAATATTGGTAACACAATCTAAACAGTGGGCCAGAAAGGCCAACAAGAATGAGAAGGAGTATAAGAACGACGTTAGTTAGTTCGTGTATGCTAGGTGCGAAAAGTCACACACACTCACACACGCTAGTAACACATCTACACCCTCACACTCCCACACACATCCTCGTTGTTTTAAATCGTTACGAAATTGGTTTTCAATTTTGAAGTCTCATGCCGAGGGCAAACTCAAAGAACTCAAACTCCTAGAACTTTATTAATGCTTCTTAATGGATTTTTCGTATAAAGGTAATTTCGGAGACGTATTTATAATAGAAGTCTTGGCCCGATTAAAAGACTAGTCAACTGAAGGGAGTAACCTTCATAAGAGGATTGTCCTTAGCCAATAAGTTAGCTGGCCACCCTCTTATATGGGGGCTGTTTGTATGCCTGTTGGCTCCTGCCAAGGACTTTCGTGTGACTCTTAAACCTATGTACATACGTTTGTATGTGTATACTGTGACTGTACGCGTGTTCTTTGCTATTATTGCTTTAAACACGATTCCTTTACGCCTTTAGCTTTTTTATTGTGTTTGTAGTTTCATTTTCATGCACAACATTGGACTCTTGAAAGTCGATATAATATAATGGCAAAGAATTTAGTCAATAGAATTATTGTCATCTACCTAATTACCTATTTATTTTCTAATGTACATAGGTTTACAATTAATTTTAATTTTAAGTTCCAAAAATTGAATCCACTTTTAGAAAGTTTATAAGTTTTTGGTAAAATATAGAATTTATATTTCTCTTTTCCTTTCTGGTTTATAAAAAATCTGTACCCATAATCTGTGCAAAACGTCGCTGCTCTTTCTTAGAAAGCTTAAAAAAGGTTCTATCCGTTTGCCTCAACTCGGCCACGTTGTGGTAAGGTGGCCAAAAATTTGTATAGGAAGTCCATCTGGAAATCAGCATTAAAACATTATAGTACCTACATACATATATACATTTAGACACAGATATTTGGATTTACATACTTGACGAGAGCCGCTGCATCAATCGCCCTAGCTGAATGATCTATTAGCATTTTAATTTCACGCATAAATTGTGCATTATAATTATGTCGAGCCTTTCTATAGCGTGCATCACATACGATATGACTAAGGAAACAGTTTAATGTAACGTGAATTAGCAGATGAGGTGAACCATTTTATATTTACTAGCTAACTTTAAAGTCTGTATAACTTGGATAATGGATCCTTCTATAGTTGATATCCTTGGCCTTCCACTTAAAGTTGTCGATAGATGATATCAATAATCTTTCTTGAGCATTGGCATAGTTTATCGATTTGAAGTCGAAATACGCTTGTTTGATTAGGCGAGTTTCATTTATTGATTGACCATCTCCAAACCGTGCATGAATTGTCGATCGTTTTGTGTCCCCAGTGGAGTACAGACTTGGTGAACGTGGCAAAATTGTCTGTCCCTGCATTTCTTTTTTTTTTTTTTTTATTTTCTTTTATGATACAGTTATGTTTATAGAATATATTTTTTTAAGGTGAACCTAATCCTACGACACTTTTATATCTATTGAATGGAATTTCAGGGCAAACTTTTTTTACGATAACTTTTTTGACTCATATAGTTAAAGTCAGGTAAGAATTCTTCTGGGAATTCAGAAGATGAAAGAAGTGAAGTAAGCCATCAGACACAAACACTGCTATAAAATGTTGATAAAGTTAAAAATTAAGGAGTTTTTCTGCTCTTGATTCCAAAGTACAGGGAAGATTACTTCCCATTATACAAATATCACTCGATCTATCTATCGATCACAGCAAACATATGAAATTTGATAATGTTGATAGCCAGAACTAGGCAAATGACAAATACTTACTTGTACACACAACATACATACATATACATATACACACGTAAAAAAAAAAAAAAAAAAAAAAAAAAAAAAATTTAAATGAAATAAAACAAAAAAATATATAAAGCAGAAGGCACAGAACTTGTACGGTTAAACATTACCAATATGGAATATCATAAATCTCAAATCGGTTTCCACTTACCGACTTTCTTTATTCGAAAAGGATCCAGTGCTCAGCGTAATCCTGATTCTATATTGTCACTTAAGAATATATCACGAAAAAGTCGTGTTACTGATAAATATCAAATAGCCGGACCTTTTTCGGGATGTTTGCCGGACATGAGTCGACGGCATTCATTGGACAAGGTATTTGTGCAAAAGGACTTTATCCCTAGTCTTACTCAAGACTTTACGGCACACAGATATCTATGCTGCGATTCAACAGTTAGTCTCTCGCATAATGTCAGTTATTCGAATTTTCATATACCACTGTAAGTTCAGATAATCGGGCATTATCGGTGAATCGTAATGTGCTTTTATTGCAGTCGCATACGTTGTTTGGATAACTATAAACAAGCCAGGCGCAAATATGAGGATCAATTGCAAAAGGAGATATCGAATCTTGTTGACTATCAACCATCTGCTTTGGAGGCAAGTCAATTTGTGAGGTATATATGTATATTTAGTCAGGTGTCTTCTCTTAAAAATGTTGTTTACTTTGTTTTTTTACCAGATGGATGAGTTATTTAACACTTTGGCCACCATTTCATACTACTATGGAATTAAATTGGACTACGAAGAATTTTTTCAAACTGGATAAAAAGGAATTGTCGCGTTTCAGAAAAATAATGTCAACCGATTTGAGATGATCTTTCCTATTGATCTGTTTATAAAATATATTATTAAAGATCTGCTAAAAAAAATCTTCTCTCATTATTATATTCGTTGGGTAATTGTAAAATCTCACCCCAATGGAGGCCAAAGAGCACGGAGTCCGATTACATTTTGATTTCTGCTCGAGTATATAAGATCGCTCGCATTGTGTCGTCAACACAGTCAGTTGAAAAGCATAGATTCCGGAAAAGAAAAAGGCAGTCAAAAAATATGAATTTATTGACATTGAGTTTTATTTGTCTGTATTTGTTGCAGAAATTTTACATTTTGGCTTCTCCCCAGCAAGGTAAACACTAAATATAGAAATGTTAGATCGCTTGGTTAACTTTTTAGTTTAGTTTAAAGTTGATCGTTCCGATGATTGCGGAATATAAAGAGCGACAAAACTCTAATAACACCTCCAAATTGAACGCCATTAAATGCTCGAAAAAGTGATATGAATTTTGAGCTTGTATAGAAATCTGTAGATCTCATTTCTTTACTATGATTTTTCATATTTTTTCACTGGTTTTCACAGTTTGGCCAGATCGTTACAGAGCTAGGAAAAGGATTCTAAACAATTTGTTGCCCTTTCCACCGAATTGTGGACCAAATTCCATTAGCTTTAGGATTTTTAATGGCAATGATACGGCTATTGATGAATTTAGCTGGATGGTTATATTAGTTTATGTGGATCGTAAGTACATGTATGACTAATAGAACTAATACAACTTCTGACTTATCAGTTGTATTTTAGCTAGAGGTAATCGACATTTTGATTGTGGCGGAAGTTTGATTAACAATCTATATGTTCTTACCGCTGCCCATTGCGTGATTGAGACTGAGCAACGTCGACTGTAGGTATATGAGCTAATCCAGCACATAATCTAAGTTAAGCTTCCCCTTGCATTTCCACTTGTTTGGCATTAGGGTAAACGTTCGTGTGGGTGAATATGATATAAGTAAGCATATTGATTGCGTCAGAGGAGTGTGTAATCCAGCAATTGTTGAAGTGCAGGTCAAAGAGTCAATTTTTCATCCACAATATGATGATGACAATGAGAATCTTCATCATGACATTGCCTTGTTGCGTCTGAATCAATCAATCGAACTGAATGGGTACGTCCAACCAGTTTGTTTGCCCTTGGCCAGAGCTAGTCCACCCATTTCGGCCGAAGAATTGCTAGTGGTATCCGGCTGGGGCTGCACTCTAAAAAGTAAGAAATCGCAATTACAATTTATTGATATTATGTGATCTTTTATGTTTTTTTTTTTTTTGTGTAGACCAGCCAAGTAACATTAAACAGCGCCTATCAATTCGCGCTACCGATCATGAGACTTGTGTCAATAGATTCGCCAGCGCAGGAACCACTCTGATCCCATCACAGCTATGTGCTGGCGGTGAATTCTTACACGATAGTTGCAAAGGTGATTCGGGTGGACCCCTGATGCGCCAGAGCTATAGAGGAGTCTGGTATCAGGAGGGTATTGTCTCATTTGGCAAGGGTTGCGGACTTAGAGGATGGCCTGGTGTCTACACACGCGTTGCGCACTACACAAATTGGATACAAGACACAATTAGGCCATAGTAAGAAAAAGCCAAAATAACCATCCTAGATCTAATACATTTACATTTTGATCTACACTAATTAAAGAATACAAAAGATAATAGCCAGGTTCAACACTATTACTTTACATCACATAAACAGGTTAAGTATTTGATGCGAAGACTTGACCATTGACGGGAATGTTGCTAGTAAAATGTTGCAACAAATAATTGTTGACAAGCAGATAAACAAATTAAGGTTGCTTTACTTTTTTCAAGTTTTTTTTATTCATTTTTTTTTTAGTTTTTCTACTCTTGTTTTTAACATTTTTTTGTGTTGGTAATTTTTTAAAAAAAATTTTAATTTTTTTTTTTTTTTGTTACGTTAGTTTAGAAATTTTTTTTTTTTTTTTTCGTTTTGTATTGGGTTTTTGTATTTTTTTTTTTTGTTTGTATTGTTTTTTTTTTATATGCATCATTATAATCAATTATTAATATAATAATAGTAGTAAATATTACTCTTTATGGTTTAAACTATCACGTTTTTCACAATTATCTCTCATTCTTTTATTTTCTCAGTTTTCATTTTCATTAAGTAGCTTACAAATTTAGTTTCTGTTTAAGAGATGTATTTCTCCCTTATACTTGTTTCACGTTCATTTCAATTTAAAGGTATTATATTATAGTTAAACTTCAATTATATTTTGTATAAAAATTAAAAACTTAAAGAGCACATAGAAGGTCAATAATCAAGTAATTATATATATATATATATTTAGTCATATATATTTATGTGTGTTTTTAATTTAGAATCGAAATAATAATGGAAAAGAGAAAACATATATGAAGAATTCAAGAGGACAAACACTTGAATGTGTGTCCAAATAGAAAGTTTAATAATACCCAATTACAAATTTAAGTTGCAAATCTCTATTACACATTTGTATATATTAATATGTTTGTGTGTGTGTGTGATATATGTGTGTTATAATGGTCAATCTTTATATTTTATGGTAAGCTCAGAAGCATGCGGCAATTTGTGAGTTTTGTGGTGTGTTGTGTTTGCGTATGTGTTGTTATTGTGTATGTGATTATAATAAGGCGACAATTTAAAATCAGGAAAGAATATTTACAGATATCTAATGTGAAAAAAAACAATTTTAATTTAATCCTTCTTAAACTCTTTCTTTTCATTACTTTGCACTTTTCGATTGCTTATTTTAAGATGAGGGATTGGAAAGGAGAACCAAGTAAACTGATGGATTGGTTAACGCTGGGATGGTGGGTGGTTGAGGTTGCTTGAGGAATTTCAACTGATCGACAGTATTGGCTACCTGCAGGGGCATCAAATAAAAAAATTTCATTTCGATTTTCATATTGTGATTACGTTTTAGGATCAATCATACGCTTTCTATATGTAGATATAGGATATCGATATAGATATATGTATGTATGTATATATAAAGTTATTAATTATCAGTATTAAGCTTAAGTTTGATTTCTCACATATTCTCTTTTGTTTTTCATTATTTTAATATATGTATATTATTTTATTAACTATGCAAAACACATTTCGTATTGATTTTGTATTGTTTTTTTTTTTTCGTTTGCTTAATTCGCTTTCATTTTTTTTATAAGTTTTAAACTTTTTTTGGACTTGACATTTTTTTGCTTGACTTTTTAGTTTTTTTTTTTTTTGTTTTGTTTTGAAATGTTTTTTTTTCGAATTAAAATAACAAGTGCAAAATCTAAATTCAACAGAAAAAAAATGTAAAATAAAACAAGGCGGTTTTTCTTTCTAAATGCTTGGCGGGGTTACAGAGTTTCGAATCAATGTCTGGAGGCGTGAGGATAAAGTGCATATGAGGTTTACTATCGTTTGCCTCAAGATTACGGATTACTAGTATGTCGGTGTGTCTCTTAACGATTATGCTACATCTACGGTTTGGCCATCAAAACGAATGAATTAATGAACCGCAGTGACGCAACGTTGTTGCTTTAAACTAAACTAAGTTTTTTGCGCACAAAATAGTAGAACAATTTGATTTACAATAAGCAAATGAAACGTATGCACGTTAAATAAAGATCATTGGGAGTCTTGTTGCCATTTATATAATTTCCATTTCAGATAGATTAAGTTAATGTTGTGAATAAACATTAATTATTATCATCATACGCTACAATACAATTGAAGCTGCTTTCAGTAGTAGTAGTAGTAGGAAATATGATATAATTGAACAAAAAAAAAGTAAATAAGAATAATAATAATAATCTAGCTGGCTGGCACTGGTACATAGAAAGCGAACAGGACCTGCTAGTACCTACTGATGTATGTAGGTGAATTTGGTTGATATTAGGTTCTTGTATATGTGTGTGTGTGCTAATAACATTGAGCATTTCATATAAGCAACCGTGTTTCGTTTTCTTTTTGTTTTTTTTTTTTTTTAATTAGATGTGAGAAACAAACAGAAAAATAATGTATCATAACTACTAAACCAACTACTAAGCAAATTGCAATAAACAAATTTCAAATGTTTTTCCTTTAAACTTAATTTATGCTAAACTCTAACGACAACTTTTCCCATTTTACGCTTGACTCGAATACTACCAAATAATAAGAAAAATAAACAAAAGAGAGAGAAGGAAGCAAATATTGAAACAAAATGTTTGCTTCCAACTAAGTCCTAAATGAACTTAACAACTAATCGAAAAATTTATGTATATATGTGTATGTCGAGTTATTTCTGCGACGATGACGAGGACGATGAGGTCGCCGTTGCTGCTGTTGCTGCTGCCGCCGAGGTGGAGGCTCGCACTACATTCGATTGTGTGCCTGCTGCTGCTGGAACTGTTACTGTTGACTGTGGCTTGGATTTTTGTTGTTGCTGTTGCTGCTGCTGCTGACGTTTAGGACCCAGACCCGAATTGCTACCACCACGACGTAGTTCATGCTGAGATCCCTGATCTCGATCACGATGATTACGATTCGCAATCTGTGGCTTGTTACCCAACGAACCACTGCGTATGCGCACAGTGCTGCTACCGAAGGAGCCGGTGCGTCTGCGATTTTGTTGCTGCTGATTGTAGCCGCCATAGCCTTGCTGTTGATGGTGTTGCTGCTGCTGTTGATGTTGTTGCTGCTGCTGTAGCAGACGTCCCACATAGTCACTGCGATTGGTAATAGTTGTATTGAGACGTCGACCACCAGCTGTGGCTACAGCTGTGCCATCACTCTCCGATACACTACGATGACGATTGAGCTGACGCCCAGGATTGAGACTACCCACACCCTGAAGCATCTCATTGATCTCGGGTTCCACAACACGAAAATCTTCAATAGTCTTGAAACTCTGTAAATATTCGGCTAATTTCGGCTGCACTTCCAATTTCTCTCTATTTTTGTAGTACTTTAGGAAGGCCCAGAACTTCTCGAGACCGTAAAGTTGTCCTAATCGAAAAAAGAATGAATTGTTTAGAGTATAAAAGAAGATTATCGCAACAATCAATTGCTTGCTTACCTGTTTCATAGTCGGATATGGTTTCGTCCTGGAAATCCTGATAGATATTCGGTCTAAACTTCTTCTCCAAACCATATGAGAAGAAACGGAAAAGGCACTCGAGCCCATAACGGAAGCCATTGCCGGCATCCTCTAGGGCCAGGGTACGGAATTCATTATACATGCTCTTGTTAAAGTTTTCGCGCAGGAAGAATGACCAAAACCGATATAGAGTGTTCATCTCCTGCGACTGGCCATAGCCCAGGCGACGTCGCTCTTTTAGGCAACGTGAATGATATTTGTGATAAGCCTGCTGGGTGAAGTTGTTCTCCTTGAGCAGTGCATGCGATGGATGTTGGAATACGGGCAATGACTGCGGTACCGATGATCCAAAAGATCCGTATGAAGAGGTGGTTGGTGAAGTGCCCGCCGACGAACCCATCGATGTGGTGCGTGGCCGATGCTCAACGGTGTCAAGCAGCCAGCCGACGTGAGCTTCCACCGGAGGATTGGCCGTGTGGCGTAATTTGCGTTTTCTCGGGGTACGTGGATCAATGGAGTGCGAATTGGGTGCGGCATAAAAGCGAGCACGTCGTGATTTTAGTGTGGAGTTAAGCGTGGAATTAAGCGTAGTGTCACCCACAAGAGTTTCATCTAGATCGTGATATTGATCCACATAAGCAGGCGGCGGCGGAGGAGGTTGTTGTTGCTGTGGACCCAATCGGCCACGACTGCCGGCCAGCTTCTCGAAATCAGCTTGCGAGATGACATTTACAGTGCGATAATCGGCCGGTGTAGTCCATAGATCCTCCTCATAGTTAGCAAGACCATCGTTGATAATATTCTCCAGATCCTGGGTGATTTTCGTGCGTGAAGTGAAATCGGCAGTGCGATCGTAACCTTCGTGCTTGGGTGCACGTCCCACCTGGGCGACAATTAGCAGCTTGTTTATATCACGATCGGCAAACTCATAATCGGATTCGTCGTCGTCGGAGAAATTTTCGGTGAAGTTATTAATGCGTCCAGTGGCAGGTATGGGATCCATCAGTTCCTCGTCAAATTGAAAATCTAGTTCTTCCTTTTCGGCATGGCACTGAGCGGATGGCGCAGCAGCTGTTTTGGAGGAGGAGGATTTGGAGTTGGTGGAGTAAGCAGCGTTGGCAGATGGTTTTTTGTTGTTGTTGTTGTTGATGGTGGTGTTGGTAGTGGTGTTGGTGACAGCGGTGTTTGTGGTTGTTGTGGAGGAAGCATTGTTGGTGGATGTAGTGGAAGTGGCGACGGACACAGCAGTGGATAACGTGGATGAGGTGGCTTTGGAGGATGTGGCGTTGGATGTAGACGAGGAGGACGAGGACGAGGTGGTTTTTGCGGTGGATTTGACAATTTTGACATTTTTGTTATTGTTATTATTATTATTGTTGTTGTTGTTGAGCGTTTGTGAAAGCGGTTGTTGTTGTTGTTGTGTTGACGTGGACGTGTTGTTGTTGGTAGATTTAGTAGCATTTTCTTTTAAAGCATTTGTTTTCGAGCGTCTCTTTACCTCTTTCCACATGCCCTCCGGCTCCGCCACCAAAGCAACTGCCCCCGAACCAGCCTTAGATGATGCTCCACCCCTCTTGTCCGGCGTCGACGATGACTGCGGCTTCACACTCTCGGCCAGTCCACTCAAATGTCCGGCCAGCTCAGCAGCCCCACCTTCAACATGTTGCGTGAGGGCGCTGATAGCGTTCACCGAATTAAGTGAGGCAATTGTTGTCCGCTGTTGCTTCTCCTGCAGCATCTTGGGCACAAGATTCTGCGAATTTCGCGGCACTGGTGGTGGCGGTATGCTAGTCAATGGCTGTGTTGCCATCACTGATGTCAGTATGGCTGGTGTCACCACCTCTTCCACTGGTTCAACCGCCACCGGTTCAACCGACTCTTTTGATCCAGGTTCAGAGTCGAGTTGCTGCTTGGTTGAAGCCTGGTCTCCACCCGTTGGCAGCGATTGCTCTTTCAAATCGGGCACATCACTTATGGGCCAAATGGTTGGAGTAGTTTTGGTCCGTACCTTGTAACCCTCAAATAGCTCCAATTTGTCCGAGTCTTTAATGGCACTGACAATCAAAGCAACATCTGTGGTCAAGGCTAGGACGCGATGGAACGAGGCTATTAAAGTGACCGGTATAAAGCCTTCTGGATCCATTTTGCGGCGCAAAAAGAAATCGCCGGTAAGATTTTCGGCGCTGAAATAATATTCACTGTGGATAACAAAATGGAAAGGAGGGGAAGAAGAGACGTGTTAGTTTGATAGAAAACTAAACTATTGAAGCAGGTGCACTTACACTTGTTTCTTAATGGCCTCTTTGACACTGTTGGCGTCCATTTCAATGTAGGCAGCCGGCACATTACCAAAGTAGTGAGTGCCCATAAGGACATAGGAGGATTGCGATGAATCTGCGCCAGCTGCATCCGCTGGCAAAAAGTTTGCATAATCGGCAGAAGCTAGCAAATGGCGTGGTATGCGATTAGTCGGACGACCTGGTCCCTGTCTTGAGAATCCACCCCGGCCTTGCCGACCGCCCCTGTATGGCGTGCGGAAGCGACGCGGTGCCCTTCCGCTGGCAGCTGCCCCGGCACCACCTGTTGACCCTGGGCCCGAGCGCTGCTCATCGTTGGCGACGGCGCTGCCGCTGCTACGCCAGGAATCCACGCGCTCGGATGGAGCAGACGTGCGTGTGACGTACGAATGCCGACCACCCCCACCGTGTGGGCGTGTTGACTCCGTTGAGGTTGATGCTGCTGCTGCAGTTGAAGATACTGCTGCTGACTCGCCACCGCGTGCTGCTGTAGGCGCTCCACGCTCGTGATAGGCACGCGGCGGACGCCGTTGTTCGGCTGGATCGTCGCTGAAACGTCGATTTGGCCGACCGCCAATTGGCTTGGGACGGCTAGATTTTGCCAGATCGATTTGCAGCGGACGCCACTTGTGCTTGGGTATCTTCTTATTGATGGCAGGGCCGGCAATGGAGCCAGCAACTGGTGCAATTGTGTTGCTGCCAGTGCTTGGTTCGATGATAGCTTCTCGTTGAACTTTGGCGACATCTTGTCTGGTGCTTGTGCTGGTTGCTTCTGTCGCAGTAGTTGCTGCTGCTGCAGTGGATGATGTTGCTACTGTGGCAGCTGTTGCTTGGCTTTGGCTGCTGCTAGTGGCGGTGGTTGTGGTAGTGACCTTAGACTCTGTGGCAATTTGACTTGGAGTAACAATGGCTGAGGGCTGGTTGGCTACGTTTGCTGTTGCGGCTACTTTGGCTGTCTGTTTCTTAACTGCTGCGTTGCGTTTGGGTTCGTTGCTGGGGGCTTTGCCACTTCCAGAAACTCCTCCAATAAGTGTTGGCCAATCACCAACGTTGCTAAAATCGCTGGCCTAAAGAATTACAGACAAGGATTTATGGAGGTGGAGATCAAAGAAGGAGGGGAGACAACTTACCTTCTGATTGACCTTCTTTTTGTCCTTTACAACAGATCTGGCAAAAGCATCTGCTTTGCTGGCATCAACTAAAAAAAAAATTGAAGAGAACAGAAAAATAAAACAACGTGTTTTATTTTTTTAAAATAAAGAATTAGGCCGCAGCAGCACAGCTCGAATGAGACGCAATTGCGCTGAGAGAGACTGTGAATCAGCGTAGAGAGAAGAGCGTGCACCTACAGTGAACACTCGATTCTACAACGGTTCTCTATGAAATTAAAAAAAAAACTTTACAAAAAGGCGTCCTCACCAGTTGTTGTTGTTGCTGCTGATGTTTCAGATTTCTTTATTGTTGCGGGTGGTGCTGTTGTCAATGTGGTTGTCGTTGTTGTTGTTGTTGCTGCTGCTACTGCCGTCTGTGTGGGTGTTGTTGCTGCTGCAGCTCCCTCTCTTTGTGTCTTTTTGTTGCTGCTTTGTTGCTGCTGTGCTCCTTGATTATTATTATTATTATTGTTGCCACTGATGATAGTCTGTTGCTTGGATTGCTGCTGCTGCTGCTGTGGTTTTGGCTGCAAAACACGTTTATCCAATGGTGAGGTTCCTGTCTTTGGACTGCCTCCCGTCTGTTTAGTTGCTGTTGCTGATATCTGCAAGACCAAGCACAAAATTGTATGGGGGTTCAGAAAAATTTTCCACAGCGTTGCTCCTCTTTTCAAGGGGGAAAATCAATTCAACTTCGTTAAAAACAACTCTCAACTCCACCCAATCACGTGGCGGTTGCGGCTAGTCTACGCGCAGTTTGCTCACAATATTGCTCCTACAAAACTTTTGGATGATGAATACATGTACACATATTTTGTATGGGAGTGTCCCTAACCCAGTTTCAGATTCACATTGTTCCTTTTTTTTTTTGGATAATATACAAAATATATAGTATAAGCACTTGACAGATAATTGTCGGGGTCACCGTGGAAAATTACCTAAGTTTATATGCCAATTTTTGGCTAACTAAGTTGCGGTATTGCGCCGTATCTTATCGCAAAATAAAAACGTTGTTTGTTTCACTTTTACTATATTTAACACAATCTTGTTTAAACAAATGTCTTTCAATAATCAAGTATTCTTATTTTTTGGTTTTTGTAAGTATCGGGGGGAACGATTGCGTCCGTTCTCTTAAACTGCTCGATGAGTTCTGTGCACGACGAGCAAAACAAAGCCAATGATGACTATAGCTTGGACGACTCGGGTGCCTCCATTTGGTCGACGCTGCTGCTGCCATTGCCTGCCTGTGCACGCGTTGACTACGTGAGCAAAAACGGCAAGATACACACACACACACACTCACTTACACACAAAAAACAAAACAAAGTAAATGTGATTCAAAACAAAAATAAAAAGAAAAACAACAATTGCCATTGCGCCGGTTATTCGATGCGAGAGAGAGAGAGAGAGAGAGAGAGAACAAATAGCCGGCGCGCAGGGCACCCTGTATCGAATAGATACAGGTTTTACTCTACAAGAGGGCGTGTGTGTGAATGTGTGAGTGAGGACGTGCGTATTGTTTATCGTACGATTTCATTTTCTTTATATTTTGTTTTTATAAGCATTTTCTTAGTTTTTATGCGTAAATTCCGAAAAAAACATTTAAACAAATGCCCCACTTAATCATTTTAAATTCTATTTAAATTGACACTAGTAAATCAATGGTAAATATTTAATAGTTAAATTAGCATCAGTATCCATTTATTTCATATTGTTTATATAGTGCTCTCTCATTTCCACCATGCGGCGACGTGTAATACGGTAGGAAAAACAGCAAAACAAACAACATGTGATTTTCGGCACGTAGGCCCAAAAACGAAGCCAAGCCATGTAAAAGTGGTGGAAAAACTCCAAGAGTAAAAGCAGGGGGGGGAGAGAAAGAGAGTGTGACAAACAGCAACAGCATCAGAGAAAGAAAGAGAGATGGATACAGCTATCTTTGGATTAAAGTGGATCTTGGAAATACTTTACAACTTGACAAAGAATGTGTACACATACACAAAGATATTTCTCTACTCTGATAAAGGGTTTCATGACTTTGAGATAATGTTAGTTTAAAATTTCCTCAAAGTGAACACAATTAATTACTATTAATAACTCCGTAGTAGTAATACCTCAATCTTATTGAAGAAACCATAAACTTTTAGCTCCTTAATCAAATAAAGTGTATTCAAGTGTATGCTTCAAAGTCTTAGAGAGATTTAATGATCAAAATGTTGGTTCCTACAGCTTCTTAGAGCTTCCATGCGGCAGATCACGTAAACGTAAGAAAATATACTTAACAAAAGGTTCTCTAGTCGTATGCTAAATATTGTTTTGTTTTTTGCTGTTTCCTCATTGTGAATCGATGTCCTCCAAACAGACTTAAATTCGTTAAGCTCGATAATTTCAATGCCAATTTGCAATTTGTTTAAATATTTTGTTTGACTTAATGGCATCAAAGTTGCTTTCTTATCTAGCTTGACATTTCGAGTCCACTGAAAATCAAGACTGAGTACTTACGTCTTTGATTTTAAAATTATTTCCAAATTAACAATTGAGTGTGTCATAAAAGTTTAAAACAGAGATTAGAGGTACATATGCATGTACATATATTGTATTAATTCAAGGTCATATTGAATGTAAAAAAAACAGCACACATTTGTTAATATAGACTTTATATAGACTAATATGATGATTGATTCTAACAAGACCGTATTGCACGATTGTCCAAAGACTACTGAGGCCGGTTGAATGCAAAAAAAAAATGCTATTTCAAGCAATAAAACGTGCTAAAAGACCCACATTCTCCCAAACATGGCATGGGGACGAGATGGGGGCCATTTGAGGCCGAGGGGTATTAAGTTAGAAGTGCTTCTACGTTTTAGCAAATTGAAATAGAATGCCGGCCGCGTAAAGTCGTTATGTAAACGATAATAACAACTAAATATGAGCCAGGAGACAACAACAATAACTACGAGGAGTGGCCGGTCGAGCGGGTTTCGTAAAAGATAGAGATGCAAAATGAAAAAGGTGCATTGAGAGAGAGAGAGTTAGAGAGAGACAAAGAGAGAGAGCAACCCGAACACTTATCAGTAGAAAGAAAAGAAATCACAAACTAAACTAAATTTTCCATACACTATCCTATTAAATGATTACAACTATGTATATCTCTAGATTCATCCGATCTTTACCATTTTGCAAATGACTTCATTATTTCCATACATACCCAACAGTTTGAGTACGATTTGGAATCTCGAGAGATATTTGATCTCTTTAGTCGTGGATCATTAGATCTGTCAAACAGTATAATAAACTTGCTATACCCGATATGTAAAGGCAGCAGAAAAAAAAGGTCACCACTTGAATGCAAACAAGTTTATGAGTATTTTATTTATTTTACTCTTTTCCCTTTTTTTTTTCTATTTATAGCCTTTATATTTTATTAGCCAAAGTGAAGAAAGAGGAAAGGAGAAGTGTTCGTGTGTGTGTGTGTGTGTGTATAGAGCGACGAACTCCATCAATTTGAAGTGGTGGTGGAGTCATCGCGGGGGGGTCAAATGTTGTTTTCGTTATGCAGCAATTTTTTACTTAATGCGTAGCTGGGAATTAGGGGCGTAACCCTTATCACAACAAGCGCCATTTGTACAAATATATGGATCTTTATAGGGTATACTATGTATATGATAGAATTTTCAAGGCGAAAACATTCTAAAATAATTGAACACATTCATAGATAGGTGCAAAAAAACCTGATAGAATTTAATTTAGGCTGGTGATTAAGTCATCAATATACTCTACGTAGTAAAAGTCCATTCAATTTAAACGCAGAATATTATATATTTACCAAAAGAGAAAGAGTGCAAAGAAAGTTTAAAAGATACATTTGGTTAATGTAATTATACATAATATATGTATGTACATATATATTTTGTTGGTTGGTCATTTCTTTTGATCGACCAAATGTCTTTTTTTTGTTGAAAACAAAGAAATCTTCCGGAAGGAGTAACTTTCGTTATTTTTTACAATTTCTTTTGGGTAACATAAATTAATAAACAAAAAGGATCTGTTATATTTTTAATTTAACAAAACAGATCTTTTATTTCTTAATGAAATCGACTATTAATCTGTTGATATTTTTAGCAATTTTTTTATAATCATTTTAGATTAATATATATCTTTTGGGAGAATTTAATTTATATAGAGAATTTCTGTTTCAGAAGTGCTTGCATAAGGTAAATGCGACTATTTTTCATACTAATCCAGAATGCATATATATATTTACGACCGTTCGATAGTTGTATAAGCTGATTAGAACTATCAGTAAATTAAAAGCCTCTATGATTCTTGCATAATTATGTTTTTGAAAAACAATAATCATATTTTATTGATAGTATTGTTTATTAGTCACAGTAAACTGATAATAAAAGGGCACTCAATCTATATAAACAAAGCATTCAATGACAGGTCTTTGATGTTGGTATCGATCACACCTTTAAGTGTTTATCTATTGACCGATATCGGTAAACATTACACGCTGGAATTGGTAAACATTGGCACACTGCATGATTTCTAATCGCCTTATATTTAAAAATTTCTATTTATTTCTATGCGGGGGGTAAGAATGATCTCCAAGTTGCGATCTTGGGGTCATTTTGTCATAATACTTGCAATTCAAATCAAATAATTGTTTTATACGTTTTATGGATTTACTAATTTTAAAAATATTAAGAGAAAAATTACTTTGAATTTATTGATAATTTGTGAACGTAATCACAACAAAGGTAGACAAGAAAAGCAGGATGCAAATTTTAAAGTCTCATATCACTCGTCGAAGAAAGCAAATGGAAAGAAAGAACATACACAAAAGGCAACGAACAAGCAAATAACAACGGAATATGTGTAGGCAAATGGAAAATTTTCCAACTAAATACAAATAAACATTAACAACAAAAGCAAAACCCACAAGTCGCATTTTCGTACCCACACAAAGACAGACGGGAGTCATTTAGTCGAGGGGCTCCATATTACATTTCAATTTGGTTTAATACATATACAGTCTGCCCTTAATAAGCAATGCGGTTTGGTGGGCATCAACCTGTAGCAAGAGAACTCGTCTCAACAGAAATATGATAATCGAGTCGTCATATTGCTACAACAAACAACAATTGAACAATAGACAAAACAAATGGCAAAAAAAATTACTAAATGAAAATTAAAATAAATAATAGTATAGGTTGATGCTCGCCGGGTACAAAAATAGAACGTAAATATGCGATTAGTCGTACGAAATATATAGTATTATCTATGTGTGGTCAACATTGGCGCTAGATTCTACTTTGTTTACGACTAAAAACCTATCACCAACCATAACACAAACAAGGCTCAAGGTAAACGACACATGGCATGTAATAATTCAAAGACTATCGATCGCATAAAATTTTGCTATTTCGAATTAAGATCAACATAAACAGAGAGTTCATAGAGATATAAGATCAAGTGTGTTTACATTATTTTATAATTGTATTGTTGTGACTTAATTGAGAGTATTAATATTACTTTCATTTGAATTGTCAAGTTGACGACATATATTTACTTTCGGTTTCATGATTGCTGTTATTCTTGTTCTCGAGCAGCGGCGACAGTGACGATGACGGTGTCGTATACGTAATATTTATATGAAACAGGAATAGACCTTATATATATATGTCTATATCAAGTTATAACTTCCACGTCTACGGTTTTGTATGTCTTGTTGTTTGCGTTTGTATGTGTAAAGTATTGTATAAATTTTTATTTGTATATTTTTTCAGTTAATCAGTTCGCAACAGTAGTTCTTTCGTTATTCACCACAAGATTTCATTAGTGTGGTGAGTTTGTAACACGTGCTGCTGCTGTTACTTTATTTGTATTTTGACGCGTCGATTACACCTGTCTTAATAATTATTTCAGCCGACGTGTTTCACGTTTATATGTCCATAGATATTTTTCACAATTAGCAGCTGACGCCCAGTTCCGAAGGGGCAACACGTCAACTCGTACTAAAGTGATGTTAGATCATTGCACTAGGCAGTAGGTCGACACGAACACCTGGTAGAAGCATCTAACGGAAGCCACATTTACCGAAGAGAGAATCTTGTTCGCTTCGAACCACGAGACGAAGAAGAAGAGTCTCTTTCAAAAGCTTCCTAATTGCCTCATTTGCATATCCATCGATAATTAAGTTAGCTTCATTTCTATTTCGCTCTCCTATTTTACGTTTATTTAACTATGGCTCGAATTTGATATATTTTCTGTACTGAACAAAACACATTACTAAGTTCTTTAATCTCTATATCAACTTATATAGCCTATATAAGTTAAATAGGGCCTTTACTTTACTTTAGGATAACTTCTTTCTCAAATTTAAGCTTAATAACACAATTCTATAAAAATAAATGAGCTGCTTTAACAGCTGATTTCAACAAAATCAATTCGAGACAGTTTACTACAACGAATTTAACAAGAGTATATTGATAATTACATATTACACCGATTTAATTTCTGAATTTCTTGCAATTGAAAGAAGAGGACAAAAAAAGTAAGCACTGTGACAAATGAAAATTAGCCACACCTTGTTTGCTGCAGTGTGTTTTTCTTTCATTTTGTATCGCTTTTTTTCCCTATTCCGTTTTTTATTTTGCTTTTGTTTATCATACTAGCTTTGTATTTATGTGTGATGTCAAATTTGTATACTCTATAGCTTTCTGTGTAGTGTGATGATTTCGCTGTTGACCTTGACATTTATTTTTAACTGACAGAGTCTTCTCTACCAATTCTCTCACATCAGCAAAAAAAAAAAAGAAAAATGACGAACGAGAAAATCCAATTGTAGAACCAAAAACGAAGGCTGAATTAGATAGATACAAATACTCAGAGACAGACAGAGAGAGAGAGACTGACAGAAATAAATAAAAACGACAACAAATATAATTTGTTTATGTTGTTGCTGCTGTTGTTGTTATTGTCGGCGTTTGATTGCATAATAAACAAAAAAGAAAAAAGTAAAAATCAACAGTTCGTTTCTGCTGTTTCTTTCCTCCTACTGTTCGATGGCATTTTTTTTTTTTTGTGTTTGGCTTTTGTTTTGACAAAATGTTTCTTTAGATCTCATATTATGCAATTTTATTCTAGCTACAATATAAATCCCGAAGTCGCACGACATTTAATGATTTAAACAGAAAGAATAGGTTGGCACAGATGTCCTTAAATTACGAGAAACTATTCGTTCCCTATCGGTCTAGGCCTTTGCCTACCCTTTGACATTCTGCGTGACTAATGTCATCATCTAACAAGTGTGAAAAGTTAGGGGTGAACTCACCTTCCAAGCATTCACTTTTGGTGGTGGAGCTGCTACAAATCTTTTAGTTTGTTGTCCTGCGGCTCCCGCCGTTGCTCCTGCAGCTCCTGGAGCTGTTGCAGCAGCAGTCTGAGTGTCACCATCGGCAGATTTACCCTCGTTACCGCTGCTAGTTGCTTCCAAACTAGCACTGGGTGAGGTATCAGCTTTACGATCTTTTTTTGAGGACTTGCCTCCTCCTGCTCCGCCACCGCCATTGCCACCAGCACCAATTGCAGCAGCACCGCCTGTCGATTTGCGTGGGCTACCGCCGCGAGGCGCACGAGAACGTCCTTCTTGACCAGAGCGTCTGCCGCCCCCTCCACCACCCACAGATTTCTGACCAGGGCCACTGCCTGGTTGCTGTTGCTCACGATTTGCGGGTTTATCTTTGCGTGCTTTCTTACGGTCACGTCGATGATGCGAAATTACCGGAACGAAATCATTATTATCATCCAGTTCAGAGGAGTTTTCGGCAGTGTTGTCACCACCAGAGGCAGCAGAACGTTTCTCGCCGGCCAGCGTTTGATTGACAATTGTTGGGGTATCAACAGCGGCTGCAGCCTCAGCGGCAGCGGTTTCCTCACTCCATGACTTAAGGCTCTTCAAATTCGGTTGATTCTCCTTATTGTCTACAGCTGCGGCAGCGTCGGCTACCCGTGGCTTTTTGGTGTCCAAATTCTGAACAACGTTGGCATATGACGTGGTGGCGGCGCCGCTGCTGGCTGCTGGGCCAGCAGTGGTGGTAGTTTCCTCCTTGCTGGACATGGCGTCAACGAGTCTAGACTCCAGAGTAGGCTTCTGCACTAAGCACTACTCCAGATTGTTGCTGTTTCTCTGAAGCGGCTCCCTGAAGCACGCAACTAATGAGTTATGAGTTGGTTTTTTCTGAAATAAAAAAATTGATTTAATTACTTTATTTATTAATTAATTGCACGCGCCCGCCTCCCATCCATCAACTACACACATGCACTTTGACCTTTACCAAGGGAGGAGGAGGACACCCACACAAGTTTTGCTGCCCTTGCGGCTTGACTAACAATTTATAAACTGGCCATTTCCTTAAAATTCGATCTTAATTCAAGCATAGCCAATTTCACGCTAATACCGGCAACAGTTATAACACCAAATCAACAAATTGCCAACAGTGAAGCACAACAAATTTGAAAGTAATAGTGAATTTATTTTAATATTATGCAGCAATATTCCACAAGCAGCAGTGTCAGTACGAAGTGAGGTTAGACCCAAATGCCAGCCCTGCCCTGCTCCCCCCGCCCCATTACACATTCTCACACACACACACATTAGCAGAAGAACACACAACAATGCTGTTAACAGCGCTCGCAAATGATGCTGTTAAATTTAAAGTGGCTCGCAAATGATGCTTTTACATTAAACGGAATCACTAGGGAAAACATTACATCCATAAGAATGACTTAATAAAAGGGAATCTGATGTTTTTTGTTGTTTAGAGAAATCAATTCCTGTTGTTGCCAATGTTGGTACTGGTTATTTGTTTTTGGTCATGTTAAGGATTATGCAACATTAGGGCAGGCACATGCATTTGCTGCAACCCTGAAGTATAACAGCTGATCGTTGCAGCTTCAAATTTCAGGAAAAGAAATAGTCAAAACTGGACCCCCACCCACCCACATTCACACACACACACACTTTTACGCACACATGCAGACTTTAAAATATTATCAAAATACACACCAACAAATTAAAAAGTCGATTTGACAACACAAACGAACGAACGAAGAGGCTAAAAACAAGAATTTGATACACAAAATGTTTTGTCGTTCACTTCTTGTTATGTTGCCTTATTCACGTTTCCACTACGCACTTCTTCGGTTGTTGTTGTGGTTTGTATTTCGTATTTGCTTTTGACGGTCTGGCGTACTCGTCCCGCACACACCACACTAGCACTGACTCTCTCGCTCTCGCTCACTCGCGCACTGCTGGTTTGGGTAGTAGGATAGAACGTTTTGGTTACGATTCTTTTTTTTATACGCGAATCGAATGCAATTGATATGGTCACAAATTGCAATATTATTTCAATTGTTCCTTGTTGCCGTGCAGTCGGTGGAAGGCTTCTTCTATGTTTTCACAGCACTCTGCAGCATTATATCGCCCGAAAACGAAAATATAATGGTTAGCCAGACATGTGGTTTTACGCCGCGGTCGAAAAGAAGGAAAAGAGCCAGCGATAACGATAGCATCGATTGTCGATAGAAAATACAAAATATCGATAATAGGCATTTTCGTTTTCTTATCGATAGAGATTCATTGGTTCCGACAACTGGTTCCAGTTCCGGAGCTCGCGCCAGCCTTATCAATAAATTTGCACACAAAAAGGCACCCACACTTTTGGGGCTTTTTCTCAAAAACCGCTCAGTAGATGTTGATATATCCCCCACTCTTGAAATATCCCCCAATCGAACAAGCTACCGTGCATTGCTTGATGCTGGCTCTGGCCCGAGATATTCGAGCTCAAATATGAATGTAATTTTATTTACGATTTTTGTATGGGCAAAATCATGGGTTGCTCCACTGATAAGCGATTTTCTCAAAAACTGCTCAGTAGATATTAATAAAACTTTCTGGAGACATTCTTGAATATGTGGCGCTCATTTTGGCGTATAGTGCATTGCTTGATGCTGACCCTGAGTGGAGCTATGCTCCAAAATGTGGGGAGCCGATTTTTCCAGTGCAAATTTTTAATACTAAGAACTTTTAAAACCCCCCAAAAACTAGTTAAATCAATTGATTTTGATTCGCTTAACAAAATAAAAGTTCATTCCATCCGAAAAAGTTAGTAAATAAAGAAAAAATGAAAAATTAAAAATTGCAAAAAAAGTTAACAGAGGGTTAACAGAGGACCGTCGTTAACTCGAGTTTAACATCGTCGCTAACTTTACGGACATCACAATTTCAGCATATTAATCAAAATTAAAGTAAATTTTTACAGAAATTAATCGAGATTTCAGTGTTGAAAAGCTAGATTTATAGCGTTGCCAGTCTGTTTTTTGGCGCGTTCTTTGAATTTTTTTAGTATTTTTTTTTATTATCGATATCGCTCACATGGGTGTTCTCGATTTACTGCGCGCCAAAATTAAATTGTATGTATATTCCAATAAGAATAGATTTTAAATATTTTAAATAATTGCGAGATATTTTAATTATATCAGACGCAGTCTCGTTTCTGAAAAACCAATATTTATTATTTTAATGAAAACTTTGAAACATTTTGTTAATTTATATGCAATTCATAATCTCCGTTTGATAGCCACAGGAATATATATTGAAGAAATCCACATTCTGCTTCAGGCCAAGATAAAAAACGCTTTCTGCCAAATCCTTACCGAACTCACAAAAGTTTTGCGCATAGAGGGTAAAGAAGATTCGCTTATTGCTCAAATGATAATCCTTTAGTATTTCATTCTCATGATCGTAAATTTCGCGATTTCCTGTAGTTGAAACTATCCAGTCGCTATAGTCTTGCCAAGCGAATCTAAAGCTCTTTAAATAGATTACTGCCAGCATCCTGGCCTCGTCCAATACGTGGACAAACTGTGGCAATTTGAGGCATTCGATTTCCTCCCGGAACCGTGTGAAATCGCGATGTCTTTCCGTGCTATTGAACAGCGTCATATAGAGATGAACTGTGAAAGTGGGATAAAAGTAAGACATTGGTTTGTAGCGACTCTGGTATAAATAAAGGCTCCAGTCTAGCATTGTTCTTTGTACACCCAATTCGTAAGTGGAATTTCGTTTGCGATGCTCCTCCAGATTACGTACATTGTGCTCATAGCTCTCTCTATAAATGCGTAAAGCTCCATATTCGCGATTTAAATCTCCAGCATGAAAATAAACATGCGGCGTCCTAAACTTTTCCTTATAGGTTGACAGTTTGTTAATCAAAGGATGCGAATGTGCCCCAAAGTGGATCCTAGTCCGATTCACAAATCGCTCCACGACATTCAAAAAGTCGTCAAGTTCATGGTTGCTGCCCTTCACCAGATTCTTGGTTATAACGTATCCAAACAAGGGCTTAAAGTACTCGAAAGTCTCGCGATAGCAGTCTTCTAGAGCTCGATGCGCATTACATGAGATGAAAAAATCCAACAGCTTCTGCTTGGCCTCAAATTTCGCTGGATCGTTTTGAAGCTCTGTGAGCAGCTGGATGAGCCCACTTATCGGAGGCATATGACCTACAAAGATTGGAATTTTGGAACTAGAACTGTAACAGATCATCTGGTTAGGTGTTAGGTGCTACATACCCATTACAGAGAACAATGGACGATTCTCACTGCAAACATAATCATAATAGCTTTCGCAAGCATACTTTTGCGAATTGATGGAATTATTCAAACGTATGGCCATGTCCTGGAGTTCCTTGATCCGCAGATCAGACAGATGTCGTACATAGGCCACTTGTGCCTGTCCTGCGCCTAGGCAGACACATAAAAAGAAGCCCACCACAACTCTCAACATTATGATTTCTGTTTTGTCGCGTCGTGCCACAATCACGTTTGTCCAAATACTGAGAGCCAAGATTTTTGACCTCAGGCATATCAAAGTATATATGTATACATTTCTACTTAGGAATTGTACATACATACATATTTATGTATACGAACGTCCGTTCCGTTCTTGCCATTGCTCAAGCTAATGTTCGGAAAGCTCGGATTCTGTCCATGCATCGATAAGAATGTCAAGTCGTATCAGTTAAATGCTCTCCCACTGTGTTTAATATGCTCTTTATTAGTCCATATGATTTGTATTTAAGCAGCAGCACAATTTAAGACAAATATTTGAAAACTTAATAGCTTAAAAGTCTGATAGATATGGAATAAACATCTGCAACTTGACATACTTTAAACTAATTATGACAATTTTTACGACAGTATAATTCTGTATAATCACGCAAAACCAACCAACAGAGGTACAAAAAGGTATTGATAGTATTATTAACATTCCGAAAATTTATGAATTCTAGAAAATTTTTGAGAGAAAGCTTGAGAGAAGATCTTTATTATGTATATCTAAAAAGTGTCATAAAAAACTGTTTAAAATGTCTTTCCTTTTGCCAATTCTAAAAAGTAATTATATTTTCCTTTATTCAATAGATTGAATTAGTGTAATAAATGATAAAGCAGTCCGACAAATCTATAAAAAGGAATAAAAATTACAAATTTAACTAAAACTCAATCAAAATAACTCTACCGATAGAAAATTGGCTAAAGAAGCCTCATAAAAGCCGGCTTTAATAAGCATTTCCCGTTGGGAACGAAACATGATGAAGGCCAAGGAACGACGTTGCTTCGGATTGGCCAAATGCCATTTGGATATCTGAACAGCAACACCAACCTGAAGGCTCTGTAAGGTTATCACTCAATTAAAGCCTTATTCCAATTGCCAGTTAAAAACCTACCTCAACTTTAATGATCTCTCCGCCGTAACAATAGATAAACAACTGCAGCATTATGGAACCAAAAAATGAGAAGTACACCAAAAGGGACATAATTGAGCTCATATGCTGAAATATCCAATGATTAATTTAAACCAATGAGTGGCATAAAAAGTTGGGGAACATACCGTGACGATCTGATAGATTATAACACCAACTTGCAATGATGTTATAAGAAACTGTGCAAACACAATGGGCATATAGATGAAACGAAGTATTGTCGATAAGGTAAGAAGATGGACATGGTAACCCACAGCTGAGACTAACTCCGATTGAACTTTATGCTCAGATTTCATAAAGTCTACATTGCGAATGTCCTGCTGCAGAGCCTGAAAGTGGGCACGAAGATTAATGGCAAAGGATATGAACAAACCATCCACAGCCGATGCATATGTCACGACCACAATGGTCACAAATACAGTATAGACAAAGCCAATCTCATAGCCAGGGCTATCCACATCATTGAAGGGAAATCTATAAATATAATGGAATCATTTTGTTTTCAGATTATTCACCATAATTACTTACTTCAACAACTCTGTTTCTTCTGTTAACCACATCCTGCTAGATTGTCCTAACACCTTAAACCTTAGAAAATCCCTTTTCCCATCCTCCAACCCTCTCTCAGCCATATTTAACCCAACCTTAGAAAAACTATCCAAAATCGTTCAATTTTTAAAATCATCTAACATTTACGAGCTCATATAAATATTTAACTATATATGTACATATTACCTCACATTGTAAATATATACATACTTATTTGTAATTTTCCTTTTTTTTCTCAATATAAACATGTTATAAGGCCTTTGTAGCCACTAAGCTAAGTTTACTTTTAATTTTTACATTATAAGTAAACCGTATATAATAATAATAATAATAATAATAATACTTACTTCATATTCATGGGCAGTTCACGTATGTATATCGTACCACGCATTTTGCTTATTATAATCTTAACAATGGGACCCAAAAAGAAATACAATCCCGTAAATGCACATGAAATGCAATACGCTTTGCCCAGACGAGCGGCCAATTTGTTGGCTTCCGTCACATAGCCTTCTTGTTTTCCCATTGTCTGGACAGCTATCAAAAGGTAGATTGTAAACAAATTAATTTATAGCTCAATTTTCATATACAACAACTAATTCACATTGCTGATGCATTTGCCTGAAGGTCTGGATCATCTGCCAAAAGTCTTGTTTGTAGACCAGAAATGTTATTATTTTAATGGCCGTCAATAGATTGGTAAACACAACACTCAAAGTGGCCGTAATTAGTTCCATGTCATCGTTATGATACATTATATACGATATCATTGGATACTCGGCGGATATTACAAACAGCAATGAGATTATGTGACTGAAGCTGAAAACACCTTTGCCGGACCGAGTGTCTTTTCCGGTATTGGGGCTATGACCCATCACTGTAAGACAGATTTCCTGCAGCAAAAATAGACGGCTCATGACTGACATGACCCTCTGACAGGGCACACACTTAATAATGGCGCCTTATATACATACATCGATGGGCATTTGTTAATTGTTAGCTTGAGTAGTAAATTATATATTCAATTTTACAAGCCCTAGGAAAGGGCCTTATAATAACTATGATTGTCACTATGTATTAACGAAATGTTGACAAAATAAGTGTTGTGATAGCAAAGGGTTTAATTAGCAGGTAAAACAAAACGAATATTTTTTTAGCCATACCAAATAACTTAAAAAAGTTTTAAGACTTCTTGGCAGGCTATTTAACTTTCTAGTTAACATGTCATTGGCATGACCAACAGGAGCTTAACAGAAAGAAAGCGGTCTCCTATGACTGCCTGAGAAACTGAGCAAAGAAATGAGGCTCAACGAAGCTTTTATTGCTGGTGGATAGGAAAGTCTTTTGCGATTTCAAAGAATAATTTCTTTTGCTGATAATTTCATTAAACTACATACTACTGCTTAAACCATCTGATTTAGTGTAAACCCTTTGGTTAATCTATTTATATAGCAATTTTTAGTTGATGAGTTCATTGGTCGGTTCGAATTACAAAAAAATCGAAATTTTCAATTGTTTTTATGTACAAAGGCCAAAAGGCTGTTGTTGTTTCCGCAGACATTCACCGGAATTCCAGTGGAGTCCATTCCATCATCTATCCATGACCTCAAAGACGATAATGACTTAATGAATTTCGCACAGATGGATACGAAGAGGTAAAGCTAAAGGTAAAGGTAATCTTTGGTCAAGACGCGCTTGTCATTTGCTTGGTTGGGGCAAGCAAACGAAAAGATGATATTAATTTTAATTGAAGAAAGCAATTATGTGGTTTTGTTGTTGTTGTTGTTGCCTTGCCAGTGATTAGATGGCATTGTGAATTTCGAAATACAACGCAACGCAACGAAACGAAAGCAAAAAGAGTGAGAAATAAATTTAACAACAATTTGAATTTTATTAACAACATGGAATATTTTTAGTTTTTGAGGCCTCCATTCTCAGCTCAACTATTTAGAAATTGGGTGGCAGGTATGCATTGCCAGTATGCGCCGATCCGGTGGCCACAACATGGCCAGCACCAGTGCTGCCCACAAGGCCAGAGGATTCCACACCATGGCCGGACTCTCCGCCGCCGAGAGCACCAATCACAGAGGTGACGGGAGCAACACCCTCATCGGTCAGCTGGCTGCTGCCTCCCAAGGCATCGTATTGAGCCTGGATCTGTTGCTGGGCATGGGCAGCCTCTTCGTTGGTCTTGTACTTGATGAAGAAGACCTCGGGCTTGCTGGTGGAGCTGGCCTGTTCGACAACCTCAGCCTGGACATCGCTTTCGCCCTTCTTGGACAGGACATAGATGACAGTCTTGTCCTCATTGACGGCAGGGCTAATCTTGAGGGTCTTCTTGTTGTTGCGCTGTGGCGACTTGATGAAGACGACATTGTAATTACGCTTGGGCACACCAACGGTGATGTGACGCTCCTTGTAATCCTCCTCAGTATCTTCGGGAGCGGAATGGATGAAGAAGCGTTTCGAGACAATAGCCTGCTGCTGTTGCACGGAATGTTGTTGCTGCTGCTGTTGCTGATGATGATGCTGAATCTGGGCAGAGGGCTGCTGGAAGAAGGTCTGTTGATGATGAGCCTGCTGCGGTGCTGCTGCCACCTGCGAGCCACCCTGGAAGAAACTGCTGCCTCCACTACCGCCGGCTGTGGTAAGACCACCAAATCCCGATGGTCCAGGATTATAGTTGTAACCCTGAGGTGCTGCCAGGGCAACGGCGCTAAGGCACAATACCTAAGGGAGCGAAAAAATAGTAGTTTAATTAGTTAGTTCCTTCCTTTTTGGCGTTTTCTGTGTTTTCACGTACAATGAATCCACGCATTTCTAGGCTTGGTTGAGCTGATTGGTTTTCGGATACTAGGAATTGATTTCCTTGACTGTTCGCTGTGAACTGTTTGACTCTTGTGCCGCTCACGTGTCTTTTATACACTGTACAGTACAGACCGGCAGCGACGCCGACACCAATGGCTATATCAAAACACTCGACCACCTTAATAGGTGAAGTTCAACAATGATCCAAGACGCAGACGAAGAGACGATGCCAAAAAAAAAAAAAAAATGCGCACACAAAGTTTCAATATTTTTGTTGCATGTTCATTGTTTTTCCTTTAGTTCGCTTTTGTGCCATCTTCTTCTATTTTGGCTCTTCCAAATCTCTCATTAAATGACGCGACTTGCTTGTAGTTGCTGGAAATACATGGCCAATTAGCGTGGTTCCCCCCGAATTTCATAGCTTTTGAGTCTTTGTTGCTGCTGCTGCTTAATTGCCAACCCCGATGTGGCTCTTTCTGTTGCTCTAGCCATTATTTGGTTTTTGGTCTGGAATTGGCCTCTGGCAATGGCAACACCGCGCAATTCGATTAACTATTATTAAAAGGAAAGAAATTACATAAACATTTAATCAATTTCAGTTCATTTTGCGTTTCTAGGAATGATGAGTCTTCTATTCGATCTACTTAGTTGTTAGCCATTATCGGCCTACACGGGCCAATGTCGTCGTGGCCAAGTTCAGCCACGATGTATAACTCTTCATTCATGCAGACTGTCAGGCTTAATTAATGACCCGTCGAGTTCCCAATTTGCATGTGTTGTTCGAACTGATAGTTTCTTCGTCTTCCTCACTATATTTCATTTTTTTTCTACTGCACTCTAGCTCATTTATCATGTTCAACGGTTACCCAAAAAAAGACTTTCTGAGATAAATACACATTTAATTATTTCTTCAAAATGCAATGCCCACAGAGCAATTTGCGGTCTGTGTAATGAGTCGTTTACATCAATGATTTGGGATCGCATCGCATCGGATTGAATCTGCTGCTTAATGAACATGACATGTACACACTTTTCGTTTAAGCCAAATGAAGGTTGGTTACTCTGGCCTAATGTTTGAGAAGAAACAAAATCTAGGGGCCCACAGGGCCGGGTAATCTATTATTTTAATACATATTTTAAAAAATTTGTGTTAGGATTCGAAAAAAGTTCATTGGTTTTACTCCTTAGTCATCATTCCGTATTAACTTTATTGTGTCTTAAAAATCATGCATACATTAGGCATACTCATTAGTCATACTTACAGAAAACAAAGCCATGTTCATCTTGGTATTAAGAAAAATTTGGAATTAAAAAATCCTTCTTTTACAAAACATTTCACACTTGTATGTCATTACCCCATTTTGACCCCATTTTTAATATAATCCGATAAACAACATGTCGTATGAGCAATATTTTATTAAGAACTTTCCCTATATCCTTATCAGAAGGTCCTAAAGCATAAAAATAGTTATGGTCGATAGTTCTTACTTTTTTTAGGTCATTATCACCCACGATAGGTAATTTTTAATACGTTATGATGAATTTGGGAGATCTAGATTGGTATCTGCTTTTACCTTCAATATGACAGCCTGTATTCAAATCAGAGCTCAGGTTTTTGTGTATTTTCATTAGCTGGTGTACAACCCTTTGACTTTGACCCACTTAAGTAAGATCGTTAAAGGAGCCACATTCCTATAAATAAGGCCTGTCTGAAGAAATTTTCAATACCAAGATCATTGGAATCGTTCCTTATGAGTTTGGTATATATTTGTAAAGGCAAATCTCAATTGCTAAAACTATGAGAAGTATACATCAAAAAAGTCTGTATGTGTAGTTGTAAAAGGGGTGCAAACATCTTAAACAAAGCTTTTCGCATCTGTTGAAAGCTGCATCTGCAATACTTATTTATCGAATGTTCAAACCAAGCTCTATCAGCTTCGATCGAAGACTTAAAGCTTTATCTTGGCTTGAAATAATTATAATAATTATTTACTACTCATTCATTGAATCGATCGCTAATGAAACTTTCAAATTATTGTAGCTTCAATTTTATGGTTTGTAGTTTTTGCTTTTTTGATTAATAATAGATAGTAGATTCAACATTTTATGATCCTTATATTGGCCATGCAACCGGACTAACTAAAGCTATACAAAATCAGGGTTATATTAATTTAAAGTATGGATTATGTATTAGTAATTTGTTTGAAATATTTTGAAATTTAAGCCCACAACTTTATAGTTTTGATAGTGATCGGCAACTAAGTTATAGATAATCATCTATTGTCGAAATAAGTTTATAAAACTTACATAACTTAGAAAAAATCAAAATCATGTGCGAATATTCAAAAGAAATGTTAAAAATCACCTCAAACGAAAATGGGCGTTACTCTGTTTTTCTTATTTTTTTACTTATGTATGTTTAGGTTGAGAAATAAAATAAATGTATAAAAAATATATATTGTTTAATAAATTGTTTAATGATCCACTCGACTGGATGGCCCCATCATCGCACAGTTTGCCAAACATTTTGGCATTTTTCTTTATTATGGATGCCATGTCGATTTCTTGATAATATTTTAATTATTTAATTTGTCTTTTATACGAATGTTTTGCAGCATCCCTTCATGGTGTCAGTAATTGTTTAATATTAGCGCCATAAGCCTTGACCATGTTAATTTCCCTCACACGCAAACGCGCTGAAAGAGAAATTCCATTCGGGGGGGCATTTGATATGTGAAAATCGACGATATAAACAATAAGTGTATACCGACTTTTGTCGGCCCATTTAGCTACCCAACTCACATCAGATTTATGCAATCAAACAACAAAAATTCGCTAATACAATGTTAATGCCATTGCATAATACTAAAGACAATGCAAAGGTGTTTATTTATTGGTTTACAATCAAAAAGAACAGGCATTGAAACCTCTTTAAATGCTGTCGATTGGCATACGCCCCCTTGCCGCCCCCTCAAAAAGCAGACATAAATAAAATCTTATATAATCTTAACTAAGCATGAATTGTAATATCTGAAAATAGCAGGGAGATAACAAAAACCAAAACAAAAACAAAGCTGGAGAAAAAGTGGCAAAAGCGCACGCCACAAAGTCATTTGAGAGTTAGGCTTAAGACCTTTTCAGTGTTAAAGTTACAGAGATCTCCCCCATACAATTTGTGATTTGATTAATCTACAGTCGTACATCAAAACATCATCATCATTCATTTTACCCCAGCCAACCATCTGACCCAAATCTTGGATGCTGATGGGCATTGATTGAAGTTTGACTGGCCAAAAAATTACGCTAATTGTTCGATTTTGAAAATCGACGATATCATGTTCATATGTATGTATGATAATCAAAAATTGGCATATGCATATACATAGATTATGCAATGGGCTCCCAATTAAATTTGCCAGTCTAGCAAATTGAACTGAAATCTATACAATAACTGGGTCATCGAGAAATTAAAGCGATTTATCAACGAAAATACCTGAGCAAAACTGTGCAATTTGGCGCCATTGCTAATGGGATTACTGTGCGATTTTCGTACCCAATTTTAGTTTAGTTATTGAAATATGTAAATCACAAATCGCCCTGTCAATTATGATGGACAGAAGAATTAATGTCCCGCACAATAAAGCGCCAGCGTCAATATTATGTATTGATGACTTCCGGCGAATTGTCTCTTTCTATCTATCTCTTCATCTATCTGCCTATCTCTCCTACAAAGAAGAGATGACGCCGGGCTGAAGTTGAAGTTGAAGAGTATGAGCCATCGCTGTCTCAAGGTTGCTTGGAAAAAGCAAGTTTTTTTCAGTTGACCATCGCTCAGCATCAACTGGTGTGTGTGTCTTTAGTGCGTTTTTGTGGTTTTAGTTTCAGTTTCACTTGAACTTTTCGACTCATCACCACGAAATCAACTCAAATTTTTGTCGTGAGCGACATTTTCAATACGGGAAAGATATAAGCCTAGACGGGCAGTGATTAGCATTTAGTTGGATTGTGATTGCCAAGCGCCCAGGTGGTAGCTACCTTTACCTAAGACTTACTTCATCTAAGAAAAAAAAAAAAGCGGAAATGCGCATCTTTATTGTAAGGAAACCGCAAAAACGTGTGATGACGAATTCCAAGTCCATTGTGTAATACTTGTATGTCTTTGTTTAGGTTACTTGCCTGCTAGGCCTGGTTGTGGCAGCACCACAAGGATATAACTACCAAGCCCAGCAACAGCAGCAGCAGCCACAGCAGTCGCAGTTTGGTCAATTGCAATTGCCAGCAATTCCTCAATTTGCCAGTCCTGCGGAGCAATCGATTGTGCAGCAGGCATTGCAGGCACCCAAAGTGCAACAAGTGTTGAATATTGGTTCCACCTACAATGCCCAACCACAGCAGCAGATCCAGAATGCTGTCTATCAGCAACAGCCAACACAATTGAATGGCAACTTTGCCTACAATTTGCCACAACAGCAACAGTTCCAACAGCAGCAGCAACAGCAACAACACCTTGTCTCCAAGGACATCTATGTGCATGTACCGCCTGTCGATGATGCTGAAGAACGTTACCCACAACCACCATTGCCAGTTGCCCCACCTCGCAAACATTATCGCATTGTGTTCATCAAGGCACCCGCGCCAAGTGTCAGTAAGGCGGCTCTGCGTGTTAAACAGGCTCCCGTGGAGGAGAAGACTATCATTTATGTACTGACCAAGAAGCCAGATCCTCTGGAATTGCAGGCTGCCATCGAAGAGGCAGCACCCAAGCCACCGAGCAAACCGGAGGTCTTCTTCATCAAATACAAGACTCAGGAGGAAGCGGCTCATGCCCAGCGCACCATTCAAGGTAGGCGGCACATCAGCACCCACACTCGGCTGAATCACTCATGAATATACATAGATCGAAGTTCATTATGGAACTTTTTATTACGTTGATTTTGCATACCTATGGCTCAGACCTTGCCAGAGTGGATTTGTCAACGCTTCTATTAGATCTTGGCCGTTATTTGAAGGTCGATGCATAACTCATTGGTTTTTTTTCTTTTCTTTTCTTTTTGTTGTTTCTTCTATTGTCTTGCCCATTTGTAGCTCAATACGATCAACTTGGCGGCACTTCACAGGTCTCTGACGAAGGCATTGCTCCAGTCACTTCAGTCATTGGAGTCTTGGATAACCAACGTTCCGTTTCCGGTGGAGCAGCTATTGCAAATCCTGGACAAGGATTGCAAGGATTAGTGCCTAGCAAATATTTGCCAGCCAATTATCGTTCTTAAGCGAAATTAAGTCGAGAACGTGTGAACTGAGAGTGAAAGTGTTTATTTATGTAAATAGTTTAATAAAAACAAGTTATTGTTATTGTTATTGTACATACCATTGTGTTTCACAATTTATCCCCCCTTTACCCCCCTTTCGATCGATAAGTAAACCATCATCACATAGACCAAAATTTATGGCCTTTATAAAGCCTCTCCAAAAAAAAATTTGTCAAAAGCTTCAATAAAAATAAAAAATATTGATATCTTCGTATTGGCATATCTATTATCTCGATGACCACGAAATGCGCTTGAAAACCGGTCGCAGCGATTAGCATACGATTTGTCTTACATAACACAGTGATTAAACCGAAACTCGAATGGCATCTTGATAATTAATGCTGCCACTAAGTGATGATGTAAAGTTTTGACAGATCGATGTGACTAAATGTTATATAAATCGAGTCAATGGTTTACAAAGCAAGGAAAATTTGAGAAATAAAAAAACCTAAAATTAAACTTTTAATGGTAAATTATAATTCTGCTTCTGCATTTCCTCTATCTGACATAAGGAATCGAATATCTGTATGTAAAAAAAAGTATAAATAATAAGAAGTTAATTGATATTCCAAGGCTTTTCACTTAGATACTTGTTGGATAGGGCTGAAGTAAAAAAAAATCTTAAAAAGATTATTAACTAAACTTTGTCACTTTCCTCTAGTTTTTGGGCTAGCCAGTTGATTTCATAAATGTCTAAGAAGAATTTTATATATAATTAATCAAAATAATCGAGTTTTTAACTTATCAAAATCTTAGTTATACTATTTGTTACATAGTTTAAACCTTTAAGTCATTGATTTTCTTTTGGAAGGTTTCTAAGCAATCAATCAGGGGAGGATCTAGGGCTTTGAAATTGGATCCTGGATAAACACATTGAGAATTGTATAACAAAATGCTTTATTATTGATATTACCACATTGAAAATAAATTATAATTAACTATGATGGAAAGATTAGTGAGAAGAGAATGAAAAATAATTGGCTACTAAATCGTTTACAATGTCCTGGCTGGCACATATTTCTTGGATGGCACACTGACACCAAGATTCAAGCCAGACACGGATGACGAGGAGGTCTGGACAAATGAGTTATGTTGTTGTTGCTGCTGCTGCTGGTTGAAGACAGGCAATGGCTGAACAATTGTCTGTGTCTGTGGCTGCTGTTGAACAATTGTCTGAATCTGAGGCTGGACATAGCTTTGGGTTTGAAGACCAATGTTGCCGAGATTGAGGGATCCACCTGATACAGTGGTAATTGGGGCAACACCCTCATCCGAGATGTGGGTGGCACCACCCAAAGCGTCGTATTGAGCCTGGATTTCTTGCTGGGCACGCTGAGCCTCCTCCTGGGTCTTGTACTTGATGAAGTAGACCTCGGGCTTGTGGACCTTGGCCTCGGATTGAGTGACCTGCAACTGTTGCTGAATCTCAGTAATATCGGGCTTCTTGGACAGCACATAAATGACGGTCTTCTCCTCGTTGGTGGCCTGGGCACGCTTCAGAGCGGCGGCGGTGTGTTTCAGGTTTTGAGTTGGAGCCTTGATGAACACAATGCGATAGTTCTTGCGAATGGGAAGATTGTCCAGGGGTGTATCAGCCTGACGGATCTCTTCAGTGTCATCGGGGGCAGAATGAATGTAAATATCCTTGGTAATAATGGCCGGACGCTGGACGTATTGTGTCTGCACCACCTGTTGCGGCTGCACCACTTGTTGCTGTTGTTGCACATACTGTGGCTGCTGCACAATCTGCTGGGGCTGGACAATCTGCTGAGGCTGGACAATCTGCTGGGCCACGGTATTAACAATTGGCTGAGACACAGAGATAGGCACAGGCAAAGGAGCTGGAGCAAGCACATTGGTCTGGATGGTCTGAATTGGTTGTGCCTGAATGGACTGAGCCTGAATTGGCTGAGATTGGACACTAATTTGGGCAGGTGCTGTGTATATTCCACTAGATGAGACTGGTGTCTGGGGACGTAGATTACCGATGGGCAGAACTCCTGATGGCTGCTGCTGCTGATACTTGTAGCCCTGCGGAGCGGCCGCACAGAGAGCCGCAAAGCACTGCGAATGAAAGAATTTTGTAGCGATTTCGTTGATAATACCGTTTAAAGATGTTCAAACCTACCACTAGAATCACAAATTGTTTCATTTTTATGTTTCTTTACGATTGAACCCGTTGGAACTACCTTGAGCTACGCTTAAACTCTTTAACTCAACTGATGTCTAGTCTGGGTGAGATCAATGTTTTTATAAGAGTCCACAATCAAATGGACAGCCCCATTAGAAATGCCAATCCCAAAAGAAAATTAATAATATTAGGCATTGCAATAAAATTATCAAATCTATTGTCACCTCTCTGCCAAGAAAACGACACAGATATAACCAGACTCGTTAAGAGTTTGGCTCAGTCCAAAGCGTTGGCAAATCACGGAACCATATTCGGAAATACACCATTAACGATGCATCGTTTAGTCGTTTTTGACCTGGGTCTGTTATCTAACTGGAGCCCACCGCCGCCGCCGCCGCTGCCAAGTCAATATGACCAATATCGTATTCAAATTATGTATAATCGTGTAATATTTTCTATTGTCATCGCCGAATCTAAATAAATGCAAAATATTATTTGTTAATACCCCAGACCCCGACCCCCCGACAGACTCTACGATGGATCAATCGATCGATTGATAAAGGGAGTAAGAAAGAAAGTCATTTTTTATGCAGTCATCTCTGCAGGTGCGACGAAATTCGTGGGAGACGCAGGTGGAATCCATCCGTATTCATTAACAACGGCAGCTTTAGTCGTCTGGCAATGCTGACTGAATGCTCTACGCATATATTAAAATTTAGTTAATTTATTTAATGTACAAAATCACCAACCACCAACCACAAAAGCGAACGAACGGAAAAATTAAAAAAAATATACAAAAATACAAAACCAGCATGTAAACATTTGTTGTTTGTTGGCAAAGAAAGCATTTTTATGGGTCCATGGTACGCTCCATCCATTGTTTGTTTTAATCCACACAGTTTCTTTGCACAATCCATTTGTGAAATTTTTTGTTTTGGCCACTTTTCGTAAGCAATTTTTAAAGTTTAAATACATACGTATATATATATACAAATCTTGTAAATATTCTAAAATGTTTGGAAATTAGACGACCCATTTGTTAGCTTTGCTTTGGCACCAGTTTACAATGTTTCAGTCCATAAGATCATTCAGCAGGTCGCATTATATTACAAATTTACATATGTAAATATATTTTGTACAAAAAAAACTCGCAGTGCAGCTAATTCTTAAGGGATCAAAACCTTCAATTACTTTACTTTGGCAAATGGTAGTCCAACCAACAGATGTAATATTAAGTCAGATTTTATTTCTTTCTTTAATAAGCAATAAGACTGCCTTTCTTTTATACATCCCAAAAAGCTTTCTGTTATATACTTATAATTCAAATTTCCCTCTGTGTTTCACGATCTAGAGCTGCTGGGAACAATTCTAAGGCAGATTCCATAATTTCTAAATGACTTTTTTAAAGCAGAATATATGAAATATAGGCAACAAATTCTAGACTAAAACTTATATGATTTTGTCAATACATTGCAAGTCAAGTTAAGCCACAGGACTGTTTCTAATTGCCTGAACCTTGGGCGAATACTCACTCCCTCTCTTTAAGCAAATTTTCAGTATTTTAACCTAAAAGCATGCTATGAATTTCTCCGAAATTTTCTTTGCATGTTGCCCTATTAAATAGGCAATAAACTATTGCATTGCATCTTTTGTGGATACGATAAATATTTATACCCTGTTATTTTTTAACACAAGTAAAGAATTAAAGACATAATTGTTTAATATTTTACATTTATATAAAGTAAGCTTATCTAAATCTAGAAAATGAAATTAAAACTTTCGGTTTGGTGGTGGCAAATACGCGCTAGTTGATGGTGCATTAAGATCAATATCTCCCACAGAACCACCAGAGGAAGCACCCCGCGAAGCAAAGTCCAAAACAGGAGCAGACGAGCCCGCATTATGATTGCTCGATGGTCCTGGCAAAGTGTCATACTGAGCTTGAATAGTACGTTGAGCATTCTCCGCATCACTCTGAGTGCGATACTTGACAAAATGCACTTCGGGCTTGTTGTTCGTCTGGAGCTTGATCTGGTTCAGTCGATTGGTGAGCTCTCCAATGTCAGCCTGCTTGTTCAGGACATAGATGGCAGTGCGATCGTCGGACGCGGATGTGGCCAATTGCAAAGCGGCCTTCTCCAAGCCAGTATTCTCGGGACCCTTAATGAACAGCACACGAAGATTCTTCTTCAACGAATTGGCAATCTGTTCGTTGGCTTGCGAATTATCAAATTCCTGCTCTGGGGCGCTATACGAAAAGAATTCCTTATTGAATTCGTTCGCAATGAGTATGGGCTCGGATAGTTGAGCTGCTCCCCTATCAACGGAACCGCCACCAATCAGACCACCATGACCATCTCCGGCATGAGATCCAGGTGTATAATCATATTGACCGCGGGCAATGGCCACCAAGCAGAGCATCTGTAGCAGAAGAACAAGAAAAGTCACTTCAAGTTGCAGGCAAAAGACTTGAAACTTACCAGAAAAACGCGCATATTTGACTTAGATTTGTTTTGTCCACACCGAAAGGCTATGTAAGATTTGTATGTGTTAGCTGGTCAGCTGTTGGATTCCTATTGTCTTCCAATTGCAGAGATTCAGTCTATTTATATGTGAGCAGATGATTGTGGTAGGTGGTTGCATCCCAAATGCATCATGCAAATGCACATTCCATTCCATTTCATTGTCTTGCCGACGAGACGATTGGGAAATTCGATCGATAGCATTTCATCTTTCGACCGAGTTCCAGTTAAAATGTTCGACTGCCTTTTAATTGGATCATATCGTTTACACTTCTTCGCTAAGGCGGAAAATGTGTAAATCTATTCAAATAAGGGAATCGGCGGCGTATATTTGTATGTATATTTAGTATGTAATTAAGTCAGAGATTACCCCACCTAAAATACCCTCAAAATGCATTTCGAATTGAATGCCCAAATATCGACATTTATCAGAAATGCAAGATTACATAATAATTTACATTTTTTCTGGGATTGCATAAGCAAAACAACAACCTAAATTTTTGGGATAACCCAATAAATATCAATTAATATAGAAATTTCCAAAATTTCATGATTTATTTAAAACAAGTCTCTAATATTAATTCAAACTACAATTTTCAACTTTTTAAGGTTTGTAATTTAAAACTTCAAAAGTTATAATGTTAAATATAAACATCAAACAAAAGTTATGATGTTTAAATATAAAGAGAAAGGAATGATATTGTGGGCGAATATATGGAGTGGTAGTTCTGACACTTTCTTCTACATGATAGATTACAATTTATTTATCGTTTTTACTAATCTTTGGCGGGCTAAAGGGAAGATTAAGTTAGTGGCTTGTGTTCAAGAGACAGAGACGGATCCAAAATCCATTATCTCGATCTGCCCATGTCAAATAATCAAATACCATTTAGTTGTCTAGTTAAATTAATTAAATTTAGACATCATGTGTTTCTTAATGTTTTATTTGTTTATACATATATCTGTTGATCAGAATGTTTGCTGCTGGACGATTGCCAAATTCGTTTCACCCATCCATTTTCACTTTCATAATTACCATAAAATATGTTTCTATTTAAAAATGATTTATTCTTTTCTTTTCTATCAGAAAACTGTAAACATTATAGCTTTATTCAATGTCCCAACCCTTTCTCGGTTATCAAAACTCAAAGCTTTATCAATTATGTTATTTGTATTACTTTTAATCATTAACGATTAAACATATTAATAGTTTGTGTGACTTAAAATCATTAAATTTCCAATTTTAAAGGAATATTTTGACTCTGTACTTTATTTACATTCAAAAATTCTGATTGAAATTCAGTTACTGAACCTGATTTTCTTTCCATTTACTGCCCTTATATTGTTCTACTTTACAGAAATGTGAAACAAGTTCCACAATAAAGATAAAAATTAAAACAACCAACTTTCAGCTCACCCAATTATGAATCCAGTTTAATTAAATCACGCGAATTGATGCATAATTAAAGTGCTGATGATGACGAAGATGATGATCGTCTTCATATCATTTCAAACTGAACCAAACAAGTCAATATATATGTTTATAGAGAGATATATGTGTGTACATTAATCGGAAAATCAGACAATCGGCTATCACTATGAATATCATTTTGTCTATGTAAATATATATCGCTTAATTAAATCAAATCAAAAAACGTGTTTATATATCTTTTAAAAGTTGTTCAAGTTCATTGTTGCAAATTATCACAGTGATGGGTTTTGATTCCCCCCCAAAAATAAAACCATTTTTGCTATATAAGCGGATACAAAGTCGGCCGCGTTGTTTAGTCGTATACGAGACAATCGCCAGAATGAAAACTATTTGCGTAAGTCCACCAAGTTAAGAATCTAGCCTAAAAGTCAAGTGTTGCTAATCAATCTTTGTAGTTGCTTTTGTTATTTGCCATCTTGGCTGTTGTGGCTTTGGCTTCTCCTGTGCCCGCTGGCAATGATCCCATTGTTCAGACGCTTCGCTATAGAAACGATCAGGAACTGGAGGATATACAGCGTGCCATAATTGCTCAATACGAAAAAATCGGAGGCACAACACAGATCCATGCTCCCCAACAAGTCAGCATTGCTAATCCCTACAACATAAGAATCAACATTTAAACAAAACAGAAAACAAAAATAAAAGTTGCAGATTATTATTAAATTTTTTAAGAAAGCGGCGATAAGGTGTTGTTAATCGAGAATTAAGCTGGGAATCACTTGGCTTTCGAGAGTGAGAAAGATTCGCCGGATGCTTAGTCTTCTTTAAGCATTCGTCGCGTTCGCAAGTCTCTCGAAATGTGTCGCTTAGTGTGGATGATGATGATGCTGGCATTGGCATTGTTATCTTTTATAGTATGTTGTTCCGCCCAACCACCACCACCGCCTCCACCCCGTCATCCTTCACCACCCTTTGAAAAAGACTTTTCAATTAGATTTCCCGTTGAACGGGACATATTATTTCCCAGAACAGATGAGTCAGAGGAGGAGAAAACTTGGTATCGCATACGTGAATTTCGGTTCAATCAATATGAAAATTTACCCGAGCCCATGCACAGACATCATAGGCCACCGCCAAGGCCGGGCCAACCCTTTCCACCGCCACCAAGTGGTTATAAAAAACCAGGAAATCGCAATGGTCGTCGTCGTCTGTGCGAGCAGAGTAAGTAAAGTGAATTCCCTGGATGACTCAGTCATTCATTCATTGCGATCTGGTCTTCAAGAATACTCTGAGTACGTGGAACGTATCTTTCCCAATGACACAGCAGTTGTCGATGATGCCAATGATGCCAACTTCGATGGACGCATACTCGCCAAGCCCGGGCAATACCCGCACATGGTAAACACAGTGAAATTGTCAGAGTTTTTGTTGACCTAAAAACAACTTAACAAATTGTTGTTTGTTTTTTTAGGCAGCGGTGGGCTTTGAGACGGATACACAACAAATTGAATACAAATGTGGCGGCAGTTTGATAAGCGAGAACTTTGTTGTAACTGCCGCCCATTGCACAGCCATTTCCGAGTAAGTTGACATTGACATTATAATAAAAGGCATGGCCATTTATCTATGAACTTTTTCAGTTTGATACCAAAATGGGTGCGCATCGGGGACTTGAATCTAATGATCGACGAGCAAACAGTTGAACCACAAGTTCTTGAAATAGATACAATTTACAAACACCCGGATTACAATAAGGATCTATACTACAATGATATAGCTCTGCTTAAGCTCAGTCAGAATGTCCAGTAAGAGAAAATCTATTAAATACTTTAAATATATTACATTTTTCCATCTCTTTGTAGCCTAACCAAATATGTGCGTCCCATACGCCTTTGGGTCTTCTCGGAGCTGCCGACCTCAATTGCCTTTGCCATGGGCTATGGGGCCACAAGTTTTGCCAAGGCAATGACCAATCGTCTAACAAATCTAAATCTGACAATTGTACCCAACGATGAATGCAATAGAGAGTTACCAGCTCTGTCAGAGACACCAGACGGTGTATTGGCCAGTCAGATATGTGGTCAAGATTATATACTAAATCGTGACACGTGTCAGGGTGATTCGGGCGGTCCATTGCAATTGAATCTGCCGGGTCGACGGCGTCAACAAAACATACATTATCATCTAATTGGAGTGACTTCATATTGGGTATTCTGTCGCAGTAGTTATCCATCTGTTTACACACGTACTTCATCCTATTTGGATTGGATTGAACAAATTACTTGGAGTGGGGAATTGGATCAAGTCTAGATCATGCCAGTTTCTATATAAATAAAGCTTACAAATGTAAATATTTCTAGATCCTTTTTTAATCAAGTCGAAGTAATCTCAAGAATTGATCTTTTAAATATTTAAACTACATTAATTAAATATATATTTAAGTTTATTACTTAATTGTTCCACTTCTACAATAGAATTATAATTGTGGCAAAAACAAATTATTATTTTTTTGTTGTTTTTTGGTCACTTTTGCTGAGTATTTTGTTGATGATTCTTATTCTTAGACTTCATTGTTGGCATCAAGCACCTGTCGCTTAATGTCCTCGTACGATGGTAGACTCTGTTAAAGCAAGAGGAAGACAGAAACAATTATTAGAGTAGTTTAAAACAATTCAAACAACTATAACTTGAAGATTATGAATAATACATGAGACATGCTTTGAAATATACTCACGCAATGGGCATTGATCATTGATGATTCTTGTTAGTAAATGGGCAAACAATACACAAAAAAAAAAAGTGTCGAAGGAAATATAAAACGCATGCAATTTGTTATATATGTATGTAGTTAGTTATATGTTGAGTATGGCTCAACCAACCTGCCAGTAGTCATCATTCCAGGCGGGGAACATACGCTTGAAGACACGTGGCTCCTGTCCTTGGGCAACACGTACAATGCTCACAGTGTCAATGGTGCGAGAGGTGGGCTCCAATTTGATATAACGCTGTGGAAAGATTTAGATTCAGAGTAAGAATTCCCTTTACGATTGCAACTTAAACTCACCTTGGCCATGTCCAAAATCTTGCTATTCTCCTCAGCTGTGGCACCAGAACCAACCCACAAATAAATCTCATCTCCAGCATCCAAAAGCATAACATCATCTGTATCCAGATCCTCTTGATCATACTGGGCAACCTCTTCAACTTTGACACGCCCAGCGCGGGTGAGTCGGCAATGGAAAAGACGTGGCTCCAACAATGGAGCACTATCGTCCACCAAGCTGCGATTGTATTGACCCTCACCGTTCAACTCATCCCAGAACTCATCGGGTTCGGCTCCCTCATCGATCACTTCAATCTCGGCATCGTCCCAATAGTGGGCGAAACGCTCCTGAGCGGCCTGCTTCTCGAAATTGGATGCACCAAGACCATGCCAAATGTAAATCTTGTGAGATTTGGCCGACACCAGAGCAAAAGCATCGCCAGAAGCCAAAGATGAACTGTCAGCGGGTACTTCACTGGCATGGATATCGCTCTCAACGGTGCCGCGAATGCGGAAGAGTTGAGCTGTGATCGGCAAAGCAGTATAGGAGGCAAGCAATTTGCCCTTGAAGATCTTGTAGAAATGACGTGGCTCATGTCCCTGGGTGGTGCGCACAAGCAGGGCATTCTGTTCAACGGCCAAGGCTAGGGCATCCTCAAAGGCACGCACCTTCACCGCAGCACTAGCCTTAGCACCTTGCCAAACGTAGACAATCGAGCCCGTCTCGCCATTGTTGGCCTCATAGTTGTAGGTGAGAACATAGGAACCAAAGCCTAGCAGAGGCAAGTTCTCCTCAAAGTCAACTGTATTGCGTAGGACTTCGCCATCATCCGCTTTGCTAACATACTGAGTAATCTGTTTAATGTTATTCTGTCCATGATCGGGCATAAAGCCAATAGCACGACCACCGCTCTTCTTCAACTTCTCGACCACAGCGTCAATTTCATCCACATCGAAGGAATCATCCGAACCCATGTTCAAAGCTGAGCGTATAAGACGGGTATGAGCCATGCCAGCATCGCGCCAGGTGTCAAAGTATTGTTTGAATGGTGCCGATTCAGCTCCCTCCACAATGCGATGAATCTGGGTCCAGGCTGGGTATTTCTTTGTCGACAAGAACTCTTGAGCCTTTGCCATAGCATCGGTTTTCTCCTTTTGGGTGGCACCACGTCCAACCCACACATAAATACCAGACCCAGTGTCCAAAATGAAGCAATCTTTGGTATCCAGCATAGCCTGACGCAATGGTTTCTGGGCAACGGTGTCTACCTTCAGCTTGCCACTGGCATCGGAAACCTTGTACAAGGTCACAGCAGCAGCATCTGTCCTCTCAAAGGCGGCATCCTCATCGGCTGTGGACTCTTCGGGCACCTGGTCGGGAGTACCAGATCCAAGGACATCGAAGAACTGTTGCTTGTCGGCATCCGTGCTGAATTCATCGATAATTTGCACACGGGCACGTCCATTGTGATCCTGATCACGAATTTGATTGGCGGCACTAATAGCCTTAAGTTTCTCCACTCGCTTGGCCTGGGCACCAACATAAACGTAGATATCATTGCCAGCATCCAGAATAAAGCAATCGCCCTTATTCATTGATGACACGGACAGATTCACTTGACGCACACGTACATTTCGCTTGCCCTTGACCTGGAATAGGCGCTTCTCGCCCTGAGCATTGGTCTCCACATGCTTAAATCCAGTTCCAACTCCACCTTGTTCATAACGAACTCCTATGAAAAGATTCAAAAGATTGTTTGTGAATTCCACTAAATCACAATAGAGCTAACAATCTGACTTACCATTCTTAAAGTAGCCAAGGAACAACTGCGATTCATGATCCTGTACTTCGCGATGCTGGACAGGTGCTCCACCTAGCTGATCATCCAGTTGGACAGTGAGAATAGCTGCAGCACCAGCCTCATCGGTCGATGTTTCCGATCCCAACCAAAAGTGCACATCCCAAGAAAGTTTCTTATCTTTCGGGTTCTCAATTGTCTGCAAAACAAGATATCATTTGTAAACAAACAATCATAAATGATAAGCTATAGATATGACTTAGATGTGACATTTAGTGCCCTTTACATTTAAGAGTTCAATTAGAACAATAGAAAGCTTGTTTATCTATAAAATAAATTGTTCTTTAAAGGTTGGTTGAGAAAAAAAGAAAATCATTTCTAATGATAATCTGGTAATCTTATTTTGTATCATTTTCTAATGGATCAATTCATTGCTCCAAGTCTAGAACAGATGAACTCACACATTATTTTGTATTAATATATAGCTTAAAATATATGTACATACGCATCCCCCCATTAAATTACGTATTCGCAGTGTTGCCAAGTAACAGGCAAATAACTTAAGATTGCCTGACAAACAGTAAGAAGAAAGACTTTATCTATTTAAGAGTAATAAATACTCTAAAATAGCTATAGCAAAATTAGCACATTTTTTCGTCAACTGAAGTTCGTAAGTAATTTCATTTAGCAAGGTCCACATAGAACGAATGCAAGGTGAAAATCATCTGTTTCGCATTAGTCATGGGTATTTTCAACACTAACGCTTAATTTCAAAATCAATTTCCCACATCATGCATTAATTTTTTTCCCAATTACTCATTCAAGAATGAAAATAGATCAAATATATATAAAATTATTGCTATTTTGTTAAATTCATACTTACATTCAAAATAATAAATGAGTCTCCAGTATAGAACTTGCCATAATTATTCTTGGGATACGGTACAGGTTCAAAATTCTAGAGAAAGTTAAAAATAAAAACAAAAAGAAAATATACATAAATATTTCAATTTTTTTACTTTGCTGCAGAGTCAAAACATTATGCCCAAATGCTTCACTTTATAAACAAAAGAAAAAACGAAAAACTTGGCGGTCATCTGGGAGCTCATAAATTCTGTTAATGTGTCTACGTTAATTAACAGAAAAGAAGGCGCTATATATATATTCAATATGTATATGCACTCTCTGAATAGACATAAGACACATGTGGCGCCCACATTGCGTGAGATCAGCGAATAGAAAGGAAAGGAAAGGCACGAGCCATCCAATTCTGAACTACACAGATGAAGGCATGAGTGGCATCTCCCTCACCACTTTTGTTGGGGCTTTTTGCATGGGTCTTCGATGCACATCATCACATGAGAGAATAAGCAACGCATTCGTGCGTGGGAGTGCTCACTCCGGGCGAACTTTCCCCCCACAAGCGGTGTTTCTTCTCATTTTTTTCTTACAGCCTATTTATAAACTCTCTTTGGAAATCTGAGAAAAGTGAAATTAAAAGTGTTTTTGGACTTTACCTCAATGCGCCAGATCTCGACGCCGGGTGTACGGCCGGCATTGGCAAAAGCTGGATTCATAATGCGTCTGGCTGGTTGTTTACTATTACCACCGGATGGCTGTATCTGTCCGCTTTGTGCAGGAAACGCTGGTCGGGTATTAAAAGTGCCGGCTGAACAGAAACTGGCCGATAAAGCAATAAACACAAGCAAACTGCAAAGATAAATACACAATTAAAATGTCAGTCAGTTTGTAGTAGATTCACTTGAAATCCGTTTCCCCAAAAAAGGAGACCAAAATGTTCACTCGCTTTGTGACGCATTCGTGTGACTCATGTCCATAAAAGGTCATAAAACTGTTCCACAATAAAACCTATTCATGTACTCAAATGTCACTTGAGACCTCTCGGTAATCTAGAAATATTTCACTTGGAGTCCACAGGGAGACTAAAACTATTTTGATAATTACTTCATTTTTCTTCTTGATGTTTCTTTAAAATGTTTTTGACATTGTAATTACGATAAAAATTTGTTGTTTTCATTCCACTGATATTGTTTTTGGCATGGAGTCGGTATATTTATTTTTGATATATCTTTGCATGTAGTTTATTTGCCCTCGGGAGTCTTTACTTACTCGTATAACTAAATAAATGTTGACTTCCGAGTATGACTAAATTTGGTTAGTTATTGTTTGTCTAATTACACAGATGTTTGCACTAATTAAAAACAGTTTTGTTTATGAGAGTTCTCTGACGAACTGTTCGCTTGCATTACCTGGAGATGACTGCCATGTTCAGGCCGCTAGATATGGCCATTTCGTTGCTGGTATCGTCGACAGAGGCAAAAGCAGAAGCAGAGGCAGCGACGGAGCTGGAGCAGCGGGAGCTGAGAACCCCCAAACGACTTTTTGTTTATTGTTGTGAATATATAAGTATATATATCAACTGGTGGTCTCTATATATCTGTGCGGTGATTATTCGTTGTTAATTGTTGTTATTATTATGTGCTTTGCCTTTGTTTTTATCCGCACTCAAACAGAGATGATTGTCCGCTTTAATATCCACTAAGAGAACGACATAAATAAGAGAGAGAAAATAAAAAAGTCAGCTTTTTGTAAAAAGTTTAAGAGACATGATTGAGGATATTAGCATATAGAAATCAGCTGTTTCTCTGTGTGAGCTTTTCCATTGCCGGCAGCAGTGTGACGTCATTAGTATTAGCAGCTGCTTCCGATCCCAAGAGTGTGTATGTATTTACCCTCTCCAAGGAAGCAAAACTAGTTGTCTCTAATATTATTCAATATCTCACGTTTGGAGAGCATGGATGAGCATAGGATTTCATAACATTTCAGTTACTTTTATTTCGAAATGAAAGCATATTAAAAACTATACACAATAAATTATGGAACTTGTCTAGAATATAAGGCTATGCCTTTCCCGAAAGACATTTTTATGTGAAAGTTACATTGTTTTATGGGAAAACAATTTAAAATCATATTTTACATAAATTTCTATGTCAACTCCAACTCTTTTAAAACGTTGTAAGAAACTGTTCTTTGACTTAACATCATTTTAAGACTTATATGAAAACTTTATTAACAATTAAAACTATTTGCTCAGCTTGAAAAAACAAGTTAACCTGTTTGAATGTGGGCCGAATCCTTTGAGAGATACTTATTTAGAATAATTAATAACTAGAAAGCCATAAAAAGCTGGAAGACTGCTACACTATTTTATAACTTTTGGATCAAAATAATGTTAAATAAAGAAAATTTCCTTTTTTTCAGCGAGTTCAATATCTAAGATTGATTTCTCCAACTAAAACGACAGATTTCACTTACCAAAAACTGCTTTTAGACTGGCCAAAACTGTTGCCTTAAGTGACTTACACCATTATCAGATATACATACATATGTATGTATTATGATAGTTTCATAAAATTCTACAATTAAGAAAATTAGAAAATGACTATCTCTCTCTCTCCTCTAAAATATCATTACTTTTTTGTCAGAAGTCGTTTAAAAAAAGTTTTTATGATGGCTAAAAAAGTACTAAAAAATGTTGTCCACTAATTCTAGTTTTAGCCTGCCACTTACTGAAAACTCCCCCAACTGGTAGAGATTATGCAAAGATAATATAGTCTAACTGTTTAGTTTCCTTGGGTGATATCATATAAATGGCGTTGTCTGTACGGGAGCTTACGATACGATCGTCTAATGAAGCTGTGAATTGAAATGAGGCACGCATGTTTTTTGCAAATTATTTTTCGTCAAGTAATTAGTTTTCGTGTATGACGACACTGAAAATAACTTTTGGGCCGGCTGGGATGGTTTGTGGTTATCGTGATATCATGGGTTGGTAATGAAAAAAACAAAAAAAAACGGTGGGGCAAACAAGCCTTTTTCTCTGCAATTGGGTCATATGTGTATGTGACATACCAGCACTTTCAAATAAAAACTATATTTTACGCATTCATACAATTCACTCCATCTGCCCTCACTTCCCGAGCCCTTACTGTTCCATTTTCAAGTTCGAGTTTTGTCTTAATAATAAACTTTAGCCAAGCAAAAGAAAACGACTGAATAACATATATTGAGAGCGTGTTTTGGATTTAAATATGGAATATACGCAAATTGGGATGTTCTTTTTTTGTTAGTGCTTAACAAATTTAAATGAAAGTCTGACAAGTAAGAAATATTTAAAAGACATGATCATAAACATAATCATCGTGTATTCTAAATATTAATCCCAATAACTTGTGATCTTTACACAAATATCAAAGTATTCTTAAGGACATTTAAAAACTTTTAGAATAGAATAAAATTGTGAAAATATTAGTGATAAATGACTCTGGTCTGTGTAATTATTTCTTAAATCCTCGAATTGTTGATTAAAGTATCATTCTTTTAGTAGGAAATGAACTTTAATTTGGTCTTGAGAGGGAATGAAAGCAAGTTTCCTCCCTAAAACCGAGGTTTTAGATTCACGCATGGTCAATTTTACCTCAAAATTGCCTAATTTCCGCCCAAATGACCGATTTGCTTAACCGATACTATGAACTAGATCCCCCACTGTAACTTAGTCTACTTAATACAAAAAGTATTCTAATTCTTCTGCAAGATTATCCTCTTTTGTTTGTTAATATCGTGTATATATTCGAAATAATACAAAAGAATAAGTTTAGGAACAAAAAGTGTGTATATGTAACTATATAAGTACATCCATAAAAGTGAACAAATGTGTTTACTCAATCAATTTGTATGCACATAAGGATGATCATGGCAAGACGTCAGCCAACTCATCCATCACAATTAATAACTAGTTGAACGACAGTTCACAAAAGGTATATACACACAGAAATAGTAGGTAAATCATTAATGACAGCTCTTTAAAAATCGCTAATACATAAATAAATATTTCACTAGTTAGTAATGCTATTCATGTTTGTTTGAAACTTTAAACAGGCTTTTTTAGGCGGTAGACATTTATGTTGTATGACAACAAAATCTACAAATAATTGTTTATTTTAAAGACAGAAACTGTTTAGGTAAACACCCTTTAAAAGTCAATCAGAAGCACTATATGTATCATGATTGAAATCTATATACAGTATGTACAGTAAACTCAAAAAACGAGATTAGCTATTCTCAAGCCACAAAACTGATAAGGTAAATGGGCAATTAATTAAATTGAATTACTTCAATAGATTATCAATACTAGAGCAATGTCGTGAAATTGTCTAGTTATTCATATAACAAACATATACATATGCACATACATACAAGAGCTATCAATTAAGCCTGTTCAAGGTACTCAATGTTAGTTCATAAATATGTATATGTAAGTATATATAATAGAAAACAAGTATAATACATAAAATACTCTCTATGCCTTGAGATTTGAGTTTTGTTTAGAATTACGTAGGCACACTTTTGGGTTACTTAGAGGCTATCACTAAAAAGCGATCGTACATAAACAATATAAACACAAAGAAAAGCTACTCATCACTTACGTTCGAATGAATATAAACTGGTCGCTTCCAGGTTTCAAATGCGACTGGATTGTGAGAGAATCAAGACTTTGGGTAGTGCTGGGATGTTGTGAACGAGAATACGAAGCTCGAGACACTGAAGGAAAGTTAAAGCTTGCTCTCGCTTTTATAAAACCCGATCTCGAGTCTCTTTTTTTCGGTTTTTTGTCCGCTCAGGTCGCAGACGCTCTCTGGGATGTCATCGATGGGTGATTGATAAGACGAAGCTCAGTCGATAAGCGCAAAATTTAAAACAACCAACAAAAAAAAGAACCAAAGCATTGCGAAACTGTAAACAGAAACAGAATGTGAAAACAAAAATTTTAAACAATTCTGCGAATTAGGTTAAAAGTCAAACGATTTACATTTCCTTTGCGCCTGCATTGGAATTCCCGGGTTTTAATTCATTCATCAGATTAGGAGGTTTAAGTCTGGCACACAGCACAGCGGAAAATAAACAAAAACTTTCACATTTGAGGCGTAGATTTGTCTGGAAACTGAATTTTAAATATAATTTTCTTTCTTTCATCTTAAGTTCTTCTAATAAAACTATGTTTAAAAGATAGCTATGTATAGAGTAATAGATTTTGTAGTAGTCAGAAGTGTAAACCTAATAATCGGCTGCTGTGTTTGATAGATAATCGCGTCGTCCAATATTCGAGGCCTGTTTGCTCTGTACCGCTTCCAGTTTGGGGCACTCGGTGATGCGATGGCCCAGACCGCCACAATAGGTGCAGCCATGTGAGTCGCCCAGATCGAGATGTTGATGCTCTGCCTCTGGCGCCAGTTCGTCCAGAAACTCCGGCACCTGTTGTTTGGCTTCTATAAGCAAATGCTTTAGATCGAGCAGCACCGATTGCTCGGTAATCTTGTTGATTAGTGTTGTGGCCAAGCCCTTAGTGTTCGATCGACCCGTACGACCAATGCGATGGACGTAGTTCTCAATGTCATCGGGCATGTCGTAATTAATGACATGCTGGACATTGGGGAAATCGAGACCTTTAGAGGCAACATCTGTGGCAACTAGAACATCTTTTTTGCCCACACGATAGGCGTCAACGGCACGAGAACGCTCCTCCTGATCCTTGCCACCGTGTATGGCCACCGCTTCGACTCCCTTGAGTAGCAGATACTCGTGTATGCAGTCCACATCCTGTTTCTTTTCAGCAAATATTAACACGGGCGGGGCAGTCTTTTGAAGGCAATCCAGCAAGTAGACCACTTTGGCCTCTTGCTTTACATATTCCACTTGTTGGGTTACATTCATGGAGGCGGCACCTGCCCTGCCCACATTGATGGTAACAGGTTTGACCAGGGCAGTTTGTGCAAAGTTCTGAATCTTCTTCGGCATAGTGGCTGAGAAAAGAAGCGTCTGTCGCTGACCCTTAAAGAAGGAGAATATTGTGCGCACATCCTCCTCGAACCCCATGTCTATCATACGATCTGCCTCGTCCATGCACAAATATCGACACATGTCAAGGGTGAGAATCTTTTTGTCCAGCATGTCCATTAGTCTACCGGGAGTGGCTACTACAATGTGCACTCCGCGTGATATCACATCCAAGGCTTCACTGACTGGTAATCCACCCATTGCTAGACAAGATCGCACCTCAGGCATACCGCAGGCCTGTAGATGCTTGCTATAATGCTGAATGATCTCGTGCGTCTGTTTGGCCAACTCTCGAGAGGGGCAAATTATGAGACCATAGGGACCCTCATTCCTTTCGAATGGCAAACTGTATTCTTGTTCTAGAGCGAACATTATAATAGGCAGCACAAAGACCAAAGTCTTTCCTGAACCGGTGAAGGCTATGCCAATCAGATCGCGGCCAGACAGCACCGTGGGTAATCCTTGCACTTGAATGGGCGTTGGCGATTTTATTCCCTTTGCTGCCAAACCATTAAGGATTCCCTTGTGAAACTTCATCTCGCGAAAACTGCTTATAGGTGGACACGGATTTTCTCCTTCCACCAATATTCTCAACTGTTTCCGAATAGCCTGACGCTCTTTCTCAGGCATAGTCTGAATGTAGCGCGGCGGCCGCCAAGAAGTCTTTATTGGATCCTCATACTGTATGCCTTTGGCCAATTCAGCAACGCCCATCAAAGCCTTCTGCTGAGCTATACTCTCCATGATCTTCTCCTCTTCCCTTAGCTGCTTTTCCACGGCACTTAGCTTTTTGGCTTCGGCGATTTTCTTCAGCTCTGTGTGTTGATCCAGTAAACTGATGTTGTACTTGCGACCATATGTCTCCGCATCTTGAGCACCCTGGGAGTCGTCATCGTTTTCATTCTCGCTGGAGGATTTGTGCTGATTTGTTTCTGAGGCCAATTGAACGATGCGGCCAAGTTTCATCATGTGTTGTTTCTTTCGCTCTTTGACCGGCACATACGGAACATAGTCATCGTTAGCCAGTGCGTCCTCATCGCCAGATGACTTTGATTCTCTTCTATAACGTTTAATTGGAACTTTCGACATTTTTATTTAAGAAACGTTTTCAAACGTAAACAGACGCGAAAACAAACCCAGCTGATGGCTAATGGTCAGTGTTGGCAAACGATATTTAAAAGGAAAACTCTGTAAAGTTAAAAGTTAACAGTACTCATGAGTTAAAAGTGCTCGATTTGGTGCTCAGTGGCGATCAAGTCAGCTGACTTGGTTAATAATAATAGAAGAAATATATAAATATATATTATGATTATTTAGAGAAACATTTAAAAACATTCCCACAAATTGATAATTAAAAGAAAATATAAACCATTTTGGGATATTGATAATGAAATAAAAACTTTCCCATTTTCTAAGTAGAACAAACAACAAATATATAACTTTAATATGGAATAATAATACAGCAGTAATTTTGTGTTTTAGTTTTAGATTTCGATCATTCCACTAACTATTACAGGGCTAAATTAGATGCAATAGGGTTTGCACTTGGAGTTGGATTTTTGGACATTGAATTTACACTTGATTAGAACACAAAATTTACACATATGATTTTCCAAATCCGGCCATCCTTTCCACGGACTCGGACAAGCAGAAGGAGTAAGAAAGCATTTCGCTCCCTTCTTACTTGACATTGTAGTTTTTGTGGACCTCGGGTGAGATATTGTAGACGTATTGGAGAATCTCCTGAATGACGGGTTCCTTACGAGTCTGAATGGCACGCTCCATATCGGCAAGTTTCACACGGGTGTCCGCATCGATTTTTGCAGCGACTCCTTCGCGGCTGCCCATATGCTATGTACACAAACAGAGAGGAGGGGGCGACATTAAAATGATATGTTAGCAATTGAAAATAATCAAATCTCACCTTGGCCTCGAATTCTTTGAAGGCACGCTCACGCTCCTGACGGAATTTCTCAATCTCCTCAGTGGCCTCATCTTTGGCTTGCTTCAATCTTCTTGCCTTGCCTGTGTTTAAACATCAAACGAGAAGGTGAAAAATCATTATTAACAAATTGTCAACTACTATTTATTAATCATGTGACTCTTTCGCGTAACGTTCGTGTCACGATGGGGGGTGGTGGTGGAACATGGCGAATGGAACGAAATCGCAGTCATTTGTTGTTGTTTTTTCTGTATACGCTGCAATCCAGTTGGATTTTTTTTTCGTTTTGTTTTCGACACTTACGTTTCCTGGCCTCAGCAACTTTTTCAGCTGCCTTCTTTTCAGCAGCCAACAATTGTTGGATTCCCTGGGTTTGGCTGGCCATGTTTTTTTTCGGTTGCTAATCAATTAACTTTACTTGTACTCCGCGCAAGTTGAAAAAAGCAAGTGACGAGCTCTCCAATTGGAACGTTTATCTGTGAAAAAAGTTATCATGTGACACACACACACACACATACACAAAAACGCCATTAACGAACGAACTGTCGGGCGCAGGGGCGCCACTTTGAAATGGTCACTCTAAAATGTTCTCTTGGCTTGGCAACAGGGGGCGCCACTTTATAACGCGCGAACATTTTCTAGCGGTTTTATGTTCGTGCGTTTTACTCACGCGTTTTAAGCCGCTCGAACATGTGAGTAAACCGCTCGAACATGTTCGAGTTCGTGAGTAAACCGCGCAAACATGTTTGTGTTCGAGAGAATTGTTGTGTTTACTTTGATTGCGCGCCTAATTGTTTAAATTTTTAACTAAATCTGCTAAATCAATGTCCCAAAATGAGAGAAACATTGTTCTGGATCTCAATCTGGAAATTCTTACAGCTGCCACAGCGGCGGAGTTTGTGAATGGAATATTCGACTACTTGCTCTATCAGAGGCGGCAGATTCCATTTGTATACAAAACATATAAGTATTTTATAGAAAAATGGAGCGAGGCCGTCCACGAGGAACAGGAGGAGACACAGAAGTCCTTTGCCCATCATCAGTTGAAGCAGCATCGTTCCAAGGCAACCGCCACCAAGGAATCCATCAGTGCCATTAGAGAGCTAATTCGGCAAGCATTTAAAAGCAGTGTGGTCAAGAAATGCCGCTTTTTGTTTGGGAATTCCATCTTTATGGCAACTGAGTCTTATACCTTACATATTCCTCATAACACCATAGTCCGGCAGCAGCAATTTGACCTAACTGAGAGCCGTATTAACCAATCTCTTATTCAACTAATGGCCTGCGATGAGCTCTGTGCAATCTTTGGCAGCGAGATGAGTACCACCAATATGTTTCTCGAACTAGAACTGCAGACGGATGTGGATGCACCTGCGAATGGGATGGGAATCTTTCCCAAGGATGTGTTAAGTCAATTGCCAAGAAGCTGCAAGAATGTGCATTTACATCTCGTGTACGACCATGGCCATCAACCAGTTACAGCCCCTGAATTGGCCATCTATCAGGATCTAGAGAAATCAACTAGTGAAGTGGACGACTTAGGGGCCCCTGTTACCGCCCCTGAATTGACCATCTATCAGGATCTGGAGAAGTCAACTAGTAAAGTGGACGAGTTAAAGGTAGCAGACACGAGCAAAGTGGAGCAAGAGTTTTCTTGGTGGCAAGCAGAGGCCATCGTACGTGGCTTCAAGACGCCTAATCAGAAGTCCTTTAATCTTTGGTCTAGCTAACAATTTATCAAGCAATAAACTACAGCCAATATTACATTTATTTGCAATTTACGAAATTCTGTAATTTTAATCGAATATAATTAGGGTGTCAGCTACATTCTCCTGCTCACTCTGTTTGGTAACAATCTGATGGGCAATTCGATTAATGTCACGTTGTCCAGATCCGGATTCTCCGGCGCAATCTCCTTAAACTTGGCCGTCTTGATGTGCTCCATTTGGTCGGGCACACAGAGGTCTCCTTTTTTTTTTGAAATAAGCAGCCAATGCGGTGGTGACAACTGCCCATATCAACATCCTTCACATTAACTCCGGGCATTATTATTTCTCAATCAAAACTAATTCTCAATTAAACAATGTCTTTTCTCTTAAAAGCAAATGAGGAGGATATATGTATTACAGTGATGACTTCGCAGGACGCTGGCTTCAATCGAAATGGCAGATTGATGCCGATTCGTTTGACATCAATTGAATAGCGTTGTCGATTTATATTGAATTTCATCGAATTATTGACATAACTAATGAAGATTTTTATTTACTGTAATATTCAAATTCAATATTTCGTATTTGGAAATCTAAGTTTTAAAGGCAATGCTGCATTATATTTGCAGATTTTTTAAGGCTTTTCGGATTTTAAAATCTGTTTCGGGATTCAGCTAGCTCATTTTTAGTGGGGGTGACAACTCTGAGCAAGAAAATTTGAACTTGAGTCATTTTAAAATTTTTTATTTTTACATTTTATTGTTTTACAAGTTTGATTCAGAAAATATATATTTATATATTTAGTTATATATATATATATGTATGTACGCTTGTTATAATTTTTGTATTGAATTTTAATTTAAGGACTTGTGTTTTTCTCCAATATACTTTTAATTACATATACATACGTCAAAATAAAACGCATTAACATAGAAAACAATTATAATACATAAAATATTATTATGATAAATCACAAAAATGTTCGCAAATTTTCGCTATTTTATTCTATTTGCTTGATACTCTCTCCGTCAGTTCTAAAAAAATATAGATGCATAGATATATATACATATATACGATGCGTTGGTCAACTCATTTAAAGATTTGAAAATTAAAGCTACAACGACACTCTCTATTATTATTCTTTAAGGATTCCCCGGAAAAGCCAAAAGATGCAAAATTAAAAACTGAAATGCAAAGCCAAACATTATATTGGCGCTGATATGACAAAGTTAAGGGGACAATGAGAGGACAGGACACACAAAGGGGTTGTTGGGATGGGGTGTATTGTTGATTAACACGAATCGAAATATTCTTTATTGTACATCTAGATGGTCATTGATTCTAAATAAAAAAAATATATTATATTTATATATATATATATGTGTGTGTGTGTGTGTATATATAGTACATAGCTAAGATGTATGCGATCTATATTGGGAATGCACTCGGATTATTTTGTGCGTGGTATAGGTCTTGTCAAGGTTTAGTTGTTTGCTGTTGTTGTTGATTTTTAGGATTACGCAGGATAGCAGAGAAAAGTATTTCCAAAGATATTGCGCGATTCACAGTTTTGCTTTTCTTTATTTTCTTTTTGGTCATGTGCAGCGCCTGCTAACGGCGCCAGGAGCCAATCCTAAGAGGCGCTTGCAGTTTGCGGTCTAATGGGAGCTTGTTGTCTCTGCATTTGGACCACGCCTCCTCCAGCACCGACTCCACCTCCCCCGCTGGAGCGAATTTCGCGTGCATAACAATCACGACAGACACGCACCGCCTTGGTTAGACCATATTTGGGTAGCGGTGCAGATGCATTGGAGCAGACACCACAGAAAACTCCACCACAATTGCGGCAGTGATGGCGCCGACGGAAGGCAGTGAAAGGCGTCTGGCAGGACATGCAACGTGGAGCCTTGCCATCGGGTATCCAAGCAGGAGGCGCTAGTGTCCCCGTTCCTGTCGTTGCGTTCATAGTTGTCGTCGTCGTCGCGGGCATTTGTGTTTCATTGTTGCTCTGATGACGGCGACGGCCAGTGCCACTGCGCATACTCACAGGCGAATTCTGCTCTGAGCTCGAGCTTGTTGAAGAAGAGGAGGCACTAGATGGTGTATTGCTACCCACGGAATTGTTACGTTGTCGCTGCAACTCACGTTCTTCGCTTACTGCAGCAGCAGCAGCTGCGGCAGCGGTGGCAACAACCTCCTGATCACCCAGACTCCGGCTTCGTGTCACATGACTACGAGTTGTTGTGGTTGTTGTTGTCGCGTCTGGCGGACTACTTGAGGTGCTATTATTGTTGTCAATTGTTGTGTGATTGCGTTGCATACTGGCGCCAGCAGAATGACGAGCTCCACTGGCGCTGAACACATTGTCCAGCTCGGGATTTACTTCCTCAGCTGAGTAAATGCTTTGGTTAGAGCCAGCGCTCTCTTGTATCACATCATTCTCGGAGGCACGAAACTCAAACAGTTCCGACTCCTTTGTCTTTTCGGGTATGTCATCAATCTCCTCCTGCGACGAGGACACATTCATGAGGAACACACTTCGCAATATTTGGCGTAAATCTGATGCGAAATTCGTTTGCAATTGATCAGCTACGCCGGCAATGCAAACAAACAGGCGATGCAGCAGATTCTCAGTGCTCCTGCAAAATAGCAGATATCGATTAGTAAACCGAAATGAACGCAAATAGCAATTACTCCTACTCACTTGAATTTTAGGCGTGCTGTTGTGTTGCGCATGGCCAAGGAGATATCATCGGATAGCGAGGAGGCTGTGCTATTGTCAGCACTGGCACTGCCCAGTTCAGGCTCGGGTTCCGGTTGAACAACATTGACATCCACATCAGTGGCCGACTCCATACTGCAACGTTTGCGGCCACTCCGACTGGTGCGATGTGGATGTGGTTGGCTATGATGCTGGTGATGATGGCTATGACTACTATGACTATGACGATGATGGTGATGAAGATGATGACGGTGGTGATGATGACTATGACGCTGCCGACTGCTGGTAAGCTGCTGGTGCTGCTGTTGCCCATCAGAATCTACAGATTTGATTGTCGTTGCATTGTTGTGGCCGCTTTCGGCATCGTCGCAACTGTCACTGCTTGGCAGACGCAAACGTTGCAGATGCCGGGTGGCAGCACTTGTGCTGGGCTCCTCATCATTAGCTCCTGCCGAGACCTGTCCAAACTCATCGTCTTCGCTGGCCACGAAATTATCAGTGAGCGTAACTTGTTGAGGTTGTAACAAATTGCCCAGATTCGTATTCGGTATGAGATAGCCTGAGGCACAATCGGCTGCCACAATGTCATCCAATAAATGTTCATCCGTTGTATCATCATCATCACTGTCATCATTACCCACTAAATCATCATCATCACTGTCATCATTACCCACTAAATCATCATCATCCGCCGAAAATGTCGACCCAATGGAGTGTGAGGGCGTTGGCGAAGCGGTGGATAGTGACAACATGGACGGAGAACGGTGACTAGCTTCCTCCTGTAGAGAAGGTGCACCGCTGTTGTTACTACTACTACTACTATTATTATTAATATTATTATTATTGTTGCGCTGATCCACCGTTAAACGCTCCAAAGTCCTGTGTGTGTTTGCTGTGCTATAGTCTTGTTGACTGGGCGCTTCAATACTACTCGATCCGAGGGGAACCTAGAGAAAAATTAAACAATTAACTTTGCGATTGTCCTCACTCTTCGTTTTGACTTTCCCATCTTACCTTTGTGTTGATATCCTCATTGGTGCATAGCACTTTCTCCAATTGATAGAGCTCTTGCTGATTTAGATTGCGTAATAAATCACGAATCTTGATGAGAATAGTGCGAAACGGTCGAAACATTTCCGACAACTGATCCCCCGGCATATCCATGTTAAGTGGTCCCTTGTTATAGACGACCAAGCCAGCTACAATTGCCAGGCGTGGAATAGAGAACATTAGGCCCGGATCAAAGGCATCAACCATTTCCTGATCGAGCAGGCCCATCTTTAAGGCCCGTTGCAATGTTTCCGAGAAAAGCACACCAATCCATTGTTGCATTTCGTATTCATGACGCGATTTCACCTGCACCATAGCGCTCACATAGCTCAACTCGAATTCGGCAAAGAGGCGATCAAAGATCTTGAGACTCTCGTAAAGCTGTTCCGTTGTGGAGTCATTAAAATCCAAATGCAATGTCTTGCTGTTCGGCACATTATTCCGCAGGCACTGATCTCGCAGCAGAACACGTACATTGCCCAGACTTTTGGTCACCGCCTGGGCCAGGGGGGCGCATCTCTTTGCTCTCCGCCTCACGGTTCATAATAGAAGAGCCGGCTGCCAAACACTCTGCTCCAAACCACAACTGACCGGCCAGATTCTCCTGCAACACTTCTTCAGGAAATTTCGCACGAAATGCACGCGGATCACGATCTTCGCCGAGAAGTTCTTCCATTATTAAATTTGTTATGGCCAGCACTTTGTCCTAAAAGCAAAGACACGTTTTAATTCTATGGCTTATTTATTGAAAAGAGGGGCTATTCTCTTACCTGATTTTGTCGCAATCTGCTGACCAACCGGGAACATCGATCCGGCTCGGCGCGTCCATCGAAACTGTCCAGTTCACTGGCCACCGCTGTAAGTGAGCGATCTGCATGATAGAAGCGAGCCAGCAAAGATTTGTCATCAGCCTGTAAAAAAAAAGAAAAAACAACAAAATGAGTAACATAGATAAGATGTCTGTCTCAGTCCCAGGCCCAATCCCAGTGCCAACCAAACGGGAATGCCTTATCACGCTTCAATGCGACAAATTGTAATGAGGGGAACAATATTAAACTTGAACTCGAGCATGTCTGGATGACTCAATTAACTCTGTCCCATTAAATGGACAAGAAGATCATACTACAAAGGATTTAGTTTCAATAACACACTTTTAATTGATTATGCTACAACTGAACTTGACGTGTTTGAAATTTGAATCATTCTCGAATTTCACAACCGTCACGTAAAACTGTCATTTTAAATTAATTAAACTTTCTTAATTAAGTTCTCTTGATTCGATCTGGAAAACTGATTAAGAGTCACGGATTTGTCAAGACGCTTTTTCATCAATCAGAATTTTTAGATACCTAGTCGATTAGTCCTTTTGAGCCTGGTAATAACCAAAAAATTATGAATTGCAGACAACATAGCCATCACGTGCGTTTTTCTGATAACATGATCAAGGTGGAATCAAATGGCTAAGGAGAGAGCAAAATCGAGATACAGATCGAGAGAGAGAGAGAGAGAGAAGTTATCGACACTTGAACTTGTTTTTGCTGTTTTCCATCTTTTTGCATATTTGCAAATTCAAAATCTTCTCACCTTGTGCCTTGCTCTTGTCTCTCTCTCTCTATCTTTAGAGCTTCTTTTTTGCTCTGTTTAAATATAAAATTTCAAGTCCGAGGGGGATGTGTAGAAGGGGCAAAGAAAAGCAGTTAACAAAATGTACGCGAAATGTGTTTATTTTAAAGTTAAACACGTCAAAAAAAAAACCAGCAAAAAGCGTTGACTTTACGCGCTTTGCCGTTTAAAAACTGCGCAGTTCGACAACCAGCAGAGGCGTCGTTTCGACTAATGATAGGGAGAGGGCGAAAGAGAAGTGTAAAAACTGGGTTTGGGGTCGGGTGGTGTCGCCTGATCAGGTAGTATCCATGTATGTACTACAAGTTGTTCAAGGGAAATTTGTGCAACAACAAAAGGTTAATTACATTGTGCAGTTAGATTTCCAATTGCAGTTCCAGTTACGCCATTAAAAACAGGTGGGGGAGTCAGTGCAAAGAGAATCGAAATGTGTTGGAATCACGCAGCAAATCGATGAATTGATAAACGATAAAAACACACACCCATACACCTAAAGATTATGTACAGAGTAGAGTATAGACGGCTCATTTGTTTAACTAAGAAATAAATAAAAGGGCAAAGCTCCTTTAAGGCCATGTCTATGATTCTCGCATAGCAAGAATAAGAATAATAATAATAACAATTCGAACAATTAAGCATTATGTATGTACATAAATATGTATATACATACGAATGTATGTATTTATGTAGATGAATATACAAAGTACAATTAAATGAGCAAGGCCGTGCGTAAACAGTTCAATGACTCCTCAACACACACAACGTGTCTCGGACTGTTCCCGTCCACCAGGTCGGAATCTCATTCTCTTCATTCTTGTTCGTTTCAGAGCGACGTCAAATTATTGCGCGTTTCAAAGGACTTGAGGAATTGTGGGTGAATGGCTGAAGTGGTTGGTTATAAGTTTCGTCTGTGATTCGGAATGAATTGCTAATAGAAACGAAATATCATACCTTCTTCCGCTCCTCCTTTATTACAAAGCAAATTATCCACAGTTGGTTGTTAAGAATTTGAATTTAAACAGCTCGACAAAAGTTCAAGTCTGACAATAACCAAAAAATTCTAACAATTTCTTGCTAAATGAAAAATATCTATCCCACTCTCTCCCTTACTTGAAGAAAAATTGCGCCTAGTAGGTTTGTTTAAGCTTACTTCTGGTATAGATTGTTAAAAACTTGGTTTCAGAAACAACATGTATCGACGATGTCTTAAACGGTTTACTTGTCGTATGAGTTATATCACTTGAAGTATACAAATTCACCTCTCAATCTGCCTTGACCAAAGACAATGTTTCTAATCATTTACTCCAGCTTAATATTAAGTTTAAAATTTTATGAAACCTGATTAAGATTGGGACTCTATTTAGATCAACATTGCGTATGAGTGATGTAATATCAAATCTTGAGACTTTCTCTCTATTTACAATGTATTTTGATCATTTTAAAACAGAAATTTGAAACACACACATTCTGAAATGAATGGCCAAGTCAATGACCAGCCTTGAATGACGTTGAAATAACAATAACATGTTTCTTATAATTAATACCAAATTTTATTTACAACTTCTCATACGAAATTTTAATGCCCAACAACAACAACAACAACAAATAAAGAGCAATGAAAAATTAAAGCCTAATTAAGAATTTCAAGCTTGTGTGTTTTTCGAGTTCCTCTCCACTCTCCACACGTCCATTCATTGCACGCATGTAAGTGGCAACAAAACGGAAGTCAGCCGCACCACCAGTCAGCACCACCAAGGATGCCCCCCTGACTTTTGTGTTAATGGCAATTCTTTGTACAAAAAGGCCTTTTGCTGCTAAAATTTTAATGTGCCACACAGGAAATTACAATTCGTGACTTATGATGGATACATCGCACAGAGATGCAATTTGTAAAAAAACACACTGCTAAATGACACATAATTGACGAAAAACAAACAACAAACAACAGCAGAATTGTGCAATTAACTATGATACGAAAATATCCATTAGTATTGCAATTTTGTTTATTATTATCTTATATTGAGACATCCCATTTAAATTACATAAAATTAAGTGAGAGAAGTATTTAGAAATACGATTCAAAATCCTTCAAATTGGTAAAAAGATATGCCCATTTAGGCAATTTTCACTGTATAATCTCTGGATAAATGATAAGTTTTCAAAGGTCTAAAGACTGCTTACTTTGTATTAATAACTATTGGAGCATCGATAAATTAGTTTCCGGTAAGAAAACTGGTTTTTCATTCTGCTAACAATAAACAAAAAGGTAATGATGAGTGAAATGTAAGTCGTTAGTGTTCCATTTACGAGATGATATATAAACACAATCTCTTTTTGATTTCAAGTGAAATGAACTGCGGAGGTGCTGCTGGTATGACGGAAGGTTGTGGGCGGCTACTGAGTTCATTTCAAAGTAAAAAGCAATAAAAATAAAAAAACCTAAAACAAAAATAACCAATTAACTAATTCCAATAAAAACATTTCAATAGAAAATTTGCAATTAATGAAAAACAAGTTCATTTTATATAATGAGGTAGGCATGCAGCAAATCTCTAACATTAATATGTAGAATCAAAAGCTTAAATAACTCTGTTGCGATAGGGCATTGAGAAAGGATTTCATATAATTTTTACTTTAATGTGCTGATAAATGGCTTAAATGGTAAATATTTGGCCAACCACTTTTGCAAATGACGTCAAATGAGCACACAAAAAAGTCTTCGCCTAAAAAAGCAACAAGCATTGAATAAATCCTTGAACAGTGACCAGGACAAGGTCGATGAAAACGCATAGAGTGAGCGCTTCGTGCAGGACGTCCTCCTCCCCAAGGCTTTTGTACTGAATTGCTGACGTTGGTTAGATGGTTGGTTGCTTGGCTGGGGAAATTGAAATGCGAGCCATGAGACACTTGAATAGCTGTGTGGCTCTCCTCTTTCATATGATCATTGGTCTCACCAACCATTGTTTGTTGTCTATTCACGCACTTGACATTGAAAATATGTCATGAGGGACACGCACACACCCACACATGCTAATATATACATATTTATGTATATAATATAGGATTGTATGTACTTAAAGTACTTATAACTGTCTGCCTGTCTCAAAAAAACAAAACTTTTCTTTTCTTTCAATTCAATCAGTCATCAATTGAGAAATATTGTTGGCAATTGAAGACTTTGATTACACCCCACACTAATAATGTCGCAAAGTCTGACCTCCTAACGAGGAGCAAATTACCCAAGCCCCCAGGTTTCCCCTACGTCCTCCCCCACTCGCCCAGCAAATGCCAGCACCTGAGTACAATCGATTAATTGAGCGATGGGAATTGGCAACGACAGAATGAGTATAGTATTTTATATGTATATCTAACTGTTTGTTGATTAATTGAATTTAATTTTGCACAGTTCGGCGAATTTTAAATGAAATGTATAATTTAATTGAAGAATTCCTTAAATTTTCACATAGATGGCGTAATTTGATAACAAATAACAAACACTACGCAACATTTAAACAAAAAAGGTGACAAATGTTAAATGAAAAATCCCACTTAAAGTAAAATAAGTTTCTGAGAAACTGAGAAATATTTAACTAGTAATAGTTGAGTTTTTGCAAGAAATTTAGTTTAACTCAGCTTGCTTTTGTAATTTAGTTTTATCTTGACAAAAATCAAATGAACAGAAACTTGAGGTTTTAGATAAAACAAATAAAAAAACAACACGTAATGTTTTACTTTTACTTACTAGACTAAGTTTAGTCACTACAATTATTAACAGAAACAATGTATTAAGAGAAAGAAAGTCAGAGAAAAAAGGGGGAAATAAAGGGAAAATAAATGTTTGAATGACTCACAGAAAATGCGACGCAAATATTGTTTAAACACAAAATTGGTTTTTACTTTAATCAAAAAATAAAAGTTGGATGAGTAATAGCCACAAAGATAAGTAGAAATCCACAAACATCCAAATTTATGATACACGTGAATACAAAAATTTCTTAGAATGCATTTGTTTTAATAAGACTTCCAGGCAGGAAAAGCAGGTCATGGTCAAATAAGGCAAAAACAACAAGCAATGTAAACAATAAGCAAACAAAAAAGAAGAAAAGTCTGACAATATATTTAAATGTTGGCATTCTCTTTCTCAATTCACTTTATACGCGAGATTATTGGACAATGAGTGAAATACAATGAGAAAGGACAAGAGAATATGAGACGTAAATGGCTTTTATTTGCAATTCCAGCAAATTGACATAGTGCATTCAACTTGCAAATATTTCGCACAATTTACGGAAGCAGGAAGTTAACCCAAAAATAAGCCTAAACGATCCTCGGAGCTGGGTGAACGACCCAAAAAATACAAATTGGTATAATCGGAAAGAAAGAGAGACAAACAGAGTTGACATTTCATTATGTCATCCAATAATGAATACAATTTCTTAACACATCAAATTTGCATGCACGTTTCCAAACAGTTCCCCTTCCCCCCCACAAATCGATGATGACGATGATTACGATGAATGGGTAAGTAGTGTGAGAGAGAATGAGACATGAGATGAGATGAGATGACAGCAACAGCAGAGGGAGTAGTAATCAATGCGGAAGAGCCCAAAAAACAGATGAAAGAGAGAGGGAGAAGCATAAAAACAAAACCAGCTGTCAATGAATAAACGTCATTTAATAAATTGATTAACAATTGTGAACAAAGCAGAAGAAAGGGCTAAACCCTATTGCATATTCATGAGTGAAGGCCTCCCCCTCCTCTCCTTCGCCTATTTCTTCTTTTTCTTCTTCTCGTCAGGTGTGTTGCAATCCCAGTTAACCAACCACTTAACTAGGTCGACAAGGCCGAAATTGTTTTACCAATTTTTGTGTTTTTCTTTTTGTTATTATTGGTTTTTTAGTGTTATTTTTTGTTATTGTGTCTGACATTATCGCTAGATATAAAACAGTTGGAACTTTTATAGCCTCTTTATGATTTATTTCCAGATTCTCTTTGTAATATCACATTTTCTTTTGGCCCAAATTGCTTAATTTAAAAAAGTAAGATTGTAAACGGAAAATCAACATTAAGGAACCTGTTAAGTAACGTCAAACCTTTTTTAACAAGAGTCAGTCATTTGGAAAAAGTCAACCAACATTGCGTCATAGACAAATTTACGCCCTAGTCCTCTGGTTTTAGTTCAGAGTAGGCCTAATTAAGACGTAATTACAAGTTAACATTATTTTTAGGCTTACTTTTCGTTTTGATGACAAAAAATGAGAAATCGCTATGGCTTTCACTTTCACTTGGAGGTTAAAGTGCCACCAACTCGGAAGTGTTGGTAATTGAATAACCGCAGACTGACGGACAATGAACATTGGAAGAAACGTGGGCGGTGGCGTCGTAGTTGGCCACACGCGCCACCTCATACTCTCAATTCTCTCGCATTTGATATGCTGGACACACACAGACACAAATACACAACTTATGCAACTGCTGTCGATGTCGATGATGATGATGATGATGATGACGATGGTGGCAACAATGGCGCACTGTTTGCTGATAAGCACACCAACTGGCACGTCCATCCACAGTCTGACAAACTGACTGTAAAGACGCCGCTCGCCGCTCTTTAGGGCTATCTGCGCTGTCGCCCACTGTTTAGGGATTAGGTAATAAGTATTTGAGCTTAGCTTATGAGAAAACTACATCGACGAGGAGCTGGAGGAGTAGATGGAGCCGGGTAATGTAATCTACAATTGAAAAGCTGACGCTGACGCTGCCGCCGCCGCCACCGCCACCATTCGAAAGTGCCACACTAGTGTATGGAGCAGTGGCAATGGCAATGGCGTTCGTTGCACTCTTCTTCCCCCAGACAAGATCGATTTGTGATGTGAATGTGGAAAATTTCACCGCTTTTACTTTTTTCCACTCGCGCCGTCAGTTTTCAAATGAAATGTGGTATTTTTTGGTTTGGAAAATGGCTGTGTCTGTGTGCGGTGGCTAGGTGAAAAACCGTAACGAATACTTGACATAAAAAAAAATATATATGTATATAAATAAGAGCCAAAAACGTAGACCAACCAAATCGAATATCGTCTGCATTGAGGCTGCATAAATTGTGCCAAAAATAGAGATCCATATATAAACTTTTGATAAATTTATAACCATACGCCTCATCATTCCCGCAAGCAAGGCAGGCAGGCATGCAGGCCATAGGGGGGGACCCATGAGGGCAGAAGTCAGGGCATTTTCTTATCAGCTGCCGCCAAACACCCAACACACCACAACACACATTTTCAGTCAGTTTAAGCAATATTGACATATTTGATATGTGAAATAAACTTAACCAAAAATAAAAGGCAACGTTGTAACAGGAAATTGAACGGATTAACTTACTAACAAATATTTAAACAATTTTTTATACTTCTTGTTTGGTTGTGTTTTATTTTTATTTTATTTTTTGAAACTCTCTTCTTATTTCTTCCGCAAGTCGAAAAAATTATAATCAAGAAGCATAACTAACACAAACGAAAGATAAAAAGGGAGGGAAAACTCTGTCGAAGCGTGCAACAAATGGGCTGTAAAATGAAAATGTTGCATAATCTTATCTGCCAATGAGAAAAGGGGGGCCGATAAAAATATAAATTACTTATACACGTATATACATATATGTATGTACATATATGTATGTATACACACAGATATTTACAGTATCTCACATAATCCGGTAGCCAGTGAATGGATATCACAGAAGAAAAAATAAAAGCCAATATGTGCAGCATGTCACGTATTAAAAAAGAAACCCCCAACTTCACAATTAAACAAAAAGAAAAACCTTTAACTTCAGCAAAATAAAAACTAAACATTTAAATGTTACATTTAACAATTAACATAAATATTTACATATATGTCCTGCACTTGAATTTAAGGAGGAACCATTTACATGACGTTTTCTTAAGAGTTCTTTAAAGGAATTGTCAATTCACTTGATTGTCTAAGAAACAGAAAATCCCTTTCAATGGCATTTAGCGATTGATTTAAAAAGACAAATAATATTATTTCTTTGGAATATTTCCCATTTTATTCACTAAGTATTAAAAATGGTGTCTCTTTCTATTCGTCTATTGAGGCTCGTGTGTTGGCCCTATCGACTATCATCTGTCGTCGTCGTCCGTTTTATGTTATCAGTGTTCTTGTTTTTATTTCGTTTCTGATTAAAACCAGCACAAGCAAACTATATACATATACAATTCTTTGTGTGTGTTTGTATTTGTTTATTATTCTTATTATTGTTGCTGCTGCTATTGTATTATTAACTAATGGTGTATTAATTTGCATAGTTTTCAAGTGGAAAAGTTGCAAGAAAACAACTTGATTAAATTATTTCTATACAGAAAAGCAGTAGCAAGTAGTTGCTTATATATATACAAATAAAATTGTTAAGCTGATTATTACACTTGGAAAGGAGAATGAGATCACACGGAAGCAAACATTTCACACCGTAGTCAATCGATTATGAGAACTAGCAACTATTCAGAATGACTTGTTAGACGCTTTCGTTAACCTAGTACCTTGACAAATTACTTTATCAATAGAAATTAGAGTTCAGTTCATAATTTACGTCTAAAATGAATATTCATAAGAACTTTTTCAATAGAACACAAAATGTTAATTAAATTTTCAAAGTAATTTGAAATTCCTGGCCCCCTTCTGAAATGTTAAATATCAACATTAAATATCACTTTCAATCTGAAATCGCAAATCGGAATAGCCCTGACTAAAGGAAAAATCGAAATCACTTTCAAGATAAGCAAATGAAACTCAAATTCGAAGGAACCAAGGCTAGAGATTAACAGCCAAGCAAATGTTTGTTATTATTTCTTTAAATATTTAGTCTCTCTAAAAACAAGACTTCGGTCCCATATGTTGGACGAAATATCCGTCAATTGTGAAAAATAATCTGCCAGTTTGTCTCTCTTGTTGGTTAATTTTTATATTTATGTATGTTTCTTGACGGCCTTTACTCTAGAACACATATTGGAGGGGAAAAATGAGGCCAACGCTTTTGAAGCTGAGAGAGTTGTTAACGGCAATGGCAACGGCAGCGACTACGGCGGCGTCATCACGTCGGCGGCGGTGGTGGAGGTGGCGGCATCAGCGGCGCCGTCATCGCACATGTCAATATTGCCCAAAAAAAAAAAAAAAAAAAAAAAATGATTCGTGCAACAAATAAAAACAGGTTGTTGTTGCTTTAGTTGATTGTGTTTGTGTTTGGCTTTGGCACGCGCAACAGGCCGCACCGGGGTTGGGTTGAAGAGGTATAGGCCGGGCGGTAGGTGTTATAAACGGCCGCTAGCCACCATTCACATTCACTTCACCAACACACTCACACACACACACACACACACACACACACACACAGATTGCAGCTAGTTGTAAGATATGACGAACGCCATGTGTTTATTTCATTTTCATAATGCATTTCAATGTGATGAATGTGATGAAGGGCTAAAGAAAATGTTTCCTCTCCTGACTGACCTCGCTAACTAAATGAACAACTGAAATCCTAAAGCCTTTTCTTTACTTATTGACTTCCTCATCAACAACAACAATAACAACAATATCTCTTTATGGTTTTTTTCTCTCCATTTTTTTAGTGGGTTAAGAAAGCGTAAATAAATGAATTTTACGCCAGTTGTCATGTTAGGCTACCGCATTAAACTAGCCCACAACTCTCTCAATCTTTTCCACAATTTCCTCCCCTTCTGCCTCTCAAACACAAGTCTCAATCATGACTCTTTGCAATTGTAATGCGCTCTTTTTTATAGTGTATTTTGCCAGCTCATGGGGTTTTTTTTTTTTTTTTTTGGTTTCTTTCTTTCATTTTACAGACAGCCCAGTCAGAGTTTATTGTGTTAATGGCCGATTTCGACGCAACAGACTTTAATTACACCACCAGCAACAACAACCACAACAAGAAGTCGAGCAAATTATTGTAAAAACTAGAAAAATGGAGAAAAAAACAATTGAGATTGAAACTGTTACGGCCAATGTGCCTCATTTTAAGCCCCCACCCACCAAAAAAATACGAAAAATAGATTTCACTTTTTTATAATTTGGTTTGGAGCTCTTTTTTTTTGCTTTTGTTTCTATATTTTGTGTGTGTGTGCGTGTGTGTGTGTGTTGGTTATAAAAAAATTCAATGCCACCTTCAATTGCGTTAATGACGCACACAAATGCCAAAGGCAAACTTCCTATGAACGAATGTTTATACACTATAGGAAAAAACATGTTGTTGAACTTCAAGCTCTAATTTGCCATTCTGAGAACATTAAACAAAGCAATTTCATCATCATCAACAGGTAGGCAGCAGCAGCGAATGTTCTACTATAATATTGGCATTCCAACATGTTAACACACACCCACATGCGTGTGTATGTGTGTGCGTGTAGTGCTGAAGAAGAAAAAGATGCCTTAGGCTACTCTAAACACACCCACAATCATTTTTTATTTTTGCATATGTTTATTATTTAAAAGAAAAATCTGCCATATGTATTTCCTTTTCGAAGCGACACCGTATTAAAGTTACCCTGTTATTATGGAATTTAACAATTTTTTTTATTAATTTTTAGATATTTCTAGATTCAAAAGCCTCAACGGAAATCCAATTGTGTTTGATCCTCTTCTTTGTCAGGACAATCAATCTCGTTCACCAGGAACATCAAACTATCAACCACTGGGAAAAATCTGTTTATAATGTCAGCTTCCAATGATTGGAGAGAGAAAGATATAGGCCAAAGAAAATCTCTAAACCTCTCTTTAAACATAAAAATCTTCTGTCTATCTTATGTCTTACAGATCAGAAAGTTAATACTTATAACTGTTTTTCCTTTTTAAATTTAAAGAACTTTTTTTGTAGATTTTAAAAAGGTTTTTGACAAGTTTTAAAGTAAATCTCACTTCAAGGGGCTCAAACGTCTCAATTGCGCGGATATTCTTGGATAATAATAATAAATTATTCAAATTTTGCCATTTTTACTCATAAAATAAAAATATACATACATAAAAAAACTTATGTTTTTATGCTCAAGATTATATTTATCGTTTCCTTTCTTTTCAAATGGTTCTTGCTTATCAGTTCTCTACACGTGTTAAATATTTTTTACAATAGGCAGAAAGAATGTATGTATTAACTCTAATTTCACCGTCTAAAAGGAACAATGTGAACTGTTTTTCCATGTATGTATGTATGTATATTTAAAGTGAGCTTGAGAATGATGCAATGCTTTTGTTTATATGTACATATGTATATATATACATATGTATATATATTTTGTAGGTCTTTATTTTTGCATCTGATAATCAATTACAAGACGCCTGTGGCGTGTGCCCCACTGACTCTTGAGTTTAGGTTGCTTTTTTTTTGCTGTTGCCTATTTTTTTATTGTTGGCGAATCCCATTGTTTTATTTGTGCTGAGTTGTCTCAATGGAGTTTTATAAACTTGTGTCTTGTATTTTTTAATAGCATGAATCATGAATGTGGCAATGCAACGAGAATGGAGGAATTGCATCTTATGGGCAATTCATAAGTCGGTTTGCTTAGGTAGTACAAAAGTAGGTCAAAGGATTTAAGCCTTGCGTTTGGCTTGAGTGATGCAATAAAGATGCATCTAAAATCTGGCAACGCTGTTACCTCTAGACCAGACAAAAGGAAAGTTGCCACACAAAGGCCCCCACATCTGTGCATAGGAAGAGGGAAAAAATTGCAGTCAATGAATGAAAGAGACAAAGACGAAAACGAAGACGAAGAAAACTTTACTTTATTCATGCATTTTCTATTTCACTTCGCGTGGCTGGTTGGCTGGCTGGCTGGCAAAAGAAAATGAGGAAAACGTAACAAGTTTATTTATGAGCTGGAGAGAAAAGTGTGCTTCTAAACTAGGCAACCGGAATACGAATGATGAGTGAAAAGTATTTGCCAAAAATATAAAAACCAATACTATTCAGTTTCTTTGTCTTTGTCTTTGTTTCTCTCTTCCCTATTGTAATCATATCACATGCAATCAAACGTGATTTGTTCATAATCTTATCTAATTGCCAAGCACAGAAAACAAAAAAAAAACATCAAGTTTCCAATGAGAAGTGGATAGACTGAAGCACTTGAAAAGCAATCATCTATATGTAGAAACAACTACACACACACATATGATACATAGATACATTTTACTTCTCTAACTCAATGAAATCTGAAGCCCTATGGAAACATCTGTTGCCTTTATTGTGCTATGTGTATTTATTTGTTTTCAATTTGAATTACCGACACTGACCTCCAGGTAGATATTCCAGGGTCGCAACTAGTACTCTCAAACACACACACACACACCTGCATTTCATATACATACCTTGATGATATTTATGTACCTATGTATGTATGTATATGTTATTCAAATTAAATGAAATCGCATGTAAATTGCTTTTAATATTTTGTTTCTTTAATATTTTTGTGTGGCACAAATCAAATAGTCAAATGATTTGACATGACTGACATAAAAAACGAAGATACATATGTATATTGATAAGAGAAGCGGGTGGGTGTGGCATATAAAGAAAATGTTATTTATAAAGTTTTAAAACACACACACACACACACATTCACATTGATTCCAGGTTCTAAATTTAGACAAATTAGATGAAAATCTGTAATTTTCTATACAAACATATGTACATATGTATGCATAAATTATAGACTGTTGACACTGATTTTTTCTCTAGTTATTTTCCACTGACTTGGGGTTTTTCCCCGACCGAGAATCGAGAATTTCCCCCCCGTCCCAATTGCCAGATGTGTAGATACATAAATTAGCCAGCAGCTCTGCTTATAATTTGCAGCACGAATAGAGTATGGCGCCATAGTGTGTGGTGTGTGTGTGCTCACGTGGGTGTATCAATGCATGTGCTTGTCATTGCTCTTCCCTGCCCCATTAAAATGAATGAGAGAAGAACATCACATCAATAATAGAGCTTACAAAAACCTTTCAAAAAAGTGAATAAATATCGTTTTATATGGCCCAAGATTAAGGTAAATCCTACAATGTTTACCGGCGAGCGATTTCTGGGAAGCTTTTAATGTTCATTCATAACAGTTATATGCAAACTCTTAGATACAGGGTATTAATCCACATGGAATTGTCGTTACTTTGTGTGTATGCAGTTGCCATATTTGTTAATGCAACTGTTTTTTTTTTTGTAGTGTAGTCAGTGAATCGAATTAATCATCATGCACACAAGGAAAATAAAAATTGCGGTTAAAACCCAGCTGCGAGAGACTAGTGCAACTGAGAGACAGAGAGAGCGTGGGAGAGGGACAGACAGAGAGTGAGAGCACTTTAATGAACGCTTTGTACCAGGGCCATAAGCAAATGGCGCTGACGTCACAACGGCACAGTTAACACGAAACAGAAACACAGAGTTGCTTTGACACCATTTTACGGCTGTACATGTGTGTGTGTCTGTAAGCATGTAATTGTATATGTATATAGATGTGCTTGTGTATGTGTGCATATAGTTTCTTTTGTGGTTGTTTTTTGTTGTTATTCGTCTTAATTAATTATTTTTAGCTTTTAGGTGGAATGGTGGTGGTGAGTGATAAGCTGTAATTATAATTTGGGTTATCAGTGAACTGTACCTTTGGTTTGTTTAGCCACTTGCGAAATGTGTCCATTGTTATTGTTGTAGTTGGTCAGCTCCGCCACAGCTGTTGACAGCCAAATTTCTGCTCCACTGTGCGGCTGGTCCTTCTACTATGACTACTGATGGTGCTGGTGTTGTCCGTTGTCCTTGTATTCTCTGAGTCGGATGCGTGCGTGTGTGGGTGAACGTAGAAAGAAACCAAACAAAACAAAGAAATACGCCAGCGTACGACAACGCCACACTGTCTTAGATATTCTTCTGTTTACGTTGAGGGGGGGAAGAGGCGGGGCCGTGTTTATTGGTCTTCGACTGTTGCGTTTTAGCCTGCTGATGTTGTGTTTGCGTTGCCGTATTTCACCTTTTCTTAAATGCACATTATTGAATTTAACATCTTTTGTTTTTGGATTTTTATTTTACTTTTTCACTAAATTTCGTATAAATGCCTCGTCGTCTCTCATTCTACGTTTTGCACTTAGCGTTTTATTTAATTCTTTTCTCTCCTTCCTCTTGCTTGTGTACTCGAATCACAATCACACACTTACACACACACTAGCACGCGTGACTTTTATTTGCTTTGCCTGCTGCTGCCTTTTCTTTTATTTTTTCTCACAAATTCACTTTGAACTGCATTTCTTGAGGCGGAAATTGCGTCGATTTGTGAAAATTCTAAAATTATTTGAAACACAAATTGGAAAACTGGCTTTTTCAGGGCCGTCGAACAAAAAACCATAAAACTCGCGCTACAAACACTATCTCGTTCGCAAGGTGTTGTGCTTCGCTATTTTGCTGTTGACTCACAATATTAAAAACGAAAATTAAACATTTACTGGGCTTTCGATTTCTTACTTATTTGGTCGCAGCAAATTTCAATTTAATCGAAGTAATGTTTTATAAATCCCACACGAACCGCTTCTCGATCATTTTGCCGTTTTACCGTATGCGAAGTGATAAAAATCAAACCTCTCCCCGACACCGCGAAACAAACTCTCTTTAGTTGTTGTTAGTTGTTGCATGTATATTTAGTTAATAACTTTTTCATTTCCAAAAACAAAACATATTTATCAATTTCTGACGCGGGCCGTACTTCTGAACTCTACGAAAAAAGCAACAACAATGAAAAAAAAAACATCAAAAAACAACAACATGGCGAAATCAATTCGCTCAGCGCGACGAATTCGCCCAAGCCGTAAAAATATGAATATTCGCCCTAACTTTTTGCCTACTCGCCGCAAACATCACATCGAACCACATCGAACAAAGGAGTCGAACTCGACAAATGAGTCGAACTCGAACAATTGATGCCAACGATTTACTCTCCTAAATTTTACAACACTGGTAAAAAATATCGATTTCAGAGTCACGATGTATCGATTGTATAACCCATATCGATACTAGAGATGCAGTACTATCGAAGTGGCTCCACTCGATAAATTTCGGCGAGAAAGCCGAAAAGTTACGGCTAAAACGATATTATCGATGGTTCCATAGGAAACTTAAAATGGTTATTCGAATTATTATTCAAAGAAAATACAAAATTGTTATTTATGTTTTTAAATTTATTTAATTAACATTTGAAACAAAAAAACAAAAACTTCAACTCCAAACAAAAACTTCATATTCAAACAAAAACAAAATTCATTAAAATCTTCAGTCTCAACTGGATAACTTAAAACTATATAAGTCTTTTACAGATACTTATTGTGCTAAAAAGCAAAAACACTTAATGCTACGTTAAATTACTTTTGAAATTAATATGAGAATCTAGTTCGATAGATCGCCATCGAAAAATTTCCATCGATCTATCGCACTTTTTAATTTCCATCGATACTATCGATGGAGCCATCGATGGATTTCCCAGCTCTACTACTAAAGAGTACAGAAAAAGAAGGCGAGAGAGGCAAGAGAGAGTGCTCACTGACTCTTTTGCTCGACTGCATGGTCGGCCCCCCTTGCAGTGGCTGTGAAACTTTTTGGTAGATATCGTTATCGTTAACTAGAAAAAAAAACATCGATAGTAGAGCTGGAAAAACATCGATGTTTTATAAAAATACTAAATTATCGATGTATCGATAGTACCATCGATGTTTTTTCCAGCTCTAATCGATAGTGGCTTATCATTTATAAAAAAAAACTTGACGATAGCTGAAGAAACGTCGCATAAATTCCAAGCAAAACAGATTTTTTTGTTTTAATCGTGAGTACTTAAAATACGTATTAATGTGCATAGCAAATAGTTGATAATGCATACGAACATTAACAAAGTAGGGGGATACAATGCGCAGTTTACTAATTTGCATTTTGTCCTGCTCTTTGTGTTTGGCAAGAAATGAAAAAGGTTATGTACGAATCGTGCATACACACTTAGATATCTATAAGCGGTGGTACAGAAAGTAATAAGGTAATCAAATATTTATTGCTAAACTCGGCGGTGTGATGACGACTGTACACATAATTAAATAAAAGCCACGATAAATGTGCATATTTCTCCTCCCCCTCGACCCGTTTGCCATGACATGTAGATGTCTCACTTCAAAATGGCGCCCCAGCGACAAACCACATGGTCGTCGTAGTCTTTATCGCCTCGCCGCCTTTGCCCTCATGTTCTTCGTTCGGCAATCGCTTCGTATGTCATTCCATTTGCTTTCTGAATTTCAAAGTGAACAAAGTGGTGCGCGCATTGGCAATACGTGTAGGTCCCGAAACGTAGGAGGGGGCCCCTGTGTAAACTGTAATGCAATACAGAGATATACTATATATAGGAAATTGTAGAAATAACCTTAGTAACCGATTGTGATATTGAATTGTTATTTATTGAATTTATTCGTGAACGAGCAAAATTGTTAACGTTGCTTTTACAGAAATATAGAAATAAAAAAAAAAATCAAAATTTAGCAGCTTTCTCCCTCTTTCTCGCTCTCTAACTCTTTCTCACTGTGTGTCTGTGTGTGTGTGTGCGTGCGTGTCATCTTTAAAGTGCAAAAAAAAAAAAGCTTTATTAGAAGCACAAAAATTCTTTCAATCCGTTCAACGGTGATTGTGTGTGTGAGAGAGTGTATGCGTGCGTGTTAGTAAGAGCTAAGCGAGGTTAAATTAAATTATTTCCAATTACATAGAGAAACAATAGCCAAGAAAAGCAACAGGCAATAATAAAAAGTACCGCAAACACATACTCATACACGTAAATTATCAGCAAGGACACGCGGAAGCGAATTTACCTTGGGCAACCAGGCACCCCCTAACCCTCCAACTTACGTCCGTTGAGTGAAAGTGTAAGTTTTTAAAAATTGATTTAATTATAATATACTTTGAGATATTTCATTATCTTGGGTTTGAAAATCTTCCCTTCGCCCCCCTTAGCAGTGCTGGCAAGTCATTCACGCATACATACATATGCACAATGACCTCGTTTCCCCCGCCAACGTCAACGCAATTTTTCTTTCTTTCTGTTTTTTTTTAATAAAAGAAAGAAACGAAATTTCACTTTATTCTCTGCTGCTCTTTCTTTTTGTATATTTTCTTTGTCGTTTTCTTGTATAGGCGGGTTCTTTTCATTTTGCTTTTCAATCGCGTTCTTCTCTGCCATTATCAAATTTATATGTCTGCATGTGTGTGTGAGTGCGGGACAAAGCACATGTATACGACGAGCGAACATTTTTAGGTTAGACATTCCGCCACTTGTACGAAAGAGAACAGAAAAAGGAAATCAAAGTACAACGGGTCTAACTGCTGGGCTGATGTACCGTTACTTTTCCAACACATCTTTTTATATACATATTTTGAATTTCCATTTTTTCCAAGAAAATCATTACCAGAAAGATTTGGATTCTCCATATAGGGAGACTAGATTCATAGTATATGTATACTCACACCTAAATTTATATTTATATTCTTCAATACTTTTGTTTAAGCATCTAGTGTCTTTTTGTTTCGTTGTATAAAAACACACACTACATATAAATATACATACATAAATAAATAAAAAAAAATTAAAAAAAAAAAAAGAAAATAATAGGGTTAACATCAGTATAAATTTATTCTTATCCACAGCAATTTATTGTATGAGTCAAAAAACTGAAAGACCAGTGCTATCGGGTCAACGCATCAAGACCAGAAAAAGAGGTGAGATCCAGTTTTGATTAACGACCAAAATAAGTTAAAAATATATCCATAAAATTTTTTGTACAGATGAAAGAGAAAAATATGACCCAACGGGATTCCGTGATGCGGTCATTGCTGGTCTCGAAAAAACTGAAGGCGACTTGGATCAAATCTCTAAATTTCTAGACAGTGCGGGCAACAAGCTCGATTATCGTCGATACGGTGAAGTGCTGTTTGATATATTGATAGCGGGTGGTTTACTGGGTAAGTTGCGCAATTTCTTTGCGGTTTTAACGAATATGAATTCATTATTATCCTTTATATAGTGCCTGGCGGATCTATATCGCAGGATGGCGAAAAGCCGCGCACAAATTATTGCATATTCGATGCAGCCGAGGATATGGAGGCAATGCGCAACCATGAGCAGGTTTGTATTATTATTTTATATACTACATAATCCACTTTTTCGCAATTTGCATTGACCCCAAACTCAACTTGAGATATTTGTTGTTTCTTTTTTGCATATAATTAGAACCGGTTAAACAAATTCATATATTTTATCGGTGTCAGAATATGCTAAATGAAACGCCACGTTTTACTTGTCTTTGGTTTGTAAAGAAACATTAAAAATTCTACAACCTGAAGATTTCTAATGCGGCGACACAAAGAAATTACATCTCTAAAGTACATACATACATATATGAGCATACTCCTCGGTATGTTAGCATATTATTAGAACCGGTTATTTTAATTTAAAGATAATAATTGCGTGTCAAAATATGCTAAATGAATAGCTACATTTTACTTGTCTTTATTGTGTCAAGATATCTCCAGCATTCTAAAGATTTCTAATGTTGCAACATTAAATACTGTTACTTGATTTTAATATAATATTTAACTAAATAATCAAGTACTTATTTTAATTACATTTATATTTCAAATCGCATTACAGGTATTTGTCAAGCTCATCAGACGGTACAAGTACCTTGAGAAAATGTTCGAGGAGGAGATGGGTAAAGTTCTCTTATTCGTAAAGGGCTTTTCGCCAAGTGAACGTATTAAGCTAGCGCGTATGACTGCGCTCTGGTTAGGTAAGCATCTAACATAAAACTGCTACCATTTTTATAAGTCGAAAAAGAGCCCATTTAGAAAATTTAAGTTGAGATTGTAATTACTACTCCAATAGCACAATCAAAAAAATAATGGGCTAAAATAAAATTTTACTCTTGGTATACTGACTTTTGGACGCAATCAATACGATCAAGTACAAAAGCCACGATCCCAAGGACAAATTAGCTGCTACATCTGTTTAATTTTATGGTTGAATCTCTCCATTATGTATAAATTCATTCATTTTCTTCTGACTTTTTACGTTTGCAGTTAATGGCTCTGTACCGCCAAATGTTTTACTGGTATTGAACAACGAGCATCTGATTAAGGATGGTATTGCTCTAGAATTTTTGCTTGAGCTGTTTACAACGTTCAAGCAAGAGAAAGGC